>NC_133974.1:29416381-30666381 GCF_047716275.1 Strix uralensis
GCTTTATGTCTGCTTTATGAGTGGCATGTTCTACAGAAGATAAAACAAACTGTTTTTAACCCAAGATCCCAATGTTGTAGAAGGTATAAATGAATACATAATTATTAACTACTTTCTTGGCTGGGATCCATCTACGTTTAGATGTCTATAGTGTTAGGATCCTATTCTGTATATGAAAGAATGGCACCCATGATGCAGTGAATTTACTGATAGGAGCAATTATTTTGAATCAGACACTTGTTGACTACTCTGTCAATTAAACTGTCAGTTTACACTGTTAAATATACCATTATAAATTTTACTTTCTATAACACCTGCCAATATTATTTCATGCTTACCAATGGAAGACACTAAAATAGTTCTTAATATCCTCCAAAGTAAAACACTGAATGGTGGAAAAACTATTTTCTGTAGAGTTACCATTCTGACCAGTGCTTATTTCTGTCCTGATCCAATGTCCCAGGAGGTTTCGATATGATCCCAACAGCGAGATTAAGACACAAATGAGGTCAAATGCCATACACCCAAAACCATTTTATTTATTAAAAGTGAAGAGTGGTAGCGATAGGACAGAATGGAAGGAAAAGACAGAAATAAAGCAAGGATGTGGGATAGGGCTGCAAGAATAGTCACCACCATGGATCCAACATCATCTCATTGGTCCTCAGTCTTCAGTTCTTCAGTGGTGGCTGCACACACAGCAGTTCTCTGTCGCCTTTTATGTTCACCCTATCAGATGATTTGCATACTAGACAAAGAGAGGCAGGTATTCCACGAACTCATTTCCATGAGCAATTGAGTCAGTGGTTGTGCTCGGCCTGCCCACTTTTGGTTTTGCATCAGTTCCCACAAATCTGCTGACTTCATGCTTCTTGAGCAATCATCCCACTTCTGGGGGAAAAATGATCCCCTCTTCTCAGTTCTTATCACCTCCTGACTGGTGAAGTCGTGAAGTCGTTTGAAAGGCACACGTGGCATCTGGCATACACAACACAGCCACAAAGTATCCAGCTTATACAATGGAGTCAGTGATCAGCGGTCCTTGTGCTTGATGAGAAATACCTGGTTTCACTCAGTCCACCTCTCTGAGGCTTATCTAAGGAGTTTGTCAATACAACTGCAACGGAGTGGGAGGGTGCATCTTTCAATACACTCCTGCTTCCTTGGGTGATATTCCTTAGGTTAATTACAAAGGCCACAGCTGGTCCTTGATGAATGTTCGAGGCATTACTGGCACCATCCCGTGACTCACAACACACACACAAGCAAGCTTTGAGACAGTTGTTTGACATTTCAGTCTCTCACAATTTCCTAATTACCTTATTCACTTGTTCTTCTGCTTTATTTAATCCTGACTCCTCATCTTTATAGTTTTACTTTGTATCAAATGAGTCCACTTCAGCTGCCTTATTTATGTCCCTCAAATAAGCTTGAAATCCCTTCATAAATACAGTCTTATACTGAATACATCACCTTGCTAGCATTTGTATGCTTGAAACAGTAATCTTTCAAACATATGTAATTTATGCAAAAGAAATGCAAGTGATGTTTTCTAGTAATCAGTAGTACAACTCAGAACTTGGATAGACATTTTCATAATTTTACTACATAGAAAATTTATATGATGCTCCTAAGTACTGGTCACTTACTTCTTTCATTAAATTTACATTTATAGAACATTACATTCTGATGCATTCAACTGAATGTCTTCTATTTTTTTCAAAAGATTATTTCTAAAAGTAATTGTTTGATACAAGAGAGTGAACACTGATATGTTACCATGGTTTTGAATGTTACAAATCAATATGAATATACTCCTACAATTCAAGTAGGAATATAGATAGTAGTCATATTATACTCCCAGGTGGGTCACAAAATCAGGATTAATCTGTTCTTTGCGAGATTAACTTCACACAGTGAACTGCCTGCTTTGAATGAGTTTATGAATCAAAGATTTACCATCTTCTCCCAAGCTTTTTGCATAATATAGGAGACCTCATCACATGAAACTCTTGCCAGTAGTTGTGAACAGAAAAGAAAATTAAAGAGAGGTTCTACTCTTTCAAGAATAAATAAAAAACCCCTTATTTTTAGTACTGAACTTAATGCATATAAAGAATTTTTGATTTTGAAAGCTTTGCTTAAAAATAAATCTGAAACTTGGCTGAACTAAATTTTCACACTACTACTCAGTAACAGGAGTCCAAAACTAAAATATGATTTTTTTTTTTAGATAAATAGGGTAGTAGATATATCAGATATCTGATGTTTTGCATCAATGAATTGACATACAGGAGAGACACCTGGATGCTACATATTTTTGTTGAATCTGTGGCAACAGGCTGATGTTCTAATCCCTCTAAGATAAATAGCACATGCCAAGCTCATTTCCTATACTGACATTTTGAGACACAACCACAAGCAAATTCCATTTTCGACTGAAGTCAGTGACAAAACTCCCACTGACAGGGTTCATCCTTCACACTTAAGTGTCTGGGCTACTCTTAGTCACATAAGGTGGTAATAGCAAAGAGGTGGAAACCTATTTTCAGTAACATTTTCTTAATATTCTAATTTCCTGTTTCCTCAAGTTTAGTAAATATTTGAGAAATATAAGGAGGAGTTTAGCATAAAATTTTATGTCCCATCCTGGTCTAGCTGAAACTTCAACACATTCCTGCTAGTCATTTGAATGATGGATTACTTCACAACACCTTTCTGATTCACCGTGAAAGAATGACTGACACTGATGCAGAATCTAGCAGAGATGTAACAGGCTGATGGCATCAATTTGCAGTATCTAGACTGCAAAAGCAGGCTTATTCTCCCTCTAGAATAAATCAATGATGAAAATTGCACAAACATAGAAATAAGTGTGGCAGCAGATGTAAAACATGAAAGCTATATCATGTTCAACAGATGTTTTTCTCACGATTAAGAGAAAGACAAAGTGTAGAAGGGTTGGCCTGGTCAACCTTAAGTCAATACAGAGAAAAGATGAAATATCCATAAAAATAAACAAACATATAAATAAAATATCTGCTTTAGTTATAAATAGCTATATGGATATAGGTTATAGTTACAGGTTACAGGTTACAGGTTACAGGATGTTGTCTGTGGGCTGCTGCTAATATATCATTAAAGACAAAAAGATCAGAAAGGTGTCAGTATGAAAGACAGCTGCTGCCCTAAAGAGATTCAGCCCTTTGGACATCAGTGAATAAAGAACAGCCATCTGCAAATAACCCAGTGAACAAGGCAGAAGACTTGTGTAAGAATGATTTAGGTAAAACAGTAGAACAGGGAGATAAATATCAAAATTTTACACAGTAAAGAAGAACCTAAAAATTATTATTTTTGGATAACTTTACACTGATAATTTGGATCTTGCCTTATTTTCCTCAGATGTCCTGATCTTCTAATGATTCATCCTACAAAACGTCACTTTACACCTGTGATATCCAGAGAATCAGTTTTTCTCCAGAAATAATCTTTGTGGCTGACCTCGACAAACATTAACCATAGAGGAAAGGAAGGAAAGAAGAACTGCTGATTTAATTTATTCATTGTTTTTAAAATATTGTCTCGTTAAATATTGTCTTATTATCTTCTTTTTTGTTTTTTTCCTATGAATTCTCTGTATCTTATGGACATTTTCCTGGTACACTGCTATTTACAGTTGAATGCAGTGCACTCTGGATTGTTTTGCCAGAAAAGCAGAGAGTTCTCATTTGTTTGTTCCAGATTGGGATACTTCTGAATCCATACTATGTGAGAGAATGCATCCATAAATTTTTTTTCTTCTAAAAATTTCAATCTACTTTTTTGAAAAGTGGGGGAAAAAAAAGAATGTCCAGAGCATTTTCTTTTTTTTGACATCTTTGGTCTCAGTAATTTCTTAGGCTTGTGCCAGTTATTTAAAACTAATGGAGCTTTAGAGTTTTACAAGAAAATTTATTATTTTAATATTACACTCTTGGACCGTATCTGGAAGCTAAAATTTCACTGCTGTAAATGCTTCATTCAAAAGGAAGCATAATTAACCTTAACTCTTTCAATAATATTGTGTTATGTTTTGACAACCAAACAGTAAAACCACAGCAGGAACAACTTCTGTTTTTATTGAAATCAACAGACAGAAACCATAAATAATTGTTACATGCCCTGCTGGTAATACAAATTAGCTAGCATCATACAGAAACTACTGTAAACAAGTACAGTGTGTTGTACCAGGGATTCAGAGGTTTCAGCTACAGACAAAATACACAAGCTTGAATCACAGAATCATAGAATGGTTTGGGTTGGAAGTTACCTTTAAGATCATCTTGTTCCAACCCCCCTGCCATGGGCAGGGACACCTTTCACTAGACCAGGTTGCTCAAAGCCCCGTCCAACCTGGCCTTGAACACTGCCAGGGAGGGGGCAGTCACAACTTCTCTGGGCAATCTGTTCCAGTGCCTCACCACCCTCACAGTGGAGGACTTCTTCCTTAATGAGGAATAAATGACATAAATTACCAATGAGATAAATTTTGTATTATGTGCTTTTCAGTGTTAGCAAAATTTATAATTCTCAAAGGCCACTCCATTAGACTACTTCATATTTTTATTTCTCTGTACTCAGTAGCAACAATAGATAACGTCAAGCACGCATTTCAAGAACAGTCGTTGTGATATGGAAAGCAAAATACAGTAGTAAACTCTGAGACACTCTGGCATGGTGCAGCGTCGGTCTCAGTCCAGCTGGGATCGGGGCGACGTGCAGAAGAATGACAAACTCACATCAGTTTGTTGAAGGGGGGGCATTGCCAAAAGCAAATGCTGCTGCACTATGTGCAAACTCCCAATTTATTAACACCTGTTTACATAGGTTCATTTTTACTTTTACATCCTACTGACCTTCAGGTTGTGCCTGTTTATTGCTTACATGCTCACCACGCTCTGCAGGTGGTGTTTTTTATTGCTGTTTTTCACTCAACACGGTGTTACATAATGCTACCTCTGTTTCCCACAATCATTCTTCTAACCTCAAGGTCAGTTCACATTTTGCTAACCACCAGTTCTTAATTCCCACAGTGCAGCCTAGGTAAGGTCAGGAAGAGTGACATTTCATATAGAACAGTAGCTTAAGATTCACACACCACATAAACACCAAAGAGCATCTCAAAGCCAGATTGAACCGTGAAATGAAAGCAAGACATGGTAAGTGTGCTGAAAGATATGTTCCACTTTTACACATGTTCTTTATTTCTTGTTCTGCAAGGAAAGTGAAAGATGGTCTAGATGTCAGGCCATCAGCTCAGTGCTTAGGAAACCTGGCTGTTTTCCTCTAATTTTCAGCTGACAAGCAAATCACTGTCTTTGCACCTACACAGCACAAGACATTGCCCAGTGAGGATAACTGTTCTAACATGGAGTGTTAGACTGTGAGCATTGTAGATGCTTCACCTAAATTAATACACTGTGCTTCTCAGTAGAGTTTTGCAGCCTAGGTTAGAGCATCTTTTCTGCAGAGTTTGGCTCTTTCCTGTTCCGCAGGCTACCTTTGGTACTGCCAAGACTGCACGGTGCCATGCAATTAAACTGCATCAGTGTCTACAATAATGGACATCTTCCCTAGCACCTGAGTTGTTGAATGCTTGAAGTAGACAGCTCTTTGTTCCTCCTGATGGGGCTTTTCTGACCTTTCTACTACTTTCCTAGTAGTTTCAAAGAATCCTTCAATCTTGCAGTTGGAGGCTATAGAACAGAAATGAGCCAGCTATTCATAAAATACAGAAGCCTCCATTGGACCTTTATTTTTTCACCAGAAGTCTGAGGAAAGCACTATAACAAGACAAAATGTTGAGTCCTGGTTTCAGCTGGGGTGGAGTTAATTTTTCTTCTTAGTAACTAGAATAGTGCTGTGTTTTGGATTCAGTATGGGATTTGGTATGAGAAGAATGCTGATAATACACTGATGTTTTCACTTGTTACTAAGAGATCAAGGACTTTTCAACTTCTCATGTCCTGCCCATGTACAAGTGTTATGGGAAGCTGGGAGGTAGCATAACCAGAGCAATGGACTCAAATTGGACAGTGAAATATTCCATATCATATAACGTCATACTCAGTATATAGAGAGTCGGCCAGGAAGGGGGGCTCTCTCTCACTTCTGGGATTGTGGTTTCGGGATCTTGGCTTCTCCAGGATCGGTAGTGGGGAACAGGATGGATATCAGTTGTTAGGTGGTGAGCAATTGCATTGTGCATTATCCGATTTTATGTTATTTTATTTTATTTTATTTTATTTTATTTTATTTTATTTTATTTTATTTTATTTTATTTTATTTTATTTTATTTTATTTTATTTTATTTTATTTTATTTTTTCTTAAACTGTTTTTATCTCCTTATCCTTACTCCTCCAATTCTGTACCTCATCCCCCTGGGGTGGGGGAGGGTAAGTGAGGGGCTGTGTGGTGTTTGGTTGCCAGCTGGGTCAAAACCATGACAAGCAAAAAATCCAAACCAAAAAAAACCACAACAGATTTAGCAACTCCTGCAAAGGTAACTTAATTTGAATACTTAAGTCCTTTTTTAAATCTGTTGTTTATGTAGGTATTATGTCTCTATGTCTATCTAAACAAACATTTTCAATGCTAGTTGTCAACACCAGCGGTCAGAAAAGATAATGGCTGCTCATAGTCACCCCTGAAGTCAGCACATGGAGTGAGCATTTCAGTAAATAAAACTGTTTAAGATATTGAGAGTACTTGAAGCTTGTTACCGCTGGTGAAAAACTCTTAACATACAATTCTGAATTTTTCCCATATTATCATAATCTATGTCTATGCAGACTTCTCAAATCTGCCACCCTTTTCTTTGGCACAGAAATGATTGAGGGAGTTAAAATAGCTTTAAGCTATCTTTATAGTCTACTAGATTCATAGCGTAGGCATCAAACCAGCATAATTTACAATCACCATCCACATTTCCATGCCTCTTCTCAAAAACATTTCCATAGGCAAGTTTCCTGACAGTTGATGCTATGAGAGCATTTTCAAACTCTACATTATAATCCTAAATTGTAAAGATGGGTCACTGTCATGTCAAAATGGTACCACATTTATAGCTATCAGAAAGCCAATAACTAAA
Organism: Strix uralensis; assembly: GCF_047716275.1. Classification (NCBI taxonomy): domain Eukaryota; kingdom Metazoa; phylum Chordata; class Aves; order Strigiformes; family Strigidae; genus Strix; species Strix uralensis. Next base: position 29,423,515 of record NC_133974.1, read on the forward strand.
TTCACTCTTACAGAAAAATGTTCACTGGGCACCTAGCATCAGCTTTCACAGTTAATACTACTACCTTTACTAAATTCAGATGTGTCATAGAATCCCATTCCTTTTTTTTTTTTTTTTTTTTTGTTCAAAACCATGAAAATACAACAAGGGTTGAACTCAGTGGGTCAGTCCTAACATTGTCACAATCCAGCACTACCAATACTCTGGATTAAACTATAAGAAGGTGTTATTTCTTAAAAATATTTTTTAATCAATGTTATTTTGTTAAAGATTGACTTCATACCTTGTTATGCTTCTTGAAAAACACAGTCCACGTCTGAGTTCAGCTCTTTGAACAACATTCAGTGATTCATTTTATGATTTTTTCAGCTGCAAGAATTAGAACTGTAAGGTACTATCCAAGACCTTTGAGTCCAGATAATACAGAACAGCAGCGCTCACAAGGAAGAGACAAAATTCAAGGGAAACCTCATGGAAATTTTAAGAACTTAAAAGGGGAACCAAAAAATCACTGGGACAAAAACCTGATGCATGATGATTGCAACTTCCATATTCTTAATCAGAATCACTGTCAGAGGTAATATGTGTGAGCAAAACAAACATAACTATCGTGAATTTCTTAGACAGAAGATCTATTGTTTAATTTCTAATAACTCAGTTTCAAGAAAGCTTTGCTCTTTTGCTCTGCAAATCAATGTTTTATCACGTCCAGGGTTTTGCTGGTAGGAGATGTTCTGGTACTCTGGTCAGGGCTACAAAATCTTGTGATTCATTCCATACACTTCTTTCTAAGAGTCATCCTACATATATGAGCAAATGTGGTACGCATTGACAACTCTCTTGATGCCCTTTTCCACTCAGATCACCTCTGAAGACCCATTTCTACCTGATGCTTTCTATCCATCAAATAATCAGTTAAAATCTGCAGTGATTAGAGGTAGCAATCAACAGAACCCCCACACAGGCTGTGATTTACCACTACTGCAGTCTTCAGGTGGGTTTCATTTTCTGTGTGTTTTGTTTCTTTCACACAGTGAACTCTCCAGGCCAGGACACATTGCTAAATTTATAATTTGATGTCACCAGGAACAAATCAAAAGGAGAATAGCTATGCTGTGACTGGAAACCAGTATCACTGTTCTGTTAAAAAATGTCCTGCCTGTACCCAGGCAAGTTACACGTGCTAGCTGTGCTCCTGTTCTTCAGCTTTCAAATAAAGTTGATAATAATCTATCCCCTCTCATCTGTTTCCTCAACTTGCACTGCTTGGGACAAGAACTGCTGCTTCTGTATTTCTCAAAATCACTTGTCAGAATGGGGGTGGTAATACGGTTGGGATCTCTGCAATGACTTATTTATGTTATAAATAGTCAATAAAAATTTCTACAACACTACTCTTCCTTGGTTTGGTAGTCAATTATTCAACAGTTTTAATCTTCAGTTTTAGACTAAAGCGTCTTCCTGTTCCTCACTCTCTTCTTTATTTTGCTCTACTGATTTAATTTTTAATTAGCATTTTAAACATGGAAAGATTTGTATATATTTAATTTTATGTATTTGAGAAACATCAGTAAAACTACTGTACATTCGAGTGATCAAGTACAAGTTCAGATTCTTGTCATAGACTGAAGGGAAACAGTATTGCAGCAAGGGTCAAGAGGCATGGGTGTGTACATTTTAGGAAAAATTTCTCCACTGCTTTTTATTGCCTATAATGAAGGTGTTTAAATAGTATTCGACCTTAGAACTAAGCTAACGATAAAGGCATTTAAAACTTTATAAATAAATATTTATTTTCACAAAAATTCAGGAAGGCAGCACCATGAAATTAAGTTAATTAATTATTCCCAAGCCAGTAATGGCCTTTCAAGCAACTAAATATTTTCCAGCTAATAGACACAGGAGAACAATTTCTCTGGGGCTGGCAGCTAATTCAGACTTGTTTTTATCTCCTCACTGGTATTTTCTCTGAGCATATTTGGCCACCCTTCACTGCATTTGCATATTAGTGAAATGTGTGGCAATGGAATTACAAGGCTGAGAGCCATAATCATCCTTGCTTTGGTGTGGGCTCAGAGACAGCACACAGATCTCTTTATCCCCTGTGGGGTGTGCTTCTCACCACAGTTTTAGAGGCTTTGAGATGCCTTGCTGGCATCTGCGTCTGCGATCCCTTCTGGCACCTTTTTGCCCTTCTTTGCTCCCAAAGCATCCCTCTAACTGGACCCACAGACAGGCAGCAGTGACATCCACCTGCTTTCCTGAGACTTTCTGGAAGCACTGCCTGTGGGAGGAGAGTCACATCTCCCAACAAGCCAATGAAAAGGAATCGTCTGGTGACACTAGAGAAGCCCTCAGATGTCCAGAATAAAGAAAAGACAGGGGATTTCTTTGTGAACAGTCCAATCCTCTGTGAGGGTGACTCAGGGGTTATCTTCAAATCAATCATGCAGTGCAGTCACTTCTACACGAAGTAGTTGAAACCTCTTGGTTTTGTTTGCTTAGTTTGACAGACTTTGTCAAAAAATGTTCTACTTCAGAATGAAAAGCTGCTTTACATATTTCCAAATAGAAAAGGGAAATGTCAAAGAAAAATATTACAGCTATTTGTTTATTTGTTTTAAGTTTGTTTTCCCATTTAAATCCCAAAACCACAAAGCGTTTACACATGAGGTTAACATTAAATGTTACACATGTGATTAAACACTTTGATGAACTAAGTCCTGGCTCTCCTCTTTTCCATGAAGTCTTGCCCAAACTGGGGTTTATATGTAAGCAGTTTCTTAGCTTTTTATAGCTGTTATTGTTATTGTGGAAAGTAATTATGAATATATCATGTTTACTCAAGCTCTGTTGCATTGATTTTTTTAAATAAAAAAGGTTGTTCATTCTAATTTAGTGACTTGGAGCCTGATTTTTTTCCGCCATTATACTGATGCAATAGCATGAAATAATAGAATAATTAAGTCTATCTACGCATAAAATGTGGGAGTGCCTTTCCAAGCCTCAACACAGCTCCATACTGTTTCCCAGCTCAGTCAGCAACCACACACAGTGTGGTGTCTGCAAACATGAAGGCCAGAGCACACTGGAGAAGAGCATATTTTCACTGACTCAGATCTGACATGTGGTAGGGTTGTAGGAACCACTGGCTTTTGATGCAGTTTCTCTGATGGGTCTTACCTATGTGGTGTCAGGGCCAAACACCAAACCAGTGCTCAAGATCAGTAGTTTAAGGCCAGCAGAAGTTTTTATATGCACCCTGCTGAAGTCATTCCTTCACTGCGGTTTGGACATATGCTGAAAGACAGGATGACCACAAGAAGGACTAAGACTAATTTGCATTCAGTCAAGAAACTCTCATTCCAGTCTCATTGTCATAAATCCTAAATATGAAATTCGTGACTAAGACAACAAACATTTCATTGGCTAGGTTACAATTCTGTATTCGAAACCATAATTTATTTAAATTCAACATTATGACTGCAGAATAAATTCCCAGTTTTTTTTACCACGCTCCACAGGAAAACACAACTCTAAAATATTATGAGGCATTAGCAGGAGGGATTTTAATGAAGTTTTAAGAGTACAAGCTCCTGAAATTAGGCCTATATTGGGAAGATGATTTCAACTGCATTTCTGTGTTTATTGCTGTCACCTCAAAACAAAGTTTGTGGCTTAGCTATCTTTTAATTAGGCTTTTGTTTTTATTATGTTTGTCTACAGTTTTAAAAAACTGTATTTTATTCTGGTCCTGAACATTTCACTGGAATTCAGTGGGCCTGTACATGAAGAAAGTATTTGCAGGATCAAACATCTCTTCTGTAAAAAGTTGGTTCTGTTTTTAATGGCAGGGGACTAAAACTAAATCCTCATTAATAAAATGTTACACAATGTAGAACATAATAATGAGTCACCTTCATCGTTTTCATTGTAAGAATAGATTAGAGTAATTGTAAAATAATTTGCTCATTCAGACAGAAATTCTACCTTTGTTTATAAAACAACATGATTTTACTTAATCTTTTTTGGACTTTATTTGTGATACAAATATACTTTAATTAGCTTTTATCCTTTTTGAACAAAATACTTTAAAAAAAAATTACCTTTTGTTGTCACTTATATTAAAGTCTGAAAATGTTCAGTGGTTACTGAATTCTTCTAGTTGACTTCCCATTTAGCGTTTCCTTTACTATCTGTTCTCAGTTTTTGTTCAGTATGTCCTGATTAGTGATTTGATGTCTTATTTATGTATTTTTCATCTACAAAGTTCATATTTTGTACTGTGTAAAGGCATCTGTGTAACAAAAATAGAATATACCTGATTTTATTTCTACTTTTCAGAAAAATAATGTATTCTGATCCAGCAAATACTACTGAGTCTTTCCCATACTATGCAGTCATCAACAGATCCAACAGGTCTTCTCTGAGATTACTGTATTACAAATAGAGATTTAATTGACTGTGCTATAGGGCCCTTGTTTTCTCTACAGCTTCTAAAAAAACACATTAAAATTGATGTTATTGTAGTAATGAACTGTAGTACCTCTGGTGCAATTTCTAGACCGCACAACTTTGAAATCTAGCAATACAAAATTTTTAAAAATATAACTTTCCTGGAGGTTTTGTTGAAATAGTTATTTAGTTAGGCATTCTGGAAGGGCTGTTCTACAGGTGTGTGCACTTGTACAAGCTAAAGTAAATGATTTTGGGACTTGATGACACATTTTCCACTCCTGAGTGTAAGCAATTGTAACTTGACAATTTATTGTGCATTTTGGGTCTCAGAAAATGATTTTTTTTTTTTTTTTGCCAGAGAACAGAACCAGCTCTTTCTTCAAAGATACTCTTCCTACCACTGTTTGTTTTTTTCTTTTACTAGTCACATATCAGCATTATATCCATGACTGCATAATTCTAAGCCTAGTGCAAACACTGGACAAAGAGAGAATCCTTGTCCCACAGTTCAGGAATTATGAATTTGAACATAAGAAACAGTGTACAGAGACAGACAGAGAACAAAAATCGGAAACTAAGAAACTTCAGAACTTTATATAGTAGTAGTGGTATCCAGCCATTGTGAAGATCCTGCAGTTATTATGCCAAAAAGAGAAGCTTAAGGAACTTTTAAAGGCGATCAGCAGAGTTTTATTGTAGGCATTGTCAAGGAGTTCATTTGAAACACTGACAAAGGAGGAAGGACGATATTTTGAAAGAAGATTATTTGAAAAATGAGATGGGTGAGAAACTCAGGGACAGGACTGACATCTTCATGGTGAATGTGAAATGATGGATAGGATAGAAGAGATCATGGAAGACCCTGAAAATGAAAAAACCTATTAAGTTTTACATTATAAAGCAGAAAGAATGAGTGAAACAATACACTGTAAGAGGTGATATGCTCAAAAGGAGGAGTAACAACAGTCTTTGCATCAGTTCTACATAGATATTAAAAAATATTTGCTGGGCTTTTGGCAAATCAGAGAGACTTGAAATTTCTACAGATTTTGCTTAGTAGCTAAACCTTGCAGGTTTGTTCAGTGCAATATACACCAGGAACTCTAAAGAGATTTTTTTTTTTTTAGAAATGATCCCCATATTACAGTCCCAGAAGTTCTACTGAGAACAGAAAAGAAGATAACAGAGACAAGTAGGGGGAAAGACGAAAATCTGTTTTATCTATGTTCATCTCTGACTAAAGATCCTGCTTAAGAAATGTGTCAAAATCTTGGCATGCAGGGAGACATTTAGCATAGAATCAATTTTGAGAATTATCCACATATAGATGCCAACTGAATATGAGTGCTAACAAATACAACTTTGGCCCTAAAGGGATGTCTGCACTTAGTTGCAGATCACCAAGAAATTATCAACACACTTTTCCTGATCCTTGGTTCTTGTTCCTTCTACCTCTCCACAAAATAGTCTAAGTATGGCAATGCAGTTTACTTAGAGCTCCTTCAGCAATCTCCTGCTACAGCACCTGGAGTAAAATTCAGCTATGTGTAAAATGTCAGACAATGTAAGACACTTGGGGGAATTAGAGAGAAGATTACAGAGTGCATGGACTTTCAACTAGCCCTAGATTAAAAGTAAAAAATAACATTTTATTCTGAACAAACAACCCCTTCTGGTATTTTGTGAAATGAAACAGATGCACTGCTTATGTTATTCAAAGGCATATACATAGACTCCTAAATGCATGTAGACAAGAGCTTGTCATTCTTTGTCATGGAAGTCAAACTCTCATACAATTTTAAGCAATAATCTCATTAATGCACTGATTCCAAGTATATAATAACCTATGAGAAGACCTCTTCAGGCTTAGTCCTAGTTTCTGGACTCTGCATTACCTATAAAAAAGGTAGCATAGAGATCAAAGTTAACCCCACTTCTAGCAACAGATACAGCATGGTAAGGTAAACACACCACTTTCCTCTGAGCAGAAGCTTAGCACAAACACTGGAAATGTTTGATTTATCTGAACACTGGTTGTCTTGAAAGAGATCAAATTGGCACTTAAAGCTGCAGCTGAGCAAAGCCATATATTGTTGTTTTAGAAAGTCTTACAGCAAAAAAATATTTTTAATGGATTACTGAGGATCAAACTTTGCCAACTTCCAGAGGAAAACTTCAGTGGAACTAAGTCATTGAGTACCTATTGGCACCAATGTAGACTTTTCAAAGGTTAAAAACTCAACTGTGGTTGAATGGCTGCCTTGCTTCCTGAAAACTATGAAGTATTCTCATTTTGCATAGCCTGACAGTACCTTCTGCTAAAAAGTTTTCCTAGCCAACCTAAAACAGAAACATTTGACACTAGACATTTTGTTGTGGCATATTGCACAACACATGAGTCAGTGTGGCAAAAAAGGTGCCGGGCTCTCTTGAACTCCATCCCTTCAAAGTACTCCACAGACCAAGAGTTCTTTGCCCAGACAAGACATCTTTGACTTCACAGGTGTTCATGTGGCCATCAAGAGCTCCGTGTCTCTATGCCAAGATCAGGGTCATAGATTCCCCCTGCTTCCCCCTTAGGACATTGAGGATTTCTATTTCACTTTCCCCTACCTCACCACAATCACTGATGATTACATTCTGCATTAAAATATGAAACCACTTAAGATACAAATCTCTTGAATGGATAAATTAATAGTACAAGATCAGTCAATGAGCTCGCATGCACTTGAATGAAAGAAGAACTTGGCATACTAGTTATACTTTATGAGTCAACCTGTTCTCATAGGTTTCCATGGATTGGTTCCACATCGGTGATTAGGTAAATCCTTATTAATCTGTGTGTTTGAGATGGCCTGATATCTGTGGATTTTCAGACATTTCCATACTTGGTCTTTGAGTTTACCATGCAAGATCAGTATAAAAGTGGAAAAGGAAGATTGTAAGGTTGATAAAAGACTTAGCAATATGATTAGAAATTCCTGGCACATGATGGCATTTAAAAGATATATTAAACATCAAACATTTTAAAACCACATCCTTCATTAACTTTACAGCAGAGTTTGACACTGCCAATTTAGGACAGAGGGTGTGAAATGGAAAGGAATTTAATACAAGCCAAAGGAAGAAGGCAAAAGAAACCCTGCCCTTCTCTGCTATCATTGAAATGCTTTTTCTCCTTCCTTCCACTCTCCTTTTCCCCTGAGTGATCAGAAAGAGCATGTGTGTGTGTCAAATCATTCTGGTTTTGGTTTTCTTTGCCTGTTCTTTTCCTCTGTCCATTTTGCTGGTCGTCATAGTTACAGTGACCTCAGTCTTCCTCATCTTTCAGGGTCTTACAAGGATTTTTTTAAGCTTTCTCATGTAACAGTGCTTTGCAATGCCAGCTTGTCCAATTCTTTAACTGTTACTGCATTTCTTTTCCATGCTGTGTCCTGACAGACTCCTCAGAGCAGGCTGGAAGTGCTCAGTTTTCATCTTCACCCCAGTATCAGTTTTTTTCTGACAAGACTTCCTGACTTTAATTTTTCCTTTCCTAACCTTTGAGTAATATTTTGGCCTTGTCTTTGTGTAGCTTTAAAGTGATATTTTTATAGCTCTTTTAGACTGAGTTAAACCAGACAGTCAGAACTGTAGTATCTCAAACTGCTTTTGCTGGGTTTTTTACTTCAGTCCCATCCTCTGACTTGTGGCTGTGAAGGAGTCTGACCAAGAGGCTCTTGCTGTACTAGACAGGGCCAAGGTCAGCCTTGAAACCACAGAAACATGAGATGGCACTTGGCTTCTCCTCAACACTTAATAGGCTCTAGCAGAGGGTCTCTCCCGGTCAGGCTGCTACTCTTACAACTGCTGCTGTAAAAAGGACTAATCACTGGCAGGGAGGAACAAGTATGGTGCTAAGTCAAGGGTGAGTGGCTCTTGCTGGATTCAGAGCTTATCTCGGGGAATGTGAGTATATCTCTTTTGGCACAGAAAACTGTGACTCCTTGTTGGACTGGCTCTGCTTGACAGAATTGACCAAAAGTTTGAGTAAGGACTGAGATCTCTATGATGATTTTCATATTAACACTCAGACAAGTTTCAGAAACAAGTTTTGTCTGTATCTTCTGTTGGTATTCAGAAATGGACACTAGACCTGAGAATAACTAATTAGTTATACAGCATGCACGTTATAGTTATATCAATAATGTTATAGACAGCTTGAACAGCTTGGTAGTCCTTTAAAAGATAATGACATATACTGTAACTATCCATCCTCTAAACTATTATTCAATTGTAGACTACCTAGTAAGTAGTCATACCCTTCTTTTCTATACATACAAAAATATCAGATCTGAGCTTGTTTATACACATAGCCAACCTAAAGGATTTTAGTTATATAGTTAGCACCAAAAATCTACTTTTTAAAAAACATACATGTGATATATATATTAAAAATACATCCGAAACTGAAATACTGATGGTAAATGTACACAACTGCAGCTTCAATGGACACCTGCAGCACTCTAGTGGCCATTCTTCATAAATGCAACATCAAAAGCTGCAAATTACTTTGGACAGTAGATTTAAAGGAAAAAAAAACCCTAACAACAAAAATTAAATGGCTACAGGGTTAGACATGAAAGTTCTGAAAATGAGCAATAACATACTGTGTGCACACTGATTAAATTTATTCAAGCAAACCTGTTTTAATTTAACAGCATTCTTGCTCTGCATTACAAATATAATGAAAGTAGTTTGGAGCGGAATGCATTGTAGTTTGTGGTCATTTTATCTTTTGATGCACTAGCTCACCAGTTCAAGACAACTTAATTACTGGGAGCTTTACATAACTCACTTTTCCTTCATCCCACTGACTACAGGAGGGAAATAATAGGCAATATAAATGGGGAAAAGATTCTCTCCAGTCATTATCAGGTCCTTTGAAAAAATATTTTTTTTTTTCCTTGCAATGCTTTTTCTGTTATTGTGGGATGTCTGTTTTCAGAGCCCGAAGTAATAGATTTTATGTCTTTTCTTATGGAAGAGTAATACAAAAATTAATGCATCTTGCTATGAGAAAAAGGATTTTTACTTGTTTTACTTGAATATTCAGCTTGTTTTACTACATTATTTACCTCATTTGTTTAATTAGCATCCAGAAACTGCAAAACAAGGAAGCATGGAAGTGCTTCTATATAAGGAGCCGTGACTGTCAAAGTGATAATAAATAGTACATTTTCTCCTAAATGCATATTCATATATTTTCTTTCACAAGAGTGTCTAAGTAACAAATACAAGAATTAATATTTGCATGTTATTTCAACTTTCATCATATTTATATGTGTTTGACCAGATGGAACTCATCTAGGATAAGAAAAAACACGTATAGATATTTTATTCATATCATTCTTTTTTCAAGAAAGGTTGTAAACAAAAATTTTGTGTTAGGAGAAACATTCAAATACCAAAATGCTGAACATGAAGAGAAGATCCTTAATCAATTAGAATAAGAAGGCAAGACACAAAGGTTAAGAATAATGGAATTGGGTCTCTGCACTCTAACCAGAAGCAGGTCTTGAGCACAAAGATGAAAAATAGGGCATATACTATTGCTATATGCTCTTACAGCAAGTGGAGGGATAATGGATGCTAGAACATTAATATTTCCCAAAATACATTGTTTGAATAACTGCAACAATGCTATGTAATGAAACAAAGAACTATTATGATGCGTATATTTGCCTCCAGGAACAAAAGGCACAATTTCTTTGCTATAGAAAACGTCAGGGAAATGCGGCCACCAGCGATCTTTGACGTTTCAGAATGAAAGGAACAAATGAGAGTTCTGAGGCTTTGCAGCACTTTCCCAATTCAGGATGCTAATTGGAGGCATCTTTGTTTCCCTTCACGGACAACCTTTGCTCAGACTTTCCATCTTTACTCAGTAGCTGCTTTCATTCAGTTGCGATTCTTTTCAGACAGTTTGAAAGACTGCAGAGAGGACAGCACTTTAATAACAGGAAGAAACAAAATTAGGATTCATCCACCTGCACTGAAATTTTAAGAATCCAGCAAAGCTGTCCTTCTCAAAGAAGCATCCACAGTACTTACATATAGTCAAGACACAGTGCCTTTAAGTTCCCAAAGAAAGGTCCTGTTTGCCCAAGTGGCATACTTTAACTTCTAACTAAAGCAGAAGCACCCACTCTGAAGACATTCAAAGCTTCCTCCTCCTCTTCAATGGTTATTTGGGGAACTGAAGTTGTGTTTCTGTATGCCCTTAATTCAGCAGCATACTAGCTTAGTTGTTGATCCCTTATTCCCATCACAGTGCTACCACTGAAGCTGTAGCAACACAGCTGGGTCAGGGAAAATACTTGGCTTGGATGGGTCCGTTCAATCCCACTAACAGTTGCAAGGACAGAAGATGAGAATACTTTAAGACAAACGCTATCAAACTGTGGCTTTTAGCAGCATGGTTGAATAGGAGTCGAGATTTTGAATAGCTGGAAGTTAGATAGTCAGGACGTTGCCTCAAACAGACCTTAGGAATTCTATGAAGTGCATATGTATCAATAACATTTTTCATTTTTCCATGGTTGCCAACCATATGTTAGGTGCAAGAGAAAACAGTATCAAAGCTGTAAGTTTTTGCACAAGCTTTATCAGAACAAGGGAGCAGTTGCTCATCATGATGTCCTGAGCATTATCCAAAACAAACAGGAAGACAACTGTATCATACTTCCAAGGATGGGCCAGTACTCAGCCTTTAATGGGAAATGTGCTGAAAGCATTGGTGATCAAATGGGCTGATCACAGCTGTCTGTCCATGACCTACACCTTAGGAAATCTAACACCAGAGCAATTAATTCCTTCACTTTGACTGAAGCCTAAAACAATCACATCCAGGAAACTGGAGGAGCTCAAATATTGTCAGAGTTAGATGCTGTTTGTTCATATATATGTAACTAAACAATAACAGCTAATCTCTTTCACTAGTGCTGCTACCTTTTGGCCAAAACTTATCTGCACAATTGTACCTGGATGTAATGATGAATAAGAGTGATGGAGATTAATTTCTTACCAGAGAGCTTTAAAAATTGATCCAATTGAGGCAAAGTGCTTAATATTTCAACTGACAAGTGCATCTTATTTTCTCTGCTTCTGCTGTAAAACTGTATGGACACCACAAGGTCTATCACCAACCATAGCCACAGAGAACTTTAGCAGCACAGTCTGAGGCCAAGATACAGGCGGTACTATTGCAGCAGGCCAAGAATGTATGAACAGAGAGGACATAAGGAAAAGTAAGACAATAGGCATGAGAAGGAGTTCAGTTATGGTATGGTGTTTCTAATCAACAGGATAAACAGAAGATTTATTTCTGTATGTCATTACAGCACACAAGGTAATATCACATATCATTATAAAGACTGTGGAGGGGTAAGCAGAAAGAAAACAAGAGAAATTGGCAATTGTCAGGGTTTAACTAAATTTCTAGAATTTGAAAATTGTGGTGTACATTGGTGAATACCAGCTTAGTCCCTTTGTCTTTGATGGACTTACATCTGTTTACATCATCTGAAGAAATGATATTTGCACAGGTATATATTTATTCATTCGATACTTTTCTGTCAATTTGGGTGTCTAATGAATAATAATTTTATTTGAAAAATAAACCTTTAATAAAGTTCTACAACACAGTGCATCTCCATTAGTCAATAGATATGTGATGAGAAGAATGTATAATATACATCTCTGATCAACAGAGAGAGTTACTGCCTGTGAATGTGCTACTGCTTATTTGTAAGCAAGATGCTAGTGTCCTACTGCAAAATAAAATGCGTGTGACAGGAGGGGGTTTATCTTAATGACTTCAGAGAACCTTTCCAGTTTTAATTCCTAAATCCAGCTACAGATACAGCACTAGTGTTCAAATTTGTGTGCATGTTTAAAAGCATACTTTCTTCCCCCTTCCTTTCCTTTCCCTCTCTCTCCTACAAACTGTGGACAATATTAAGTACACTGTAATCAGGTCTTGAAAAATACACATTATGAAAAAGGCTTCTTCCCCTTGGCAAATGTCATCACCTCTGTGAAGGTCAGGCTTTCGTTTTGAAACGTACTTTTCACCCCTTCCAGTTGTGAAGATAATTGTCTAAATGTGAATTAAGTGGGAAGAAAACTGTCTTTCTAAGAGCTCAGACAAACAACTCCCAAGCCTCTGTGGTTACTTGGATGTGTCAGCCTTTGCTGCTGTTACTGCAGACCCTTCTGTCAGCCCTGAAACTGAGCTGGACTAGGTCATTTCCACTCCGCTGCTGCCTGGGAGGTGCTGAGCGCTGTGTGCACAGGCAGAGAAAGCCATCCCTGTTGGGAGTAGCACATACACTGCTGCCTGCCAGGCAGGCATGCTAGCAAAGAGTCTGTGCCACTACCCTGGCAGCTGCCAGGATAAGAGGGAAGAACGGAGAGGGATTTCTTCAATTTTTTAGCAGGTAGAGGAAAGGCTGATGGCCGGGAAAAGACTTTAGGATCGTAGGAACTTGCAGAAGTCAGCTTTCTTGCATCTTCAGAACATGGATGTCTCATCTGTATCCATTTTCTCACTGTCCTCTATTTCCACAGCAAGAGAAGAGCTCAGAAAAGACCACTGCTACATATGCCCTTCTGGCATGTTTTGTTACAAATCTCTCTACTTCCAAAAAATATCTGAGATCAATAACAAAGAAAAAGGTTTCCACTGTTTAAAATGACATATCAGATAAGAAAAAAAGAACAAATGAAACTCTGAAAAACATAAATTTCTTGTGTGATGGCCTGTCATTTTGTTGAAGCAAAAGACAGGACCTACCAAGATAAAATTCTAGTACAGAGGTAAATAGATTATTTCTTTTGTACACGTTCTTGCTATTTGTCTTTGAAAAATCCCCAAACTATAAACTTTCTCTGTAATGGCAGGAAGTGCAATACCAGCTATATCCATACCAATATGTCATCCTTCTGTAGCAGGAAGGCATGCTCCTGAAATGTATTTTGTCTCTTGGGTTATATCTTGTCTCACACATTTTGGTTCTGTTCACTCAGGGGTAGTAATCTTTTGGGCAGTAATTTCTACAAAAATAAAAGAAACTGTATTATTCACCTTGTACTGGAATTCAGTCCCATCCAATAACCCAATGCAAATCTCATACCACAGTATGTACCCATACAGGTAATCAAAGTACAGTCTCATCATCAGAAAGATGATTCTTTTATAAATGAATCTACAGGGTGAATTTAAGTTTCCATTCCTAGCCACAAATCTGCCATGTGACACAAGCCACATGGCTTGCTGAATGTATTATCTGAGCTAAAGCATTGCTTGTTTCTTCTGAAATTTCCATACCTGCTTCCACAGGGATGCAGAAGTTGCCAATGACTGCAGTGGGTGACAAGTTAAGCTACAGCCTCCCCTTGTCCCACCCTGTCTGCACATGGCACATACTCCACTGCCCTTGGTTCATGGAATGACCAAAGTCATGCGAGCAATGACCCTTCTTTGCAGGGGGAGCTTGGAGACAGCTTCACCCAGGGAGTCTCTGATCTTGATACTTATTCTCAGAATAACACCTCAAACTATTGTATTATTGAGTCAGAAGTAAACAATATGGTCATATGACTTTTTTTTTTTTTTTTTTATTTGAGGCTTTAACCTATAAATAGATCTGAATTTAAGAGAGGAATATTCTGCTAAGGTTCAAGTCTCTACCCAGCAGAACTATGGGACCACAATAAATCCACAACACCCATTTCACAGCAGGGCTCAGACTTAAAGTTTCCTTTGTTACCATAAATCCTAAAGAGTACAGCTTGCTGACCAACCTTACTGCTTTAAGAAGTCTGGTATATATGAAATAAAATTTGACTTGTGGTCCAGTGCTTAATTTTTTTTTTTTTTAAATTATACAATTTTGTTGAGCAAAACACATAGCATTTAGGTACTATAGTGACTGAGATGTTCTATAGGCAGAAAGCTTCAGAAATTTAGCTACAGTGTTCACAAGGTCAATGGTTAGTGATGATGCTGGTCAATGGTCCTCAAAGTTCCTAATTCCTAGATGATGGAAATGCTAACTAGCTCTTGTCAAAGGGGAAAAATAAAGGCTGGAATATGATCTGCTGCATCTATCATCCTAACACTTTGGTCACTTTGAGTTTGACACCTACATGAAAGTGTTTATTGTTTTATCAAGTATTTCAGCAATCCTGTTAATGGAGACATTCAAACAGCAATTAAGTTTTTGAGAGGCTTGCTTAAATGTTCTGTTTGTTGCTAAAGTTGGCATAGACCTTCCTATGTTAAGTATTGGTCTTAGTCATAAAAGTGAAATAGATATGTAATGGGATATTTTCATGTAAGAAAGAAGAGATTGGTATCATTAATTAAAATAATGCAAGACAATTATTTTTGTAAAATGCTTGTTAATAATGAAGTAAAAATGAATCTGAATCAGGTATCAAGGGCGGTTTTTCAGGGTACTTGCAACATTATTGTTGGGATTGTTCTAAACAAAAATAAGAGAGCCTAGATGTCCTATACGTTCCTAAGCTCTCTCTACTGGAAGGAAATAAGCACTTTTATTTACATTAATTTCATGGTTAAATACTTACATACTATGTTACAGGACAAAAATACTTGATTGAACATTAGTTGATATTTAGTAGGAGTTTTATTTGTTTAATTGTATTATTTATCTATAGGTAATTTATTACCTTTTTACTTTGAACAACAAGTAGATATAGCTGGACTGCAAGGACACCTCCTGATTGTTGGAAATGACATATATGTACAGCTGGGGCTTGGGGGGTGACACATATAATCAAATATCAACATTTAAAGTGAGAACATCCACATCTGAGCCAGTCACCTTTTGAATGCTTAAATTCAACCAGACAAATGAGTATTTTTTGGGTATAATTCATCTCATACTAAAACAGTCAGTGAAAAGAGATTAAGATGACTGGCACCCTAAAAGTGCTGACTTCTCTCCACTGCTGTAATAAGAGTCAGGGGTGAATGGCTCACACACACACATACATAAAGCTTGATAAATAAATCTATCCAGTGTGAGAGTGACATTCTAATGAGTAATGTAGGTGTAATGTTAACCAATAGAGTATGTGGTGTTAAATAAGATGTAAAGTGTACAGCAACAGAAATAGTTCAGAAATAACAATATAAATTAGAAGACTTGGAATGTTAAAATAAGAAAATGTTCACATGTGTATTTGTGAAAGATTTCCAAAATCTATTTAATTATCTTATTTTAGTAGTATAAAGGGCTGTGACTGAAATGGCTGTTAGGATTTGGTTTTGATGCAATATTAGTTGTAAAGAGTCTTAGTCAACTGTTATTACTGTGCATGCATACGATATTTTCTACTATAACCTTCACACCCTATATTCAGCTATCTAGAAGGATGAACTAAGCTTAAAAATGCATTTGATTAGCCTGTCTTTAGCTACATCTGGTACCTTGAAAGTCCATAGTCCCAAAGACAATACATATCCAGCAGATTGTATAAAATACTTCATTTTGTCCATATAATTTAGAAATTAGCAAGAAAGTGATATTTTAATCTTCCTTGTATAAGAACGTGTATTACATGGTGATGTAAAAATGCATTTTTCCTAATCACAGCTTTCTTCATGCCAATGAGGTAAACATAGTCTACACCATAGTCTGTTCTCACAGTTCTCTAGTTCTGAAAGTGGACATGTAGGGAGACAAAACTGTGGTCTTTGCTGAACAAGCTTGAGACTCCTTGTCACAAAGATAAAACTCATTATCTTGATTTTTTTTCCCGGTAAATATCACTAACTCATTTTGAATATATAATATACTGGATTTGTAATATATGAATAAAACTATTAAAATATCTACAAAGAAATTTCTTCTTGGTGAGCAGAGTGAAGAGGGGTTTCTACGATTAAAACTGTTTATGATGGATGCAGCATTCCTTATGGGAAGAGTAAGTGCTCTTTGCCCTTGTGTTACAGAGGAGGTAAATTGCTTCATTCTGAAAAAAATCATCTTGCTTTTCAGAGCTGATACTTTCAAGCCTAAATGTATCATACAGCAATTATATCTCCTGGAAGAATGTAGGCTTTCAGCTCTAAGATACACTACTAAGGTATGTAAGGTGACTCCTGTGAGAAGCTTCTTGAAACTCCCCCAGCTCCAAGTCAGAGCTCGCCAAGGCTGAGCCAATTAGTGATGGCAGTTGGGCCTCTGTGATAACATATTTAAGAAGGGGAAACTGGGAGGAGGAGTTGTGAGGGAGATACCCATGCAAACACTGAGGTCAGCTGAAGAAAGGAGGAGGGAGGGAGGTGCGCTGGAGCATAGATCCCCTTGCAGCCCGTGATGAGAGGGCAGGCTGTGCCCCTGTAGACCATGGCAGTCCACAGTGGAGCAGATGCCCACCTGCAGCCTGTGGAGGACCCCACGCCAGAGCAGGTGGCTGCACCCAAAGAAGGTCAGGACTCTGAGGGAAGCCTGTGCTGGGGCAATTACTCACTGGGAGGACTGCAGCCCGTGGGAGGGACCCACGCTGGAGCAGTTCATGAAGAGCTGCAGTCCATGGGAAGGACTCATGTTGGACAAAGTTCATGGAGGACTGTCTCCCGGGAGAAGGGCCCTACACTTGAGCAGGGGAAGAATGTGAGGAGTCCTCCCCCTGAGGAGGAAGGATTGGCAGAGACAACATGTGATGAACTGACCACAACCCCCATTCCCTGCCCCCCTGTGCTGCTGGTGGGGAGGAGGTAGAAGAATCAGGAGCAAAGATGAGTCTGGGAAGAAGGGAGGGGTGGGGGGAAGGTGTTTTTAAGATGTTGTATTTCTCACTGTCCTACTCTGTTTGATTGGAAAATTAAGTGGTGGTCGTCAGATTAAATTGATGTTCTTTTTCTTCCCCAATGGAGTCTGTCTTTTGTCTGTGATCATAATGGGTGAGTCATCCCTCTCTGTCCTCATCTTGATTCCTGAGCTTTTTGTTGTATTCCTATCCCTGAGGGGAAGCAGTGAGGGAGTGGTTCGTGGTACTCAGTTTCGCTCTGCGCTCAAACCACAACAGTAGTGCAGCCAGTTTTTAAGGTTTTGTGGCACTGTGCATACCCACGCTGTACACTGGTAATTCCCCAGTTAGTCTCTGCATAGATGAGGCAGTGTACTGATTGAAGGTACTGAGCATTACCCCTTCAAAATCCTATGAATTATAATTTGTTTTAAAAAATAATCTGTATGTGGGTGCCTGTGCAACAAGACCAAAATGCTGGGAACCCAGCACCAATGGAGAAATTTGTGTCACTGCAAAGTGCAAATAGACTTGATACTCACAAGGTTGTAGGATATTTCAGGCTGTGAGGGACCTCAGGAGGTCTCCAGCACAACCCCTTCTCAAAGCGGGGACAACTATAGGGTCAGGCCAGGTTGTTCAGGGCTTTATGCAGTTGGATCTTGGAAACCTCCAAGGATGGAGTCTGCATAACTTCTCTCTGGGCAAACTGCTTCACTTTTGGGCTCTCGTGAAAGTTTTTCATTGTATCTGTAATAATGCATACCTTTAATCTGTGTAGGGAGTATCATGCCATCAAATATCAACATGTATGTTATCAGAGTGCCTGTTTTATGACAGTTGTCTCCAACTGTATTTTCTGTCCAGCCATTTTGGATCTTAAATGTACATTGGGATATGTGGAAGATAATAATGTTGTAAGCCGTGAACACAGAGTGTTGGATTGAATCCCACAAGTTAAATACAGGCCTAGACAGGTTTATTTAGAAGCCACACTGTCATGGAGGCATCTGTTTCAGGTTTCAGCTGCAATTAACAAGTTTTATTTCATTGCTAAAGTCTTCTCAGCAGCCTATCAGTCTGGAGCAATGATTTCTTTAACAGTTTTGGAAGGCAAACAAATACAGTTTGACATCTGTGAACCTCAGGAACTAGGTGGTCAAAATCCTCCTTGGGAAGGTAACATTTTGACAGCTTTGTAAAGGTAGTTTTTCTTTTTTAAGAATAGACAAATCTGCCCATGAGAAATAAAGATACCATTTCTTTCCCTTTCTGAGTACCTGAAGAATTAAACATCCTTAGTCTTGCAATAGATAGAGCCAGGCAAACTTTCTATTTTTGGATACTTGTACCAGGTTTCCCCATTTGTCCAAAGAAGTATGTTTCCATTACTCTCCTTTCCTCTCTCTCATTTTAGAAGAAAGAACACTCAGAAATTCTCATCTGAGATAGAAGTGAAATTATTTCTACTGGACTCCAGATGTTCCAGCTCTTGAAACCTCAAAAACACAATTTCACATTACACAAAATGTCAGAGACTACAGAACAACCAAATTTAATAATAAATGAAATTAATAAATTAAATTAATTTAATAATAAATGAATATTACTTTTTGAGACTAGGTGAATATCTTTGGGAATTAAGGGGCTGTTAATGTGAGCTTTCAGAAGGTAACATTTCTACTTCGTTGAAATAAAGTGTTTTTAAAATCTCTCACCACTCTGATTAAAACTACAAAAGAAAAAAAAAAAAAAGAAACCCAAAACTCACTGGATAATTGCTATTTTTCATGAAAAAGCTGAAAGGGAATCTCCTACTACTAAATGGGTAAGAGCACTACTAGTGGGTGTAATATTTTCTACTTCAAGATTTTTCTCTGCTAGATTCTTTCAAATCTGTATTGATTACAGTAATCTGATCCAAAGGAATAGTGGATATCCTGTGTAGAATGGAACAAGTCAAGAGAAGAGACTGAGAGAAAATCCTCCTACAACGTTCAATAGTCCCGTAATCAGATAATCAATGTAGAACATATACACTGATTGTACTAGGGGATTTGAAACTCCATCACTGATTTCCAGGACTTTATTTTAAATCTTGAGATATTTCTCTCTTTCATATTTGCTAACAGTTCACCTTTATTCATAGGATACTCTTGAGAGAAAGATATTTTCTCATTAATAATATGATCCCAAAAAAATATTTTTCAGTTGAGGTAATTTTGTTGAAAATATATCCACCAGATCTATTCTTAATATTGCCAGGAAATTTCACTTAACTGCCCACAAAAAAAGGCAAACTGCCCCTCCAGCAATCACCAAACTTATTTTTCCTACTTTTAAACTACATGTTTAGAACAAGGAGATTTTAATTTAATGGTCAGTGAAATCTCCCTTGATGTTGGTTTTATGGTTATATGCACCCATATAACCAAGTCATTACATGGTTTTCATATTTTAATCTTACTACATATTTCTTTATTTTTTTTTTCACTTTGTATTGGGAACATCAGAAGACTTCTATTACACTAGAATTACAGTATACTACTGTATTGGGTTTGCGTGGCAAAGTTTTGGTAGCGGATAGCTACAGGGGTGGCTTCTGTGAGAAGCTGCTAGAAGCTTCCCCCATATCTGACAGAGCCAATGCCAGCCGGCTCCAAAATGGACCTGCCACTGGCCAAGAACATCTGGGATAACATATTTAAGAACAGGGGAAAAAAACGCAACAGCAACAGTAGCCGGGGAGAGGAGTGAGACTATGTGAGAGCAACAACTCTGCAGACACCAAGGTCAGTGAAGAAGGAGGGGCAGGAGGTGCTCCAGGCACCGGAGCAGAGATTCCCCTGCAGCCCGTGGTGCAGACCATGGTGAGGCAGCTGTGCCCCTGCACCCATGGAGGTTAATGGAGGAGCAGATCTCCACCTGCAGCCCGGGGAGGATCCCGCGCTGGAGCAGGTGGATGCCCTGAAGGCAGCTGCAGCCCACGGAGAGCTCACACTGAAGCAGGCTACTGGCAGGAAACTGCAGCCTGTGGAGTGAGAGGAAATCACTCAGGAGCAGGTTTTCTGGCAGGATTTGTGACCCCGTGGGGGACCCATGCTGAAGCAGTCTGTTCCTGAAGGACTGTACTCCATGGAAGGGACTCACACTGGAGCAGTTCATGAAGAGCTGCAGCCCGTGGGAAGGACTCGTTGGAGAAATTCATGGAATCCCATGAGAGGGACCCTACACTGGAGCAGGGAAAGAGTGTGAGGAGTCCTCCCCCTGAGGAGGAAGGAGCAGTGGATACAATTGGTGATGAACTGACCACAACTCCTGTTCCCCGTCCCCCTCTGCTGCTGGGAGGGGGGAGGTAGAAAAATCGGGAGTGAAGTTGAGCCCAGAAAGATGGGAGGGGTTGGGGGAAGGTGTTTTTTAAGATTTGGTTTTATTTATCATTATCCTACTCTAATTTGATTGGCAATAAATTAAACTAACTTCCCCAAGTTGAGTCTCTTTTGCCTGTGACAGTAATTGGTGAGTGATCTCTCCCTCCTCTTATCTTGACCCATGAGCCTTTTGTTACGTTTTCTCTCCCCCGTCCACCTGAGGAAGGGAATGATAGTGTGGCTTTGGTGGGCACCTGACATCCGGCCAGGGTCCACCAACCACAACTACCTTTTCCTCTCAAGATGTTGCACATTATCTATTTCCAGAATAAAACATGTTTTCTTTACTATGCATTGTTCAATGTCATATGGTCTATCATTCAGAAAACTGATGATTTCAGAGTATATGATATAAAAGCCACTATGAAAATTAAATTGCACTGAATTGCATTAATGCATGTGAAGATCCTCATTGCACTGCTACATAAACAGCAAAGCAATGTGAATCAGAGATATAAACAACAAAGTTAATAATGTTTCAAGGGATATTCAATTTTATTGAATTTAAGATTAAATAAATATCCTTATTTTTCCTCTTGAGCATATAAAGCTCAGATTTGGGTTTTTGGGGCTGCTAAAAATGCAAATATTCACCCAGTGAGATTTTCAAAAGCACCTGGCTATTAAATTCCTGATTAGTTTCTATGAGCTTTTGTAAATCCTACTACAGTACTGTCTGCATCTTGAGATGTCTGAATACCTTTAGAAACCTTGACTGAACTACTTCTTGTATTTATTACAGAAGAGAAAAGATAAAAGCATCAAGTCTAAGTTTCTAATTAAAGTGTCAGAATGAGATATAACCAAGATACCATAAACTCTAGTAGCAAAGAATGCTCGTCTAACCAAACACTCTTGTGTCAAGTGTGGGATTTTTTTATATGAGAGACAGATGCAGACTCTTTGTGTGAATAAACATGGTCAAGTTAAAGTACCTGCAGCCATCTTATTGCTGGTAATATGCAGTTTTCTGAATGACTTATGGGATGCTGAGTTTTTTTGTGAATCTCACAGTCTGTGATTGTTTGTTTCTCTGTAAACAAAAATTTGAGGGCATCACAAAAGACCTCTTTGGTGTAATTTACAGTATGAAATATATGTTACCTGATATCAGCTAGTGGATCTGCAGAAATATGACATATCCGTAGAGTGGGGTGCAATATATAATAGAAATGCTTTATATCATCATCATTGTTTTTTGCTCCCACCATATCAATTTTCTGAACAGCCAACAGCTAGGTTTATGGCAAAGTAGAGAGATTATAAAATGACTAAATGGTATAAATGTGAATTAAGGGCAAGAATAATTTGTTATTTCAAGTTGGTTTTATAATAATTAAATATTATCCCCTCAAAGTAATTAAGATTCTATGTAAATTTGCCAAATATTTCAATGCAGATAATTTATTTTCAAAGTATGAATTATTTGTGCAGTTTTAGTGACAATCTGGAAGAGATTATCTTTGTTTTCTGGAAAATTTGGGGGGTATATTAACCAGAATTTTCTTCAATGTTAATATCATGAGAAAGGATAAATTATGTCAATAAATTTAGACTAACTCATTCTACAGTGTTTTGCAAGTACTGTTGCACATCTTGGCAAATCTAAATATCCATGGCTTTACTAGACTTCACATCTATCCCATTTTTTTAACAATGTCTGTACAGATGGCTTAGCCTGAATTTTGTTTATCTTTGTGTACTGTCAACAAAACCAGACAAGGATGAAGTCCAATCATACAGTCTTTCCTTGCACAAAAATTCCAATAACCACTGAAGTAATCACAGAATTTGGATTGTAATCTGCAGCTTGATCAAACTTGATAGATGTGCAGTCATTCGCTTAATTTGAAGCTCACTGAACAATTATTACAGTAAAAGTTAAGTTTATCTGAAGAAGATACTGGAAAGATCACCAAATGGTTTAAATCAAAATATTTCTGTCTATTACCAATCTGTTTCTTTCCTCTTGAGGATACCTAGAGGTCTGATGGGTTCTTTATCACCAAACTCTTCAGAAGTGGTATCTCTGAAAAATATGGGTCAGCTCTGCTGAAGCTGTGAGCCTGATACTGGAATCATTTGATGTGATCTGTAACCTAGGTAGTATTAGGTTTGCTGCATGTAATTCTGCCTTCTGGCTATACTATCCACAGGTATCCAAGAATATCAAAATCATGTCATTGAGTACAGCTGGTAAACAGTTCATAGGATTTCACTGTATTTGTCAATTCCATTTTAGGTAGCTGGTCTGAAGATACCATCTACACAAATGTCTGATCTATTTTGAATCATAACATGAAAAGATCCCATGCCAGCAAGTTCCATCTGTCAAATTTATATTTATTGGACCATGAAATTTGTCTAACATCTTGAGCTTTTTGCAGAGACTATCTTGTCCAGGTTGAAATCAATCAGATCATTACTGACAAGACAAGCCATTTCCATTAAAAAATAGACAGGCTTGAAGCAGCTTACTTAAATTAAAAGAATGCCCACTTATGAAGAAAATACCACTACTAATACAACTACTATATACAATATGTGAAAAATATAAATAATCTTTTCTTTATGTATACTTGCAGATTCCTTTTGCTGATGGCTACTCTTATGCAGCAAGTATACACTTATGTGACTGGCTGGATCACAATCTAATAGCAAACAGTTAATACGGAAAAAAAAAAGTAATTTTCTCTACTTTGGTATTGAAGTATAAGCTGTAATAATTTTGCAAAACTCCTGCAAAAATACAGAATGTTACTCTTTGTATACATATACCTTTCCTTCATGACATCATAGAGATATGATTTGCAAATTTCGTTACATTTTAATCTGATATTTAAAGATCAAAAGGCAAAACAGTAGCTCCAAATTCTTTTATATAATGATTATTTTCTAAAATTACAACCAAGATGAAATAAAATAATATGCTTCATTCTTGGTAACCCCCTACAAAAAATAAAAGAGGCAGTGAGACACCATGAGCGGATACCATTCTAAACAAATTCTAAAAGTTTAAATGAAGGCAAAAATTTCAAATTCAGAACCTTATTTAAATGTCCTGTGGAGCTTTTTCTCATTCATCTTACATTAACTGAGACAAAGAGAGTACAACAGGATCCTTCTGAATATGTAAATTGCCCTGTATTAATAAGCTTCAGCAGCTATATATTCTAGATTTAACTGTTAGAACTCAGCTAAGGCAATAAGACCAAATCAGATCTTAGTAATTTACATTTTTATAGTTCTTGCTGAAGCAATCTAGAATTGACTTTTACTGCCAAGAGAGGGCATAAGATAGTATATAAAAATGTACTTAGTACACTTAGTTTAGACTTCGCTTTCAAATGTATTTTCTTAAAAATAATTAAAGAAATACAGAATATTCAATAGCCACAATGGGAAAACAAACAAAAATAATCCTGTTCAACCCAGGAGGAATTTCAGAAAGGGTTCTAATACTGCTGAGATGAAATCCACTGAGGAAAAAAAGGGGAAAACCAGCAACTGTCAGAGAAGAAAATATGCAGTGGATAAAGGAACAAAAGTCTGTGGAAAAGTTCTCATCAAAAATGAGTGTAGCATAATTGCTGTATATATACAGCATTCCACCTCCTTGTGTCAGATTTTCTAGCATAGAGAGGAAGAAGGAAAATTATTTTTTCATATCAGATCAACAATTGCTGGCAATGATGCATTCATATGCATCCACCAAAGATCTGTGAGTGGTTTATAGCAGACATAAAGGTTACAGGCTAAAGTTTAGCCTTTCCCATCTAATGTGCCTATCCTATATAAGGATAGACTATAAAAAACATTTTTTGTTTCAATCTGAAAAGTAATATTAGATCTATACAAGTTTATAATCTGTCAACTCCAGCATATCTTTTGGGCAGGACAGATTACTGAAAAGAGCAGGTCTGCCTCATTTAGTGGTATGTAAAAGACATTTTTAGATTTTCTAAAAAGAAATAGATGTCCAGACAATGTGCAGAGAGACAATATCTTCAAATTGTCTTCTTTCAAAAACAGCTCAGTCATTTTCTACAATAGAAAGAATGCTGTAGCTGTTCCCCAAAAATTTTTCGTTTGTATCATAATTTAAAGATTGTAAGTCATGTTTTGTCTTCAGGTAGGTGTGCAGAAGTCTCACTGAAGACTATGGATTATAAACATTGAATTGTAAGAAGACAGACATGGAAACACTTGCTCATCATGAACAGCAATACTGTTTTTTATGCTGGAAAGGGGTTTCTTCCCCTGTCCATATATACTCTTATAGCATGAACGTCCAGGTTCATACACCACACTGATGGAAGTTCCTTAGTCTAGACATTTAACTCATGTTCCTGATTGCTAGAAAAAATGAAAACTCTAATGCTTTTTTTAGTTTGTGGGTATTTTAACAAAAAAAGTTATAGTAGCTGTGTGTATGAATGCATGCACAGAACACAGCAGAGGTTTATAAGTACAGTATCATACCAAACAAGAACAGAGTAGGTTGTCTGTTGTCAAGATAATGTTAACAAGATGAGAATATTGAGTTGTTATACATGAGAAAATAGAAAATAACCATAACCTTGTGAAGGCCTTTTTAGTATCTTGTATGTGCCCTTCTTTCTGCTAAGCTTGTTTTGACACATACCCACCCCTCCAAGCAAGAAGACAGTCAGCAAAATCCACATTGAAGGCTACTGTGAACATGCACAAAAGTTCTGTAACTCTTTTACTGAAAATGGTTTTCTTCACAAAAAATCTATTTTGTTCAACTTCACCATAGAAAGGAGAGTCGAAGCACCTGATTATAGGGATGCCACTCAAATCACAAGGGAAATCTCAAAACAGTTGGGATCTACTTCCCATGATTTCATCCTCCAGTCAAGCTGTTGCACACACATCTCTGTGTGTGTGTGGGAAGAATAGACTTTAGGCTATAATCTTTATGTCTGCTATAAATCCTGTGAAATCCCCTCTGAGGGCTGCTGCCCAGGTGTGGTGTGCTTTCTGCAGCAGTAACCATGGCTCCCAGGTGCTGTGGTGCCAAGCCTGGTGCTAGAAAGTGCTCTGTCCATGCTTAATAACACTTGGAGAGGTTGTACAAAGGTAAAAAGATAAAATCCTAGGCTAAACGATCACAATTCCGCCAAAGTTTCCTCATAAGCCATGTTTCCTAAATCTCTGATCATTTCCATTCCTCTTTTCTTGATTTTCCATGCTAAACCCACATCTGTCTTTAAATGTCATGTCCAAAATCAGACAGGGATTTCTGACTGTGATCAAAGCAGAGGTTTGTGACACCTAGACATTAAATTAGGATATAACTACTATTAGCTTGTCTCAAATTGAAATTTATGTGTACTAATATAATGTTAACAGGAGCAGTTTCTAAATATTTTGTAACATTGTTCTGGCATAGCTAAACACAGTGTATGGGTGTTTTACTGAAGAGTGTGGGCAATTTGACCACTAACCTATCAGAGTTTTGTGCAGCTGCACTTAGCATGCATTGGAAAATGTGTAGACATTTACCCAAGCAATGGATTTTTCAAGATAACTAAGAATAATAAAAGGAGCAGGCTCTGCAAATAAGCCTGGAGACTGAGAACCCCCCAGATCCATAACTGTCACTGCTAAATATGCAGCATCAGCACCCTCATGCTGTATACTCACAGGTAATGTAGGATACAAGTGTTAAGAACCAACGGTTTTACAGAGGTAGAGGTAGGTACTGTTAATGTAAAAGAACCGTTAGCACAAAATATATTGTTGATCAATGTCAGTTAGGTAAAGTTTTGTTTTAAAATTGGCTTGAATTTGTCAGACTTCTGAACAATCCAGTCAAAGCAATCTCAAATTCCCTGAAAAATATATATATATATTTATATAAATTAATTTGCAACATATCTGAGGCCTTATCAACAGTACAGAGAGTTTGTTTCATACAACCTATGGGTTATATATAAATGCCAATGAGGATTGTCTCCTTTGCAGCATGACAATATACAACTCTCACCTTTTTCTTAAGAATCGCTTAAGAACCTGTTGGGTCCCATCAAGAATCTTCATAATTAAGTATTCCTGTTTAGATGTGGTATCCTGAATTTACTTTCCCTGAATTTCATTCAGCTTTCAAGATGATTTCAGATAATTACAAGATGCCATTAACATGATAATTCTACAACATTATTTTACAACAAGCCTACTGATCCCTCCAAAATATTTGAGTCTATGAGTTTTTGTAAACGTTTTTATATAAATATGGTAGAAGAAATCAATAAAGGACAAACTGCTAAATTTAGACTAATTTGCATAAGGAAGTGTACAAGACAAGAAAAATTTTGAGTTGAATGTGTACATTGGTATGTTGCAAGTTTAGAATAACTGTAGGTAAAAGTTAATGTTTTTATCAATCTACTATTCTAAAACCAGCATACTCTGACTTTACAGATTTTTGAGAATACAACTTCTAGTGCAGCTGTAGGTATATGTGATTCTCAAGAACTATAAAATCATATCCTAATATATTTTCAAAGAAGCAATTGCTCTAATGTCCATGGTTATTCTGCTCCATGAGTGAGACACTGTGTATACACTTCACCATGCTATTGCAGGTACTACCCACTTGTGCCAGCCACCTCAAGATCCTCAGTTACAGCACAACATTGTCCAATTAATGTATATTCTTGCCATTACAATAGTCACATAATAGACTCCATTTCCTCCTCATTGTCATTCATGTGCAAAATGTTCCAGAGTTTTATTATGGAAGAAAATACAGCAGTGGCAGCATTAATGCAGGAACAAAGAGCAATGCTAAATATATTCTTATACTGCCACCTGTTAGAAGGTGCCAGGGGCTCAAGAGATCAGAGCAAAGCAGACATTTCCCTTTAATTGCTTCAGGCGTTTGCATTGTGCCATCCTATTTTGTAATATTTTTTCATTTTTTCTGCCATATCTTAGAAGATACACACAGGCATTCTCCAGTCTGAGGGGCATGATGTAAACAGTCAAAGTTCGTTACAATAAAAGTAAAAAATCAAAGTTTACATTATCAACATGTCTATATTTGCAATAAAGACATCTTAAATGCTTTTAAAAACACCATAACAAAGCAGGTGATTGCTTTTGTTGTTAACTGCAGTGCAGAATCAAAACTCATGGATGACTTCTACTGAGCTTCAATAGGTTTTACGTTGGATCCCTTCTTAGTGTCCCATCAGTATTAGCCTTGGAAGTCAGTCTCTTTGTAGCCAGTATGACCAGGAAAATCAGCATGATCAGGACTATTGTACCAGGTACCTCAGCCCCTGACAACATAAACTTAGTGACTTTGCCGCCTTCTTTGACCCATTCCTAAAGTGTATGAGATAATATCCATTAACCCTTGAGAGGGTCTTGCTAATAGCTTCAGATTGTGCCCAGATGTAATGGGACATGTCTCAAAGTTTCCTCTGGAACTAGAGTGGAAACAATTTCACAGGAAACTTCAAAGCTGCTTAATGTTTAAAAGGGGTTAAAAAAAAATAATTTTTTTTTCCTTCATTAAAATCACAGAGTGTATCATTTCTGTGACAAACATAGAGCCCATGTATATTGTAAAACCGATTCTGTCTTTGGAGATTTTGTATTCCTTGCTCAATAAATAATTAACATTTCATGCCATTCATTTAGTGAAAAAGGATGGTGAGAAAAGGCTTTTAATCAGGAGAAGCCAGCAGGATAGCGGCCTATTTATGTGAAAATTCCAGGCTAGGAAAGAGGAAGAAGATGCTCCATTTTAAGGTGAAAAATCCTGGTAGCCATAAATAAGATACAAAAAATTCCTTATAGCTCTACTCCTTCCTGAATGTTCTTTATGCTGATACTTTATGCCAAAGTTTCAGAAGGTCACAAACAGTAGTAATAGCATTTAAGGTACTCATCTATAAAACTGAGTACAGTCAGAAATAAAAAACACAATAACATACAACTGTCTAGTAAAGGTTTTTTGAAAACAAAATGTTTTTCTTTTCGTCACACTTTTTTTTTTTTTTTTTTGTCTGTTAGGAAAAGGATACAAAATCTTAATCCCTTGTGTGGAAGTTATTTCACCCTGCCTATGAGAAACAAAGATGAATTGGCCTAAAGTCACCTCTCTGGTTTACAAGTCAGGATATTCATTTGAGAGGTCAGAGAAGGAAGCTCCAGTCTCTGCTCCCAGGGCTGTTCTGTTTTGGTTTGCTGCTTTGCTGAAAATATAGAAACAAAAATAACCCAGAAGGAAGATACAACACTGGGAAGTATTGTCAAATATAAATCCCTAAATTATTTGGATTTTACAAAGCATATTCCACAAATAAATTAGAATAATTGTGTGCAAGCTGTGCCATACCATTTTTCCAAATTATTAAATGGCAACTAGGACATACCAGTGTGCAAGTACAGTGTGAAATGCAGGTTTGATTTGGAGATTCTAAATATTGCACCAGTTTGGTTGAACTTCTTACTGTTTATATTTGGCTGTTTATTATAGTGGTATGGTATTTAGAAGACAGAGGAATTCATAGGATTTTGTTTAAGATTTGGAAGAAGTGTTACAAAACTTCTGCTGAGATGATGAGCCTACTATTGGCGTACAGGACTTTGCTTGTCAGAGGAACAAGACTCTCCCACACTCTGCTAGAAACCTAACACTTAAAAATTGAAAAATTAGTGTGTAAAGAACTGGGAACTCTCACACTTACCCAGGGTAGATGGTGTACGCAGTGCATCACTTGTCACAGTCCCACTCTAATAGTTAATACATGAGTTATGTTCTACAAATACCTTTTGCCTTTCAACATAATTTCTGCTAAAGCAGAAGAAAATCAGTCTCACTGCCTTCTCCTAGTTCCTTGACGGGAGAGTATCATGGGTTTAGTGCTTATGTGCCAATTAGAAAAATATTTTTCACTTAGCAGTTGAAGTGTAATGATACTGTTATTTAATGCAGACACAGTCACCCATAGAAAGAGACGGTGTGTGTCTCTTTCCTTTCACCTACCAGTCCCAGTGTCACTAAATACTCATACTGTTTTCCAGAATAACTGCCTCAATGAGACCAGAGCTCCAAAACGTAATATGCTGTCAGAGATAGCTGTGGCTTTCACATCCTCCAGTTAACACAGCTGTTTTAATAAAACATAGTGTCTCAGAAGAAGTGCGTGACTTACTTTTCAGTCCCATAGTGTCAACAAAACTACCAGAATACATCTGAAAGCTTGGTATCAATTTAGCCTGAAGTATGGCAAAAATTTCAGAGTTATTTGTTGCCTGAAAAGTAACAATGCTTGCACAATTTTAGATGGGTGAAAGAAATGATAAATGACTTACAAGATACATTTACCCTTCTCTATCTGAACTTATCTTCTTAGCACAGTGCAAAAGAGAGAGAAGATTTAGAGAGTCTTATAATCGATTAAAAAAAAATATGGACCCTTCCAATACTATACTTTTCTGTTTCTAATGCAAGAACATTGTGTGAATTCTGTACTAATTTCCATAACAAAATGATGACTAAATAGAAACCTATGCCTTTTAAACAAGACATACATTTGAAGATTTCTTTGGAAATCTGCCAATTTTAATTGAAGGCATTCTTTCTGAAAATCTTAGAGGACATGCACAATATCCATCGTGACAAGAAAAGTAATGATCTCATGCATACCAATTAAATTGTAGCTGACAAATGCAACAATATGAAATGTGTTTTAGTTAAATATGCACTTTAAAGTGTTCTTAAAGGAATGAAAACCAAAATCAAAATATTTCATAACAATATCACAGGTCAGGTTTGTTGCAAAAATCTTTCCTTTTGATGAAAATTAAAAATGTGATTTTTTCCCTTTAGCAATAAATGGCTAAGACACCAAAACCTAAGATTGTTTGGCTTCCTTGTATTTCTTTTTAGTTGTGCAGAAGTTGCCTGAATCAATAAATAATAATTATCAGAAGTATGTAATTCACCATAATTCCACTGAGATACTGTTCACTAAAGAAGAGACCACTAATTACTGCGTCTTTCAAAATGCCCTCATTTCTCTCCTACTTTCAGCTTTCTTTTTTTTTTTTTTTAAAGTAACCACTGCATTTTAAATGCCAAAACATAAATTGATGTTAAAAAGACCTCATTTATCCAGCCAGTCACGCACAGCAGATATCTTAGTGCACTTTTCAGAAGAACGGTTTTATTTTAAAGGAAAAATAAATCAAATAATAAAGCTTAAACATAATTTGCTACTTCTATGAATAAATATGTGAACTATACCAGGCTGACTTGCCCCATTAGCACCCTTAAAATATGTCAGTGTTTCATATACTATGTTTGTACTTTGTTGTACTTTTTTTTTTCTGTAAACTTTACAAGCAATGAATAACACACAGTTGCAGTTGTGAGATATCACCTTAACCATACAGAACGTTAGTGATTCTGATGAGTTTGCTGTATTTAAAAGCAGACTTTGAACAGGTCAAACCCACCAAAAGAGCAAAACAGCCTGTAAAAATTTCTGTGGCACTGCCCTTGACCCTCCCCAAATACTTCTACTTTGTTGCGCTACTTCTCTAAAGGTAGAGAAGTAAAAAAGAGGACGGAGAGGGAGGAATAGCAGCAAACATTTTGTCCCACTCTTGACTGTGTGCACACTTGAGAGGCAGAGCACGTTTTCCAGACATGTGATTTGTATGGAAAGGTTCTTACCAGAGATGATCTGAGTTCAGAATTGTCATTCACCCGCAAAGGCTAATTCCCAAATGAGTGCATTAGAAAAAGCATATGGTATATATTAGAAAAATGTAAAAGATCTTTTACCAATACAACTTATTTTCAAATCCCATATGAGAGTACCTTAAATCTGGTGGTAATGTTCTTTGCAACATTAACTCATACATTATATCATAAATCTAATATGGGCTGAGGAAAAATATTCAACACTGAATAGTCTATAAAGAATATTCAATAATTATCAGAATATTTAATTGATTGTAACTCACTGTGGACATTAAAGGCAACAGCATGAAAGATATAGTCATGTATTTTCTAGTCTATTTTCCATCATCATTGGTTCCTATGTAAGTTCATTCCACACCCTTGGGTGAGCCCTTAGAAAGATCTTTGCTCCTGCCCTGAAGACGTTTATCCTTATTACACAGAATTTCAGTGTGCCAGAATATCAAAGCTGATAACCATTTCTTCATCCTAGTGGCAGATTTCAGCTAGGTACAGAGATTCTATGAAATACAAGCTGTCAAAGTTCAACATGCTTTTCCTCCATTTTCAACCAAGAATATTTTCTCGGTTGAATAATCAGACAGTTGATTGCAATATTATCACTCATTTCAGTGCTACACATTGCTAATGCATTCACCTTGGGCAGCTATTTGTTCAGAAAAGAGAAATGGGAGGATAGACAAGTCCTTGTTATAAGGAAAAAACCCTCAGATCTGATACCAATGATATAACACTTCTGAATTTTTAAAGCCTTTAGAAATAAAAGACTTCTCATGCCTCTAGGATTGTATATTTTCTTAAAGTCCAGTTAATGACTTCATTTGATTTTGGCTGTTGGCATTTATCAGAAATTGGATATCCTTGAAAATAGAATGACAGGCCATGTATTCCAGGTAAAACAATGAATCTGAATTATTCCATTGCAGCTAAAAATACTAAGCGCAGCAACTGCTGATGCTGAGAGCCAAGTTGAACTGAAGTATAGATGTCTGTCAATGAACACAGCATATGTCTAATGCATGGAATACAGAGCAGTACTAGGAAATCCCATTTCCCAGTTTGTGACCAGTTTCTTTAAACACCTTGGTTAGAAAATATATATTGAGACCTATCACTGGCTGTTCTCACAAATGATTAATGTTTATAACATGCATTTCTCATAAAAAAAGAAAAATCCTCCCAAGTTAGTTTGAACTGCTAGCGGTTTACTCATTTTTATTTTTTTAATGCTGTCGTTGCTATGGTGATTTGCCACTAGCTGCAGGCAGGTACTTTCAGCACTGGTTATATTCCTACATCTTACGTGTCAAAGGGGTGCCAGGCCAGCACGTTTGGTGTGATATGCTTCTATTATTCTACTGTGAGACACAATTCTCGGGTAATGCAATGGTGGCAATACTGTCACTGTTTTTGTGATGTGCCTTCTCTCTCGCACTCACCAATGACAACAATTACACTGAAATTATGTGCTCCAGAATGAAGGTTACAACCTACCCAAATCCTTGTGGGTTTATTCTTACTGTTCAATTTTTATATCAATCACATGGCCTTTTTATGTCCTCTTTTTTATACTTCATGTCACAAGGAAGTTACTAGTAAGCTCGTAAACATTTGGGCTACATTTTGCTGTATTGTAAAGCAAAAATATACAGTAACAAGCCAGAGAAAAAGATGTAATTTACAGAAGTGTTTCTGTAATTAATAGAGTTACATCCTAAAGCTCTGCTCAGACACACTTTTACTGAAGTCAAAAGGGAGTTTGTAGGAACGAGAATTTCTTGAATTGTCAATTGTGAAAAATTTTGTATAGGGAGCCACCTTAGTAATGAGCTAGGGGGGGATATTTAAAGATTTAACACTGCACTATTGAGTAATATAAACCAAAGTAGAAAGCAATTTCCGGAAGCTGTGCTAAACTCTTTCAATTCAATATCCTTTTCATGTTGTCCATAAATGTCTGATTGCCTACACCAAGAAACCATTGAGAAGGAATAGTGAATACTTAACATAGCAAAAATGAGTTGGCTTTCAGAAAATTTTTGTTGGTAATAGCCTTTAAATGCTATGGAACTTTGTGGTTTAAATAGAAAAATGTACTCATTTATTAAGTATTCATTAATACATACATAGATACAGGATACAGATGAAAGCAGAACATCAACATGATCTTTTCTTATATAAAGAAATGATGGAGAGAAGTGAGTTCTCCATGCCTTTATTTTGGTCCTTTTAAAGTGTTAAGGATGAACTATTACCTGTGAAATTCAGAATTAGTCTTTTCAGCAGTTGCTCCATCTCTGGTCTCACTGAAATCATTCACCAACATCCTTTCTGGGTATATACTTGCAGTGAAAAACAAGGGGAAAAATAGAATAAAAAAAGACATGCTTACAAGCAGAAGTGAAGAAAAATGAAATTCTGTGATCCTATTTTTTTTCAAAGAACATCTAGTACTGTGTTTATTCAATGTGTGATTGAAGTTTCTTGGACTCTCTCTTAGGGCTCCATGAAAGAAGACTAAGAAAGAAAAGTGCACTTATGAGAGATATGTACAGAGAATAAATTGTTCATCCCTTAATCAAAGAAGCTAGAAACTTGCTGGCTGGGTAAGTGAGAAGAGACAGGAACATGCAGTCGCAAACCTCCAGGCAGGTTGCAGAGTCAGAAAGTCATTTTGGTTGCAGGGAAAAACAAAGACATCGCATAATGAGGACAGAAAGACTGGAAATGAAAAGCTGAAAAAAAATCAC
Source organism: Strix uralensis (assembly GCF_047716275.1). NCBI lineage: Eukaryota > Metazoa > Chordata > Aves > Strigiformes > Strigidae > Strix > Strix uralensis. The sequence goes on from NC_133974.1 coordinate 29,457,729, forward strand.
TGAAAAAGAGGTCAGTAGAAACCAGAAATATTCTGAACATCTGTGCCGTGCAGCATCCTTCCACCCTACAGTTGTGCAGGGGAAGATACCTGTAATATTTACCAGAGTTTTGATGTATCAGTCACAGAAACTGACTTCAGATTGGATGGCAAAGATCACAGACGTACACCAAAATTAAAAGTTATGTAAAATGTACAAGATACACTTGAAAAACTGTGTTTATGAAATAAAGAAGATTCTTTTTGCATAATTATCAGCTGTAGTTGGATGAAACTGCAGAGTATGAGAAAGTTTTATCATGGGAAGAGTTAGATTTCTTCTGTGCAGCCATAAAACTAGTCAGAATTTTTCGAATTTCACTGAGCTGCTCATTTCCTCTACTGCTTAAAACAAGCCAACATCAACATTAGCAAAATAGGAAAATCCATGATCGTTAAGCTGTGGAGTGTATCTACTTAGAGCATTCTGATTAACCAGGTAAGAAACCTTTCTTGTCAAAAGCCATTGTTCTTCAACTGAATTAAGGAGTGTTGCCCTTTTAATGAAGGATTATTATTTTAATGAAAGATTAATGAGGGACAACTATTGACCTTCAAAGAAAGAAACAGCAACAGAAATTGGTATTTCACATTCAATCAATTGCAAGTGTGCAACTATTTATGGCATTCTCTTAAGGTCATTTCAATACAAGTCAGAAACCATGTTTGCAAGCTTCACTTGTAACAGATAATACAAAACATACAAAAGGCAACTGGTCTTAAACTCTAGCATCACTGTCCTTAAAAACTAGCAGGTTGAGATATGGATCTGTAAAATCAAAATTGTTTTGCAAGGCCCACATTTTTCTTCCTCGCTCTAATAACGTCTAGGTGCCTGTATGATTATCTATAGCTAATGGAAGAATTTCAGCTTTTCTTGGTTACATGTTTCAGTAGGCTCTACCTTGGAATACTGTCTTACTCAGACAAAATTTTTAATGTCAAGGATATGGTTAAAATTGGTTTTCATAAATCTGTGGTTTACAATACATTTGCTAGATCTTCTAAATAACTATAGGTACAATTTAAGAATGATTTATTATTCCTGTTGGATTATGATTACATCAGTAACTGGATGTCAGAGAATGTCTGTTTACTGCCTGACACGGTTGTCTGAGCTGCGTTAGCTGAAAGAAGACTGAAGTGCAAAAAGTCGATGGTTTTGACTTCACTTCTTGCTACCAGATGGACTTAGTCTTTAACTAACCTTCACAAAAATGTCATATACTAGCCAAAGAGATTTACAGCCTTAGAAATATAGTTGCTCAACTATGTATTGTGAGAGCTGACAAGTAACTCAGGATTTCTTTTTTTTCTATATTCCATTTTAGACATTTACTATAGAAATAGAAATAAATAGTTCTGTTGGGTTAACTTGGAATCCCACTGGCACATATTTTGCTGAGTTATGATAACTCATGTCCCATTATTCCAAAATTAGACATCACAAGATTACTTTCAAAGTTTAACATTAAAAGTAGATGAACACAGACTATAAAATTGTATGGCAAGAGTCCTCATTGGTATTGGTTGAATGAATCATATTCTAAAGCCAGTAGTTTGTTTCTTATGGGCTAAGATGCTTTGCTGATAGGATTAGCAAACAAATTGATAAATAAATCTCCCTTGAAATAAGAATGTATAAACTTACAGTAGTGTATTATTGGTTGGTTTCTTCACTTTTTTAACATCTGAAATTTCTTCATAAGAATTTCCTCTACATAAAGAGAGCTTTTGTTTGCTTTTTTCATCATAATAGACTGCTCTTTAATTTAAGGTATGTTTGTTTCAAAAGCAAGGGAATAGATTTTATGTATGCACCCGTTCCAGAGGGTAAGCTAGAGATAAACCCATTATTTCCACAGGGGTTCGGCATTCATTCAATCTATAGACCACCAATGCATAAGAAGTATAAGAAACATCAAATGGTAAGCAAGGTGTCAATATGAATATAATCCATTTATAGATCTGTGAAGAGTAGGCTTAGTGATCTTGGCAAGAGTGTGTTGGAAATGGATTGGACCTTCACTGGCTTAGAGGATTTCCTTGTATAGTTGCAACAGTTCACATAAGATTTAGCACTTTTAACTCCAAGAAATGCAGTCCTCCAGTATTTAGAAAGCCACAGCTTTCCCTGCCCCCATCATGGTCTCTTATTATTTACCGTATTGTGCTAACTCTTACTGCAAGAAGCAAAGTGAATAGAGAGGACTGGGTGAGGGAAAATGGCCAGGAGATTTTGTCTGTGGAGAGAACAGAAGAAAAACACTCTCCTCGGGGGAGTGTGGCTCAAATTCTACAGTCAGAATTACTTAGCCTCTTTGATGAGAAGTTAATTCATACTTCCATATTTGTAACCTGTTAGAGAGATTGGGCTAGGTAGTACCTAGCAAGGCAAGATTTCTGTAAGTCATAAATAAGAAAGGAATTAACAGCATAAAAAAATTTCTTCAAAGGGATAGATCCCAGATAAAGAATAATAAAAAGCAATTGTGTTTTCCTTGGTTTTTTTTTTTTTTTTTTTTTTTTTTCTGAAGGAGGGATTTTAATGAAAGCATAAAGTATATGGGTGATATACCTATTTAACATCTTCACCATTCTATCTCCATTTGCTACAAACCAAAAATAAAAAGCCAGACATCTATAGAGTCTTTGAGATAAATACATGGCCCACAAAGCAGAACTGTCAGCCCACATAACTTTTGCCTTTCCAGTTGCTGCAAAAGCTGTGACAATGTGGGGAACACTGCTACACAAGGAATTTTTAGCAAACTGTAGAGGACATCCCCAAGTTCTCCCAATCAGAGTCACCCATTTGCCTGATCAATTCTTTATTGCATGTAGCAGAGCATGAACAGTGAAATATTTTCCCCTGTGTCAGACATAGGGAAAGTAAGTGTTTTATGCAATGATACTAATTCCACATGATTGGCATTATAGTATACATTCAGTTGGTTTGCCACCCCAAATAATGTAACATCTATCCCTTAAGCAGTCTTGTTGCCGTCACAACAATAAGATATATGCAGTCGCAGTGACTCAGTGGCCCAAATACTGGCACTCAAATACTGATGTACTTTTCCAGAATGGAAGATAAATAGAGTATACCTACTGTGTAAGGACAGAAAACTGCTCAGAAAACCTAAATTAGATTCCAAGGCTCCTTATGGAGACACTGGACTGAATTAGATGTTTTCAAGTGGAAATCAGGAAAGTCTTTGTGATGACAGGAGAGTGAACAAGTGTGAGTGAGAAGAAAGTGCCAAACACAGGATGTATTTAATTGCAACCCTTCTGAGAGCTTGTGTTTTGTGTCAGGCTGCATTTCTTGCAGCCCGGATCCAGGCAGCTGGGCCTTTCTACAAGGATAATTATCCAACTGAGCAGACATGAAGCTTTTCAAAGCCCAGAAGCCACATCAAGTAGCCTAGAGAATTATCCCCAGAATGGATGACCTGGATTAAATTCCTGTCATAGTCTGCTCAGAATTCACATACTGTGAGTGCTTTAACCTTCGGTGTTTTTGGTAGAGTACAAGGAAAGAGGGAGGGAGCTTTACTAATCCATCCAACACGGGAGCCAAAGGGCAACAGCCAAGAAGAGCCACTTGCTGCCCAGTGAGAAAGGTGTTCAGGTCAAAGTGGCAGCTCTGCATTCTAGTCTGTGCTGCTAAGACTGTGTGTGCACATATGTTCACCAGTCCTTAGATAAAGAGCGGGTTTCTGACAATATCCAGCGATAAACTGTTTCTAGAGTGTGGTACCTTACCCTGTAGGGAATACAGAATTCACTACAGAGTGGTACATGTATGTAGAATAACAGAATCACAGAGTGGCTGATATTGGAAGGCATCCCTGGAGGTCATTTGGTCCAACCACTCTGCTTGAGCAGTTTCACCCTAAACAGATTGTCCAGGACTATGTCCAGACAGCTTTTGAATATCTCCAAGGAGGGAAACTCTACAGCCTCTGTGGGTAACCTGTGACAGTGCTTGGTCACCCTCACACCAAATAAGTTTTCCTTATGTTCAGATGGTGCCTCCTGCATGTATTAAAAATATATTCACCAGGTACAAAATATATCAGGTTTAGTTCAATGTCAAGTTGACTAAACCATATAGGATTGACACAGCTGGTGATTTAGTGAGAGTCCTTTAACCCAAAATGTCAGTGTTCAGAAAAGTCAGGTTCTTTCCAGTCTTCCCGCACAATAGGGTTAAGTGTTTCTAATATCCTTACATGAAAAATGACTAAAATGTATATGTGTTAATTAAAAGTCTTATTCAAGTACAGAAAGTAAAACTGAAGCAGTTTGAACAACCGTGAGTAGAAGAGAGATTAGAATGAAAATATATACAACTCTATTTGTAGTAGTTACTAATACACTTCCTTATGATTAATAGAATTCATCAGATAAGTCACACAGAATAACAAGGAAATTTTCCTCTCAACAAGAAATTTACACATTGTGGTTGGTGGACCCTGGCCGGATGTCAGGTGCCCACCAAAGCCACTCTATCATTCCCCTCCCCAGGCGGACAGGGGAGAGAAAACGTAACAAAAGGCTCATGGGTCAAGATAAGAGGAGGGAGAGTTCATTCACCAATTACTGTCACAGGCAAAAGAGACTCAACTTGGGGAAGTTAGTTTAATTTATTGCCAATCAAATCAGAGTAGAATAATGATAAATAAAACCAAATCTTAAAAACCACCTTCCCCCAACCCCTCCCGTCTTTCTGGGCTCAACTTCACTCCTGATTTCTCTATCTCCTCCCCCACAGCAGCACAGGGGGATGGGGAATGGGGTTTGTGGTCAGTTCATCACCCATTGTCTCTGCTGCTCCTTCCTCCTCAGGGGGAGGACTCCTCACACTCTTTCTCTGCTCCAGGGTGGGGTCCCTCCCATGGGAGACAGTCCTCCATGAACTTCTCCAACAGAAGTCCTTCCCACAGGCTGCAGCTCTTCATGAACTATTCCAGCATGGATTCCTTCCACATGGTGCAGTCCTTCAGGAACAGACTGCTCCAGTGTCGGTCCCCCATGGGACCACAGGTCGTGCCAGGAGCTCTCCATGGGGTCACAGGGTCCTTCAGGGCACATCCACCTGCTCCAGCGTGGGGTCCTCCCCGGGCTGCAGGTGGAGATCTGCTCCTCCATTAACCTCCATGGGTGCAGGGGCACAGCCTGCCTCACCATGGTCTGCACCACAGGCTGCAGGGGAATCTCTGCTCCGGTGCCTGGAGCACCTCCTCCCCCTCCTTCTTCACTGACCTTGGTGTCTGCAGAGTTGTGCTCTCACATAGTCTCACTCCTCTCTCCGGCTACAGTTGCCCAGTTGTGCAGCAACATTTCCCTGTTCTTAAATATGTTATCACAGAGGCGTTACCACCGCTGCTGATGGGCTCAGCCTTGGTCAGTGGTGGGTCCATCTTGGAGCCGGCTGGCATTGGCTCTGTTGGACATGGGGAAACTTCTAGCAGCTTCTCACAGAAGCCGCCCCTGTAGCTCCCTGCTACCAAAACCTTGCCACACAAACACAATACACACAGGAAAACAATCATGGACACATTCTATATTCAGCTTTGACTGGTAGATAACTTGAAGCTTTGGCATTTCAAACCCCTTTTCCTGACAAATTTAGGATGTCTCAGGAATGTTCAAGATGAAATCCAGATCTTAATTTTATCATTTAACATATATTATACATTTATTTGTGTCTTTCATGACAGAAGAGGGTGGGGAGGGAAAAATGGTTAAAGAATTAAGAGAGAGTGATTCTCATAAGGAAATGAATCTGAGTTTCCTCATTGAATCATAATTTCTGAATGTATCTTCATTTCAGTGAATTAATTACTCTAAGCAAATTGAATGATAAACTCAGTCTAATATAAAACTGCAGAGCACAATAGTATTTAATTTTTCTGCATTTCAGTCTTTTATAGATCTTTGTCCCGAAATAGACCTACTTCATTTTCCTTTGTTTATGAGAATGTGAACAAGGCTGGGGAAACAATAAATAATAGTAGCAACTGTTGCCAGATGAAGTGTCATGATCCACCTTTCAAATAATCTCCAATATAAAATTTTCTGAAAGAGTTAAACTGCAGTCTAAACACAGGCTTCAATGACTTTGAATCTAGGATTTAAAAACAAAGATAAATGATTGCTAAATTCTTTACAGATGTCATGTTAAGTTAGTCTCTTGTACATTAGGGTTTGTAATAACCCAGCCTCTGATTTAAAGCTCATACAGCCCTTCAATCAGTTAGAGACATTAAATCCTTTTCATGAATAAATAACTGCTACAGTATATATTTATAAAAGTACACACTGGTTATGAACTTCTTATAGTTTAAAGCACTGCAGAAAACGAGTACTGACACACCTATCATATACAAGAGCCAAGACCACTTCAATATCATTGTAAATCACATCAAAATGCTCTTTCAAGCACTAGCTTTTTGACCCTAGCATAACATCTCACTTTGCAATACAGCTCAGAAAATGTTTTTTTATTTAAAATCTAACAAGTCCCTGTGATGACCTAGTTCCAACAAGTTACCCAAGTTACTGAACTGACTTTTCAACAAACCCAGAAAATGAGAAGCACAAGCTAAGGTCAGCGTTCTCATGTTCTGTACACTGCCAAAAGTCCTCATAAGTCTCAACTGAACAGATGAAAGAAGCAACAGGGACAAAACCTAAATACTCTGTTTTCAGTTTCTTGAGAAGGACTGCTTCATTGTGTGCATAGGGTTGCTGTTCTGCACCTTCTCTTAGCTGCAGAAAGGATATCAGAAAAGGGGAAGGGTTTCTTTATCCTGTGCTACTACCTATATGCATGAGTAATTCTTCAATCATTTCTGCTTTCTGACTCTTAATTTTCTTGTGATCAACCTCTACAAACTATCAAAGCTTACTTATTAGTAATACCCATTTGCTCAAAGTTTAGAGCATGTCTCAGCAGGTGTTTTTTGTTTTATAGCAGCAGAAAATGGTTTTGTTGAAGAAAATATTGTTTTTATTACACAAACAAGTGATGGAATTTTGAAAGTTGTAAAAAAAAAGAAAAATTCCACAAAACATCTTTGTTGAGATTCAGAAAGTTTAAGGCCCAGAGTAGCAGTTTACTGGATTGAAATGGTGTGCTGGTTTTGGCTGGGATAGAGTTAATTTTCTTTTTAGTACCTGGTATGGGTCTATCTTTTGGATTTGTGCTGAAAACAGTGTTGATAATACAGAGATGTTTTAGTTATTGCTGAGCAGTGCTTACACAGAGTCAAGGCCTTTTCTGTTTCTCAGTGAGTGGGATGGGGGTGCACAAGGAGTTGGGAGGGGACACAGCTGGGACACATGACCCCAACTGACCAGGGGGATATCCCATACCATATGGTGTCATGCTCAGCAAATAAAGCTGGGGGAAGAAGAAAGGAGGGGAGGATGTTTGGAGTTATGATGTTTGTCTTCTCAAGTAACTGTATGTGTGATGGAGCCCTGCTGTCCTGGAGATGGCTGAACACCTGCCTGCTGATGGGAAGTAGTGAATGAATTTATTACTTTGCTTTGCTTGAGTGCACGGCTTTTGATTTACCTATTAAACTCTTTATCTGAACCCATGAGTTCTCTCACCTTTGCCCTTCCCATTCCCTCCCCCATCCTAACTGGAGCGGAGAAAGTGAGCAGTTGTGTGGTACTCAGTTGCCAGCCAGGGTTAAAGCATGACAAATGGATATCAACCAAAATACTGATACAATATTTGTTTACATGTGTAACTTTATAAAAATAATATTTTTCAATGTTCAGCAAAAACTGAAATAAAAGCAAATATATCATAATTGCAATGATCTGACCTAATGACTAGTTTCCACTACTGTTTAGGTCATGTTTTATGAGCTGGAAATGTTTTAAATTTGAATGTTTTCCTATGAAAGAAGAGCTAAAATTAATCAGTTAAAGTGCAAAAAATAGGCTAATCATGTCTTGGTTTGCCAGATGAATTTGTCAGAAACATTCCTCTCACAGTGTACAAATAAGCTTCATAATCATCGACAAAGACTCAGTGCCTGGTAAGTGGTACAACTGGGGCCAATGGCCCATGAGAAGATTGAGATTTGAAGGAAATTACCTTATTGGAGAAAACCCAGTGTGGTGAATGGCAACCCGGGAAAGGGGGCAGGTTGTCTATGCTCTGCCCCTGAAGTAAATCAGATAAAGTCTTCTAAGTGGTGTCTCTTGGTGGACATTCAGCAAAAGACGTTCCCAGTACTAAGCTGTTACTTTTACATGGTATTCATGGGTGCGTCCACAAGCCTGTTGAAGATGTTGCCCATCACAGGCCTCTTAAGTGAAAGTCCAGTCATGTACTTATGGTTTCATTCATGTGCATCTGTATCATATAAGCAACCATATAAGTGGGGTTGTAATACAAATGACCAAGCATGTGTCTGGCTGGTGAGGTGAGCTGCCACACTGCAAAATCCACAAAAGCCAGAAGCTGGGTTGGTACAAACCTGGTTATTCCTCTGAGAGCAGATGTGGAGACAAGTGCTGTGCTCCTTCCCTCCTTTATCTTCTCTCTCAGACCATCCCCAAACCCCAAAAGATCAGAATCTTGGGAAAAGATCAGGCCATTTAGTAACAGGCACATAAGATTTCTACAAAATACACTATGTATGACCATTAGGACATTTTACAGCATTGTATTGTTACTTCACTTTTCCTTGACACTGTCCAGCTGGGAATTAAGCATACCTCCCAAGTATCAACAAATGATAGTCAATAGGCATTGAACATATTATGATGCAGATGAAAATGAGATATATTGCTCTGCAGTATATGCATACATCAGCTCAAATATTATCTACAGATGCATCTCTAAACTCACTTCTTACCATCTGTGGCCACAGGTATGAAAACTGCATTTTCTTCAGTCAGAGAGATCCTTTGCTATAAATGAATAAATAAATTTAAAAAAAGAAATTTCAGAACACAAATGAGCAAGAGATTCAGGGATATTTCTGCTTGTTCAATGCATCTCTTTTGAATGCTTTTTCAATGGCTGCTTGCATGCAAGTACACAGGGCAATTCTTGTTTAGGAACTTTGCTTGCCTGTCACTAAGTTTCTATTATTAAGAAAGGAGACCTGATTATGGGACATGGTGTATTAGGCTATTATTTTTTTTAATTGAATAGTCCCCAGTGGTACTGGGCAACTGGCTCTAGGGAGCCCTCCTTGAGCAGGAGGGTTGGACAAGATTACCTCCAGAGACACCTTCCAACCTCAACTATTCTGTGAAGTTCCAATGTCTTTCCCATGCTGAGCTACCTGCTGCCTGTTGGCTACACAGGTATTCCTTCACGTAAGTGCAGGGTTATTTTGTCAAGTGCTTTCTAAGAACAGATGTCCTTTTGTATGACTCTTTTTACAGCTATTCACTCTCAAGGAACAAATTGGTTTTCTTCTGTCCTGCTCACAGAGAAAGATAATCCCCCCTTTGATTCTGCTTGTGACATTTCCCAGTTGCTTGTCAATAGGACAAATTGCCCTGCTTTCTCTATTTCTCCCCTTCATGCCAGTCCTCAAGGTCTTTCAAATCCTTTTCTCTTACTGAAGTAATATTCCAAATATTGTTGGTAATGCAACAACCTCTATTTGAACTCTCTTTTCAGTTCCCTAGCATGGTAAGCAATTCTCACTTGTTACAGGAGAGGAAGGCTGGCCATTTTCACTGTTAGCAGCTAAAAAAAGTTCCAGAGAACAGTTAGTTCTCTCTGCACTTTCTTCTTCTTGCAACTCTATTTCCACTTTTATTTTCATTTAATTGTTTTGACTAACTTTTATGTTTTTTTATGCCTAACTACACTGCTGAACCAAGGCAGATACTATTAGAAACAGGAGATGAGAAGGATGTTAAATCAATCAACATGTCAGATTCCTGCTGTCCTCAGTGGTCCTGATCTTGTCCATTGTGCCCCATCAGATATATCTCTGCTGTAGACACTACTACCAATAGAGCAAAGCATATAGTTTTAAGTGTTGTGTTGGAGCAAATCCAAGCTCTGTTTGATGATCAAAGGCACATACAGCTGCAGAAGCATGGGTAATAGACACAACTTGCAAGCTGTCTAAAATGCTGAGAGTAAGTGAAATGTTTGACAGAGAATAGGTGTTGGCAAAATTGCTTGATCAGCATTCTAAAGGGAAAATTGAAATCACACTTCCATAAGCTTGAGATATTAATCAATGAAGGGATGCTACTGTGTACTGGAGCTACTCTTTCCTCCAAGAATTCCTTTGGCTAAGAATTGGAGTTGATTCTTAAAATGACCCAGGTTGGAAATGCCCTGAAGGAAAAATAAGCTTTTGCTTTTCTTGTTGAAAATTGCTGGTACTCCATTAGTTTTCAGAAAAAAAATATTTAAATGGCCTAGTTGTCTTCCCCAAATAAGCATGTTCAACAGCTACAAAACTGGTGCTAACATCAAATTTCATTTTTGAAAAACACCAGATACAACTAAAAAGAGGAAGAAAAAAAAAAAAAAGGAAATTGAAATCTACAAGGGCATTACAGTAAGAGCAGAGGCCATCTTTGCATTAACTGTAGGACTAAAAGTGATGATTTCTGGTTCTGCGTTTAACTTACTATATAATGGTAGTCAGGCTATTTAAGTTCTGTATCTCAGTTTTCCCACCTGTAGGGTATGTCTAGTGGAATGTTGTGAGAATTAATATCTTTGTTCACCACTTTGAGATCTTTGGATATAACAGGCTATGGGACTGAAGTTGCTCCTTGTGGAACATCACACAAAATTAATATGCAACACTGAAAGGAATATCCTTTGGGTTTGCTTTATTTTTCAATGTCTAAACAAGTCAGCATACATTTAAGGTAAGACTGTCACCTTCTATATCTTGGATATTTTCCTTGATCACAAAGGATGAGGAACATTTTAGGGAAAAAAAAAAAGTAGAAATTTAATTTAGGAAAATATATCTTACTATGAAAGTTAGTGTATCTTCCTGTGGGTTTACACACAAGGATGTAAAGTATTCTATAAGACATGAGTCAAAAAACTTTGCACCTCAGAAAATTCAGTCCCTTCCATCCTTCAGCACTGACAGTGGGTGAATTAATATCAGTCTGTGTCTAACTGGGCTCAGAACATCATGTGCATGAACTGTAGCCACTAGTCAGTGGTAACATAGCCAAGAGTTTAAGTCAGGAAACTGTCATCTGAAAGCTCTTGGCTAACTATCAGTTTTACCTGTTGACAAATATTTGGTTTGTGTTGCAAACAGATATTATTTGCAGAAGTAGAGACTGTCAGTGTTTCACAGTACTTTAAATAATAAGCAGCAGCAAGGTCTTTCAAATAAATTGGAGTGAACAGCAAGAGTTGTTACCAGCTTTGAATTGTCACTCTTTTTGCAACGTCAAAGGAAGAACAAGCTTTCAAAAAGGATTGCCTTTGCAACTTTCTAATGGGGGATGGTGTTGGCGTAGATTTGCCATCAAGACAGTAATATTTTCCAGCTGCCTAAAACTGCCTTTTTGTGCCATGCTTGATAGGCATGTGTGTGTCAGCTTGACTAGTCTGGGTAGCTCAGGACCTCTCTCAAGGCTAAACTCCATCAGGACCAGGAAACTTGAGTTCCTCAATGCATACTGAATCATCAAAACATTGGCAGCTGCTTTGCCTTAAAACACCTGGAGAAGGAGGTGGTGCTGATCTGCACCTCTTTTATTTGGCGATCTAATGAGAAAGGACCTGGAGCCTGGGGTCCCTGTTGTAGGGACTATGTGTGATCAAGGGGCGTGAACTGCACATCAGACTTCCCAGACAGTCCTACAAATGCAAGATTTTTGTGGTGTTCCTTCCACCTCCTAATATAATTTGAATAAGAGACCAAAGAGAAAGAATGACAGCCTTGCAGGTGGAGACTGTCACCTAGCTTCAGAGAAAGTCACAAGTTTTATTCCTTGATGTATGGTCTATTCCAGTACCATAAACCCTGTATCTTACAGTTGTTCAAAGTGCAAAAATATGAACCCAGTCCAAGTCACACAGACACTATTTTAGCCTACTAGCCACCCACACATTTTGAAAAAAAGGCCTTGAAGAGATGATTAAGACCTTTAAATCCTGAGTGGAGAAAATTACCTGCACAAAGCATTTGTAAAGCTTTGAAAAAAACCCTAGAAAAAAAAAAAAGGAAATATTTAAAACATTTTTCCTCCATGTATTCAGCTGGCAAGGCTGGCAACTTAAGGTTATGTTTAGCTGGAGCACAAACTCTAAATCAGTAAAAATTCTCTCTTTGGAAAACACTGTTCATGGTATTCTGTATTTAAGAAGGAGCATATGCATTCGGATTTATGGCTGGCAAATTAAGCTATATGAATGTGCCTTAAAAAGAGTATTCCAGACTATGGCTGTGCCTATGCCCAAGAGCCATGTTACACTTCCATGGCAGTAAAGAGAGCAAGTCATTCCACAACCATCCTTAACCTAAATTCTTTTTGTATTTTGACTACTGAACCTACCTTGAATTCTCTCACTTTTGCACCCTTTATTTAGTGCAATTAACTAGATATGTCTGCTAAAGAAATTCTAAGAACTTTCTCAATAGCCCTATAAAAATCTTGGTTAGCAGGACAGTTCAATGAAAGCAACCTAGCTTCTTTGCGTGAGCTGATTTACTTTCTACCTTATTTCAAGTAATTTCTAAATATTGCAGAACATTGATGTTCAAAATAAAAATTAAGACATACTCGACATCCCCTCAATGGTCAAATAAATCCATGCAGATCATCAGCCAGATAAACTTGTTCATTACAGAAAAGTCTCTAGGTAGTTAGAATGGAGATAAGTCTGCATTTAGGCAATTTATGAAAAATTAATTAATTATCTTAAATGCTTCCTTAGATACTACTTTATCATTTTCTACCTATGGAGTTGAAAACTCAATCACTAGTGAAGAAAAAAGTGGAGGAGTTAATAATATACACGTCTATATTTACATATTGATCTAATTTTTATTTTAAATAATTCAACATGAATATTAACAGCAATAAGTAATAAATTTGTGATTTTACATTCTCCCCAAGATATGCACCCATTAATCCTGGTCCAGCCTAGATTACTCTCCTAAATGATGGGATTTCTATTCTTCCTTTGGGAAACTTGCATGGCTAAATAAATCCCAGTATTAGGAAGATTATCCAATATTAGACCAACTGGTAATGCAAGATCTAATCTACAATATTATTACCTATTGACTCTTTACACAGTCCTAAATTATTTCTTCTCTTATAGATATCAATACCAGAGAAATTATGTTGGCCTCACCGTGTGTTCTTTCACCACCCTCAGACAAATATAATTTTAAATAAATGGGGTTTTGTGCCCTAAGCTATCAAAGAATTGCATGTGGTTTTAATCTTTGTGTTCTGGGACATCATCAGTTTCTATATACACAAGGTTTAAAAGCAAGTATATAGTAATGTATTTGATAAATTAAAGATTTAGTATTTCTTACAAAGCTACAGAATTACTGTTAGGTAGGACACTAACAAATGTTTTAATGTATTATGTTCTCTGGCCTTTTTTTCTAGTTTTCTCCAAACTTTTTTCAGATTATAACCTTTCAAAGGCTGAACTTCAGTTTGAAATGAAGAAAGATGCTCAACTTTTGATTTCATTGTAAATGAATGAAAAAGTGTTTTACCTCCATGCTGACAAGCAGCTTTAATTTGCCTAGGGAAAACTTAGAGCTTGATAAAAGCCTTGAACTGACTACTCCTTTTGAAATAAAGGTACTGAAATATCATTGGCTTCCTTTCTTTTTCTTTTTCTTTTTTTTTTTTTGGCTATATTATATTGTTATACTGATACCTTTTTTGTGGTTTATGTTCTGATTTGTCCATCCCATGGATAATCATTGTTTTGTTTTCATTGTAGTAATTGGTATATTTCTAAAATTAATCTCTTTTTAATTATAAAATGTAACTTTCCTAATACAAGCTTCAAGATTTTTTTGCTTTCTTGCATGCAGTAACATTGAATTTCATACTGCCTACACATTTCACTATAAGGTTGCTTATAATATCTTTATTTAGTGTTTTACTCATCCCTTAGATGTTAGTTGAATGGCAGTGGCCCAGAAGCTTGCGTAAACAATTTCTTGAGCCCTATAAGTTAAATATGGTATTGCTTAAAATGTATCAGACAATCAACTTAACTTTGTCTTTGCATTATAGCTTCAAATTATTGTCACCTTTGTCACTTCTTTATTCTAAGAGTTTATTAACCATTCACTAACTAGCAGTGCTAATGCAAGTTTCTCCTGTCTTTCCTTCCAAACTTACGTTTATGTGTCTGGATGTATTTTCCTTTTCAAGTCACTCTTATTTTACCTCTTTCTGACAAATGCTGAACTAACTCTGTTGGCCTTGGTAGTACTGCTTTTTTCTGATCTCTTGACTCATTTCATTTAAGTTACCTCTCTAATACAAACAGGGTAGAAATTGGAATATGAGTTGATATGAAAAGAGAAAATAGCTTAGCAGGTTTTTTACAGGGAAAATAATGGAAAATCAATATTTTATAAGATTAATGAACAATATTTTGTCTTTCAAAAATATTAGTGAAAAATAAAAAGAAAGAGTAACAAGTGGAATGCAACTGATACCTATCAAATACTTCTAGTGGTTGCCACAAATCCCTAAGCAGTCCATAAATGCTTAATATTTACAAGCACAAAATTCTCATAAGGACAGAAATGTTATTTTAGATTTTTTTTTTTTCTGTTGTAATAAATTAATGTGATCTGTAACTTGAGTACAGCTGATCCACTACAAATGCAGAACCTAGCAGAACAGTGGTTTGGAACATTAGCATGCCAGTGGGTTGAGCACCATGTCCTCTCACCCATTCACCACCTTGTATCAAGAGATTTATTTTGCCCCTTTTGTGTCCTTTACAAAATCATGACTTCGGAGTAAGTTATGATCTTGAAAAAACACAGTTAGTTATGGATTGCCGCTTAACTTGTCAAAACAACTCAAGGCAAATGAAGCCTAACCATAGTGAAATATTGGTCAGCTTCACCACAGTACAAGCCTATATATAACCTTAGATGAAAACTAAAAAATGAAAATTGAATGCCAGAGATTTGTCCTATTATATGAAGATCAGAGATGGAGTCTCTAACACAGACTTGAATATCTTTAGAAGGACAGGACCTTGATTAATGTCTTGTCAAGATACTCAGTACCTTTCAACTATTGTTGAAAGAACCATTGTCCTCTAGATGACTCAGAAGTGATCTGAACACAGATTTCTGTGTCTGAAACTTAAATGTGTAAGTCCTATTTAGCCATCATCTAACACAGACCTGCTTCAAGTTTACTCTAGGAGCTGTTCAATTGTGTTGCTACCATTTTATGCTTTACCTCTGTTGGATTCACAAATTCACAGATGTTTCTTTACCTATAATCATATCTGGAGTATACTTAAGAAACTATTAGAATACAAATTCCACAGAACTTGGTCATAACCTACTTTCACATAATAAAACATTGGTATAAATTTGTAGCATTTTCTCCTCTCTCCTCAGTTTTGGATAAAGAAGTTTGCCCCAAGAATATACCTGTGATTCTTTTTTTCTATTTCCTCATTAAAAAATAATAGTAATAATAAAAGAATTGCTGTACTGGACATCAAACTTTTCCTTACCCTTTGGGTTTAAGGAGTGGAAAACATTTCTTAACTTTTGAAGGCACTGAAGGATAGAGACACAAAGATTTCTTGCAATTGAAGTCTCTCATACTTGAAGAATTCCCTCAATCCAAGTTAGGTTCTCCAGTCCTTTGCACAGTTGTGAATCCGTCTGTGAATGACAGGCAGATCCTTTACATATTCTGCATGTTTTCTTCCATAAGATCATTTCACACCTTAATGAAAACAACATGCCACATAGCAAACTAGTATCTGTAGTATTTGCATTTTTTGAATTGAACCCCAAAAAAGAAAAAGGAAAATGAGTTCTGCTAAGATTGTGTTTTGACAGCACTGCATATCCTGATCTACTAGATGAAGACAATATATTCTATAACGTCTTCAAGTTTGAAACAGGGGTTTCAGAGAAGCTGCAAGTTCTTTCAAAAATTCTAAATAAAGGTATAAGAACAGCTTATTCCTCCACTGCCTTATAGCTCACCTCCTTGCATCTCTTAGCTTCCAGTCAGATCTCAGAGGGGGAGATAAACATTTAAAAGATCTGCTAAACATACTAAAGATCTCTATGAGAAAATAGATAAAGTGAGAAGGTGTTTGGATGGAAATAAGAGCAGCCACATTTTGGAGTCAAAACCCATAATGGGTGTGGAACTATATCAGAGTTCAGTCATACCAGCTACAGAAATAGTATTCCACACTACAGTGAGTTTCAGATCATTTCATACCTGTCTGTGTATCTCATATACAAAGGAAAGCAATAATGAATATTGATTCTGTGAAACCTGTGGGACTAATGACTATACTTTTGTAAATATATGAAGTTGAACTCTATTAGAAAAGAAGTCATGCTCTTTTCATGTTCTATGGTGCAAAATTGTAGCTTCCAGGAACCAAGACATCCTTTGAAAGCAACATAGCATTCCTCCATGCACATACTTTTGTTGCTCAAGGTACTTTCTCATGTTAGAAAAGGGGACAAAGGGGAGGGAAGAGGATATTTTCTCTTTCAATATCCATGAGGAATCAGAGAAACAGAGAAAGATCTCAATTGCAGCTGTTCTGCAAAAAATGCAGGGCCATAACCCTCATATCTGCTGGAGGATGCTGTCCTCAACAGTTGAACAAATGCAAAGCATAATCTTTTTTCCTAATACAGGCTGACTGTGGACATGAGAGATTTAGATTTCCAACAGCCTTCTTAGCTGAATCAAGAAAATTATAACAGGAAGTGATTATGTTAACAAACTATTGTTTACTTTTTCGCCGTTGATTCTGGCAGTAAGGAACTTTAATCATGCTCTGAAATGACTGTGCAGCAATCTAACTCCAATGCAACCAGTAACAGCAAAAAGAAGCACTAACAATCTTGAGTTAAAGTTGTAGTGTTCAGTCACAGAGCACCAACATTATAGACTGTGATGATGACATTTTGGGCCCTGAACACTCAGTGGGTACTTTCCATTGATTTCAGGAGTGCTGGGATTTTAAACAAGAGCTATACCTTCACACAAACCAATTGCTCTCTGCAAAAGTACAACATGTCTTGAATAAAGGGATGTTACCTTGCAGAAAAAAAGGTGGAAGGGGCTTTTGGAGGTCATCTAATCAAATCCCCTCTCAGAGTAGGCCCAATTAAATCAGTTTGCCCAGGGTCTTGTCCAGTAAAACTCTGAATGTTTCCAAAGGTGGAGACTTCCCAACCTGTCTGGACAACCTGTTCCAGAGTTTATTTAACCTCGTAGTAAAAAAATTTTCCAAGCTGACAGATCAAAATTTTGAGCCTCCAGAAGCTATCCCTCACCAGCAACACCAGCCCACTAGAAGTTTCCACATGAAGATACAGGTTCCTGAAAATGTCCCTTGATGTTCAAGCTTGGAAATCACTGTGAAAACTGCTAATTAGTTTTCTGGAATCTCAACCTGCAAATAACTCAGTTAATAATGAGAAATAGGAAATTAAAGTCAATATTCATGCTGTTGGAAAATTCTTTCATGTTCTCATAGGGTTTTTTTAATTACCTATGATAACGTTAGAGCAAAAATCTTGCAACTCAATGAAAAGCAAACCACAACAACTGCTTTTGAAAACAACTACTTTTGTTTCTCCCCCATTTTGTCATATTTCTGAGGGAAAGTCAGGGATTGAGATAATTTCAGAAAGTTATAATTATTTAAATATTTACAGCAAACTATCTGTGTTCCTAAGTACCTTCTAGAACAGGAATCCCAGAACATGAATGCAGTCACTGCATAAAGAACCACTTTTATTATGTTGTTCACCTGATGCCCTAGCTATGACATCTGGGGAAAATTTGCTCTGTTTCACACTGATAGGTCTTTTGAAATCATTAGGTAAAAATATGCATGTAGAAGTATGATTGTATTTAAAGGTAAACTCTTGGAGGCAGGCAAGACTATCCAAACAGAATTTAAAGGATTTGCAAAGCCGCGAATATTTGTATGTACTCAGTGACAAGCCAGAAAGGGTGACTTTGTGCTGCAACATGTCTTGATGCAGAACAGCTCTGAAACCAAAGTAGTTTATCTATTTTGGTGTGACATTGTGCTGAACTAAAAATGTCTGCTGAGAAACTAGGCTTCCTTAGTGAATCACCCTTCTCTATTAATACATGTAAACAGTGTCTGCAGAAGTGCTTGCTCCCATCCAGTCACATTATGAAAAGCGCGAGCTAGATTTTGTCTGAAACTAACGATGCAAACAGACCATAACAAACTTTTCCTTTTTTTATGTCACACTGAAATTTGTAGGACTGTGGTTGTGAAAAGTAGAGCTTATGGTGGACAGGAGCCCCCATGGACCACTATATCTGTCACTATCACAAAATTAGAGAAGGACCAAGCACTTTCCAGAGTTTGTTAATTCCCTTGGTAGTGTTTTATTGTTTCAAAATAAATGAGAACTATACTTGGCACACCACTGAACTGTTAATGGCATTTGAAGGGTGAAAAAAACCTCACCACCGTCCTAAATCACTATATAGAATGTTGCCTGTTAGGATTCTCTTTTAAAGTATGGGGAGATAAGGACATCAAGAACATTTTATTTGCCCACTGAGGCAACACCTCTCCTGTTTGAATGCACAGAATTGCTTGCAGTGTACCCAAGACATGCATTAGAAAGCTGTGCCATTACAGCTCATTAGTGAATGGAACAAGGAAGTCAGTACTGTAATTTGCCCAGCTTTTAGTGAATTATCATCACATGATTACAGTACTGTCTCCCACAGTTATGACCCCATCGTGACCCTTGTTGGGAGAATACTGACACTGGAATTTTTAAAAGCTTTTGCCAGCATATGAACTAGTTGTTGTAGGACAAGCAAGTTATATATTCTAGCGCTACAAAAACTGAATTCCAGTTTGTACGTGCAGTATTGTTGTCTAATTTGCACTTCCTGCATGGATGAAAGCACTTGGCCTTCAGTCTCTGACCTCCCAGTCTACCTATGAGTGTACACAGGAAACAGCAATGCAAGCCCTGGAGCATCTTGTTGCTGTAGTACATGATTAGATGGAAATCAAGTAATGTCTGACAGTCTATTTTTTATCATTCTTTTGACAGATTGGGGAAACATTTTAACACTGGGGTAAAATGCTACCTTAGCTATGGAACCTTCAGAGTAATGCAATTCCTCCTGAGTCAATTTTCTGCCTGTCAGTAACTCAGGACAAAAATATAATAAAATTTCAAGGGCTCAACATACAAAAAATATATTAACAACAGAATAGTATATAACAGTAGTATAACTTGATGACATCAACACAGTAGCAAGAATCAATGACAATAGAGCAAGACTCAGTGTTGATTGAATCAAAGGTACTGACTTGCAAAGCACAAAAGATTTACTTTCAGTGTTTAGAAAGTGCTTGGAGGTTATTCTATAATTCAAAGAAAAGAAATTTTGTGAATAATTTTAAAGTACTATAAAGATCTTAGCATAGATTTACAACCATTGATTAAGATATAGTTCATTTTGAAGTCAACTTACTGGTAATTTATGCATGATATGTGTCAAAATAAAAATTTAGGTTTAGAAAGAGTGAACACTCTATAACAATCAGTAAGCCAGACTCTCCATATGGATAAGAATCTAGGGAAAAAGCAACAGACTTTTATTTTCTTTAGATGTGTCTACTCTGATTAAAGATGAAGAAATGATAATCTGGGAGAAAAAAAAAAAATCTGTACCTGCAAAAAAATCAAAAAGATAAATCTCAAAGCTCAGAAGAGATTTTTTTCTATGCGTCTGCTTCTGAATAAAATAAAATGGCATTTAATTCCTTTTTTTGTATTTAATAATCATTACTCTTGAGATATCTTTACATTACCTTGTAATATCAGACATGTGTACAGCATGAACCACAAGTATGGACTGTGTAGAATTTTGCTGTGCTTCTTCATTCATGTTAGCTGGACTTCTCTTGAACTGAATCTAGGCAAGCCTAAATTTACAAAAAGAGTTAAAAACTTTCTTCTCCTTTTCCTCTGAGTCCATTTTTAAAGGAAAAGTGAATCGTCTACCTATATTCTCGAGAACGCAATGCTGATAATAAAATTATCATTTTGCAATGAAATTTTGCATCATGTGCAACTACACTTAAATTTCAGATGGGCACAGGAGTGTCCAAAATGACTGCATACAGGCTGTTCCCATGTGCCGAAAAATAAGCAGGTGGGGAAGGAAACCGGCCTGGCTAAACAGGGACCTTTGGCTGGATCTCAAGAACAAAAGGAAACTCTATTGCCTTTGGAAGAGGGGCCAGGTCTCTCATGAAGACTATAAAGATGTAGTGAAGTTATGCAGGGAGAACATTAGTGTAGGAGTCTGGGCCGTGCTGGAGGGAAGTTAGTGCAGGCAGAAGAATGCAAGGACGAAGACAAGGCCAGCAAAATAAGGCTGGCAAAAACACACAAGATAGCAGATAAATGAGAAACATCTGTGGTCAGCAAAAGCACACAAGTCTGAGCAAAACAGGGTATGAGATAAGGGAGTTTTTGGCAAGTTTTGGGCTTTACGTACTAATTGCAATTAACCAATGCAAATGCTTGTAGAGGCGCATGAACAGCGTGTGCAGATAACCTGTAGCCTATTAGAAGATAGATGAGTGCGTGTACGGAACTTAGTAGAATATAAATGTAACCAGGATTGGGAAATAAACGGAGGACAATCTGATCATCATATTGGTGTTGTGTCATTCCTGTTCCCGCACGGAGAAGTAAGGACCCCGGCAAATGGTGACCCCGTCACATTAGGAGAGCCAAAGCGCAGCTAGAGCTCAACTTGGCTACAGCTGTTAAGGATAACAAAAAATGTTTCTGTAAATTCGTTAACAGCAAAAGGAGGATTAGGGAAAATCTCCCTCCTTTACTGGATGCAGAGGGAAACATGCTAACTAAGGATGAGGAAAAGGCTGAGGTGCTCAACGCCTACTTTGCCTCAGTCTTTAGCAGTGGAACTGGCTGTTCCCTGGACACCCAGCCTCACGAGCTGGGAGATGGGGAGGGGAAGCAGAATGAGGTCAGCACAGTTGAAGAGGAAGTGGTCAGAGACCTGCTACACCACTTGGATGCACACAAGTCTGTGGGACCAGATGGGTTACACCCAAGGGTGCTGAAAGAGTTGGCAGATGTGCTCGCCAAGCCGCTTTCCATGATTTACCTGAAATCGTGGCTAACTGGGGAGGTCCCATTGGACTGGAGGGTGTCAAATGTGACACCCGTCTACAAGAAAGGTAGAAAGGGGGATCCGCGAAACTATAGACCTGTCAGTCTGACCTCAGTGTCAGGGAAGGTCATGGAGCAGGTCATCTCGAGTGTCATTAAAAGTCATATAATGGACAACCAGGGGATCAGGCCTAGTCAGCATGGGTTTATGAAAGGCAGGTCCTGTGTGACAAACCTGATCTCCTTCTACGACAGGGCGACCTGCTTATTGGATGAGGGAAAGGCTGTCGATATGTTTACCTTGATTTTAGTAAGGCCTTTGACACCGTTTCCCACAGCATTCTCCTGGCAAAACTGGCTGCTTGTGGCTTGGATAGGCACACGCTTTGCTGGGTAAAAAACTGTCTGGATGGCTGGGCCCAAAGAGTTGTGGTGAATGGAATTAAATCTGGTTGGCGGCCGGTCACGAGTGGTGTCCCCCAGGGCTCGGTTTTGGGGCCACTCCTGTTTAACATCTTTATTGATGATCTAAACGATGGGATCGAGTGCACCCTCAGTAAGTTTGCAGATGACACCAAATTGCATGGGAGTGTTGATCTGCTCGAGGGTAGGGAGGCTCTGCAGAGAGACCTGGATAGGCTGGAGCGATGGGCTAAGGCCAACTGGATGAGCTTCAATAAGGCCAAATGCCGGGTGCTGCACTTGGGCCACAACAACCCCCAGCAGCGCTACAGGCTTGGGGAGGAGTGGCTGGAGAGCTGCCAGTCAGAGAGGGACCTGGGTGTGTTGATTGACAGCCGGCTGAACATGAGCCAGCAGTGTGCCCAGGTGGCCAAGAAGGCCAATGGCATCCTGGCTTGCATCAGAAATAGCGTGGCCAGCAGGGACAGGGAAGTGATGTTACCCCTGTACTCGGCACTGGTGAGGCCACACCTCGATTACTGTGTTCAGTTTTAGGCCCCTCACTACAAAAAGGACATTGAATTACTTGAGCGTGTCCAGAGAAGGGCAACGAAGCTGGTGAAGGGTCTGGAGCACATGTCGTACGAGGAGTGGCTGAGGGAACTGGGGAGAATAGGAGGCTGAGGGGAGACCTCATTGCCCTCTACAACTACCTGAAAGGAGGTTGCAGAGAGCTGGGGATGAGTCTCTTTAACCAAGTAATAAGTGATAGGACAAGAGGGAATGGCCTCAAATTGTGCCAGGGAATGTTTAGACTAGATATTAGGAAGCATTTCTTTACAGAACGGGTTGTTAGGCATTAGAATGGGCTGCCCAGGGAGGTGGTGGAGTCCCCATCCCTGGAGGGATTTAAGAGTAGAGTCAACATAGTGCTCAGGGATATGGTGTAGTTGGGAACTGTCAATGTTAGGTTGATGGTTGGACTGGATGATCTTCAAGGTCTTTTCCAACCTAGACGATTCTGTGATACTTCTGTGATACATACACAAGAAAGTAAGATGTGGTGTTATGCATTTCTTCTTAATGGTGGAGATGGCTTCTGGAAAAGTAAGAAAAAGCTTTAAGATTTTTTTTTGCCTGCAGTTCTGCAACCACCTGCACTGTGTATATTAGGTTCATTTGAGATCAGAGCCTATGAGCTGAGGCCTTGTTCACCTTAATGGTGAAAACTAAGTGCAGAACAAGGGATATTTTCCAAAGGGTCTACTCTTTACACAAACATAAACATGATCAAGTCCTTCCTCTTTGGTTGGTGGATCAAAAATTGCATCCTAATAGAGATCAGGTAGATATATCTATGAGATTGCCAAATTGTACAAGTATATTGAAGCTAAGCAAAAAAATTATTTAACAATCTTCATAATTTTCCAGATAACTCCAATACAGATAGAACAAATCAATACCTGCTGAAAGCAGGTGTGCTTCATAATTTGATCATGGTTAAAAAAGAACCTATTTTGTTTATAAATTAATCTTTTCACATTCAAACTGAAACTCTGAGCCTAAACTAGTTCTGCTATTAACACAAGATGACAGCTGTCAGTGGTGTTTATGAACAGGAAATATACTTTAGGAAATATTTTGTTCTCTCTTGAAGAATTTTCTCTTAACCTGCAAAATTCTCAAGACTGTGAAGGGTGAGAAAAAATGATAAATTTTATTTGGCAACAAAGGCATAAAGAAGGCAAATAATCATGTAGGATGTTATTAATTTTTTATATATATATATTTTAGAAATAAACATCTGCACTTTCTACTAACTCAGATGACTGGCCCCAAATTCAACAACCTATTTTTGTGTTAACTATGTATGCATCTTACTGCAGTTAAAAGTTCCCATTTTTCTGACTAGCATAGGATAGTTTTCAACTACATGGCATTCTGCCACAAAGTGATGTATTTGCCCACATAGAACAAGAGGTAGTATAATACAAAGTGGTGCTGTGCAATGTTCTCTAAGGACAGGCACAATCACTACAACAATAATGATGAATAGCACAACATTGCATTAACTGAATGCATTTTTGCATGTTTATGCTGAATCATGGTACAGAGAATAACAGCCATATTTTCTTTCCTTTTCAGCTGCTTTAGGAAGATAACTATGCAGAAGAAATGAAAAGGAAAATAACTGCATGGTATTAACAAATAATATGCCAATACTCTAATAGTAAACCATCACTCTGCTGAGTATGAATGTATTAGGTTTCAGTAAAGCAAAGGAACCATAGACATCTGACTGAGTTCCCTTAGCTTTGACCACTCCCAAGTGCTTCTGAAACTAAAACCTCAGTAAACTGTCCTTCTGAGCTACCTGGTCAAATATAAAAAGCTAACTTAATGACAATGTATGTTTTTCTAGCCTGTTAGATATGTTGAGAGAGAGTAGCAGCAACAAGACAGGAAAGAAAATGGACTGGTTACTGCTGCAGGATGTGTTATCTCTAGTAACTAAAGGATTGAAAAACATGTAAATCCATGTTTGTATGTAAAACATCCAAACAAACAATCCATGTTTGTACGTAAAACATGTAAATCCATGTTTAGATGAATACACATGTGTTGCTGTGGTCAAATAGATGCAGAGGGCTGCTGTGCTCTCACTCTGGAAATGCTTGGGACATAGCTAAACTGGCTTATTGTTACTGCTGCTCCCCTGCCCTTCATCTATTTCATCAGCCTGGAAGTGAAAGTGTGCATCACTCCAGTCTGAGGAGGCTACTGGAGAATACTGCCTGCCAAGCACGTTGTGCTACTCTCTCATTGTTTACTTTTTTGCTTTTTATATTCCAATACAAATTTTAAAACATTGCAAAAATTAAAAACTATGGACCTTGGTGCTCTTTAATACTAGGATTTATGAGTGAGTTGATTTAACATGAAGAATTAATACATTTCTCTTTTGTTTATGGGTACCAGACTATAGCTCATGGCCATCAGCAACCAGAACTGTCAGCATGCTGTTATGCATGCTCAGTCTGTGGGAGACAGAGATGAACTGCCATTTGTGCTCTTTGCTGCATTAGCCTATTTTTGATTCAGCATGGTGTTCCTAAGGAAGCCTGAATGCACTAGTTGTTTTTGTTTGACATTGGCCTGTATATAAAATCAGGAGTTTTATATGCATTCATCACTGTTTTTAATGTCTGTAGATGTTAGAGACAGAGAGAATAGTTGAGCTTAAATGAATGTTTGAAATAATGTTTGTTAAATTTTTATAACCAGTCATGCTCTGAAATCACAGTACTTTATATTTGATCTTATCAAAGAATGCTATGTTCATATAATTAGCTATATGGCTGAAGTAACACTTGCAAGGAAACATTTATTCCTGTGTAATATATAATGGAGCTTTTTTGCCAACATTTGTGCTAAGATCCCATCCTGCTCTAGTGTGATAACTAGGGATTATATTTCTACATAAACCTACATATATAGACACAAGCTAAAGGAAGCACAGGCTGAAGAAATGTGAACCCTTTTACTTCCTCCCAAACCATACAGTTCTCTGAATAAGGAATAAGAAGTAAATGTTGCTGAAAACTTTTATTCTAGGTACTGCTATGTTGAATATGAAGGATACTGCTGACAAAGGTACACACATCTTGCTTTTGGGTCAATAACATCCACAGAGAATAATTCTTTATAACCAGTGCTCCTACAGTGTTTGTATGACCTTGCTATGGACCCTGCATAACAAATCATCTGAGGATCCCAGGACACACTGATGATCCCTCTGGAGCATGGTCTTGCTGGAGCACCGAGGTGGCAACCAGAGGGACATGGCAGTGCATGGGAAGCATGCCACCTGTGTGACCTACACCCAGCGCTCCCCGCTCCCTGCTCCAACACATCCTCCTAGATCAGGCCTAGGCTACACCAGCTGCACTCCACCCATACCCTGACAGCTGCATGTGGGGTGTGAGCCTTCCCAGTCATCGTGGATGGGAAGCATATGGCTTTTACCTGTAGTAGGAAGCCACGATTCTGACAGAGGCATGCCCCAGCCCTGCACTTGTAGGCTGCAAGGGCATGTGAAGATGGAATAAGCATACAACATTCTTCCTTAGCTCAATAGATAATTTTGGAAAGGCCATCCCCATAACTGCATCTCTGCATCAAAATTTGGCTGGAGGAGACAGCTGTGAAATAGGCAGAATGGAGGCAGTTTCAGGGATGTGTGGTAGTTGCCTATATTGCCTTAAGACAAACCTAGGCAGAGCCACAGCTGTGTGCCACAGCTGCAGAGATGAGTCCTAGGAGGATGGACAAGAATAGCAGAGGCACAGTGCACTGCAAAAGCAAAGAAGATATCTTTGCTGTGCTTAAGCTCACATGTTGCAGTGTCCCAGATAACTATGCACTGGGGAATGCAGTTTTTGGTAAAGGTGGAAAAAAAAGTGGCCAACATTCGGTTTGAAAAGAACATGTGCTTCTGAAAAATATATGAAAGAAAAGAAGAAAAATGTGAGAAACATTCAAGAAGGGGCAAGCCTTTCCCCCTCCCTTCCACACTAACTAACTTTACTGAGAAGCAGGGAACTCACAAGGAAAGAAACTTCCCTTTGAAATTTGTTATGAAGAGTAAACGCATTCTGATTCAAAAATCAGTTCAAATGAGGATAAAATTATACATCTTCTGGCTGCAACTGCCCAAATGAGGTGATCGCTTCCCCACCCACTCATCTCTGCTTCCTAGTCAGGGTTGTCTCCTCCAAGCTGTCAGTCACTTTGGTCAGAATGGGCTGTGTGGGAAAAACCTGCTATTTAAAATGCTTGAATTACCCTAAGCTGTTTTGAATCAAACAGAGTAAATGTCCCCCTAATATTTTGGCACTACTAGACTACCTTGCACTTCTTAGCACAAGCTTCCTTCCTAGTTTCTGTAGCTGATGCATCTTTCTCAAACACCTTTAATCATAGGGATGTGTATAAGGAGGTGTTGAATCTCTTTCTTCCTTTTAAAAAAAACCCCAGACAAACCTAAAAAATATTACTTTGTGCTGCTACCAATTATTTATTCCTGTGCTAGTGGAATCTCCTACTTAGAGAGTTGATCTAAGAACATTCAAATTCACATCCTAACACTCCTTAATTCCTTAATGTGTAAGGCATTTTACTATGGGCAAATTACCTCTGAACAAAAAAAACTATACAGGAGCAAACTTAATCAGAACAGGCATTTGTTTCTGCTGGAATGGGGACACTTAAGATTTGGTTTCTGCAATCTGCATTTTGTTTCAGGTTGCTTAGTGAGAAAGCAAAATATAGTATGAGGAGCAAAGTTGGAATGAGATAAAATGAAAGTCAGATTCCACCTATGTGATTTTTTCTTACAAATTCCTGTCATCATTACAAATTTATTTTTGATATAATAATATTTGTTAAAACATGAATGGGGTTTATGGTGACTAATCAAAGTATAAAACCACTTTAAATACAGATGTCTTTATTAATTACAGTATTTAATTCACTGGAAATATGTCAGGTTTTATCTCTTTCTTACACTTTCTTTGTAGTAGTACTTACCCATTATTTCTATTTCTTTCCTGTTTAATAGTTTTGATGTCAAAGTTTCTGTCAAATCTTTAGATTTTGGAAACCTACAGAACAAACCTCTTTATTTGTCTTGGTTCATCTGCCTGTCTTTCAAAGATTCAGAAAAAGAGTGTCAACACTTTGACTTCTAGCTTTTGAAAAATCAAGCTATGACAAACTTATCAAAGGAAGCAGATCTCATCAAACATGACAATAGAAGTTGATTCCTCTTTCATTTCAGATGTTATATGCATCATGATGCAGTAACAGCTGTGTTGAAAACAGTGGATATTACCTTCCTTATTAGAATTCTTCCTTATTAAAATTTCTGTTGCTGGAAAATTTTGTGCTAAATGAAGAATGGAAATTCCTTCCTCTGTTTAGTCTCTAAAAATTGTATTTACTTGGAATCAATTTTGTATAATGATAATCTGAAGAGGGAATAGAGGTCTCTGTTCTAAGCATATTATCAGACATGTAATATCTTTATTACAAGTGCTATCATCCAAATAAATGACTGAAGAACTATATAGTTTCCTTCCCACATCAGTGTGGATTTCAACACCCTTTAATATTACTAAAGTCAGAGATAACCATTAGGTTAAACTACAGCAAGTCCACAGAGGTTTACATATGGCTGCTATGCAGGGACTTCAGATTTTTAAACAGTAATTTTCCCATTAGACAACAAGAGTTGATGGCAGTTTATCACTCTGACTCCCATTTTTAATCTGCTGAATTAAAAATACTGATACTAATCTACAGGACACTGCATGCTACATGTTAAAATGTGGATATTTCAAAGTGATGAGCTGGATTCTTGTTGCTTTAGGCAGTAAATTTGGGTGAATCACCAGCAGGATGATTCAGAGGAATTAAGGTAGAAGCCTCAATCCCCTATGGAGAGAATGCATTAATGGGAAGAAATTGGTGAATGCCCACCGAGGGTACTATCTATCTTGTTCATTGGCTGCACAGGGACTGCAGGCAGCTTCGAAGGACAATTTGGAGTTTGGTACATGTGCACAGCCACTTGGAACTGGCTAAAAGGAAATGTCAGGCTCAGGACTATGTCTACCTACCTGACTCAAGTCTTACAAATCTTTTGCCTATCTACACTCAGATCACTTTTTTGTGGTAGGGCACCTAGAGAAAGAAATACCACAATTCTTCTAGCACAATTGTTTAAAGGCACTTGAAAAGTACGAGATAGGGTTTCTATGTCTTCCTGATTGTCCAGACTGGATTTGAATTATCATGGTTGAATTATCATATCTTAGCCAACTAACCATAGCCTAGATCTGAACAAAGCAAAAGGACACTCCTTGTTACATCTATGGAAATTGGTTAAGGTTAATGTACTCTTTGCCCTTTTACCACTCATCTAATGCCAGGATCATTCCCCTGGGAAATGGTCATTCAAGTACTTTCAGGTAGCTGAAGGATAAAAGAAGTGGAGCTGGAATCCCAGGCTCCTGGTTCCTGCATGAGTGCACTGGCCACAGGGTAACTTGTTGTGCGAAATACTTTCTTCCAATACTTTCTTCCTACTTGAGACTTTTCTGCCCCTCCTTCCCTATTTTGCAAAACCACCTCTGTGCTTTGTGTTGAAATTACTCCTATTTCTCTGTATCATTTACAAATTATGTTAAGGATCTAGAAGGTTAATGCTCATTCCCACCCAGTTCTGATTTGCCACAGAGCTTGGACAGTAGTTGCAAGTGTAACTGGTATGACAGCACACTTTCTAAAATTGGCAGAATACCAAGATTTTAGGCTCCTAGGAAAAAAAATTGTACCAAAACAAAGGCAGCAATAGATTTCTAGTGCTTTTTGGGAAAAGGCAGTATTTCAGCGTTTACCATCTGAATCCATCTCAGAGGATGTGGTTACACATTCTGTTTTCCTGAGTGGAAGACCTGGCTCAATAATTTCTCTCTCTCACTATAGTGAGAGATCCAGATCTGATTTTTACCCTCTACTATACTAAGCACCAACCCAGAATGAGTAAACTGCAGAATATTGACAGGGATGAGAACCAAGGTAGGCTTTTTCACCAAAAAAAAATATATTGTGAAACTATAAACTTATTTTCAGGTTGCTAATGCAAATCAGATTTAGTATGGCCGTGTGTCATGGTTTGAGCCCAGAGGGCAACTGAGCACCACTCAGCTGTTCATTCACCCCTTCCCCCTCAGGAATGGGAACAACAAAATAAAGCAGAAGGCTGGGGAATTGAAATAAGGACAGAGAGCAATGATTTGCCCACTATGGTCATAGTCAAAAGACAGACTCGTTAGGGGAAGAAAAAAAAGATCACTTTAATTCCAACACTAACAACGACAACACTTAACAGACAGATTAGGACAGTGAGAAGCATTACCACATCTTGAAAACACCTTCCCCCATCCCTCCCTTCTTCCTGAGCTTGGTTTGTTCCTGATCTCTCTGCCTCCTCCCCACCAGCAGCGCATGGGGCAAGCAATGGGGGGGTTGCTGTCAGTCTACCTCTCCTCCCTCCTCAGGGTGGGGACTCCTCACATTCTTCCCTGCTCCAGCATGGTGTCCACCTCACAGGAGACAGTTGTCCATGAACCTTCTCTGGCGTGAGTCCTTCCCACAGGCTGCGGTTCTTCCTGAGCTGCTCTGGCGTGGGTCACCCCTGTGTGTTTCAATCCTTCCAGTGCCAAACTACAACAGAGAGGGCTTCTTCCCATAGACCAATGGCCTTCTTTGGGCACAGCCACCTGCTCGGGCATGGAGTCCTCCACAGGCTGCAGGTGGATATCTGCTCCATCATGGACCTCCAGGGGTGCAGGGGGACAGCCTACCTCACCATGGTCTTCCCCACGGGCTGCGGGGGAGTCTCTGCTCTGGTGCACCTTCCCCCCCTCCACCTTTCCTCAACTAAGCTTGGTGTTTGCATAGGTATCTCCCTCACAACTCTTCCTCCTCTCAGGTTCCCCTTCTTAAATATGTTATCACAGAGGTGCAGCCACCGTTGCTAATTGACTGGGCCTTGGCCAGAGGCAGGTCCGACTTAGAGCCAGGGGGATCTTCAAGAAGCTTTTCACACTTCGAGAAGCTTCTCACAGGGAGGCAATGCTGTAGCCCCCTCCTCCTGCTACCAAAAACCCCGCCACACAATCCCAGCACACCATGTGATACAAAGCACAGATTAAGTTTAATTCACCTGCCCAAAGCTATGAAGGAACAAAACAGCAACAGCACAGTGTTACCAGTTAAGGGACTGCCATTGTATCTACAGAGAAGATGCATTATTTCCCTGTAGTTCAGCGGACCCAGCCTGAAACCTAGTGAATGCCTCAG
This sequence comes from Strix uralensis, assembly GCF_047716275.1. Classification (NCBI taxonomy): domain Eukaryota; kingdom Metazoa; phylum Chordata; class Aves; order Strigiformes; family Strigidae; genus Strix; species Strix uralensis. The sequence goes on from NC_133974.1 coordinate 29,488,525, forward strand.
ATTCTGTTTGACAACATGGTCAATCCAGTTTTAGGGATGCAAGTACCAAAATGAAATACTATATCTGTATATACACAAAGGGTCAGCCTGGTATAAATTAATTAAAAAAAAATAAATTGACAGGTTAACATTTTATTGTCAGACTAGATGTCTGTGACACATTTATGCTGTGAATGATCTGCTGAGTGGTACTGCCACTGTAAGCAGTTCAGGTGGGATTCAGCTCACCTGTTCTAACAGCCTTCCCTCCCTCCTCTTTTTAATCAGTGGAGAGATAAGACTATTCAAAGAAGCTATCCATTTAATAAAATTTTAATTCTAATTTACAGTGAGAGTCACACACAATGGCAGTTACTCCAATGAGACCCTAGGGCAGAAACCTTAGGTGTAGACATTTACATTATAGGTATCTCTCCCATAACAGCTTACTTGCACTGGAAGTTTTGTGATATGAATGTCAATATTCTCATTTACAATTCCCCATTAACAATGTCAGGAGTGTGCCCAGGTGGCCAAGAAGGCCAATGGCATCCTGGCTTGTATCAGAAATAGTGTGACCAGCAGGGACAGGGAAGTGATCTTACCCCTGTACTCGGCACTGGTGAGGCCGCACCTCGATTACTGTGTTCAGTTTTGGGCCCCTCACTACAAAAAGGACATTGAATTACTTGAGCGTGTCCAGAGAAGGGCAACGAAGCTGGTGAAGGGTCTGGAGCACATGTCGTACGAGGAGCGGCTGAGGGAACTGGGGTTGTTTAGTCTAGAAAAGAGGAGGCTGAGGGGAGACCTCATTACCCTCTACAACTACCTGAAAGGAGGTTGCAGAGAGCTGGGGATGAGTCTCTTGAACCAAGTAATAAGTGATAGGACAAGAGGGAATGGCCTCAAGTTGCGCCAGGGAAGGTTTAGACTGGATATTAGGAAGCATTTCTTTACAGGGTTGTTAGGCATTGGAATGGGCTGCCCAGGGAGGTGGTGGAGTCCCCATCCCTAGAGGTGTTCAAGAGGCAGGTTGACATAGCGCTTGGGGATATGGTGTAGTTGGGATCTGTCAGTGCTAGGTTAATGGTTGGACTAGATGATCTTCAAGGTCCTTTCCAACCTAGATGATTCTGTGAAATTCTGTGAAATTTAGTTAAAGAATGCCAGTTTTGGTCTAGAGGTCTAAGTTGGTAATTTTCTTGTCTGGCCAAATAAGATATTTTTTGAAAAATTAGGACTTTTTGTGGGGTTTTTTGAAAAAAAAAAAAAAAAAGGAGAGAGAGAAAAAAGCCCCACTATGGTTTTCAGGTTTGAAAAGTGAGATTTTAAAAACTGTTTTGACTTTTCATGGTCTTTTTAGTCTAGGCCTAGGACCAATTTGACAAATACTTTTCACTGTTCTGAAACTGAATTTTCAGAGAAATAAGTTATCCTGCTTATAAAAAACAAACTAGAACCCCACAAAAAGAAAGTCAATTCTTGATGAAAAGTGTTTCTTCAGTTATATCACAACATATGCAACAATAATATGTCCATAGAAACACACATTACCATTGGTTTTATAGGTCCTTACATAGGCCCGAGAGTTTCAGTGTGTATGTCCAGATACAGTTACTAAACAGGCAGTTATTTCATTGAAAGATTTGGTATGATTTGATTTCCAAATGTTAATAGATGCTTAATGGTCAGTGTTCTTTTTCTACTGGATCACTTTGGTTTGTAGGCAACTTTTTGTTGATTTATTTTTCATTTATCAGAAGTTCTTATTGCTAGCCTCTAGGCACATTCAGAATAAAAACATAGTTTAATTGTGTATTACTTTGATTAAAGCAATCTATTCATAACTATATCAGGTCTGGTACTTCTGACAGCTTTGATGTCACTTTTAAATATATCTGCTACTACAAATGAAATCATTAAGATCAAAGCACTGAAGTAATCAATTTGCTTTACATACTGAGAGAATTAAACAGACAACAGTAGTCACCAGCGTTACTTTGTCAAACTACATCCAAATTAGCAACACATAAAAACCCTTCCCACCAGATTTTCACCCAAATACATTCATGGTGAAAGCAAAGAAACTCACTGTACAAATTACATCTAACTGTAACCTCAGAGAAACTTCTAAAAGCAGTGCCTAAAATTCCAGCATTTAGTAAGTCTTTCATCTTAGCCAGTTTTGGGGTTAGCTCAGCAGATACAGCTCCTGCTACATCAAGACAAATTCATCTCTACTGGCTGCTCATCTGTAGTCCAGGGCATACACTGCCTCCAGCATCTGAAACTAATGAGGGGAATCACTGCATTTTGCAGACTCCACTTTAAGCTTGCAGTAGGTAGTATACTATGGCTACTATTGTGGTTTTGGACTAAAAACGCAACTGCATGCTTTCAGTATGAATATCAACTGATAAGAAAAAAGCCAGGGGTGAATGAACACTAAGACTTTTGAGAAGATGTTTTATGTTCTTGCACAGATACTGCTTTTCTTATTTTCTCCCTGCCCAGCGCTCTCAGCTGGGACTTGAAAATCTGCATCAGCCAACCAATTGCAGCCTCCAAACCCCACTGAGCTCAGAAACTGGACCCCAGAAGTTGCACACGGTGGTCAGCTCACTTACCTTGTAGCACCTGTAAAATCGTAGCTTTTCTTTCTACAAAAAATGATCAAACCAGTTGCCCTAGAAAATACTGGTTTGAGTTCCATAAATGCTATACTTTTAAGGCTGTGAGCATACTGACATTTATTTGCTTGTTGGTTGTTTTTTTTTTTTTTTCAATTTTCTTCCTAGAGTTTACAAAACGAATGGCAAATTAATAACTGAGACTGATGAAACAGTCACCTGGAAGTCTCATTTATGTGAAAGTTCTCATGTCTGAACTCCACTATGATAATACATGTCCATAACAGTGTATTCAAGTGACTGTCTAATAGTTGAAGCATAGGCCTATTTCTGTACATTATATCATAGAGCTACAGAACCAAGGTAGATCCTGGCATGAACTGGAGGAGAGGTGCACAGTTCTGGTGTGGTACAAGCTTGTACATGTGTTTCTAAACTAAATAGCTTGTTTCAGCTCGTTTTGACTTGCCCAATAAAATTTTCTGAAATACCTTTGGAAAAGAAGCAGAATTATAGCTTGAGAGTTTCTTTCTAAAAATATAAAAGTACATAAAAATAACAGTTTGTATTTATTTACATGTAAGAATAAAAATCAGTGTAACTTTGCTCATGGTCAAAGTTTTCACAAAGAATATCACTTAAAGGTGTCCTACAGGAAAGATGGGGAAGGATTCTTTATCAGGGAGTGTAGTGATAGGAGGAGGGATAATTCTTTAAAACTGAAATAAGACAGATTTAGATTAGATATAAGGAAAAAATTGTTTACTGTGGGGGTGGTGAGGCACTGGAACAGGTTGCCCAGAGAAGCTGTGGATGCCCCCTCCCTGGAAGTGTACCAGGCCAGGTTGGACGGGGCTTTGAGCAACCTGGTCTAGGGGAAGGTGTCTCTGCCCATGGCAGGGGGGTTGGAACTAGATGGTCTTTAAGGTCCCTTCCAACCCAAACCATTCTATCGTTCTATGATTATACATGAGAGAAATGGAGACTGTGTTAGAGAAGGAGAAAGGTAAAAGACACAATCAGACATTCATCGGTATCTGTGCCTCCCTTCAAAGGGGAGTCCCTTTGTAGGATCACTCATGTATAAAGGTGAACATGGGAATAATAGCAGAAGGTCACTGAAGTTAATTGAGTTACCAGATAAGGAGCTTCCATTGTAGCAGTGCTGAGAAAATGTGTCTATAATTTCCCCATGTCTTCTAATACGTTTTCTTCAGAGGAAGCAATTTGAAAAGCAGCAGCTAGCTCAGAACATTTCAGCAACACAGGAAATCCCTGTTGAATGCTCCTGTTCCCAGTTTGAAAGCACTGCAATCACACGATCTAAAATGCCAATCTGATATAATCTCTGCTCACTCTATGCATTCAGAAAGGATGATCAAAGGTTAATTTTATACCAACAGACTTCACACCAGACTAGGGATTGCTGCTTTATGACAGATCAGTTATTGTTTGTGTTCCCAGCAGGTAAAAAAGCATAAAGCTGAAATAAACGTCATGACACGTGTTCTGGTTCACTCAGCAGATACATGTTGAAGGGAATCAGACACATCCTGGCAGTGCACAGGTCTGGTACTAATGATCGTGGTCTCATGGCCTTAGAGGGATCAGGACTGGTGTGCCTGGCCCCACAGTGAAAGCTGGAGAAAGGTGAGTCTGTGAAAGAAAATAATCCAGGTGTTGAAGCTTTAGGGCTCAAGTACATTTGAGATGAATATGTATCTAAGCAGCATGCAGACTTGCAGCACAATGGGAATTGCTGAATAATGCCATGAATTCTGGAATAAGGGCACTTTGTTGAAAAGAGCTGTCCTTTCCAAATGCAAATACTCATCCATCGAGTTACTCAGAAACAGATCGGAGAAGAGCAGAGAAACTCTGCTGTGTCAACACAGTTTTCAAACTTTAAGAAATGTTTAAATATATTGACACAGATTGTCCTCCATTTCCCTCCCTGTGTGATTATCTCTTTCTTTATAAACCAACTTGCCAACATTTTTTTTCCAAATCACAAAACAGGTTTTAAAAACAACTAAAAAGGCATTTGGGAGATCAGATTCTGAGACAGTCAGAGTCCAGCTCAGTTGTCATGAAAAAAGTCTGTTTCTGTGTATTCAGAAAAATTCTTCAAGGGGACCTGTAGGGGACCTACATCCATCTCAAAACTAGGATGGAGTAGGCTATGTTGATGCCCTTCGAATAAGCCTCATTGTTCTTCTCCCACATTTCCTGTTCTTTGTCACCTTTCATAAGGGTACATATATATAGGCAGAAAAAAATGGTTTAACCACCTCGTACTTTTGTGGAAAATTTCAAGGTCATCTCCTTTTTCTGGTGAAATAAATGCCATCTCTAACAAAGTCCATGAACCTATAGTGATAATACATGCCACCATGAAAATTTATGAAAGTTTAGTTATATCTGGGAATTTCATCCTACTACTTTAGCAAGTGTTTATCACTTGCCATTAGTATCACTAGCTTACAGGTGCCTCCAGCATGGTAATGTGAATTTACTAGTTTGCATGCTTTCACTATCTTTTCACAGCCTAATTTTTAATGATTTCATTTTTTATGCCAGTAAAACAAAATTATTTTTAAGATTTACCCTGTTCTGTTTGTTTTCTTCTCAAAATCGTTTGCCAGCAATAATTATGTAATGGATTTGTGAAATTGTCAAAGTTCAGTGTCAGTGTCAAATGCCAATTTTGTAACTTTCAAAATATTTTCCTGTGACTTTCCTCACAATTTAACTACTATCTGATAATTTATTTAAATAGATGGAAAAAAACCCTCACTTCACTAAAATATGCTGGTTTAATAATAGTTCATATTTTCTGTTATTTGATACTTTATAAAATGAATCACCATTTTTGAAATCTCATATACGTTTTTAAGTAATAATCTGCCCTAAAATGATGTATGTTCTATTATAGAATACATATAGTATTCAGCATTCTAAATAACAAGCAATTCAAGTAACTTACCAAATTACTTTTGTGTTCACTGAAAATAATAGTTCAATATTTACCTATTTGTATACATGAAGAAATATTTCCCATCTTGAAGTGTTAAATAACAATGTGATTACTGAGCACATTTTTTCCATTTCTTGTTGTGCTGTTGATGATTTTGTGCATAATGTTTTTAAAAAATTGACATTGTTGTAATATTTTAAAATGCAATTCCATTCCTACAACATCTAAATTTAAAAAAAAAAAAAAAAATTCCCATGGCTCATACCCACTGTGATTGGGATACCACTGATTTTTTACTGATTATAGACTGCAATGAAATTTGAAAAATCAGAATTATTCAGTTATTGATATGATGGTGTATAAATGCTTAGATGAATTTATCACAAAAAATTAAGATTGACCACAAAATAATTTTAACTCCCAACTCCTGTTCCTTCAGGCTGTTGTGCACACCTGCAAGCTCTGCTCACATGGAAATGTCTCCAGGTCTCTTTCTTCTATTTTTTAATATTAAATATAGAGTCATGTCTCATTTTATAATTATGTTTCACCTCAGTAGCTTAAAAATTTTACTAAACATCAACTTTCCCAACAAAAACTGAGTGCATATATTCTCCTTACCAGAACACCAGATTTAAGATCTAATGTTAAGTGATTTATGCCCAGTGTTTTCAAAAAGGAAAATTGATTTTGACAGTCCAAAAGGAAATGGATAAAGCAACATGCCTGGCTCTTGTTTCAGCTGGTCTTCTCCAGACCTAAACAACAAGCCAGAAAATCTGAAAAAAATTTTTCAAATCCTTTTCAAATCCTTTTGGACTGATATAAAAGAAGATGTGTTTGGTAATGCGAAAATCATTGCAAAACAGGCTATCATCTGTGCAATACATGAGTTACCTCCCCAAGATGTTTTGAAAGGACTTTTCCAAACTTCGGTGTAATTGCAATTTTCTGCTCCCTATTGTTTCCAGGAAATAGAAATAGAAAAACCATAGGATCGCCTATTTTGTTCCAAACAGCTTATTATTTTCTTCCCATAAACAGATAGATATTGCTTAAAGAAATACAGATAGCATGATGCATATGCACGATACCTAAAATCATGCAGCCATCTTGCAGCCGCATGATCAGTTTCTTAACATGATGGTCAGCTACACCATAAAATTAAAGATTAATTTTCTGACCATAACAGCGAGCTTGTCCAAACCACCCAGTACACCAGAGGAAGTAGAAACAATGATTAGAGCAGAAGAAAATGAAGGTCACATCTTTGACAGCAGGCTGTAGACAGATTATTAGATTATATATCACATAATTTTTATGTAGAAATCAACCAAGGAAAGTCTGCAAGGACACAGACCTCCTGCCATTGATTATATCATGAGTGCTTGATAAAAATGGCAAGAACTGAATTCCTGAGCTGTATGGAAACCACGGAATTGAGTATATTCCCCTCAGTAAAGGGAGATTTGTATCCTAAACCTTTTATAATGTCAGTCAGTTCCTATTCAATGAAGGGCAGGAAATAATTTCTAACAGCACAGAAAGTTTTTGAAATAGTTACTTGTGTGCTTGCTGGATCAAAGATGCATGATGAATTATCAGATAAACCCCCCCACCATTTATCACAACAATTGGATAAAGAAAATTTTTTGACATAAGCTTGATGTTACTTTGCAAGAGCCTATTGTTAAATTGTTAAATTGATTGTTAAATTGTTGACCAGTTCTGAGTAGTGGAAGGTAAGAGCTTGCACACTAATCAACTTGAAATATAAAGAAAATATATTTTTTTTTAGAAACATGAAAAACCATATGCTAATACAAAAAACTATTAAAGTATGATTCACTTCTGAAAAATGATTCAGTAGATGTGGCTCTATGGAGTCTCAGGATTTTTATGGTTAAGAGAATCCATAGTACATGAGCAAATTCACAAATAAAAAGCTGGTTTTTACTTCTCTTTTTCCTTCTAATTCAATCTTTCAGAGTCAAAATCATTCTTTGTATCTTCTCTATAATCCTCAGCAATACAGTAAGAGTAGGCCAAATTTTGCTCTCGGACACATCTCTACAACTTTACACAAGTCACTCAGGATGCAACCAACAGCTCATACAGCCACCCTCTACTGCAAAAGGTAGCGTATAGCGACACTGACACAGCAGGAAGCTGAAGAAGGAATGAATGCCCTTTCCTCCCAAGCATTTATGGCTGTATCACTTCTTTTCACAGAACAGTTTATTTCTAGCCAGCTTTTGGATAGTTGGAGTAAGGAAGAGTGATTCATGTCCCCTCTCCAATTTAACCTGGACAATTGCTTGTAGTGGCGAGCTAACAGTATTTCTTGCTCTATGGGCTAGTGCTTGAGTTGCAGCTCAACAATGCCGGGTTGTGAAGAGAGCAGGCTCACGTCTCCCTTACAACCTCCAAAGCCAAGAAGAATGCCTGTCGGAGTCACCATTAGCCGGGGTCCTTATTTCTCCGTGCGGGAACAGAAACGATGCAACACCAATGTGATGATCAGGTCGTCCATCTTTTATTATAGTTATTGTTCTAGTTTTAGTTTTTTCCTTTTCTGGTTACATTTATACTCTACTAAGTTCCGTACACGCACTCATCTATCTTCTAATAGGCTACAGGTCATCTACACGCGCTGTTCACGTGCCTCTACAAGCATTTGCATTGGTTAATTGCAATTAGCACGTAAAGCCCAAAACTTGCCAAAACTCCCTTATCTCATACCCTGTTTTGCTCAGACTTGTGTGCTTTTGCTGACCACAGGTGTTTCTCACTTATCTGCTATCTTGTGTGTTTTTGCCAGCCTTATTTTGCTGGCCTTGTCTTCGTCCTTGCATTCTTCTGTCTGCACTAACTTTCTCCCAGCGCGGCCCAGACTCCTACAAATGCCATGATGATAGACTGTTTTGCAAACATCTGGATTAGCATAAAAGAAGAAACTCAGGCATATTTGCGATCCAAACCTAAGCAACATAAGAAAGACAGTGATTTCAATAAATGAATGGAAATGATGCTTATCAGACAGAAGAAAATGATCTATGGAGTAAGAATGTGACAGCTTTACAATGTCACATGCAGTGTGTAGAATTTTATGTCATTAAGAATGAGGACAAAATGGTCCAGAAAAAAATTTAGAAACTGAGGAATAACAACCTTTTTAGAAAAACTATTTTCCTTTTGTATATGATTGTTCATCTCTTTTTCTGCTTGATTTTGCAAGGGTGAATAAAACAACTCCACAAATTTTAAACTAAAAAAAGTGTACTCTCCAGAACTATAAGTATTTGCAACTGCTGTATATTTCTAGTTGGTTTTTTCCTTGTTATTTTTTTGCTATACTTGTTGCCTTGCTGTTTACACAGCATTTTCCCATACACACATCCAGATCTAGATATTTGTCTGCACCTAAAAAGATTAAATAATGATAGGATTATCTGACTTCAGACAAAATGTAAATTGTTTACAGATCCGATTACTGAATGACAATGAACAGAATCAGATTTATATTTTTTAAAAAATCACAGGAGAGAAGGCAATTTCTCAAAGCACTAATACTGGTTCTTTGAACCATTTACTGATTCTAATCTGCATAGAAAACTGTTGAAATGAATTGTGTATGTAGAACAAGGACAGTGTATGGCTTTTAATAAACTGCTGACAATGGTCTGAGATTGTGCAATGCCACTGTTCTCAAACACCTAAACAGGTTAAAACAGTTACATTGTGGACATTTTTGTATTTCTTTTTCAGCAGTGCCCATTTTTGTACCACGATTGACTACAGATTTTCTAGTTAGGTTGGTAGATTTAATAGGGAATTTTAAAATAAAGATTTACAACCATTTTACATTTCAGAGGCAGAGGAAATTTGATCACTTACAAAATTTAATATATAGAATCATTCTATAATTCTTTTCACTGTGCTTACTTTGAAGAACATTATTCAGCATGGTGCTAAAATGGATCCCAGCTAACCTATGGATCATTAAATTGTGGTTTGAACAGAGGAGAAATTCTCTCTTTGAAAGAAAGCTCAAATTATCACTCAGATCTGAAAACATTTCAGCATATTAATATTTTAGATTTAATGATAGCAGTTGCATAGGATATGATTACATAGGAGTCCCATAGGTTACCAGATAACCATGAACAGAGAATTCTGTCAGTGGCCTGCACCTGATGACATCATCCCTAAGAGAAACCTTAAGAGTCTGTGAGAAACAAATATCAAGTCTCAAATTACCAGGCCCATCTTTTGTTAAAAGCACTCCGAGTACCTGTTTGCAAAGCTGCTTTCTTTACCTGCACTTACTGCTTCAATGCAAATACAACACCAGTTCTGCGCTGACAAAGCAAAAGACTGAATTCTTGGTTATACAATAGAAAATAGCGTGTTTCATTTATACAGCCACTTTTTGGAGACAGAGAGCAGTTGGACCTGTGGGTGATATAAATGAAGAGGTGATATAAATTTAGCCAATGCACCTAATTTACAAGAGATGAGTTGCAAAGAGTAGCCATGACTCTCACAGCCGTAGCTGTCAGGGGACATCCTTCCAAGTTACAAACACCCACAGAACATGAGGAAGCAGTTCAGCCGAAGTTGTGTTTTCCATTTGTATTAGGTATCTACTTTAATTCTAAGGATTTTTCTTGGCTTCTATAACCAAGGTGTGGCTCAAAGAGCAACTCAGTAGCACAGGGTGTCAATAGCACTGCTGCTATTCAGAGATGAACTATTTTTTTATGTTTTCTTTGAACATAGGAGACAGAAAAAACATTCAGTAATATTTCTGCTCCCACATACTGCATTTCAAAGTACAATCTGACAGAAAAGATTCAAAACATAACTCCTTCCCTTCTTGCCTCATGCCTCATTGGTTACTCTGGGAAACCGGGTGGGTGGGGGGTGTGTGTTCAGTTTTGGTTATACCTGAGTTGAAGATGAACTTCTTTCTTTTTTCTTCTTTTTTCAAAAAACCTTTGATTTTCTTTTAATGTATCAGGAAATGAGATTTCTGTGCTAGCAACAAATACAGCTTTTGATACTCTGAACTGTCCTCCTTCTTGTCCACAGGTGTGTTGCTTCTAATACATGAAACACATTCAGTCAGAGCATTCACCTCTTAGCAATGTTTCTCTACGCTTACTACAGTTTTCCTTAATTCCTGCAGTCATTCAAACCTGGATACCTTTCCTTCTGGTCACTGTATCTTCAGTACTGTTTCAGCTCTTTACAAAAATATACATGAGAAATTTTTCACTGTAAATTTGTTATCTGTCATGGCTTTTAAATAATTGTTTTGTGGGTTTTTTTGGTAATGAGTCATTCTTGCCATATCAGAGATGTAAAAGTTAGTGGTTTACTTTTTACTTTAGAGTGCTATTTCGGAGTTGTGTCCTTAACCCCGCTTTACTTTGGGGACTCCAGTTATCTCACCTATGAATGAAGCAGGAATACACAAATGCTACACAGTAATCACAAATTAATTCTTGCCTTTGACCACACAGTTGGTCTTCTTGACGCAAACTTTAGACAGCTATCTGCTGTCACATGGATTCTAAAGGTCCTTCATGACTACCACATAAAGAACAAAGCTCTAGTTTTCAACTTCTTTTAAATAAGTGACAGACAACACTTTTTCAAGCATGAAAAAGACTTAAGGAGTTAAATGTAGTGTAAAGGTGACAGTTAGAAGATTAAGCAATTAAATTCGAACATTTTAAGGAAGTTTTTGTAAATATTATCAGAATTTTCAACTGCCAGATCAACAGCAGGAAAATTATTCAAAAGGCATATCTGACCTTGTGGCTCCCAGTACGGATTTCCTCTTTAGATCTTATTGCCTTTTCAGCAGGAAGCACAAACAACAGCAGTAAAGGCTAAAACACGTCCATTTTTGATCCACATAAGGATCAATGATACAGTAGTATTCTGTGGTGGGTAGAAGAGACTAAATTATGTAGGTCCTTGAGTAGATTAATTGCATATATACTGTGTATTGTGCTCCTAAGTGATGCTGTAAAATTTCTCTAACCTATTTTTCAGGTATTTTAAGGACATCTAGAACAGAATAATGTTTTAAACATGCATCTAAACTGATAATATAAAAATATAAAATAACATTAGACTCGATTCACAAAATGTAGCTTTATTTTATATTTTAATTAATATTGGCTTTGGTTTCTCTTCTTTTTTTTTTTTTTTTTTTTTTTTTTTGTTTTGGTTTGTTTTCTGATGGAGAAAAGGCGTATTCACCTAAGGAAGTGCAGATTGTAAGATCACAGTATACTGAAGCAGATGCAACTATACTACTCCAAATTTTACTTATCAGATAATATGAATTGTCATGAATTAAGGGATTAAACAAATAAGTACAGAACACTGTCCTGAATTAACTACACTGTTTCAATTCAGTCTTAGAGACACAACATATACTAGTTTCATTTTTGTACAAGCAAACTTCATTTCTTTCTGTCTTCTTCAATAAATAGAAGTTCAAGCAGAAATTTGACCAATCTGCTGGTGTTTTCTTTTCCCATTTCAGATATGTTACCAGTTTTTAAAGCTTAGAAAAAAACCCCGCACTATTAAATATCAACCACTTCTTTATAGAAAATGTACAATTATGCATGGTGTACAGTCTGAAAGCTTGTATAGGGTTTCTATAGATGTGAAATATATTCAAACTTAAGTGTAACTTCCCATCATTGTACTATCAGACAAGCAATATTGTTCTGTTATGCTGTGTAAATTAAACAATTCAATTCTATTATTAAAATGCTGTACTATAAGCAGTAGAACTAATGAAACTCAACTTCCTGCGGATTCTGTCCTATCCTTGAGTTTCCCTCCTGCATCCAAAATACTGTGCCTAATACCTTCACCTGCCTGTCATGTCACCTGGGCTTACCTTAAATTACATTAATACCTTCTCACATTTCCTAGATGCTTCTGCCTGAACCAGCAGGTGGGCATCACAAAGAGCATCACATGGCTGGTTCAGAGCAGCACGTGGACTGACTGGAATGTCAGGACCTGTGTGTAAACAGGTTGACCAGCCACTACCCTGAGCAGCCCAGACAAAATCCTCTGGATTTGTTCCCCCTTTTCTGTCAGTGAGAGAGAGAATACAGGAACCACCTTTAATTTTCACAAACCTTGGAGGACTTCAGTGTGTTTGGGACCATCAATTTCCTGTTTCATGTGGTTGAAACTGATCAGTAAATTCAAATGTTCCTGGAGAGGAGTGGTGTTCCAGCCTGGCATCTCCTGTCTCGTCTTCTCAGCCATGATCAGTTTTGTATTTCACTTCTCTGGGGACAATATCACACACAACATAGATATGCTTTCCAACAAAGATCTCTGGGACTGTTAATAACCAAAGTGCGAGTGTCTTCCCCTCATTGCTGTACTTGGCTGGTGGTAGGTCTCCTTTTACATCCTACCATCAATCATCTCCTTCTACCTTTACATAGTATCATCAACTTCTAGGTCAATGTGATGGTTGCAAATCAGCTTCTGAAAAAATATTCCTATTCATACTTCATGCTTACTAGTGGAAGACATAGGCTTCTCCCTGAGGTTTATTTAGTGCATGAGCATTGAAGCTACAGCTATGGGAGGAGCACAGTACAGTGGGAAATCTATGCTTTGTAATTTCTAAAATGGCATACCACATATACAAGTTGTGAGGTGGAGAGCAATGAAACATGGTAAAACAGATGACAGCTCTTGGTCTTGTGGCATTTAGGCTATTCTGGATGAGATATTCCCCATTTTCCCAACAAAGCAGTACAGAACAAGTAGAACATTGAACAAGTAGAACAGATCAGTAGAAAACATGGATGAACAGGAAATTTGATCTTAGAGCATTGCCATAGGTCATAAAAAAGGTCTTAGCTTTCAACATAAGAACAGGTGTAGCCTCTTTGGCTTTGTGTGACCAATCTTAAAGTCTACATATTTAGTAAAGAATGTAAAAGTATCACTATATATCTAACAATATATTCCATTACAGAATTAAACAAGGTAGTAACTTTAAGTTTGGGTGAGCAGTGTTCACTGAGCATCAAGCTAAGAAGTAATTATATTTCAGTGAATATCTTAATTGAAAGCAATACATTTTATTTTCTGATATGTTAATATTTACATTTTTAAAAGATAAATTTGGCTAGACAATTTTAGTTTGGTTTGGACTGTGATCCATACTGCACAGAGAGATCTCTTCAGTTCTATCAACTTGTGTTGCCTGAGTTTTTAAAAATTCCATTAATTGTTTTCTGTTGTTAGGGGAAAAGGGCAACAAATTCACAATTCCAATTTAAACTGCATCTTAATAATCTGTATTTAGCCTGTTTAATTTATCTTGGCAAGATATAGAATTATATACTAGTAAAAAAACAACAAAAATGAGTTCATTCCTGTTCTTAAAGTCTGTGATAATACTTCATTTTTTAATGGAAAAAGAATCAAACCACAATGTTTCCCATCTTTCCCTTAATTACACTCACCACAATTTACTTTCCATTCAGTTGTAGTGCTCATCATGCATTACAGTTCTTGCCTTCCAAACATATACATCAAATTCCAGAATAAATACTCACATTAACTAGTTCATTAACATTAATTTGTAGTACTTCTTTGTGTTTACTGGGAGCAATTCCTCAGTTCCTTTCGGTTTTCAGATTAGTTTCCATGATGTATTATAAGAGTATACAAAATGATATTGTCTAATCTGATGTGTGGCCATTCTTCACTACATCCAATATTTCTATCCAGGTTTTGTCATAAATAGGATTTTTCAATCGCATTTCAGGCCCATATTCTGTTAGAGATCAGTTGCAACTTTTGAACATTTGAAATACATCTCAAGAGAAGAAATGCAAGACAGTGTCTCTAAATGATAAAAAGCTGAAACAGCTAACATTTTAATTTACAAGTAAGTCTCCCAACTTTTAAATTTCTGTAAAATTGAACTAAAATATTAAAGGCTCAAAGAGAAATGCTGTGTAGAGGGACTTGTTAGTGGAGAGTGAGCCCTGGAGTGTTACCTTTCTTATTAAGATAACAGTAGGGAATCTGTTTTGAATTCCTTAGGCTGAAGGAATAAATGCCATGGGAAGGATAAAATAAATTTGTGCTAAACAAACATACAGCAAGTGTAGGAGTTAAAGACCAGCATACTAAGCACAAGAACTAAGTGAGGATCATGAAAGGAAAGATTTGAAGAAGTGTGGGAGGTAAAGAGAATAAGAAATTAGTATCACATTAAAACATCCAAACCAAGCCACAGATTAAATATGGACTTGCAGCAAAGATGGAAAGCGTTTCTGAAAAAGCACAAAGAAAGAGCTTAAGTATAAGTTTTTAAAGCTTTGATAATAAAATCATAAACAATGGCTAGAGATGATCAATGAACAAAAGGTTCGTGTAAAGAAAGAGTCATTACAGAGAAATTAAAACTAAAATAAAAGGGTGTTTAGAAAACAAAGGCTCATATATGAGAAGTAAAAAGAGGAGTGTCCATGGATACACAGGTACACAATGTGAACAGTTTTAGTTGGAATATAATTTTCAATAGCAGGGAAAAATTTGACACTGTGGCTGTTTTGAAGTTTATCATCTGTAGTTATCTTTCATTTCTATATGATGACCATGTATGTGTGCTGAGATATTTAAGAACTCACAGTTACCTGTGTGTTATAAATGTATATTTCCATTGAGTGTCCTGCACCAAACTGTTATCTTTGTATTATCAGTAGTTTTTCTATAATATTCCTGTTGGCTCTATGTAGGAACTGACAATGCAATAGAAACTACCAAAACAGAAGCTTCACTGGCTTAGTTAGTCACTTGAAAATAGACATCCGTCGTATAACATTCTTCTTTCTTCTTTTAACAGTCTTGTGTGACTCATTTGTACCTTCTGAGTTTTACTGTGTATCTACATTTAGGATAACTTGCATCAAAACCTCATATTAAGGTTACCCTTGCTCTCATGGAATCAGCTCAGAATCTTCTTTGCTTTCCAATCCTGGCCAAAAGAATGTAGGAAACATTTTATTGGCATTTTTGTGAGGCTGCTCTTGCCTACCCTACGCTGGAAAGCAGTGGGAGTGTCTTTGAAGGTTTAAATGACTTAGGGGTATCCCTGAGTACACTGGAAGTATTGTTTAACTTCTTCCACACTGACTCCTCAAAACCACCAACACTGAACTCCAGCTGTGCTAACTAAATTTTGTGTGTTATTTTGTGTAATTTCATGGAGACATAAGTGCTTCACAAATCTCTAATAAAATATTTGCCCTAAGGGACAGAGCAAAGTTTCTTACAGACAATAAATAACTGTATTTGCCTTAAAACATTAGGAAAAGGAAGTTTTTGTAATATGTGATTATACTAACACTCTTCCTTACCCTATGAAATATATCATTAGAGGCAGTGGTGTGAGCTTTCCCTTTCACATGAGTTGAGACTAATTGTAAGAGCTGCTAAGCCATGCTGTCAGGCAGGCAGATTAAGGATGTCTTTCTTTCTCTTCCCACAGTTTTCTTAATGTTTTCTCTACAAGAACTGAAAACTGCTCCCAGTTAAAGGCAATAAAATCAGTCTTTATGCTCAAAATTTTTAGTTTACCAAGTACACTTGGAAAGGAAACAGTATCTTTCTTCTCTTCCATTCTCCAAGGCTTTTCATACTTTTCTCCTCATAAAGAGCCCATCCCTGCTTTCTTCTCTAGTCTACTTTCATTACTAGCAGTGATGCCCAGTCTTACTCTCCTTGAAAGCTTCCTCTAAGAACAGTATATCTCACAAATCTCTTTCAACCATTCCCACCTTATGCAGGTATGTTTTCCTCTCTGCCTTCTCTTTAAAATCTCTTACAGACTGTATGTAACTATTTTCCCTTTTAATAGGACCTTTACTACCTCTGTTACTATTACAGTGTTTTTTTCTGGATGTCTGATCTCCACCAAGTGTTGGACTGTGCTGTGGGAAAGTGACAGTTACTCTTCCTGCAGTGATGGCTACAGCCCCCCTTTAAGAGACTTGTCTATCTACAAATTCTCAAGTCTCTAGAAGGGATTCTCTCTTGTCCACCCTCAGTCACACTCACACACAAAACAGATTATTGATAAGGTTAATATGCTTTTTCTCTCATTTTGAAAATTAGTATAGCTCATTTTGTGACAAACTTCTGAACCTCAACAAAGCTCCCCTGAGGCCAGTTTAAAGTTTACTGAAGGCAATGAAATATTGGTGGCTAGCAGTGGAATAAACACAAAATAAGTGTATGAGAAGTAAAATTAATGATAACAAGCACGAATAATTTCTCAAAGTGGACATGAGTGCCACATGTAAAAACAGAAGAACAGAAAAATCTGAAGTGGAGGGATTCAAAGCAAAGTCAGAGCCCTGATCTGCAACAGAACTGGATGGGAAGCACTTGGAATTTGGTGGTGAAAGAGCAGATGCATGGGATTAGTAGCAAAATAGTAACATATATAAAGAATGAAGTTAAAAATGTCAACAGATAAGGAAACCCCATGCTCTACATTGCAGAATAAGAGCTGAGATAAAGTCTTGTTTTCCCTTAGAAACTCTCTCTAGGAAAGTAGTTTCTAAAACCAAGCATGTAGACTAGTGAATACAAGAATTAAATTTCCAGGGTCACTCATTTAAACAAAATTTAAGGGTATACTTAAATGGAATTTAAATCAATGTTCCAGTATAAAATTAAGTAGCCTATCTCTTCATTTCTGTTGTAAACTGAATTTATGAATGGAAGCTGAGAAACGTAAAACCAAAGACTTACTTTCAGTTTAACATGTATTTTGTGAAATAGAAGCAAATACATTGGTCTCTGTACTAATTATCCAGACAATTTGGAAGTGAATATCTCTTTCATCTAACATGAAGACAAGCTAGAAGTCATATAGTTCCTTAATCTTTTCAATGTTGGTGTAATATCACTACTTTCTTCAACAGTGTCTGCTGAAATAGCTGGAGAAGATCCTGCCTGCAGGATACTGCCTAATATTTAGGTCCAATTTCACAGGAAGCTTTAAGCAACAGCTCTGCCTGAAACTGAGGAGTTCTATATTCACTGTGAGCTTTAGCAAATGTGCTGACTGAGCAAGTAAAAAGATGCTACTTCTTTTGTCCATTCACATCAGAAAGTCACCATGGATTCAGAGAATAAAGCTGTGGAGTTCTGATCTTAGGCATCTCTCATAGAAACCTCCAAGCCATGTTACGTCATCAGCTGCATTCTGTTAAATCACAGTAACTGATCATCCATCACTATTTTTAGCCTTGACATACAGTATTTGTTTTTGTGGGGCTTTTCTCAAGACGGATCCTGCTTCTCAAGAAACCAAAATCATGCATACTTTTGAATACTCAGGTATTCAACTGACCTTAAACAAAATTTCCGTGACCACAAGACTGTATGTGAAGTGAATGATTTTCTGGACAGTGCTATGGTGCTCACTACCAAGATCAATCTTCAAATAAAGAAAGAACAAAAACCACTGGAATATGTTCTTAAAAGTACTTGTAAAAACTTCCTGTGAAAATCGCAAGTGAAATTCTACCTATGCTAAAAAACAGTATCAGAAGTCTCGCATGATCCTGTCTATTTATTTCCGTAAAGAACCCATCATGACAGTTTTTTAAATTAAGTGTCTATCTGTATATCCTATTCTCTATCAAATATATTTTATATACTTGATAAATCAATATATATCCTTGATTACATTTCAAAAGGCAAACATATATACTGAAGTTAGAAAGAGAGGGGAAATAATCTCCTATGACAAGATGACCTGACTATTGGACAAGGGAAAAGCTGTGGATATTGCCTACCTGGATTTTCAAAAAGCATTCGACACAGTTCCCCATAGGATTCTCATAGAAAAACTGGCTGCCCATGGACGGTCCCAGAGAGTGGTGGTCAATGGAACTAAATCCAGCTGGCAGCCGGTCACAAATGGTGTTCCTCAGGGCTCGGTGTTGGAACCATTTCTGTTCAACATCTTTATTGATGATCTTGATAAGGACATAGAGTGTATCATCAGTATATTTGCAGATGACACCAAGTTAATCAGGAGTATCAATCTGCATGAAGATAGGGAGGCACTACAGAGGGACTTGGATAGATTGGATCGGTGAGCCAACGTTAACGGGATGAGCTTCAACAAGGCCAAGTGCCAGGTCCTGCACTTGGGCCACAACAACCCCATGCATCGCTACAGGCTTGGGGAGGTGTGGCTGGAGAGCTGTGTGAAAGAGAAGGATCTGGGGGTTCTAATTGACAAGCAGCTGAACATGAGCCGGCAGTGTGCCTGGGTGGCCAAGAAAGCCAATGGCATCCTGGCTTGTATTAGAAATAGTGTGACCAGCAGAAGTAGGGAGGTGATAGTCCCCCTGTACTCTGCACTGGTGAGGCCACACCTGGAGTATTGTGTCCAGTTTTGGGCACCTCAATACGAGAGAGATATCAAGGTGCTGGAGCGAGTGCAGAGGAGGGCAACGAAGCTGGTGAAGGGCCTGGAGAACAGATCCTATGAGGAGTGATTGAAGGAGCTGGGACTGTTCAGTTTGAGGAAGAGAAGGCTGAGGGGAGACCTCATCACTCTCTACAACTACCTGAAAGGACATTGTAGAGAGGTTTGTGCTGGTCTCTTCTCACAGGTAATTAGCGATAGAACAAGGGGGAACGGCTTTAAACTCCAACAGGGGAGGTTTAGACTGGCCATTAAGAAAAAATTTTTCACAGAAAGAGTGGTCAGACAGTGGAATAGGCTGCCCAGGGAGGTGGTGGAGTCGCCATCCCTGGATGTGTTTAAGGGTCATTTGGATGAGCTGTTGGGGGATATGGTGTAGGGGAGAACTTTGTAGAGTAGGGCTGATGGTTGGACTCGATGATCCCAAGGGTCTTTTCCAACCTGAATGATTCTGTGATTCTGTGACTCTGTAATAAAAGTTTGAAAATACTGAAAAAATTTGTCAATGAATATGGTGAAAAATAAAAGTAAGTAAAGAAACTTTGGGCTACCTATGATCTTTGCAAATAAGTGCATAGTAAAGGTATTTTATACATCTGATTTTGAACTTGACTGTATTTTAGTAAAATCTGTAAGGAGTTAGAGGGTCGTGCCACCTCTGTAAACCTGAGGGTGCAGTGAAGTTGGGTGGCTCTTGTTCCCCCTATAGAAATCTGCTTTTTCTTTTCTCTTTGATAAAGCTGGCCAGATATGCTGACTGTTGTGTGAGGCCACTGATCACCACCTGCCCATCCTTTCATAGTCCTTTGATATTCATGTTTCTCAACAAAGAAGAAGAAAGAACAATCTCCGGGCAGCATGCAATGCAAGAGCTGCAATTCGCTGAAGGCTTATGCTGGCCATTCTCATTGTCAGTACTCAGTGTGCATTCAAACAGGGGCAGGCAGAATTTCTCCCTGGTTTAGGGGAAGAAGGGGCCTCCTATATTGCAATGTATGAATGTTTCATGACTGCAATGTAGATAGATGCCTGTGT
This sequence comes from Strix uralensis, assembly GCF_047716275.1. Classification (NCBI taxonomy): domain Eukaryota; kingdom Metazoa; phylum Chordata; class Aves; order Strigiformes; family Strigidae; genus Strix; species Strix uralensis. The sequence continues at coordinate 29,508,674 of NC_133974.1, forward strand.
AATGCATTCATATAGAGACCATAAATACATGTGATAATAAAACACACCTTTTTTTTTTTTTTTCTTCACATTTCCATTTTTGCCAGTGCAGTTTTCCTTGAATTAAAACCTTTCTGCAGAGGAATTTAGAGTGCTGTAAATGGTTGGTATCCTGAACAGGAAGTCTTCTCATAATTCATAATAATAACAATAATACTTCATAATAATACTACTCATAATAATACTTCTCATAATTTAAAAGAACACAGAATGTCAAGTATTTCTTGACTGACTCACATGTGCCTCCAAATGAAGCCAGTAGGAATCATACCTCTTTGAGGGGAATAAACTGCAAAAATGACAGAATTTGAGAAATACAGATGTATTTATGTATTTAACGCATTTAATTCTTTGCTTTCCAAAAGTCAAAGACAAGAAAATTTTACTTTTTACAAGGAAAGATAAAACAGGATAAGGGCTTTATATCCACTCTTCATGCACTTTTACTGTACCTTATGTCTGTAGAATTGTGAATAATCCTTTAATGTCATGAAAGCAAAAGGCATCGTTCTGACTCAGTTAGTGTTGTCCTTTCAAAGTCCCGCTCTGGAAACAGTCTTAAACACAGTTTTAATAAGATTTGTTTTACTCCAGCCAATTCAGTCACACTGTGCACAGAGCATGAGACAGTCAGCTGAGTAATGATAATAATTCTTTCCCTCCACAGGAGCCCAGAACACACAGCCCAGTGCCAATAAGGTAACAGCTCCCGGAAAGACACCTTCCAAAGGCGGACACCTGAACCTAGATTCCTTCCCATTTAAAGCACTCATAACTGATGAGTGATGTGAGAAGGCAGTATTTTCAACCACAGCTTTCACTGTCATGCAAAGAGTATATTTCTGTGTTTCTGGACTTTGCATGTTTTGCTCTGCATTTAATTATCTGTTAAGTAAGCATTTATTTTCCAATGGCATTTTGTTTCTGTTTCTAAATAACTGAAAACAATGTAGCTGTAAAAGACTCAGAACAACACATCGACATGATATTCCATGAGCAGATGGCATGCTAGCCTGACCTTGTTTATCACTGGACCACATCCTGTGACAAGGCTGTTTTGTAATGACTGCAGCAGTCCCAGGCTTTCCGTGTACCACATTCCTCCCTTCTTATTCAGATAACACAACTGTAAGGTCAGAGTGGCATTTCCAATTGTTTACTTAGTTTTGTCGTACCCGATTCTGGTGGAGACCTTTGAAACTTTAAAATACATATTTCAATCACTTCATCGAGAGATTTTTTTTGTAAAAAACATTCTAGTGAACAATATTACAATTATTGATATAGACTCTGAACACAGTAAAACTTCTGTTAAAAAGATTATTTTTTTTTCTCCTTTCAGGTTAATAAATAATTTGTTTAAACTACCTGGTTATTTGGTTTCTATTTGAAATGTATTTGGAAATGATTGTCCCAGAAGTGTCAATCCAACTATATCAGTAGCAGCTATAAACACAACATTTTGATACATTTAAAATACAAAAATTATCTTTTATATCACATACTTGCAAATTTTTTTCCCCTAAAAAATGAAGTAGAGCTATTATTTACTACATGCAACAATTTCTACTGTACAAAGACTTTCAACTCAAACTATACACATATTTTAAATTCAAATTATATATTTACTAATGTTTCCATCATTCTTGTCTCTTATACTTTTATTAGCTTTTTGAAGTTTCACCCTCCTCCAAAATTCTACCAAATAAGTAGGAGTTCCAACAGAAATTAATTTCGGTTCATAAAGTAATAATAAATCTAGGGGAGAAGAACATTTATCTTTCTTTCTATGAAAACCTCCTCTACAGTTTGGCTAGTCCAGATGTTGCCCTTTAAGAAGAGGGAAAGCTGAAGCTCAAAAGCTGGTGGATCTTTGCACATGGTAAGGTCAGCAGAAATTTCAGCAGACTATTTTCTTTATTTTGGCAGTGCTTTTTACGCAGATATGGCTTCAGCTGAAGTTTACACATCTGCACTTCAAAAACACAATGTCATTTTTCTTCCAAACACAAGTCCATATAAGTGCTAGATTTTAAGCTTTGTGTCAATCCATAGTGTTTTATTTTGGCTTCAGAGTACAGATCTAACTCCCTAGCAACTGTGGTACATGAAGACTCACTCATCAACTTTCAGGCCAGGAATAATATGTAGAATATATTTGTTTGATAATAAAGGATGAGACAGAAGAGGTAACTCAAATGATGACCCTAACAGAGACTATTTTGGACAAATTTTGTCAGAAATGTTTAGTATCTACTTGTCATGGTTTAACCCCAGCTGGCAACTAAACACCACGCAGCCACTCTCTCACTCCTCCCCTGCCCTGGTGGGTTGGGGAGGAGAACTGGAAAACAAAATAGTAAAACTTGTGGGTTGGGATAAAAAAAGTTTATTAACGGAAATAAAATATTATAATAATAAATAATAATAATAGTAATGAAAGGAAGATAACAAAAAGAAAGATAAATAAAACCCAAGTAAGACAAATGATGCACAGTGCAATTGCTCACCACCCACTGACTGATGCTCAGCCAGTCCCTGAGCAGTGATCGGCACCTCCCGACCAACTCTTCCCCAGTTTATATACTGAGCAGGATGTCCTATGGTATGGAATATCCCTTTGGCTAGTTTGGGTCAACTGTCCTGGCCATGCTCCCTCCCAGCTTCTTGTGCACCTCCTTGCTGGTAGAGCATGGGAAACAGAAAAATCCTTGACTTAGGATAAGCGCTACTTAGCGACAACTAAAACAGTCTGTTATCAACATTATTCTCACACTAAATTTAAAACACAGCACTGTACTAGCTACTAGGAACAAAATTAACTCTATCCCAACTGAAACCAGGACACTAATATTTGTACCAAATGCATATAATGCCAAATTATATATGTAAAGCAGAGACCTCTGAATTGACATGATAGGGTGACAGGATGTTCAAATGCTTTTTCTAGAAGATGTTGGACTTCTGGTCTCCATCCTGCAGATTTTCACCTTCAGCAGGCACTCACGCTTCCTGCAGCCTAGCAAACCCTTCAGTCCCAAGTGCCTTCTTCAACCCCATGGCCCCAGTGACAGTACGATTATCCTTACCTGTGCTATGGCCTCCAGCAGAAGCTTCCTACAGCATCACTGCCCCTGGAGGGAGTCCAAGGGCTGTGTTAGCTCCTGAAGGGCATCAGAGAATTACCTGGGGAGAGCATTAGGTAGCTGGTGCTAAAGCCACAGCAGAGACTCTTCTTAAAATTTAACACACTACATGATCAAATCTCATTGCTCATGCACATGTGCATTGTCTTATTACAAATATAAATGTTCTCTCAGAGCCTTACTGCATGAGGCTCTATGTAATTTTTTTTCTGAGAGTCCTTTATTTCTACAGTCACAGACTCTTATGTCTTCTAACAAGTGTCTTGAGCATGCTTCCAAGCCAAGGGACCTGATGGTCTGAACAATCAGATTTGTATAGCACAGTCCCCTGCCCAGTTCAGGAACTGGTTTGGTCTGACTCTTATGAATGCCTCTTCAAGATATGCAATATATATGGGGAAAAAATAAACTTGGACTGCTTAATCTTTATTTTGCTGGTAGGTCCATAGCCTCCAAGTTGTCGCTTGAGTCACCCCAGTATCTGCCCCTTGTCTATATTATATTGCTATATATTTTGGTGATTTAATTTATTGCAGAATTCACCTAAAACAGTTGTTTCATATTTCAGGGAAATTCAACAGTACAGAGAGGATAATGACATAAACCAACCTTTGTTGTGAGCTCTCTATCAAGTTAAAAGGAGTAATGCATATGCTGGAGAAAAGAAAAATTCTCTTGTCATAAGAAGGCACAGCAGAGAGCTGCACAAGCAGAACACCTCACTTTCATCTGCAGAACTGAAGTATGACATGCTATTATCTGTTTATGCAATGCTACTTCTATTTTGGTTGCTTAGTTCTTCCTATCCTAGCATTCTGCTTTCATTTGTACTTTATTTTGCTAATCCTTAGCTGCTCAGGCTGAAATTTCCTGTGCTGGATATGTCTCAAAATGGAAACTTTTATGAAAAGAGATTTAACAGTTTCTAGACTGAGATTAGTAAAATGAGTTATTTTCCCCTGTTAACAAATTATTCAGCAATAGTTATACTTAAGAACCTCTAATTCCTCCAGATTTTTCAACAGAAACTTGGATTTTGCCCTGATATCTCAATATCTAATGCTTTTAGTGAAAATCACCTTTATATGGCAAAATTATTTTCCTCTGTAAAGAACCACATTCCTCAGATAATTCATTGAGACTTGATTGAGAACAGCTGTTAAATTATCCAATGATTACATCTCTACTGAATGTACTTTGCACCAAAAGGCACCTGTCTGCATCTAGACTGTAGGTGTATTATCCTACAGACTAGCTGTGCAGAATTTTACTGGACATGTTTGTAGGCATTATCTTGTGTTTTACATGTTTTTAATACAATGTTTAATTATGTGATCCATAAGGTGTTTTTTAAGGAGGTGTGGGGGCTGGACAGTATCACAGGACCATAATATATGGCACCTGGGAATATGCTAGGATTGTGCAGTGTATGAAGCTGCTGTGTGGGGAAGCGTTGCCTCAGTAACAGACTAGGATTATGAATGAAACAAGGTTTTGCAAGAGAAGAAAGCAAGCTGGAAGAATTCTACCGAATCTCTGCTTCAGACTTCCTTTGTAAAGTTGGTCAACCTGGAGTAGTAAAAACTGTGAATAATTTTACCCCCAGTCCTGTCTTGTCCCTAAAACAGTTTTAAGAAAAAGGATGGTTATAGAGAATGCTTAGAAGAGCTGGTTGAAAACCTCCCCAGGGAGGTTTAATTACAAAATATGAATTTGATGTGGCCAAAATAGTTTATGGGAATATGCCGATTCCATCAAAAATTTAAACAGGAACCAGGCTGGCCCTCCATCTATACAATTGTAGAGAATTTCTTCTTAAATTTAAAAAAAAAAAAAAAATTAGGGGAAGTTGAACATTAACTACTGTAAACAATATTGGAGCAGAATTATATCTTATTGTGTTATAAAAGAAAATGCTGTACCTATATTTCATTGTAATCCAATTTTCATATACTGAATATCTACAAATAAAACAAATTACTAAAGTCACATTTTCCTCTCTTGATCTGCTTTTTTAGATGGCACATGATGAAAGGTGATACATTTCTTTACTGGATCCAATTTTTAAATTATTACATGTCACATGGCAGGAATGTCCCCTTTTCTTGTCCCAATAAACGGTGCATTGGTCAACAGCCCCAAGAAACATGTCCCTTACTTGAGACAGCTGAAGAACAGAGGGTTTCAGGAACCACTCACAGAGACTATATCTTCAATAGGTGTCTAGACAGGGCCGAATCAAGAGTGCGTTCAGGTCCCAACCTAGTGATGCTGGTTTCAGTAGCTGTGTCCATCTTCATTCCAATACAAGTAGGTAAAGGATTTCTACTGGCCTTTCTTCAGGTTGTATGATACAAATCCAGCATGGGATCTGCAAACAAAACACATAAACTCTTGCATCACTTGAGTTTCATTGTCTTCCCTACCTGAAATTACTTGTAATAATAAATGACTCTCCTTAACCAACTCTTTTGATTCAGAATAAGTTATATTGTAAATGAGTCTTTTGATAAAAGAAACTTGTTACTGAAAATTGTTCAGCACTTGTCAGGTTGGACTGGATTATCTCCAAATTAAATATTATCAAGCTGTGGAGGAATCTGCCTACATGTACCCCCAGTACATTATTACTTTCAGTTCCTCTTTTTGTTACAGAGCAATACTAAATTAAAGATTTTGTTTATTTAAGTTATGGTAAGCCACACAGTAATTTGGGTTAGAACTATGTAAAAAATAACTTCTAAAAGAAAGTAATACAGAAAGTATTATTATTACTCAGTCACTAACATGAAAGATATGCTCAGTGTCTTTCATGTGTCTATGTCTCACTAAAAAAAAATCCTGTAGTTTTAGGAAGGGTTTAGTTAGTAGGTATTCAGGTTTGGTTTATATTTGCACTTTTTATATTTGCATTTATATATATACATGACATCTATGTAGTTCAGAATACTCTTTCTTAAAACTGTGAGGTATGTCCTTCATGTGAACATGTCTATCCTTGCTCTGCACTGAGAAAATTTTAAGGGAAATATCTGTACCTCCGTTCTTTTCCAGTGGGTAGAATGAATACTACCATCTAGTCAGTGATGTGAGAAAGGTGGCAGTTCCCTCCCTATACACCTGAGAGTATTTATGACTAAGCTAGTCCTGTTAAGCAGTTCAGACTGTCATAAACAACAGATCATCAGTCTGAAGAGGTTATATGAAGTGCTTTATTAAACTGAACAGCAAAAAATGTGGATTATTCATTACATTGTACAGCAAAAATGTGGGTTATATAGACATTACAGCAAGCTCATATACATTTGGATGAAGTCATATTTTTAGAAAGGCAGCTTTATTTTTTTGCTTTGCTTTATAATGAGGCAGTATATAGATTTAGCAATTACCACAGCATGTGTTCCAACTGTATTTTATAATAAATGAACAGTCAATTGAGAATCCTACAATAAACTATTTTATTCTCCTTTTCAAATGCAAGTATTGGAACACAGGATATTTTTGTTAGGATAACTTACCTGTGGAACTGCAAACTGAAGTTACTTTAACAATATATCTTTAATATACTCTCTTAGAGTCTGTGTATCTGTATATTATTCTAGCCAGCATGGATTTAGATAAGAGAAATTTGTGGTTGTATGAACTCACCTGCTATGTGTACTGCAAAAAATTTGATTTTAAGATTATTATTTGGGTGTGTTACTTAATCTACATTACTAAAGACCAGACTAGCATTTTGCTAATCTAAAAAATATTTTGTCAGTCATAGGACTTCACACAGGAACTCTGAATATTCAACTAATCCCATTAATTGGGAGATTTCACTAGTTGTTTCTCTTATACAATGGCTCAAAACCTTCTGTCCGCATAGTCTTCTTCAAAGTTCCCTTCATAGCAAATGTACTGCCAGTCATGCACACCTAAGACTTCAGGATAGCTGTGGACATAAAGAATTGCATTAATCTTACCTAAATAGTCATGCCTATAGCACTCATCTGCAGATCATCTAAGCTCTGTTTGTAATCAAGGATAGGAACAGGCACTTATGGAGCATAATTTGTCTCACTGTAAAGTGAAGATGAAATAGGCCAAATCTGCTGAGATTAATTTTGTTCACCCAAAAGAGTCCTATAACTTAGAAGACAGGCAACAGAAGATGTAAAGACAGGGTTAAGGAGAAGAGTTTATAAAAGCCTGTGGCACATTAGCCTTGGCCAAATGCCAAAAGCCCACCCAGCTGCTCACTCATCACTACCCCCTCCTCAGCAGGACGAGGTGTAGAGAAAATAGGAAGAACAGGAATGGTCGAGATAAAGGCAGGGAGATTGCTTATTAATTACTGTTGTAGGCAAAAGAGTTGGGGAAAATTAAATTTATGTAGGAAAAGACTTGGGGAAAATTAAATTTAATTTATTGCCAATTAAAATAGATTTGGATAGTGAGAAACAAAAAGCCAAGCATAGAACCAACAGCTTTCCTCCTCCCTTTCCCAGGCTCCCACTCACTCCTTCACTCCAGATGCCCTGGAGAGGAGATGGGGAATGGAGGTTGTGGTCAGTCCATAACAGGTCCTCTCTGCCGCTCCTTCCCTCTCGCACTTTTCTCCTCCTCCAGCGTGGGCTCTCCACAGGCTGTAGTTCCTTCAGACTCACCTGCTCTGGCATGGGGTCCTCCATGGCCCACAGTGTGGCTATTTGCTCCACTATGGACTTCACAGGCTGCAGGGGAATCTCTGCTCCAGCACCTGGAGCACCAACTCCCCCTCCTTCTTCTCTGACCTTGGTGTTCACACTGATGCTTTTCACACCTTTTTGCTCACTCCTCACTACCTGCACAGTGTTTTCTCCCGTTTCTTACACACGCTGTCCCAGAGGCGCCACCCCCTTGGCCGGGGGGCTCAGCCGTGCCCTGCTGTGGGTGGGTTGGAGCCGGCTGGAACCGGCTGTGTCCGGCATGGGGCAGCCCCGGCCGCTCCTCACAGAGGTCGCCCTGCAGCCCCGCTGCCAGCACCTTAAAGCCTAATCCCAATACAAAGCTCAGTAAACAACTTGCATTATTTAACTCTAAGGAATGTAAGAAATAATAATTCAAACACTTACATTTACAGCTTTTAGCAGAGTTCCAGCACTATATACCACATCCTAATGTCTCTTGTACTAGACTGATTTGGTATTTTTTTATATTCAAATAAAATGACACTCATGATTTTACTACACCATTTTTCCAGCACTTACTAGAACTCCAGGGCCTGATAAAATTACAGACTCTCCTAAGAACTTTAGCCTCTGTTACAAGTCAACAGATTATTTTTGTTATATTTTGTTCATTGTAATTTTATTCAGCCTGAACTCAGACTGTTTTTGGAGAAGACTATCTTACTCCACTGACTGTCCTGGGGGAAAAATTTAGGTGCCATTATCATGAGTCCCCTTAGCTGCCCTTTTGGTTAAAGCTGAACTTGCTTGAAAGCAATCTCCTTTTGTATATATCCCTAATACATTTTCACTGCCTAATATGGATCAGAGGTAGATTTAGTTTGGGCTGTGAATGTGAGTCAAATAGCATCAAAAAGGAGCAAGTGGACACCCAAACTCATATGTGAATTCTTTCTCTCTCCAGTGCACTTTGGTTCCAGGTTGAGATTGTGTCCACACTGTCAGCTCAGGGCATGAATAGGGTCACCTTCACTTCTTTGGGGCTCAGAAAAAGCAATGGATTTACTGAAACAGGTTAGATCTTCTTTGCTGTGTCACCAGTTTACCTAAAATCTCAAATTTACAGTGGGACATTAGTCATACTACTGATCTTCTCTCTTACTTTGGTTCATTATAGTGGCTTTCAGTCTTTTAAGACTCTTCAATTTAACACAGGGTCTTGGGAATATATTGGGATCAGAAGTGTGTGGGGTAGATAATCTATAGGTTCCTCTTTTTAATTACAGGCACCTGCAATTGAAAAAGCTTGAAACCAGTGACCCAGGTGATTCCTTTCCTGCCTATGGAAAAAATAGTCAGTAGGGTAGGACTGAAGTCAGTTTATCAGGTTCCTCACCTTGTCAGTGATGTTTTGCAAAACCACATGCAAAATTATTATGCTTCTGTTCTTTCATGGCTCATTTTAATACATAATTATTGATGATTTTTTGTTGAGAATGCTGCAGTTCTCATGCAGTCATGGAAATTTTAGCATGCTGATGGTCCAAAGACGTTAGGTACTCTTGCAGTGAAACATCCCTCTGCATTGTATAAATAAGCAACATAAGTAATGAATATGACAATGGACCTCTTAAGACTTGGTATTAAAAAGTAGTTATTTTGAGTTGTCTATGTTTTAATTAAAAGTTTACATACGCTTCAGGAGCTCTGCAGGTATCTGCCATTAGAACAGTATCTTAAGGAGACCACCAGCATTCACATTTGGATTTTCATGTGTAAGATTGCTACTTTCTAATATCATATTTCCTTCCTATTTACTCTGCTCTATAAGAGTTTAATGGACTACACTGCATAGCATTCTATCTCGCATTTGGAAGATGCATGCCTTTCCAGACTATTGGTATATTTTACAACGTAGTGAAACAAGTCTTCCACATTATTAACTCAGTCCTTCCTTGTAACTTGTACTTCCAATTTGTCTGATGTGTTATCTCTCAAAGACAAATAGGAAATGCACGTGGAGAAAATAACAATAAAGAAGAAGATCAGGGAAGCTTTTAAATAGTATTTGTATGATTTAACAAATTGTGTAGCCACAGCAGCATCATGAGTTGCAATAACATACATTCTTTTAATGCTCTCATCACTGGTCTCTTTCCAGTACATATAAGCATACTGTGGATTTCATAATCTCAAAGTAAATTGTTGGGGAATTTTCAAAAGCTCGGTTGTAAAATTGCTAGATTTCCCAGTATAACCAGCACTCTGTTCAGAAATTATAAGAATGGCTTAAGTGATAAAAATGTAAAAAAACTTTATGAGTTCTCTTTCTTTATTTCTGAGCTCTTAAGTATTTCTGGCCCTTTATGTTAGAAATTTACTTCAAATGTACAGGAAAACTGAAATTGTCATTTTAATAATTTGATTGTAATACTTTGGACTTTATGAAAATAGCAGGGTTCCAAAAGCTGTGATAAAATTGGGTTAAATGTGAACACTGGTTTCAAACACATATACACTTGCATGTGCATCTACTAGTAACCAGGTATTAATAAGAATCATGGAGGAATAATATAAGTCGAGCAACAAAAAAAGTTACAATTAATCTTTTGTTTGATTGTACTACTTGCACAATAGGAAAATAATAGGAATTATTATCCATAATTAGTTTTATATAAGAAACTATTGCCAAAACCTCTCATAGGTCTCTGCTAGAATTTCCATTCAAGACTCTCTCTTTAGTGGTGGACCATTAATATGGATCACAGCCATAACATCACATGTGTTCCTCATCTTTTCACTTCCCCAGTGTTTTCCTAGATAGGACTATTTTCACCAACAGTCATGGGGTACTTTTTGATCAGTGTCTCTGCTCTCCACCACAAGGCACCATTTCTATTACCATTTATTTCTTTGTTTACACATGGCAACTTTCAGATATGGATCTTCCAAGCCTTCTGTAGGACAGTCAGTCTTCTTTCTGGCCTGTACCCCATAGCTTTCCAACTGCATTCACTGAGGAACACTTCCCAGGCCCACAGCCTCTCTGTAGCCTATACAGTAGCTATGTCTTACCCAGGCTGAGCCCAGACTGGCTGCTGTCATCAGCTGAGATGAAAGATTTGACCAATGGAAAACTTGTGGTGCCTTTAAACATATTCAAAGTGGAGGTTGTGCCACCTGTTACATACATAGGAAAGCTAGATGTAACACTTTCTTCTTCTGCAGATAGGGTTCTTCATATCTTCTAAAGATTTGTAGGAATTCAACAAGTTTAATTATAAAACAATGACATAGTTGAGCATCTTCTATAGGAGGATTCTATGTTTTTTGTCACAAGAGTATGAGATTTTAGTCAGCTGAGTAACAAGTAGCTACTTTTTGGTAAGGAGTACAGGTTGTGTCAGTTGTGGGTTCTATCATCCTCTTGGATCCAAAGAATCTTTGCCATATTTACTTCATATCTGGATGACTGTCACCTCAGAATGAACTTTTCCCATTTGAAGACTGGTTTGGTGGTTTTACTTATATGTGTATGAACTCAATGCTGCTCACACCTGCCTCTCTTTCACACACATTGTACTTCCCTGGTGCTATTTTTTGTGCATATAATATTGTGTTTCATCTCAGAGGTCATTGGTGGGAACTGACCTGCCCTGCAGTGGCTCTTGTATTGCCCTTTCCCAGTCAAATCCATTCTTTGGACCCTGTTTTTAAGTCCTCAGCAGCTCTATATGTCCATTTCCTCACATTTTTGTTCACTTCTCTGTTGTGGATGTTAGTTAGCTAACATAATTCCTGTTCTTCTCCTGAAACATAAGAGAGGCAGCAGCAATTGAAAGGCATTTTCTGTTCACTTCACTCTGCTGTAGTGCTACTCAGCAGTTGTCCCAACACTGACAAGGCATTCAGAACTTCAGGAACTAAGTAAGACAGAAAGTAAAATGGTCTTGTCTCTTCCAAGTGGACAACCCCAAAATCAGTAAATTTTGAAGGGAAGTATGAAGAAAAATCTTTCTATTGGCTTCAACAGGGGCCACAATTTTACATTCTTTGCTTTCAGTCAGATCTTCAATATGATTGTCATAACCCATTTGGAAAATAACGTGTATAATGCACTTACACTGGTCATCAGAATGGTTAAGGGCTGTTTTCCTCTTAAGTCAATATTTTGAGGCTTTTATAAACTGAAAATTATTGCTTGTGTGGATGACCTTTCTTCAGGCATGTTTTCAATGCCAAGGTTATTTCTTTTCTTTGACTGAAGGAGGGGTTTGATAAAATTAAATGTTTCTGGTTTTGAGCTATCTAAGTGGGAAAGAAATGACAGTTTGATGTTTTGGAAAAAACGTTGAGATGCTTATTTGCACTGAGTGCTGCAAAATGACTTAATTTTATCTTCAAATTTGTCACTCACAGAAGAGTAATTACATTTTAAAGAAAAGCTGTTTAAGGAAAAAACTTTTTACTTGAAAATGGCATAAAGGGTAAGATGGAACAGATCCCTCCATTTCCAAAAGAAACCAGATATGTTTTTAGTGGCATTTAAATGCATTTGTATGTATATGCTTGCAAATAAGTTCTTTGTATTATATACTGGTTTGTTGTCAATTACTCCGTTGTACAACTTTGCAGCTACTCAATGTGTATAGAAGACAGAGCTAAAAGGAAAAAAATAATTGTACTTGCGGTTATTTCATTTTTCTTCTTGTAATAACTTGTCCTTTGTTGCATATAACTATACTATGCCTAAAACATTCAGGTTGAAATTGCCTGATCCATTCCCAGAGCATAATCTAGCTCCTGTCCTAAATGAAGTAAGAATCCAGTGACAATTAAGATCATGTAATTATGTAGTATATCATCTTATAAAGACTATTATAACAAATTATTAAGGATATCAATTATAACAGCTATCTCTGCTCTAACATTTCCTAATTTCTGAGTTTTCTACTCTGTAGTCCTATCATTCTTTTACAATTCTGTTACAATTTCTTGTGTTTAATCTGACTATACATTGGAATTACAAAGCTGATATAAATTTTCTTTAGACTGCTTTTTTGTATAGCAGTTTTTTAGTTCATAGTAGTCCTTGAGGTATACAAAACTTGAAAAAGTTGTCTGGAACCATGTAGTAAGTCACTTCACCTAAAAATTCTCTTATGGTACTATTGTAAGTGCATGATAAGAATGACAGTAAAGTCAGAAATAGTTTGGATAATATAGTTTTAAAATTTCAGCTTTGCACTGTTTATATGTGTCACTAAGCATCTCATCTTTCCCTGTTTGAAGTTCCTAATTCCACTTCCTATGACCAATCTACATCACATTTTTTTTCAAGCTTCCTATTTTTACTGGAATAATACTTTAATCCTGCCTGAATTCTTCAAAGTTCTTTCTTCTCTTTAGAACTCCTTTAAAATTATGCATTTTTCTATCTCTGCCACTGTGACATATCTTTCTATCTGAAACTTACTTTCAAGTGATAAAATCATGGTACTGAAATTCCACCCCATTAAAGTCAATGGAAGATTTGCCATTCCGTTCAGTGACTACAGTGGATTAATCTGTAATGTATGCAAATGAAAATAAGAAACTTCATGAGATTTTTGGAAACCTTCTTTCATGTTGCCTAATGTCATCTATCTCCATCCCAAGTCATGTCTAGTTTACCAAGCTAAGACTAGCACAGATTTAATGCTAAGTATATAATGGATTTCAAGTTCCTGAGAAGTAGTGTTGCTTAATTCTGCCAGTAAAGTACGTTATCCATATGCTGTACATGAGTTTTATAAAGATATGAAATGACTGTTCCATACATAATACGTGTTCCTTACAAATATAAAACTCCACATTTAAATGCAGAACTTCACTGACAGAAAACCAAGTTCTGACTCTGATTTTGATCACTCAGTTTTTTCTACTGAAATGACTTTGATAAGAGTGAATTGCTTTTCTTTGAGGGAAATATAATTTTCTGTGGTACGCTTTGACTTCGAAACAGTGGAAACAACAAAGGACTATAAAAAGAATCATTTTAGTCTACCAAAGGACCGTATTCAGCAAAGCAACTAATCACAAGCTGACATCAAAAAAAAAAGTGGGCAAACGTATATAAAGTCTGGTATGCTCACAAATACTTTGGTGACCCAGGGGCACAGTGAATATGCCTATGTTAATTTATACACTAAAGTTATAATGGCCAAAGAAAATATCCCATGATGGGAGTTATTAGTGCACCACTGTTGCAATGGAAAGTTAACAACAAACTTACATCTTTGATAATAACCATGAAGTATGCAGTTAGTCTCCAGTTTTGATCTGTGTTAAAATCAAGAAATTCTCACGGGAGAAAATTCTGAGTAATTTTTCTGGTACCCATCTGTCAAAGGTACTACTGCACCGTTCAGAAAAAGATGATCACTTCTATGTAAACTACATTAGCCACTTTGTAATCACTGATATTCCCATTTCTTTCTTTTTTTTTTTTTCCATGCAACAAATACATATGAAATATTGTGATAGCTGGTTTAAGTTTCATATTTTCTACATGATCATTATCTGTGCTTTTAAATTGTCTCCAAGTTTTATTGAGTTACAGCTATCAAAACATTTTGATACAATTAGGACTCACTATAATAAACTGTTTAAAGGGAATAAACCTAATACCAGGTTTAAGTTAGGCAGAATTTTCTGTAATTAAGAGGTGGAGGTATTTTGTTGGTATGATTCTCACCTTATTTTCCTTGGAAAACTCATGCTTTTTCTTTAGAAAGAATTTGTTAGTCAAGTGAAACTCTCATTAACGTCAATAAATCAATAGTGTTTAAGAAACACTGAATAGGTTCTTAAAATGTCTTAAAGAAACACAGGTCTGCTGCTGACAGAGAGGTTCAACTGTTTTCCCTCCAGCTGAGCTTAAAGGCAGTCAAGAAATACAGGTTCTCTAGTTCCTGTGAGGTCTTCTGATACTGCCAGACTGAATCCTGTTGAAATACTTGAAGGCATAGGAGGGCTATTAAAACAGTTTTGTTTTACTGAGCTGCCATTAGCAAAGTCCTTCTGAGGTGAAGCAAAGCACAATCAACTTCAGTCCCACCCAAGCAAAATATACCAGTAAACATACCATGTAATCACCAGCATGGAAGTATCTGCATTAAAAGGTAGTTTTTCAGTTCATATCTTTGGACTTTAACTCGTCTTTCGGAAGAGGAAGAAGGGTGGACAAAAATCATAGAAATTCAGGACTATGACTAATTTTTGTGTCACTTTAATAAAATTGTCTATGATGTGACTTTAGACAGTTTATGTGGAATATTTGGGAACCACTAGATCTTTCTGTATTTCATCAGATGAATTCTCTTTAAATGCAATGAATTGCTGATCCTCTTCACTCACTCTTTTGCCCGAGTGAAATCTGTGTGTATTTTAAGGTATACAGCATTTCAGAACCTCTTAACCTGAGAAGGAAGAAAGCTGTGGATCAAAACCATGAATCCTATAATTAAATAATGACAAAGTTCTACTAAGAACATGAGTTTAAAGCAGGTTAATGTAAGGAGGGAGTATTCATACCATACAATATTTAGGCATCTAATCTAGCAGCCTGGATTCTGTGTACAGCCAGAACACAAAGCAGGATGTAAACTACTGCCTGTGTCCTTTAGTGGCCTAGGTCCTAACTTCAGCTGTGTAATATAGGTGATGATACTGCTGCAAAGCATTAAGCAGTCTTAACTACAAGTACTATGGCCACTTCCACAAGTAATATTTTGAAGGTATTAGAATAAGCAGAGTTAAAAATATCAGAATGGGTAGTCCACTAAATTTTGCACACCAGTTATTAGGGGAGGCTGGGGCTTTTTAAATCTATATTATTACTGCAAAGATTTTACTTTTCTGTGTCAACTTTAAAAACTACTAAAATAATGGGAAACTTCCCATTTAACTTTTCAAGTGTCCTTTTTTTTCCTCTAGTCCTTCTGATAGACAATCATGCCACCTGTTCAATAATAAGGTTAGCCAGACATGGCTAACAGATCTCCAAAAGAAAAGAGAATCCACTTAGAATTTTCATGTAAGATCTATATAATCAGATGCAAACAGAAAAAGTAGTAAAAAAATCCCTGATCTTAGAAGTTGATACGTAGAGTACCAGGAAATTCTTTGGCAATTTTAATTCAGATTCTAGAGTAAACAGGATCCTCTACAGCCACATGAAAAGCAGAGCTGAGGACTAAGAGGTTAAGCTTTCAACATTTTCTCACACTGTTTCACTGTGTGGTATTAACTGCAGATAAAATAAAACTACACTGTTTTTACTGGCATATCAGATATCATAGGTGTTCTGGTAAGATAAACACAAACATTTATATTCTACTATACGATAGAAGCTATACTAAATAACATTTTTGATGGAGATATTTAGGAATAACAAATGCATTTAGGATAAGATTTCCAACATCAAAAATAAGTGGAAGTTCAATGAAGAATGGGATTTGTAAGTCTTAGAAGATAATACTGAGCATTGTGGAACTTGTAATGGTATTTTAATAGGAATCTGTTAATCATTCCCAGTCATCTTAGTTTTGAGATTTCTATAATAGTATGTCTCTGAAGTTATCTGCATTTTTTCATGATGTTTTATCTTTCTTCTTAACTCCTCCATCTACACACAAAAATCTTTATTTACACATTTCCCATGGAGCTGGGTCAGTGCTGCATGCTATGCCTCTTCTTCATGCTGCTAAGTAATTGTAGTTTTAAAAATGTTTACTTTTGTGGGGGTGGTAGTGAAATCTATAGTTAAAGGTTTCTTTTTAGTAGGTATTCTCTTGCTTTGTAGCAAGGGTAATAACAGTTTGAGGATCTCAATATCTTGCAATTCAATTTCAAGCTTTTTTGTTTGAACTATAATCCTTAGTAACTTCAATCCACAAACAATAATAAAAAAGTCCTACTGATTGCTAAATTCATAATCCATCAACACCTGCATTAATGGATCGGATAACAGGATCATTCATTTGCAAATGCGTATGAGCAGGGACCGTTGCCTGCTGGTGGAAAGTTGTTTTTAGCCCTAAAAACAAGGATAGGGTTTAGAAGAACTGGCTTCTGGTCATTTCAGTGGACTTTGTAAGGTAATGGGGGTTTCATGTAAATGTCTGTTATTGGAGACTAGCTTAAGCTGTTACAATCAAGCCTGTCCATTTGAGGTAACAAAGAACTATATGCCACAACAGACAACAAAATGAAAACTGAGTCACAAGTGAGTTCTAGTCACATCGTCATGATATCAGACCAAATAAAGCAGTAGACCCAGGAGGATATATTTTGAATCTTAGTGCAGCTGTGCTGAGTTCATATTTGACATGTTATTGTGCAAAAAGTTGCTGAGCCCTTCTAGGACATGGCAATAGAAGAACATTATCTCATTATGGTATACATCAGCTTCAGCCTCAGTTCATTGTCTGTGTTCATGCACATAGACTGAGGCTGCTCAGAGTGACAACTTGTACTAGCATTAACAAGTTTGTTACTGGGGAAAATGGAAGAGAGAAGAGAGAGGAAATGAGAACTCATGTACTGAGGAAATGCATGCTGCTCTTTGAAAAAGAGGATTCATGTGAAAGTTTCAGACAAATCTGGGTCTGTAGTGGAACAGATTTTTTAAATTCACCTGATCTTATTTTATCCACCAGGAGAATAAGTGTATTCTAGCAAGGCAAAAGAATAAATTCTTTGTGGTAAAATTAAAAGCCAGTTATAAAATAGAACCATAAAAGCAAGAAAATGCAAATTGAGATCTCAATGAGATTGACACCAGGTATACTCTAGTCCCAGTTGTACTCTAGTCCCAGTTGTTTCTTAGGCATTACCTGAGGCACCTCTCAGTTATGAGAGTCAAGGACCAAACCAGTACCACTTCTTGAAAGTAATGTCATTCAGAGAGAATTCCAGCCCAGGTTCCTTTCAGTTTTAGTGGGGATAATTTTATGCACACGAGCAAAAACAATTTTCCAAACAAATTTCCCAGAAACCTTCTCTTTTCCTTTCTCCTCTAAATTATTTGGGAAGAGCCTTATTTTCTTGAGATTGGTTACCTGAAAAATGCAAGTAAAATATTGTTTAAACTTTTTAGGGATGGTTTGTCTTTTGACATCTAAAGATTCTTTGACATGTTATTTTTTCATGCTAAGTTTATCTTCCTACTTACAATCATTATTGAATTACAATATCTTTTTCGTCCCAGTGTGATTTGCATTTATTATTCTTAAAATTAAATATCATTAAAAATAACCTGAATAACTTTGTGATAGTCTCATCATATCTGATCTCCTGCTGTTTTTCTAATGAAGATTGCGGAGGACCACTGATGACTGATGTGACATTTGGAGTGGTTTCTTTCAAACTATTTTCGAAGGTTCGAAAGGTTCAAGCTCCCACAGCCAGGTAGCTATTTAATCGTGTGGTGATTGATAGGCAAAGTAATTACTGAAAGAAACCAGACATCCTTTGGGGAACATGCAGCAAATTTGCTCTGTGGATTTATCTCACAAACCCATTGGAGCTGCTGCTACATGATAGGTTCTCCTGCATCATTTAACAAGAAAATTCTAAAATTTAGGCTAAAATGAGCTGGAAACTGCAGCAGGACACAGTAGCATAGAACCATAACAGATGTGTCTTTGCAGCTTTCCCTGTTTATGCATGACTGAAAAATGGTATATTTCTAAGAGATGCTGCAAATGGTCTGGATTTCATGTAGCCACAGGGTGTGATTTTTTTTGGTGTTTGAAAGTTTAGAAATGCCTCTAAGAACATCCTTGTTCAATGGATATAGACCTGAAATGTGAAAATGCCATCTTTTTCACATTTGGCTTAAGTCCTGTTATTCAGTTTTTATAGGGTGTCTTTAATAGCTGAATTTAATTGAAGTACAAATAATGGGGATATACACATTCCCTTTTAGTCTCTTTGTCCAAAAACTCTGTAAGCAGACAACAGTTTCACTTAACCCGAGACAGTTGCCCTTTGACAGGCAATTGTGTGTGAGAAACTCTGTCCCTGTTGTAGCTTTCACCTACCTGTCTATTTTTCAGTATAATAGATTAACAAGGACCTTATGTTTACATCCTGAAGTGCTGTTCATCTAAATAGGCAATAAAAAAGATCCCACACAGAAGAAGTTTACCTCTTTAAATACAGGTGATTTCAGATGTAACATCACAGCAGAATTTTGTCTTTTTTTCCCAAATATTTAGTAGATTAAATTCCAGGACCATACAAAATAGCAACAAGATAGTAAAGAAACAATGGTATATGCATTTTAGCAAAAAAGTAAGTAGTATTAATACTGACACTGCTTCTCTACTGTTGCCTGCACCTCGCCTACAGACGCTGCGTTCCTTGTTCCCCTTCTCCCTCTTCCCTGTAAATCCTTTTCTTCACATTTTCTGAAACATTTTTTCATCTTTTTTGTGTTCACTCTTCCACACACTGGTGGAGAGACCTTTTGGAAATATTTCTTTGTGAAGATTCAACAAATCTGAAAACCATGAGATAAACTGAGGAGATTAACATGGGACCTCATGATCAGTGACTGATAAAAAGTCAGAAAAATCACCAATTCCTTTTTGAGGGTGGCTCTTCATTTGTGATTTGGTATTTTATCTCTGGAAGTAATGTCACATCTTTCTGTATTTCTCTTTATACTTTTTATTTCTCTTCCTGAAGTTATTCTCCTTTTTTTTTCCCATTTGTCCTTGCTATCTCACAATACTATTCCTTTTTTTCTTAAAACCACCATTCATATTTTTATGTGAAGGACATTTCTGTCTGGAAAGCACTGAAATGTGAATTCAATGATCTGAAAACCCATATGGCATATTAGAGAATATCTTATTTATTATATTGCAAATCTTTGAAACTAGAAGACTGCTCTTGATTTACTCAGAGGATAATTTCCTGAGCCTATTATTGCTCTTTCTCTTGATTTTCATATTTCATCCAGTATTTCTAATCAGTATAAACTTTGTCATATTTTCTTCCTCTGTTACCTGATATTTCTTCCTTTCAGTCTCTCTTTTCAACCCTTACCTCTTGTTCTCTGTCAGTAATAGCTTCCCTCCATTCTTCACGAGGCCATTTTCTCTCTCTTAAATATTGTCCAGCTTTTCTGGGTTTTTTATTTGCTTGTTTGTTTTTTTCAATTAAGCCTCTCATCTTTTACTTCAAAGCTGTTTTGGCATTTTAGAGACCTGTTCTTTGAGAAGCTTGATTTCTGAAAATGTTGATTCAGTTCAGGTGCTATATGGTAACCCTGACAAACACTTTAGATCAAGATGGACTCAAGAGTTGAACAGCTGAAGACTGAAGATCTGGTGCTCAACAGAATATCTTACTGAAAGCCTGTTAATATTATTTTTTAGGCAGTGGCTCCTTTCAGACCTTGTTTAACAAGATGCATTAATTTAATTTATTTGGAATTTTTGTAGGAAATTAATATTAAATGAAGTACAATTTGGTAGTAAGTTTTCCAGTGGGATATGATTCAGGGCCTTAAAAGTGCAGCAACACATGGGTGTGTAGTGAAATATTTAAAATATACAATGACTTTTTAAGAGTATATGCCCTGAATATTAAAGACCTAATGTTTTAGCATTTGTCTAGCTGGCATCTAGTGGATGAATTGGCTTGAAACTGCAGCACAGGAACTGAAACCATTAAAATAACCAGTCCCAACAAATCAATTTAAATAATAGATTGATGGGCAACTAAAATCAGGATTGGCATTCTCTTCATTATGCTGACTTTTTATTTTATGGCTTTGTCAAATTACTCTTTTTATCACTTAGATAAATTTGTGGGTAGAAAAATGATCAGTAGTAAATGGGGACTAAGCTTAACAGTGGAGATCAGAAAAAATCCCATCTTGAATCTACTCTTTTGATGGAAAACAATACTGAATCAGTGGTGTCAGTAAGCTTACCTGCTCTTATTTGAAATTGCCAGTCAGATAATTTTATTTTTCTAGTTTATCCCTTTTCTATATTTTTCTTCCACTTCCCTGTCCGTTTACTGTGTTTCCTATGAGGTCATTATCACAAAATCACAGAATAGTTGAAGTTGGAAGGAGCCTCTGGAGACTGTCTAGCCCAACCTCCCTGTTCAGACAGGGTCATCTAGAGCAGCCTGCTCAGGGCTGTGTACAGTTGGGTTTTGAATATCTCTAAAGATGGAGACTCCACAGCCTCTCTGGACAACCTGTCCCAGTGGTCAGTCACCCTCACAGTGAAAAAGTGTTTTCTGATGTTCAGATGGCACCTCCTATGTTAATGCATGTGCCTATTGCCTCTGTTTCTATCACTGGGAATCCCTGAAAAGAGCCTGGTTCTGTCTTCTTTATACAGTCCTGTCAGATATTTATAAATTTTCATAAGATCCTTCTTGAGTCTTCTCTTCTGTAGGATAAGCAGTTCCAGTTCTCTCAGCCTCTTCTTATGACAGATGCTTCAATACCTTAATCACCTTGATGGCTTCATTTTCTTACCGGAATTTCTCCACTTTGTCTATGTATCTCCTGTACTGGGAAGCCCAAGTCTAGACACAGCACTCCAGATGTGTCTTACCAGGGCATAGCAGAGGGGAAGAATCACTTCCTCAGACCTGTTGGCAACATTTTTCCTAATGCATCACAGGAGGCTGTTGACTTTGTTGGCTGTTGGCTGGTGGATAAGGGAAGAGCAACTAATGTCATCTACCTGGACTTGTGCAAAGCTTTTGACACTGTCCCACATGACATCCCTGTCTCTAAATTGAAGACACATGGATTTGGTGGATGGACCACTTGGTGGATAAGGAATTGGCTGGCTGGTCACACTCAAAGAGTTACAGTCAATGGCTCTAAGTCCAAGTGGAGAGCAATGACAAGTGGTGTTCCTCAGGGGTTGGTGTTGGGACCTGTGTTGTTTAACATCTTTGTTGGTCACATGGACATGGGATTGGGTGTGCCCTTGGAAAGTTTGCCGATGACACCAAGCTGTGTGATGCAGTTGATATATTGGAAGAAAGGCATGTCATCCAGATGGACCTTGACAGGCTTGAGAGGTGGGCCCATGCAAACCTCATGAAGTTCAACAAGGCCAAGTACAAGGTCCTGCATATGGGTTGTGGCAATCGCATGCCACATATAGGCTGGGTGAAGAATATATTGAGAGCAGCTCTGCAGAGGACTTGGGGGTACTGGTGGATGGAAACCTGACTATGAGTCAGCAATGTGGACTTGCAGCCCGGAAAGCCAAACGTATCCTGGGCTGCATGAAGAGAAGTATGGCCAGCAGGTCGAGGAGGGGATTCTTCTCCACTACTCTGCTCTCGTGAGTCCCCATTTGGAGTACTCTGGGGGTGCCAGCATAAGGACGTGGACCTGCTCAAGCAGGTCCAGAGGAGGGCCACAAAGATGATGGAGGCCTGGAACACCTTCCTTATGAGGACAGACAGAGAGAGTTGGGGTTGTTCAGCCTAGAGAAGAGAAGGCTCTGAGGAGACCTTATAGCGGCCTTCCAGTACTTAAAGGTGTCCTACAGGAAAGATGGGGCGGGACTCTTTATCAGGGAGTGTAGTGATAGGAGGAGGGGTAATGGTTTTAAATGGAAAGAGGGTAGATTCAGATTAGATATAAGGAAGAAATTCTTTACTGTAAAGGTGGTGAGGCACTGGAACAGGTTGCCCAGAGAAGTTGTGGATGCCACCTCCCTGGAAGTGTTCAAGGCCAGGTTGGATGGGGCTTTGAGCAACCTGGTCTAGTGGAAGGTGTCCCTGCCCGTGGCAGGGGAGTTGGAACTAGATGATCTTTAAGGTCCCTTCCAACCCAAATCATTCTGTGATTCTCTGATTCTCTGCCACAAGAACACATTACTTGTTCATCCTCAATGTTTGTCCACTAGAACTGGCAAACTTTATTCTGCAAAGATACCATCCAGCCAATCAGTCCCCATAATGTAGTGGTGCCTATTCTTCCCCAGGTGTAGGATTTAGTGTTTCCCTTTCTTCAACTTCGTGAGATTTCTGCTGTCCTGTTTTTTCAGCCTGTCAAGATGCCTCTGAATGATGGCACACCCATCTAGTGTGTCAACACTCCTCCTAGTTTTCTATCATCTAGAAACTTGGTGAGGGAGGACTTGTCCCACCATCCAGGTCATCAAGGATGGTGTTAAACAATATTGGCCTCAGTATCAACCACTGTAGTACTCCACTAGTGGCTCACCCCCAGATGGACTTCATGTTGCTGATCAAAACTCTTTAAGCTTGCCAGTTCCATCAGTTGTCAGTCCACCTCACTGTCTACTTATCTAGCCCATACTTCTCAGTTTTTCTACTTTTTAGAAGTATGTTATTTATACTGTCATGTAAAATGTTACCATTAGGGTTTTGTATTTTAAAGTTTATGTAATTTGTGAGGAACAAATTATATCAGATTTATAAAGAGATAAGTTTCCTCAAAATTTGACCATGTTTCCTCACTTGATATATAATTCATATGATACATATACAGTTTGTCTTAAACTATTATGTATACAGAAATACCAACAAAGGTAGATCTAAGCAGGATATGGCAGTCTGGCTGCAATGAAATTCTTTGACCTTCAGAAACTTAGATGAAAAGAGATACAAAGGGACTATGTGACCCACAAGAGCAATCAGAAAGCCAATACATAGATCTGAAGTGATGTTTTTCACAACACAAACAATAGACATAAAGCCAAAGTCAAAACTTCAAGACCATGTAAATATATATATTAAATTAGAAAACAAAGTAATCAATCAGCTAAACACTGTGTCAATAGCTGTAGAGGCATATACATTTCTCAGTTTTCAGAAAGTTCACACTATCCAAGAATGAAATGTTTGTCATTCAGTAGGAACAACATAATGACCTTGGATCTATCTTGGAACACAAATGCATTTCCCCAACTGATTTTTGTTTTTAACATCTGACCTCAATTATTACTAGGTTTTGAATAAATCAGTCCCTGTGTGGCCCATGTGATTCTCTGACCTCTTGATTAACTGACTACACAGAAATATCACACTTTAAAAAGCAACACATAATAACTCAAAATTGTCTGTTTTCTTTTGATTTAGTTTCACAATTTATACGCAGTTTCAAGCATAATAAGCTGTGTTACTCCTTCACAAACAAATTTAAGTAGGAATTTAGATCTTCAGTTGTAAACGCTGTCAAATATTTTGAAAGAAAATGGTGAACCTGTCAGTTAAGCACACTGTGTAATCCTTTGTACTGCCAGAAATGTACTAGAGTATCTGAATAACAGACTTAGCTGAAATATTCAATATGCAGAAAAATTGTCACAAATTCAGATAATTACAGCTGCAAGTTTCTATAGACATTTGGTTTAGGTAACTAAATAATAGCAATATCCAAATCTGGCTTTTCATTACAAGTACAGGAAAGTTTACAAAAATGCTATGGATGTCACATTAAATGAAGGCACAAAGCATTCATGTGTTAAAGGTCCACCCTTCTCTGTATAAATGGACATGGGAATTATTCTGTTTTCTCATTGTGAATGTGGAGGCTTAGCCTGTGCCAGGGATTAAAGTTTCTGAAGAATTAAAACTGATCAAACGTATAATGGATGTCTCATGTGAGCTAAATGAAAATAATATACTAGAAGAACTCAGTGATGTGTTTGATTAAATTGGTTGCATTAAGGACATACTTCACATTTGTTTAAACCCTGAAGTAACCCCATTTATCACTCTAGCTGGGAAAATTCTATTGGTAGTGAGAGAGTGTGTTCTGCAGAAACTGTAATGCAAGCTGAATTTATAAGTTATTAAGTCAGTTAGTGAACCACCTGGCTGACTGCAGTCAAAGGTGGCTGGTGTGGGTAGGAAAGAGGAAGAGGAGATTGTCTGAGAGTATGCCAGGAAATAAATAAATTTTGTAATGACTCAGTAAGAACACCTTCATATTTCTAGAAGAAATAAGTAGAACACTGGCAGTAAAAGCTCAGTCTTCTAAATTCATGCATTTTGGCCAATATGTATTCTCAGAAAAAATAACTTTCACATAATATGTCCTTTAATGAATGTTATTCCCTGTGGTTACCTTAAATCCAGCAGGGATGTTTCATGAGCACCTACAAAATGAAAGGAAACAGAAGTCAGGCACAAAACCAAACCTGGACAGCTAAAGAAGGAAGGAACTTCAGTCCAAGAATACAATCCCCAGGTCCCTTGCCCAGCTCATATTCAGTTTTTTAAGTGTTTTAGTTTTCAGTGACAAATTTTCAGAGGTGTTCAGTAGTACGTTTTTGCTTCTATTAGCACCAGTTTATTAGTCAGAGACTATACCATATTTTGGAAGCAGGGGCAGGAACTGTGACACAATGATCTAACCATTTGCCTACAGAATCATTTAATCTCTTCTTTCTTCACCATATCCACGTTCCCCAGACCATTGTCCTATTAGAGTGTGGGTCACATATCAATCGACTATTAATAGTTCGGTGTGTTCAGTGCCAGGATCAAAAAAGAAGGGTGTTGCGCTACTACCCCTTTCACCTACACTTTATGAGAAAAGCATGCCTTTTACACACATTTCAAGTTAGCTTTTCAAGTTAGTGTGACTACATTTTGGTAACCCTGAGAAAGTATGTAAAAAAAAAAAAACAAAAACCAAACAAACCAACAAAAACCCCCAAACCCCTACATCATCAGGTAATTTTACTTTTCGACCCCAGCATGTTTTCAAATTTGCATTACATTTGGTAAATTAGTGCAGACTAAACATTTTTCATAGGTGAAGCTGGCACTGCTATCAAACTGCGGTAAGAACTAAAAACTGAGAGAAATAGTTTTCTAAAATCCCTCCTGTAACTTGAGAAAGCTCTTGTTTGAAAACTGGTAGCTGATTTCAGGGCAAAATTAAAAGCAATCTGAGAGTGTTCATGTGATAAAGAACATTAAGAAACAATTTAAAAAGATGCTGCTGATTGTGTTTTGCTGTTATTTCAGAATGGGAGATGAGATCTGAGAACTGTCTGGGTGAAATTCTCCCCTCCAGATCTCTGGGTTATTGCTGCAGTCAGTGCTCCTTCCATCTACATGGCGTAAGAAGGCAATCTTAGTATCTTGGAAATGCCTTCTAGAAATGCTAGAAATCCCAGGCTTCAATACCTTTAGTGCTAGAGCACTAAAGTTAGTGAATAAAGTTTTTTTTTAAGACTTAAGTCTGAACTTGAGACGATATTAAACTTTCTGTGTAAAATTACCCAGTGTTCCCTAGGCAGCGTATTCCATCTTGTTGACTACCTGTAGGTGTGGATTCACATGGAGCTTCATGATTTTTCAGCAGCTTCCTGATCCATGGGTTGGCACTTTGTGATCTATTTTAAGGCACCAATAGTCCCCGTGGTAGGGTACAGTATAGAATATGTGTAGTGTAGTACATAGTAAACAGGCAGTCATCAATCAAAGCGTTGATGTATACTTCTTAGGTTACCTGAAATACCTGAGGACAAGAATACACACTGTGAGGTTTGGTGCAGCACAGAGGGAGAACTGCTACAGTTATTAGCAGCACTGTGCCTTGTAGAAATACTCAGCTGACACCGGCAACAATAAAGCTGTGTTAGCAAAACTCCCATGTTAATAAACTCTAGTAATAAATCATATGAGAAAGAGATTAAGCCAAACAAAACATAAAACAAGTAAAGAATGTTGTGTCAGTGCCAGGGCCTTAAGATATTCAAGCTTTACAAATTTCTTCTACTGGCCTTTTGTAGTCATTGCAAGAACTGTCCACTTAATTCTGAAATCTCTGAGACCTCTGAGAATTAGAGCTTAACCCAGATCCCTTAAACTCAAACTGAATTAAATTTTCAGGAACATAACTTGCTTTAGGAACAAAAGTTATCTGTAAAAGGAGAAAGGACAGATGTAGGACATGTTTTCGTAGGACAGATTTCAGACAAAATTTCTTTAATAATTTTGGGCACATGCCTCAAGGGAAGATAAGACACATAAATGCTTTGGTTCAGGTTAACAGCTTTGTACCTCCAACTTCTTGTCACTGCCTTCTCCTCATTTATTTTCAGAGGTTATTTTCCCATGTGTTTTGCCAGTTTAAATAGTTCCTTTGTTTAAGCAGTTTATATCACTACGTTCCTACTCAGTCAGCCATACATTTGCATAAAATGCACAGTTGATGCTGGATATTACTATGTTGTAACTTGCTGTGATAACTCCCATTCCTGAAGTTCAAAAATCTGAAGAAGACTTTTACTGCAAAAATCCACTTTCTCTAAAAGCTGGAATATATCTCCAAATAATCCATTAAAATCTGTTGTAGTAGTCACTTATTTCTAGGAAAAGAAGACTTCAGTTTGCAAACACACCTCAGCTTCAAAAGTGTTTAAAGTAACAGATTCCAAAGCTATAGGAAGTAGTTAGTATATAACTGCTACAGTAGTACAAAAGCATAATTAACCTGAAAACCTTAGTCGTAAAAATTTTGCTCAGGATTTAACATGCAGTCAAGAAAGTAAGGTACAAAGTGAGAGGGTAAAATAGCCAAAAACTTTACAAGAATTGGAACTCCTGGTAAGAAACCACATGTACCTGGCAACACATGATGAAAGGGAGAGGTGACTACAACACAACTTAGTTATGCTGTAATTTTATTAACATGGCTGAGATCGATACCAAGCAGACTGAGCAGTCCCACTTCTTGTTCAGTCCAGTCTTCAGGACAGCTGCTCTCATTACTTCCTTGAGACTTTTTTATGTTTTAAGGAAAATATTTTCAACCATTCATGATCTGCTAGAAACATCAGAACTATATTTCTGATTTTGATCATCTCCAGCTGTTCAGATGCCAGACAACATCTGACTTGGTAATGCATCAATTATACTCTTTTCCTCTTCATCCAGCAAACCCAAATTATATTTTGTGAATACCTCAACCCACTTCTGTTCCAGCCAACTCTTGAACCCTTCCTTTTACTGAAATCGCTATGAATCCTTCTCTTCATATACAACTCCTGCAGTTACCACAGTATAATAAGTAGAAAATATGATATATTTTGTGGGTGATGGAAGGGAATAGACAGAATTTGAACAAGTTCTCATGGAAGAAACTAGGAAAATATACACACTGTAAACTCTAATATTACATGAGTAATTAATGCACAATAATTTAACTGTGCACTTATATACAAAACACTCATCTACTTAAATATCAGTCCACCTCCACTGAATGGCAAACCTTTTGTTTCAATAAGGGCAAGAAGAATTCAGTAGAGCACAGCAAAAAAAAAGAAAAAAGGAAAAACAGCACACACTTTATAATAACAACTCAGCCAATTCAAACCAATTATGTCTCGAAAAAGTTTGTGTAAAGTTATCCTGAATTACATTTTCTATGGCAAATTATGTATTACAATTTTTGGTCTTCTACTACTCAAACTATTGCCTTTTCAAAAGATTCCCCTCATGAGATGATTAAGAAGGACCAAAGATTTACTCTACTTGTTGTATGTTTGCAAATAAAATTTACCTCATGCAGAGACTAAGAATTTGACTGGAAAATTGAAAGTTTCAGATTGTTTGAATAATTAAAAAGAGAGAATTATTCCATAAATTGTTTCCCAGCTGGTGTTAGCTGCTTGAAACAAAGAGAAGAAAACAAACAGAAAATAATAATTTGGGGGGTTCTAACACAAACATTTTGATAGGGCCTCCATTACTGTGACTGCATCACATATGTGACCTTATTCTGCCTTCATAATCATACAGAAGCAAAAGTACAATACATAATCCATGTTCTTATCAGCTATAAAACTTGATCCTCCATTTAGATTGACTCATTGATATGGGGAAGGTGTCTGAGGTTGGCTCAGTAATGTCACAGATCATAAAGTCTTTAAAAACTAAACGAACAATGATAAGTGAGATTCTTGTAAAATGAGTTTTATACACAAACAGGCAAGCAGCCTTTAAATCATAAGGAAACCAAAAAAACTTCTCTTCTGTTGACCAGAACAGCATTATAAAAGGTAATATTCAAGAAAGACCCCCAACTTCTGTCACTTTAGGTGCTACACAGATCAATAAGATAATAATTTTGTCATTCACATTTGGAATATATTGTTTAATATTTACTCCAATATGCTTGTAAAGCTAGGCAAAGTTTTTTCTTTCCTTAATGTGAAGATATTACTCATTGTTAGATTATCATCTTCCTTAATCAATATTTCAATTAATTCATGTCCAGACATCATTGCCTTCTTTATCAGATATCCAAAACTCAAGGCCCCAAGCATCTGAGATAAATCACATGTCTTTGAACTTTTACGTTATAGGATATCAGGTTCTGATATCTTTATCAGAGCAAAATGAACAACAGCTTGCTCAGCCACTGTACATAAATTGTTGCTGTGATTGGGGCAAAACAATGCAGATTTAAAAATTTTTGTTCAGTAGATTTGCATTTGAAAGTTTGAGGTTTTATAATGTGTGCTGCTTTATCCCTCTTGCTTCTATTCACCTTCTAGTTTAATTACCTCACATTTTTAGCTAAATCTATATTTTTATGGTGAATATTTTTTCTATATGTCTGATTTTAGAACTAAGGCAATTCCATATATTTGCAAATAAAATGTCCAGGGGAAAAAAACCTCACTTCCATGAAAAAAAATGTGTGGAAACAATGATTGTGAGTAATTTGTGAATATTTTTGAATATTGTGCTTGTCAGGCTTTTTTTTTTAATACATCTAAGGTGTATCTGAAGATATGACTGCAACACATTTTAATGAACCCATGTGCAGTTTAGTGGATAAATCAGGTTTATGTTAGTTGTTTCATATTTGATACTGAAAAAATAAAAATGGTTCTGGCAACATATTATTCAACAGTGCCTGCAAAACTGACCAAGATCTTGAATTCAGTATTTAATGTGCACTGAATTCAATTCCACTTTGACAACTTGGCAAGGAGGATCCAAGCTTATTTGCAAGCATGTCTATGTAAATCATAGTCGCTTCTTCAGATTGCAGCTAGTAGCCTATGGATTCCAGAAATATGGGGAGGAAAGTGGCCTAACTCAATGTGGTCTCCACACAGAAGTGCAAAAGCAATCATTGCTGACAAAATTCCATTATTATTCCTTTGTCACACAATGCAGTGTGAAGAGTAGCTGACCATAGGGTACAAACCAAGAACTGCAGGGCTCATGAAGCCTTCAGAAATCACCCAGTCCAGCTTCTTAAATGAGAGAGGATTAACTTGCCTGAGGTATCAAATGCAAATGACAGTTTAATTTATTTCCAATATTTCCAATGAAGATTTCAGCACCTTTTTACAGTGATGCCATATAGGATAGTGTCAAAGCCATTCAAAGGCTTTTGTTTCTCTCTATATAATATCTACTTCCTATTTCTTTCATGTCAAAGAATGAATTTAGACTCATCATGATCCAGAAGATCCTACATTTCTTTTTTTTCCGGCACTTCATTAACATTTAGTTTTCTATAAATGTTTTCTCATGGGTTTAAGGATACTTCAAGGCACTTGAAGTACACTGATATATCCAGAATTCCTCAAGGCATCTTTTCTGCCTTTTTCTTTTTTTGGCCCAGGGATACCTCGTCTTTCTTAGAGGCATTTTAAAGATAAACTTTAACACTTCAGACTGCTTTGGTTAGTTTATCAGACACATTCATCAGGGTCTCTGAACTTGCATGCTTCTACACTATCTCAACATTTTTAAACTCTTCTTTCTGGTCTTTGCCCTAAATTTTTACTAAATTTTTTAATTAACTTAGTGAATTCGGTCACAGTTCACTTTTCCTAGAAAGATTAAACCAAAAAGAAAGTTCTTTGTATCATTCGTTACTTTATTTTTTATGCGTCTTTCCTTTCCTTATTCTCCTTTCTTAGTTCAAGTTTATTCTCAAACTTCTTATTACATTTTAGGTGTCTTGTAAATTGAAACACATTGTTTTCAGTCCTTCTGCTTTTATTCCTGCCTACTTGTAGTATTCATTTATATGATCGTTAATTATGTTATGTGCCAGCTTTTCCTTATACTTGTTTTATATGGATGATGTCTGCACTGTTACTTAAAAAATATTTATTATATACACATTGCTGTAGAGTAGTTAAGCAGAGTAGAATTTCCTAACTATTTCTGGTCCTGTAATGTGATGGTAACTCAGTTTTGCTTATTTTATTTTGCTTATAATGGTTGGATGAATTCCTAAACTTTATTTCTAATTAGAGTATAACATCTCAGAGGTGGATGACTTCTAGGCTCTAAATAATCTTTTGATTTAATCCAATCACAGAGTCGCAGAATCATCTAGGTTGGAAAAGACCTTGAAGTCCATCCAGTCCAACCATTAAACTAACATTGACAGTTCCCAACTACACCATATCCCTCAGCGCTATGTCGGCCCTACTCTTAAACACCTCCAGGGATGGGGACTCCACCACTGCCCTGGGCAGCCCATTCCAACGCCTAACAACTCGTTCTGTAAAGAAATGCTTCCTAATATCTAGTCTAAATCTTTCCTGGCACAACTTGAGGCCATTACCTCGTGTCCTATCACTTATTACTTGGTTCAAGAGACTCATCCCCAGCTCTCTGCAACCTCCTTTCAGGTAGTTGTAGAGGGTGATGAGGTCTCCCCTCAGCCTCCTCTTTTCCAGACTAAACAAGCCCAGTTCCCTCAGCCGCTCCTCGTACGACATGTGCTCCAGACCCTTCACCAGCTTCGTTGCCCTTCTCTGGACACGCTCGAGTAATTCAATGTCCCTTTTGTAGTGAGGGGCCCAAAACTGAACACAGTAATCGAGGTGCGGCCTCACAAGTGCCGAGTACAGGGGTAACATCCCTTCCCTGTCCCTGCTGGCCACGCTATTTCTGATGCAAGCCAGGATGCCATTGGCCTTCTCGGCCACCTGGGCACACTGCTGGCTCATGTTCAGCTGGCTGTCAATCAACACCCCCAGGTCCCTCTCTGACTGGCAGCTCTCCAGTCACTCCTCTCCAGGCCTGTAGCGCTGCTGGGAGTTGTTGTGGCCCAAGTGCAGCACCCGGCATTTGGCCTTATTGAAGCTCATCCAGTTGGCCTTAGCCCATCGCTCCAGCCTGTCCAGATCTCTCTGCAGAGCCTCCCTACCCTCGAGCCGATCAACACTCCCACCCAACTTGGTGTCATCTGCAAACTTACTGAGGGTGCACTCGATCCCCTCGTCTAGATCATCAATAAAGATATTAAACAGGAGTGGCCCCAAAACCAAGCCCTGGGGGACACCACTCGTGACCGGCCGCCAGCTGGATTTAACTCCATTCACCACAACTCTTTGGGTCCGGTCATCCAGCCAGTTTTTTACGCAGCAAAGCGTGTGCCCATCTGAGCCGCGAGCAGCCAGTTTTGTCAAGAGAATGCTGTGGGAAATGGTGTCAAAGGCCTTACTAAAGTCAAGGTAGACAACATGCACAGCCTTTCCCTCATCCAATAAGCAGGTTGCCCTGTCATAGAAGGAGATCAGGTTTGTCAAGCAGGACCTGCCTTTCATAAACCCATGCTGACTGGGCCTGATCATCTGGTTGTCCCACATGTGTTGTGTGATGGTACTCAGGATGAGCTGCTCCATCAGCTTCCCGGGCATCGAAGTCAAGCTGACAGGCCTGTAATTTCCTGGATCATCCCTCCGCCCCTTCTTATGTATGGATGTCACGTTGGCCAATTTCCAATCTGTCGGGACCTCCCCGGTCAGCC
Source organism: Strix uralensis (assembly GCF_047716275.1). Taxonomy (NCBI): domain Eukaryota; kingdom Metazoa; phylum Chordata; class Aves; order Strigiformes; family Strigidae; genus Strix; species Strix uralensis. The sequence goes on from NC_133974.1 coordinate 29,541,331, forward strand.
AGGACTGCTGGTAAATGATGGAAAGCGGCTTGGCGAGCACCTCAGCCAGCTCCTTCAGCACCCTCGGGTGTATCCCATCCGGTCCCATAGACTTGTGTATGTCTATGTGAGGCAGTAGGTCACTGACTATCTCCTCCTGGAATGTGGGGAGGTCGTTCTCCCAGTCTCTGTCTTCTGGCTGAGGAGGCTGGATTCCCTCAAGACAACTAGTCTTGTTATTAAAGACTGAGGCAAAGAAGGCATTAAGCACCTCAGCCTTCTCCTCATCACTTGTTACCATGTTTCCTCCTGCATCTAGCACGGGATGGAGGCTCTCTCTGGTCTTTCTTTTGCTGCTCACATACTTATAGAAACATTTCTTGTTTTCCTTGATTGCTGAATCCAGATTAATTTCCAGCTGGTCTTTAGACCTCCTGATTTCCGCCCTGCATAGCCTCACAGACTCTTTGTAATCATTGTGAGTCGCTAGCCCCTTCTTCCAAAGGCCGTAAACTCTCCTTTTCTCCCTGACTTGCAGCCAAAGCTCTCTGTTTAGCCAGGGTGGTCTTCTCTGTCACCAGCTTCTCTTACAGCACCTGGGGACCACCTGCTCCTGTGCCATTAACACTTCCTTCTTAAAGAGTACCCAGCCTTCCTGGACCCCTACACCCTTCAGCACCATCTCCCAAGGGATCCTGTCAAATAGGTGCCCAAACAAGACAAAGTCAGGTCTTTGGAAGTCCAGGATGGCAGAACTAGCCTCTCCTGGCCTCCCTAAGAATAGAGAACTCTATTATTTCATGATCGCTGTGCCCTAGTCGGCCTCCAACAGCCACATCATCCACCAGTCCTTCTCTGTTCACAAAGAGGAGATCCAGAAGGGCACCTTCTCTGGTCGGTTCACTCACAAGCTGTGTCAGGAAGTTATCTGCCACACATTCCAGGAATCTCCGGGAATGTTAAAGTCTCCCACAAGAACAAGGGCAAGCAATTGTGAGATTTCACCTAAATGCCTATAGAATATTTCATCCACCTCTCTGTCCTGGCTGGGTGGGCTATAGTAGATACCCACTACAACATCTGCCCTGTTGGCCTTCCCCCTGATTCTAACACAAAGACACTCCACCTTGTCTTCACTACACTTGTACTCAAAGCAATCATAAAAGTCCTTAACATACAGCGCCACCCCACCACCTCTCCCTCCTTGTCTATCCCTCCTAAAGAGCTTGTAGCCATCAACAGGCGCACTCCAGTCATGGGAGACATCCCACCATGTTTCTCTTATAGCTACTACATCATCATTTTCCTGTTACCTCACGGCTTCAAGCTCCTCCTGTTTGTTACCCATGCTGTGTGCATTGGTATACATGCACTTCAGATGGGTTGATGTTTTGCCCCCTTCCCCCTTCAAATCTAGTTTAAATCTCTGTCAATGAGCCCAGCTAACTCCTGCCCCAAGATCCTCTTCCCCCTCTGGGACAGGTGCATCCCATCTAATGCAAAAGGTCCGGTGTCCTGTACACTAACCCATGATTGAAAAATCTGAAGCCCTGATGGTAGCACCAGTCTTGGATCCACAAGTTCATCTCTTGAGTTCTCCTGTATTCTTCTTCATCCATCTCCCCAACTGAAGGGATGGAGGAGAACACAATTTGTGCCCCCGACCCCTTAATCAGTTTCCCCAAGGACTTGAAATCTCTCTTCATTGCTTTAGGACTTCTCCTGGTAATGTCATCACTACCTACCTGAAAAACCAAGAGAGGGTAGTAGTCCTTGGGTCTCACTGGAGTGGGGAGTTTTGCCTTGAGGTCCTTGACCCGGGCCCCAGGGAGGCAGCAGACTTCCCTATGAAGCGGGTCTGGTCTGCATATGGGGCCTTTGACATCCCTCAGAATGGAGTCACCCACTAAAATGCCTCTTCTGGACTTCTTTTTAGAACTGCTTTTAATACCTGGTCCAGAACGACCCGGCCTGGTGGACCTTGGTCTTCCTCCTTGTTTGTCTCATTTTCTTCCTCCTTCTTTTCATTCAAAAGTTCCAGGGCCCCGAATCTATTGTGAAGGGACACCATGGAGGGTGAGGGAGGTTGGAAGAGGATTCTCCTGCCTCCATGAGCAGGGACCTGTTTCCAGCCTCCCCCATCTCTTAGGTCCCTTCCTTCTGCCTGGTAGCAAGAGGATGAGGGATCACCTGCCTCATTTGGAGCCTCCATTTGCTCCTGTTGCTTCATGGGTGCCAAGGTGCTACTCCACCAATCAATTTCCCTTTCACACTCCCTAATACTTCTTAATCTTTTGAGCTCTTCTTTGAGTTCTGCCACCAGGCTGAGCAGGTCATCCAGCTGATCGCAGCACAGACAGGTGTTGTCACTGCTGCCCTCCAGCAGGATTGACAGGCTCAGGCACTCCCTGCAGCCCGGGACCTGGACCGCTGCATGTTTGTGTGGCAGCTCTGTCTGGGTCGCCACGTTCTTTCTGGTGGTGGTTTTGACACAAGTGGAAACCGTAGCTCAGTCTACTTGTGGAGGATGATAAGATGAAACTAGCTCAGAAGTTCTAGACCCAGGAGATGGACTGTGCCCTGCCTGCGCAAACTGCCACGCAAACTGCCGTGCCTCACCCTTCTGACGCGCCACGCCCTGTTTGCCCACCCTGTTGCCATGCTCCTGGTCACTCACGCTCCCTGGGGGCTGCTCTTGTACGTGAGGGGCGTTAGGCACCGTTACTCCGGTCTCCGCCCACCCCGAGTCCCCACTGTCCTTCACAGCTCGCTCTTCCCTCTCAGGGGGGAGGTGACTTGAGGCTGTCCCTCTTCCCTGGGCTTCTGCCTTCACATCTTGTGGTTTTGCCATGGGTCTTTGATGCTTTCAGAAGGGTCCCTGGCCATCATCCTCCTCTTCAGAGCCCCTCTCCTCAGCAACTGATTTAAAACAAAACCACAAAATGGTAATTGCAAACCATAGTTTAATGTGAACACTAGGAAAGGAAGAATGCTAGAAAGTTTGAGGAAGAGGTCTCTTCTTTTTATATGCAGCACATGTTGAGACAGTCATAATGATTTATTTGGTAAAACTAATGTGTTTTTATAAAGATCAGGAGTGGTTATAGAAGTTGCTAAAATATTGTAAGTTGTCTGCTAGCAAAATAATAGTAACAAGAGCATTCAACTTCTTAGGGGAACAAAGAATAGAATACAGTTATTAAAAATAGGAAAAGAGCCTCCAAATAAAGCTAGAAGGTCACATTTAATATCAGATTTAATGGAACATAAAACATTGAGATCAAAGGCTCAATGGTTATGAGAGCAAAATGAATATATTGGCATAAGTTTTACTCAAGTATTAGATTTGGTGTGATGGATTTTAAGGTAAGATAAAAGGTCAAGAATAAAATTAGAGATCTGAAATTGGTAATTAGGACCACATTCTACTCTTGGGCTTCAACATGCAACTCATATGTGCAGCCAAATAAATAAAAATGTGGCTCTGCGTATTTGAATGGAAGGTGTATGTGATATTACAGCATAGAAAAATGGCAAAGTGTGCAAGAAAAGGTGAAGAAATGACAATTCCTCTCCTCTCCTCTCCTCTCCTCTCCTCTCCTCTCCTCTCCTCTCCTCTCCTCTCCTCTCCTCTCCTCTCCTCTCCTCTCCTCTCCTCTCCTCTCCTCTCCTCTCCTCTCCTCTCCTCTCCTCTCCTCTCCTCTCCTCTCCTCTCCTCTCCTCTCCTCTCCTCTCCTCTCCTCTCCTCTCCTCTCCTCTCCTCTCCTCTCCTCTCCTCTCCTCTCCTCTCCTCTCCTCTCCTCTCCTCTCCTCTCCCTCTCCTCTCCCTCTCCTCTCCTCTTCACAGTCACTTCAGCATGAAGGAAAGCAGTAAAGGTCCAAAGAGTTACATGTGTATAAATCCAAGACAATTCTTTGCAGCTGAATTCATGGTCATCCCTGAACTTTAAGTACTGAGACCAAAGGGCATATTTAGAAGTGAGAATTATAATATTGCAGGTTTTGGAATTTCCAAACAAGAACACAGTTCAATTCCTAAATTTTTTTCACACTAACCTAGAAGTTTTGTTGATTTTTTTTTTTTTAATGAAAAATACAAATTAACAGAGGACAGGAACAAATATTCTTGTCTTAAGCTATGTGCCAACATCTTTCTGACTATCTTCACAAATAGTGAGTGGTCTGGAGTGCAGTTACTTTCCACACAACATCAGCATAATCACAAGTGTAAATTGAAGAGAAACACGCTGCTGAAAATGGGGACCATGATGGCAAATGGACAAGAATGTTATTAACAGACATTTAAATAATATTATTTATATTGTGTAAATATCCAAGTGCTTTTTGGTTGCCTACACATGTTTACATATGTCTGTTTATATGGACATGCTATGCTAGATTTAAACAGTCCTGGCAGAAGTGCAGCTGCAACAATAGGGGACTAAGCACAAGCTCTGAACTACACCCACCTCCTCTACACCCTCAGACAACAAGGTTCTAGCTCACCAGCTGCTCCAGGGCAGCTACATGACACAGGATAGCAGAGCTCCTCAGCTCTGCCCTACACTGCTGAAGTGACCTCTCTATCTGCCTTCCCACACTACCTAGGAAAGTTTGGCTAAACTCCTTGGAGTTGAAAGTTTGAAACTGGGTTTGGAGAATGATGATGAGTACGACTGTAACTTTAGGGTTACTTATAAATACACTTTTTTGCAATCTTAGTTACTTCAAACATTTGTGGCAGTATTCCCTCAGCACATAAGAGCCTCTATCTCCAACTTAAAGGAGAATAAAGTAAGTTCTGGAATCATGTGAATAATTTGGCACATCCTGGGCAAGTCCATTTGTTGTCCTTAAATGAGTTTAGCAGAGCCGCTGACAGGGCAGTAGTAGGAAACTGAAGAAACTGCAAACAAAACTCCAATATTAAACTAATTTGCGAATGGACATGCAATATAATGCCAAGTAAGTGTGTTTTGTTGAGTGTCCCTCTTAGCTAAGATATTACACTAAAAAAATATTTGTGTGAAGGGTTATAACATAGATATGTTCAGAAAACTGATTGTAAAAGTGGTATTGTGGTGAGTTTAAATTCACCCAAAATGTTTATTTCCCACTAAGAGCAAGCTTAGAAAAATCAACTAGAGGTAAAAAAAGCTTTGTGAACTCCATCATAAAAGATCTGAAGACACCTTCTTCTGCAGTTATATAACACCATTTTCTTCTGCAATTGGCCTCAGTATGTCCTAGGTTACACTCTAGTTTCTGGTGTGTAACTGAATGGCCTTGTAAATTACAATTTAGGTACAATTCTAGTGATGATACACGTACTTGAAGAAACAGGATTTAACTAAATCCTTTCTAAATGTGAGGTAACAGCATTTTAAAAGCAGGGGAATAAAAGTTTTGGTTTTGTTTTTCTCCACAAGGTACAGAGACATAACTTCAAATACAAACCAGAAGCTGAACTAATGGGTAAGAAAGAATAATGGCACCCACCATATCATAGCTCTCCACATATATAGATTTCATTGGATGTATCTCCACGCTATATTTTTAGAAACATGTTACTTTTTCTGTCAGTTGCAGATGTAATATTTTTATTTATATTCCTCATTCTTTCTTCAAAAGACAGAGCGTCTAGTTTATTATGAGATGGGACATTATATTTATTTTTTTAATAGATAACTATTCTGTTGAACTATCTTGTTAAAATGGGTTGTTCTGAGTCTAAGCTTATAATTACAAAAACAGGATTTCAATTGATATTCTGAGAAATCATTTCCATTGCTTAGCTCTTACTGGATTTGGCAAAAAATTTCTCTTAACTCAAATGATAATCTGTTGAAAACAACAGGAAGGCTTCCTTAAAGGAGCAATGAAGAACTGTTAAATTCTGAAAGTATAATAAGGGATGCCCAGATTTTTGTTCCTTTGCACCTCAGTGTCAGAATCAAAGCATTTTCTCTTTTGATTTTGATAATGAGCGCATGTATACTGATAACTGCAGCAAGTCACACTTTCACTCTGCCCACATAGTGAGAGGTCTGGATATGTGAATCTAATTTGCTGTGTTTTGCTGACCCTGAGCCAAGATGGCTATTTGCAGCAATGGCTATAGCCACGCTCCTGAAAAGGGAGAAAAGAATGAGAGCTACAGTAGGGAAACAATCCATTTCCCCAGGTGGAATTGAGGAGATTTAGTGCTCCAGTAATGCAGCTAAACAGTTTATAGACTGAATGTGGGCATTGTCCAGAAAACAAGTCAATTTATGAAAGCAGAATTCAGTTTGAGACTAATGTAGATAAACCTAGGAGTGGAATTCAGTTAGAGGTTAAGATGCATAAATTTGTGCTAGGTGCCTACACGCCCATTAGAGTCACTAAAGAGCAGGGTCATGATTTGGTTGAATACATGTGTGTGTCCAGGGCCATTTGAGATTATGCAGGGTGTTCAGGATAGCCAAACAAGGGTGGCAGAAATGAAGCAAGCATCCCTTTCTGCAGTAGTGGTCAGAGGCCAGATGCACTAATGTAGGAGTAATACGTGACCTTGAATGACACCAGATGTCAAGCTTTAGGCAAGAGGATACCACCCCCAGTCCACACAGCAAGGGGAGCCACAGCCAGATCCTCGCTTTCTTTATCTCTTCCTCCCTCTTGCTTACTCCCTTTCTCCCTCTCACCTTCTTTCCCTCTCTATCTCAGAGGAGCAAAATGGTTTCAGATATGGCAATATGCCATCATTGTTGAACCTCGCTTGTGCTCTCTAAATAAGTTGGAGGTGAGAAAAATCAAACAGGTATTAGTCTGTGGTGAGACCCATGGAGGAGTCATGCAATATCCTAGTGATCCAAGGTGTGTAAACAATATCTTTTTTTTTTCAAGATAAATACCGGAACATGGTAAATTGACCTTGGCTGGCTGCCAGATACCCACCCAGCTGCTCTATCACTCCCTTTCCTCAAGAAAATAAGACAGAAAAGCTCCTGAATCAAGATAAAGACAGGGAGACCACTTACCAGTTACTGTTATGGGCAAAATAGACTTGACCTGGGAAAAATAAACTTACTGATAATTAAAAAAAATAAAAATAAAGTAGGATGGTGAGAAACAAAGACAAAAAACCCTAAACCACTTTCCTCCCACTCCACTTCTTCACAGGCTCAACTTCACTCCATTCTTGACTCTTCTTCTTCAGGATTCATTACTGCATCATTTTAAGTCCTTTCACAATTAAATACTTTACCTTGTACTTTGAAAGGTTCCCAGTATGCCATTGAGAGAAACAAATACTGGAAGCAGTTAAGATGCTCTAGGATCTTGAGTGCCTGATAGCGATTTCACAGACAAATATACATAGTTCTGATTTAGGTTGCAGATACACAAAAATTTGTACTCAGGATCCTTAAGGATCAAACAGCTGCAGAAGGTCAAGTACCACTCCAGTAAGAACAGCATTTGATTTAGATTATGTAAAACTTTCCTCATACAGTGCTTTCTGACAGAAAGTATTATTCCCTCTCTCCATCTCTTTTAAAATGATTTTGCTCAAACTACCTTCCTTCTGGTGGACTTTTACACTCTGTTTATGGAACACCTGAAGATATCATTCTTTCCAGAAGAGGACAAACAGATCAATGGATCTTCAATTAAACCTTATCATCTTAAAAACATCAAAAAAGAGGCATTTTTCAAAGCTTTCTCATGCCCATCTGATGGTATCTCATAGCCAGTAGAGTTCATCTATTCCTCCCAGTTATGCCTCACCTGAGGTCATAATCCTGTTTTTTGATGATATGCTATTTCACAGCAAATAATTTTGATGCTAGAGACAGACCATGACAGACCATGACCTGAGTTAGAGAAAAAGTGTCAAACCCAGTTGAATTGGCAAGAATTAAAAGATAGAACTTGGTTTCATGTAAACACCTCTCAAATAAAGATGTAAAAAGAAAAGGTTTCTACCTTAACCTAAAATGGGACCTACTATTCCAAACTACCTTTCAGCATCAGTGAGCTTTTCAGGCTACACACCAATCAAAAGCTAGTGTTCTTTTTTTTGTCAAATAAATATTTGTAGAAAGTTAAATTCTAATTATAATGAATGTATTTCTAATAACATTGATTAAACCCTTCAGTAAGTGCTGTTGAAAATGAAAACATAATTGTGTATAACAGCAGTAACAAGAATAATTTACATGCACTGGTGGATATAGAAGATTTTTATGTTTTACACTTACACTGTACATACATTTTTAAGTATGGGACACGCCTTGATATGTGTGCCTACAGGACACTAACTGGATGCCATAGTACATTTTCTCTGCAATCACTCTAATTTTCAGGTGGCTTGCAGGTGTAACACTTGAGAAAGTAGGACTCTTACCTGGTAAGTGGTTCTGCAGTATCACAGAATTAAGAATTTTCACAGCATATACAACAACAGAAATATATTCAGTTAAAACACTAGAAAATATAGTCATGGTTGTGTTTGTCTTGGATACAAAATCATATTGGAATTTACAGGAATGAAAGAGCTGATTAGATTGCTGCTGCTCCTGTTTTAAAGGAGTGCCGATTGAGATGCTATTGTAATCTAAGACAAAAAATCTGCTTAATCAATGACCAATTCAAGTACAGTTGCTTATCAAACTAAAACAATAAATGATATGATGGTTTTATATTCAGGGCCTAAGAAGTTATTCAGAAGGCAATTTTTTGCTTATTAAAACTAAAAACAGCACACTGCATTATGACTCTCTGAACTAAATTAGGGATTGGCTGAATCAGTCTGGGTATCAAGATGATACACAAGTTACTGTCTTTCTAGTAAAGATGGCTTCCTGATCATCAAAATATAACAAATTGCTCCCATCTAATAATTAGTGTGGGATGGGACAGTGGCACAAGGAAGAACAGTTGGAGCAGTATTTTTGTTACCTGCACAGTCCTCAATGCAAATTTGTGTCACTTGCAATGATCAGAACTTACTGAGGTGCATCCATCCTAAGGGACATGTCTTTTCACTCTGTCACTGCATAGGTGAGCACAGAGGAGAGACTCCAGAGAAACCATGTACCCAGAAGGGAGTGCTTCCTGAACGTCACCATGAGTCACTGTCCCAGGCTGGCAAAACCGGGAGTGCCAGCTCAGTGAGGGAGGGTCAGGACATATCCACATCGGCATGGTGAGTTGCACATCTAATGAAAACTCTTGAATTTTTTTGACTATGAGTGAGAAAAAATAAAAAAAAGTAATAGTAATGAATCGCAAGCACTTATTCAACTGACAACTGCAGCTTAGTTTCAATTATTTATAAGACTTCATAATGTGCTAATAAATGTTCTGTAGTTGCATGTCTTGAAAATGTAATGAAGTCTCAGTAAAATAAAATCTCATTACAGCATTCAGCTATTAATTCTGTGTTGAAGAAAGGAAAACATCATCTGCCCTATGAACAATATGTTTCCCGTGTCTCTTAAATGTTTTTGTCTATCTCAATTCTTTATCAACATTGTTTCTGACTTTTCTGACTGTAAGTTATTATATTTTCCTTACTTTAAAGAAAGATCTCTTCCTTCTTGCTGTGCCTATCAAATCTCTTTATCTGAAAGTGATAAATATGAATTTATAATACCTTGAATTTAACTTCCTCTGCTCCTTCTTTATGCCTGCTAGCTCTGCCCATTCCATTGAACTTTTTTCAATGTAGACTCTCAAAGAATTCAAAAGTAGTATAGACACAAATTGTTATACATGTGAGTGTGGAGTCAGAATCAAGTCTGTATAGACACCATAAATCTAATTTCAAATTTCTAATTTCAAATGCATTTCAAATGCAACAGTCTTTCAGTTTCAATGTTCAAATCAGGATTTACTCTGGGCTGCCCTGCCTCAGGAGGGCACAGTCTTCATTTTCCAACTGTTTGCTGGGTGCCTGGATATAATCTAGGAAGAATTGTAGAATCAGTAAGAAAAAGCAGTTCTTCAGGGTGCCACCCTAAAAAGCTTTAATAAAAAACATGAGGCTGCCAAATTCAGCTGATAACAAACATTAAACAGAAAGTTTTATGCTCCCCTTTAGCATATCTTAGATTCTTTTGTCTGATCAAGATCCATAGCCTGAGGGTAAGAACCTATACCTATTTTTCTGAAAGACATGGTCAGACATTATTTAATTTTTTAGGCAAACAATTGAGGCAAGAGGTAAGATGATGACTAAACTTTCATCATACTTACCTTTACTCTGTTCACACTGAAATATAGTAATACTTAAGTATGGTTATTACTTAAGTATACTACTCATCAGTTTGCAGGAAATACTATCTGAGGTTATGAAGTCCTGCAAGAACAGTCTTTAGCACCTACCACTGTAAGCGATAAGAGCATTTTGTCAACCTCTTATTCTCTTACATGTGCACACTAATAAAAATAGTCCCTACTAATGCCACTAAACAGTTATGTTCTTTGTAGGATGGGAAAAAATTAAAGATCACATTTTATTGAGATGGCCTATTGTATGACCACTACAAAAGGCTGCATGGAAAGATATATAGAATAGATAGACCCCTCAGTAGGTGTAGGCCCATCCTCTTCCTATGGACTATGCCAACACTCCTCAGCGAAATCTCAAGCCCATTATTTATTGTATCTGCCTGGCGTGCATCTTCTTTATTCCTTTGCCATCTATTTATTGAAAGAATCAAAGTGATAGTCCCTACAGAAGGTTTTTCTGCCTCTTTTGTTTGAAAACTACAGGTTAGTCTGAAATCTTAGAGTAGGAAAATAAGATGGAAATTAGAGACTTGGTATAACACGGAAATATGTTAACAAAGACTTTTTGTATAGGTAGAGATTTTTTATCTAAAAGGTATCTTTCATGCCCTGTTAAGGACTGTGTTAGTCATATCTTCCCAACAACAATTGAAGTTTTTGTCAGCTTGAGAAATTTTAATATAGCTATAGATTGTCTGTTCTTCAAAATCGTGTATAATCGATCAATATAATATTCCTAAATTATTTATTAAATGCACAAATATAGATCAGACATTTGATAATACCAGAAGCTCAGCAGTGGGTAAAATTGATTGAACGCAGTTTGAGCATGAATAGAAGAGTTTATGATTTATTGACACTTTGTAGATTAATCTGAGGCCACATTGATCAGTGAAGCAGAATAGTAAGCCTGATTTGCAGGAATTTTATGAACACTCCTACAGCAAGGAAAAATAATTAGATTACACTTTTTGACATAAAGTATTTTTGGCAACTTTCAGTGATCTTGAAAGGTATCACCTGTAAAAACTGGGGGGAAAACCTGTGTTCTTTGTGCCAGCTATTCTAACAACTCTATTATTTCAAATGACAAAGAAAACATTGAAAAAGCTCAAACAAATAAAAAATAAATAAATAAAAATAGTTCTGTCTTAGAATGTTATGTTACTAATTTATTTAAATAATTACTGATTCTTCCACTTCTATGGACTACATGACTAACTCAGATTTACCAGTCCAGTCTTCCTAGATATGTGATTGCTTGTTTTGTATTTTGTTAGATAATTTGAGCTTGATAAGTAACACTAAATTTTTGGATATTTGATATTGGGATTTGAATTTTGTAAATTGAGGATTCTTTTTTCCTCACCTTAAGTCACAGGTCTATTTTTCTCTCAGTTGAGAATAATAAAAAGTTGGATTATATTTCTGCTGTATACACAGAAATTGCTTAGATGACACTGACAGATTCTTTTGTCAGTTTCCAATGCATTTTAGATTTTAGCTTGTTTATTCAACTTGTACTGGTCTAGTAGAAAAACATGCAAGTTAAATCCCTTGTAACAAGAAATGTGGACATCAAGATCCTAAGGGCAGTCATGCAATAATGGTTGGTAAAAATGTTTATGATAAATATACTTTTTATCTTATAGTGTTGTATGAGGAAGTGCTGAAGCACTTTTACTGTACTGATAGTTAAAAGCAACCCTCATTATGTATGTGTATATATAATATACAAGAACATGACATACAAAATAGTATCTGGGAATTACACACTTAAAATGCAGAGTGGGAGTGTTCTACCTGCGGTGATTTGTTCAGCATGCATGAAATAACAGAATATCATGCCCAAAAGTCCAGACAACAAATGAGTAACTCCACTTATTTCCTTACTTAATTTTATACAGACTATTAAGAAGGCTTGCAGGACTCTTCTCTCTGAAAAGAAATATTGTATAAAATCCTAGATTATATTTCCTTCTACTAGGTCATCTTCACAAATGGCAATTTTCTTCAAAAATTTGGTGCTCTTTGTTTCCATTAACAAATGATACAAAAGCAAAGTAATTTTTCACTTTCTCTTACTGGAAATGATGAATGAGTTTTGATTGGGAAAAAAAGAGCATATCACTAGCTACTGCAAGGTGATACAACAAAGTGATCTAACGTATTGCTTTATATGTGGATGCTGTCTGTGAAAGAAAAATGCAATACATTTGCAAAGAGAGCAGTAGAAGTTGACAGGTTTTGAAGATAATATTTGAACACAAGAAAATTCAGAAGTTCAGAGAAGTTTTCATTTTACTCAGGAAGATTAGAAAGGATTCAGGCAAGAGAAAAAAGACAGAAACGTTGAAAGGCAACACTTTAAAAAGATGAAGAATCAATTAAACACAAAAAGGCTATTCCAAGTGAGAGAATGCTACAAATGAATCATTTGCTATTTACTGTGGAAAGACAAGACGGGAGAAGGAAAAAAAAAAAGAAAACCCCATACAATATGGAAAACATGAGCAAAAAAAGGCTGTAGAGTGAAGACTGAATCAGAGTAAGTTAGTGGCAAGGGCTATATACTGGTCTAGGATAAGGTGTTCTGCCTCTACTGGAGTACATTTCACCACAGTCCTCAAATTCTGAATCTGGCTTCTGGAAAAATACCTTTCATTGTGTTCGTAAATTAAATAACTATCACTTATTCCTGAATAGATGTCTTTTGATTTTAGGGAATGAATGACAAGAGAGGTCTTCACTATTTTTCTTTTTTCTTCTAATTTCTTTAATATAAAGTAATTATCATCAAGGATAGTGTGGTGGTAAAATTATTAATGTTTAAGATTTGAGTGGTCTGGCTAAGAAGTTTATTGTAACTAAAAGAACATTTCTTTTGACTAAAAGCTAGCAGTAGGTGATTGTTTCCAACTCCCCACTTCTGAGCTATAATGACACCGGGTGTGCCACTCCTATAGGCTCCACCAAGAGCCATCTGTCCATATTGTCACATTATTTACTGTTTGATTCTTTCTTAATTTTATGGCAGTTAGCAAGCTACTTCAGAAGTCCATCCCAGGTATTTATGCCTGGCTTTGTCAACACTGAAATGATTATTTTTCCTCATCTCTTTCTTTTTTTAAGAAACAGTATATAGTTTGGGACTCTGCATTCACTTGGAAGAAAACAGGAGAGCAGAGGGGGACATGCAGTCAGAATGTTCTTTCACTATGATCACAGTTAATAAAGCTTCTGTCTGACCTGTCCTAAATTCAGTGACGAGTGGTGTCCCTCAGGGGTCTGTACTGGGACCAGTACTGTTTAATATCTTCATTGATGAGATAGACAGTGGGATCAGGTGCACGCTCAGCAAATTTGCAGATGACACCAAGCTGAGCAGTGTGGTTGACATGGTTGAGGAACAGGTTGACATCCAGAGGGACCTTGACAGGCTTGAGAACCAGATGAAGTTCAACAAGGCCAAGTGCAAGGTCCCGCATCTGGGTTGGGGCAACCCCCAGTATCAGTACAGGCTGGGGGATGAAGGGATTGAGAGCAGCCCTGCAGAGAAGGGCCTCGGGAAACTGGTGGATGAAAAACTGAACATGACCCAGCAATGTGCACTCACAGCCCAGAAAACCAACTGTGTTCTGGGCTGCATCAAAAGAAGTGCACCCAGGAGGACGAGGGAGGTGATTCTCCGCTTCTACTCCCCTCCAGCGAGACCCCACCTGGAGTACCGTGTCCAGGTCTGGAGCCCTCAGCACAGGAAAGACATGGACCTGTTGGAGTGGGTCCAGAGGAGGGCCACAAAAATGATCAGAGGGATGGAACACCTATCCCGTGAAGAAAGGCTGAGAGAGTTGCGGTTGTTCAGCCTGAAGAAGACTCTGGGGAGACCTTATTGCGGCCTTTCAATACTTAAAGGCAGCTTATAAGAAAGATGGGGACAGACTTTTTTAGTAGAATCTGTAGTGATAGGACAAGGGGTAATGTTTTTAAACTAAAGGAGGGTAGATTCAGACCAGATATAAGGCAGATATTTTTTACCATGAGGGTAATGAAACACTGACACAGAGTTGCCCAGAGAAGTGGTAGATGCCCCATCCCTGGAAACATTCAATGTCAGGCTGGATGGGGCTTTGAGCAACCTGGTCTAGGTAAGGATATCCCAGCTCATTGCAGGGGGGTTGGACTAGATGACCTTTAAAGGTCCCTTCCAATCCAAACTATTATATGATTCTATGAAATTATATTTGTGTTATTACTCACATGGAGTCCCTACATTGTCCAATAGGAATCATCTTGTCTGACTTCAGTGTTTGTGTCCAAAGGATGTTATCAGAATATCTTAAAAAGGAAATGGTGCTATGTTCCTAACATTTACTTGAGGCTATTTTAGTTATTCAATCTAGATGTAATTTGTATGATGCCTTAAATGAAGAGGAATAGGCACCTCAAAAGTTGTTAAAATAAATAGTTTGATGTTAGAACTAAACTAAATAGTTTGAACTTTACTTTTGTATGGGACTAAAATGACAACATGAACACTGAATTGTCAGTATGAAAAAGAAAAAATTCCACTGAATTATGATATTTTAGGAAAACCTGAACAAATTACCTCATGATCAGCAATTTAAAGTCTACATCAGTCTTAGTCAGACAGCTTTTGCCACAAACAAAGACAATATCATCACTCAAAGTGACACAAACCATAGTGATTAGAAGAGAATTCAGACTGCAAGATCGTGGAATAGGATAATACTGGATGTTTTTATTTAATTAATAGAAAAAGAATCTCAATAGTCATGAAACATGATGAAATGACGTAATAATGAAAGTAATTCAGAAGAATATTCTGTACAACACTAATTCCTTTAGAGTCAAATTTCAGTGTCAATATCTATTCTTTTAATTGTCTGATCTTTTTGAGGTAGAATTAATTAAACTTCTGAGCCCAGGGTAAGCTTAGGGAAAAGGGTTAGTTCACTCACCTTTACCATAAAAACCTAATGTAAGGTGGAGAAGTTTATTATCCAGTTGAGAAAACCCATATGCACATGCTGTAACGGTTCAAAAAAATAATGCACTATACATGCTGTCTTGGATGGGTAGCCAAACCATAGTCTAGATGATCTTTAAATTTCTGAATACTTTTTGAACAGAAATGATTGGGAACTCCTAAATGGAACAGATTTCTGTTAGAAAATGCTGGCATGAAGAAATGGAAAAATTGCACAGATTACTGTTGAACCAAGATTGGACATGTACCAAAACTGTAGCATATATTCAATGTATAACATTATTATATGCCACCATTGCATCAAGGCACCAGAGTGGAGAAGTAGTTATTAGTGAGTGCCCTGAAATCTACTCTCCTGTGTTTCCTCCCAAGTTCAAGTTTACTGATTAGCTTTTCTAAGGGTACATATGAAGACATATTCATTCATTCTGTTTCCTTCCTAATTTACACTCTTAGCCAGAGGGTACCTCATCAATAAACTAGGTAATTGTCTTGCAATAATTGTTATAAACAGTTGTTGATTTTAATTTGAGTAACATTCTTAAGTATCATAAACATAGCTACAAACTACACACAAATAAACAGCTTAATTCAAACTTCTTTATTCTTTATTTTTCTCTCATTGTTACACTGAAGTCCTTTACTAACATCATATTTGTACCATATATATCATGTTGGGGAAAGATTTTTTGTCTCCTTTTAATGTTTTACTTATAGGTGTTAATGAGTTTATAGATATCAGCCCCCAGTGTTATGATACAGTTTTAATTTAGAAGCAGATGACCATTATTTCACTGTAAGCATTTCTTGCAGATTTATGGAGTCTTAAACCTGATGATGCTTTAGGGATGCTTTCAAAAGAGAGCAGCAGGAACAAGGGACATGTTGGGAAGCAAAGTGTTGCTGGATAGAAGATTTTTCAGTTTTGAGGGGAGAATCAGGAAGCTTATGCAAGTGACTGATACTTCTGGGATATGACATACTGTGGGCAATATTAGTGCAAACTTTTCCAGTATTTCTTATCAATATGCTGATTTTATGACATACCCTCTTCTTGTAATTTCCTGCCTCTCTTTGCTGTTGTCAAAGGCTGACAGCTGTGCCATAGTTTTCTGAAACAATGAAAAGGCTCACTAGTGTTTAGGTTCCTCGCAGGTGGTGGAAGGTTTGAAAGCAGTAGTCTGCAACACATTTTGTCTCGTAATAACATCCACAGGAATGTGAATAAGGCATTGCCTATTTTCATTTGGGGATTTTGGGATTTCTTGGTAGATTTTGTATTCTTATTTTCCCTGATAAGTTAGAATTCTTTCTGGACTCAATTGCCTATTTAAAAATCATATTGGTCATCTTTGTAGCTTTGTGTTTAAACTATGTTGAAGGGAGTTTGTATCTCATTTTCAAATATTCCCCTAAAGTCAGCAACATAGGAAAGGATTAGAAATGCAACATAAAATAGGAACTTGGCAATAATAATTTTTGTTTGATTTTGAAAATGGTCACACTTACATCAGTAGCAAAACATTATAAATCTTTCTTCTACGTTACTAACATTATTCTATGATCACCTATATTCTTATCTGATTACCTAAAATGTATAGAAAGGACATCAGTCATTAACTATGAAAAAAAAAATGCATTGCCAGGCACACTTTATGATTTCAGAAACAAGGTAAAAGCTTTATGACTCAAAGAAAACAATGAAATGCTTTTTTGTAGCCACAAGCATCATATTTACTTAAAGGCTTGTGCCTGTAAAAGCAAATATCTCTTACAGGAAGCTAGGACAAAAGCTGTCAGAGAACTGGGTAGTAAATAGCCCTGAAATTGTTTTCTCTACTTCATTTCAAAAGCTTAAGGTGAAGAATGTTTGACCTTTCACAAATGGAATGGTTTCCTGCAGGTCATGATGCTGTACTGAGTGCTGCTGGTTATGTGCAACTCGATGCAATCGTTATGAATGGTAAAACTCTTGCTGCTGGCACAGATTCCTGCATAAGGAGGATTTCTAAACCAGTGACATTTGCTTGTTTCAGTTCCAGAAAAGGTGAAATATGTCTTTCTGCTTCCTCCATTCAGCTGTATTTCCAGAGTTTTTTGACAGGGAGAGCAAATTAGATGGTATGATTGTTCTACATGACCCAGAAAGTGTAAAGGGGTCAAGGAGAAAAATGTCAAACAGAACAAAAAAACTGTTCTCAAACTTGTGATATCTGTAGTCTATTAATTTTCACCTTGAGGTATTAATGAAATATGAAAGATATATCTATTAAAACTTATATTACAACTTATGAATATTTTAATGAATGCCATATAAGCTGTAGGCTGAATTTTGCTCCCATTGAGAACAATAGGAATTTTTACTACTAATCTCAAGAGAATAAGACTTGAGCTGACTTTACAGTCAATTTATCTCCTGTACTTCATTAATAATTCTTGTTTGGATACTGCTTTCTTTCCACATAGTCAGTATGTAGGTAACTAATTCACTAAAGCCACATTTTTTTTTTCATTTTCTCAGGCTTCCTTAAGATTCACTTTTGCTATGAACACTATAAAAGTCAAACAACCAGGTTGTGCAATAAGTTGTGAGCATTTAGGAGTACATATATATGTACTCTATCACTATTAGGAACTATAGATTTATGCAACACCTAATCAATGCTGTCAGGCAACATTTCTTCCAACACTTTGTTCTAACCATAATTTTGTTTCAACTTCCCTAGAGTTACTGTGGAAACTCCCAAGACCGAGATACTTGTGTTACATGATCCTAACCCTTAAACTGCAGCACAATCGTAATTAGCTCCATAGTTGTCAGGATAACACCAAAGATAAATAAAAATTTTTAAATATACTGTAAAAGATGGTTGATGGTTAGTTGAGTCCATAGAAATGTGCAAAGAAAATTTATAAGAACTAAATACTAGAGATTTTCAATTTTCTGTCATAACAGTTTAGTTACTGACCAATTATTTTAAGAAGTGTTTGTGAGACCACTATGAGAGCTTCCTCAGTCTCTTGCTGATGGTGATTTAGGATTCACAAACTATTCACTGTATCTAAGTCCTCTAAAAGTCCGTATCTGTAGTTTTGCTTAGAGCACTAAGTCAACCACTAAACACAGAAATCATTATGCCCTTCACTGAAAAATGCAGGAAGAAGACAATTTCTGCTTGTGCAACCCAGTGCTTAGATAGTAACATAGTAGTTAAAGCACTTAAACAAAAGTGGAAGAAAAAATTGGCTGTGTACAGTGCCAAAAGTACAATAAAAAAAGACACTGTCCTGTTGGTCCATTCTCTATTTGTTGACAGCTTTGTCTGTGATAACAAAACTCCCATAAATCCAAAAATTATTATAAAAATTGGCTCACTGGTGTCCACTGAAGGTCAGAAAATACATGTGTGAGTGTCTTATGGCCAAAAGTTAGCCCTGACTGTTGTCACTTCATCGCTATGCACATAGGTATGTAAAGACCATCAATCTCTTACACATAGAACAAAAGAGGCAACAACAGTTTCAAGATGATGTTACTCCCTCTAGGAGTACAGCCTATCCCATGCCTTCACATTCTCAGAATCAGCAGGGGCATGGCTGTCCTCCCCATCAACACAGCCATGAGATCCACATGCAGGTCAGTGTATCTCAATGCTGGTCTCATTTAGTGCCTCCATGCCAATGGGGAATCTCAATGTTATGACTGGTCACACAAAGTCTGTGACTGCTGCTGAGGACCACTCAAGGATCTATAAAAGATCTTTGTCTTTCACAGTCAAGAAATTTTACTCTAACACCAGCCCTTTTAAATGGCTGGTTTGTAAAAGTACTGCATTGGAAAACTCAAGAACGTAATGAACACCTTATTGGCAGTTTTGCATGCTCTGGTCAACACAGAATCATAGAATCATTCAGGTTGGAAAAGGCCCTTGGGATCATCGAGTCCAACCATCAGCCCTACTCTACAAAGTGCTCCCCTATACCATATCCCCCAACATCTCATCCAAATGACCCTTAAACACATCCAGGGATGGTGACTCTACCACCTCCCTGGGCAGCCTATTCCACTGTCTGACCACTCTTTCTGTGAAACACGTCCGATACCCTGAAGATCTGAACCTTCACCAGGATGGATAGGTTCATCCAACTCATCTCAAAGGATGAGAACAACACAGTAATGAGCCTCAGGTACTGTCATAGTTTCCCAGTCACATACATGAGCAACAGATGTGGCAGCAGGGACAGAAGCACTGGAAGTGGCAGTATAAATAATAGGCTGCACAGTTTTTGCAATGACGGTTAAACAGAGTTTTCCAGCACGTATTGAGTATGTTAACCTCAGTGCTAACAGGGTCGCATGCTATACATTAGGCAGACTGACATGTAACCCTTCTTCTCTAGGTTACTTATGTTCCAGTGTCCCTTAATATTTACAGAGCAACTTTGAAAGTAAGTTATTTATTGACAGGTTCACACAGTAGATAAAAACTACTTCTCACTAAAACACTCAAACAGCTGAAAGTCAGATGGTGAAATGTTAGTTTCCCTTGTATCTTGCAGAACTCTGGGCTTTTTAGGCTTATTTTTTTTATACCTACTCTTGTCAGTGTTTTTCCTCTTGCATCCTGTTTTATCATCATCTCAACAATAACACTTTGTGTCCTGCTTTTCTTATCTTACATGGTTTTAGCTCATGTACTTATTCCTTTGTACCAACTTTCTTAGCAAAATTAAACCAAGATCCTGTATTCAGACTGCACTGAATTAAACCTTAAATCATGGACAGCTGAAACTCAGGGCTGAGATTCAACTGGTGGGCATGGTGTATGCTAGAAAAAACCCAGACTGTATAGATACAAAGCTCAATGGAACACTATTCCACCCATCATGCAGTATTGATGGGGCCAGTGTGATCTGGTATATGTTTACCTTTGGCAGTTTGTACCTACTTCAGTCTGCACCATCAGGCCTGGAAATCAAGACAATATAGATGAAGTTGTTTACTCAAGCTCTGCCTTACCTTAAGGAGGCTCAAAGCCATTCATCTTTCCCTCACTTTGCTAGACACTGTAAAAGCATTGTATACTTAACACACTCCATTTGTTGTTTAGAGCACTGAAGTAGCTTCAGCACTGTGAAGAATCATTTATTAAGTTTGGCACTTAACTTTTAAGTGCTGCTGTGCTTGGTGTGAGAATAGGCATTTATACATCCATTTAAAAATTCTCTCATTGGGTGTATCATTGGTGAACATAGATATTCTATGCAATAATGAGTCACCAAAACTGTACCTCAGTTTAACTGTATTCTCATTCTTGTGCTTTAGGACCACATTAGAGAGATTAGAAGTCCAAATGATAAGCTGTTACTAAATTCCGCTGATTGAACATGAAGTTAAAATTCTGCTAAAATGGAAGAACATAGTTACCCCCCTTAACAGATTGGAAAAATACATTATTAGAAATTATAATGGTTGAAAAAACAAAGTACTATAAATAATTTTACACATACGAACACTTCATTTAAAAGACTAGGTAAGCAAAAAAAAAAAAAAATAGAGAGCAAGATAAAGTCTTACCTTTCCTTGTTCATGGGATCAGAATCTCAAGGCTGGAATTTCCTTCTTATCTTTTCTTGGTTGCTTCCCTCAAGAATTAAGGCATTTGCATCCCAAGTGATCTTTTACCCCTTGCAAATTATAATCTGACATATTGTGCAAGTCTTTTTTCATTGTAAATGAGTAAAGTTAAAAGATATATATTTAATCTGAGTTATTCTATTTATTCTTGGTAAAATAATTTGTGTCTTTCAGAGAATCCAACCCACAAGTTAAAAGGACTTTTTTTTTTTTTTCTTCAGGTGACTAAGCTCTAGAGGATAGAACAATCTTTTAAACAAAAATAGGAAAATAGAAAAGGATTTTTATAAATACAGTCTCTAAAATATTTTGTTTATAGAAAAATACATACCAACCAGGTGTCTAGTGAAAATTCACTGGAATGAAAATGTACTCCAAAATACCATGTACTCCAGTTTCATCTCAGTTTAACACACAATATAATTCCCTGGACAAATGTTGTAATTATAATTAGAATCATTCATTGTTGTTTTAATTAGCAGTAACAATGTTCACCACTTTCTGCTCTGACTACCTCCATAAGTTATGTCTGATGCATGAGCTATGACAATAAATATTAACATGGAGCTAGCTTTCTGATAGACATTCTCGTCAGCTTCCCTCTCAAATGGGGTAGTTAGAATAGGCACTTAGGTAAAATATTGTTCCCACATGTAACTGACAAAAGCAATCTCCATGTAACTCTTAGAAACAAGATTGTTACAACTACCAAATGGAACTAATAATTGACCAAAGAAAAGATGAACAGTCTGGTTGTTGTGTTTTTGAAGTGTTGCAAGTACATGGTCATAGCTAAAATGCATGGGTAGAGTGCTAAAGACTCTCTATTCTTCTTACTTAATTTAGCTTACTATAAAAGTAGTTTTGCAGAAAACCATTACAATTACAACAGCACTATTACACCTCTGTAGTCAAAAGGCTTTCAGCATTTTCATTAAATACTTCTGTTTTGATAGTTTTCAAACGGCTACAACATGCACTCCGGTTATAATTTGCCACATATAATATAGGGGAAAAAAAAACTTGTAATAAAAAACTTCAAGAAAACATGCAAGATTTCTTAGTTGCAGAAGACAAAAGAGCAGAAATATCCACAATTCTCTTGCCTTTTATATCCCTTTTGTAGTTCTTTCTCAGTAGTTGTCAAAAAAAACCAATCAGAAATATCACCAAATAAAAGAAACTGTATGGCCTTTATCCCACAAACTGATTTAAAGAGAAAGCACCAGGGTTAATATTCAGGGTTAAATATAAGTCCTCTAATGGCAGTGCAACTTTTTGTCAATAACTTAGTAATGCAATTATTTCATTCAGATCAGACAGTTTACATGACTGTAGTTAGTATACAAGTTTTATATGTTGTAATGTGCAAGAATGGTCTTAACGTGCTCTAGTTGTACCTTAATACTACATTCTTTTTACCAGCTAATACTAGAGTGAGAAATAAGACAGGAAATAAATCAGAAAACAACAAAATCTTTGTACATCATTGTCCTAACTCAAAACTGGCTTTAAATCATAAAGTTTTATTAGTTATCTCTGACATGTTTACTCATTTAATTAGTCATTCTACTTGCTATTTCATATGTTAGAAATGTTCTCCTAGCCTTCAACGTGGCTATAACCATGAAGAACCAAGGGTTTTAAAATAGATCATTAGCATATCCTAGAGGCATATCCCATGCCAATCATATCCTATAGGATATGGTGATCATATAGTTTTGTTATATTGCAATATTTTTGATAGACTGATATGCAGTTGATGAACAACTTGATTTAGAGCTATTACTTAAGCAGAAATAAAAGCCTACTTTTAAAAATATTTCTAAATAGGTTGAATAACCTAAAATTATATACTGGCAATTCTTTCACGTAAATTTGTGAACAGAGATTTAAGGGATTGGTCTATACTTAGAAAAAGAAGCCCTGTGGCAATACTTATTGCCTTGTACAAAGACCCCATATATGTTTCTGTTCACCACTTCTTTCCGACCCTTTTTTTCCTAATCGTCTCTAGAAAGAGAGCAACTCTAGCAATCTCTAACACATCAGCAACATCAATGATAACGTCAGCTTGGGCATGTTTGCCCAATTTACTTATAATTCCTACACCCCAGGAATCACAGAATCATACCTGGTAAGCTCTGCTTTTGTACCATCCTTGCTATACTCAGGTCCTACATACTGATGAAATGTCTTTGCTTATTCATAGCATACTCAATGGGAATGGGCTGCAAAGAGAAAATAGAGGACCTTACATCTGCCTTCTCAATTGTTTGAATATTTTCTCCCTTGAGAATACTC
The DNA here is from genome assembly GCF_047716275.1 of Strix uralensis. Lineage (NCBI taxonomy): Eukaryota > Metazoa > Chordata > Aves > Strigiformes > Strigidae > Strix > Strix uralensis. Next base: position 29,564,541 of record NC_133974.1, read on the forward strand.
TCTATGTCTGTGAAAAGCACAGACACCAGCCTGGAACAAGGGCCAGACCCCAAGGCTTCTGTCTCTGCCATCATCATTCTGACTTGGAGAATATGGAACCATGAGGATATGGTCCTTTCGTGCTTCCTGTTTCTGTCCCTCTAACCCTGAGTTTTAGCTGGACATGACATCAATTCAACAGGAACACTGAAAAGTGCCCCTGTCATGGTCTTAGCTGCTAGGCCAGTCTATGAACAACAGGATATTTGGGGTTGGAAAGCAAGTGCTGGAAGTTTTAACCTGCTCAGAAGGAAGGTGTCTGACAGCTCTCCAATTTTTAGGCAAGTATTTGTTAAACAAATTTATTGTATAAAAGAACCACAAATCCCTGTCCATCAAAACATTACCTAATAATTTTAAAACATGTATAATGACGATAGGGCTGTGATGTGCTGTGAATGAGGCAGGCTAGTGTACAGTATCTCATCCCTTCAACAAGTAATGGAAACAATACTCTCTTTAGGAACTTCCGCATCTGGTATTTCCACTGGCTGTTAACTCCTCCAGCTAGCCTGGTCTCCATACCTAAACCAAGTTCAACAGTAGTAGGCTACTCACCCTGAAACAATTACAGTTCAGTAGAAGAGTATAAAGATGCCACACCCAGATGGAAATGGAATAAAAGGAAGTCAATAAATAGGTGGGGATTGTGGAGAAGTAGGAAAGGAGCAATGTATGGAAACTGTGGGACACTGTAGAGTATTTGTACCTTGAAAGTGGGCAGTTAAGAACCCCCATGGACTATTTGGGCATTCAGTGTGGAAACTGTTCACAAGACAACTGGTGAAATATTTGAATTGAATTGTAATATTTAAATCTTAATTTGGACAAACACATTTTATTTTTTTCTTAAATTCATGCAACAGATTGTCTGGGATCCTGTAAAACCATGAAGAGTAATTGTAAAACCAATCACAGGTAGTATGTCAGATCAAGACCAAATCTGTTTTTGATTTGAATTTGGGTACGTTTAGGATTTTTTTTTTTACTATTTCTTCTGGGGAAACTGTTAATTTGAAATTTTAAATTAACAATGTGGTTAGTTTGACTATTTTTAAAAAATTAGTAACTACTTGAAGCCACTTTATGTAACACACTATTTTTTATACACTAGACATCTATTTTCAAGATTGTTAAAATATTTATTTTTGATCATTTATTATTTGTTTTCTTTTGATAGAATGCATCCTGATCCATATATGCTTTTTGTATTCCTAAGAAATTAGTCTTAAATTGTATTAGTACTGTTGTAGTCTAAATTCTAATTGGTAAATGTGTTCCAAGAAATTAATGTGAATAATGGTGTGAATTATCTTCTGTACCAAGATTTAAAGAAAAGACTGCAACAGCTGGCATCCTCTGTGGCTGAATTTGGTCTGGGCACCTCTAATCTGAAAAATAAAAGAGGAAAAAATGAACATAATTTACATAGAATGCATACAGAAACCTTAGCCTATCAGTGGCTTGGTGGAGAAGTTTAGCTGCTTTAACTTTAAAAAAAGTTTGTCAGTTCTGATCAATTATCCCATCAAACTTCATCACTTCTTTCTACTAACAATCTGCAGAAAACCTGCATTGACAAATAAAAAATAACATTAATAATTCATTCAGTATTTAAAAAAATACTTTCTCGTACTACTTGAGATTCACTTTTAGAGAAAATTCCAGAGACTTTAAAAACGTCACTTCTGGAGACATGCCATCAAACCTTAAAAAGCAATTTTAAAAGACTGTAACTTAGTGTGCAACATCTGCTGCCATCAAAGGCTAACAATATTGACATGTATATTTTCTGGCACATAATTAAAATTCAAGCATCACTACAGATATATAATTCAGTTTACTTCTTTCAACTTTATAATTAAAAAACATCCTCAGAGGAATCTTGATGTAGTTTTTCACAGAAAAGGAAGAATGCATTTTGTTTACATCAACAGTAGAAGAATAATTTTAAAATTACTATGTATAAACTTCCTCTTCTATGTAGGATTTGAAAGCACCAGCTAAACTCCACAAAAGAGAATTAGGAAGATTAGGCAGAAACGATTGGAATAGCCTCTAACTGTTTTTCTTGAAACAGTTCTATAGTCACTCACTTTTTATTTCCAATATTTCTCTTTGATATGTACTTTGATTCCCATTCCCAAATGCCATAAAATAAAAATAGTCATTTTTGCAGTGACATATTGACCTAGGATTTTAGTTTGCAAATTATATGTAAACTTTGGGAAATTCTTTTTAGCTGCACTGGAACTTCTAAGATAACCATTTAGATATTGTATTTGGTATTACTCAAGAGGGTGCAGGCAATCTGCATAGATTTGCTACTGCCTCTGAAAACAATCTGAAGAGACAAATTCCACTGCAAAGTCAGCAAAGACAGTCAACTCCCTTGGTGAACTTCTGACTTAAATTTATTTATAATTTGGCTTTTCCTCCTTCCTTTTTGAATAATTTGAATAAAATATGAAGGGAAAATAAAGATTTCATTATTCAATTTTACTCTGTACTGTTAGATTTCAACTTTTTTCTGTGGCTTTTAGAACCTATAGTAGTGAATGGTGACCTACTGTGCTCAAGCCACCTGAGATCTGTGAGTGTTTTCAGTATGGTTAGGAAGCATTAAGTGGCAAAAAGTGTGGCTGTACTAACAGTAGACTGTGCAACCCTGTTCCACAATGGAGTGGGTTGTGGATGGCTGCTGCCTTTGGTGTATGAACCTTCTGAGCTTTCTATCCCACTTTTCCTCTTAGATATGGAACATTGACCTGTGGAGTTTGACTGCATAAAGATATTCATGTGCTAGTATGGTAACTCCTGCTGTACTACCATGAAGCCTGGTATTTGTCACATGAAGGCTCTTTCACAGCTGGTCTTTTGCCCATCTGTTATTAAACTGCTCAGAAACCCCCCCCACCCAGCATCCCCCTCCCTTGTCTCACATTTACTGTATTTAAAGAGCTTGTTTAAAGTGGTGGGGTATGTGGTTGGTTAGGGCTTTTTTCTTTCCTTCAGTCAGACAATAGACTCATCTCTGATGATTTTGTTTGGTTCAGTTGAACTACTGTTTCTATGAAGCCTAAATTAAACAAGCAAACAGGTAAGAAAGAAAGCAAAATTGTGAGAAATATTTACAAAGACAACATGTAAGACTACATGCATAAGTGGAGTTCTGATTTCCAGGTCTGAGAGAGATTTGCCTATCAATAAACATCTAGAAAGTATAGGAGTTTTCACAAACCTTTAATAACAGTATGAATATAGGATTATTTTTGCTGTTGTTGATCTATGCTTAGCTGAAAGTTCACAATTTCTTTCTTTTCCATCTGAAATAAGGATACCTGTGAAGCCATAATTTATTCCACACACTTACTGGCATTAATAATTAGAGCCTCTTCTTCTGTGTAGCCAAGTGAGCAATGCTTGCCTGACTGAGTTTTTTATACTCTTTCAGTTGAATCTGAGATCCAAATGCTTAAGGATATAATACAAGCTTGTGTCAAGGGGGCTTTAAGTCTGTAAACTACTGAATGGAGCATATACATCCTCGCCTGGAAGATCCAGCAGCACTTATTCATTATGTCAGTGTATAATTATCACTCAGGATTTGAATGCTGAGAAAAAAAAAAAAAAACCAAAACCAAACCACTAAAGGCACACAGTACTTTAGGTAGGTTCTTATGAGAAAGAGATTACTTTTTGTATTAACAAATGATTACAGAGGTTAAATGTTTTATGCATTTCATGGGTTTTGAAACAAAGAGATGTCTCTGATACATATTTTCCCTTCAAGAGGGAAATCTGCATTCAAAATTTCACCAACTGCTAAACTCTCTGATTCTTTAAAGCCTGATGTACCCTTTGAGTCTGGTTCCTGCCATGTGCAGAAAGATGGTCATAGAACCACATCCTTTCAAGGTGTTTTCCAAAGCAGATGTGCATGAGGTTTAAAACATGTCTTTTGATTCTGTTCTCTGAGGAGGTGAAAACAGTAAAAAAAATCTGATTTTAATCATCTCATACACTATGCAGAAAAAAGTTATGCAATATATTTCGATTTTCAACAGTTTTTCTTAGGGTATGAAATTTCCTTCTAGCCCCTGATTATTACTCTTTCAGAACTATTTTAGTTTATGCCATCACTGATTCTAATAATGTCTAGTACTACTTAAATAGGAATCAGCTAAGTTATAAGTATTATTCAATAAGTTACCTATATACACTTAACTTAGGCTTCAAAAAAGTATTAGAAACAGTTTTAAAGGAACATGATCAAGGTTAAGCAGCTCACATTTTGACAGCCCAAATATGAAAAGAAATGTTCTGTTTTATTGGGGAGTATTTAAAAAACATAAAATACCATTTGGAGAGTGAGAAGGGTCAACCTTGCAATGTCCCTGTAATGTTTCTCAGGTAGTTTACATTAATGACCCATGTCTAACAGACTTCCCAATAATCTTGAATAGGAACCTTGGTTAACTTTCTGTTTCATTTTATAGTTTTCAGTTAAGCACCAGTTCATTGTGTAAGATTATATTCTGGTACATGTAAAATACCTTTGTCAACGCTTCATAAAAGCAGTATCTTCATCTCATTTTGTGTAATGGAAGGAGGTCTTCTTTGTTAATTACATGCAGCACAAAATGGACTAATCAAATTGAGTTCTGGATATTGGTTAGACAACCCAAAGAAAATGTTGGAAAACCAGAGAATTAATTTTTCCAGTATAGTTGGCATCTCTCAAAGAAAATTCAAAGCGCTTTCTTCTGTATATAGAACCTACCATTCTCATGATTGGTTTGAATATTAATTACCAAGAGGCTCCACATTCATTTCATATTCCATACATTTATCTTTGTAATATGTCACAAAGGCCAAATTTTGTAGTGACTTCTATTTTTACAGATGTATTCATATGTAGAACTTTTATTAAAAGTTAACTTTTATTGAGGAGAAAATGTTTATATTTTGCTTATAAGTAATACAAAAATATAATTAAATAATTTAAAAGCAAATCTCTTGGTGAATGTTATTAAAACTACAGCTCAGAGCTCTCTGTAAAATACTTTGAAATTTCTTAAATTCAAGTGACATACAAATGTTCACTCTTGAAATGTGTAGATAAAAATAGAGGCTTTGAAAAAAAAAAGGATGAGACATTAAATACTAAAATGATACAATGGCTTTCTCAAATGCTATTGGTCATTTGCGGTGGGATCCATCTGAGTTAGCTTAGACATCTGAAAGTTAAGTCTAAACTTAAATAGTCAATCCAGATCACTGTCATATACAGGAAGTAATGACCTCCAGGCCCACACAAGGGAAGTATACACCTTTAGAGGGCAAAACATTTCCTGCAAGGATGAGCGTACGAGACAGGTTGAATGAACTGGAACTGGAACCATCTTTACCTCCATTAACTGTATGGATATCTGTACAATGACTAATTTAGATTTAGAAAACTAACATTTAGATTCAAAACTAAATAAATTTCATCCTTATGTTCTTATACTGTACTTTAAAGAATGTTTTCCATGAATTATATAATTTATTATGTAAGAGTGATGCAGAAATTACATGATCCAGTCCTCTTTCATTCATTCAGAATGCTCTAGTCTCCTCTGATCTGCACCTATTTGGAGGTCCTTTAATAAAGCAAATAATTTTGGAATCTGCTACCAGTCCTGAGATTTCAGGCATATGGTTCATATGATATGAGGACTGAACTGTTCAAATTTCCTGTGCAAGCTCAGTCACTGAAGTAATCCCAGAACCATGATATTTATATACCAGCATTTGGTATCTTTCTATTCTTATGCAAGTTCAGTCATTCAGACTAATAAGACTTTCATTCTGTCAGGTAGAGGACAAATACAAATGGACCAACTATTTGCTCCTTGTGCCAAATACTTGAGAGTGAATTGTGTGGTGGGCAAATTCAAAGTGACTTCTCTGTGTTCTGTGAATTTGTACTCATTAGAAGGAAAATGCCATTAAAAACTTTGCAAGATAAATAGAGAGAAACTCTCAATTCACTCTTCTTATCCTTTTCTCTCACTAATGTTTTTATCCTGATTGGCAGAACAGACAAAGAATACCCTTCAAAGCCATGAGCTGTTTCAGCAGATTTTCTTATATGTGAGCAAGGGAAATATATCTTGACTGAAGACAGACACTAAGCAGAAGAAAAAATAAAAGGAAAAAAAAAGAAAGAAAAAAGGAAGTTCGATGCCATTCTGTTCTTAGATCAAGCCCTAAGTGTCACTTATGGGACTTACAGCTTTGTTTAAAAAGTCTTGGTCAATGCTGGATCGCAAAAGATGGCATCACAGAACTTCATTTCCCACAGATATGAATCATTGCTTTTCTCCCTGTTATACCTGAGCGTAGCAGTCATTTCTCTAGTCCCAGAGCAATTAGATGGAAGGCATAGAAAACAGTGTGTGAATTCTACTGCTTTCTCCTCCCAAAGTGAAGAGAAAGCATATTTATCTTTCATATTTGAAGAATAATTGCTAAGGGAAAACATCACAAAAGACAAGCTCTTTAATTAAATTAGATTTATGGGTCTTCCTCTGAAATCTTAAAAAAAAAAAAAGAGAAAAAAACAATGTTAGTAAGCAATATTTTATAAAACAGGATGAGAACACTATTATTTCTCAGATTTTCTTAGTCTGGAAAAATACATATATAAAATTGAACAAGAATCTTGCAGTCTGAGGGCCTTGTTCCCAAAACTGACCTAATTATTGTAAGCTTTCCTAAGAACATCCAACTCTCAGGGGAAGACACTCATTCCTGCAAAAGGCAAGTGAAATTTCACTAAGAAATAAATTGTTGAAGTTTAGGAAATACTGTAAATTCTCTTTTCTTTCTTTTCTTTTCTTTTCTTTTCTTTTCTTTTCTTTTCTTTTCTCTTTTCTTTTCTTTTCTTTTCTTTTCTTTTCTTTTCTTTTCTTTTCTTTTCTTTTCTTTTCTTTTCTTTTCTTTTCTTTTCTTTTCTTTTCTTTTCTTTTCTTTTCTTTTCTTTTCTTTTCTTTTCTTTTCTTTTCTTTTCTTTTCTTTTCTTTTTTCCCTTCCCTTCCCTTCCCTTCCCTTCCCTTCCCTTCCCTTCCCTTCCTCCCCTTCCCTTCCCTTCCCTTCCCTTCCCTTCCCTCCCTTCCCTTCCTTCCCTTCCCTTCCTTCCCTTCCCTTCCCTTCCCTTCCTTCCCTTCCCTTCCCTTCCCTTCCCTCCCTTCCTCCCCTTCCCTCCCATTCCCATTCCCCTTTCCCCTTTCCTTTCCTTTCCTTTCCTTTCCTTTCCTTTCCTTTCCTTTCCTTTCCTTTCCTTTCCTTTCCTTTCCTTTCCTTTCCTTTCCTTTCCTTTCCTTTCCTTTCCTTTCCTTTCCTTTCCTTTCCTTTCCTTTCCTTCCTTTCCTTTCCTTTCCTTTCCTTTCCTTTCCTTTCCTTTCCTTTCCTTTCCTTTCCTTTCCTTTCCTTTCCTTTCCTTTCCTTTCCTTTCCTCCCCTCCCCTCCCCTCCCCTCCCCTCTCCCTCCCCTCCCTCCCCTCCCTCCCTCCCCTCTCCTCCCCTCTCCTCTCCTCTCCTCTCCTCTCCTCTCCTCTCCTCTCCTCTCCTCTCCTCTCCTCTCCTCTCCTCTCCTCTCTCTCCTCTCCTCTCCTCTCCTCTCCTCTCCTCTCCTCTCCTCTCCTCTCCTCTCCTCTCCTCTCCTCTCCTCTCTCCTCTCCTCTCCTCTTCTCGGGGTGGGCTGTGTACCAGTCACCAGCTGGTGAGCAACTGCATTGTATACTGCCTGTTTAGACTTACTGTTGTTTTGTTACTATTACTACTTTTTTTTTCTAATCAACCTACAAATTTCTTTTTTTTGTCCCTTCCCTATTTCACTGGGGAGGGGGCGGGGAGTAAGCAACTGGCCGTGTGGTGATTGGCTACCAGCCAAGTTCAAACAACGACATTTTTGCATGTGAAAACAGTTTTGTCATAGAATCCAGAATCAATGAATAGCTGATGTTGGACTAGTCCTATCCCCCTGCTCAAGAAGGGCCATCTAGAGAACAGGTTGCCAAGGACTGTGTCCAGATGGCTTTTGAATATCTCCAAGGATGAAGATTCCGTAAGATCTTTGGGCAACCTATTTTGCTACTTATCTACCCTCACAGTGAAAAAGTGTTTCCTGATATTCAGACAGAACCTCCTGTGTTTCAGTTTGTGCTCTTGCTTTTGGTCCTGTCACTGGCACCACTGGAAAGAGACTGGTTCTTTCTTCTGTACACCCTCCCTCCAGGTATTTACATACATTGATGAGATTCCCTGCAAGCCTTCTCTTTCTAGGCTAAAAGGTCCTAGATCTCTCAGTCTTTCCTCATATGTGAGGTGCTCCAGTCCCTTAGTCATCTCTGTGGTCCTTCAGTGAACTCTCCAGTACGCCCATATTACTCTCAGACTGGGAAGCCCAGAACTGGACATGGTACTCCAGTTGTGACCTCACCAGGGCTGAATAGAGGGGAAGGATCCATTCCCCCAGTGTGCTGGCAACACTCCTCCTAATGCAGCTGAGGATACCTTTAGCCTCCTTCGTTGTAAGGGCCCATTGCTGGCTCATGGTTAACTTGGTGTCTACTAGGATCCCCAAATACTTTTCTGCCAAGCTGCTTTCCAGCTGGTCATCTCCCAGTATATACTGGCTCATGGGTTGTTCCTCCCGAGGTGCAGGACTGCACTTCACTTGCACTTCATGAGATTCCTGTCAAACCATTTCTCTGGCCTGTCAAGTTCCCTTTGGATGGCAGCATGACCTTCTGGCATATCTGCCACTCCTTCCACTTACATGTCATCTGCAGACTTGCTGAGGATACACTCTGTCCCATCATTCAGATCAGTAGTGAATATGTTAAAGAGGACTGAACCCATTGTTGACCTCTGAGGTACACTGGTAGTTAGTGGCCTCCAACTAGACTTTGTGCCACTGATCACCACCCTCTGAAAACTGATCACACAGTTTTCAATCCACCTCACTGTCTGCTCATCCAGTGCATATTTCATCAGCTTCTCCATAAGGATCTTATGGGATCTTATGAAAGCCTTACCAAAGTCTAGGTAGACAATAAACCGTCCTTTTATTTACTTAGTGTTTCTTCCTATGTTAACATGTACCAGACAAAATTAATTTTATGGCCTAGGCTGGAATGACAAGCAAGGTCAAGGAAAACAATATCTGTTGGAAGGCATAGATTTGATAGTAAATTAGACCCTCTTTTAATGATGTTTCTATAAAAGAAATAGAGATAGGAGGACCCTATGTTTGGCTGGTAGCAGAAACTGTGTCCTAGACCTCATATTTCATTAGTAAGTCCTAAATACACTTAGGTGTGAGATAAATGCTGCTTATCTTCAGAAGTATTATTTGCTCAAAGTATGAACAGAAGTGGAACTGTATCTGTACAGGCATTATGACTATTGAGAAGTGTCTTGAACTGTGATCCGAAATCCTACTGCAGTTAATTATCTGTTTTTGAAACTCTGAGTCTCACCAGATAGAAGTTAGACATTGTAGCACTGAGCCAGTAGATGTTGAGAGCTACCCCAGTCACTTCAAGGCCCAGAAAGATAAAATATTGTACTCTAACACAAGACAAACTGGCACAAATCTACTATGATAAGCATTTTTTTTCTAATGTATAGTTCTCCGTATGTCAACTACTGTGTGTAAATTGACAGATAATCCATTATTTCTACAACTTAAAGCTCTTTCTTTTCTAAAAATAGGTATGTGTAGTTTACTGAGATTTGCTTAATTATTTTTGTTAAACAGAGAGTAATGTAAAATCCTGTGCCTATATTTGTGAACATATTTCTAAAACTTGTTAATTAACCTGGAAAATGTAGGCATGACCTAATAGAAGTTTGCTTTATTAAACTCTGTTAAGTTCTAACTTTTCTATTAGTTCTACTGTGAAATGACAGATGATTACAGCTTTAAGTTAACTGCTTCATAAATACATCTTCTGGAAATATCTTCATCTGTATCCAAGACCGAAGTAATCTATTAAAAAAGGCTCACCCTCTAAAAATTGCGCTCTTGTGGTTTTTTTTTTGTTTTGGTTTGGTTTGTTTTTTGGTTTTTTGTTTGTTTGTTTTTCTAACCAGTGTTAAATAACCTGTAATTTGCCAGGAAATTGTAGAATGTATAGATATCATTAGAGCTAGCTACTGGAATAAAAATAGTATCTCATAATTTTGACTCTTGAATTTATACAGAAATTCTATGTACACATTTCCTTCTGGAGGCAATGAGATTTAAGGATATTCCTCCTGACAAAGTGACACAGATACTTGGTTACTGTTATCTTGTGTACCTCCTTTGTCTGTAGCTGTTTTAAGTGCACAGCTACAGTAAGAAAAGAAATACTGACCATCTTACTGACATAATAAATACCACCAGGCTTTTGTTCTAAGAGTTCTTCAATATGATTATGCTTTCAACACTACCGGTAATGTACCCAACGATAATTCTTTTTTTCCTTATTAGTAGCACATTTGGGGGACATTAATCTCTGAATAATTGAGAAACACTGGCTAAGGTGTTAGTTTAAAATGATACATTAGTAGCTGTCATTTAAATTGATAGTTAGAGCTGTAATTGAGAGTAACGGTCAGAAGGTAACTACTCTGTCGCTGAATTTTTACTGCTTTATTAAATTACTGATCTGATGCAACTCTGCACCTGGCTGTGGTGTATAATCATAAGCTATCAGAATCTTTTTAGCACATAAGGACAGAAATTGTGATTTTAATCTTCCTATCATAAAGCTTCATATTCTGGTTTGGTTTGTTTATGCTGCCCAATTCTGGATGTATAAGTGGATGGATATTCTTTCTTTCAGTCTGTCTATCTGTCTGTCATCATGCCTGTACAATCTGATGTATGACCTTCAATATGGGACTCCCTCAATTGCTTAGACCTTGAGAAGAATCAATAATCATTTCTTACAGAAAAGGCAAATAGAATATATTTAATATGGATGACCTTTCATATTGTGGCACAAAGTTCAGTGCTTTTAAAATTTTTTCAATATTGTTTTGGTCTGGTCTGGTGTTTTGCAGAGACAAGTATATAACTTTGAATTATTTGAATTAATTATTATACTCTTGTAAATGTTATGCAAATGAAGGAAAAGACACTTATTCATTAAATTCTGCATTGTTTCCATATCACATTAAAAATGACCATTCTTGAACAGCTCATCATATTTGCTCTTTTCACTAGCCATCTATGGACATAGCATAATTCTTAAAAACACTGTATGTGCTGTTATATTTGTAGAGACATTTATGGTGATCATTCTGTCAATATTTGGTATTTGACCACTGTGAGTGCTGACATTTGAATGCTTTCACTAAAATACTCAGGTTGAGTTCACACCTCCATTCTATAAATGGAAGCAGCTCTAGAAATTACTAAGTTACCAAACTAACTGAAAACATGGGTGCTGCCAATTACTTTTAGCAGTAATGGTCTGAACTCTCTGCTCATTAACATACAACTAATTGTTGCTGGGTAGGAATAGAAACAACAGTAGAATTTAATGTAATACTTGGGCATAATTTTAGCATTAAATGTGTGCTTCATGGCCCTCATTTCAAATTTGGTTTTGTCTGGGCTACAATCCTCTTTTTAGGATGTTTAGTCATATACTGCCAGATTTTCAGATCTCCCTACTAAATTTGTAGTTATTGTGACAATTAACAAAAATATGTCTGATATAGAGTCTCTAATTAAATGCAGCAAAGTACTGTAGTAAGGCTTACCAGATCTGCTCATCCTGTCACATTATTTACACAGTGGGTTTTCTCTGCACACCTGAATAAATATGGATTCTTTTCCCCCTTTTGAGTCCTTTGGGTTTATACAAGAATAAAATATGCACAAGTCAGTGAAGATTTAGCTCAATAATCTCTGAAATAGTGGTATAACACAGGGGATAGTTTAAAGCTCTATCTAACAAAGCATCTTAAAATTATTATTTGTATTTATATTAATGTACTAGACAGAACCATTAAACAAAGACCTTTTCTATTCAGTGCATTAATTGCTAGGGCAGGGTCCCATGCTCTGAGGCTCCAGAATTAATGTATCATGATTACTTCACATTAGTTTCAGTAACTGTGGAATTTGAAATCATAATTAAACTTTTTTATGTTAAATCTCTTAAACAGTGCAGTAATCAAGTGTGTATCTCTGAGGGAGAGTCATGTCATCATTTTCTAACATACAGGAGTTGAATATCAAAACATAGCTTTCCTCTATCATATCAAATTACTTAAGTAGGAAATGTATGCCTGATGATTTCAATAGGAGTAATTTTTGGTTTTATGGCTGTAAGCATTCTTCTGTGCAGATAGGCACCAAAACTAATAGTGCAGTTAAATGTGGGTATCCAAGGTGGACCAGAATCTATTTTACATGAGCTGTCTCTTGGTCCTTCCAGAGGTTTTTGTGAAGATTGAGTTGATCTCAAAGAAATGATCCTCACTGTTTGCTGAGGAGGTCATAGTTCAAAGAATGATTGGAGGTGCTCAGGAGGCTGGTGTTTTGTGCCCCTTTTTTTTTTGCTGTTCCTCACTGGCACCAGTGTTCATGCATATTCTGCTTTCAGTCACCTCAGTGATCCTTCCCATTTGTGCTGCTAGGCCACAGGTTCAGGCCACTGCTCAGTGCAACATTTCCCTCTTCCCTGGTCCAGTGCTGACTCTTCAAATAGGAGGCTGAACTAGATGACCTTCCAACCAACATTTCTGTGATTCTGTGATTTCTGCGATTATATCATTTTCTTTTCTTGGGATTACCAAGGCAATGATAATTTTAGTTGATTTCTAATGAAAAGGCATGAAAATGTCTTCCATCAAGAGATACCTGAGTCTGATGATATTACATTCATTTTTAATTCATAGACTGGACTCTTCAAGATATTTCAGTTACATTTTGCAAATATCAGAAGAGAAGAATATTATTTGGACTCCTTTCCTACTTCCAGAATGGAAATGTAAAATGTCACTGAATAACAAGCTGCAGTGTATAAGTGATTTTCCTTTTGAGTACAGTTTGAGGCATGCTGTCTGCCATTGTCAATACTTTTCCATTCAATAGGAATGGAAAATATGAGCATTTTGTGTTTTGGAAATGCTGTGGTCAGAGTTCTCTAAGAATAGCTGTGGAGTGTTTTTAGATTGGTTCCCTTGTCCATCAGGATACCAAGATGTTGTGATTGCTGCATCATTGTACACTGCGTGTTGCTGTGAAGAGACCCAGTTCAGGGTCCATCCACATCCTTTGCTACTTCTGTGGAAAAACATTTAAACAGTAGCACTGCTGAAGTGAGTGGACTCCTAGTTATTCCTAATTTTTTAATTAATATTCTGGGATAGTGTCATGATGTTCCTGTCCTTTGTCTCTCTGCTGAACAGAGATGTTGGTCTCTGTTCACTCTTTCTATTCAGTTTAATATTCTCAGTACACTAAATAATCCTTCAGAGTTCTGGGCACTAGCTAGAACATATTAAAAATTCATTTACATATTGTAAAGAAAGATGTGATATCTGAAGTTCTTTTAATATGAAATGTAACATGACTGTTCTCTATTAATCTGAAGTGATATTTTAAGGTCATATGGTACCATGATAGTGACTGTCAGGGAAGAATTTGAAATAAATTAATAACGTATAAAGATCTGACTGTTTATATGTCTGGCATCCTGGATTCTAAGCACAAGACCTACTAGCTGTTCTAGAATTAACTAAGGTAATGCAAAGGGAATATATTAAATTGAAAGAAGTGTTGGCTTAGCTGTCATTAATGTGTAGAATTATTTTCTGCTACATCATTTATACACATTACATCCTGGCTCTGCAAAAGCACTAGTAACTTGGATACAAATGTTGCGGCTTTTCCTTATTTTGAATGATTCTCTTGACTTTCCAAAATAATTTCGGCAAAAATGAATACAAATGCTGTGTTAACACAGCACAGGCCTTGTAACTGCAAGACATCACAGCAGCTTGCATTTATTACCAGCTGTACACTCACCATTTTCTCCTGAATGTTATTCTCATAATAGACAAACACAGAGAAAACCTGTCTTGCACACTTTAATGGAACATGACAGTAGCAGTTAAGCCTGCACAGGAATAATTATCTCTACCCAGCATCACACTCAAGTTCTTCCTTTAAATTGCAACTAAACTGATAGCCATTCTGTTCATTTGCGGCAATATAGGTCTACCTTGGCCAAGCCATCTATGCAGTTGAAATTATTTGGCAGTACTCCACTTTAATTTTCAGTTCAGTTTAGTACTGCATAGCACTCTGATTTTAAAAAAACAACAAACACAAACCCGAACCATACAGTACCAATAGGATATTGGAAGGGCTGATTGAGAAGATAATATGTTAACAGATTTGCCCTAAAGTGAGATTATTTGTATTTAAGTTCTATTGAGATTGATAAAAGACCCATTGCTACACAGTATTTTCAACAATCATCTGAAATAATGAAAAAATATAAAATAACTTCTGGTAAACATAAGCAAGTGGCATAAAAAATGGAGGAATGATAAATAGTATTGGAAAAAGAGCTGATACACAGAGTGATATAGCCCATTTGGTAGCTGATTAAGGTGTATTTTAACATTGCCATATGTGGAGTAACACATCTAGGAACAACAGTTCATAGGATATATAGGCTGTGACCAAATAACTCAGCATGTGTTCTCAGCATAAAGCTTTGTCAAAAAAAAAAAAAAAAGAATGGTTACAATAATTTCAAATAGAATACTGGGGTTCAAGAATAGAGAGTAACTTTACCGCTATATATGAATGCAGCTAATATCAGAGCAGTCCATACACTGTCAAATGTGTCCATTCTTAAAAGGATGCTAAAAACCAGAAGATGTAATAAAAAAAAGGAAACAGTCATATTTCAGAAATGTTGAAAAGGTTTTAAAGCATGATATTTTAAAAACTCAGTTTGTCCAGGTCTAAGAAGAACTGGAGAAGGAGATGACTAGATTATATGGTACGTTTACATTTAAAAGGAGAAAAGGCCAGGTTCTGCAATCTTAGCAGTCTGTGAGGAAAAGGCATATCAAGAACCAAATTCTAGCAGCTGAAGCGAGAAAAAATAAAATTTGAAAATAAGAAACATGCTTTGAAATAGTGAGGGTGCAAAGCTGCTCTACAAAATACCAGGTTAGTTGGTGAATTATCCATTTCTTGTCTTCAAATCAAGGATTTGCCTTTCTAGAAAAAATGTTTTGATCAAATTCAGCTCACAAGAGTGAAGTGTAATGACCTATAAATCTTTCTGGTGCATTATCAGTATTAAGTAACTATGTAAGGGAACTATGTAAGTAAGCATGATCATACACATGACTTTATCAGTGTGTAATATCATGGAGAGACATATTTCTCCACAAAAAGAAAGACATAGAACCATGAAGGAGACAAGACAGCTGTTAGTACCCTGTTGCTGACATGGCCCAAAATCTCAGAGTATAAAATACATGAGACTATGAAGTATAACAACATTATCTTGTTACAGCATCCGAATAATTTTCTGTCTATGCGAAGAGGTGGCTGCAGCAATGTGTGGTCTTCCCCAAATTAGATGGAAGTCAGGCAGGAGGGCTCTTTTCTATGTACTAAGATTTGGCTGATCCATTGATTTATCATTTGTGGTTGGTAAATGTTAGTCAAGTCTGATCCATTTAAAGGTCATCAGCAATAAGAGGTCCTCAGATTATCATACCACTCCCTGTCCAAATACACTACAGGCGACTGCAGCACTTTTGGAAATTTCCCACTGAACACATTGCTCTCTGTGTCTTATCCTGCATATGGCATACATAATTAGAGGTTTTTGGATGAATAAGGAGCTGATAAATCTCACATAGGTAGATTTAGGTACCATATTCTTCTACTGTGTCTTTCTCAGGACTGTGACAGATTTTAGTCAGGAATACTTATGTAACAGAAAGTGTGCCATATGTCTGATTATAGTGTAAGAATAGTCTAGAGCAAGAAAAAATTACTGTATCTCGAAAATCCTTCTAATGCATAAGCCAGACAAGTGCCTTTCTGTTTGACCAGAAACGACTCATGCCTGTAGTACTATTAATTTACCACAACTGTCCCAGACAAATATCATAATAACGTGCTTTTTGCCTAAACTTGATTTTGGAAACCAGGAAATCAAAACTTTCACCTAACTCCCATAATCCAATAAAGGTGCTCATGATATGCATAGCACACACCAAGACATTTCAAGAGATTGCACCAACAACTTTTTTGAAAAGAACAGCTAGCAGTGGCATTGATGGGTATGTGTTCTGTACTGCTCCTGCTGATGTGACTTAATTTTGCAGCAAAGTATGCAAATGTTATGGTACCTGTGACAGAAAGATGGCAAATTCTTCTACCCATTTTTATTCAACATTTCTGTATATTAATCACTGAATAATAAACAGTGAGAAACAATTCCTGCAGCAGAGACAGGAATGCAGAATTCCTCTCTCCAGACCCATTGTCCCAATAACAAGGGATAGAGACAAAATTCTCCTCACTTGACATTTCTCAGTCCATTGACTCATGAAACTGCCATTCTCTGCTCCTCAGTGGTATATCTTGAACAGGAAAGATGAAAATGAACCAGTCTAGTATTCAGGGCTTGTTCTTGAGAGATGTGAAGTGTTTGATTGTCCCTAAGATGAATAAAGGACAAAATGCATGTCTCCTTGGGTGGGTACTCCTCCTCCAGGTTATTTTATAAAAGATGCATGACCCTACCCAACAGATACATTTTAAAAGAAAATATATTCAACCTTGTATTGTTGCCTCGCAGTGCCTGTGACTCTTTAGGTCTGGGATAAAGTGGCAAAGCTAAAAGAAAATGGAAAAATAATCCTGTATCTTGCACTGAATGCAAGAAGAAATTAAAGAGAAAGAATTTTTTTCACACCGCTTCCCAAATTGTCCTTTTTATTTCTTTCCATTGACATGTTTTCTTTAAAAATTTTGTTTTTCAGTGAAAATTAAATCATAGTTGAGCATCACTAAGAACTGATTCATCATGAGATAAAATCTAATCATTGTGTGACAAGCTAGTTATGGTCCATAGTAAGAGGCAGCTTAACTAGCTGACAAAGAATGTCTACTGTAGATTTTACTGGTCCTATTTTTTCTGTGCTTCTTTTAAGAGATTTATGAAGAACATGGTCCTCTGTAGGATATTCTTTCCTGTGCTCTGTTACTACTGAAGTTTTGACAGTGGTGTGTCTTTTTGCTGAGTTATGCAGGTACTCTGGAAGCCCATAATTCAGAATATATCTAGATGTTTCTTCCTCTTCCCAGCACAGGTTGCTGCTAAGGTGGCTCAATTATCAATATATTTCAATTAACAATGCGTCTCCTTTCTTTGGAGTCATACCATAGAAGTTTCATGGTACCTCTCTGTATCTACATTACTATTGTTGGATTTTTTTGTCATGTCGTTATTAGCTTCTTACAGTTGAGGAATCTTTTTCCTCACGTGTGTTATGATATGTGTCATTTCCAAAGCATATGTTACTGCAAAATATTTTCAGTAAAGCAGAGAGTTTAACATGACAAATCATTAAATGATGTAAGTTTCACCCTCAATTATCTTCACTGACCACGTCTTCTGTGTCTTACTTTCTCCATTCTATGATGTGAAGTGAGTGTGCAAAGACCATACATCACATTACATTTCCCCCACTTAATGGGGGAATGATTATCATCAAAGAACTAGCTGCAGAGCTCAACTACAATGCTACCTAGTATTGTTGCCTAAAATTTGATGCCTTGTGGAATTAGCTGCACTATTGTGAAGCAGGATATTAACATAGATTAAAGAAGACATGTAGCCATGAATTTTTCATGTCCAGAGAAAACAGCTTATTCATGAAATGTGCATTTTGGATAAAATTAGGACATATGCAACCATGTTGCAGAACAACACAAAGGTCTTAAATCATCACTGAACTTTGGTTCGGAGTGAATCCCCTTTGATGACTGGAGTTTTCAGATTATAGTGCAACTCATTGCATTTCTGTTCTACTTCTGTCCCATGATAAAAATTTAAATATGCAAGCAAAACTATAAGCACATGAAATAATATCAGCATTTCCCAGAAGTTCCATTTATTTCATTACCAGATTTTTTATTCATGAACTTTGCTCTAATCATGTTAGTATTGAAGTTTATTATTTTTACTGTTGATAACAGTGTTATTAATCTAGCTACTGATGATCAGTAATTAACTACTGATTTTCTGTATTAGCAAAATAATGCTAATTTGTGGGACTGATACAATGCTAAATTTAAAAATGCATAACAAGAAGACTTTTCTTATCATACACATATATGTACATGTATGAATAGTATTCATTCTCAGGCTTACTTTTACTATTTCAGTATATTTTTGAACAAGACATCCTTTCACTTCTTTGGACTCAAAAATCTAATGATTTTAGGAAGCATAAGAAGTGGGTCTCATATATTATTATTTTCTTATCCCTATATATTGTCATGTAGATTGAATTCAGGACTGACGATTGTCCAAAAATGCATTATTAAGCGAATAAGTAGGTGGAGAAATGGTAGATATGCAGGACTACAGAGAGCTTGTAGCCAGATGAGGGGGGTGTTGCAGCCAGAGAATTAGAAACATGCTAAGTAAGATATAATTGGCATTACTTACCTTGAACCCAAAAACAGCATAATGAGAAACAGAATATTAGCGTTTATAGCACAGTAATGCTGCTAAGAGCAAACAGGGCCTAAATATGTAACTGACACATAACCAAAAAGAGGTAAATGAGGACTTCTGTCTCCATTGCACAGTAGAGCACAGTGAACATCAAAACATGTTCAAGTAGTAAAATCTGCAAGTCAAAAAAGGATGTATAGCAAGCAGGAAAGAGGTCTGGTAGAATCAGAGCGCTCTTGCAGAATGAGTGGGATGAAAACCAAAACAAGTCCTTATCTGAAAAATATGATCAGCTTTGCTGGAAGAAGTTGAGATCCTCACCTTTTCTTTCAGGAAGGAACTGCAAAACATCAGCAATGGAAGAGCTAAATTTGGAAAGAAAGAAGTCACCTGCTTCAGTACTGGCCTCCTTCACTGAAGAGCACTCCAGCCTGGCTAGCCTAACCTTGAGGGTTAAGGTCGTCAGGGCTGTGACCTTCACTGCCAACTACAGCATCAGCTCTGATTACTGCTCCACATGGGGCTCTGAATGCATGCCATCAGTACTGTATAATGATGGTGAGTTTAGGGCAAGATTCTTAAGGACTAATTATTTGAATACATAGTGAAAAGGATGGATAATGAGTAAGAACTAAGCCTTAGCAGCAAGTGTGAGGTTGATGAATATCAGTCTCGTAAAGTGTTGTTCTGTAATTTGAAACTGGACTGATTTATTGATCTTTTAATGTTTCCATCTGAAAGATCTCTAGTTTCCTGGGGTTTTTTGATATGTATAGCCTTATACTTAGTTGTCAGAAGGCTTTTGCAGAAGGTCTGGGGGGAAGTTACTGATGTGTCTTGTCACTCCTGTGTAGCCAGGAATAAAAAAGATCTAAACCGAATAAACTAGACAGCTGACTAAAGCCAAATAAGTGCTTTCTAGAAGTAAGTGCCTTTCCCTACCTAAAACACACACCATGACAACCTAGGTTTTCTTCAAATTAAACTTCTTGTTCTAAAGGACGACATAAAAGATGTGATGGGAGCTGAATGAAAACAGAGGAAATTATACAAATCCAGATGACAGAATCACCAAAAAAGCTGAGAAACTGTGGAGGAGCTGCAGCAAAATCACAGAGGGAAAAAACAGGGAGCACTCATGATAGAGCAGTGGAAATGGGTAAAACCAGAGATCAGCTTCAGTCTAAACCCCTAAAAGAAATGCTGCCTTTCTGCCACTAGAATCTGAAGAAAAAATAGACAAATGGAGAAAATGCTTTCTTGTAGGTCAAGATAAAGACAAGGAGATCACTTAACAAATATTGTCATGGGCAAAACAGACTCAACTTAGGAAAAATTAATTTAATTTATTGCCAATTAAAATAGATTTGTGTAGTGAGAAAAAAAAAAAAAAAGACAAAAATTGAAACAACACCTCAACACCTTATCTCCTCTGTTCCCCAGGCTCAGCATCATTTCTTGTCCTGGTTGTGGCTGGGATAAAGTTCATTTTCTTCCTAGTAGCTGGTATAATACTGTGTTTTGGATTTAGGATGAGGATAATGTTGATAACACACTGATGTTTTAGTTGTTGTTAAGCAATGTTTATACTAAGTCAAGGACTTTTCAGCTTTTCATACTGCCCTGCCAGCAAGGATGCTGGGGGTGCCCAAGAAGCTGGGAGGGGACACGTGCAGGAGAGCTAATCCAAATGAATCAAAGGGGTATTCTATACCATATGATATCATACCCAGTATATAAACTGAGGGGAGTTAGCTGGGGGGCACTGTGGCTTGAGAATTGGGTGGGCATTGGTCAGCGGATGGTGAGCAATTGTATTGTCCTTTCCTTTTCTGTGCTATTAAACTGTCTTTATCTCAACTCATGATTTTACTTTTTTTTTTTTTTTTTTTCTGATTCTCTTCCCCATTCCACTGTAGGGGGAGAGTGAGTGAGCGGCTGTATGGTGCTTAGTTGGTAGCTGGGGTTAAACCATGACACTCTTCATGACACTCTTTCACTCCTGACTCTCAAACAGTGCGGGGGGTTGAGGAGAAAATATGGCGAGTACCTAGCAGCTCCTCTCTGCCGCTCCTTCTCTCTCACACTTTTGCCCTGCTGCAGCATGGGTCCTCCATGAGCCACAGTTCCCTCAGGAGGTATCCACCTGCACTAGCTGGTGCTCCATGGGCTGTGGGGGGACAATCTGTTTCTCCATAGACTTCTCCACAGGCTGCAGAGGAATTTCTTCTCTGGTCCCTGGAGCACCTGAGGAGGTGGAGGCCCTCCTCCTTCTCTAACCTTGCTCACTCTTTCTGTTCCCTCCTCATCTCTCTGTCTAGCATTTTAACCTTTCTTAAATACACTGTCCTTGAGACACCACCCCCTTGGCCGGGGGGCTCAGCCGTGCCCTGCTGTGGGTGGGTTGGAGCCGGCTGGAACCGGCTGTGTCCGGCACGGGGCAGCCCCGGCCGCTCCTCAGAGGCTGCCCTGCAGCTGCCAGTGCCTGGGCACATAAACCCCATACAGCCCCACATCTAGTTTATCTCTGCTTTCCTGTAGAGACCTGATCCGAAGTTTACTGTTTAACAGAACGACTGTGATTCATTCACACGGCATTTTAATCAGATCTTATAAAATCCACCCGAATAAGCTAGTCTGTTTCTTTACATCTTGCTCTGCCTTTTTGGTAAAATGTAGTAAATGTTTGAAGTGATTCCACAAAGACTGGATGATTCGTTTTGTGCTGCATATGATTCTTGTTGGTACTTTATATGAAAAGTGCTAACTGCATTTTTTTTCCTGGTATACTATTTTGACTCAAATTCACTTACAGAAAGCATTATCATATTAGCTTGCAACCTTGAAAAACAATCACCAAACAGAGAAGAGCCTGTAGTCCTCTGGAAGCTCTACCAGCAAAAGGTATTATCAATAATTACTAGAGGTACTACCAGTTCTGCAGGTAAGGGTTGAACAGCCTGTATTAGATCTGAGGTGCTGGGAGGTTGTTTTACTGAGAAAACTCATATATTGTACTATAGCTGCAGCTTTAACCACAGATGTGCATCAGAGGTTATGGATCACATCTCCACACATAATAGGCAGCGTCCTCATCAGGGTCACTGGCTAGCTGAAAGGGGCTAGGATGGTACCTACCAAATTCTAAATCCTTTGTGTTAAGAATAACATTTTGGCCCTTATTGTAATGGATATGTTATCCTCCTTCAGTAAATCTTTATAAAGCATGACTGGGTTGTTATGGATTATTACTAGGGACACCAGCCACTCATAAGGTGGATCTTCAGGCTGAATCAGTAATACAGTATTTCCAAAATGCAACTTTTTTATTTCTGAGTTTTGGAAGTTAAATAAGATGCATCTGCTACAGCTGGAGTGAACATTTTAGTTTTAATTTTAATTCTCTAGAAACAATAATTTTATACCCACAAAGTACAACATTTCTTTAAATACACAGTTTTATACATATATATATCTCATATAGACATTGCAATGGTTGTCAAAATAATTTTAATATATAGACAAATGTACTACTCACAGAGAAGGTCTATCCTGGAAAGATATTTTCATGGTACAATTTAGACAAAGTCAAGCAGGTGCAGTAAAACGTGTTCTTCATTCACAATTCCTAGCAAATGGACCGTTAATTAGATAAACTCTGCAACACCTGTGACCTGGACAAGCCTCACCACCTTTTAGAACATTGCCATGTAAACCAAAAGAATGGTGATTTGGCATCAAAACTTAGACATATCTCAGGAACTCTCTGATTTATTTAGACTTTTATGAAAGCCAGAAATGAGCTCACCAGCAGCCTTAAGTGCCCTTGACAAAATAAATCCCAAGGACAGGAATCTGAAATAACCCCCAATGAATTGCCCTCTTTTTTGAACACCTTCATATGCAATTAGTACAATTACAGGTCTGCTCCTTTGATTGCAAATATTGTGAAAGATAAATCTTTCAACAATAATGTTAGCTGGCAGTGTGATACAGTAAGAAAATAATATTTGTAACTCTATAGTTCTGCACTGCCTTTTCAATAATTCTCTGTATGTCAAAACCCTCTTCCTGTTTTGTCTCTATAGGACTACTGTTCTCAATGTAATTGGAGCAGGAAATGAATGAATTAAAATCTGGCTTCACAAATGGTTTTTGCATTAAATCACCGTCCTGTTTTATCTGTAAGATATAATGATTTTTTTGGATTTCATGTGGAGCAAATATTTGCCTTTAAGATTCTTTTCCTCCTCACAGAGGTGTGCAGTGCTTGTGATAAACATGCATTGCAACAGTCTGTGGTGCTGCTTTGTCCTTGAAAGTGCAAAATTGCATGAAAGTGTACTGATGCAAAGGGCAGATGCAGTCAAACTGTGGTTGAAGAGACTGTGGAGCTGTATGATCATTACCCACCTTGTGACTCAAACGTGTATCCCTCCGAGCAGTGGCAAAAAGAGAATTAGAATTCTCTTGTCTACCAGTCACTCTGGCTGACATTACCTCCACGTCTTATAATTTGCTCTGAGTATTCAGAAAACAAAAACTCTACTAAACATTTTTATTGTTCCTGATGGTTACAGCCATTCAGTCATATATTTCTATCTCACACTGTTGAGAATCTGAAACAGAATGCTTTTTTGTTGCCTTAACATTAGTGAGTTTTAGATAATCTGTCAAAATATTCTTTTGTGTTGCTGATGTGTCTTTATCCAGAAACACAGTCTACTTATGCCTTTGCTTCTGAACACAAACAAATCAGTCTCTCACAAAAAAGTATGGAAAAGCCTGTAAATTATCCCTTGTGAAAGAAACTTAAAAATAAGAGGCAAGTGAAATAACCTAATAAAGTGTGAATTGATATGTAAAAAAAAAATATTTTCTCCTGGTATCAGAGCTATCAGCAGAAAAATAAGAACTTTAATGAAATGTGTTCAGACCCAAATGAAGGATGTCAATGATGGAAAAGCAAACATGTTTTTGTTTATATTTTTCACTATGGGGTAGTAATATTGACTCAAGCTGAGCAAAAGAATACTGTAAATATATATGAAAGACTACATTTAAAAGAAATTCTAGGATTCTGTCATCGCAGTGCAGTACACTCCAATTTGATTCTTCTTGCCTGTCTCTTCCATTGTAATTTATTCAGACAGCAAAGCTAGCAACTTCCAGCTCCTGTCTAAGCTTGAATCTCACCTGTATCAAAAAATAGAATGAGTCATTGGGATATGCCTACAAAGAAGACCACAACAGACATGCCAATTCCAGCTTAAAGTTAGCTCAGATGTAGTCTCATTGCAGCAGTGTGGCAGATTACACCTCCCAGACTTGCATGTGCAGCACCTATATCAACTCTACTTCTTGAACTAACTCACTTAGAGCTACATTGAGTGTCCTTGCACAACACTGCCTACCTGAGGCGCCAACTCCTTAGCACTGACCTTGTGAAGACAGTGACTGCTGCTCGCCCACAAAGGAGACAGGTCCTCTCTGACCCATCCAGAGTTTTGCCAGGCAAAGCACTAGGGCAGACGGTCTCCTGCTCAACAATTTAAGTAGCTGAATTGTATTAACATACAGCACCCAGGGATCTCTCCATCTAAGCACCAAATGAAAAAAGGAAAATTGAAATAATTTTCTGATGGCAAATGTCAAGATAGCACCAGCCATGCTACAGAGAGGTGGTACATAATTTTATGAGATATAAAGAAATGTCTTGCCTGATCACTGAATACTTATAGGAAAACTGTAGGTCATACAGTAAAAGAAAAAAAAAAAAAGGAAAATTTTAAATTTCGTAGAACTGGGACTATGAGACTGTCTCTGTATCTTTGTGACAGCATGGCAATGGCCGTTAATCATATTTTAATTAAACTTTGTTGTGATATAAATCTGACTCATTAAGTCACCCACAGATCAGTTAACTGAGTGTTCAATACTACTGTGTAACTAATACTGCTGAATATGATACGAAGAAGTCAGATAATACATTCATAATGAAAAACCCCAGTATTATTCTCTCTGATTTTTCTTTTTTTTTTTTTTTCAGTGGTGTTTTTAAAAGATAATCCCTCAATATCCTACATAAGTTTTGATTACGTTAAAACTATTTATCATTTTATTAAAATTACTGGTGTTGCCATATGGTAAATATTCCTTATATTTGTGGAGGCAATCATCTATAAAATAGGTTCATATTTTAAAGTGTAACATACTAATGTTGACTGCTGAAGATTTTGAAGTATTCTGCAATGGTGAAATGTGGTTATATTGAACATGGTTTTTGGCACAAAGCATGCCCTAGGCAGTAGAAATCAATACAGGGCACTAGATTTTACTGGGCGCATGGTGTGAAGCCATGGCTAAGAAAGAAAATGCCATTCTTAGATAAATAGGAAGAGGAATAAAAAATGGAAATACAGAGTTATTCTTGATTCTCTATGATATTAGTGAGACCTGTACTGTGTTCTGTTTATGAACTCATTTTAACACAGCATTGACATATTGGAAATGGCTTTAAAAGAGCTACAAGAATGATAGAAGCTCTGAAAAAAAGCCTTTACAGTGAGATACTAAACCAGCTCAATCAATTTAGCTTAACGAAATGAAGCTTAAGAAGCGACCTATCATGGTCTGTAAATGCAGATACTTCCAACACTGGAGGGAATCTTAATCTATCAAAGACATTAGAGACCTAAAGCCTGAACATGGAGCATAGGTCAATGGAGACTAGAAATGAAACAGACATTTTTACAGTGAATCATCACTAACCAACAGAGTAAGTTACCTAGATGCTTGATAAGTGTTCAAAGATGTCTTTCTGAAATATACTTCCGAGATGAAACAGAAATACTGGGTTTGATGTGCCATCCAGGAAAACTAGATATGTTAGCATGTAGGTCTTTTAAAAGCTTTGTATTTAGCAAGTTCTGCTTTTCTTTCTGTGATGGGACTCTGCGCCCAGTCTGAAATCTGCACTGTATAACAGCACGGCTTTCTTGTACTGCAAATCAAACTTGCCTGTCCTGTGGCCCAGTGTCTTTAGATTGCCTCTGCGGGCAGATTCACCCCCTCTCTGCTGCTATAATCTCTGATTCTACTATTAAATATGAAACTGAGAAAAATCTTTATTGCTATCAGTAAGAAAGAATGACAAGCTAGCCTTTAGGACCCAGGATATACCCTGTAAAATTGTCATATGACATGTGGGAGGCTGTTTTGCCTACTCTGTGGGCCTGCTCTTATTAAATATGCTCAGAATAAACAACCTCAGTCTCATGTAGGTGATGACACTGATCTGAAAGTGGGAGAGAAATATCTCAGTTGTGATCAAGTCTGAGGCAGAGATGACAGAGCATTCTGATGAGTGAGACAGAGTGAAATTACTCTGACCTAAATTACACAAACTGGAATTTCACAATGTAAGATGGTGATAGGCAGGAATGATGGACCCAGATAAGCTAGGCATGACTGAATCTGTTTTCAAGGAACTAGATAAGACATAATATCAGTAACCATATGCTGACACCAAGAATAGCTTGTTAATTACCTGGTAGTCTGTATGTAGAATACAACCTTATTCTTATTTATTCTGACATCCCTTTGCATTCTTCAGATAAAAAAGAAGTCTCAGCATGGGATAATTCCTGCTTTAAGACTCCTTTTATATTAGTGAGAAAAAGTATAAGAGCATTCATGTAAATGAGAATCAGACCTAAATGTTGCAAGCATTAACTTTAGCTCTTTATATAGTATGGCTAAAGCTAGATTCCCTTTTAGAGCAACACATCCTATTAGTGTTCCTAATGAAGACTTTTGGTTTTGACTTGCCATGAGCTGTGTAGCATTACAGACGTCACATAATTAGGCTGTATCTAAAATTTGAGACCTAGGAACATTTTCAAGTGCAGCCCACCTCTACCTCAGAATGAAACTCAAGCACACATCATCAGTCTCTACATCCCCTGCCCTGTACCTGAATTTCAAATGGAAAGAGGTCCAGTGCATGAGGACCAGGAGAGAGGCTGCACATCATGTTGGTCAGCCCCTGATCTAGACAGCCAAGGAACCAAGACCAATTTGGACTGCCCTGCAGCACACACCTGCAGCATAATCCTGCCTTTGCTTGTGCTGGCAGAGCCCACTGTGGAAGACTTCTGTGGAAAGGTGACTGTTTGGTATTTATACTTTGTAATGCTTCATATAAATCCAGGAAGGAACATCCATTCAAATCTGCTATAAGAAAATGTCCTTTCAGCACTACTCTACATTCAGCAGACAACCTTACCCATGCACTCAACTAAAACCAGATGTACGCTACATGAACACATATTGAAAGAACGTTTATTTAAACTCAAAATATCAGCCCCAAACTTACAAGTGTGTTTTTTGGGTAGAATTTAGCATTACTGTTGGGAACATAGAGACAACATAGGATGGGCAAAGAGATTCAGTTCTTTTGCTGCTGGATTTTTTGGCAGATTTTGCTGGCTGTGTGAACAGCAAATGTTCCCCTTCCAGAGGAATAAGTTAAAATTTTTAAGTTTTTATGTAATTACACATTTTTACATTGTTTTATGGATGCCTGAGGGTAAATGAATCTAAATTATGAACTAGTGTTACATATAATTATCAACCGGGTAGCTGGCTTTGTTGCAAACTAGTTCCAAGATGAGACTTTGTAAAACTCATTTGATCTTTAATTTCTGGAAGTACATGAAATAATAAAACAACTTTCCTAGTAGACTTTGTTCTATAGTGTATTTTCAAACTTAGGAAAGTTGCCAAGATATCACCGTCACCCATATTTAGTCACCATTTATTTGTCTTAGGGACAGAGACAGAAGGAAGACTGAGGACAATTACAAGGACAATTTCTTGACTAAAAATTGCAGAAAGTGTAGATTTCTTGAAAAATGTCATTCACTATACTGATAGTCTATAGGTTATCACATCTTTTTCCTCTTTTTTCCCAAGGGTCACACTAGACTTTTATTTTATTTTTCACATTTACTGTGGTAGCATAGAATTTCTAGCTGGACTTATTTTTTCTGAGCTGCACTGTCTGTCTTGCACTTTATTAAATCAGAAGCAGATGAACCAGGCAACATGAAAAGACAGATACCACTCTGATACATATTTATTACAACACAGTAAAATTGTTCTGCATATTGAGCTTAGCTCCAAATATAGTTTAGACAAAGGTACTCACTTGAGTAATGTTAGAATAGGATGTCTGCCATGGCTTTCAGGAGACAGAGGGAAAGACTATCTTTTGTTTCAGATACCTGTGATGTGATTCAAAATCTCTCTCACATCCCTCTTTTACCTATGTCTTCCTTCTCACTTTAAAGGTTTCTATCTCACTAATTCTAACTTGTAATTTTCTGTTCACATCTTTCTCACTCTGATTTCTCTTATATGTATACTACTTCTTTTTCCTGTATTTTCTCTCCTGCTTTTCTTTCATCTCGTACTCTGTCCTACTGCTGGTCTCCCATAGAGTTAGCTGTTCCATTACTTCCTGCATTTCAGTCTTTAAACCTTTTAAAATTACTCTGGTATTGCACACTAATATGAATTATTTACATAATATGTCATCAGTGGGTGAAATTGCCAGTGAAATTCTCTTGATATTACTGAAGTTCTTCCTACATGCAGCAACAAGAAGGCTGGCTTTTTAAAATATCATAGATACTTTCACCCTGGAGGATAACAAAGCATAGAGACACCATTCAAAAACTCAGGAGAGAAAATGCAGGTTGTATAATGAAGCGATTTTCTTTAACGAACAAGATAAAGACACATGTGCCTCTCGAGTTCACTCCCACTAGTACAAACATGAGCAAAGCAGAAAAAATTGTGACTTGTTATGTTTCTTTCTTTTGATTCCCCTAGGTCATTATTTCAACAAATTGTTTTTAGGGGGAGGCAATGTGGATTTTAATATGAGTTATGGATAAATCTGAAATGTAGGTATTAGGGTTAAAAGTATATTTATTCAAATTTTAGACAAACACAAGACAAGAGATTCAAATTTTCTAATGTGCTGTATCATAAAGTTGAGATGTTGCTGAATCTTGGAGCGAAACATTCAAGATCTTTAACAGAGAAGTAAAGAGAGCTGCTCCTTAGTTTATAGCTTAAACTTTGCTGGACTTGTTACTAACTCTCCACTATTAAAAAAGAAGCAGAGAAAAAGCTTTTCTGTGTGCATCACTTAGGGTCAACAGAATATGTTTTTCCTTTTTTTTTGTAGAACACCATATATGCCCGTGTCAGTATGAAAATAATAACTTACTAGATATCTGCACTGTGGATTCATACTATTACTATCAAAAGCAGTGTTTGGGAAAAGCTCTTGATAACACTTTATGCTTCACAGTGCCAGGGGGACTGAGGCTACTGGTACAAAAGCAGTCCTCCATTTTATGCAGGCTGTTGTGGGATGTTCAATACCATCAGCAGTAGGGACAACTTTATCAAGTCTTCTCCAAAGCCTGCTCTATTTGTCTCACTACAGAACTATCTTGTATAAAAGCTGTTGGTTCTAGGGACCTGGGTATTTCAAAGCTTTTGCTGTACACCACAGAGTCATACTCTGTGCTTTCACACCCTTTATACTGATTGTCAAAAATGCTTTATAAATAATTCAGAAGGTAAAAAGAAAAAAAAATTTGGGCTTTATAGGAAGAATTTTTTGTTTCTCAGAGGAAGGGGAAATGGACTGATGTTCCAGCCCATTAGGCTAGCACAAAGGCACATATAGTTTTCCACCCTATTTAAAGGGTTGCAAGAACAAATAAATCAGTAAAAATAATGAGCAGGCCTGAAAAATCAGCAGATAGCAGGTGCCCACATTAATTCTAGCCTTTATGCTTCATACACCCTTGGCTCCCTCCAATTCTTCCCCCTCACACTGGTAGTATAATGAATATCCCTCACTATCGGAGTTTAATTTCTGATTTCTGACTTTCAGAGTCAGGAGACAGTGAATGTTGATTCCAAAACCAGTGAATCATGCAGGTTGTTCATGTGCTTTTCAAACGGTGGGTTTCTTGGACTTTTAGAAACACAGTTGTCCAAAGCAGTGGTTTTCAAGCTGTAGTTTCTGGATCGTAAGGTTATAGCTTATCAGTAAATGAAACAGCACCAGAGCCTAGGATTAAACATTGGTATATGGTTGTTCATGCTGTTAAATTGTCATTGGAGTTTTAGGCATGGTTTGAGGTCCCCCCATCTTTCCCGGTAGGCAGACAGGAGTTAGACACCCTATATGGGAGGAGGGTGAGAATATTTTGCTTATGGATGCCAGCTAGCCTCAGGCCAACAGTCCTTGGATCATTTTATGTATCAGAATAGATTTAACTCAGGGGCTAAATGATTGTTGTTGTATGTGTGTATATAAAGGGTAACTAACTAAAATAACTTTATTGTTAGAAGACAGGGATTTTCTGTAGATTTTTAGGGGATGTACAAATAGAAAAAGACAGCAAACACTAATGCATAGGGAGTTAGAAAACATATTAACATTTTGATTTCTGGTTTTGCAGTGTTTTCTCACTGTATGCAAGTGAGAAATTCTCACTTATCCTTCACAGCATCAATATTGTCTAGCTCTGATAAATTATGTGCACAGTGTCTCAGACAAGAGAGATTTGTGGACAAATAATGCTTTCAAATATGTGCACACATACATACATATGAAATATAATTCAGATTTAAAAGATGGCATATTGACACAACAATCTCTATTCTTTGTTGTTAAGGACCAATTTCTGTTTTAGTGAAACAGAGATAATGCTGGTCTTTTCTTTCCCTTTTTGGATTCTAAGGTTTTGCTCCTCTATACCAAGTAATGAGGAAAGACTAAGGAATCCCAGCAAAGATGCTGGAGAATGGAGTAAAACACTAGTATTTTTTTAACAGAATACCTGGACTTCATTTATATTACTTATATTTCTGGTGGAAGACCATAGAAAAACTAATTACAACAGTTGAAAAAAAAAAGTAAACATAAGGTTAAAATGAAGCTATATTATGATAGTGTACCAGACATGGTGTCTGATACAAGAAGGGTGACAGAAGAAAAAAATAATGCCGTGGCTCAAAGATCCAAACCTTGGAGCCATTAATTAAAGAGTAGTTCTGCAAAAGGTAAAGCAATGTTTTGATAACAATAGAGAAGTCTCCCATATTTGATCACTTTCAGGGTAGGGAGTTGCAGAGTTCCAAAACTCTACAAAAAATAAGGTGGGTAGACATATTTGAAAAAGGAGCAGGGTGAATACCAGCATTCACTGAAAGGCTTTTAATCATGCTTGGTACAGTTAAAAGCTTCATTAAGATCACAAGAAGAGATCTATGAAGATCTGAAGTAAGGAACAGGCTGCTGAACATAAATCACTCAAGTTTTTCATCAGCCACTAACATTTATGAAATAAAATGCTTCTGATATTGCTTGTGCATGTAGCAAAAGCCCTTATCTCCTCACAGTTAGATGGTGATCTTCAGTCTTTTGGGTTGTTAATGATGGTGTTCATCTCACCTAA
Source organism: Strix uralensis (assembly GCF_047716275.1). NCBI lineage: Eukaryota > Metazoa > Chordata > Aves > Strigiformes > Strigidae > Strix > Strix uralensis. Next base: position 29,595,912 of record NC_133974.1, read on the forward strand.
CATTACACATCTAACGGTCAGGTATCTGACTCTGTACTAGTTACTCTAGTTCCTGAATGAAGGAGAGAAATAGACACCTCTGGGTATGGTTAGATTTATCCTAACATGAAGTCAAAATAATGAGAAGTTTTGGTGGCATTTCTTCAGTGGCAAAGGAAGTCCTGGGAAGAGGCCAGCACTATCTCCACAGAAACCTGGTATACAGAGGGAGTTCTGCGTTTCTCACCCTTTGCTCCCACAGTGTTCCCAGCAAGAGTTGTTCTCTGCAGGCTGGAAGGTGCACTTCAGCTGAGCACTCACACTGACAAGGATCTTCTTTGGCAGAGAAAGTGGAGGGAAAAATCTGATAGGTAGATGGGACTGGAGGACAAAGGTAAGACCCCTAAGCATGTGTCTTTCATAGAGCAACATGAGCACCTTTTAGCTTGATCTGGTATAGACTCTGAAGAGTTCTGAAGTAACTTCAACCAAAGACCATGTCCTTTCTCCCTGATGCCTCAGTCTGATTGCCTCAGTGTCACCATGTCTGAGGGCCTCTCCATAGCCTGCATCAGCCAGGCACGTATTTGTTGTTTTCATTTTGAGTCTTCTGGAAGAGGACATTGGACAATGGCATTGGGTTCATGCATAATGGGAGGCATGATTGCTGCAGATGAGGTTTTTAGAAAAAGAATAGAAATGCCTACTGATCTAAGGTTGCCATTTCTAATCTTAAACTCGTGATCATCTGGACACCATAACATAATTTTATTCCACTTGAAACATTCAAAGGAGAAGCAAGATTCAGCGCACTTGATTGTGTTTTGATCTAATGCTTACAGAGTATTGTCACTCTGGCTGATGTCAGTCCCATTAATGTTATCAAAGTCCCACCAAAGCAAGTCAGAAAAGCTTGTGGAAGAGCATTCTGTCAGCTTTCCTCTTGTCATGATGGCTAATACCTACTGAAATTCCACAGAGCTACAATGAAGATATATTCTTCTAAGACCTAAGGGCAGGCATGCAATTCCTATGAATAGGAGAGACATCCTATAGTATAATCCATACTTGTAATGACTGTACATTACTCACACAAATATGCATTAAGCTATTAGTATTTGATGATTGAACAGGAATAGTTACAATAAGAAGAGGGAAGAGACTACTTTTATGTTCTTCTAACTACTGGCTCAAAATTCTTTTAAGAATAAAAACTCTTCACCATATTTATGTATCTATTCCAATGTGGTCTTTTTTTTACCCTGACAAATTTATGGCTAGCCCACAGATACTAAGCAGAGTCAATGAAGAAATGAGTCAATGAGCTGAGCACTGAGGAGGAATAGGGGAAAGGATTGAGCAGAGCAGTAATGTTTCTAGTGAAGGGATGAGGCTGGAGCAGCAAACCAGAGGTTTTGGGAATTTCAGTCTTTGTCTAGTAAATAATATCTTCCCTCCGTTCCTTCCTACCCTGCATGTGAGAAGCTTCTCTCCAGCAGCCTCATTAATTTCCAAATAAAAATACATTACAAGGACCATTCTGTAGTTACTCCTTTTATAGACTCAACAGCATGGGAATATGACAACATCAGAAAGTTTTATTACAAACTCTGTGCTGAAGGTCTAGTGGGAAAACAAAGTGAATATAGTGATCCCAGTTCTCAGGTCATATTTATCAGTTGGACTTTATTTCTGTCTTTGCTTAAAAGAATTCAGAAGTTCCCTAGTAACTTAGTAAGCTAAATATGGTTTTCTAAAGATATTGAAAAACAAGTTCACAAAGTGTTTGGAATGTTAACAAGGCAGGAATATTTACCAGCTGTCCTAATAGGAATTATAACATGAAAACATGATTGTCATTGTCTAATCATATAATCAAGACATAGTAAACTATAAAATATTAATTAATTTGAGGTGCTTTTATATATATTTATGTATTAGCTGCATATTGAAAGATTTTTATATACACATATAAGTATATATTTGTCTATGTATTCACATATGGAACAGCCCAGGTTGGAAGGGACCTCAAAAGATCATATGGTGTATATGAAACTTCATCTTTTCTGTCTAAAATATATGTACATTCTGTTCCCAAAAGGCTGCATTTGTTTGAAAGTCATTGGGCTTAGTTTTCTATGTTTCTTAGGAGCTTTGAAATTCTAATCTTTGCTAAGTTTCTATGAAAGGTGAGAACCACTGCTTCATAACTTGAACTATGTTGTGATGGCTTTAGCTTCACGCTTGAATTCTATACATAGTCTCATACAAATGGAGAAAGTGAGACAGTTTCTTTGATAAAGAAACACTTAAAGGGCAAGTTGTGGAAGAGGCTGAACATTCTTGCAGGTTGCATCCTTGAAAAGATATCTTCTCTTCTGTATAAGACAAAGCATATAATGTCTTGCAAATCCAAAAATGGAAGGGTTAGATACTAAAATGATAAAAGGAAGGAAGATCTTGTACCATTTTTAAAGGAGAATGTTCAATAAATTACTTTAAACCCAAGGCATTAATTTTGTTACACTGGACGTATTTACTGTCTGAAATAATTTTAGGAAATGCCATACCATGTTTTAAGAAATTTGACATACAGATTGTCAAAGCTCCATAAATTACACTTTAGATTCCAAATGTGACATTCATCAATGATTAAACTGTACATTTCCCTTTAAATCATATAGAGTTGCACCATCCCCAGGACTACAAGGATACCTGAACACCTTCGTGATAGAGGAGGAAGCAGCTTGCTACCACTCAGTCAAGCACATATAGCACGTGTAAGGTCTCAGCCACGGACTTATTCCCAACACATAGTACAAACCTGCACTGGAGGAATGAAGTATCCTGCATAACATTGTAAGCTTAGTCATAATATAGCTCCAGTTTGCCTCAAAATGGCTTGCATTCGTAGGGTCCATCCAACCACTATTCTCAAAGATAAGTTATGATTCTTTGACTCATTCTCATAAAATATGACATTTCATTTGAGCTAAGTAAAGCTCTTGTTTTAAGCATCTCAACTTATTTAAAAAAATGAATGAATGAACCTTCAAGAAAGTGAGATGAAGACCTTGGACCTTGTACTGATAATATTTCTGCAAGTAAATTATGTGCATCATTCCACACATTCCACAAAGCTGTGTGAGGTTGAATACCTCAGTCTACATAAAATCAGGAGCTGAATTTATTAACTCGGATACTTAACTTGATGTAAATAGTCTGTGAGATATTCTAAGATCTACAGCTCTCTTAATTAACTCTTATTAATATGAATATATTGCCCTAGGTCATACAATAATGCAACCTGACTACTTGCACACTCACCTCATTTTTTAAAGTTCAGTTTTTCGATTCCAGATGAATCAGGGAAATATCACCTCAAAGAAAATTGCATAGTATCTGTGATGTAATGAAAATAGATCTAGTGACATTTTAGGCCCCCCAGGTTCTCCTGTCTGGCTTTCAGCTGCCAGTCCAGAAGTGTAGAGGTTTCTTTTAAGTCTTGTTTCATATCTGTCAGACCCATTCAGATATCTCATATATGCTAAGGTGTCTAAAATTGTCCAAAATTCCTATATTTAGGCTCCTGAGTATTACTGAGTTTAAATATTTAGTTTAGAAAATCATAGAAATATAAAGCATGGAAATTCAAATTCCTACATATATTTTCTACCACAAAAGGTTAGTGGGTTTTTTTCATGTCGCATAATGATCACCAAAAAAACCCATAGGCAGAAGAAGGAGAACTTGGTGGATTCAGGTTTATTGTAATATATAGCAGTGGAAGGAGGACTCCCCAAAATCTTGCCTTCATTTTGTTTTTTTTCCACTAAGGATGGAAATTCTCCAAGACACTGTGTGATGGTCTGAACATGTCTGTCTTGGAGCAGCTGTAGATATTTCAATATGTGCAATGTATGGCATATTGTTTTCTGGTTTATCAAGTATTCACATTTTATTACAGTTCAGTCTGTCCGTTCTGATGATGGAAATCTTTGCTACTTTTGATTACAGTTAGCACTTCAAGGCTTCTCTGTTGGTTAAGAGTATGAAAAAAATCATTGATCCTGAATATATTTTCCTTGATATGGTCCATTTTGGGCTGATGAGAAAAATAATCAGGCAAAATACTGAAGTAATAATAATTTTAACTGTTTTAATTGTCTCACCACTCACTGACTGAGAGCTCATGCTTAAATGATATATGATCTAGACTGCTTTCTGGTTTGGAACAACATTCTGAAGTGTCCTAGAAAAGATTTCAAAGATTGCTCATGAAATCTGTTACTTACAGATCAACACATTCAGCACCATATCAGCCATATATTAGATCATCAGTTCCAGCAGGCAATGGGTGCAAGCTTTTTTCTTTCCTGCTCAGTGGAATAACAGGCCAAAGGAAATAAATATTGTGGCAATTTGTAAGAATGGGTCTGTGGGTCTTGAGAACTCATCATCACTCTATCTTAATCTCTATTATATTCTGTATTTTTTCTCCTATTGTGTTTGTCTAATGATCTAGTCAATAGTCACAGTCTTTCAATTTCTTCTATTAGAAAATAGAACAGAAAGACGTGTCTATAATGTTCAGTACATATGCTTAACTCTGTGTTAACTGCAACTAAAACCTTATGTTTTCCCAGCTCCTGTAATCAGCAACTATGTTCCTTAAGTATGGATGCAGAGTAGAAGCAGATGAAAAGGAAGGTTATAATCCTAAAGGGAAACTGAAAAGAATAGTTCAACTGATAAAACACACCAGAACTCAATCAAACAGATGAATTGTCTACATCAACACAAAAATGATGGAAAAGATAAACCAAGTCTATAACGGAAAGCAACTGGAAGGGACCAAAGGTTTTACTGTGGATTACAAATGTGAAGTGGAAAACATCAATGAATGTTTTAGTAGATATGACTGACTTTTTTTCCTGTCTTTTTAGTTCATGGTTATTGTTTGCTGCCAGATTGAACTAGAACGAAAATAGAAGCTTTTTGTTATGATGCCTCACCATAATGCCTGGCTGAATTCAGATATTCCATTCTCAGCTGTAATACCACATAGCTGCCACCACCTTTGCAGAGAATCACAATGTTGATATTAATAGGCTACACTAGTGTAATAAGCTAATAGCCTGCCTATTTCTTGTGCCAAAATCTGATGTGATGAATAGAGAGGTATCCAAAGTTAACACTTCTCTTATGCACTGAAGCACATGCATTTCTTCATAGATACCAAAACAATAATCAATATTGTTTAATCAGAAAACAAAGTCTTAACTTGTTAACAAGGTAGAAGTGAAATTGAGGTAAATTGCCATTTCTATCATCCATGGAATTATAATGTCACTTTCAATAGGCAAAATGCTGATAATACTACCAGCATGGTATACTTGATTATCAGCCTTGCTTAGATTTACATTCAAGTAACTTTTAATCAATCAACATTCTAGGGAGATCTGCTTTATTTATCATGACATTCTGTATTTTCTAAAAATAAAAACAAACATCGTGCCCCCCCCCCCCCCCCCAAAAAAAAACCCCAAACCAAAACAAAACAACACCCACACCCCAAAATCCAGGATTATCAGCTACTCTCATCTCAAGGGAGCTGAATAGCTGTTTCTTTAACAAAATGCTCTGTGTTTGGTTTGAGGTTTTTTTTTTTCCTTTTAGTTCAGTCCCCAGTGAAGGCCACCTTATTCAACCTGAATCTCCTTGGGTTGTTGCTAACTGTTTAAGACACCTCCTCTCCTATTTCTTGACTGAGAAAATCAGGCACACAGAGACTTTTTTCATTGGTGGCAATTTTTTCTGTGATATCTTCATCAAGGTACCCTTCTCTCCATTGTTGTTCAGAATCAGGCATTTTATAGCTCCTGAAGGAAAAAACTGAATTCCTGTTTATCTTTGAAGAAGTGTTAACAGATTTTTCCACTATATTTTTTCATATTTTTATATCCTTAGCTCATAGATTACATTGGAATCAATAAGCTGTTATTGCTATAATAGTTTGCATGTATTATTTTATGCATTCTTGTCCGCTAAATAACAGTGACATGTTTCTTGTTGTATAACACACAACTAATGACAGAAGTTGCTTCAAAGGCCTTACAAAACTGTGGCTGTCATTTGCAGATTTAAATCCCTCTAGGTAGGGAAGATTCCCAAAGAGCAAATGACAAAAATGTGTAACATGCAGCTTCATCCCAATGCAAACTCCATAGAACTTTTGCCTAAAGATTTATTTATATATAACCATTTATATTGCTTAAGTAATGTATTTCTTTTCAAGCTTTTAGGAGTATTTTCAAGTCCTAACTACTTCATGAAGTGCAAGTGACCCCCAGAACACACGGCTGTCAATTTGCATGAAATAACACCTCCAGTCTAACTTCTCACTAAGAAGACAGGCAGCTGTGCTCTGACAAATAAGATTATATGTCTTAGCCATTGAAAACCAGATTTTCATGTCTTCTGTAAGCAGTAAGCTCGGAAAATGTCAGTAGCAGTCCGTCTGACCAGACAAAACTTGCAACTTTTTTCTTCAAGTTAGTTTGCCTTTCAAATTAAAATAGGACTCATGCCTTCGTATTTTAACACTTGATGTGCAAAACCATTATGAATATATTTTTAAGACACCCAGGTATATCTGATCCAGAAAGTTAGACCATTGAAAGGTCATTGTGATTCTGATATCTTCTTTCTTCTTCCCATAATATGTCCTCTCAGAAAAATCTGAATATCTTTAAGAAAAGTGCAAGCTCCTTTAACCTAAAAACTGGACACACAGAATTGCTAAAGTTTAATCAGAATAAGAAATTAGATTGCAGAAGGAAAGTGAAATATTAGTAAAAGTAAAATAATCAAATTTCTTAACACATTTAATTCACAATGGATGTGAATGCATACATGTGTGGATAATCAGGGATTTTAACTATTAGTGTATAAATGCTGATTTCCAAATAGTGGTGGGTTCATTCATAAAATATATTAATTATCATTATTTGATTAATCTGCGTTGCTAACTTCCTTTTTTTTCATTGAAAATTGTACCCCTACTGATAAAAGTTTCAAAGCCTCAGCTCTCAGAAATCCACACCTTCCCTTTTTTTCCTTAGGTTCAAGTTCTCAAGATCTAATTTTGAATTTAAAAAATTTGAATTTTGAAATAATCTCTGTAAATAACACTCCTATTTCAATAATTGGCACCACATGCAAACCTAGTTAAACAGAAAGGAGTATAGGTGCTATAAAAGTGGAAGGGATGAAGCATTAGGCCAAATAAGCTTCCAAGTAACCACATATTCCTTACTTTGTTATTCAACCTAAAAGAGTTTTATTTGAATGCAAGGTACATGACAAAGCTACAGTAATCAAATATACTAAAAAAATACTGTTTATTTTTCTCTCACATAATTTTGACTTCCTGTTTTATCTCCTGCATCTTAGGGCTAAAATGACACCTTATCACACTAAAACTGGAGCACTGGCAAAAGTCTATTTAGTTTTGGATGACATCCGTAATGTTGAGGTATTAATTCATGTAGTTAGATAGTGTCTGGATCTGACATTGCATCTACATAGATATAGATACCTTAAGTCTTTCATTTACTATTCTCTAGATTTTCTTAATGCAGAAATGTTTTCTCCCCATTTTTTCAGACACTTTTGACAATTTCATTATACTCTCCATAGTTATACCATACATAAGCTAACTAATTTTTTCAGGAATCACAAAAAAGCACTCTTCATTAAAGAGTTTGTAATACCAACTAGAGATAGACGGAGACAACAACCACTAACTTTTAATGTTTTACCTGACACTGATCAGTGAATTTTGGAATGAAATGGATTGACTGTTTTCTTTGCTCAAGGGTAGACTGACAGCAGACACTAGCCCTGAGGATATGATGGCATGTAGTTACCCCCTGGCCTCAAGTGTATAGTGTATACTGGACAGCTCTGAACAGTGCAGTGTCATTCTCCAGCCATCTCAGATTGGATGCCAGAGCTGCAGGCACACAGAAAAAACTTCCAGCCACTCTTCTTCATTGACAACTTGTCTGTACTAGTTTGTTTTTCTTCACATGTGTTTTTTAAGTTATGTGTTCAGGCTTAATCAAGAGATCATAGAATCATAGAATTATAGAATACCACGTTGGAAGGGACCTCAGGGATCATCTGGTCCAACCTTTCTGACAAAAACATGGTCTAGACAAGATGGCCCAGCACTTTGTCCAGCTGAATCTTATGTGTCCAGTGTTGGGGAATCCATCACTTCCCTGGGGAGATTATTCCAATGACTGATTGTTCTCATAGTGAAAAGTTTTCCTCTTGTGTCCAGTCAGAATTTCCCCAGGAGTAACTTGTACCCATTACCCCTCGTCTTTTCCATATGACTCCTTGCAAAAAGGGAGGCTCCATCTTCTTCATAGCTGCCCTTTAAATACTGGAACATGATGATAAGGTCTCCCTTAAGCTTTCTCTTCTCAAGGCTGAACAAACCCAGTTCTCTCAGCCTTTCCTCATACAGCAGATTTCCCAGTCCTTTGATCATCTTTGTGACCCTTCTCAGGACCCTCTCCAGCCTGTCCACATCTTGGATCTGTGGAAACCACAGATGAGGTAGGTTCTTTCATGGTTGTCTAACGCCTTTAATTTTCTCTTTGATATTGATTTATATTCTACATTTGTCACTGAGGTGAAAAAGTCAATGTGATATCATAGAGAAAAATGTGCTTTTCCTTGTGTAGTCACAAGTTAGAGGGATGGAGAGGGTGGAGAAGAACATTTGACAGGCTTGTAACCTTAAGATTATTTCTTATTTGGAGATGCATGCAGCTTGCCAGTGTTAGAAACAGCCTGGGTTCCTCACTGGTGTTTCATTTCCATATAGTGGCCAGAAGTAATGTCCAAAAATAATGCTTTCTATCGCCTCCAGCAGGCTAGGAAAATTTGATTAATCCTGGTACATTATGACTTGGTCACAGCTACCCATGCTGTTTTCTGACTTGGTCATTGTAATTGATTGATCCATTTACGTATGAAGCTTGGGAATTCTGAGTAGTACTGAATCCAAAGAGTGCTACTCAAGGCTTTTGACAGCTTGGTTCCAGCTTATCTAAAAACTAAAAACAAAAAAATGAAGACTTCCAATAATGTAAAATTTACTTTGTATAACAAAGACAGCTTTCTCAGGAGTCTCCAACTGTAGAAAGCACTCATCTAGAGACAAAGGCCCATCACAGAAGAATTTTTATTTTATTCTCTTTAAATTTCCTTTGATATAGTCTTCTTTAACTCAGAGTAGTGTTTATGTATGTCCAGGTATAAGTGTATATGTAGATACATAGATGGATATAGATACATGTAATGTAAACATTCCCAAAATATAATACACAGATCTCCCACCATTCATGATCTTGAAAAGAGAAGGAGAATACCTGAGAGATGTTAATCACATTATTTAATCTACCAGGGACAAATTCTTAGCTGTTATGGTGGTACTCTTGATAAATGAAGTAGGGAAGAGAAGAATGGAATAGGAAGGATGTTAGAACTTGGTCTTTAATTGTGATCCAATAATTTGTCCAAGTAATTTGTCTAGTCATGATTCCTCTTGTGCTTTTCTCTCTCTTCTCTGGGTGTAAAGGAAGGGTATGGAAAAATATTTCAGCCATCATCACTGACAGTGCACGCAGAGTAACCACCCTGGATAAAGTTAAAGCCGAGGCTCTGTGGTCTATGTTCTTTCTAACCATCTACTGTAGGAAGAAAATAGAAGAAAACAGCTCTTATTTATACCTGTACAGAAGGTACCAAGGACCAGGAAAAGAACACAAAATGCCCACTAAGGATCTCGCCCTCACTAGTGTAGTCCCACAACCAGTGGTGAAAACTAATTTTAAAACCTATGTACTCTTTATGTCATTGATAAGAATGTTTATTATCTTATGTTAGATTTTTTTAAACATTAACAAATATGTACATGTCAGTTGTTGCCAGATAAAAAGTAATATTTTAATGTATATTCTATTTATTTATCAAATAACTTCCTATTAAAATTTTTGAGGTGTGCTTGTGGTACCGCCAGATAATTTTTTTCTCTGTGAATAGAAAATCAATGAACACAGATCTTCACTAACTACTATTCTGACATGACAGAGTGTTTCACTGTCAAAGAACTATCATTTATGGTATTAACTATCAGTAAGTTTACTAAAATGCTGATGTAATGTGAGCTAAGAACATTTGACAGATTTCAGAGAAAAAAGAGCAGTTAGTGTCTGTTTATGAAAGTGAATTACCCTGGAAAATAAATTGATTCTTGAGTGTTCATAGTGTTTAATCAGCAGACAGAATAATTGATAGTTTTATTGCTCAAGTAAATTATCATATATGTACCTCTATATATTGCAAAGATATTCCTAACTCTTCAGTCCTTGCACTTAATAATCTAGAGCTACAATTAGATAATGATAAAATCATCTCTCTCATAAATTGCTTTCCTGGGTGCAGTCGCACATAAGAAATTTACTCAAATGTATCCGCAGTAATATGTAACTGCAAGGCCATGCTTAGATCTGTGTTGCTGTAGACAACTGAATTCATTCAAAGAAGAAAACCAGCTATGTCTGCAGAATAATGTTCTTACTCTTGACTTCTCTGTTAGCATCTTCCTCTGTTTGATCCTGTCCTTACAAACCTGTAATCATCAAGTTCCAGGCAGCATGCTCTTTAATGTGAAAATTGAAATAGGCTGAGAAGATTACTTCGAAACTCAGGTTCCACAGGATTGTGCCCTGCAGTGTGATATGATACAATTCAGAGACAGGCAGCTGTAGTGCTGCTTAAATTGTGGACATATGGAATGGGATGAAACCAGTCCAGCAGGCATTGTGGGAATGTTGCCAGAAGGATCTTGCAGGAGAGTGTTTCATTGTCACCTTCACTTCATGGAGATAAAAACTTAGCAGGGAGCAAGTGAATAGTTCTGGTGCTGATTACAGAAGGCAAGAAGAGCTCCTGGAGGGGGGCTGTAAAAATAGTAGGTTTAAACTCCTAAGTGACGCTCTGCTAATTTGGAGGCTTTCATTCCCTGTCTAGATTTCGTTATTGATGACACTTTGGCAAGTAATGTGTTTGTGCAAGGACCTGTCTCTGAACGTTGGAAACTCAATTATACCCTGTGCTAATGTGGGTTGTTTGGCTAGTGGACTTCCACCAAAAGGCAGTGGCCCTGAATATTTTTTCATCACTTGAAGGTGGCACTTTGCTGTGGATGTTCACATGCTAAAAAAATGCGTTCAGCGTGTTTTTAAAACTGTTTCAATGTCAAATTTAGCTATTCATATGTGAAAAGTTCTTGAGAGCCATAGTCCAAAACCAGTTTCTTTTAAAAGAAAGACTTCAGATGCATATATATTCAATATCTAATGAAAATAATGCTATGATAATCAGTTATTTTGTTACACTAAGATTTCAAGCATAAACAATTCTCTGTTACTGTATCTGATTGAACAGAATAAACACACTAGCTGTGTGATGATTTTAAGAGCTCATATTCTCCTGTCCTTGACTATGACTAAATGGCTAATGGCATTTGAGCTGGCATTCATACGATCAAAGCACATAGATATTTGAAGACGCAAATATAGAAATGAAGAATTATATTTCTTGCTGTGTTTCAGAGAAGATAATTCTGCATTTCAAGACACTGAACACTCAAGTAATGCCAAATGTAAATATTATTAAGGTGAATCATCTCCTACTAACTGAACAATGCACATGACACTGAAAACAGAGTTTGAAATGAGCTGTAAACTTTCTTCTTGCTGTGTGTTTAATGTATATTATTATCTACGCTTTTTATATATTATAGAAATGTTGACTTCACTGTTTCTCATGACATGAAAAAAAGGCCTGGAAAGCTGTTTGACAGGAAAGAATGAGAGCAGCCACAGTACTGAGACTTCCATCTTATCATACCTGTATTTGCACACAAAGTAGAGCATGTGCAACTGAAAAGATAATATAGAATTCTATTGATCTCCATTGCATGCACAGAAAAGGGGTGATTAGTAAAATGGATGGAGAAAGGCTTCAAAGAAGTAGTTTCTTTAAAAATACAAATTAATTATATTTCTGTAGGCTAAAAGTTTACAGGGAATACTTTTCTCCTTCAGCTGTAGCATGGGTTTGGTACTAGTTTAAATGAAATGCAGATTAACTAAAATCATGAGAAGCTGTTTAACTTGGCAGAAATTTTTACAGGTTTTAAAGTGATGCACTGACTTCAAAAGAAAATGGAATATTAAACCAAGTCATCTGTTGGCCAGTTGTTATTTTAATGCATGTGTCATCTCTAAAAATCATGAAGAAGAGGATCAGTTTATTAGACATGTTGTACTTGTTGCTTGATGGGGAAAGAAGGCAAGCAATATTGCTTCCTCATTAAAGTCCATCCTGAAACACCTCCTTACTGATTTTTTTTTTCCCTAAAATTTGAAGTCTTAATTTAGATCTTCAAGCAAATTCACATTACTTTAAATTCTGTGGGCATTTTTTATAGTTTTGCTTATTATTTTTCAATCTTAACAAATTCTTACTCTTCTTGAATGGAACAAGAAAATTAAGTTTGCCAAGGCAATCTAAATGTTTCTAGGTGAGCCAGGGCATTGACATCTAAATCCTACCATCCTCTGTAGATCCAAATCCTTCTATATCCCAAGCAGAGGCCGTGTCCTAATTCCAGGTTCCAGCTGGAAGTTCACAGCTCAGTTTCACAGCATATAGCACACAGGCAGAAGATATTGGGAATACTTATCTTTCCAGTCACTTTTAACACAAGTATGGATTCTCCAGTGCCAATCAGACTTCTAATCTTTTCCAAATATGTCAAATAAGCATTCAGCTCAATTTTTCTTAAAGTTATACTAGGTTTTTACTGCTTAGTAGCAGAAAAAAAAAAATTATTAAAATAAGAGTAGAGAACTAATCCAAGGATATAATATTTTGTACCTGCAGTTTGAATACACATCTGGCCTCCATTTCAAAAAAGGTATGGTCAAATTGGAATAGCTGCAAAGAAGGCCTATAAGAATGATCAAGTCTCTGAACACTTCTGTTACAATATTTCTCTAGTTTATAAAAGTCTGCTGTTTTGTAATTCAGCAGTTTTTGTCTGTCCTTCAATGCACTTTGAATAAAATTAGCTTGTATATAAATAACTTCCTTCAAGGTTATTTTATTTAACTAACTCTTTCTTAATGTTCTCATAAGGTATTAAAATAGCATCACCATTTTTAGGTCACTTGTCACAAGGAGGAACAATTTAAGCAGGTGCTTAAATTTAAGCATACGACTGCTCTTTGCTGCACTGGAACCTTGATGAACTTCTTTACAGTTAAATAATAAAGTCACATGAACTTCTTGTCTTTCAAGTGAAAGATAAGTGACAGAAACTGGGATAGTTGAGGTCTTTTAGATGTCCCAGTACTTTGTATGGAATGAAATAATGAACAAATATGAAACAATTTATATAGCATCTGTCTTACTAATATTAAATCTTTATGTTTTATTTCAGCCTGTTAAAGCAAAATTGGGTTTTATCTGAGTCAGAAAGTTGTATGTGACTTTGCTCTTCTAATCTCTTTCAACATCATTCTTTTTATGAGAGAGTCTTCCGTATAAATATTTCATTGCATATTTTAAATAGTGGCTACTGGTAAAAATTGCTTTAAATGTCAACAAAATGCAGTTACTGTGCATGCAATGCATATGCCACATCTACATGGAAAAATACAACGTAAAGATTGTTTCTAGGTCACCCCACCATGTACCTGTATAATATAAAATCCTAAAACAGGAAAGGTGATTCTCAGTCATTTTTTTTTTCCATTGACTTCAAAGGTAGCCTGACTTAGCGAGCAAATGTGTAGAAAAGTTTACAAACTAGAAGATAAAGTTTATTGAAATTAATTCCATCCAGGGGTCTCCTGTTTGAACTTGTTATGAAAATTTCACTACCTCAACTGGTGTAGGAAAAGAATGCCTATGCAGTTCAGTTCACTTAGTAACTAAAGAAATAAATGAAATGCAGTATATTAATGATTAAATTTATTCTTAAAATGCACTTATGCAACCTGAAGTGTACTCATCTGCCAGTAGTATTTTTTTATGAAGGCTTTCTATTGTGTTGTTTTTTTTTTTTTTTTTCTACTTGCTTTCGAGCATAGTTTAGTGTATTCAACCATTATTATTTCATCTTCTTCTCTGGGAAGACTCTCACAGTGTTACAGCATGTTGCCCTCCCTCTCCCCTGAGATGTTCTTGCCCTTGCTGCAGCAGCCCACCCTCTGTCCCAGCAGGGCAGTGCTATCTGGGAGGAGGGCACAGAAGCCAGGACTTTCTTCTCTTCTGTTCATTATTCCTTCCTTCTTTCGGTGCTCATGACTGTTTCACCTTTGGTATGTTCTTTCATTCTATTGCTTTTTCTGTTTCTCTCCAACCCATGTTTGTCCATGGTTAGTGCTGTTTTGCAGAGATTGATACCCCCTGATACCTGTGTGATTTCTCCAGCACAGCACTGGTGCAGCAAGAATGAACCGAGCCATTAGTGTTCATCTATTTTTGTCACTTTTATTTTAGTTTGTGTACTCCAGTCAGTGTTTTCCCTACTCTTTTATCCTTACTCTCCGTTCTCTTGTCAAATCTTTATCTTGCTGATTTTCAATTTTATCCATCTTTTTCCACTTTCCTGTTTGTGTACTTAATGATGTTCTTTTTTCTTGTGCACAGAGAGGTCTTTCATGGGTGGTTTGGATTCATAAGAGTCTGAAAGACACTCAGCTTTAGTTTTCTTTCAAATGAAAGCTTGTGTACTTTCCTGTTCATTTTTGTGAGGTTTTTTCAAACTGCTTGTTCTCATTATTGAATATATAAACTGTGCAGTGTAGCATTCGACAATATTGATGTATTTTACTTACAGGTAAAGTAGCCTCTTTGAGACATGACTATTTAAATGTCAAGAAGATCAATAACAGAATTTATAATAACAAAAATAATTTCAAATTATTAAATCTCGCAAAGTGATAAAATAGTTTAAACAAACTTCTAGTAGGAAAATCAAGTAGAAAATAAAATAAATTTGTGATTTAAGTTTCCTTGGCTAAATTCCATGGCTCAAAGTCCAAAAAGAAATCACTGACTAGTGGGGTCCCTCAAGGGTCCGTACTGGGACTAATACTATTTAATATCATCAATGACATAGATAGATGGGATTGCATGCATCCTCAGCAAGTTTGCAGATGACAACAAGCTGAGTAATACAGTTGATATGCTTGAGGGAAGGAATCCATCCAGAGGGACCTGGTCAGGCATGAGAATAGGGTCCATATGAACCTCATGAAGTTCAACAAGGCCAAGTGCAAGGTCTTGCACCTGAATTGGGACAACACTGGTATCAATACAGGCTGGGGGATGAAGGGATTGAGAGCAGTCATGTGGAGCTGCTGGGGATACTGGTGGATGAAAAACTGGACATGAGCTGGCAATGTGCGCTCTCAGCCCAGAAAGCCAAATGTATTCTGGGCTGCATCAAGAGAAGTCTGGCCGGCAGGTCGTGGGAGGTGATTCTCCCCCTCGACTCCACTCTGGTGAGACCCCACCTGGTGTACTGTGTTCAGCTCTGGGGTCCTTAGCACAGGAAAGACATGGACCTGTTGGAGTGGGTCCAGAGGAGGGCCACGCAAATGATCAGAGGGATGGAACACCTATCCCGTGAAGAAAGGCTGAGAGTTAGGATGGTTCAGCCTGAGGAAGAGAAGGCTCCAGGGTTCATTAAGGCTCATCGAGGCCTTTCCATATATAAAGGTGGCTTATAAGAGAAATGAAGAGAGACATTTTACTAACACCTGTAGTGACAGGACAAGGCAATGGTTTTAAACTGAGAGTATAGGTTTAGATTGGACATAAGGAAGATATTTTTTACATTGAGTGGTGAGACACAAGAACAGATTCTCAGTGAAGTTGGAAGTGATCAAGGTCAGTTAGGATGAAGCTTTGATCAAACTGATCTAGTGAAAGATGTCCCTGCCCATGGCAGGGGAGTTGGACTTTATGGTCCCTGAAGGTCACTTCCAACACAAACCATTCTATGATTCTGTGATTCCGTGATTCCTTTAAGGGATTTGTCAAAAATTGTTGTGAAATGTACTATAAATCCATTCAGATAGTTGCAATTTAAATGCACTACTGAGGTCTTCCACTGCTTTCTGTATTTATTCAGAGGGTAAAACTGAGTGGTATATGGCATAGTTATGAAAACTGTAGGTGCAGATGTGCAGATTTCCTACAAGTCTGGCCAACAGTAGTACTTTGTGCCATTTTAACAGCCAAGCCTTTTACTAAGATGCACATTATTGAAGCTAAAATGAGGACTTCATTTTCAGTGAATAGTATGTCTACTCATAAAGGATTTGAGTCTTACAATTTTTTTATGTACCTATACTGTTTTCTGCAGATTGGCTTATTTAATCTTTTTACTGAAGTCTGCCTATTAGCATGCAAACGCACTTCAGCTGGTGAGAGATTTACAAAAGATTCACTGTCAATTATTTGTGGAAGCTGGTGATAGACATTTACTCTCTGGGGAAACTGAAAATTGTAATTAGTTTTGGCCAAATGTGCTATCCTCTGTATAACCAGGGTGTCTTAAAAAATATTACGGGATATGATCTTATGTTCTTCATTATGCAGGCAGAATTCCTCATCATTGCTGAAAGGTTAAATGCTCTGGTCTGTTGTTATGAAAGCAGTGTAAGCTGGTGACTGCAGCATTGTCCTGGGAGATGCAAGTTCAAGTCCTAGCACAACTACTATCTTGCTTCTAACCTTTAATAACTCACATCATCAGTGCTTCCTTTCTTTCTCCTTCTTTTATATTTCAGGTTCCTTTGGAGTGAACATTGATCTTAATTCTCTATATAGTCTGTTATCATGTCACATAAATTAATAATTGTGATCATTATTTGCATCAGTAGTTTGTTTTAATGTTCAGTCTTGTTCTATATGACCTCTGAAATCCAAGCCTAGTTTTTTTAAATTTTGCTTTTTTTAGGTAATTGACAAAAAACTTTTTTATTTTAGCATGGTTCATGGTGAAGAGGTACATTTAAATTTTTCAATTTCATTTCACATTCGTTTAACTGAATTTTCTTTTTCAGTTCTTTGCAAATGCAAATTACAATTTTATTTTAATCCATTATTTTAGACTAGAGAGGGGTATGGCAAACTTTACATATTGCTCTTTGTTTAAACTGCATTGCTTTGGATCAGCTTTTATCTACAAATCTCCCTCTAAATCCATACAACTCTTGACTCCTAACACTTTTTTCACATTAGATCTCAAAATAATTTCTAATGTAATGGTTACATTTTATTCCTTTTTATCCTTCAGCCTTCATTATGTATTCTGTGCCTATTTCATTAAAAATAAATGAATAAATAAAAAAGCAGCTAGCAGTAAAGCCCAAAGGAATTAATGTACGCTGCATAGTAAGACTTACCATAAGTTCTTATTCTTAAATGTGATAAATATTTTTGGACATGAATACACAATTCAAGATCTGGACCATGTGCAATGAGTAGGGAAAATGACTGAAAAGCTGGAAAACAAGTTTATTGCATGAGTAAAGGTGTGTGCATATATCTATATATACACACATATGTAAATATATATAAAAATGTTCTGTGTTGTTGTGGATACAAATTATCCAACAGGTTCCACAGTTCAGCAAGAGTAATCTCTTTACACCATGTTGGCATGGTCTTTACTACCGTTTTGCATGTACATGCATGTATCTTTTCTCCACTTAAAATGGAGTGACTTCATAAAAAGTGAGTGAATTTAATTTTTTTTTTTTTTTATGATAATGACATTTTGACCTCTACAAAATCATAAAATCATACAATAATTCAGGTTGGAAGGGACCTCAGGATGTATTTCATCCAACTTCTTCCTCACAGCAGGGTCAACAAAGAACTGAGACAAGGTTATTCAGGGGTTTATCCAGTCAGGTCTTGAAAATTTCCAAGAGTGAAGACTGTATGACGAGTCTGGGAAACTTGTTCCAGTGTTTAACCATGGTCATAATGTAAAATTTTGTCCTTATGTCAGAATCTCACTTTTCAATTTATGGTCATTGCCTCTCAACCTCCTGGCATGCACAGCTGTGAAAAGTCTCCATCTCCTTGCCATCTTCCCCATAGGCACTAGGGGGCTGCTTAGATGCCCTCAAAAATGCCTCTTCTCCAGGTTGAACACACCCAACTCTCTCAGCCCCTCCTCACAGGGCAAGTGCTCCAGCCCCTGATAATGTAGGATGGAGCAAGTCTGCTGGACTTGTGCGCATTCATCAGCATCTCCTTTGGGTGTCCCAAACTGGACTGCATATCCCAGATGTGTTGCAATGAGGACTCAGTGTAGGTAACAGCTGTTTTCCTCAATCAACTGGCCATGCTTCTGTAGAGAGAGCTCAGGATGCTATTAGCTTTCAGTGCTGCCTGGGCACACTGCTGGCTCCTGTATAGTCTGCTGTCCACCAAGACCCCCAGCTCGTTCTTAGTGGAGTTACTGGTAATTTATTTATAGATCAAGTTTTCCATATCTTCACTTTTCAGGTTTGTTTTTTGAAGCAGAATTAAAGTGAGAGCTCCTTTTGGGAAATGATTTTGTTTGGGGAGTGGAAGGCATCTTGAATGACATTGCAGAGTTATGATTTTCTGCTTAAGTCAAATTTCCTGTCAATAGTTTTTTCCTTCTGTAGAAATATCAATTTTTAATTTTTCTGTTATTTATGTAAAATCTTTCACACCTTCACATGCTTTATAAAGTCATTTAATCCACTTATTGGCTAGCAGTACTAGAAACATCTACTCTTCAATAATTTCCATTGGCTCAGCATCAAAAATTGCAGGTTACAATCTGTAATTTGGGTTCTAGTACTTGATTTTACTTCCTTATCTTAATGTGTTAACTTTTGGTCTGTAAGTCTGAGCATCTCCAACTAGGCCTTTTGCAAGGTGTGGGAAGCTTGAAGTTGTGTGAAACGATTAGATTATTAAATGTGTTCAGTGTTTGTATACATTGTTAACAAGTCTGTGTACCAATAAAACATTTATCCTAGACATTGATTTTAAGTGGAACAAATTAATTATTAGAAACTATTCAGAACTACCTTAATTCATAAAGATTGCTTGCTTAAAATAAAACCTATGGTTGAATGCAATCATACAGTCATTGAGGGAAGACTAAGCTTTCTTCCTGTGTCACATTTGCCCCTGAGCCAGGGACATGTTCCCAGTATGGGTCACATAATTGGAGTACAGTTGTGCTATGTAGGGTTGTTAAGGACGGGAATAGGCACCACAAAATAATCCTAGCTGCTGAGCAATTGTACAGTTTCTATCAGATAGAGAGAAGTGTGCACACTGTGCAGCAGCTCTGTGTGCGTGTGTGTGTGTATGCGCACGTGTGTGTACGCAAGAGGTGCAAGAATGAGAGCTTGATGGGGAGCTGAGTTTGCTGCAACCTTTCCCCCTCCCTTCTCAGCAAGTCTATGCCTAGGAAATAAGTAACACTGCTTAACTATGGTCCCTTTGCAACAGGACTTACTCTTAAAGATCTTTGCATTCAAAAACTTGGAACCCAGACTTTTTTTGCTTAAAAGTCACAAAGTACAGTAATACATCAAGTATGAAGATGATAAGGCCAAATTGTCTGAAAAAGTGTCTGGATGATTTGGTGAGTGAAGACTGTTCTCAGTACTACAACCAAACAAACCCTCTTAATGAGAAACCATCCACTGGGCTAAATCAGACTTTCTGCTCTGAAATGTGAAGCAGTGCTGGGTTTTATATTAGCTGATGATACAGTTCTGTGTAACTTTATACATTTTGTTTGGTGTATGTCATCATGAGGATGCTTAAGGAATAATCACAGTAATTTGTTAGTCTTGGATGAATATATTGTATATTTTTGTGGTGTATTCATAGAAAGCTATGTCATCTTTTATCCTAAAGACAACACTCTTATCCTATATTTATATATATATAAGGTTTTTGTTTGTAAGAATCTTCAGGCACTTTATCAAAAATATATTTGATTTATGCGTGTATATATGCATTAGGATGAATGAGGAGTGGTTTATTATATTTCATAAGACATTTGTTTATATCCTGTTTCTAAAAGGAAAAAATAAATAATGTAGAAATGTTTAAAAGCTGTTTAAAATTCTAATTTTTTTCTTTGAAATTTGAGTTTTCTATTCTGACTTTACTGCATATCAAATTCTGAAGTTTAGGAAACACCTGAGAAATGCAGTGAAGTTTCTTCTCCAGTCACTGCCTAAACTGCTAGTAAAATCTTGGGCCTTGCATAAGAAACTTGACTTCAAGCCAGCTGGAAAATTAGATAAAGCCTAATGGGATAATCAGATGACTCAACCGAAATGAGTAGTACACATGAAAAGTATTATATATGCAAAATATTGTGATCTTGGAAACTTTTGAGTACAATGAGAGAATATAGACAAAAGCTGGGTTTTTGAAAAATACTAAGGCACTTCAGTGCTCATTTCTGCAAAGCCTTAGGGACAGAAGCAAAATGTGACATAGGCAACAAAGGTGAGAGTCATAATTGCAAATGATGTCTCAAGGTTAGCTGTCCAAACTCAGATTAATCACCCTCAATGACTTTTATGGCCATGTCAAGGAAAGGGAACCCCCAGAGAGCTTAATACAGCTGCATCCTAAGTATGACTTTAAGAATATGCACTTAATTTTCCTTCATCCCTCAAATTTCCAAATAATATATTTTACAATCCCCCTGCTTCACCAGTTGATAATATAAATTATAAATGCAAGGCTGACTGAAACTGCTAACAGAACTGTGAAAGAGAAAGCAGATGAAAATGTTGAAAAACAGGTCTAAGCTGATCAGCATGTGGATGGTAACTGTACCAAAAAAAAAATCCACAAAACCCCAAAACAAAAAAAAACCCCAAACAGGTAGAGCAGCAAAGACTAAAAAATATTTGCCAGCTTTTCAATAAGCCTCATAAGAGATATCCTTGTCCAAAAGCCCAGATCTTGAAGTACTTGACCATATAGACTTTGTGATTTGAGAGAAAAAGAGTGGAAACTGATGCAAACCCCATTCAGTGCCAAAGAGCAAATAAATAGAATGATTACTGTTCATTCTTAAGTCCTTTAAGCCAATCATGCACTTTCAGAGATTTTGTCTTTTTCAGTACTTGAAGTTGCCTGTGCAACAGATGATAGCTAACGATATGAAAGAAAAAAGTACAGCAAGAACTGGTAGTGACAGGAAATGCCTTGAGTTCCTATGACAACTGAGGACAGTCTGGAGGCTGCAGAAGAATTCCATCCTAAATATGTGTTATTTAAAATGATCAAAGAGGATACTTTCCTTTTATTCTTGAATTTTCATTCAGAATTTGTTGCTTGCTTAGTATCAAGTTGAATACTAATAACATGCAGTACCGTGACAAAGGCTGTGGTTGCAGCTTGAGAAGGCTTTGTGAATAATGTAAAACTTATATTCCACAAAAGTAATTAATAAAACTACCATAGGGAGAAAAGTTCTGCATGTTTATTCATTTATTTTAGCTTCCTTTGCTTTTAACAACCATAGACTATAAATAGTTCACTGTACAGAGCATAGGCTAGGCTGATAAATTTCATGGATTTGTCATGGGGAAAATATTAAATTTCATGCCTTGTCACAGATTAATAGGAAAATCATATTAATACTATGCAGACAATTTATATAATTTAAACTGAATTTCAGAGGCATGCTTAGAAGAAAAACAGAATAAAGAATTTACATAGGAAAAGAATGGCAATACAATGTTGAGACATCTTGAAACCTTGTATTGTACTGGGTCTGTCCCTGTTGTACATATATACTGAAAAGAAACATCATTATATCTTCACATGTTTTCTGTGTGATTTATCTCCCCTAAATACATAAATGTTTGACATCTAAGATAATCATCCTAGGTTTCTTGTATAGTTAGCAATGAGAAACAAGCATGTCTTGAAGGTGATTAATCTCCTTGATGAGATGAAGTACCTTCTGGATTTTTCTGAAGCATCTACTCCAATAAGGTCAATCTCACATTTTGTGTGGGCCTGTGGGATGAGTAATGATCTATTCTTAGACATATTTTTTATAGAAGACCTTTAGAAACTGTAGAATACGGCAGTGGTAGAGTACAAGAACAAACCACAGGGAATCGGTCTTTTCTAGTCTAGAATTAGTGTTTGTCTTTAGATACCTTCAAATTTGCAAACGACTTAGAAAATAAACTGTGTCATAAGCACCATAGAAGAACATTATATTTTTTGTTACAAAGACTTATGGAAAAGAGCTTAATGTGGCAAAACTGAATTCCATATAACTGAAAAATATAGCTCAGTATTTCCTAAATTATTAAGATGTGTATGTTTCACACATAATAGTATGTTTCACGCATAAAGACCTCTCATTTTCCTTATTGCGATTCATCAGCATATCACAATAGCTTTTGCTTTTTTAGTCACTTTGAAGTCATACAAGGACCAGCATATATTTTATCTCTATTTCTTTCTACCATATCCTTGTGATATTTAGTATTTTCAACTCTTGCTTTCAGCATTACTGTTCTCAGGGTACTATCATGCTCGGTCTCATCAGTTGAAGCAATAATCATATCATCAGCAATTATATCTGCCCTGGAAGTATCACCTAGTGCCTTATAACTCTCTTTCTACAATATTTCACTGACACATTTAATCTCAAATGTTAATCTAGAAAACTGATAATGTGCTCCTGGAGAGTTAGAGATACCTAAAAAGAGACATACCGATCTAATTTCACCTGCCAGGCCCCATCTTTCTTATCTGAAATTGTAACAATTTGCTCAATTGCTAATTGATGTTGCAAATCTTCTGATGGGAGTACTGAGCAATGGTAATCAGCACGGTGCTATTTAACCTTCTGATATTATACAAAGTCTTTTTTTGTTCTTTGCTTTTTACTGCTCAAGTCAAAGTGCTGATGCATTCTCCTGTGATATCAACTTTCTCTGTTCTTTACTGGCTAAGGACAAAATTTTGATACTTTCAATCACTTGAATCATACTGTATTCCATAACTGTTGTCCTAACTTTACTGTTGATTACAGTGAAATTACTTGTGCAATTTAACAACTGAATTTTAGGTATTCCAAGTGTAGGAGAAATAATCTTATTGCAACTACAGGTACCTAATACAACATTTATTTCTATGAAAATATGTTCATATTCTCCAATTCCTTTAAACATATCATGGTAAACTGCAACAATATCTTCTCTGGATGTTAACTTTATCACTAAATATCTCTCACTTATATGCTTAACATGTCATTCAGTTACGAAAAATTGTAATTTGCCTTTGATTTTTGGTTACCACCTCCAACTACACCACTTCTTCTGATTAAGTGGACTATATCTTCTGCTGTTATAAGTGGAAAAAATATTACTATTTGCTTTACCTTACAAACAATTAGCTTCTGTGGTTTCAGATTCTGTTTTTTTGAGTACGGGAGACTGCTATGTTATTCTGAATGCTGGCTTCCAGTCCAAATTTGTCAGAACAGGGACAACAAGGATCTGAGTTTAGACTTATGTTTGGTTTATTTTCCCCTTCAGCCTTCCTGGTTTTCCCAGTATGAGTGATATGCCTAGTCAGGACACAGAATAAACTGTAATTCTGCAATAGTATAGAGACTCCATGGAGCTCAACATTATAACTATCTGCATTCCTCTTTTTATTAAAAATTTAACCTTTGCTCTCCTCCACCTCCTTATGTTACCATGAGGTTTTTCCAACATTATTACACATGCTATAAGTCTTCTAAAGTCAGTAAATTCTGTACTCCTGTTCACACAGAGTTAAGATTGCTTAGGTATATACATTACTTATATATCTCATACTTCCAAATACATCAGATAAATTAGTATCTCTTCATAAATGTGACTACGTATGATTTTATTGAGAACAGAAGTAACTGAGGGGAACTGAGGAAAAGAAGAAAAGAAAAGAAAAGAAAAGAAAAGAAAAGAAAAGAAAAGAAAAGAAAAGAAAAGAAAAGAAAAGAAAAGAAAAGAAAAGAAAAGAAAAGAAAAGAAAAGAAAAGAAAAGAAAAGGAAAGAAAAGGAAAGAAAAGGAAAGAAAAGGAAAGAAAAGGAAAGAAAAGGAAAGAAAAGGAAAGAAAAGGAAAGAAAAGAAAAGGAAAGAAAAGGAAAGAAAAGGAAAGAAAAGAAAAGAAAAGAAAAGAAAAGAAAAGAAAAGAAAAGAAAAGAAAAGAAAAGAAAAGAAAAGAAAAGAAAAGAAAAGAAAAGAAAAGAAAAGAAAAGAAGGGAAGGGAAGGGAAGGGAAGGGAAGGGAAGGGAAGGGAAGGGAAGGGAAGGGAAGGGAAGGGAAGGGAAGGGAAGGGAAGGGAAGGGAAGGGAAGGGAAGGGAAGGGAAGGGAAGGGAAGGGAAGGGAAGGGAAGGGAAGGGAGAGAGAAATCCAGATCACCACCCCTGGATCCAGCGTTGTCTCAGGTCTGGTAATCCTGGATGGTGGGTGCACACAGAACAAAGTTTCTGTTGCATTTTTAAGTTCATTTTATTAGCTGGTTAGCATACTAGACGAGGAAGGGCAGGTATTCCACAAATTCATTTCCATGGAAGACAAGGAAAAAGGTAGAGCACCAGTCCAGGTGGTGGTTGGTGGTCATTGCCCAGCTTTGGTTTTTCCTCTGTTCCCAGAGATCTTATCAGTCATCCCAGAAATGATCACCTCTTATCAGTTTTTGTTACCACTTCAATGTCTAAGGGCCATTAGTCGTTGCCAAGTCATTAGGCAAGGCAAGCATGGTGTCTGGCTTCCACAATAGGGTTTCACTCAGTCTATGTCTCCCTCTTTGAGGCTTATCTACGGAGTTTGTCAATGCAACTGCAAGGGAGTGAGGGGGTGCATCATTCAATGCACTCCCACTTCCTTGGGTGACATTCCTTAGACTAATCCAAAGGCCACAGCTTGTCCTTGAGGTTTTCTGTGTCGATGAATGTTTGAGGCATTACTTCCTTCAGTTCCTTACATACAGCACCAATCTCACACATTTACTAATAAAAATAATGCTTATGAATTTAAGATGATGGCTAATACATAAAATTAGAAACTAAATGCAAAGAAGGTTCTTACAACAAAGAGGTTTTACATAGCTGACAAGAGGAAATAAAGCTGAAAAAAGAAGACTGTGACAAAACATTGCATGAACAAAGATGGAAATAGATTAACCATGGACAATAGACCCAAGCCAGAGTTGACCTATAGATGGATCCTGTATATTTTATAACTGATAACCATAGTGCTAATAGGTATTATACAAAGTTATAACAAACCACCTATTCTGATGTAAAAAGTATAAAATAACAGGGTCATGGAGACAGTTGTCTGATACTGTGGCCTGTTGTGAGACCTTGTGCATAATCCAATTAGATAAGCAGAGGAACTCCCTTAGCTTCTTCCTTGAGCCCTGGCCAGGCTCTGGGGGTATCTAATGTGAGACTGAAACCAGATATTTCCGCTTAAAACAAAGGTGCCAGTTATTCTGGCTTGTTGATTTTGGGGTATACAAGGCTGGACCCGCTCACAGCGACTTTGGATGCCTCACCTATGGGTGGACACACTGCATATGATTTCCCACTTGCCGGGACAGGCTCTCCAAATCCTCGCTGTAACCGGGGCTCCCCAGCGCCTGCGGATCTGGATGATGGTAACGTATGCAAGTGGTGATGGATCTTCCTTAATCTCTATTCTCTCTCTCACGTAGTAATGATTTGATGCATTACCTGTATTTTCTTATTTGTTTAAGTGCACTATTCTGTCTTTTCTTACTGTAAGATTTCTGTATTATTCTGTTATATTATTTAGTTATTTCTAGTAAAATACACCTGCTCTTTTCACTCTGGTGTCTGAGTTTAATTGGTATCCCTAATCAGCAATACATAAGTGAATCATAATTCTACAATAATTTTCTTAAGGTTTAGTTGGGGTTTTTTTAGAGAATGAACTTGCTCTCACACAGTCTGTAATGCATAGATAGTTATAAATAGTTATAAGGCAAGGTGGGGTAAGCACTATCATCTGAAGTGGCAAAAACTGTCAGTGTGCTTTATGTGTCTAGTTGAGCAGAAGTTTCATGTTTGCTCTCACTGTAACAAAAACTGAGCAATCCAATATCACTTTTGCTTGTGTGTTTGCTACTACCTGTTCTTATTCATATGATGCTGATGACATGTGGTTTACCACACAGGCAGCATTACAAAATTATTCCAGAGCTGTGACATTTATGTTCCCACATATAGGACCAGTGGACACCTTTGCACACAGGACTCACAGAATTTCCAAATGTAATGTACAGATTTTCAGAAAATCCAAGCACCTGTGTAAGGTTCAAGTACATACTGCTAGACTACTCTGCTGGCAGACATTTATGATCAGCTCCAGGTGTTGTCAAAGTTTAGATAAGATCCCAGTACTGAATATTCAACATCCCCGGAAATTCTAGAGAATACACACAATGGAAACAGCCAAGCTCTTGGAAGTGACAGTGGCAAAAAAAGCTGACAAAGAAAAAAATCTAAACCACTGAGGAAAGCTCTAAATATGACAACAATGTGTGAGATAGGCTGTATCTTCATCTAAAAGGAAGTCAAGTAATTGAAAGAGAAAAGGACTCACTGAGTGCTTTTTAAATGTGATTGTGATACACAGATATTTGTGTGAAATGCTGCAACAAAGAAGATGGACACTAGGCTCCCATCTTCAACAGAGAGACTGCAGCTGTAAAAGCTCAGTCCTCCCAAAATAGCACACTGAAATGAAGAGTACAAACACAACAATGACCTGTATTCTGAGAACTGACATCTGCTGCACACTCAAGAACAGACATTAATTCACTATTTCAGAGGTGGTAACAATGACTGCATAGCAGAGCTGATTGCACCTTTGAAGTACTGTGGAAGACAGTAAATAAAAGAGGTGTATTATTTGTCTCAAGTTGGAGAACATATTTAGAGATAAACTGCACATGATGAACGAGCAAAGTTACTACGTTGATAGATGATTTGTTGATAGATAATATAGAACTGAAGACAAAATTGGGGGCAGCCAGATCAAAAGCAACAAGGTGTCTAAATTGTTTTAAAGCAAGGAGCTTTACATATGAAAGGAGGCAGCAGAGACTACTATGTGAAAGAATTGTGGCTTCCTTAACCCACAAAGGTGAATGTTAAACAGGTAGACTTATCTAAGTTGCATGCTTTCTTCGCAATCCCAGTATCTCTCAAAGACATTAGGCCAACGAGCCCATTACCAGTCTAAATTGATATTCAGTGTGGCTCAAATGCTGTAATAAGCTTACAGTATTCATATGACTGGGCATGAAATTAATCTCATCCTAAACCACGTTTAAAATAGACCCTGCTTCTTTTCTTCTGAATATAAAGGAGCTGGAGTTTTATCAGAGGTAGATATGCACAGTGTAGATGTCTGAAATTACTCTGGAGAGGTAAAAATGTTTGGGTGAGGCTTGCATTGGTCTGAAGGTCTAACATTTTCAAAGCATGCAGTAATAAATGGTTTGAAAGAAGATGTAGGCACATTCTTGTTTTTTGAAATGAATGCTAAATGTCTAGCAGAGATGAAAGATTTGAAATATATATGAACATTCATAAAGGAAAGCATATTCAAAATCAGACTTCCTTCTGCAAGCAGAAGTTCAAGCGTAAGAATCATGTGAGTGTCCGGGAGTGTTCATAAACATCATTTTATTACCTGGATTATATCAGGTGAAATGAACAGATGAGCTTAACACTACCTAAATAAGGCTTTCTTTTCATATATATGTATGTCTTAATAAAACTGCAAAGTCTGCTGACGACTTGAGATTTGATAATTAAACATATTAATTTTTTTCTCAATATGATTGTAGTTAAGGGTAGTTAACGTTTTAAAAGTAGTGAGCTAGCATGAGAGAATTTAAAAACTATGTTCAGTTGAAAAAAAAAAATGTATCCAGTTTCTTAGTAAGCTTTCCCAGGACATTATAAGAGTTTCTGGATAGGAATTTTTTTAAGCTGCATGTTTAAGTTTACTTGACAGTTAGCAGATGTCTTAGGGGTAGAATTCTCTTCCAGCATCCATGAATAATAAGAGAAGCTTCTGGAATACCACAAGGTAATGGAGATCACACTGGAGCCCCAAGGGTTTTCTGTGGGGATACGACACATGCAATGTGGACAGAGCAGGAGCTTTGTTAAAACAGATGGCATAATTGAGTGGTCCAAAACACTCTGTTGTGCTGCCAAAAACCATTCACCTGCACGTGTACACTTCCTGTAAATAATACTGATGTATTGGAGGGAAAAGAAGTGTGAAAAAATTAGAAGTTTTACATACATGAACAGGGTCTTCAGAGTCTCTTCCCTGGACCACTGAACATAAATATTGTAGTTCATGTTGCAAAGACTGAGGAGACAATAATCAGTTCTGTCAGATCATAGAATCATAGAATGGTTTGGGTGGGGTTGGAAGGGACCTTTAAAGGTCATCTAGTCCAACCCCATTGCTATGTGCAGGGATAAAAGAAATGGGTTTAGGTGACAGGGTTCAAAAGGGTTGACTTGCCTTCATTAAGGGTAAAGGAAAACACCATCAGCATTTGAACAGAAAAATGAAAAACCTGGTGAGGACTTTGTCTTATTTATGTAGGAGAGTGATTCAAGCTGGAGTGCATGCAGCCCTGATACAGGTAAGAGATTAAAATTCTATTTGTATAAATTATTAAAAAGCCCAAGTATTTATCCTTGCTGAAAGAATACTAGATATAATATGTGGGAGACATCAGCCTGTCAGCCCTATGCAGCCCCTGAAAAGCAGCTAGGCTTTGATGAGAAACAGGCCTTGGGAGAAAGATAAGAAACTGCTGAGTTGTGCCAAAGTGGCAGGGAAAAACAATGGACAGCTGCAACACTGAACTGTGGAAAAGTACTGAACTGTGAGAAGTTACCGCCGCGTGAACAGCACGTGAACAAGAAGTTGATTGGTCTGCACAGTGCGTGTTAGAGTGGTCTTATGCTGGTAGGAGAAAAGGTTGATAACAGTCTAATTGCTGATTTGCTAATTATGAAGTAAGAGCTTTGGCAAGAGCATAAGTATGTACTATTGGAAAAATAAATGGCTT
The DNA here is from genome assembly GCF_047716275.1 of Strix uralensis. Lineage (NCBI taxonomy): Eukaryota > Metazoa > Chordata > Aves > Strigiformes > Strigidae > Strix > Strix uralensis. The sequence continues at coordinate 29,625,236 of NC_133974.1, forward strand.
TGCTTGTTATAACTCTCATAGAGTTGTGCAGGTCTGATATCCTCCCGCAACAATAATACATGGCATTTGTAAAAGAACAGGGGTGGGGTTCATCTCATTTAACTTCAAATATGTGTAGTGGTTGTACTTTATGATCAATGGAAAGGAACAACCACTTCAGAGATCCTAAGATGGATAGGTCAGAAGACCTACTTTATGTCAGAAGAATTACACCTTAGCAGTGTCACTAACAGCACAAATATATAAAATAAGGTAGGTGAATACCTACCTTATAATTTATACTGTAATATCTTATATAAAATAATGCATAAGAATATTATATGCAGTTTTAGAATGCTATATATGATTATATAGTATATAGACCTATATAAAAGTATTAGCATATTTTTTCTCCAAATTTTCATTGGGGTAATTTTTTAACCCATTCAGCCTTCAGTAATTGATATAGATTTACAGTTTGTACATGCCTGTGCACTTAAGTGGCTTTGTAATGCATGTGTGTTCACTGATTTGGCAGGAAAAAATGAAATTGTATTTGTAAGTTCTGGGATAGCTTTGGGTGTTGATGATCCAGCCATTCCCTGAATATTCAAATTCCTTATGGCATTGGTTGTCCAATCATAACTTTTTGGATTCAATGGGATGAATTCATGCTGCAAAGATTGTCTCCAAATTCCTGCTTAACTGTGTGCATAGAGTGCAAGATGGAACAGATGGTCTTTGCATGGTAGGAGCTTGCTAGAATCAGTTTCACCTCTTTTTGCCAGCACAGCTGACAACAGTATTAATTGATATCAGTTGTTGCACTTTTAGGAGGGCATAGAGAACACATAAATTCTTACAGTTTCTAAAAGACATGCATAAAATCTCTCATGCTTGCACAAATTCATAAAAGGTCTGTTGGGAATGGTGCTCTTTTTGTGTAAGATTTTGTTTAATACAGTTCCAAGCTTTCCCTTGCCAGGAATAATATTAACTCTGTCGCATTCCAAAGAGACGTGCAGGTCTGTCAGTGCTCTAAATGCATCATCAGTTCCAGGGAACTGACATAATTTAAATACAGTGTCCAGTATCTCTGCCCAGATACTTTTACTTATAGAAATATAATGTCCATTGTTAATGTGCAAGAAAACCAATATGCTATTTGATTTTTGTTATTAAAATTGCTTAGGTAACTGGGGTTCTTTATCAAATGAATCCCTCTTCCAAAAATGAGTACTTAGAAAGCATCAAAATGTATGTGACAGATATCATCATAAGCATTATATGCATCAGTTCCTTTTAGAAGTGAATAATATCACAGGTTAAGAAAGGAGATCTTTCCCAAGTACCTCATATATGATTTTATGGAGCCCATATGAGGAGTTATGAAGACGTCCTTTCATGACTCTTGCTTATGATGCTAAATTCTACCTCTAATTCTGGAAAACCTGCACCTTGAAATATTTACCAGAAACAGATAGAATGGTATTTGGTGCAGGTATGGATGAGAATAAGGTTTGAAACATTGTCATTTTCCACTCTACTTTGTAATTGCCAGTGTTGAGTTCCTGTGATTATTTGATTTCATGAGAGAGGTGCAAGAAAAAGAAGATTGAGGGGCAATGTGGGGCAAGAACACAGATTTTTTAATGAATTCACATTAAATAACTTTGGCAAAAGCTAGTCAGTTTATTATACAAATATTTGACCTAGATTTTGAACCAGCTCAGTGTTTGAGTTTTGCAGTCCAATATATTGTCATATTTTCTCTGGGAAGTTTCATGGACTATGCACAATACAGATGATGCAGACCGAATCTATGAAGTGCACTGTCAAAAACTGCAGTCTGTTGTTTGGTGCTGTATTAATAAAATGTATTATTAAGGAACTAGCTACAAGTGATTCTTGTATAGTGTGAGCATCAGTATAAGAGATAAATGAGATAGCTTCTGAATTCTCTCTAACAACTTTTATGAAACTTCACCAATGAAACCATCAGATTCCAGCACTGATCTCTTGGCATATATGCACTGGTAATATGAAAATCATCTATATCTGTAGGTGTGGAATTCAAGGACTGCTTGACTGTTAACAATCCTTCATCAAACTTAGATTGCACGTATATGGTTTGCATGTTTTTTTCTCAGTTATTTTGATGAAAGTAAAACTTCATTTACTGCATACTTACAAAGCTTGAGCCTCTAAATAAGTTGAAGAAATTCTCTTCTAGATGGGACACTGGTGGTCCAATTGCAACAGTGGACTCTAATGACTGTGACACAGAGGATTAATTGTGATGCTTAAAAGGTCTTCAGAGTTCAAAGGAGGATGTAAAGGTTTTGATGGGACTGTTCAAGAAGTTGATAGGATGAGATTCACAAGAGGTCAGAAAATAGTTTCTTAATTTTCTTGAAATAGAAAAAGTTGTGGTCTATTAATCATAAATAACATGAAAGTAGCTGCATTATTTTCCTACATTCTAATAAATATTTGGAGCAGACAATAGGGATTCAACTTTCTCTGAAAAAATAATTCTTACATTAATAATAGCTGATATAATGCTATTTATTTATTTATGAGCCATGAGACAATTGATGTTTTCAGCCTGTCAGTCATTTAGATGTCTCTTTCATAGATAATATTTGATGGTTTTCATAGTCTGTTTTCAGGTTGTTAACTCTATAGTTTTCTCATAATACTACACAGTACTACAAACCATGATTTAAACTATGATTTTCTTTAAGCTTAAATTTAAGAATATTTAAAATATATTAATAATATCTGGTGTACACCCACCAAGTTCTCTCTGTTAAGTTAAGAATTGAATTCTACTAGATGTAAAAGATTAAGAAGTGATGGGAATAGATTATGGGAACCTAATAGGGAAAAGGAGAAGATGCAAAGGTTGAATTCCATAGGAAAAACAGCCTTTCTTTGTTGGGGAGTGCCAGAGAAGGATTTTGGGGAGAAAAAGGAAGAAAAGAAATAAAATTTTTAAAAAGGTAGAGAAAGTCAGAGAGAGAATATGCTGGTTGAAGCCTTGTACTGTGTTTGTGTGGCAAGGTTTTGGTAGCAGGGGGCTATAGGGATGGCTTCTGTGAGAAGCTGCTAGAAGCTTCCCCCATGTCCAACAGAGCCAATGCCAGCTGGCTCCAAGATGAACCCACTGCTGGCCAAGGCCAAGCCCATCAGTACCGGTGGTAGCACCTCTGTAATAACATGTTTAAGGAGAAAATGTTGCTGTGCAAAAGAAATTGCAGCTGGAGAGACAAGTGAGATTATGTGAGAGCAACAACTCTGCAGACACCAAGGTCAGTGAAGAAGGAGGGAGAGGAGGTGCTCCAGGCACCGGAGCAGAGATCCCCCTGCAGCCCGTGGTGCAGACCATGGTGAGGCAGCTGTGCCCCTGCACCCATGGAGGTTAATGGAGGAGCAGATCTCCACCTGCAGCCCGGGGAGGACCCCACACTGGAGCAGGTGGATGCCCAAAAGAGACTGTGACCCCGTGGGAAGCCCACACTGGAGCAGGCTCCTGGCAGGACCTGTGGCCCCGTGGAGAGAGGAGCCCGTGCTGAAGCAGGTTTGCTGTCAGGACTTGTGACCCTGTGGGGGACCCACGCTGGAGCAGTCTGTTCCTGAAGGACTGCATCCCGTGGGAAGGACCCCACACTGGAGCAGGGGAAGAGCGTGAGGAGTCCTCCCCCTGAGCAGGAAGGAGTGGCAGAGACAACAGGTGATGAACTGACTGAAACCCCCATTCCCCATCCACCTGTGCTGCTGGGAGGGAGCAGGTAGAAAAATTGGGAGTGAAGTTGAGCCCGGGAAGAAGGGAGGGGTGGGGGGAAGGTGTTTTTTAAGATTTGGTTTTATTTCTCATTACCCTATTCTGAGTTTTGATTGGTAATAAATTAAACTAATTTCCCCAATTTGAGTCTGTTTTGCCCATGATGGTAATTGGTGAATGATCTCTCCCTGACCTTATCTCAACCCACAAGACTTTCTTTGTATTTTTCTCCCCCTGGCCAGCTGAGGAGGGGGAGCAATAGAGTGGCTTTGGTGGGCACCTGGTGTCCAGCCAAAGTCAACCCACCAAAAGCCTGAAGAAGACCCAGCACTGGACTGGTGCTAGGATACAGTATGATCCCAAGGAGAAGCAGATCAAAGAAAAGACCAAAAGTTCCAGTTACTGGGAAAAAATCATGACCTCTGCAGAAATTCTTTTGAGCAAAACGGTATTTTCATACTGGCCTGACCCAACTGAAAGGATGACAACCCAGATAACTCCTATAGGATATTTGGTGAAACCAGCAAGTATTTCCTTACGGGCTAAATATCCACCAGTTTATCTTATCTACAAAGATGGTAAAATCATACTAAATAAATATGTATAAAAAGAAAACAACCTGTAAGTATAACAACTTGCCACAGAAAAAAGGCTTTCTTTGCCATGATTTAACCTAATGAAGGCAAGAAGTAGATTTCTATGTTACTTTTGCAGTTGCTGCTTTTTCTATAGCTTAAGTCAATGTGTAGTTAGGAGAACTGAGATATAGGTTCTTGGTACCCACATTACATTTAATTCAATACACTATTATGCTTTCTTCTCCTAGATTTGCTTGCTGTACTCTTATTTGAATCATATTTTCACTTAGACTTCCAGTTTTAATCTTTAAACAGCCAGCTGTGGTTTCCTCTGATCACACTGGGAATGGCAAAAAATGGATTAATCCAAAATTTGCCATTCCTGCTCATTTCTATGCTTCAGAAAACAGAGATGTACTGTTCAGGACAATATATAGTATAATATTTCATAAAGGTTTATCCAAAACCTGGTGAAATAATAAATATAGGAAAAAACAGAAGATCAAAAGCATGAGTGGAAAAATAAGTATCTTTTTTAAAAATATCTAATTTTGTCTATTTAATATATTTATTATTTTGCTTCATGCACAATATATGGAGTACATCTACAGTAGCTAATTTCTCTACCTTCTACTTATAAACTCCACCATAAAGTCCACCAGAGAGACATTTTTCAGATTATCCTAAAGAGGTATCTCTTTTTAAAACATAGTTTCTTTCCAATGGGCTCCTGTATTTTCTGTTCTTCACATGAGATTTGTTTTTTAGAGCTACTCATTATGTTTTAAGCAATAGCTGAGGAAAATACATCAGGTTAAAGTTTGTATGAACAAAAATTAAAGGGAAATGTTATCATGGTAAGTCTGTGCTCAGTATGAAAAGTCTGGACGCTGCATAAATCCTATTAGTTGCTCTCAGCTCAGTCCAGCAAGCAGTATTTAACCACAGTAGCAGAACTTGGAAGTGAAAAACAGTATCTAATTAACAGAGTTAACTGTACTGTGAAACAGAAACATGAGACATACAAATAAAGGAAAATGGAACGGCATCGTGTTTGGAGGTTTATGAAAGTAAAATGAGGAAACCTCACATCAAAACATAATATTTGGAAAAATAAAACATAATCAAATGAAAAACCTGTTTACCTTGGAGAAGAAAGAAAAGAGGAAACAAAAATAATCTATGGCATGTAGAACTTTTAGGGGTGGTTGGTGGGTTGCGTAAACAGAGTAAGGAAAATGTCTAATTAAATCCACCCACTGTTGGTGTGAAAGGGAAGAAGCTCCATTTAATTTTTCTCAACTGTGAAAATTACAAAAATTATGATCCTTAAAGCTGAAGTAAACTTTTTACAAAAAACCAAGACAAATAAGGTTATTTACATATAAAAGAACTTTCAGGTTTTTAATCTGCTCAGTCAAAAACACTTAGGAAGAAATAAGCCATTTTTATAACAGCTTAGGATAAAAATGCTGTAAGTATCTGCTGTATTTGGGGAAATGCTGTCCTCTTCAATGTTCATACATAAGGCTAACTTTTACACACGACCATAGTTTCGCCAAACTAACTGTCTGAATTCTTCTTATGGGTAGTCTTATTTAAGACATGCATCTTTACTCAGTTTAAAAGAGCTAGAAGACATAAGCTAGCACTAAAACAATAAAGCTAACATAAGTTAGCTAATATAAATTAGCTTTTGCTAATGTAAGTTAGCAGAAACATTAGAGTGTGGTAGGTCAAATCACAGCTGCAGGACACCATGGAGACATTGAGGTTAAATTAACTGACTGTATTAGATCATTGCAAGATAAAAGTTGCTGTGCCACCTGGATGTTGCCAAATATGAGTAGAGTGCATGGAATGGCCCAGATAGCAATGGGAAGGAGGGCCAAGCAGCGTGAGGCTAAGCTATGGTTATCACTATAAAAATGAAAACACTGAGGATGGACGACTTTGGAATTAGTGGTGATGTGTTTACTGAGACCCCTGATCTATCACCTGACCAAACTGCATCTCCATAAGAGTTTGAACAAGGAGAACAATGGAGAAATACAAATTCACTTTTCCTAGAAGAGTTAGATCTGATTTCACTGTTTGTTTATGCAAAAATTCTACAGACAAGCGAACAATTTTTTAAGGTTTCCCAGAATCACTGAAACAAAGAATTGTTGAGGTTAGAATGGGCCTCTGGAGGTCATCTTGTTCAAACCATCTGCTCAAGCAGGGCCATCTAGAGCCACTTGGCCAGGACTGTGTCCAGATGGCTTTTGAATATCTCCAAAGATGGAGATTCCACAACCTTTCTGAGTAACCTGTGCCAGTATTTAGCCACCCGCACAGTGAAAAAGTGTTTCCTGATGTTTAGACAGAATCTCCTGTGTTTCAGTTTGGGCTCATTGCCTTTGGTCCTGTCACTGAGTGTCACTTGACAGTCAAGTGAGTGGAGCAATCATGTTTTCTAGGACAAAGCTGAATGGGATAGGATTAGTTACCACCTATTAACCTACCCTGGAGACAAGATGCCTGCGATGTTCCACATGGCACATTTTTAGAAAGGGAAAAAGTGGCCATACTTCCTGACACTGTCTGTCAGGGCTCTAATCCAACTATCAAGAACAGTATTATTATGGTAGATTTTTAGAAATCTGTTGATTACAACATGTTTAGAAATATTTCTGTCTACCATGTCCATGTTTTGAGTTCCTAAGACCACATTATATCCATAATCGAGATCCTTCATTAACTTTAGAACAGTTAGTGAACCATGCCACTGTTATGTTAAGGATTAAAAATTTCTTGATGTGTTGATGACAACAGCTATGTTGTTCTGTGTCAAGGCTGATCTCCAAGTCCTGAGGACAGGGCATTCTTGGTAAGAGAGATTAGCTTTTGAGAGGGTCTTCCAGGACTAAGAGGATTTCAGACTGCAGCCATCAGTAGTGAAAGCTATGAAATCTTCCACTTTCAATAAAGCTTTCCAACATTCCAATATCCCTGTTAAATGAAATTGAGGAAAGCAAATAAATATTTCTATCTACTATAGAAATGTAACAGTTTCCACTTTATATATGTATCATATATATAGTATATCTAGTAAAAGAAACTTTCATTCTCCCTCAAAATCATCGTTCATTTCCTGGAACTGAAGAATAAACAGAAATGTCATTAAATATCTTTGCCATTTATTTTGTCACAAAGTATCATATTAGTTGTGATAGATAAACTGCTAAGATTTAATAGATAGATAAATAAGCATAACTTAAATAAGCATAGCTCCTATTGTACCAGCTGACGCTGGAGAAGTAGTGTACCTGTGTGGCAGGTGCACCTGCCCAATGAAAATAGGGCTTCTTGGCTGCTGAAGTGTAGCAGCTCCTGATTGCCTGTTCTCGGGGCTTCACGGTAGTTGGGGCTTTTGGCCAATGGGAGCCGCTGTTGACCACAGATCAGATTCAGCCCAGGTATAAATGGAGTCCCCTGGGGGAGCTATTCTGAGCTTATCCCCTATAGCATCATGCTGTGGTTGAGGACTCTCCCCTTGGGTCGGGACACTGCCCAAGGAAACTCCTTGAGGTGACTTAGGTTGGGATACTGCCCTGAGCAGGTCCTCCAGGTTGAGAGCCCTCACTTGTTAGATGAGTGATAGAGCATTTTGGTTTGTCGTTAAACCCTAGGGAGTTGTTCTGTTCTCCTCTCACAGACATTCAAACCTGTAATTGGTGCAGGGCTAGTTAATTGTTTTGACAATAAAATTCTTAATTTTTGGTAGTTGTGTTACCACAAATTCGGTCTCAAAAGAACCCCCTAAGACTTAGTTTGAAGTTTTAGAAGGCAGGCATTCTTTGTTGCAGCGCTGGATGCACTTGGATCATTCCACCTAACGTGCATGTCGAAACACAAAAGCATGCTTATGATATACAATAAAAGAAATGAATATTCATGTAATTGCCGAGGAGTACACACCTATTTCCAGAGGATCTAATGCATATGTTAATACATTGTGCAAGCGTATTAAAATTTGGGGAAGGGTCTCTGAGGGGCTTCCATGGGGATTTTTGGTGGTCTGTGGTGGTCCCTAGTGGTTGTTGAAGAGGTGTCTTAGTGTCCTTTCCATGAACTCTGAGGTTTTTTTCATATATGGCCTTGTCTTGCTCATTGCTCTGTCTGTAAAGTTTCTCAGCTTTTTTATCTTTGGCTACCACAGGTGTCTGTTGGTTTCTCGGCCCTCCCCAGGATGTACCCACCACAGCTGCAAAAATTATGTCCTTTGGTGCATTCTTGTCTGAGGCCCCTTACAGCAATTAGCACCAACTGCTTGCAGGCATCAGCTAGCAGGCATCAGTTGGTTGCTTATTCGAGAGCCTCCATAACAACCTGGTATAAGAAATCTCTGTAAAAGAGTATTTGTCTCTTATCAGTATGCTTCCTTTTTTTGTTTTCTTTCTTGTACTGCAAATCTATCACTAAAAATAATAGGAAATTTGCTACACCGAGATAACATTTACATGCTTTTAAAACTCTGCTTGCTGTAATCTTTAAAAATATAAGACCCTTTTAGCCTCATTTACCAAACAAACATGGCTTCTGTAATTACACTGTCCATTTGCCTGTCTCTTTTCACATCTGTCCACTCATTTGTCTTCCTTTTGATAAATTGAATCTCCTAGTCAGGTTGCACTAAATTTGACTGAAGTGTCATAAATTCACATGAGTTGTGATGATCAGTGGAGGGATAGATGTGTGTGTGTGAGGGAGAACAGGGAGAGGGACACGGAGACTCAACTGGGACTCCTATTGAGTAAAAAGCTGAGCTGAGAGTGGATGGAGGTGAGAAGTGGATAAGTCTAGAAAAAGGGAATGGCTAGGAGATGTGGGTTTATACTGGGACATAAGGGAGTATACAAACACAAAGGAAACAAGAATTTTTCTGTGTGACATACTAGCCAAATCCATCTAGTCTAGATAGGTTTCTTAAATAGCATAATATCATTATTTGAGGCTTCCAGTTAATTAAATTCTTTAACAGGAGGTAGAATACAGAGTATTCTATGTATGAATACAGTGTAATTATTATACTGTGTCTGTGATGAAGGCTGAAAATAAAGTAATAAAGTGTTGTCCTTTATAAGATGAAAAGTGTAAAATTCCTATGTATCATAATGTGAAATTTCTATTTAAAGTGTTAAAAACACTCTCAATTTGTACTTTTGTACTAACTAATACTTAAAGCATTGATTTATTTTATTTCAAGTGCCAAAGAGAATATTTTTGTACATTTTGACTTGCACATATTTTGTACTCTTTATGGGGCTGATATACACTGACAGCTACAGCTGAAAAGTCAAATTGAAACACAGCTACTGTTTCCTCAAGGAGTTATTTCACATGTCATTTAAACATTTAAAATACCAAAGTGATGGCTTAATTCCTTGGAGTGTGTATAACTCAAATGACACAGTAAAAGTGTTGACATCAAAGTGAATACCAAACAAACGCCAAGTAAAAATCAGATCATTTAAAATGCAAACACGTCTTTAACTATGAAAGCTGAAGATAAAAGCAGTGCAAGTGCAGAAACCTACGCATCCTTAGAATAAAGTTTCAAGAATCCATATGTTACAAGGATATTGTAGCACCACGTGTCCATTCCTCAGTGATTTGTATCAGAAGTAGCGGAAATAATACCTGTCAATGCCTCTATAAATCTCAGATGCAAGCCCTTGACTGCCTTCTCAGTAATACCACTTTTACATGCTCCTTTTAATGTTCAGGGACTTGTTTATTCAAACCACATTCCTGAATATGCTCACTCTTACAATGTTTTGAACAAAAATAGGGTGAGGCTATGCACGGATGTTCTTCTTATAGTTCCAGATGTGGTTTGTTTTTTGTTTTTTTTTTTTTTTTTCCAATGGGTACAGGGATGCAGTTCATGACAAGAAAACTGCACCAAGAACAGTGAAACATTGCCTTGCATAAGGAGGCAAAAATCTGACATAACACCACATGTAACTGTCTCTTTGTATCCTCACCTCAGGCTAGCTCTTTGATGAAGCAAAGTTCTGTCTTTTGGGGACTCTCAGATACATTGTATTGAATTAAACCTCAAGGCTATTCCATCTAAAATTCAGAATTAAGACTTCAATAGTGCTCAGTCAATGTCATAAAGAGCCAGTTTCTTGTAAGCATATATGTAAGGCACGCAGAGTTGATAATGTTTAAAATTGCATTATTTGACACAAAAGCTGTTGGGCATTTATTGGCATTGTCTGTACTTTGTGATTTTTATACAGGGGTCCAATACGACACTTTCACTGATTTTTAGCTGATACAAAAACATGCATTTTTTTCCTCTCTCACTGATATCTGTCTTTAAGATGTGACCGCTCTGTTGTGTTTTCTCCTGATTTTTCAAGCTCAGAAGAAAAGCTTCAGTGTTGACCTTTTCCAAACATTTAATAATTTCTTCACTATACTAGGCATGGATTTAACAACTGGTCAATCTACTTATCTTCTGGTGAAGCAAAAATTAAGAGTCTGTATCCAAAGTCGTCCAGGTGTCGGGATCCACACCTGAGATATGTATTTGTAGGACTCCACAAGCAGCACAGTCTTCCCCAAATATGACCAACTAAAGTTGGTAAGGATGTGCTGAAACAGAGTGTCAGCCAAAAGCAGTCAGATGGCAGCTGTTGTGCCATTGCCGATAACAATCTGCATCATCTTCCGCTTTCTGTTTCATTCCATAAACCAGTTGCAATGGGACATAACCATTATCACAACAGAAATCTATTCTACTAGAATAAGTTTCAGTGATGCTTACCTTCATGCAAAGTTGAAATGTAAGCTTCCTGGGGAAAAAACAGCTCTTGTTGTTACATGCATTAGTCTTTCAAATAAGAGACCTGTCTTTATTTCCTATGTATACAGCCTTCCTAATTTACACCCCAATTTTGTTAATTTGTTTCTCACGTGATGGGTACACAATGGATGTCTCAGGGACCCTCTGACTTGCTTTGCCTTGCAGTCTGTACATCTGAGGTTTGACAGACCATACCTATGCTGTAAAAATAAGCTGGGTTCAAGGCTGGTCCCACCAAGAGCAATACACAGATTATTTGAGAGCAAACCAGTCAGGCTGGGCTCAGGCACAGCCTCCAGCACAGCCAGCTATTGAGAATCACTATACAATTGAGCATACCCAGTTAGCCTGTTACACGCCTCCTGCTGCAACAGGCGGGTGGAAAGATGCTAGGGAGAAAGTTGAACATACTTTCCTTGTTCAGAGCAGTCTACATATAGTTCCTACATCTTTCCCATGCACATCTTTTCTGGGGAATATATATGTGATGTCACTTTGTAGTAGAAGAGAGATATGCAGGTAAGAAACCCACAGTGCCAGTCCTTCTTGGGTAAAAGCAAAGCAGGGAAACTGCTGACTGACAGGTTGCTTTGCTGCATAATTACCTTTTTTACCTACACCTTATATCAGCCCTATGTCAATGTTCCCAATATCCATAAAGATTGTGTGTACAGGCTCCTGATTCATCAGGAACTGTTTACACATGGTGGATGCAAGAACAGTCCCTCAGAAAGGCCATTGGAGCAAATGTTTATAGAGCTTCCAAAACTTTTTTCTTTTTTTTCTTTATGTTCTCCATTGATTTTAATTAAACTCACTCAAAGTGAATCAGGGCATGGAGAAATATTAGTGGTTGTTAACCAAGACTGGGGTTTTAAGTTAAACATCTGTTGGAGATGTTTGAAATACAGATTATGTAGGCACCCGGAAAATATTATGTGCCATGATATTTCTTTATGCTGGCTCAAGAGGGAAGCAGCCATGCTGAAATATCACCAGCAGGTCTATTTCCAGAGAACGTAAAGTCAAAAAGTTGCTGGGTCACAGCTTTGTTCTCAAGTTTACATCTAAAAGGTGCCAAAGTCATGCTTACTGTAAGTCATCTTCCCAGTGTCGCATCAAGTATGAGTATAATCTATTCAAATACAGATTTGAGACTACCATATCCCTATACATAAAACCAAGGGAGAAATATTTAAAGAGGTGATAATTTAATTTATTCATTTCTTTAGATTGCTTAAATATTCATACATCCAAAGCTCTGGGTGCACATACAAAATATTAATAGAAAATCCAGGAACATAATGAAGTCATACGATATATGTCTCAGAGCTACTTTGTCAGAGGAAACCACTGCATTCTAAAAGCTTTATTGCTCTCCAGAGCCATTTGATTATTTCCTTCTTTTTCTTTGACCTAAATGTTAGTAGAGAACTTTAGGAAAAGAACTTTTGATTTTTCAAATACTCTGTGTAGGTTTTAATGGAGAGAAAAAAGAGAAAGGAGAGGTGAGGAGGAGGGAAGGGGGAAAAGAGAGGGGGAGGGGGAAAAAAAAGGAAGAGAAACACAAAATGGAAACAAAAAAAGAAAAAGAGGAAAAGAAAATGAAAATAGAAAAAAACAAGTGCATGTGCTGGTTTGGTATACTTAACAGGACAAAAGTGTATGCTCTAAAATACCTTGTTATTAGGGTACAGCTTTATTATCCATTAGGCTAGTTCAATGAAAAATATTTATTCTAAAAACCTTCAATCAGGAAATTTGAAAAACAGTCTACCATCTCAAGCTGCCTCAAAAAAAATTTTGTCTGACCTGATGAGACAAATCAAGACCACAGTAGTGATTTAATGGAGCAATCAGCAATGTGTCAAATCTGATTGATGGGTCCCTTCAGAAACAGGTGATTTGATCCCCCCCAGCACAGACAAATCTTCCCCAGAAGACGCTATTGCTGACACAAGCTGTGGAAAGATTTTTCCAGTCAACTGTTTTTTATTTTGCCCTTGAATTGAGGTGATTCTTTTTTTGTCCAACCCCTTTGCTTTGACTTGATTTGAATAGTATTGTCCTGACCTAAAGATGTTATTTATGACAGAACATAGCTCTTACCTTTCAAATGTTTTATCAGATTTCTCTGTTAAAGCTAAATTAAGAAAGTAATAAATGTAATTTGCACAAAACACCAGTTCTAATAGCTATAAATGTATTTTAGAAACAATTAAATTCACACTGAGTCCAGAAGCAGTTACCTTCTTTCTGGATTTTAAGTGAGTGTAGAATGACTGCAGAGAAAGGCAGAGGGCAAACAGGCATAAACCAATTAGGGGCTCTTGTTACTTCAAAACAGTTCCAAATAATTTCATGTGAAGTTATTATTTGGCTTTATAAAGTATACATATTTGAAAGCTTTGTTGAAAAATATTACTAAAATTGTTTTTAACTTGTGTCAATAGAAAACTACATGAGTTGCTTTGCTGCTTCCAAATCTGATCTCTTGCAAATCTAAAAGGTCTCTGCCTTCTCTGCTTTACAGCCTTACACACAGAAACCAGTTTTTTAAATAAGACCTTACCATAATTTGACATACCAGGCTGCAGATATAGTGGTCCTGCGTGTTTTAGTAGATGTCATCCTTGCTAAGGCCAGGGACATTGAAGGCATTATAAATATTTTATTGTTACAATTAAAATTCAACATTATAGAACTACAAAGTTAGCATACACTGTTTATGTAATGCTGAGTGCATCATAAATAAATATAAATAAGCAGAGTGTGAACAAACTGTCAGCAGAACAAATGAGCTGACCAGGCCTCTCCTCCCTGTCAGGACAACTTGGTGAAGCTCTGCAGCTCATTGTGACTGAGGTGTGCATGCAGAGGGAGATTTCAGGAATGTAATTCCTGAATGTAAAGTGATGGTAGCAGCACCCTCCTCTCTCCCACGGCTACCCACCAAACCCAGTGCTGTGGAGCTGGGGAGACACAGCACATTGCCAGCACTGCTGTGCAGCCATCCTCTGCTATGGCTGTCCAGCAGCACAATTTTTTCTCCTGACAGGTCATCTTGGGAACAGCCTGAAAAAATGCATCTCGGGATCTGGAGGATTCAAAGATGGAGACATTTTTTGCTCCTTGGTCTTTCTCGGTCCTCTGGGTGCACCCAGCTTTTGGTAGTGCAGCTTTTTCAGCTGCAACCAACAGCCAGGAGCATCAACTATGAGTGTAGATGAACTAGAGTGTGATCAATGATAGGCATGAGTGAGTAAGTAAGCCGGTAAGTAGATACACAACAGAAAAGAAAAACAGAATCAGTTTAATATACAAATTTTCTTTATATAAATTACTTCTCCACTTAAGATCTGAAAGTAATTTCCATTAAAAAGGCATGAGCTTGTAGGGAGAATCACAGAATCATAGAATCAACTAGGTTGGAAAGGACCTTGAAGATCATCTAGTCCAACCATTAACCTAGCACTGCCAGTTCCCATCTACACCATATCTCTTCAGTGGGAAGAGAAAGCAGAACATAATTTCTTCTGTAAAAACTTAGGTCTACATGATGGTGTTTATTTTTCTTTATGAAGAATAAAAAATTATGTTTAACCTCTGAGCAGTTGAATAAGGTAATTATTTGCAACGCATTAGCAGTAATATGAAATTTCATATAAAGTATGTGTGATCTGAATCAAGAGCATGTAAGGTAATTTCTTTTTAATGATGTCAGTTCATAATTAAAATCAACAGAAGGGGGTTATTTTTGGAGGATGGGAGTTAATCTTTAACTGTGCCTGTTACAGATCTTGTGTCCAATCCCAGTCTGTCTGCTTTATTAAAATGTATTTGGTGTGCTTCTCTAACAAAAATAAATTTTAACACCTTTCTGCAAACAATTTCCTTCCTGTTAGAATCATTTTAATTTGTAATTATAAAATCATCAGTATAACAAGATACAGTTGGAGTTTGAAGAGTATAGTTTATTTTTTTTAATTACAATTAATGAATAATTGAAAATTATATTAATCTAATGAAAATAAATTTGAATTTATGATTATTTCATTTTCATTTTTATTAAATCCATTTATAAGATGTTCATCGCAAGAATACACTTGAACTTGTCATTAAATATCCCAAATAGGATCAAAACAGTCTGATCACTTATTCCTGTTATCTCCTAGATTATATGCACATGAATGTGGTCAGTTAGATGCCTACAGTAAAATTTGTTTTCTATTAAAATTGAAGACACAATTCCTGGTGATGTAGAGAGGTCAATACTTTGTCCATGAAAATGCACAGCATAATCAACTAGGAAGGTCTTTGAGAAGAAATGCTGCTTTCATCTCCTTCAGTCTATGCAGCTCTGACCTGAAAGATAATGATGACCCTTGGCCCTCATTAGCATCCATGGAATCTGAGGGTGTTTAGCATTTTCTCAGCAGCTTACAAGTACCATGGCATAGCCCCAAACCAAGAGCCTATTAAAAGTACATGTATGGTTCTTGTTGGCTCTGTGGACATGGGATCAGATTTGTTCTATTAGCCCCAAAGGTCAAAGACAGAATTAGCCTTTGAAGCTATTTGATGTCATTCTTTGATGATGAGTAGATAATGCTTTAAGGGATTCATCTGACATAGCTTTATCCATCCAGAAGTTGAGTGTCTAGTCCAAATTTTCAATATTTTTAAGTTTGCCAGTTGCATCTACCTTACAAAAAAATCTTAGGTTGAGATGATTTGGGTTCTGGAGGTTTTCCTTTCTGTATACTGACTGAAAGAAATGTTTAAATGAATGGTTAGATTATCTGGCTGTCGTGGTTTAATGCCAGCCAGCAACTGAGCACTACACAGCCGTTTGCTCACTCCCTCCCCAGCAGAATGGGAGAAGACAATTGGAAGGGTAAAAGTGAGAAAACTTGTGGGTTGAGATAAAGACAGTTTAATAATTGAAATAAAATATATTAATAATGGTGATAATGATAATAATAATAATAAACTGTAATGAAAAGGAAAATAACAAAGAGAGAGAAATAAAACCCAAGAAAGACAAGTGTTGCAGATGAAAACAATTTATCACCACCAACTGACCAATGTCCAGCCAGTCCCTGAGCAGTGGCTCTTCCACCAACCTTCCCCCTAGTTTTATTGCTGAGCATGACATCACATGGTACAGCATATCCCTTTAGTCAGCTGGGGTCAGCTGTCCCAGCTGTGTTCCCTCCCAGCTGTGACCCCTCCCAACTTCTTGGGAACCCCCAGCCCACTCGCGGGCGGGGTGGTATGAGGAGCAGAAAAGGCCATGATTCTGTGTAAGCACTGCTCAGCAATAACAAAAACATCCCTGTATTATCAGCACCGTTTCCAACACAAAATCTAAAACATAGCCCCATACTAGCTACTGTGAAGAAAAATAACTATCCCAGCCAAAACCAGCACAATGACTAATTTTAGAAAGCCTTGATTATAAGACACAAATTCATCATTAAGGCAACTGAAATTTCCGAAATATTTATCAGTTCAGGTGCTATCAGGTCTCCTATGCCCAGCTTCAGACATCACAAAGTCCTGTGGGCTGCAGAAAAGTACTCTGCGGGCTTTGGGGTATGCCAGTTGGCTGAAGCTACTGGTGGGCACAGTCTTATGGTACTTGGAAGTGCTACATCAAGGAAGGAACTGTTGTTCAAGATGTTGAACTGAATCCAACCTCTTAAAAAATAAATTCCTCTCAGCTGTAATTCCACAAAGAGTTAAATCAGGAATGGTTTTGATTACAAAATTGATATAAAAATTTTATATGTTTACCTACAAATTGGCTATTCTGGTCACGCATTCTGGACTATAAAAACACTTTCAGTGCCATTCTGAGACAGATTATGAAATTATTTGAATGCAGATTAAGGAAATAAACAACTTGATTTCTGGATATTTTCAGGTTTATAAACTGCAGGATGCTAAATGTTCATCCCTGATCCATCAAAAACCATCTTTAAACTTGAGGAAGCCAAGACTATATTCCTAATTTATTTTGTTTTTAGGGAAAATAGGGTTGAATTTTCATTTGAGCTTTGTTGGTAATGAAAAATGGATATTCCATCATAAAATTAACAACCTTACTATGTATGGCTTGAAACTGTCGTTAACACACTTTTTATTTTATGACTACACATCAAATTAATGTCCTTGCCTTGGAAAATCTGTCTATTTGATACAAAAAAATTGATGGAAGATTAGGAAAAAAGATTTATTTACAACTTTGGTAACTAATTTACTATGGAATTTACAGCAAGAGTGTATAGCATAAAGTCTTCATGGTAAAACAGTCTGCATACTCCTAGTTTACTCTGCTAAAACTTTAATCCTGATTAACGATGTTGTATCATATGGAATTATTTCAGTTCAGAAATCTGTGCATAGGAATGACATATGTTTTACATGAAATTAACAGAGAAAGTAGAAAAAAAGCCAGAAATGTTTTTAGCTTAACATTTAAATACAAGCCTAGGAGAAAGATAACATTTTCTTTCTTAAATGAATTTATTCACAGTTTTGATACTGATATCATTTCTGCATTTACTTAAAGCCAAAAAGATTATTGTTCATACTTTACATAAGACATTCTCCTTGGACACATACAATTTAAGTTCCCCTTTTTACATGTAACATCTCTGTGAAGTTTAATTAAGGTATGTGAGATGCTCTAACACCTTCACCTGATAGGAAAATATAAAACAAGATAATAGCTGTGAGTGACAAGGTGGCTGCTCATATTCATGTCTATATATTTGGCTCACTCTTGAAAAAAAAGTCTCAGTTCCCAGTCAAACATAATTAGCAACCACAGTTGGTTAGAAAAATAAACATGAAAAACCTTAAATTTATACTAGGTAAGCAATGTAATTTTTCAAATTTCTGACATGAAATAGGTTCAGAGATCAGTTTGTCATATAATTTTACAGGATACAAGGAGACATTTCTTTCTTCAAGGTTATCATATGCCATATGCCTTGCTCTACAGGTTTGCCAAAAGTCACTTAATGCCATATGTCCTAAACCATTTGTTTTTCAAATAGTACCTCAGTTGTTGTAGACACTCGCTGTTGAAAATAGTCAGGAAAAGCTAATGTCTGTGCTTTGCTACGATCAGAGACTCCACTTTTCTGTGTAAAGTAGGTATCATGAGAGACAGGTACATTTCAAACCTTAATACTGACTTCTCCATAAGACAATTTTAAGTGACTTGCATAGTTCCACCTCCTGTAGCACTCTCAGCAGATGGGATAGTTTTGTCTGCACAGGCAGGCCACTCCATCTTTCCCTGATAAAAATATTAGAACTTCAGAAGGTTGAGAAACCTGTCAAAATGGTGTTTAAGAAGCAGTGTTTATTCACAAAATGTTTACCAGTCTAGTGAATAGCTGGGAGGAGTGAAAGAGGGGGAAAGCATCCTTCATCTGTAATCCTTCCTTTTCCATAGCTGTTAGACAGCTGCCTGGTCAAGCAGTTTCTTGAAAATTCATAAATGCCAATCTTTCTGAAAAAAGGTTTGTCATGTGCCACAGACTAAGATTCACGATCCTGTAAGCAAGACCTTAACTTAAGGCAGAAGTGCAGCAGGCACACACCACATTAAGCTGGTTTTATTGAGCTAAGCACTGTCTTTCTCAGGAATCTAAATTAGGAATTTGTGGAAGGAGGAAGCATGTTTGGGGTAATATAAGATATTGTTAAAAATCCTAGAATTTGCCTTAAAAGTTATATTTGAGTATATTTTATTACAAATTTTATCTTAATTTTTGTTACTAGTTTTAAATTTTATTATAATTCATAATTTTACCTCATATCTAACTTTAAGTCTAATTATTTGTTAAAATAGCATTCAAAAAAAGGTATTTTCAAACCTTGGAAAAGACATGTAATGAAAGATAGGTACAGCCTTTGCAGTGGCCAGTGATCAGTGCACAACAGAGAAGTCCACTTACACCTACGTTATGCTAATTCCTTCTTTCATTTAGGCAGATCAGTTATAGTCTTTCAATTTGAAGAAAGAGTTGAGAAAATGTTACTTACCTCATTTGCAGGATACTGTATGGATTAATTAGTTAACGTTTGTTTAACACTGAAGATGGAGAGCTCTGTTTAGGCACTAAGTGCTATTTTCATGAAGAAAAATATGGCAAATGCTTACTAAATGGCAGTGCTGTGGCAATACAGCTCTTCGGCTTGCAGTTACAAAATCATTCTTTCCCTCCCATTCGAGGTCTCACAGCTGCCATAGCGTTGTCTCTCCAGAGTGTGAAAGCAACAGGCATGTGTGGCCATCACTGGGGACATTATGGTTCTTGAAAGAGTGAGGTTACCTGGCAAAAATACAGCAAGCCAAATACTGATCATATGCACAGGTAGGAAAGCAATTAGAGTATCAGAAGAGAATGAAACTGTGACTAAAGTTGTGATATCATTTTAATGCATTTGCATGTACTTTTGTCCTATGCTTACAGTGCAACCAACTCTCTGCTCAGAGCTAAAAGTGCAAGATCAGAAATGGTGCTCTCCTTTTAGTCTTGTAATGCATAGGGGCACCTACAGTAAAAATTTTATTATTTTCAGGCTGTATTACCCCTTTTCAGCTTGAACTGAACACCAAGTATTTACTGACTTACACCCCAGAGAAAATACTATGAGAGTTGGAGACTCTGATAACTATTAGCCTCTGTAATGAATGCATGGGCAACACATGTTGTTCCAGTCCCAGAACTGCAGTTTTCAATGTCACACAGTGGCTTTTTTTTTTTAATAAATTAGGGATAGAATTCAGTTCTATATCAAAACATCTGAATTTAGATGCTCTTATGTATGGAAGGCCTCCCTATTACAGTCAGTGGAAGTTGAGTCACTACGGCCAGTGGAACCTGAAGAGGAATTTGTTTAACCAAGTCTTTGATGTTTATTTAATTGGTCTTTTGAATTCCCTGACTGCATTGACTAGATTTTCACTGATTATAACATAAATTAAAACACCTAGTGTACTTGTAGACATTTTCAAATAAATGTGTAAATCCCAAACAACCTCTTGTTATAAGGGCAAAAAATCAATTCTGTAAATTGAGGTGTTTTGAGGTGTCCAAGAGATGGTCTTGGAGATCCCACTAGACTTCAGATGCTGCTTCAGAAGGGTTAGATACCAGCATCAACATAACTACAAAAGAATCTTAAAAGTTCCAAAAACCCCAATAATGAAACTACTAAGTGGCAATGAGTTTTTGAGATAACATTGTACAGAGCACCCACAGTTGATGTCATTAGAAGTTGTCCTGGTTTCAGCCAGGATAGAGTTAACTTTCCATGGGCTGAGAGGGAGCACAGCTAAAGGGCTGGGTCCTGATCGATCATTGGAGCATTCCATGTCATGTGACATCAAATCTCAGCATGTAGTCTGGCATGTGCTCTCTCAGGCTTTGTTTTGTTTTCGTTTTTTGGATCAGCTGGGTGGAGTTCTTTGGTGTGGTTGGGTCGCTGCTGGGGATGGACTCTGTATCGGTTGACACTCGGTGAGCCACTACTACATTTTACCCATTCTGGACTACTCTTATCACCATTGTTTTTGCTAGTAAATTTTTTTTTTTTATTTAACCTACAAATTTTGTCCCTCCCCTATCTCAATGGGGGGGGGAAAGTAAACAACTGGCCACGTTGTGATTTGCTACCAGCTGAGTTCAAACCACAACAGAAGTAGAACCAACAAAAAACTAAGGGAAAACTACGAAGAGATTTATTCCAGAATAAATTTGAATCCTCTCTGAATATGGGAATACATAATTTTTGGTGGGTATTTAAATAGGGACAATAGTCCTTGTAATGTTGTGGGCGTTTTTTTCTAAGGGGAATGGCCTTCAAGTGACAGTAATAAGCAGTTAAAACATGCAGTTTCTCACCTCTTAGGAAGTCTCTTGCTGAAAATGTAGAATGAAATATGCTATCCTGGCCCAGGTTTCTGTAACAATCATAGAAGAGAACAAATCTGAGCTGTTTTGATTTTGAAACTGAGAAAGAGAGGGGGAAAAAAAAGATGTAAGTTCAAAAATCTGTATTTTCAATATTACATGTCTAGTTGTACAAAATCGTTGTAAGTCTTGTAAAAAATCAGAGCTGTCAAACTTCAGGAAATGCAGCTCTGCCTGATAACACATCTTGTTCTATACAAAGAAATGAACAGGGCTGTACAAGGACAAGTCAACAGAAATATTTACCATCTTAAAGTAGAGAGGTCTGAAGTCTGTATGAAAACCCCTTCATAAATCTTGCTGGAAATCTCTGCGAAGTTACAACAGGTGTTCAAGGATTAAAATCATTTATTTAACTAAAAATTATAGAATATGTACATCCCTGTCCTGCATGGTACAGGACACTTCAGGTATCTGTAAACTAGCAGGCTGCTGATTAACACTATTTCTGTAGCAGCAAATTCATCAGTGTCATGGTATCATCCCAAACACAAGGTGATTGTCAGTGTTCTTAAATTGCTGGCATGTTTCTGACCAGCATGATTCTCTCAGGCAACTGATTGACATACTCAAATTTAGTGGTCAGTAGAATGATTTCTAGGCTGTCATCGTTCTAAGTTTTGGGGGTATGTTTTTGTTTGGTTGTTATTGTTTTTCTGGAATCTGTGTAAAATGAAAAAAATAATAGAAATCAGTAGTCTGACATTTAATTTTCAAGGAAATTTGAATTCCCTTTATTTTTGAACTTTTTTGCCACTCACAATGAGGAAGTCTTAATAGAACATTGAGTTAAACATCTAATGAAACATATTAAAAATATGACTGCAAAACAAGCACAGTTACAGTTTTAAAAGACATACAAAGGGTAAAGAATAAAAAAAATTCTGAGGCTACCATCAGAATTGGCAAATTAGAGCATTTTGGAAAAAATATATAAAATAAACTTTCTGGTTGAAAAAAGCTTAATTTAAATATACATATGTATATAACCCAAAGAAACATTCATATGAGAATTTGCAAATAGATCAGACAATAAGTGGTTTATATTTTTGAAAGCTAAAGATGAAACCCTGAACAGCTACAGAAATTAAATATGGAACCCTGCTGCTTTATTACATTAGTAGAGCTACAGTGAAGGAACGAAGCTCACCTGGAACTGTTTCCCACTGAACAGAAGCTCTTATCTCTTATCGGGTTGACATAGCGCTGAGGGATATGGTGTAGTTGGGAACTGTCAGTGTTAGGTTAATGGTTGGACTGGATGATCTTCAAGGTCTTTCCAACCTAGATGATTCTGTGATTCTGTGATCCTTGAAAACACCTTAGATAAACACAACTTTACACAGAAATGTTCATAACAAGTCTCTAGACTTAACTCTGAAAGCAGAAAGAAATGTTTATTTCTTCCTGCTGTTGAAGAAAGGAGAATACAGGTTGTGGAACCATACCACTTGGCTGTTGCCTGCAGCCAAATAGTGTATTTAGGAACAAGGCATGCAAAGTATCTATAATATCAGGGTGGGGAATTCTTGAAAAGCAGTGACTCAGAGATACATTAAGAATTTTTGTAGACAACTGATTAGTTTAGTCCTTGGATACAGTGGAAATATCTGGTGCAATCAGAGAGGTGATCTTGAACACGTACCCAGATTCCTTTGCCCACCAGTAACTGTAATGAGATTATTTTTAGTGACGCTTCTTTGGAGCTAACGTCAGTGATTTAAACTCTGTTAATTCATATGCTGGAAAAGAAGGCTTATCATTTGTGGTTAAGAGTTTCATATATTCACTTTAGAAAGGAAAGGTTGTGAGGACAAAGATATTTGACAGGAAAAAAAAGACATCTGATGTGGAGGGAATGAACAGAAAAGAGAAGTAAACAGAGATGTTTTAAAGAATAGCATCATGACATCCAATCAATAGGTCAAATTTCATTCCATTTGACCTATTAGATCTGGCTGTTCTTGAGTTGCAAGCAGCAGTTTATACCAGAAGGAAAAAAGGTAGCTTCAGGATTGCTTAATCCAAACCCTACTTTATAGAAATTTAAGAAACAGAAGCAACTTGTTTTACAGCACTGGAATTCTCAATGTGTTTTTTGCTGGTTCAGGCACATCTTGCTTATCCTCAAGCTTTCACAGTCTGAGAAGATGGAATTACCCATTTCTCTCATTCCCTCAGACCTCAGTTGTTTTTGGATATTTTTGGGAGAATCAGCATTTTTTATTTTAGTTTATCATTGAGATCTTTCCTGTGCCATTGTACTGACAGCAGGAATTGAGTGGATGTCAAATTATAACTAAATTTTCCTTGCTGACTACTTCCAAAATTGCTTATTTGAATGAATTACTGTTTTCTAGACCAAACTTGATTCTTGCAGGTTACAAGTCTTTGGTAGTCAACAACAAAGTAATGCCATAGTAATCAAATAAACATGGGAAGAGCATAGTGACAAAAATGAAACAGCTTCCCTACTGCCCCATTTGCTGCAGATACCACTGGTGACAATAACATGTACAAGAAATGGAACTCTGTTGATCTGTATTTTTTTGCCAGATCTTTTAAAACTGAAATAATTTTGACATTTCTGATGAAAATTTCAGACCAGTTGCTCCAGAAGTGTTAATGGTAGTTCTGCGCTTGGCAGTCCAATTTGAGCCAGGTCAGACAAGCATAGGAACCCCACTGAAATATGATACTGGAGCACTATTCCATTTTATGTATGATATGAAAGTAATGGTCTGACTTCTTTTTGTCAAAAATTGAATAGTGGTTTCACAAGTATAGAGTTACTGTTTTGTCTTTTGTTTAAACTTGAGCCTTGTACTTTCTGAGTTCTCCAGTAGTTTACATAAATATAGTTACTATTCTTTCTTCAACAGTCACTTCACAGTTCTTAGAATCACAGGCAATCAGTCATTTGTACAGCAAGGCTGGCTTTCTGAGAAAATTTGGGGTTTTGTTTTCTAACAGTCTGTTTTCCTAAACACTTTGTGTGGGAGAAAAAAGACACTGGAGCAAATCTCTGTGCAATAGTCCAGCAGGCTCTGTTTAACTCTCACCACATGCCTGTACAAGGAGGATTTTCAAAGCAAAAGATCTAAGACCCTGGCAAAACTTTAATATACCCATCCATAAATATGACCGTTTGCTCTGTCTCACACAATAGTGGGTAGCTGTAGAAGTGAGACACAGAAAGCAAATTGTTTTCCTGGTAAAGTGTCATTCCTTCTTTTCCTTTGTCTGCTCCACCCATTTTGGTTTTAGGCATGTTGGACAAACTTATCTCTTGTGTGTTGAAGCCGAGCTTGTTGCATCAGTCAAGCAGTAAAATTCCTATGGAGCTACTGCAAAGTGGGTAATGAGAGTTAGGTTTCCTTCTTCTGTTGCAATACGGTTCACCATTAATAACCCATGAACACATATGAGGAAGTTCACAGGTTGGAGAATTACTCCATGCTTTCAACGGAGTTGAACAGGGTTGACTGCTTGCTTACATCTTTATTATTTTCTTTGCAAACAGAGTGATGGAATTGCTTTTATACTTTTAAAAATGAAAGGTACAACTTTCAACAACAGCAAACTTTTCTTTGCAATGAGTTCTAAACACCTTAATTAGCTAAATTTTGCTTTGACTGTAGTAATGCTGTGGTGATTATTTTTTGATTCAATGGTAAACTGAGTTTGAAGTGTAAAATAGTGCATATAAGAAGAAATGTTGCTAGTCTGAGCAATTAAAATATATTTCACAGAACCTTACCTCAGAACAGCCTTAAATATGACAACCTACATTTCATTATAAAGTCTCACCCTGCATCGCTGAAGTTTTTTTATACATCCTTATTTCTCTATGCTTTTGCAGTATTTTCAGATTTATTTCCTTTCTATATATAGATTGTCTAATACATACTGTTTTCAATAAACTATTAACATTTTAGAATTAGTGGTAAATAATTCATGCAGATCTAGGGGAGATTGAACTAGCAAAAGTCTAGTACAGGGCTATTATCCTTGAGAGCTGTCAAAAGTAATAATAACATGCAAACCACTGAATGTAATTGTTCTTAATATTTTCATAATCTGAAGTCACTATAAAAGCTTGCACCATGTTTGTATTAAAACAGAATAGCAGATGGACTCTCTGCAACTGTTTGCATAGCTGCCATAGGGCAATCCTTCTTAATATTGCAAAGCTTTACTAACTTGCTTTGGTGAGTGTAACTACATGTGATTCAGATGTACAAAGCTATTTAGGACTGTAGCCTGTACTTAGGTCCCTGGTTCCCATCAATTGCTAGAGGACCTAGCCACCTAAACACAGCAGGGGACCTGTGCCTGCAGTCCTTGAAGGGTCATTTCAAAAGGTTTGCCAGTAGTTTCTCATAGTCTGGAGGTTCACTAAAGTACTTTTAGAATGCTTATGATAAAGCAAGGAGATAAAGAAAGATGTATTTCTTTGTCGTGAAGTTCCTTTTTGCAATCTGCAGCTGGCTTAGGTCAACATAGTCTGGTTTATTCTTCCTGAAGTCTTGCCCAAGACTCCAGCGGTGCGATCACGCTATGTAATAAAAGGTTTCAGCTTACCTTCCTTAACTATAGATTACAGGTAGGGGTACACAGCCTTTTGTATACCATGTCCTTTGAGATTTCTGGTATCACCATCAAAAATTTGCATTCCTTGGCCCTTTTTCTTGTGAGAACTGAGAATATATTTGCTTTGAATGTACTCTGAAAGTCTGTGGACAGAGTGTACCTAACAGTGCAGAATATCATTATTTTGTTCTTCAGTACAGTTAATACCTTTGCTACAAAAATGACAATTATCTGCACTCTTTAATCCCGAAAATGAGAGGCTTCCTGCTTAGACTGTAAACTGTATTTCCTCATCACCTGACTGTCCTAATTTAAGGACTCCATGAGGCTTTGCAATATAAAAGAAGCAACATCTGTAATTAATATCATGCATAAACAAGACTATATAGTTCCTTTTAGCTGAGAATCAGTTGTACTGAAATAGCAGTGACTTTTTTATCAATGTACCTGTTGCATTACCACAGCAAAAAAAATTCAGATGTCATAGATCATATTCAGTACCAGTAAGATATCATTTTATTTCTTCTTGTCTTAATTAAAGTTGATTCTGCAAGTGGAGTTCCTCACTGTGAAACATGAAGCTTTTGTAAACAAATAGTATTTGAATGAAGACAGACTTCATACTGGCAAAGCTTACCAGTGGTATCAGAAAAAAGACAAATATCAGTAATACCAGCTTATTTTACTTAGGAAAAAAAAAAATCCTTCACCATTATATTTAAGCAGTACCATCTTTCACAGCAGAACACACATACTGTGATTCACTTTACATCAAATAATTGGATTCTTCTCTGTCCTATAGCTACAGGTTTTTTGTTGCTATTGATGTTTATCTGACTTTCATAACATTTGTTTCTGTTTTTGGTATTTGTTGGCCAGCATGTGACTATTCCATATTGTTTTTGCTCTGCAGCAAATTGGCTATCTCAAGGTACCATAGGGATCTATTCCTTATCTGTCCATTCCTTGTAAACTGGACAGAAAACATGTCTGCTTATCCTGAAACTCCAAGGTAATAAAGGTTCTCCAAGCTTCTCAGAGCTTGCAGCCCTCTTACTCACTGCAGATAATTGGATCTGACCCAGATTCTAGTCTTCAGCATGATGATTGATGCTCCATTGTCCACGTCTCATCATACTCTTATGACCTGTGCATCCAAAATTTGTTTGACCTTAAGCATGCTTTCTGTGCCAAGTCCTACAGCCTGAGAGCATCTTGGTTTCTGCTGACAAAGATGTTTACCAAGAAACTGCAGATTTCTGTTACTTTGTAAAGGTGGTGCCACCTACAGTATATGGTTGTTTTCGTTTAAGCCCAGCCAGCAACTAAGCATGGTACAACTACTCTCTACACACACACACCCCCACCCCCAACCCCCCACCCCCCCCCACCCCCCTCCCCCGGAGGGATGGGGAGAGAATCAGAAGAGTAAAAGTGAGAAAACACATGGGTTGAGCTAAAGACAATTTAATAGGTAAAGCAAAAGCTGCGCATGCACGCAAAGCAAAACAAGGAATTCATTCACTGCTTCCCATCAGCAGGCAGGTGTTCTTCAGGAAATCAGGGCTTCATCACGCATAACAGTTACTTGGGAAGAGAAAACACATCATTCCAAACGTTCCCCCTTTCCTTCTTTTTGCCCCAGCTTTTTATTGCTGAGCATGATGTCATATGGTATGGGATATCCCTTTGGTCAGTTGGGGTCATCTGTCCCGGCTGTGTCACTTCGCAACTTCTCGTGCACCCCCAGCCCACTCACTGGTGGGGTGGTGTGAGAAGCAGAAAAGGCCTTGACTCTGTGTAAGCACTGCTCAGCAATAGCAAAAACATCCCTGTGTTATCAACACTGTTTTCAGCACAAATCAAAACCAGCCCCATACCAGCTACTATGAGGAAAATTAATTCTACCCCAGCCAAAACCAGAACAATGATCAAGAAAGCCATTCTTCCTCCTGGCCACTCCACTGCAATCCTAGAAATCCTGTGACAACCTTGCAAAGTTTATGTGACATGAATTCCCCCTCACACAAGCCATCTAAAAATCTGGGCTTCCCAGCTAAGTTGGGTGGTTTTGCTTCCCCTGTTGCCAATATGGAGAACTGGTGGGATGAAAAACCTCCTGAAAGAGGCTAGTGAGGAATATTAGTCACCCTCAGGAAGTGTCTGTGTCACCCCATTGACTGTAGAGGGAGTGCAAATAATTGCTTAGCCTAGCCACAGCACTTAGATCATTGAAATTACATCAAATAACTTCCATCCTTGCTTAGATATCCCATTATCTCACTATTTTCTGTTGCCTTTTTTGTGACTAATTTGTATAACTGAATGTAAAAATTTGTGGGAGCAAAATCTCCCACAATTATGAACTGAATTAATTCAGTAAACTGGATTAGATACTAGGTAATTCCCTGTACAAAAAAAAACAGTTATAGTCATCAAAGATAGCTGAAAGATAAAGTACTTTTTTTGGCCATTTGAATGACAAGAATTTTTTTTTCCATGTCCCTTACATGAAAATATCATTGTGAGGTGCTTACATAAATTGTGAAAAATCAACTACCTACAGCAGTTTACAGCATTAATAACTTTAAATAAATAAATAAATAAAAGCTCTAATATGCTGTCCATATGTTTTAGAGATACCAGTGGCAACTTTTTGTCATTCAGAGCATATTCTGATACAATTAACGTGGTGACAAAGGAGTTCTACCGTCCTTTCTCTGCACTAAAGTATTTAGTTCAAGAAAAGAAAAAGGAAGAAAACTCCTTGGTTTTATATAAGTATACCTTCCAATTTAGAGAATAGTCTCAGAATAATTCTATTTTTATTTCCAGTGAATACTGTAATTACTAACACTGTTTCTGCACACCTTTAAGCATACCAAAGATTTTAAGGAACACTAATATATCTGGTTTTAATGCAGTCTGTAGGTACTGTAGGCATGCTCTTGCACATGCACTTGTAAAGTTTGTCAGTATGTTTTTGAGGCTCTTGATCATTAACCTGAATGACTTGGCTTCCATTCATACAGCTATTTATTTTGTGGACCTAGTAGCAGTATATTGTGATTCCTAAGCAAGGCTCTTGAGTTTTTTAGATGATATATTGAAAAGCACTTTTCCAATTTTCATACTGTTGAGAAAAACAATCTTTTTCCAGAGAACTTCTTTTTAAAGGTAAAGACATAAATTATCTATAGACAGTTTTACTGGTGCTTCATGAGAATGCTCATAAATTTTTAACTAAAAAAATAAAAATAACAAAATAGTTCAGGAAAAAAACCCACAACTTGTATTGTTCATAACTATACTAAAAAGGAAGTGTTATTTATAACTGATATCCATAATGTGACTATTCATGAATCTTGCTCATATGCACATGACTGATGCATCACTGCAGAAAAGTGAATTTTGCATGTAGAGAAGTGAAAACTGACAGTTTTGTTTCAGATTGCCTTACTTATTGGCATAAACTAGGTTATCTGTAATCTCCAAAAAGTTAGAACAAGACAGTCGTACGATACCTGAGAAATATCTCTTTTTAACATATCCCAAAGTAAAACAATGTAAAACTACAGAAATGTTCGCTATGATAGATTTATCATAAGAAAATGGATTGCTGTTCTCTTCAAGCTCTTCACACTGGCACGTCCGAGTACAATCCTTACTGGAGAGTGGAGTTGGGAAGAGTGTTCACTGGAAGAGATAAATGTCTAATAAATACAGTCAAACAGTGCATACACAGATGGAGGTAAATCATCTGCTATTTGTAAACAAGTTCAAGAGGACATGTCGACAACAAACTTCATGGTGTCTCTACAGCTTTGCAACAAAGGAAACTTTGTTTGGGGAACTGCGAAGTACTACCCCTGGGAAAATCATGGATTGTCCTCTTGACACACATTTCTGTGAAGATGAAGGATAATTGGGTGCTTGTGAACAGTCAGCATGGATTTACCAAGGGTAAATCATGCCTGATCCACCCAATTCCTCTCTGATTAAAATGGCTGGATTTGAGAGTGAGGAGAGACAATGAATGTCATTTACTTCAACTCCAGCAAAACTTTTGACACTGTCTTCCACAAATTTCTTGTACACAAGTGGGTACATTACAGTCTAGATGGGTGGACAAGCTTGGCTGTGGTTAATACATTGTGTTCTATCTGAAGGCCAGTAGCAAGTGCAGGGGGTCTGTCCTGGGACTTGTCTTCTTTAACATCTTCATCAGTGACCTGGACAAGGCAAGGGTGGGCACTTTCATCAGTTTAAATCATTCAGAGAGATCTGGACAGATTGGAGCAGTGGGTCTAGGTGAACCTCATGACATTCAATGAGGCCAAATGCAAAATCCTGCACCTGGGAAGGAAGAGCTCCTTGTAACAATCCATGATGGAGCTGATCAGCTGGGGAGAAGCTCTGTGGGAAAGGCCCTGGGGGTCCTGGTAGGCAGTGAGCTGAACATGACCCAGCAACATACGCTGGCAGCAGAGACAACCAACAGCATTTGGGGCTGTACTAACAAGAGCATGGCCAGCCAATTGAGGGAAGGAATTATTCCCAGTTTTGGGTACCCCATCATGGGAAAGATACTGATAAAGTGGAGCCGTTCAGTAGATGCCACCAAGAGCTCAGTGTCTGGAATACTTGCCCTGTGAGGAAAGGCTGAGGGAGCTGGGCTTGTTCAGCCTGGAGAAGACATGGTTTCAGGGAGATCTAACAGCAGCCTGCCAGTGCTACAAGATTATAAAGAAGACAGAGCTAGACTATTCTCAGTGGTGCATGGTGGAAATGTGACAGACAGAAGACGTAACTTTAAATGAGAGAGATTTAGGCTGGTTACAAAGAAAAACCTTTTCTCCATTAGGAAAGCACAACAGTGGAGCAGGCTGCCCACAGAGGTTATGGAGGCTCCACTCCTGGAGGTTTTCAAGACCCAACTGCAAAAAGTCCTGAGCAAATTAGCCTGACCCCATAGCTGGCCCTGCTTTGAGGAAGAGGTTGGACTGGAGACCTCCTGAGGTCCCTTCACACATGAATTATCAGTGATCTCATGAACTGGCCATATTGAGTCTTTAATGAAATCATGTCTACCAGGGCAAGCTATCTTCTTCCATATGGAAAAAGGTGAAGTAAACATGACATTGATGCATGCATCTGCACTGCTGAAACAACATTTATACAATGCCTTTCCCAGTTGTTACAATAGCAATCCATTTTAGCCATGAAAAAAGGAGATGTCCTTTCACAGGACACACACAAAAATTCTGAATGTTCAGAGCTCCCTATTTACTCTTCAAAGAAGTTTCTAAAGCCTGACAGATGACAACATTTGGTACAGAAAGATGAGAAGAATGCAAAAAGCAATGTCTAAAGAAAGAGAATCACACTGTTCTTACCTTAGGAAGTTGTCGGTATATGATCGATGAGTTTGAAAAAATAGTTCAGGTCCTACTGAGTGCTGTGATGAAACTGAGGCAGTAGCACAGAAAATGGAATAACTTTAAATTGAAGAGTCCTGGAGATTTGTTTCAGTCAGGGCTACAGTGTTATATATGATTTCTAATGCTAATGTGCAATGCTAGTCACCTTAAATATGTGTTTATGTGCAATCTGAAATCAGAAGACCCCAGTGAGATTGAGAGAGAGGATTATAGTTCATATTCATTTGAACAGGAGCTGAAATTTTATTATGTCTATAGTAATTGGCATATTTTTATGGATTCATTTTTTAATTTGGCACCCACTCAGACTTCATTGCTCATGCTACAGTAGTAGTATGATGGATTACTGTGTTTTTTCCATTATTATTAAATTTAATTATTTTTGCTCATGTACCCAGATGTGAACAACGTCAAGAGTTCTAATCTAATAATACAGACTGTTTGGAAAATATGTGCTGTCAATTAGAGGATTTTATAAAAGAAACGATAAAAAGAGTCATTAATGAGAAGTAGTTCGCCTGCCTATGTACTGGCTTCAGTTAATCAAAGGTGCTTTGAAATTGAAATCGTTAATTAACTTTGCCTGTTTTTGTACTGATCAAGCACTTTCAGAGTTGCTGGAAATCTGTGAAATTAAGTTCTTCTGTAAAAGAAAACAAAATGAATGTGGATTTTTTTCCAAATATATTTTATTCTTTCCTCTCAATAAAGTATTATAGATACATTGCTGCCAATGTTTAAGTAGAAGAAACAGTCAAAATTAAGCTGGGAAATTACATTGTTGCACTCCATTTTTAAGTGACACCTCATTTATATTTTAAATGATCATGCAATAGATAATGAAATACATCAATCCAAGTATATTTTTTTCTTATTTCCCTGTAATATTTTAACAGGTGCACTGATGCTCAAAACAGTTTTAAAATTAAGACTCTGTAAAAAATGTATTGAGAAACAGAAAAGCTATATGACCATAGTCCTGACAAGATGATTCTGCAAATGAATCTTTCTGACAAAGGTGTGCCCCTGCCCCGCTCCAGTTCTCCAGTGTGAATTTTATGCAAGGAGAGAATGATGCAGGTCAGCAGAAAGTGTTAACTTTCCTCCTTGTTCAGTAGTTTCCAGGTCAGAGTTTCTAGTGATTGAAAACACCATTGTACCTGCTGCATGGATTTTACTTCATTTTGACAAAATTATCTTTCCTTATTTTTATGGAAGGGGATTATCCTGAAAACATTTTTATTTTCACCAGAGGAATATGAGCTTAGATCTTAAATTCCATGGGTTCATATGTTTAAAGATTTATATAAAACCTGTTTTCTTCTTTATAATTTCAGTCTGAGAGGGAAAACTTTCTTTTTGCTGCAAAGTGTTTAGTAAACAAAATTCATCAATAGTCCCTAGTTACTAAAGGATAAGCAGCTGAATTACACTTCCTAGTCCAGCTTTTAGTTTAAAAAAAAAAAAAAAAAAAAAGGAAACATGCACAGAACAGTTATAAATATTACCAGTTGGAATAAAGCAAAGATTAGCTATGTGTAACATTATTCATGGCAAATTGAATATGGCAAAGAGAAACAGTCAGAAGATTGATCCCAGGGATACAATTATGCATCCCTTATCCCTGTGTGAGTTTTTCCTGGGTCTACACTGCACAACTTAGACTACAAACATCTTCATGTAGGACCTATTGCATAGAAGAAGGCAAAAGTCCTTGCTTTCCCCTGACAGTAATAGGAGTTGAAAGGGCTCAGCAGTATGACAGAGAAAATGTGCATCTTTTATTTCTCAGAGAGTCAATCATGTTTTGCAAGGTCACAGGCCAACAATAAAAGATTTTTAAAAGCTTTTGGCAAAAGGGATGAATAAAATGCTTTTCAAAATTTGCGTTCATTTCAACTGTCATAGCTGTAACATAATAATAATTGCAATAATTTGCTGTATTTCTACCATGTTGGTAACAGTATAACACAAAGAAACAATGACAGGTACATTCTAAAAATTGCCATGCATACTGTAAGTATGTCTATGCTCTCCATGGGGAATGTCAATACTGTTCTGTGTGAGTGAATAAACCTAAGACTCTAAATAACCTTGGAGTCTCTGGGAATGAATGGTTAATCTTCATAGATTTAAAATGAAATGACATATCAGTCATTTTTAATCAATTTTTTGGAATCTAATATAGTATTGGATTCTCACTATGAAACCCCATAAAATGGTTTAGAAAAGCTACAGCTAATCTGTTATTGACCATTAAGTACTTATTGCTATTTCTTTATGCCCTTCTACTTTTCTTACTACTTGGCTGCCTTACTACTAAATGTAAAATTTCTTCATAAGATTACATAATGTAGTTGTAATCATAAAAAATGTGATTATATGACTGACCATATTCAGATGCATGTATGTTTAGCACAACTTAACTATAATCTTAGCTGGAAAGAGCATGTTACTGAAAGACACAGTAATCTTAGCTCTGATATTATGAGCCACATCTTCTTTCATTTTTCAGAATAGGCTTATCATTAGAGTGACATATCAGCTCTCATTATGTCAATATGTCACAATACAACATAAGTGATTGTGATATGTCAAACTGGTAGGACTGAATAAGGCAGGACTCATTAATACAGCATAAAAGTTTCCATTTTTTTTTCTTCTACCACAAATGTGTCCTGTTGTACCAAAACCCAGTATAAACAGATGCAATTATTACTTGCCAGCACATGTAGGCACTTATCAGTCTCCACCTTTTTCTGTGCACTGTGAGAACCTTCCTTGGTGGATGTTTTCTCTGCTGTGCACAAGGAGAACTAGAAACTGAATCATAAATCCCCAACTCTCCTGTTTTATGCTTGGGTGAGTACCACTGTTCTGTGCCAAGGGATAGCCCTGAATAAACATCCTCCGGCACTTTTTTTCTGAAACTGTATTAAACTAAACATCTTCAAGTAGGTTGTTTTTTTTTTTTCTGAAAATGTCTTAAAGATCCTGGGGTTTGTGTCTTGGTTTGTGGTGGTTTTTTTTTCCATTGGGTGCAGTCCATTCCTCCCCAGAAGGTTAACATGTCACAGCAGCAGGTGGACCTTGGAATCCAAGGGAACAAAGGAACAAGACCTCTAAGACACCTTCTTTTCTGAGGCACACTTCCCAGCAGGACATCTCCCTGACACTATTATGACTCCAGGTACCTAATGGTAGCCCTTCATACCTCATTAGGCCAAGTTGTTGAAAGCATTTTAACAGCTCAGATTACTGTAATCAATAGCTACATTTAAGTAGGAGGCTACGGACAAGACACACTAAAAATCAAAGCAAGAAAAGCAGAATAACCAAGAAGTTGGATGATGTTACAATTTACAGAGGTGGTTTTGTTTACATTTTAGCTATTTCATCCATAACTGCAATATGTGCCAAAGAGCAAGTGTTCAAGATAAAAAACGTTTTGATTGTGTAGGACCAAATAACTACCAGAGCTAAGCAGACTTCCTCAAGCTGCCAGGACATCAGGAAGTTCTTAAGGACTAGAGGGAAACTATGAATGCATTGGTATTATAAGAGAATGAAAAACTTGGTTCAGCCAAATGTAATTCAACAGAAAGATGACAAAAAGAAACCAGGATAGATCTAGTAGCAAAGATTTTATGGTAGCATAACCCAAATTATCTGCAGTTAACAACCAACATGCAAGTGAGTTGTTTCTGGGAGCTTCCTGGACTTTATATCCATTCTTAACCATGTTTTATTTCTCAACTTTACTAATGGTATAGGTGAAAGTATAAAATGGCTGGTAGTAAAATCTGAACTCAGGTGTCTGAAATTTATCATTTATGCCTTAAATATAGTCAGGGGAGAGATATCACCAAACACCAAATCAGACTTTATATAGACTGAACAGTTTTCTGGAGCTGCCTTTCCTCTCTACTTTGTCTCTAGTTATCTGCCTAAAATTCAGACTGAGAAACATGAAGGCGTATACAGTCACCAGAGTTTCTTCTTGGAAATACAAAAAAGTTACATTTAAAAGTATTTTGACAAAATAAAAATCACTTCAACAGTATGTGAGGTCTGGAAAAATCTTCCTTGTGAATTTAAAGCCTTTCTATCTATTTAATGTGTCCAGAAGAATTTCAAGTATTAGTTTTAACATGGCTAATGAGTACATAAAGGGTGATAAGAATTTCTGCTAAAAAGGACTTCTCAGCATAAAAAAGAAAGAAGCATTTTAAGAACCAGAATCTGGAGTCCAAATTTAGATATATTTAGACAAGACAGAAGGCCTTTATTTTTTAAAAGAAAAGCTAACTAAATATAAAAAAACTTTGTAGTGTAGTGTTGTATTCCTAGACATCACTTGAAAACTTTAAAACAATATTGGTTGTCATTCTTTAAGATGTGCCATAATATAAATTTCACCAATACCAGAGGAATCACTGAATTCTGCAGTCTGGGTTATGCAATATCTTACATTTGATGATTTATATTGGCCTTAAAAATCTACAGCCTTAAAAATCTACAACTTATATACTGTATGAAAAGATCTAGACCTATAGTGAAAGCAGTTAATTAGAACCACCCGTTAAAAAACAGAAATTTCCCAGCCTGCTAAACAAAATAATACTCTGCACCTCCTGCAAGTTCATTTCCTCCTGCTGCTGCTCTCTCTGCCAGAAACTCCTTTGTCCGTGCATGTGTTTTGACAGGTGGCATTTCTTCTTACTTATGCGTCAGGTTGGCAGTCTCTTTTGCTGGCCTGTTTTTTGTCCCAGTTCAGATTCTCTCTCTGCTTCCAGACCTGCTTGTTGTCATCTTGTGCCAGACGACTGGAAAGTTGTCTGGACCCAGAACTGCTTTCCTGCTTCTTGGGAGGTTACACAATGGGTCTTTCCACAACATTTGCAAGTAATGCCAATATTCTACTAAACTCTGCCTGAACAATTGTGATCCAGTTTTCTGGCATTATAAATACACCTGACATTATAAATATATCTGGGTAAATTACTAAAGATTAAACACTTTTGTGGGAATTTTAATTTTGAAGATAAGTACAGGTTCAGCCCAGGGAAAAAACATTAGCATTGCTTTCAAAATACATGGAAGGTCTTGGCTAATCTTAGCTCTAAATAAATCAAAGCAGTGTTTTGCACAACAATAATGCCATAAGCATCTTGTATGTGCATGTTGGCATCTGCTTTAGTGGTGAGTTTAGGAAGATGTCACTGTTACAGCTCCAAAACTTTGCAAAAGATGTTTTCAAAACATTTTCAAACTTTGTTTTTAAAAATAACAAAAGGAACTTATTAAAAAAAATTTCAGAACAATATTGAATTGTCCTCTAAGCAGTACAGATTATTTAAAGAATTACATCTCTATTAACATCTGCAGGACATTTGTCCAAAGAAGATGAAAAATCTCACCTTTTTTCTGTTGTTGCATACAAAAAGAGAATCTTTGCATTGAATGAAAAAATTACGGAATTCACTTCAGATCCTAAAAGGGGGAAAAATATATATCCACAGTCCTCTGTAAGCATTTTTCAAATCAATAACTACTTTTCAATTTCTATAACATAAAATAATTTCATCAGATTTTAACGGAATTAAATAATGTCTTCAGATTAATGCTACTGACAAATGAGGTAATTAAAGGTTTTTAGTAAAAGTTTTTTATTGGTATAGAATAATTCAGACACAAAGCAGATGTGAAACAGAGTCTTCTTGGATCAAATATAAAGAAATAGATATTAAAAGAGCTTTGTGATCTGCAGTGAAGAAAATGTGAATCCTGCTTATTGTCCATTTTCCAGTTCTTAATATATTGACTTTTTTCAGCCTTATGCAGCCTATCAAGTTACCAAGGGAAAAAAAAAAAAAATAGTGCTATAGTAGTTTAACAAAGGAACTTGCTTTGTAAACAGAGAAACTATGTGAGTATGAAAAAATAATCAGAAAAACAGTCATCAGCACAAATTTTTAAAATTCTTTCATTGATGTAATTTGACTTGGACATCAGTTGGTAGAATTATTTCATGCTCACATATACTGTCATTGTTGGCACATTGCTAGTGGGTGTGTTTTCCGTACTTGCTTACCCTGATGCTCAGCAGAATAAATTATGTCATTGAACAGAAGCAGATTGAATGGATATTTTTTAAGAAATCTAAGGGGGATCTTCCTTCTAGCCATATAGCTACCGCCAAGATCCTTAGTACCTCTGCTCAGCTACAACTGTATTGTCACGAGTACAGTGCTATAACATTCCCCCATTTCAGAGGAGCTTTTTGCTGCAGGGTGAGTCTTACTTTCATGATTTAAACTAAACTATGTTTTTAAGGAAAAGGACTTTTAAACAGTAAGGGTAAGATCAAAGATGATGTTTTCAAAGTGAGCCAGTTATTTAGGAAGGCAGTTCCTATTTCAAATGTGACTGTCACATTTAGAGTCAGATTTTAAGAAACTGTACTCAAAAACAAAAGTTATGTTGCCTCTTGTTACGGAAGCTCTCAAATAAACAACCAACCACCAAAAATAAAAAATTTATTATTAACACAATTAACTAGCTCTCCAAATGTCTGTGAGAGGAGAACACAACAACTTCCTAGGGTTGACAACCTAAAACACAGAACAAAGCACAACTCCTTAGGGTTTAAGCAACCCAAAACACAGAACAAAGCACCACTCCCTAGGGTTTAACAGCAACCCAAAACACTCTATCACTCACCTAACAAGTGAGGGCTCTCAACCTCGAGGATCTGCTCAGGGCAGCATCTCAACCCAAGTCACCTTGAGGAGTTTCCTTGGGCAGCATCCTGACCCAAGGGGAGAGTCCTCAGCTGCAATGTGATGCTCCAGGGACAAACTCAAAATGGGTCCCCAGGGGACTCCATTTACACCCAGGTAGAATCTGACCTGTAGTCAATAGCACCTCCCTTTGGCCAAAGGCCCCAATTACCGCGAAGCCCCGAGAACAGGCAATCAGGACCTGCTACACTTCAGCAGCCAAGAAGCTCTGCTTTCATTGGGCGGGTGCACCTGACACACCTCTGTACTGCCAGTTTCTTAGTTGTGGCATCAGAGTTGAGATTGTCCTTGCTTTACTTTGGAGGATACCTCACCTCTTGGAGATCAGCGTGCCTGCAAAGGGATTTGAAGATTAAGACCAGGTGCACGCTGAAGTAAACTGAAATTCCCACCTTGCTTATGCTGTTGTGTTTCTTTCATGTCAGAAGCAGGTTTTAAGGAAGACTGATACATGTTTGAGTCTTTCAACACAGTAGACTCAAGATGCTGCTGTGGGATAAACTGTCAGGTGAACTGACAGCCACTTCCACTCCCTTTTATTCAGAATTTGAATACTGTAAGGCCAGGAGCATACTGCAGAGCTTAAGAGAGTTCTTTTATAATACGAGCACAACCATTAAGAGCCATATTAATATTTTTTCCAGTGTATAGTACATTGCCTTAAAAAGGACTTTTAGAAGGAATAAAATTAAGCATATAGTCTGCAAACATCCTTAACCAAAAATGAGAAAACAAACCAATAATATTGAAGAACCAGATTACTTATATTATTTTTAATGAAATATTTAATAATTTATATTGAAATATTTAACTTCAACCAAGTTCTTTTAACTCTTAGAAAGCCTATATTTAAAAATACAGGTTTTAAACTCAAATTTGCAAAGAGCCATAGGTAAACTAAAAATGGAAAGTGGACTACAACACTCCAAAAACTTTATTCCAAGCTATAATATTTTTAATTTTGATATTGATTGTAGTTTAAACCAAAAGCCAACATTTTTTTCTTTTCAATTTTGGGTTTAATATTGAATGAAAGGAAGTTTATTGGCTTTCCAGGTGTATAATAGGTGTCATCACAGGCAGATGCTATGTGCAAGAGGCTAACTTTGTAAATTGGATAATCTCGCATTACTTCTTGCAAGAAGTGTTGTAGACTAACAAAAGAACATATTGATGAACAATATAAAATACTGCATTACAATGAGGAGCTTATGAAAGCTAGACATAATTAAATACAGTATTGATAAGCAAAAATATCATAAACAAAACCACACACAACAAAGGAACAATGAAGAGGTATTTTAAATATATAGGAAGCAAATGGTCTGTAAAGTCTGATACTTCAGGCAATTAAAGGGAACAAGGAAGAAGTTTGACAGGTGTTTATATTAATATTACTGAGTGCTCAGATTAAGTTTTTGCCTTCAGAATGGAAGCTTATTATCAACATTTGAAGTCTGAATACAATTTTCCTAGAGGGAAGAATTACTGTAATAGCACAAAAGCAAGTAGCTCAACTCTGTTGATTTCAATGCAAAAGTGGGTTTAAATTCTGTGAAGTCCGATTATAATTATACATTTTTACAAATAATACACTTGAATCTGAAGCTTATGAAGTGGACAGGGAGCAAGGAACCGGTATTTCTAGGTACTTTTCCTGTCCGATACTCAGTGAGGCAACAACTTCATGTATATACTACATTGCATTAAAATGTATGAAACAACAAGTTAGCCTTCCCCCACATTGTGCTGCTTCTGAGACCATTCCCTAAAAAGAACAACTAATCAGATTAGTTCATCTTACATTAGTTTAAATGTAATGTTGAGCATTGTTCCTGTAAATTGGAGACATCATCTGTAATTCTGCCTATAATATAATCTGTAATACATCAAAAATTAATACAAAAAGTTAGGAGGGTTCCTTTTCACTGCAGTGCAACTTTTGGAGATGTTTTGGTGTCACTATTTAGCAGTAAAATATTGCAGAGCTAATCCAAAATGAGTTATAAAAATAAAGCACAGTACAAGCCTTTCTAGAGTTCCACAGAAACAGGTAAGGTCAGAGGTTTCAAGAGAGCTCAGCTCTCACTTGGCCCATAAAAGTCTAGCATTTTTTAACGTTTTATACCTTGTTACCATTTGTTCTTACTGACAACTGTTCAAAGCGAAACTCCCTTCACAATTCAATCTACAACACTTTTTTACTAGCACCCAAGAATGAAAAGAAAGATTTTCTCAGGATTTGCAATGTGCACTGTAAGTAACTGTTAACAATGGAAGAAAAATTTAAATTTGTGCAAAACTTTTTAGGTCTACAATTTAGATGAGATTTCAGAGCACTCACACTGTTTCACACCTCCCACGAAAAGGAAACTGACCAAAAGAAGCACTGTATACCCATTGGTCTAGAAGTCATATATTTGAACACTATACATCCTGAGCCTGAAATTTTACCCCACATGGAGATTAATTATTTATCAGTGTTCAAGTACTATAAATGGGATTTACAAAAAAATATAGACAAGGTCTTTCACAGTCATGAGTGACCGAATATATATTTGACTTGTCTATATCTGTTTTTGCTTTTGTAAACCTGGAACTTCTTCTCGCTAGCATGTTTACCACCCAGTTTGACTTAGATGCCATTGTATTGTAAAATTCTCCTTTTTATCATTACATGTGAAAAAGAGAAAATATAATTTGAAGCAACAATTGGAAAACAAAGAATGATAAGGTAACGCTATTGTCTCCTCAGATGATAGGATTTTGTTATTAGAAGGAAACCTTTGCCTTTCTCCTTTGGAAAAAAGGTGGCTTGAAGTCATGGGGTTGCCTTTTCTTCAAGAACTGCTTGGTTAATACAGTGGAAATGATCCATCCCATTAGACAGCTAGCAGAATCTTCACAGCGGATGGATGGTGCCAAAAGAAGATAAAAAATTTCCCAGTATATATGGGGTGTGATGAGAGTCACTCAAGCTAGGAAGGAGACTCGGAGAAAACCCCTCAAAACTGTTCTTAGTTCAGCCAGACCTTAGTGGATCTGCTTAGAGTAGGAGACCAATGACATATTTTGCTGTAATGTCCATTGTGAACTCTAGAATATAAGTGTTTAACAATATGGCAGTTGTACCAAACACATGGCAAGTGCCTGTGGAAAGAACACAGCATATAATTCTGTATTTGGTAGTGACTCAAAGATTCCCTCAGAAGCTTTCTTTCACTCCTATCCAGAGCAGCTTATTATCTCATACTGAGAAAATAACATTTGCATTTTCAACAAAAAGCCTATCTGATCTTCCATCGTCCCTTAGATGTCTGCAGCTTGACAACTTTATTCCTCTCTCTGAAGTTTTTCTGGACAGTTCAATCAGAAAACACCTTTACTCTTTCTCTTGTTGTATGGGGTTT
Organism: Strix uralensis; assembly: GCF_047716275.1. Classification (NCBI taxonomy): domain Eukaryota; kingdom Metazoa; phylum Chordata; class Aves; order Strigiformes; family Strigidae; genus Strix; species Strix uralensis. Next base: position 29,666,687 of record NC_133974.1, read on the forward strand.
TCATGTGTAAGGAACTGTGTTAGACTTTGTTTGTCTCAACATTGCCTTCATGACTACCATTTCTTGGCCTCAGCATCCTGTTGCTCTGAAGGAGGATGCTTTGGAGGAGACGCAGAGTCCTGGTTGAAACCATGACATCCTCTCAAAGCAAGAACAACAACAGCCTTGGCAGTGCTTGCCAAGTTGTACCTGCGCGCGAGCTGGGTGAAGAGGAAATCGGGGCAAGGAAGACGTGCAAAGGCTGAAGGCACCGCAGGTCGACCCCCCCCCTGCCAGCATGAACACCTGGGCATGTGCGTATGGTGGACCACGGGGCGGCACATATTACAATGAGCTCCGTGGAAATGGGCGAACTCTTCGGAGAAATCGTGGGGACTGGGACAATAAAATGACTGCGTACTCCTCTCTTGGTGCACCCTTCTTTGACACCTGTTACTTGGAGCTGGGACCTCGGCGGAGCTTGGAGCATCATCACCTGCACCGAGGCCAAGCCTACGGAACATCGTTGGATCCCTGGTGGTGGCGGTAGTTAGCTGCATCTCTACCATTTTTCTGGCTTAGGGATTCTGACTTTCTCTTTCCTTTTCTCTCTGTCCTATCACTGTTATCAGTTCTTATAGAAAATAAAGTTCATAAGGTTGTATGGCATCTGACCTCGTTTGTGTCTTAATCTCGCTCTTGGGATCGTTTAAGAACCCGCCCCGATATTGGATCAGGACAGCATGGCAAGGTTTTGGTAGCAGGGGGGCTACAGGGGTGGCTTCCATGAGAAGCTGCTAGAAGCTTCCCCTGTGTCTGTGTGCTGGGTTGGTGTGCATGTGGTGTGGTTTTGGTAGCAGGAGAGGGGCTACAGTGGTGGCCCCTGTGAGAAGCTTCTCGAAGCTCCCCCAGGCTCCAAGTCAGACCCACCTCTGTCCAGGGCTGAGCCAATAAGTGACAGTAGCTGTGCCTCTGTGATAATGTATTTAAGAGGGGGAACCTGGGAGGAAGAGTTGACATTGTGAGGAGGAGTTGTGAGGAAGACACCTTTGCAAACACCGAGGTCAGTGGAAGAAAGGAGGAGAATGGGGGTAGGTGCTTTGGAGCAGAGACTGCAGCCTGTGGTGAGAGGGCAGGCTGTCTCCCTGCAGCCCATGAAGGTCCATGGTGGAGCAGATGCCCACCTGCAGCCCATGGAGGTCCATGGTGGAGCAGATGCCCACCTGCAGTCTGTGAAGGACCCCATGCCAGAGCAGGTGGCTGCGTTCGAAGAAGGCCGGGACTTTGAGGGAAGCCCACAATGGAGCAATTCATCGCTGGGAGGACTGCAGCCCTTGGGAGGGACCCACATTGCAGCAGTTCATGAAGAGCTGCACCCCATGGGAAGGGCTCACATTGGTGAATTTTATGGAGGACTTTCTCCCGTGGGAGGGACCCCATGGTGGAGCAGAGGAAGAGTGTGAGGAGTCCTCCCCCTGAGGAGAAAGGAGCGGGAGAGACAACATGTGATGAACTGACCTCAACTGCCATTCCCCACAGCCTTGTGTCACTGCAGGGGAGGAGGTAGAGAAAATTGAGAGCAAAGTTGGGCCTGGGAAGGAGCAGATTTGGTGGGTACCTGGCCACCACAAAGTCAGGGTCAACCCACCACACCTGTCTCTGATCCAGAGTAATCATTACATCCTTCTGTCCTCCCTGACCTAACAAATCCATCAAGTACATCTTTTGGCTGCTTTCCCATTTTCTTTCTTATCTAGATCTTTTTGGCTGCCTAACAGTTCTCAGATCTCTAGGAAACTGCAACAACTCTCTGCAACAGTGGTTCTATCAAGTCCCTGCTGGTTAGCTACCTTCTCCACAGCTTTCCAAAGCCCAACCATCTTATTTTGCCCAATTTTTCTGTGCCTAACTCTTCTAGCTGCCAGCAGGTTACTTCAATCCAATTTAGGCACACTGCTCTACCGTAGGCACACTGAATCCAATTCATTAATAAATGGAATCTGCCTATGTATATGATTATTGTAGTGCCAAAACTGATGGGAGAAACAGAGCCTTGGGGAGCTACCAGGTGTCTCCAGGCATTACTAAGTGCTCAATGGAATGTGATTTATGTTGGTAAAGAGCACTAAGCCCACAATCTGTCTGTATTGCTTTAACACAGTCTAAAAGTCACTAAAATAAGCCATCTTCAATGATAACAAGTAACAAACAGTTACAAGTAATAAACAGTAACAAGCCCGTGTGTGATGTCTTCCTGTGGTCTGTCTCTCGCATTCATTTCCTTCAACTGTGTTAGGAATATAGACAGTTTTTTTAAAAAAATCTTTCTACTTTTCAGACAAAGCAATTAATCTTTGGGACAGATTTGCTTGCTTTGTCAGCTTTGTTGACCCAATGTAATTTACATTATATTGTAATGATACAAAGCAGTCTAAACTTCATATTCCAGTTTCACACTGAGAGAGAACTCAGGGTTCAGGTCCTTCCTACTGTGTTCCAACCTGGCAATGAATTCCAAGAACCCATATTTCTGCTCCCACTCAAGCATGTTGCAGGATAAAGACCTGTGTATTTGTCTTCCAAATCCTTCAAACTTGTATCAGTACTGATTTACTTTTTTTTTGTTAGTGCCCTCTCAAATGATGAAGGATATTATCATTCAATGCTGGCAACAGCACTTTGCCAAAGCCCTGTCCTGAGCTATCAGAGAAAATTATAAGTGAGAAAGATAATAGTCTATTTCAGCTGCTACTGTGAGAAGATGCAAGGAGCATCATTTATTACATGGCCTTATGATCCTCAGCTCAAAAGAAGCTATTTTCTTATTTTCTTAGCATACTTTTGGGTAGAAAACAAGAGCGAATACTGCTTGTGCAGCAAAGTGTTACAGCTGAATTTCTTCTAAAATTATTCCAATTCCAAGACTAGTTCTGCTTGATAATCCCAGAGAAATATCTACAAAAATAAATGTTGGTAGTGTTTTCTTTTCAATTGTTTTGTTAAGAGACAAGTTCAGGAATTAGAGTTCTGCAGTTTCCAGACAATTAAGATCTTGTTTGTTTTGTTTTTTTAACAAGCACTGTTATGAATTTAAAAAATAGAGTTAATTCAATCTGACAATAACAGAATTTTTCAGCCTTGTAAAACTGATAATTTTTCCTTGAAGGTATATCTTAAAGGACTAAATGTGATGATATTGATTCACTATGCCTGAAGCAACCACTTTAAATTAAAGCTATCATTTGAATAAAACTCAAACTATTTTGACAAAGAGCTTAAACTGTTTGCTATGGAGAAATACAAGGCCTTTAAAAACAAAGATCATAACATTTGCTTAGTTCCATTAGAATTTATGTGAAAAACCCCCCAGCATGTTTTATCAGAAGAACCTGAAAAAGGCCATCTGAACAAACCTCCACCTGGCACGGGAGATAAAGGTAGCAGCCTCTCTCTGAGAACAAGGCAAGGATTTTGTCAGGAAAATCAACCTAAAATGTATCTCACCTTCTATTCAAGTTGCATGTTTTGCTGATGCCTTTCCCAGGTTTGAGATAGCTTTCAGAGTCATGCCAGTGACATTTAAGTCAATGCCCACTGAAGATTACTCCTACAAGGTGCAGGCTGCCTGCTAAAGAGGCAGCCTGGCCCCTGCCAGACCTCAGCCAAAGGCAGGTTCACTCAATCTGTGTCTGCCTGCAGAAGGAGATCGGCTGAAGCCTGGAACTGCTGCCTTGTGCAAAAATCCCATGCTTACTTACCCTAGCGATAGCTAGAAGTTCATGCTCCTCACCCACCTTTCCTCTAGGATTTCTCCAGCTGAGGGTAAAGAAGCCAGGCTGAGGGAGTCAGGATGAATATCAGAGAGGCAGAGACCAAAGTGCTGAGCATGACAGGAAGTAAAAGCTCAAGCTGCCAAAGCCTGCTTAGGCCAGCTGTCTGGGACCCCAAATCTATGGGGAAAAAGGTGGGATCAAAACTTTGTGATTAAGTCAGAACATTCAGGCTGAGTCTGATGAAGAGGAGATGATGTTAACTGAAGAGAATCTGACAGAGGGAATGCTCTTCCATCGGTAAAAGTAACAAGGCAGGAAATTTCTCAAAACTAATTTAATTCTCTTTACCCTCTGTGAGAACACTGATTTGTACAAGAGATGCAGAAAGATTAATGTCCCTGCAGAAGAAAAGGATAATTTTAAGTCAAAAAGATAGATTATGAAACAAATTAAAGGCATAAATCAAACAGGACTCTGCTTTCTATTAACATATACGCATGTTAAGTTTTGCATTCTTTTCTTTATGATTTCTAACTCCAGAAGGCATATTTCAGGAGAAACCACGTGCAAGATACAGTCTGAGAGTAGAAGTATACTGGCAGCTCTGAAGAAGAATCTACCTCCTGCTACACTGCCTGTAATCTTATATATACCCATAAGGCTTTTTCTGTTGACCAACACCTGATAAATAAAAATGGTGACCTCAGAAAACTTTTACTTTTCCTATTTTGTCTTTTTTATATCAATTAAAGGAAAGATTGTCCTACTATGTATGTAAAAGCACTTTTGATGAGTTAGAATTGTCCAAAACTAATGGTTGAAACTAGGTTTTACATCATGTTTAGTGACTCAGAACAAATAAGAAAACTTTCTTAAGATTCAAGCTTAATAGGGACAGAGAAATTAATGATGCTAGCCATTTCCTCAAATTAATATCTTCATTCATTGTGTTTGGTACACAGCATATCCATGTTCATATGTACGTGAATATCTGGATTTTGCTAATAACATAACTCCATGAGGTCATTGGAAAAATAGGGTATTACTAGTATCACTGGTCCCTTAGCAAGGACAAATCCCTCCTTATGTAAGAAACTGACATTTTGTGTGCCATCAAAGACTATTATTCGCACACAGCTTTTCAGATTTAAACATGAAAGTTCACCTTTTCATTTCAAATTTTCCTTGGTATACGTCTCCTTTAGGGTGAATTAATGGGAATATTTGTCTGCTGCCTTGAAATATAGTACCAAGAACACAAAGCCATAAATAGTATACTGTAGTAATTTTGCATCATCAAAAATACAGGTTGACTCTATAACCCAGATTATTTTCACTTAATAGATTTGTGAATTCCAGATTGCATCAGTTCTGCACATGGTAAAAATCTGCTAGCTGCTTCAATAACATTGGTATGTAGAGGATGCCACCTACTAAGAGAGGAGGGTACCAAAGGACTTGTGATCTTTTCTTATGTTCTGCAGAATGGCATAAATCATTCACAGGATTGAGAAAGAACAACAAAGTGTCTCACATTGAAAATTCAAAAGACTTGTGAGTGCACTATAGAATAGTGCAAGGATTTGTGCTCATGATGCACTGATTTAATCCATACAAATCCAGCAATTACGTTTTTTTGCAATAATGTAGTCACATTTTATCAGGAAGTGTGGGCATAGCTGCATTGCAGCATTTAAATATAGAGGAGCGGTTATTGTAGTCTATTAATATTTTCTGCAAGTTCAATATGCTTTAAAATTATGCTGCTGTTTTAAAGAATCGTAGAACGAGCCATATATACTACACTGCTGAGAAATTAAGGGTTGGCAGCAGCAATTCAGTGTAGGCAAAATTGAATTAACCATCCCCCCCACTCAAGGATGAGATCAAAATAGCTCATGCTGGAGTATATTATCTCTGGCGCAGATAACACTCAATTTTACAGTAGGAGAAAAGTCTACAAAGAAAGATAGGGAAAGATAGGTTAGAGGGAACCTGAGATCAAAAGACTGAGGATGGCTGAGTTTGGGGAAGCTGTGAGACTGTGAGAATCACACAAATTTCCAAGATACTACTGACAGGGAAACTGGGAACACAGATGATGAGAAAAAAGGGCCATGCCTTAGTGTTGCATTATTTCCTTCAGCAGCATCAATCACCATTTTGTTCTTCCTGGACTAGCTTCTTTAAACCTGCCTCAGCCTCAAAACATCAGTCCAGATGTCTCCCACTGCAGTTTGCAGTTTGCAGGCTGTATAATTAAAGACATTGGTGTTTTGCCCTGAAATGCTCTTCTTGGGAATCTGGGAATGTGCTCCGTGTTCGCAGATCTTCTTGCACCTATCCTCTTGTACTCTGGGCTCTCTTTATCTGAGAATTCTCCTTTGTTTTAGTGGTGGTTTAACCTTGGCTGGCTGTTAGATGCTCACCCAGCTGCTCTCTCACTCCCCCTCCACAACAGAACAGGAGGAGAAAATAAGGTGAAAAAGCTTGTGTGTCGATATAGACAGGGAGGTGACTTACCAATTACCATCACAGGCAAAACAGACTCAACTTGGGGAAAATTAGTTTAGTTTATTGGCAATTAAAAGCAGAGTACGATGGTGAGAAACAGAGAAAGACCTTTACCCTACCCCTCCCTTCTTCCCAGGCTCAGCTTCATTCCTAACTTGTCTACCTTCTCCCTGCTCCTCACATGGGGCAAGGTAGGTGGGGAATGGGAGGTTGTGGTCAGCCCATAACAGCTCCTGTTATTCATTCAGTGTGTTGAGCTTCATAGATATAAGTAAGTAAGTAAGATGCCTGTGTGTGAAATGACCACAGAAGAGAGGACACTGGCACAATTGAAGAAGGAAAACAAAGCAAAAACCATATTATTCACTGGGTAAATCAGACAGTTATTTTTATTCTTATGATTTTTTTCAGAGAAATTGAAAAACAAATACTCTAAAAAATCAGGTTTTGGAAAATTGATGAAATTATGCTGTTCTATTTCTTTTCTGTATTTTCATGAAGGTTCTAGAGTGTTGCTTTTGTCCTTGCAGGTAAAATGAAAATTAATAAATGTCAGTTTTCCTATATTTTGATATAGTTTATATTTTAGATTCTTTATATTTATTTAATGTATACTTTATGTGTATTCATAGCAAATCAGATGCTCTCCTAACAGTCAGGAGCAATCTAGAGGAAACTGCATTTTTGCACTACAGAATGAGTTATAATTCAGAAACCAGGGACTGAACTGTATGATTAACCACCAGTAGGCGGCATGAGTAGATGTTGGGTTAATTTATGATCATGAATCCAGGAGAAATAGTTCAAGAAATTGTTTCACTTTCCAAGTAAGAAGTCTTTGCAGAATGCTGTTTTATAGTTTAAATGCAATTATTTTGTATTGCACGATGATTGATGAAACTGTTACAGAGTCATTTATATATTGATAGATTAGACTTGGAGAAGAGCTACAAAAAATAGTCTTCTTCCTGTAACTAGAATCTGAGAAAAACCTAAAGCCTCCAAACAGTAGAAATCTACTTATGATGTTTCTAGACTGACTAATTTCTGTTTGCCTGACTTCTGCTTATTCCAGAAGATTCATAAAACATAATTTAAGTATTTGTCTTAGTCCTCTATTTGTTTATGTGAGAACCTGGCCAAATGCTCTATTGAACTACTTTTTTATGAGTTCTATTTCACAAGAAACTTGTTATCTTCTTTCCAATAGCAAACAAAAATTGGGTTTGATATTATATTTACCACTGCAACAGCCATAGCTAATTTAGTTATAGCTAATGGAGTTCATTAATCCAGTATAATTCTTTCACTTCCTAAATGTACTGCACTAAATAGTGTGCACTTTAAAATATTTAGTTGACAAACTTCAGTAAAATAGAGCATTTGCACTTCAGCGTAGTTTATATAGTTAAACTGTAGTTTATGGTTCAAGCCTAATGTTTTAAGTATTTACTCGCAAGAATAAATAATAAAAAAAAACCAAATGGAAAAGAGTGGCATTATTCATATGTTTTGTGAAATAAGCCACACACTTATTGGTCTCTATTTCTGTTTGTCTGTATATCCTCCTACATCACTTCTCTCATTCTTTCTTAAATTCCTCTCAAATATGGAGATACATAATGTAACTTCAAATAAACTTAACCAGATAAATCATTTGCTGGGAAAGACAGCAAGATAGCTGTTGTCTTCAAACAATCAAGACAGGGATGTACAAAGTTCAGCATTTAAAACCGTCCTCACGCAAATAACATGCGTCAATGCCTCCTTGTTACAGAACCTTTCATGGGAGAAAGAGTGAAGCACAGACTGTATTTGTTGGAAAGATTCATCTCACATAAAATTTCCCTTTGGTTTTTGTAATCCATATATCTTCACAGTCTCCATAGCAGTGCCTTTTTCACTGAAGAATTATCTGTCATACCCCATAATGAAGTGCACTTTCACAAGTATATTGTATAGATTTTCAAAACAGCACTTCATTGGTTTTGTAATCCTTTTTCCTTAACAGCAGTCACCCTTTTACGAAATGTTCAATACTTTGGAAAACAGAAAAGTTATATGACATTCAAGTTTCTTTTGTGGTCCTTTAGACTGCAGTCTGAAAAGTTTCTACAGCTTACTGCTTATGGTTCACCTCTCCATAGATGTTTTTCCTATTGTACACCAACAGGCACAATAGAAAACACCTCTGCTAAAAACACCTAAAAAATAATACCTAAAAATAAAACAGTGATCTGATGTAATTTTTTATAGGGCAGGTTGTTTTTTTTTCTCAGACTGCATATCCTTAGTTTCAGCTTCCACATTAGAAGAGTAAGCGGCTCAGATGGTCTTGGTCAGCAGTAAACAAAAGTTTAGTTTGCTGTCGGAGGGGTTTGGGGAAGTTTTGCTATACCAACTCTACAGACAGGGGAAAAGATTGTTTTGTAGAAACAATCAGCTCTGAAGTCAGACTAATTCCCACTTTTGATGCTTATGTCCACAAAAAGAATCTTTAAAGCCATTTTTTCAGCTGCTGCCTAATTTGGCAGGTTCTTAGCCTGCATAAGCACAGATGTTTTGACATTTCTAAAGTTCTGCTTCCATCCGTATTAGAAATTGCTTCTGCCTTGACTCAGCTGCACGCAGCTATGCATATGCCACATTAAGCACTCTTAGTCCATGCTCGCCATTGAACATGATCCACCAGGTCTTTTAGAGCGCTGTCCTGGTCCAGGCTACGCATGAATTGCTGTAACAGAACAGCTGGCAGCTTCATATTGAACTTCACTAAATTCCAACAGTTTAAGCATTAACTTCCATGTAAATTTCCACTTCTATTGATTCGAATTCACATACAAACGGAATCCTGGAGTATTTTGGCAAGCTAAACATACTAATGCAATCAGGAAAGTAAATCCTAGCAAAATATACTGAGTATATGTTATGCAGTTATTTGTCATATACATAAAATTTATACATGTATTTAAATGAGTGCATTTGCATTTTTTAAGGTACTGTTTTCTGTTAATCTCAGGGCCTCCCTCCTTTACAGAACTTCAGTAGCCACTGATAGCAGAAAGAAGCCATACCTTCATCTTATAATTTTGGAAAACAGGAAAATTTATAAAAAGTACTAAAAATTATTACAATTCCACCAATCCAGAGGCCATAATGGATATTTTCTTAGTTCTGACTCTCTCGTCCTGGGCAACATGATGCTCTGAAGAGACATCCTGTTCATTGGCCAACTCTGCTATTGCTGCCAGATAAACTGTAATTTTCTGAGTTACCTCTACTTCTGTGCTTCCCACAGAAGACACATAAAGTACTGTGAACTTATCATATGTTCCAAACTCAGTGATTTCACACATACACTTACTTCCAGGGACTTAGCCACAAGTTGAGGCAATCTTGCAGAACATACTGAGACCAAAACCTGAGAATGTATGTCCCTGTACCATTGCCTTATTAACATTTTGCAGAAGATATAAAGACCATGTGGGAGCAAGCAAAAACATGACAGAAAATGAACATCAGCTGAAGAAAATCTGACATTTTGGGCAAATTCTCTTCTTTCTAAGTTTACATCTCTATATTACATCCATACAAACTCAATGTACTTCAAAGCTGAGCCTGGCTTAGCAACTCTGTAAGCTGGCGTAACAGTTGTGTGGTGATGATTCCGTCTTCTTAAGTCCGGATGAGGAACATCAACATTTTTTTTCTTAAAAGACTTTGAGAACTTTCCAAAACTGCTGTAGAGACAACTATGGAAAGGGAACCTAAAATCTTCAGCTGAGATGAGAAGCTGAAATAAGAAACTTTTTATTAGCCTTGAGTTAACTCTTCCTCCTCAACTCTAGCAACATGTACCACTCTAGCTTGGAATTCAGATATCCTCTTACTGAAAAACCACAAAAAATAGCAGTGATTACATTCCTACAGAATGCAAGACAGCATTGCACTTTTTTTTTAATTTAAAAGCTCAGTTGTTGAGCCTTTTCTGGGATCTGACAGATATGGTTTGCTTTTCATTGTATATGACCCAAGGTTTTGTGTTTCAAGCTCTGGGATATTCTGACTGCCATACAGGAAGACGTTGAAATTTCTTCATTCCCTCCTACAAAAGCTGTTTTACTTTGGCTAATGAAATAAAGAATCCCTGTGCCAGAAAAGAAACACAGATATCATGTTATAAATTAACAAATTCATACAGGATGAAGCATAAATAAATGTAGGCTAAATATGACAATAATCTTTACATCAGGAACTGGAATCTGTGTCTCCCCCACTCTACCTAAATAGCTTATGTCAAAATACAGCAATAGTACACTCATTTGATCTGGTTTAGTGACTTCTGCAAAACGCGAAACAGTTCTAGTTGTTCTTTCATTACCAAACTGAGCAAAGAGGTCCCTAACTGAGATTTGAGTATTAACTTCTTTTATGTACCAAGGCTTGACTTTGTCCCACAGGACCAAATGAGCTAAATCTGATTCATCTGGCCAAGAGAATCACTCCTGAAATTTCAAGCGTCATGTGAAATAATTTACACTTCTGATCCTTATGGTTGTAAAAAGATAATCTGTATGATGTGAATTAAGCATAGTATGATTCAGCTTTTTCACTACAGTCTAGCAAAGACTTTGAAAGAAATGGTTTCTTGATTCATCTTAATGGAAAGTAAATCTGAAATCCCAATTAAAATGTGAACTCCATCATTGCTATCTATTCAAAAATTGATTAAAGATGATAAAAAGAAAAGGAAAGATCACATTATGATAATGTGATTTTATCATGAGTGCATTTTTACATCATATGTGGCTTGGCCTTGGGTTATGAGTGGTTTGAGAGAGCACAATCACTTATTTTTCAAGCTTCCTGAGGCATGAATTTTACCTCCATAACTATACTTTCTGCTCCTAGTTGCCTGAATTTAAGTGCAAAGGAAGAAAAAGAACCTTTGAAAGTAGCACTCATAGAGTGCTTTAATTTACAGGCAATTTGTTTAATAATTTTCACTGTCTAGAACAATCCATACAGTATTTAGACTATGAGTAGTTTGTATTTCACATAGAGTTAATGTACTGTACTTACAGTGTAACCTGTTTGTTATGTTAAATGTATAAAAATAAACATTTTGGTATACAGAAAAAGACTTTGAAAGATTTACCTATGTCTTTTGATAATGGTTTTATCTGTACATAATATGTATGCACATGTGCTTCAGCTTTTGTATTATATCTTCTATTTCTGTTGCAGTAAAGTATGTATTTTATAGAAATATACAATTACAAGGGACATCATTCAGTCATCTACCCAGCTATCTACAGTGATGTAAGATCAAGTATATTTAGCTTAACCCTGACACATTTGTCATATCTTCCTGTTATTCAACTTGTTTAAGCAAATTGAAACTGGGTTACATTTTTCCAAAAATAATACTAAGTCTGTCTTAACTACATATATGTAAGAAACAGAGTCAATTTCTACAACCTGGAGTTCTAGAATTGACATTTTTTAGTTCTTACATTGAGAAACAAAATCAAAATCAAAAAATTAAAACCTAATATATTAGAAAAAATGTTTTCCTGTGTTGTCATTTTTAAAATTTAGCTAAGGTTTCAAACTGAGACATGCTACTTACATTAATTGTAATATCTTCTTATTCACTTGTTACAGCACTGTGAACAGTAGACAATTGTATTCCACAGTTTGCCCTACAGGTCTTGGCTATACATATATTCATTTCTGACCCATTTTAATTGACTAAGAAAAAGCTTAATTTCCAAATACAGTCTTGGTTTCTTTCTTCTTTTAGGTAAGTAAAGGAGCAGAGATATAACCAAGAAAATATTTCAGCCTGTTGAAATTTAATTACTGGAATAAGGTGGGAGTAAGGAAGAGTTTGCCCCATCTCATTTCATAAACTGAGAGTTGCAACTACTTTTTTACTTGGAACCTGAGTAAATTTTACTTAAAGTTTTTGAATGGCAAAAAATACCAAACTCCATCATTTCATCTTAGTTGCAAAATGACTTTGTACAGTAAAATCTTACAGCAGGAAGTCCACAACTTTTACCATATAATTGATTTTATGGCCACTATGTCTTCAACTGAAAATGTTTCTGTTCAAGGTTTTCCACAATGATCGCCTACCTCAGCAGGATTTCTTTTTTTCTCTGAAAATCTGAAGTTATTTGGAAGTAAAAATTTGAGGTATTTGGAAATTGTAGAAGTTCTATTTAGTTATGAAAAAATCTAATATTGTGATTAAATGTCTTCAAGTTAGTTTATTCTAACCAGTCTTTCAATTTTAATTTATTCCTTAGTCTTCAGTGTGCTATGAATTGAGACTGTCTATCTATATTATCTATACTTGGGCTTAAAAGGGACACAGACTTCATAAAGACAGGTCTGAAAATAAATTATGCTCATTTAGCATAACCTATGTTGACTTAAACTACAGCTCTCTTTCATAAGTGTTTCAACTTCTTATCAATATTTATTTATTTATTTAAAGATTTGTATGCAATGGAAATATCTTACTACCAGCCTTCCTTGTTACTCTAAAACATTCAGTCACAGATGACAGCCATATCCTGCCCATTAAATTGTTTCACAGGGTGAAGTTTCACTGGTCTCTCAGACTACCGAGCACCCAGCTCCTGGTAGTCAGCTATTGAAAGATATCTTAATTTTCTCAGGAAGCAGTGTCTATGGCAAAATCTTGTGGACAGCTTTAGTCACTGTAATCAGTAGAACTGACATACACATGTCCACTGCAGCCAAGTTTCACTCCAATAGGTCTATTCATCAAATAATCCTCCCTAGAAGGTAATTCATGTGTTGTCATATTCCATACATGTCATATCTCCATCATTATTTCTGTGTCCTGTGACAATAGATATTCAGGAAAATTGATGGTATGCAGGGAATATAACTGTAAAAACATTGCATATAGGCAGCTGAAGAAGCAATGAATCAATACCTCCTTGATCAGCTATACCTTTGTTATATATTGTCACTACATATTCCACTGTTTGCTCTTTGGTTTATTTTTGTCCATAAACCAGTTTGTCTGGAACTCTTACTTTTAGTGACTTCTCAGTGTCATGAGAAAACCTCATAAGATTAAAACAAAGTGTATGCACAATGGCAATACATAATCCTTTGGGGCCGTGATAGGATACAAACCTATTCTGGATGTCTCCAGTGTTCATGGTGACCAGGATGCCTAGCAGGATATTACTTAGGAGAATGGACACAGAAGAAGAAACATCAATCATTTATTATTTCAGGAAAGCTGCTGAACACAGGTTTACAATAAAACCTATCTTTCAGCATTTAAATAAGAAAAAATTAATTCTTCATTACACCTCAGACCCAAATACTGTTATTTAATTAGCTGCTGTAAGGCAGAAACATCAACAATACCAAGTTTAGAAGAGAAATTTAATGTTAGGCAGACCATCCTTTTGACTGTTCAAAACTCAGACTATGCCTATCATCTTCTCTCCGCAGTAACTCAGGAAAAAGCCTTTGAAGAAGCTAAATTACAATAAATTTTCTAAATGGAAAAGCCTTGTAATGCAAGCTGAATTATCATTAATGCAACTTCTGAAAATGGTTAATCACTTCAAAAGTGTTTTCAACAAAAATATTTTGAACACTCTTGATGCAATGGCCTGGAAATATAAAGACCACTTCTATGAGACAGTTTGCAGGAAATTACTTGATGGAAAATATTGCTTATATTAATCTTAAATAGCTTATAGACTATCAACATCTAGGAAAAATCTTTACAACCTTCAGCATAAATTGAAGTTATGCATAGTGCCTGGATGGCAAGAAAACAGATGAGCTGTGATAACAATTCAATCAAAATGGCATAAAGTCTAATGGTGGTCTTAAAATACAGTATGGTTCTCCTAATGGCAGTTCCACCCCTGGTGTGAATTTTGGATAGATTACCCTTCTGACTGGAAAGAGATGAATTCTTGAAACTAAATGTCAGCATTTAAAATTTTTATTCAGTAAACAATCCACCCTTAGCTACAAGGCTACTGAACACCTGTCTTCACAGACCATCAGTTCACTCTAGCTATCACTTAGTGTCTCAGAAATTCAGGTGACAAAGTACTTACTCTCATTTCAGTTGAGATTCTCAGAGGCTTTGAGGCTTCTTAATCCTTAGAAGGCTCCTTCTGCTTATGTGAGATAAAGTACTGATCCCCCAAGACTATAAACTTTGTCTCTTTGTCCATCTTTATAAGAAGATGGATAGTCATTTCATACACTTCCCTCATTGAAGAATTATCTTATTAAAAATTCTTGGCACTATTACTAAAAGGTCTGTATTTAATGACCTTACTTAGCCATATAACAAAGATTTTTGCCTGGCAGCAAATTTTGTTTCAGAGAATGAAATTAACAAGTTTAATCTTTTTTTAGCTAACACATAGAACAGAAATATAGAGGGGTCTCCTGTATCTGCTCCATCTTTGTTGACCTGACAGTAACGTTTGACAGTTACTGTCAGACAGTTAAAGATCAGTAGGATCTTTACTTTAGGATTGGCTGTTTAGACAATTTCATGCTGAGGTTTAGATAATTTCGTGACGGAATGAAGGCAGGACTGGAGCAACTCTGAATGTTTTCAATTCACTTCCTCCACTAACACAAGCTTGTGTCATCTCACCAACACTGCTTAGTATATATTTTGAGATGTCACTCTCAGCTGATTCCTATATTCTTCCAGTAAGCCAGATTAGACTCAGGGTTTGATGGAGAGCTGATAAATGCCATTGTTCTGAGCAACAAGACTTTCTGATCTATCTGCTGACAACTCTACCCTGATTGCTCATTCCCAGGAATCTATGCAAATAACAGTGAATTGAATTTCCTCTGCATGTTCACCTTTTGGAACGATTAATGACCTTAAAAGTATCACTTTTCCTGGTAAACCATCAGCCATTAGTTACAACTAACAGAAGGCATGCGCTTCCAGCTGTAGAGAAATTCTCCCCCCAGAATACTTCAGTGGTGGGAAAAGAATAAATTTTCAGGAAACCACAGATGTCCAGGGCAGCCTTCAGAAAGTAACAAAAATATCCTTTTGACAAGAAGGGCATAATTTTGCAGACAAATTAAAGTCTGAAAGGTGTCTGTCAGGGAGCAGCAAGAGTGGGATGCTCCCCAGGGAGCGTGAGCTGGAAGCTGGGGTGACAACAAGGTGACAGGGCTCTTTCCTCACCAGCAAGAGCACAGTCCCACCGTGCCCAAGCAAGGAGAGCAGGGCAGGTCTGGTGGTGGCAGCCAGGGTCAGATGCAGCCCAGACATCCCCATGCAAGTCCCTGGTGATGAGGTAGGTCTGAGGTCGAGCTGGGAAGACAAGTCAGCCAGTCAGGGTCTATACAGCTGAATTTACTACATGTAATGCATTTTACAAATCTTTTATGCTTTCTTTTTGTTCTCCTTGCCACCCCCAAAACTGATTTTTTCCAGATCTAGGTTTGTTTTTCTTTAAATGACTGCTGTGACTCTCTTGTGCCAGCCTGTTTCCACTTCTCAAGGCCACCACTATCATACTAGGCCTCTGTTCCTCTACACTATATCATCACATTAGAGCCATAAATGTGTCAGTCTACATGGAATAATTACTTGTAACTACCATCTATATAAAACTATAACTATGCCATACGAAGATAAGCAGAAGTGAAACAAATTAAGCGTAGCCACCTGGTCATTAGAGAAACTGCTGTTGCAGCTAAACCAAGTAAAAACAAAGTTCCAGGCAGGTCAAAATAAGTTCAGACCAAACAAGTCTGACAAGCCTTAGTCCTGAAGCCTTGCAAACACAATACAAAGCCTGTGTTCTGTTACTATCAATGGCAAAACTCTATTTATGGACCACAGGTCTACAATATAGCAGTCTGCTTGGAAAAAAAAAAACCAATAATTTCTGCACTGGAAACTGTTGCACATTCTTATTCAAGAATCAACTGATATCTTGATTTTGGAAGAAAATTTGTTATTATGAAGAGTTAAATAAAATATATGCTTTGGCAAGACTAAGGTCATCCAAGTGCAGACAAATAAAGAGTTGGGAGTATACTAAGAAATATATCTGTTGTAGTAACATTTAGATTAAGAATCATGGCAGGTATGAAGTAACTTATTCCTAAAATTCATTAATACATTCAGAAGATTACACTTATAGGGATGCAAACTGAAGAGGAGGCTTCTTACTCAGAAAAAAAATTGTTTAGTGAGCCACACCTAGTGTTAATACTGGCATGTTGTCTTTGCCATTTGTCAAGTGGCTGAGGGATAAGTGTGGAGAATTTAATGCATCTGCCTGTGTATGGTTCTAACAAGAATTTAGTAACAGCTTCTAAAAGAATTGATGGATTTGGACTGGGAATAAACCATCAATCATTTTTGTAAATGCTAGTAAACAAAGACACAAATATTCATATAAGTACTTATTGTATACTCCTAAGGCAAGGCTACGTGTTCCCCTCTGACCTTTCATAAGCTTCAAGACAGAGCTGGGACACGAACTGTAATATTCTTCATCAAATTTACAGCTTAATGTTTGTTGAGTGTCCTGGTTTAACCAGGATAGGGTTAAGTTTCCCCAGCAGTGCGGGGGGGGAGCTCTAGCCGGTTTATTCAGATACCATGCGGACCTCACATCCTGGCGCGGGAGCGCGGGCGTGTGGTTTTATACATCTGCTCCTCGCACTCCTGTATTGGTAGATATACTTTGCTCTGTTCGTTGTTATCACTGTTATTCTTAATGTTGCTGTTTGTTGTGTTGCTGTTGCTCTGTTGTATCTTTCCTTATCTCAGTTTTGGGGCTTTGTATTTCACTCGCTTTGGGGGGGGGGGGGCAGCGGCTGCATGGTCTCAGACCCCGGCAGGGGCTAAACCATCACATTGAGACACAGTGATCTCCAGTTCAGCTGAGTTATAACAAGTTGAAAGTGGAAGTTTTTAGAAGAGATGAGCTATTGATGGACACATTTTAGAGTGCTTGGAGGCTTAATTCTGTTTTATGAAGAGGAAAATCCAAGAGTCTGGATATATATCCAAAGCATCTAAGCTTTCTCACTTTGAAGGAAACAAAACAGAGCTCTTAGTCTTTCTCTGAATATTTTAACATTCTGTAGTGCTAGAGCCTGAATAATAGGCCCTGTAACAAAGTTGACTTCTAGATGAACCTCACAACCATACATTATCCATTGTTAGTGTCTGCTAATTAGTAAAATCTCTATTACCATTAGCATTTATTAATTAATATCTGATTATTAACAAAATATGTATGCTCACCAGTGAAAGATGTAGCTTAGACAAAATTTAATCAATAGTGAGGATGAAATGCTGTGAGAATGTATCCAACTTTCCTTGTTTAGCCTTGTTCAAGGCTGAGAACCCAAGTGTTTGGCCTTGTTAGAAACTCCCTTGGTTCTCCCCCCTGAGCCCTGGCTGGGCTTCGGGTGGAATCCAACAGGCGGATGAAACCAGATGTTTCCACTCAAAGAAAAGTGCAAGTCATTCTGACTTGCTGATTTTTACTATATAAGGCTGGACCCACTCACAGCGACTTTGGATGCCTCAGCTATGGATGGACGTGTCGTGTAGGACTTACCACTTGCCAGGACAGGCTCTCCAAATCCTCGCTGCAACCAGGGCTCCCCAGCAGCTGTGGATCTGGATGTTGGTAACGTATGCAAGTGGTGATGTATCTTTCTTAATTACTATTCTTCCCATCATGTAGTAATGATTATTGCTTATTCTTATTTTCCATAATTAACTGTATGTAGTAATAATTAAGTGTATTATTCTGTATTTTTCTTATTGCTTATTATCTGTATTACTTGGTTCTATCCTTTGATTATTAACAGTAAAATCAGCCTACTCTTTTCACTCTGGTGTCTGAGTTTAATTGGTATCCTTGATTAGCAGAACACATTCTCATTCCAAATCAGAAATTCAGTTAAAGACACTCAAATGGAAATTCACAAATACACGAAGTTAACCAAAATGTTACAAAACTCAGAAGTTTCACCTGTGTCTTGAGCTAAAACTTCATACATTTAGGACCTTACCCTAAATCAGAAAAGTTTTCTTATCCCTATTTTAGTCTTGCATAAAAGATTATCTTGCCTGCTTAGAAGAAGTTAAAGTTGAAAATCTTGATTATTTAGACCTTCCTGAAATGAAATGTTATTTTGGTTCTAGCTAAACCGTGGGTTACTTTTCCTAGAAATATCCACAGGTCATATGACTTTTGAATGCCTTGATGACAGATCATCACTTTTCCTCTATATAGCCCTGCATTAGATACACAAATAATAGATTTCATTTTCCTGAGAGGTGTCTGGGCAGGGCACTGTGAGTTAAAAATTACTTATAAAGAATATTTTCATAGGCATAACAGACCAAACCCACTGCATATTGTTGGTTAGGAAGAATATTAATTGAAAACACAAATAATGAATTTCAAAAGAAACCAAATAAATACTAATAAATTAAGGTAAAAGTGACTTAAGATAGTGTGGGACTCTACATTAAACACAGCTGAAAGGTGCATACAGATATATTTGAGAAGTAATGTGTGCATATAACTTTGCTGTGACCACATCTGGAATACTCGACTACTTCTGGGTGCAACATTACCTAAAATATTGTGTTGGAGAGACCTCTACACAAGTAATGATAATAAAGATAATGATCTTAGGCACCTGCTTGACAGGATCCCTTGGGAGACAATCCTGAAGGGTATAGGGGTCCAGGAAGGCTGGACACTCTTTGAGAAGAAAGTCTTAATGGCAGAGGAGCAGCTGTCCCCAGGTGCTGTAAGAGAAGCTGGCGACAGAGAAGACCACCCTGGCTGAACAGGGAGCTTTGGCTGCAAGTCAGGGAAAAAAGGAGAGTTTACAGCCTTTGGAAGAAGGGGCTAGCCACCCACAGTGATTACAAAGAGGCTGTGAGGCTATGCAGGGTGGAAATCAGGAGGTCTAAAGCCATCTAGAAATTAATCTGGCTTCAGCAATCAAGGACAACAAGAAATGTTTCTATGAATATGTCAACAGGAAAAGAAAGACCAGGGACCGCCTCCATTCCCTGCTAGACACAGGAGGAAACATGGTAACAAGCAACAAGGAAAAGGCTGAGGTGCTTAATGCCTTCTTTGCCTCAGTCTTTAATAACAAGACTAGCTGTATTGAGGGAATCCAGCCTCTTCAGCCAGAAGACAGAGACTGGGAGAATGACCCCCCCGCATTCAAGGAGGAGATAGTCAGTGACCTACTGAATCACATAGACACACACAGGTCTATGTGACCAGATGGGATACACCCAAGGGTGCTGAAGGAGCTGGCTGGGGTGCTCACCAAGCCGCTTTCCATCATTTACCAACAGTCCTGGCTGACTGGGGAGGTCCCGACAGATTGAAAATTGGCCAATGTGATGCCCATCTATAAGAAGGGTCAGAAGGATAATCCGGGAAATTACAGGCCTGTCAGCTTGACTTCGGTGCCCGGGAAGCTGATGGAGCAGCTCATCCAGAGTACCTTCATACAACACATGCCGGACAACCAGATGATCAGGCCCAGTCAGCATGGGTTTATGAAAGGCAGGTCCTGCTTGACAAACATGATCTCCTTCTATGACAGGGCAACCTGCTTATTGGATGAGGGAAAGGCTGTGGATGTTGACATTAGTAAAGCCTTTGACACCGTTTCCCACAGCATTCTCTTGGCAAAACTGGCTGCTCGCGGCTTGGATGGGCACACGCTGCGCTGGGTAAAAAACTGGCTGGATGGCTGGGCCCAAAGACTTGTGGTGAATGGAGTTAAATCCAGTTGGCGGCCGGTGATGAATGGTGTCCCCCAGGGCTCGGTTTGGGGGCCACTCCTGTTTAACATCTGTACTGATGATCTGGACGAGGGGATCGAGTGCACCCTCAGTAAGTTTGCAGACGACACCAAGTTGGGTGGGAGTGTTGATCGGCTCGAGGGTAGGGAGGCTCTGCAGAGAGATCTGGACAGGCTGGAGCAATGGGCTAAGGCCAACTGTATGAGCTTCAGTAAGGCCAAATGCCGGGTGCTGCACTTGGGCCACAACAACGCCCAGCAGTGCTACAGGCTTGGGGAGGAGCGGCTGGAGAGCTGCCAGTCAGAGAGGGACCTGGGTGTGTTGATTGACAGCTGGCTGAACATGAGCCAGCAGTGTGCCCAGGTGGCCAAGAAGGCCAATGGCATCCTGGCTTGTATCAGAAATAGCGTGGCCAGCAGGGACAGGGAAGTGATCTTACCCCTGTACTCGTCACTGGTGAGGCCGCACCTCGATTACTGTGTTCAGTTTTGGGCCCCTCACTACAAAAAGGACATTGAATTACTCGAGCGTGTCTAAAGAAGGGCAACGAAGCTGGTGAAGGGTCTGGAGCACATGTCGTACGAGGAGCGGCTGAGGGAACTGGGGTTGTTTAGTCTGGAGAAGAGGAGGCTGAGGGGAGACCTCATCACCCTCTACAACTACCTGAAAGGAGGTTGCAGAGAGCTGGGGATGAGTCTCTTTAATGAAGTAACAAGCAATAGGACAAGATGTAATGGCCTCAGCTTGCACCAGGGAAGGTTTAGACTAGATAGTAGGAAGCATTTCTTTACAGAACGGGTTGTTAATTGTTGGAATGGGCTGCCCAGGGAGGTGGTGAAGTCCCCATCCCTGGAGGTGTTTAAGGGTCCCATTGGCATAGCGCTGACAGATATGGAGTAGTTGAGAACTGTCAGTGCTAGGTTAACGGTTGGACTAGGTGATCTTCAAGGTCTTTTCCAACCTAGATGATTCTTTGAGTCTGTGATTGCAAATCAGTTAAGGGTACTAATAAGAGCCTTAAAAATGTGAATATGTTTTAAAATGTATGCGTACTGCATACATCAGGGTAACCATCAACCATCATAGTTAACAGTCCTACTCACGTGGTTCAGTATTCAGCCTTATCATACATGCTTTTTTTGGACTGGCCATAAATGATTTGGACCAGCCATAAATGAAACAGCCATGTATTTCTTAAATGAAAGAGAAACAAAAAAGTCTAAAAACAGTCAGGGAGATTAGTCTTATAAGGTAATAATTATTTCAAGGGCCATCTGTTCGGTGAATGACCTTTGCTTCATTATCCACAAAATACATATTAAAGTTAACACCCCTCAATATGCTAACGAAGGCTAACATGATCATGATAATTACAGCATCCCTTACCCCTCCCCGTACATGGGATATGTAGGTATGTGGGTCGACCTAGGGGATGGACCCAAGGAAAGTGGGTATAAATCAACGGGGGGGAAGAAAGGGGGTACCGTGCAGTGAAGTGAAGAAGACAGATGCAAGCAAAAAAGACGGATGCCTCCTGGAACCCTCGCTGGCGGGATCAGCGCAGAAACCCAGACCGGTGATCTGTATTTCCCCATTCCCTCTATCTCCCTCTTTCCCCTTTCCCATTAAGAAATGCAAGGCATATTGTATTGCTTGCCACAACTTGCTATATACTTAGCCAATTATCGTGTGTTCAATTAGTACATTGTGGGTAGTTAATAAATGTTTGGACTTGGAGACTTGTTGTCCACTCCATTGGGGATTTGCGAATCTTGTCTCCCTCATCTGAGCGGGACGTGACAGAGGCACAAAATGATGTGACTAAAATGTAGGATGAAATTTGTAGAAGAAAAATGCAGGTTATACCTTAGATAAAAATATTTTCACTCTGAGATCTACTGGACTGTGGACCCACCTATTAACTGTGGTCCTACTTCAAGGAAAAAGAGAATTCTCATTTCTTTTGCTGCTTCCTGTGATTGATAAAATCAGATTGAAAAAGCCTTTAGAGAAAATACACTTGAGTTTTCAGCTCATTTTCCTTCTTATAATCTCTTTCTACACCCTTTTTCTGCTGTTAGGAATGGCTTATTGAAAGAAAAAAATAGTCTTACTGTTGTAAAAATGCTTCCTAGGAAGAGAGGTAAAGGCAGATAAATGCAGCGTGAAAGACACTTGATAAATACATTTCTGTTTCTAATATTAGCCTGATGTTAAAAGGATATGTCCAAAGTGTCACCGAACCTCTCTCCCCTTCTTGATAATGTAACTCTGAACAAGTTGGTAGATAATGCAGACTTAGAGCCTTCCAAAATAGCTTCTTACGTGAATGCCTCTGAACACCTTTTACATATTCCTAAAAACATGTAAGGGAAAACTAGCTGGTTCAAAGATAGCTGTCTATGCCTATCTAATACTGCAGACATTGAGCCAGACATATTTGGGAACTATATTAAAATTTTACATATGCTAACTAAAAAAAAATTTTAGAACAGAAGAAAGTAACAAAAACTGAAATGGAGATATAATTAAAGATAATTTTCTTGCACCAAAAAAAAAAAAAAGCAAAACTTTGGAAATGGTTTTAATTTAGGAATTGTAGGTTTGACTAAGAATGCAAATATGGAATAATCATATTCTAAACTAACTAATAGTTGGGGATTCTTTTTCATTTGATCTTTCTCTATTTGCATTTCATTATTTCTTGCAAGTATTAATGATAATATGGGTTTCAATCTGATGTTGAAATTAAAATATTTCTTACTAAATTCTACATATGATATAGTGTATTATAATTAGTAGAGCTAAATTAAATATTAAATATAAAACAAATTAAATCTATGCTATGAAAATCAGTAAAAATTTAACCATTATTTTCAATATTGTTAGTATTTTTCTATTAAACATATAATATTCATATGCAATAGAAAGGTAAGAATTAATATTACATTTGTAATCATGTCTTGATAAGTCCATACCATAATTTATGTGAATATCCTTGAGCAATTAATAGCACATTGAATGTACGGACAAAGATTTCTTATTAAGTTAAATCAATAATATAACTTTGAAACACATCCTGGATTTATCTGCAGAACAAAATCAATATCTATCATTGCAAAAAGGTTAATAGTATCTATTAAAATAAAGGCAAAAATTGGTTTTAGTTAGTAATTTATGATGTATTTAATTGTCATTGATAAAAATATTTATATTGTCCATGCATTCCTATGATGAGAATACACTGATTCTAAAATTCTTTACAATTCCTTGGTTTTAACAGCACATCTCACAATCATTCTCATTGATATCAGTGATAACAGTTCAAACTAGTAGCCTCAAATTTTTAGAACCAGGCCCTCTGGAGCTTTTATTCTGAAGGTCTTCACAGGTTTAAAAAGTAAATAAGATATCTCATCAGACTATGTTTCTGTGTAGTCCTGAGAAAAGAATTTCCAATTCAGTTTTCCAGAGCGCTGTGTTCTCTCTACAGCTGTTCAAAGTCATCTCTGGATTATATATAAATAAAAGGTACAAAACATTTAGCTGTGCAAGGAGATCAAAAGGTTAGATAGGACAGGATGGCTATGAAAAAACTGAAGTGGAAAGAATCAAAAGTAAATTGTCAGTCATTGAAAGACAGCTCAAAGTTCTGTAGAGTTATCAGGTAATATCATTAATGGTAGACCTCTACATATCCATCTCTGCATGGACCAGTCATTACAGTGCTGTTCCCTGATGCTCTTGAGGGAGTGCTCCATTTGTGGGGAGAAATGATGTGTGGTAGAAGAAGGTATGGGGGTGCGATTCCCCTACCTCTTTTCCCTTCAAATTCATCACAACTGTATCTTCCTGTATCAAGCATACCTAAGTATCCTCTTGCTTGAAATTCAGGCTGAGAAAAATTCAAAACAGTCCCAACCAATTCAAGTAATTTTTCAGTAAAAGTTCAGGGTTCATTGAAGTCTCCACAGGCTGAATTGCACATTCTAGACTTCCTCTGAAAAATTGAAGCCTCCTTTAAGACTCCACAAGCCCAGTTTATATCAGTAGCATGTCAGCACATTGTATCTAATCCAGGATCAAGGCACTCTGTGAACACAGAAGAGAAAACCGATTTCATACCTTGAGGGTATATGCTCTGAGGCACAATGATAGGCACAGTGATGGACGCATTACAGGTAAGACAGCAGATAGTAATGCTCCTATCACATCAGCAGGTGAACCCTCAGTTTCCCAGCGCACAGCTAATTTTCTAATCTTTCCCAAATGCAGATAGAAAGAAAGAAAACAAAACTTAATTACCTATTTTTTTTCTGATCCAGTAGAGATGTCAGTTTTGCCTAGTTCTTCAGGTGCCTACTTAAGAATGGAATAAAAGCCAAGTACTTGATTTACTTTGAGGACTTAAGCATATTCCTGTTGCTTCAAGCTTTTTTATTTTCTGTGCCTTGAGACTCCCTCCTATTATTCTTATCTTGCTTTATGTATCTCTTATGATCTAAACTAACTGCAACCCATATTTTCACAATACCCTTTACAACAGCCTATGCTGTCTACAAATGCAACTATGTGCCACATTACATTTACCTGGGAGATGAAAATCTAGTAGGGTTCCCCTGCAGTTTAAGCCTATGTTGTGGTTTAAACCTGGCTGGCAGCCAAACACCATGCAGCCACTCACTCACCTTCCCCTGCCCGAGGAATGGGGTAGAGAATTGGAGAGTTAAAGGTAAGGAGACTCATAGGTTGAGATAAAAGAAGTTTAATAATTGAAATAAAATAGAGCAAAAATAATAATAGAAAATACAAACGAGTAATGCACAATGTGATTGCTCACCAACTGCCAACTGATACCCAGCCCATTCCCAGCTAGCGATCCCAGAGGAGCCAAGATCCCAAAACCACAATCCCAGAAGTGAGAGAGAGCCCCCCTCCCTGGCCGACCCTCCTCTATATACTGAGCATGACGTTACATGATATGGAATATTCCATTGGCCCATTTGGGTCTGTTGCTCTCGCTGTGCTCCCTCCCAGCTTTTTGTGTATCTGCTCACTAGCAAGACACGGGAAGTTGAAAGTCCTTGATCTCTTAGCAACAACCGTAAACATCAGTGCATTATCAACATTGTTCTCATTCCAAATCCCATATTGAATCCAAAACATAACACTATTCTAGCTACGAAGAAGAAAAATTAACTTTATCCCAGCTGAAACCAGGACAGTCTGGAGCATCAGCTTCATCTCTCTTCTAATTCAGAAACAAAGAAGTTACCCCCAGGAGATAGTGTCTAGTTTCTTATGGAGGGTAGAAATGGAAGGAAGAATACTCTACTTAGGTTTACAAACCACTATCCTTTCACTTAAAACAATTAAGTAAACAAGTTTAATGTTCTTATATTGTGTAATCTTGCCATCATGGATTGATTAGGTACACTGAGACTCTTAGCCTATTCAAAAATAAACCAACAAAAATCTTTCTGTATGAATTCATGAAACTGGATTTTTCTCTCAGACACAATATTTGCTATGAGACTCTCTATGTGTTATGGAGTACATGTGTACTATTGATTTTCTTGTCTTTAAAAGGTATGATTACCCTATACTTATAATTTATTTGCAGGAATTGAAACAGCAAACTGGGTTTTCTCCTTCTCTTAGAAGACTCTCATGTGAATTTGAACTGGCACACAGAGGGCTGATATTTTGTGATTTACAGAAGTTAAATTCTCTGGAATGTTATAGAGAAAATGTAATTTAATATCTCCCATAGCTATACCGCTTCACTTCTTGTTATTGACATGCTTACAGCCTATTCGATGTTCTTTGTTCTAGCAGTGTTAATTTTGAAACCAGATGGAATCTGCATTTTAAAATTCTATTTGAGTAGCTGATTAGATGCAGAAATTTTGCTTACAGTTTCTGCAAGAATCTCTGTGAGATATCCCTATGTTAATAACTTCCTTAACATTGATTGCATAACGCAATATGACATTCTGTGTTAATAGGCTTTTATTAAGCTGGATTCAGAGGTTGCATCTCTTGGGGGTTAAAGTTATATAATGTAGTTTTCTCAGTTCAGTGATATTAGAAAGAATATGGTGATCTTCTAGTTGGGAAAAGTGACGGTTTTCACCTGTTTCTCAGCAGGCACTTATTTTTCTTAACTTTTTACTATTGTCAGACCTGAAGCACACAGATTTGCTTTGATAAAATCAGCAAGCATATATGTGCTTGTTTTTTTCAATAGACAACACAAATTGTTTTAATTCTGTTGATGATAAATCTGTGAATTCTCTTCTTTATTAAAAACCAGATTTGAAATTAACTCACTCAAACATATAAACTACAGTATTTAACATGATGTACATTAATATATTCATTAAACACTGCTCAGCTCAACATTCTAATTCACATTTCCAGTATATACCTACAACATAACTGTTCTAAACTA
The DNA here is from genome assembly GCF_047716275.1 of Strix uralensis. Classification (NCBI taxonomy): domain Eukaryota; kingdom Metazoa; phylum Chordata; class Aves; order Strigiformes; family Strigidae; genus Strix; species Strix uralensis. The sequence continues at coordinate 29,693,280 of NC_133974.1, forward strand.
TATCCAGTGGATTACTTTGGGCTTCAGCATAATATCTTTAGCTATGATACACAGATAAAAGACTTAATTCCCCAGAGCAGAGACTGGAACTCTGCACTGGGAACCTAAGGTCAAAACCTACCAGCAGAGTAGGAGGAAAAGACTAACAAACTTGACACTCTATCACTGAAGTACAATTCACTGCCCCACTTCAATGCCTGGGAAGAGCTGGGTACCTGCAAAATCTAAGCTCACTGATACTCTGAATTGACATCACATAAGGAGCTATGTGCAGTTAGCCAATAAAGAAATAGACTCTTAAATCTTGTTTCGCAAGGACTTGGAAATACACAGAGATAGTTTTGTTTATATGGGATCCACAGCCTGGAAGCTCCTCCTGAAGACAGCTGTTACTTGATGGATAACAAACAATTATTGACCAGTTAGCACACAATTAGCACCTTTCACAACTTGTCAAATCACACATTCAATAACCAACTGTATCTGACACAAAGAAACTTTACTTTCAAAGTCTTAATAATTAGAAACCTTAAGAGAATGGAAGGAAATAGGAAAATATTATATGTATCTTTCCTGCCCGATTTCTTCTGACTTTTCTCTGTGATGATAAGGTACAATGGATGACTTATTAGAGAACTTCGTTTATTCTCTCACTAGAATTTACATCTAAAGGAATTAATTTTTTATAGAGGACAGGGTGGAAAGAGTTGAAGATTTAGGAAAATCCATTTGTTGGACATTAAAGGGCAGGCTCTTTCAAAACAAGGCCACTTTAGTTTCTTGATAGTCATGGGGATGTGTCAATAGTAAAAGGGATAGTAACAAAGGATTTAATCTTGAGACTTTGATTTCTAGAAGTCTGGTGCCAATCCCTTTGCCTTCCTCCCTCATCAGGTATATTTAACGCTTTTTAAACTGATAAGAGTTAAACTGTTCTTAATAGGCTAATTTCCTCACTTTTCATAACAGCTAGCACCAGAAAATTAAGATATAATTTATGAGTTATGAAGAAATGTAGGAATTACAAGATAGTAATAACCTTTGTGAAATTTAACAATTCATCAAAGCTAATCATAAATATCTAGCATGCATACAATTTTCATTACTACCACCTGTGTCAACATGAGGCACTTCTACCCTTTCTTTTGAAGTGAGATTTGTGGAGCAGAATAATACCTGTTATTAGACCATCTGATGTTGCTGGGGAAAAAGCAGACAAGTTTGCTGAAACACAAACCCTCCTTCAGACCTGACAAAAGCAAACATCTTTCTAGACTAAACAGAGATTGAAAACATGGAGTCCAAACTGCCTGGAAGAAAAGTTGGCTGGTATCTGAGAGAATATTAGGAGGGGGATAGTTGATAAGGTGGTCATTTATGAGAAAGAGAAAAAAGGATAGTAATTTATTGCTTGTGGAACAAGAAGAGGTTAACCTGGAAGGCAAAGATAATTATAGTATATTGTAAAGCCATATCTCTGTTGAGTCCATTGTTTTTAGCATCCAGTGCTGAATAGCTAAATTTAGGTACCAATCCAGCACTGTTTCCTCTCCCTGGATCACTTCACTCCTTTGCCTAAGGAACTTCAGTCTTTCATTTCCCTAGAAATTAAATTCCTCACACTTTCATGTCCCCCACTGCCTTGTTTAAGTTGGATGCAATCACTTTTATTCTGTTCTGCTAGTTAAAGCTATGTTACTGAACATAACACAGCATGATGCCATGGTGGGCCTCTTGTGGGATGTACTCTATGTACTACCTAATTTTACTTCATGTAAAATATAAATGCTATCCTTGAATCTGGATAGTTTACAGTGGTGGTTTCTGTCTTTCAAATTGTGACTATCACGTGGTGTCCTGTGTCAGCAAGGATATTCTCAGGCACTTTCCAGTTTATGGTGGATAAAGCTGTTTAGATATCAGCCTGGGAAGGATGAAGTTATCATACCTTTCCTTTCCTGTCAAGAAAAGCTCAGAAGAGCTTAAGAAAGAAAATGTTATGCCTACATGCTGAGATAATATGGGCAGATTTTGACTGAATAAACATAGTCATATGTACACTTAGCTCATCCGCTTGAATCCACTAATAGGTCTAAACTTTCTCCTCCAACATACTCCTCAATATGCTCACTACCCATGCCCCAGGCCATCGTTTGGATTTGAATTGTGTCCACCTACATCCACATTAACATGCAATGTGGTACAGAAGAAATGGAGCTGTAAAGCAAAACAGTTGGTGTTGAAGACCAGATTTCCGTACTGTGTGTATTTTAGGGGGCTTCTCTCTCTGAAAATATTTTGACTCCATGGAATGCCTGTTGGCTGGAGTTCATTGTATGTGCTCTTGGTGTGATTCTTGTGGCTCAGTTTCATTTCAAAGAAATCAAATTTACGTGCTTTGATATTGATGTATAGCAAAATATGATATATAGGAATGATTGAAGATTTATTTCTGAAATGCAGTCCTGACCTTATCTGGAACACTAACAGAGGTAAAACCATCATGTAAATCTTCCACTCTAGCTAGTTGGACATTGAACAGTAAATAGGTGATAATGTAGAGAATATTGAAGTTATGGTAATATTGAAGATGACAGAGTGCCATTTACCAGTAATTTTAATGTTTTGTGAGTCATTAACTCCCCAGATAATGAAAAACTATAATGATCATGATATACTTATGCTCTTCCAAACAGTGGTTCAATCATAAAATTTAATTTTTCATACAGCAAACTTGGTTAAGATCATCCATTCTTCTTAATTTCAAAATTAAATTAATTAATTTCATTAATTTCCAAATTAATTTTGAAAGTATTATATCTTAAATCCATCTGGAGATAAACAGTATAAAAACTAGAAGTTATGTTTTATTTTTGAGTGGAATTTAATGCTCTGTTTGTTAGATTTAACAAAATTCTCTTGGGATGTTTGCTGAACTGCCACAGCTGAGATAAGTAGAGTCCCAAATGCTGGATCTGTCTAGGTGAGACACTGCTGCCAGAAGGTAGCAAAGAGGGCAAGGGGTAGATGTAGGTTCTAAACCACGGCAGGAGGGAATTGACATACATATACACATTGACATGTATATAAGGAAAAGATATGGACAGTATGGAGAGACAGTCAGGGACACTAGGTGGAAAAAGTAAAGGGTTAACTAAGGACTGCAAGTAACTTACCTTGTGGCACTGAAAGAGTAATAGGCATCTGTCTCAGCAAGTACTCAACTTGTCCCTACTGGTTGATTAAGAAATGACTACAGTCAGAAGGTACAGTTGGTTTGAACATTCCAGTTTTTCACCCAGCCAGGACATTGTGGTTGAAGGATGATCACTTCTATATTTATTTCTACTTAGTATCAAGTATGGAGTCTTAGGCTATCTGAACGTGCTTTAATGTATCTAGCAGTGACACCTATGATAGTGACATCAGTACTTTCAGCCTTCAGGCTAAAATTCAATATACCAGGACAACCTGAACTGTCTCTGCCAAAAGACTATGGCCACAAGATCATAACTGTTATTGTTGTCTAGTACCAACTAGTCTATCCGTACCCTTGCTGCAATCATAGATATGACATACCATCAAGATATAGTGTAGACATGTTTCTCTTTAATGGTGCCAGATCCACTCATTCTACCTGTAATATAAAATTTTGGAACCTGAGTTCACTACAGAAGAGCTTTCAATGTACAGTATAAATATTCTTTTTAATACAGTAACCAATCTCTATCCCTCTGATTAGCTTAAAGATTTTTTTATGCTTATCCATTTCATATCATAACATTTTTATTAGTACAAACACAACATGAAGTTTTTTAGCATCCCTTCTTCCCAGTATGTTCTCCATGTATTTCAATAATTATATTGCCTTTTGTGATTCACAAAGTTACTGCTTCTCTGGAAATCAAAGGCAACATTAGAATAGAAAACAGCTAACAACTGCTACATGGTGACAGAACTGAAAAGAAGTCATTTTGTATGTCAGACAAATCAATACAGAATAATTATATTTTGAAAGTTGAAACAACTTTAAAAAAAAATAAAAACAACCAACCCAAGCCAAAACAAAACCGTTATCCAAACATGTCTGAGAAGTTTTTAGAAAAAGTACAAATTGCTTCTTTTAATGATTCAAGGGAAAGATTTCATCAACAAAATGCACATTTAATTATGGATATATTGAATGGTATGATGTGCAAGATGCAAAACTATTACAATTCATTAGTAGGGTACAGCTGTTTTATGTACTTTTAAACTGTAGCTTAAATTTATTGTGCCTTTTTGTCTATAAACCAGCTGTCCATTCTTTATTAGGGCATCTGTCAGTTTGTCATAGAAAAAGATAGTAAAAATGAGTGCAGAACAGCTTTTAACTAGGAACAAAGACATTACTTTTAAGGAATATAAAAGAAGAAGAGAAAATGTAAACCAAGCAACTATAAACAACAAAACCACATGCAATCTGCATTAAATTTAATCTGGTGTATGGCAATTTTATGAGCTTTCAGCTGAGTCATTAATCTCAGGATATATTGTTTTATTAATAAAAATATTTTCTTCCACCTTTGATAACAATAATTATGATAATGTGAGAATATTAACCCCCTCACTCTCCACTAGGAATTTAAAATTTAATTATAATGGGTTACCTTTATCTTGGTACTAGCCCAGAAAAAAAAAAGCCTAGCACCTCTCAACCTTCATTAAAAGTGTTAGTGGGATTTTGTTAGAGCATTGGTTCCTACAGATTCACAAGTCTGCAGTTAAGAATATGAATCTGATTTTGGTTCTTCCAGTGATCAAAACTAATTACAAATGTGCAAGTATAGTTCAATGATTTCATACTTCTGGTTCACAGAACTGTAAGCAGGACAAGGCTTTAGTTTTGATGTAAAAACATAACTGTAATCTCATGAAAACTGCTCTCTGCCATTCCTTTACCAAGAAGGAGAAGCGATGGCTGTGTTACCCAACTTAGATTTGAAAAGTAAGTGTAAGATGCCAAACACTTGTTTGCCAAAATCTAACATTTTGTGCTAATCGTTTTCCTGTGAAGTGATGGATGCCTGCTTGATAATTTAACACTTCAATAAGAAATATCTTTTGAGAAGCTCAGGTCCATCCCCCTCTGGAACAATACCTTGGCAAGGGACTATCCATGTAGCCAGGGACCACGCACCCCAATCATGTTATATGTCTCTGAAAAATTCACATTGTGCAGTAACCCAAAGACTCTTTGTCTGTTGAGGAATCCTCAGAATGAAGGTAGATGAGTGCGTGGCCAAATGACCAGTTGCTAGAGGACTTGAGCTTTGTTGTGGAAACCCCATGCCAGGGCCATGTCTGACCTGGGTCCCCTCACCAGGCCTGATCTTGACCCACACTCATGAATGGGCTAACATCCGAGCTTGGCCTTGGTGCCCCTCTGATCCAAACCAAAATGCTAGTACACACACACACCCCAACTCTGCTCCTCTGGGTTAGGTAGAACAAAGATCTGCAATGAGAGTGTTGGATTGTAGTCCCAAAAATTCCAAAGGTACTCCAAAGACCTTTTTTTCTTCAGCTCCTCCTCATTTAGTCTCTCAGAGAAAAAGATGTGAATTCTATTGTTCAAGCCATTTCGGAACTGCACTGAACAAATCCAAACTAATGCATTGTACACTAGGGAATGAGTCCAATAAAAACATACTACACTTTTGGAGTAACGCTGAAAGAATGACAAGCTATAACAAGCATAACAGGTCTTTTTCATGTTTCATTTCTGCAATTATATTAACCTAAATGCCTTTTAATTTAAAAAGATGGGAAAAAAAGCAGTCTAAAGATGAAATAAAAAAAAAAAAAAAAAAAAGTTGTTCATATTGTACAAACAATAAGCATTGAGAAAATTATCAGCAAAGGCTGATAACTACTGTCTGCGAATTGCTGGAAGGTAAAGAGAAATGCAATGTCTTTATACCTAGGCAAAAAAAAAAAAAAAAAAAAAAAAAAAAAAGACTATTTCAATTTTGTTTATGTTGACAGTTTCATTAATTTTTTTGAACTGAATGTACACATTTTGATTGAAGTTTGTACTGAGCAGGAATTTTAATTTGCCCATATTGACCTTTCCGATTAGTAAAAAGTCTTTCAGAAAAAACTCATTTTGTTCTTTTATTTCACATCTTTGGTTGGTTTTGCTGAGTTCTGATATCTATATTATAAGCAAACAAGTAGAAAAACTTAAGGCAAATTAATACCATCACATTTATCTTTCCTCTTTTCATTTCTTTAGAACTGAAATTTTGCTGGTTGCCTTTAAAAACATGATGAAATTCCATTGCCAGTTTATCCTCTGAAACAACTCTACATGAAACTAAAATCATATTCACACACTCTACTGAATATGTATTTCCATTGCTACTTGTTCACATATAATAAAACAAAAAAGAATACAACATTAACACAATGGATGAGCAAAGCAGAATAAAATAGGAATCATAAAAACAATCAGGTTTAATTTTTATATTCTTCACTGATTTTCATTCATATTGTCAGATTTGTGATACTGCCATGAACTGTTTTAGTTAGACTGGAATGTTTGTGAATGTCCAAGCATAAATTTATACCTGTTAAGAGGATGAGAAGTAAGCAGAAGAGAAGCTGTCTAAATTATTTATCATGCAGCATTATCTTACAAGATTCATCATTTAGGGACCCCAGGGATTTCTTTTAGCAGGGAGAGGGGGCTAATTTAAAATATTAATGAGTAAATGGCATTTCTTTCATTTCAAGATTGAAAGAAAGCATTCAATGTTTTTATTAACTATAGATTTTACGTTCAATCAGCTTTGAGGTTTTCCAAGTCAGTGTTTTCTAATGAGACTTGAAAATTCAATGGGACTTGAATTTTACCAGTCCTACTCTGTCTGCAGCTGGGAATTACAGTTCAATATCAATGAGACAACAGGTCCACTGGGAAAGAGACAACAGTCTCACTTCTTGTACTCAAATACTGTTCCAGGACCAACAATGCTAAAATACATTTTCAAAATTCATTTTCATTTAGTATCTAAGATATGATCCAACAACTTTTATTTTCTGCATAATTGGATCAAATGCCCACTCAAGTCAGTGATTAACTTCAGCTTGAAGGAAGCCAGGACCTGGGACTTCAAGTTATGGATCTGATGTTCCCCTTCCTTACCCTTGGGTAAATCAAGAATTATTCCTACCAATGGAAGAAACTTGCTATGAGCAAGCAGTGGATCAAATCCCAGACTCCCAAATCGCACAAATAAGTAAAAGAGTTTTGGTTTAAGATACATACTTGACCTTGAAATTTGAAAAATATTTAAATCTGAATACCAATCTCGTATATGCTAACATTCCAAAGCACTGTTTCCCCGTAGAAGTGTGTGGAATAAATTTTTTTAATATAGTACAACTCAACATTTTTTTAAACTCTCCATTGAAAAAAAGTATGCTTTTATACACTATTCTATCAAGTGAGAGATTAAAGGGCATTGAAATTCACTTAAGATGTTGCTGGACAGTTAGTAGCATTGCCCTGAGAATTTTTGATGACAAGAGCTGTCATATATAATATGTGATGGACCTAAGCACTGCAGATATTTTCCCTTTCCAAATTTGAGCCTGAACAGGAAGGTTGAACAGACTTTTCCATACACATCCTCCTTTCCTTTGCCCTCTTCTGGGTCCTGACTAGGGAAAGGCTACAGAAGTGCAGTATCCGTGTTTGTATTTATTATGCATTATTTATATTGTGACAGTGGCAGCTTGATTGAATTGTCATTGGTGACCTCCCTTCCTTCTGAGAGAATTCATGGAGGAGTGGGGTGCCTTCCATTCCAGTATGTACTTTGTGCTTAGGGGTGATACAGTGCTGGGCCACATACTGACAGGCATGCTGTCTGCCCTTAGCATGGGACAGAAGTAAGACTGAGAAAAGGTTGGAAATTTATAAAGCTCTAGTAGTCTCAGTCCCCAGTGCAGGAGCTGCTGCTCCATTAAGTCATTCCTTGAGAGTCTCACACAGAGCTGTGGCCTTATTGTGCTTGGATCATTGGACACAGGATAATTCAGGTAGGGAGGGACCTCAGGAGACCTCTTTTCCAACCTCCTGCTCAAAGAAGTGTCATGGGTTGTAGAGGACGCAAGTCCAAAGAAGGACTATGCACTGCAGTCTGCTCATGGACAAAGCAAAAAGTTGCATCCAAGGGCAGGAGACTGTCAACAGTGAAGTTCCCACAGACCAGAAACTGTAACCATGTCGATAAGTGTATGCTTTTACCACAGTGTATTGGAAAACTCAGTCTGAGGAGAGGAAAGAAGGCTTTTTCTACTGTGTAGCATGTCAGGAATTGAAGTAGGGAAACAGATAACTCAGTTCCCAGCTCTCCGTTCCTTCAATCCCAAACACATAGAGGCATAAAGGTTAACAATTCATTTGAAGAAATGACTACCAATCCTATGTGAGTCTCCTGAGATCCTAGGGAAAGAAGCAGAGATAAAGTCCAGTGGAGAGTACATTATCTGTAACACCAAGGGTGAGTATAGCTTTAATATAGCATGTTACTGTGTTTTATTAACAAGAATCTTGTATTTTTATTACTCCTTCTCTGGCACCAAAATAAAGGGGAAAAATAACAAGCCAATTACCTAACTGTTTAATAACAGAAATTTGCCCTGTTTTACAGCTATATCCATCTGCAAGAACTGTTTTACCTAATGAAATATATTTTAGGCTATAACACAAAAATATTAATCTACACTGTGTCTTTTTTTCCTGTCTCATCAGGTCATTTCTCATTACTTTCTGGAACAATAAAGCTTTTACATATTTCATAAGTGAAACCATTGTTAGGAAGGGAATTAAATGTGCATAACTGGTCTGTAGGCCTATGAAGTTTTAGAGTTTTAGAACTGAACACATGATGCACATTTTTATTGTCTTTTAATATCTAGTTTATTTCTTATAATAGAGTCACCATGCATTTTATTTTGAAGAAAAACCTAGTGAGAAACTAGTTCCACATCTTTGTTTGATGTTGACTCCTCTATGTCTCTTTTGACTGAATTAAACAACTGTTATGTTTTAGCACTTAAACTCACAATAACTTATTGCTAATGGTATAAAAACATTTTTTAGTTACTTTTCCTGCTCTGCTAACAAATAAATCTGGTGTGTTACTGAAACAAAATTTTTTAACAAAGTCTTTAATAACAAGACTAGCTGTATTGAGGGAATCCAGCCTCCTCAGCCAGAAGACAGAGACTGGGAGAATGACCCCCCCGCATTCCAGGAGACAGTCAGTGACCTACTGCATCACATAGACACACACAAGTCTATGGGACCAGATGGCATACACCCGAGGGTGCTGAAGGAGCTGGCTGGGGTGCTCGCCAAGACGCTTTCCATCATTTACCAACAGTCCTGGCTGACCGGGGAGGTCCCGACAGATTGAAAATTGGCCAATGTGACGCCCATCTATAAGAAGGGTCAGAAGGATGATCCGGGAAATTACAGGCCTGTCAGCTTGACGTCAGTGCCCGGGAAGTTGATGGAGCAGCTCATCCAGAGTACCATCATGCAACACATGCCGGACAACCAGATGATCAGGCCCAGTCAGCATGGGTTTATGAAAGGCAGGTCCTGCTTGACAAACATGATTTCCTTCTACGACAGGGCAACCTGCTTATTGGATGAGGGAAAGGCTGTGGATGTTGTTTACCTTGACTTCAGTAAAGACTTTGACACTGTTTCCCACAGCATTCTCTTGGCAAAACTGGCTGCTCGCGGCTTGGATGGGCACACGCTGCGCTGGGTAAAAAACTGGCTGGATGGCTGGGCCCAAAGAGTGGTGGTGAACGGAGTTAAATCCAGTTGGCGGTCGGTCACAAGTGGTGTCCCCCAGGGCTCGGTTTTGGGGCCACTCCTGTTTAACGTCTTTATTGATGATCTAGACGAGGGGATTGAGTGCACCCTCAGTAAGTTTGCAGACAACACCAAGTTGGGTGGGAGTGTTGATCGGCTCGAGGGTAGGGAGGCTCTGCAGAGAGATCTGGACAGGATGGAGCGATGGGCTAAGGCCAACTGTATGAGCTTCAGTAAGGCCATATGCCGGGTGCTGCACTTGGGCCACAACAACGCCCAGCAGTGCTACAGGCTTGGGGAGGAGCGACTGGAGAGCTGCCAGTCAGAGAGGGACCTGGGTGTGTTGATTGACAGCCGGCTGAACATGAGCTAGCAGTGTGCCCAGGTGGCCAAGAAGGCCAATGGCATCCTGGCTTGTATCAGAAATAGCGTGGCCAGCAGGGACAGGGAAGTGATCTTACCCCTGTACTCGTCACTGGTGAGGCCGCACCTCGATTACTGTGTTCAGTTTTGGGCCCCTCACTACAAAAAGGACATTGAATTACTCGAGCGTGTCCAGAGAAGGGCAACGAAGCTGGTGAAGGGTCTGGAGCACATGTTGTACAAAGAGTGGCTGAGGGAACTGGGGTTGTTTAGTCTGGAGAAGAGGAGGCTGAGGGGAGACCTCATCGCCCTCTACAGCTACCTGAAAGGAGGTTGCAGAGAGCTGGGGATGAGTCTCTTTAACCAAGTAATAAGTGATAGGACAAGAGGTAATGGCCTCAAGTTGTGCCAAGGAAGGTTTAGACTAGATATTAGGAAGCATTTCTTTACAGAACGGGTTGTTAATTGTTGGAATGGGCTGCCCAGGGAGGTGGTGGAGTCCCCATCCCTGGAGGTGTTCAAGAGTTGGGTTGACATAGCACTTAGGGATATGGTGTAGTTGGGATCTGTCAGTGCTAGGTTATCAGTTGGACTAGATGATTTTCAAGGTCCCTTCCAACCTAGATGATTCTGTGATTCTGTGAACTTTTAATTAAAATAAATAACACAGTATACATAGCCAACTAAACAAAATATTTAAGAGATGAAAAATAACCAGATGGATAACTGAGAAAAACCCAAAGCTCTAAATTCCTCATAAGAAGAAATTAAAAATATTTATGATTTAGTCAGATTAATTTTAATTTCATTTGACCCTGTAAGTTTTTTCTTAGTTACATTCCTGTAAGTAGTTTTACTGATATGAAAAATGTGTTTGCCTGACTTAAACAGGGGCCTGTGAAAAGAAAATGGGTGAACACCATGCAAAGGGCTTGAAACTCCACAAAATCATGCAAACTGTCGGTTTTTACAGGATTAGTTATTCTAAAATATACAGTGTATACAAATATAACGCAAATTATCTGTTGCCTAAAAGTAACTTCTAGGTTATTTTTAATTTGTGCCTCTTAAGTTAAATGTAAAGGAAAAACATTAGTTTGTGTAGTGTTCTGTAAAACTTTATTTTAGTGTGTCTGACTATTTCTTCAGTTTAAAGTGATTGAGAAAATTTCTACGTGAAAGTCAATTCTGATGCTGAATATTTTACATTTACTTTTAATGCAGGTGTTTCCAACTACAAAGAGGTCACTCAAAACAGGCAACTACCCTGAAAAGAAAAAAATGCTATTTTGATGTAAATTCATCATAATAAAAATTCAGCCACAATACTTCTAGTGCACTTTTTTCTTTGGATACCAAAATCAGCTATTTCAAACAGAAGAGCTAGAATGGAAATCAGGTAATGAAGCATTTGGCCATGTGTTGTTCTTGTCCCTGATACATAGAATAAAATTTGTCTCCTTTAACAGGAGATCAGTAGTATTTGTAAGAGTCCCCTTGCAGTTCCTGGAGATCATTACATAGCACAATAATAGATTGTCCCTTTTCTAATGTTATATATCTCCATCAATAGCACAATGCACAGCTGATCATTCTAATCACTGTTATGCCTGTTCTATTCAGCATTTAGTAATAGTCTTGATATTTGGGGAATACATATTTCTTTGGTTTTCTTTTATGACGAATTACTCTCTTTTGTTTCTTTTACCTTTCTGAATACTTTTATGAGGAAAATTGTCTCTCACGCTTGCTTAAAGCCATGTTTATGCAACACAGAATGTTGAGTGGGAATAAGGATGGTCAGGAAATCTTCTGATACAGTGTTTTTTCCATAGAATATGTCAGTCAGTCAACACCAAAGTGTTCTGTGAGAAAGGAACAGCGTCAGCGGTGCTCTGAGGAACTTTCTCTGCCAGGAGGGATTTTGGCTGGTTCGTGGTCCAGCCTCAGCCTAATGTGCTGCTGGGAAGCCCTGCCTCGGTAGCAAGCAGGTCCTCAGCCTCCTGCCTGATCTGTCAGACAGGATCCTGGGATCTCAAAGAGCCCCAGCTCAGATTCTGGCTATATTTGACAGGTGGACCATTATGGAGCTGGGACTCGAAAACCAGGAAAGTCAAGAAGCTGCTTCCTTAGGTGACAGGGACACAAGGAATTTGGAAAGCAACTCTCTGCATTCTCAGTCCTCCAGCTGAACGAGAAACTTGGCAAGTGTTCCGCCATATGCTGTAAGATACTGATCCTGGAAAAAGACCTGCTCTAATTTTATAACATTTCAATTTTTTTGACATTTTGTACACTGGATTTTTAAAAACTTCTGTAGCACATCATATAAGTTCATTGGTAAAAATACACAGTCACACCACTTCTGATATTTTTTTAAAAATCAGATATTTGTGTCATTTTTTCATCCTTTCAAATTACTTACGCACTTTATTTTCTTGCCATCTCATTATGAACAACCAGATTCTTGCTCTCAAAATATGTTAAACAATATTGTAACATTTTCCTTCTTTCATACTCTTGTTTTCTTAAATTGTTTTGTCTTGTGTTTATTGATATACTTATTTTACAATTCTGGGAAATCACTGTGTCCTTCCTGGTCTCTATGCATGTTTCAGAACAGTCTCCTACTTCTAGTGTCAGTCAACAAACTAACTAAGGTGATTTCACAGTAGGAGAATTTCCCTTTGTTTGGTGATTGAAGGGTGATCTTCAGCATATGCATCATTTATTTTCTATTTGCAAAACTGTTTGCACTTTTTTTCCCTGGGCAGCTCTGTGCTCTGTTCCAAGGTTTTTTTCTCTCAAGAATTTCACTGCTCTGTGATCAAGAGATTAGTGCATAAAATATAAACATCTCATTTTCAGGCTATTATCGGTAATGCATTATATAAAATGGAGATTAGACTACTGTCTCTGAGTATCTGTGCTTTATACTATAAGGTAGAAGTCTAAAAGATGTACCTAACCTTAGGGACAGCTGTATGTATGTAAAACAATCTGACCCTATGACTCTCTGAAGCTTAAATCTTTTGATACCAAAAATCAGTCTGGCTCCAGAGAAAGCAGGAAATTGAAGGAAGCAAATTTAAGATTTAGAGATGAATTAAAAACATGTCTTTGGACTGAGAACCAAATATTTGCATATCTTTCTTAATATTTAATGTAGACTGTTAGATATTTCTCACAAGATTAATAGAATTAATGGATTTCTGTTGTTGCTTTTTTATAGCCAAAACAAAATTACCAATGTACAAGTTTTACAAATACAGAAGAACAAGGTAAATGAATTGATATTCTTAAGTTTATTTTCAGTAGTTTAGAGAAGGGGGAAAACTCATCTAGCATGAAAAAAATGAGTGTCTGAAATGTTTTTTATTTATTTGAAGGGAAGGGAAGGGAAGGGAAGGGAAGGGAAGGGAAGGGAAGGGAAGGGAAGGGAAGGGAAGGGAAGGGAAGGGAAGGGAAGGGAAGGGAAGGGAAGGGAAGGGAAGGGAAGGGAAGGGAAGGGAAGGGAAGGGAAGGGAAGGGAAGGGAAGGGAAGGGAAATGTGATTAGTGATAGTGACTTTTGTTTTTTACTTAGTTCTTTGGGTGTTCCCCCTCACCCCCTTGCTTTTCCTGTGAGACAGCATAAGAAGCAAACATACCATTGTCAGATATATGGCTTTTCTCTGGCAGTGGACAAATCCACTCCTCTTGGTTTCTTCCAGCTATTGCTGGCTGTGCTTTGCAGGAATATAGAAATCCTGTCAAAGGAACAACCAGGGCAAATAAGCATAACTCATAAGTCTTGAACTTTACATTCATAGCAATTAAACATCTGGCCTGCATGTTCTACTTGATTTTTGGGGTGAGTGGAGTCTCATGTTTTGTAAGAATGTGCCCTTTCTTTAAAGCTATGCCCATTCTTCATGTCAAGATGAGAACTCATCTCTTCATTTTCTTCTCCATCCTCAAGCTCTGACAACCTAGGAGTCCTGGACAGGATATATACCATCAAATGCACATCCCTGAAGTATGAACACACCTTCTGTGTGGTCTGTTGCCCTGGTCCCATTCTGAAATGCCATTCCCTTACTATGTTTACCAGTTTGGAATTCCGTAGACATTTGCATGAAGTACAAATTTGTCTTCCAGAAGCTAAGAGATGGTTTTAGAAGACTTCTGTCTGGTTTCCTCATCCATTACTCCTTTTCCTCTTATCTCACTAGATTGTAGGGGTTTTGTCACCTAGCATATTTGCTGGCAACTGCACTGAAGAATTTACACAGATTTACAGCCCTTAAGACCTTACAGGCAAGACTCTATTGTCTTATAAATCTACTTGTGACAGGAGGACTGTAAGTCCCCGAATAGCATGTCTGTCTACAGTGTGTTTGTGTTGCCTCCCAAAGTAATATTCTGCAGGGATGAGAAAGAACAGGTTCCCTGAGACTGCAGCTTCCCTGCAATGGGAGAGGATAGGGCCTTGGCTGGCACAGATGAACCAGTACTGCAAAAAGGGTGATTTGTATTTATTACAAGGTTTGCACAGACTCTTGTCTCCCTGGAACAAGAAAAAGACTGAAAAAGAAAGTCTTTACTTTCTTTTCTAGTTTGTCCTTAATGGAGAAGATCTATCATTCTTTGCTCATGCTGAAATTCAAGTCAGCTTTCTGCTGTATTCTTCAGTAGTGAAGATAATGATAACAAATGATCATCAGTGAAATAATTTTATTCTTTAAAATGGAGGAGCAGCTCATGTATCTGTTATTGTCCATTGTAGCCTTTCAAGTTTCAGGAAAAACAAAATAAAGCAGTTCTTTCCAAGAACAATGATCCTAAACCAAGCAGAAAGTTTTATTAATTTAGCAGCTCCAAATTCTCATTAACTATAGCATGGTTAAAATTTAAAAGTATCTAGAATTTTGAGCAATGTAATAACAAGTCTTTAAAAGCCTTTAAATTTTAAACATAAATGGATAATAATATAAAACTTCTTTCTTTACTAAGCTAGGCAGTCTACACCATGTCTTATATGCTTTAGGAGAAAAATTTTGGTTTCAAGCCACATCTTCTAGGCTCCAGATCAGAAGTTACATTAAAGTATGCCAAGGTCTTGCCCCCAGTTGTATTCCTTTAGGCAGTGTTCCAAGCAGTATCTCAGAAAGCATGAGGTGCACAGACCATTAAAAAAAATCATTTGTCCATGACAAGCAGGAAATGAAACAACCTCTCTCTTGACATAAGTCAAGTCACTTAGTCTAGCTCCTGACACAGCTACATCCAAGGTGGCTAGACAGTGAGTCAAGTGAAAAGGGATAAAGGGAAACACTGACTGTCACTGGAGTTCAAGAGAAGTGTTAGCTTGTATTAGATTTTATTTTGCAATTTTTTTTAAAAAAAGACTATTATTAGTCTTATTTGCAAAGATTCTTGCTTTATAAAACCAAGAATTAAACAAAGTTTTGTAAAATATTGTCTTTCAAGAAAGCTAAACAAATAATGCTTTCACTTATAAATTCTTTCCCTGGAAGTGTAAAACTATAGATAGAACACAGCCTGGAAAAAACACCACTGAACAGAATTCCTCCTTTGCTTACTGACAGCTAGACACCAGTGTTGAGAATGAAAGGAAATAACTTCTAATAGTTATTAGCCAGTCTGATAACTGTGATATCAAAGACTAACGTGTTGAAAAGTATATGAACAGCTTCAGTGATTCTGATAGATTTGCAGATTTTCAACAAATTTATATTTAGCTTGTTGATCTCCACATTTATGTTACTATGCTGTCTGATTATATGGAGTGGTCTAAATGAGAAGTCAACAACGCCTTTATGGATAGTCTGAAGCCTCCTTGCTCTCAGCCTTCCTCATTCCTTTTTCTATCCCTCACGCTTTGAGTGCCAGGAGGTAATATCAGCCCTGTCTCACCTCTGGTCATAGAAGTTTTCCCTTCTAAGCCTAGGAATTTTCTTCTACACTCCAAAATACAGATAGGTGAGATTCTGCCTGGCACAGGCTAGAGCAATGTGTTGAGGTTACCAGAGTATTAAATCTAGACCTGCATGTTTTGCTGTATCACTAAGCAGAGCTAGCAGTACCTCAACCTGGGTGGGTGTTTGGAACTGATGGGAGTTTTGTTGCTCAATTAAATGAAGATGGGATTTCAACACCAACCCAATATGTTCCCCCAGGCTATAACCAGTCTCTAAGTGAAAGAGTTCAACCTTATCCCTGTCAATCAGCACAATAGTATATTGACAACTGTAATACTGGAATGAAAAAGTAAGGACCAACTTAATTCCAGTTACTTCCCCTAGATCTGTCTGTGACCATCCATACCAAGATTACTGCAAAAAGCCAGGGCATTCGCAAGTAGAAGAGACCTTCATCCTTCTGCAGAGCAAACAATCTGATCAGATCAGCTGCCCAGGCAACTGCAGCCTTAGCAATCACATTTTTGAAGGTCTTATCTTAGGGAAAGATTTGAGGAAACTGTCTTTAAACATATCCTTCTATAATCCAAGCTATTTTATCCTCCTATTTGTTTAAGGCTACAAATATATATATATACACACACCTATATACACATATAAAACCCCTAATAAAACATTTAGACCACTTCCCATGAAAACTTTATTGGTGTCACTATGACCTTAGAGATACTTTACCAAAATTTTTTATATCAAAACAGCTCAGCCTCATAAATTGTTTATTAAAATATTCCGATTGTCACTGACCAACAAAGACTTCCTCAGCTATTCTAAACACCTTCTAGTCTAACAAATTACTTCATTACCTAGCTGCTTTGCCCTATTATTGTCTTAAAAACCAAATGTATTACTCTCTATCAAAGACAAATAATTTCTAGTTTTATCTCTGTTAAAAACTCTGTCAGCTAGAATTCCAGATGATTGGTTCATTTTTCCTTACCCTATTGCTGATTGCTAAGAAATTCACAGGTTCACTAAGAGACTTCCTGTGGACATCAGTGTGTTGCAAATGAGAATTATAAAGAGATTTTGTTGAACTGCATCTGCTGGCCAAAGAAGGGAAAGCATCCATGTCTTTATTCCCCTCTATTGTACTTCAGGTTAGTATCAAATTTCACCAATGCACAGGAAAGAGACAACAACAGTTTTTTGAGGTAAGAGACACAAAAGTAAATAAATAGAAATGTTAAACTAGTTTGACAGAAATAATCAGAGAGAGTTTGGAAAGGAATAGGAAACTAAGCTGAAAGTCAGAGAGAGAGATGCTTTGGTTTCTCATTTTAAATTTCTGAATACTTCAAAAGAGAATGGTGCTCAGTTATTTCTGCTTTTGGTGCCCTTATTAATTTCAATCATATTATCACAGCCATTTGCTTAAACATATGGGCTGTTTGAATAACAAGGGTCATGTGAATACAGACAATGGGACAATTATATTATACTGTCTTTAAAAGGTTTATGAGGGTGTGAGATTTTTTTAGAAAATCTAAAATGTAGAAATAACATTATTAATGGAATTGATCACCTGAAAAATGGTGTAAAGTGTATTCTAGTTTCAGCTATGTGTTGTGTAAATACTCAGTGTCATCATAGACCAGTTTTTCAACTATTGTAAATTAGTACAGATCCCTTTAAAACATTTTATGACCCCTAAGGATCTGCCCCAAAAAAATGTATATGAGAGTTAGTGCAATTCTAATACATAGCCTGTCATCAGCAGAACTACTTATAGAAAATATTTTGTCATGACAATTTATTGAGTTTTTCTTTTATCCTGAGAAAGACAACCTGTAACTTAAAGTCTTCAAATGAAAGAGCTACTTTCATTTAAATTTATGTAACAAACAAAAATAAAGTGCTATTTGCAAGTACCAGTGAATGAACAAAATTGAAGAAATATTTGGTAATTGGTGTTATGAATTAAAAGAATATGTTCTTTGTATTTGAAAGAGAAAGAGAAAATTGCAAACATTGATTTCAGAATAGAAACAATTCCCTTTATTGTCTGGAAAGTGCTCATCAGAGAACAATAATTTTCACTCACAGTGATCTCTTGGTATTTATGCCAAAAAAACAAATCAGGAAATAGACTTCTTTTCTATAGCTACATTGTCTCCAGTTTTGAGGTCTCCTATATGTTTGCTGCATTCTGTAAAAAAAAAAAAAAAAGAATGCTGCTGTAAATAATTTCGAAACACCCGCAATTAAATGTATACACTGCTGAAAGTCTACAGCCTACAAAAACTGGTCTGTAAAAGTAGTCTGTGGAAGATAATCAATCATTAAGTTGATTAGTTTTCCCTTTACAATCATTATCTTTAGGGAAAGAAAGTGGGAACTTAATGAGCTCTTTAAACCAGACTTTTGTCTCCAGGTTCTCTTAATTTCTGTTAACTTCAGTAGAGTTGCGTGATCATGGGAATGGGCCTGTGTACACTTGATTATCTGTTTAGAGCTACATGATGTTGGCAAAAGTCAAAATCATCACATTTTTATTAGTCAGAGAATTGGGGGCTGAGATATTATCGATAATGGAATAAATCTGAAACAGAAGTATTACCTCTAGGTCTGAGCTGTTCTGGTCTAGAATGGTATAGTCATGTCCATGAAGGGCTGTGAGTAGTTACTAAGCTGTCCTAGAACAGAAAATATTGCAACTACACATTAAACACATATTACCTGGTAATTCACACCCAGAAACTCATAGAACCATAGAATAAATTAGGTTGGAAAGGACCTCTGGAACTGAAGCCATTGGTCAAAGCCAACTTCAAAGTTAGATCAGGTGACCATCCTGTTATTGTAATTGTCTCTTACCCTTTCTCTGTCCCTTTCCAGGAAGAGTCTGTCCTCTACAACTGTTATGTACTTGAAGACAGCAAGTAGATTCCCCCTCAGCTTGTTCTTCTTCAGGTTGCACAAACCCAACTCTTTCAGTCTCTTCTAGTGTTATGCACAACAAGCCTTATAGTCACCATGATTGAATCTTTCCAGTTTATGTAAGCCTTTCTTACACCAGGGAGCCCCAAACTGGACATAGCTCTCCAGGTGTGCTTTCACAAGAACTTAGCAGAGGTGAATAATTGCTTTCTAACTTTAAACGTGTTCTTACATTTCCAGTATTGAAACTCCATAGAGACTAAAGTAAGAGATCATAACCTTTTTAAAGAAATCCTTGAGGATTCCCAGGCAAAAGGGGAACTTCATCTGGCAGCCTTACCAGACAAAGGGTTAATGTGGTCTCTTAGCAGCCCCTTAATATTGTTTCTCCCGAGCTTTCTATTGGGGTGTTCTCAGGTGCATGTGAAATGCAGAAAAGTGAAATGTAGAAAATTAATTTAGATACATGGTTAGCAGGTAGTTTTAAGTTATCATAATTCTAAAGGAAAAATATTAATGGAAAATTCATCAGCTTACCACTTTCAACTTCTAAAAGGGGTTTTATAATCATCCTGTTTCCATTTCACATCCACAGATGATAAGTATAATGTTTTAATTTTAACCTGGGCAGACAACTTGCAGAAATGTGATTTGATTGAACTCTGTTGTGACTGAAGATTTCTTTTGAAGATCCAGCACCTTAGTGAGAATATTGAAACTCAAGTGAATAAATAAAAGTTGAACATCAATAAGGATGAGGAAACTCAAAGTTAAATAAAATAAGATATTATAAGACAACCACAGGATATTTAAATGTGTAACACAGACTTTATAATGAAAGAAAGGAAGGGATGTAATTAATTTATAACCACAGAAGGTATAGATCATTGCAGGAGGCAGAAGAAAAATTAGTTGCCTGTATTAAAAAAGTTTTGTAGCCATGACCACAGATAGGATAAAATGGTGCTGTGCTACAACCCTGTCTTCCTGGTTTGCATGACAGGAGGATCTGCTGCAATGTTTTATAATGTTCACGATGTATATTCTATAGAATTATAGTTGACTGTACATCAAGAGGCCAACTAAGAGATAACATTATTTGTTACACCACAAATTTCAGGTCCGTGAAATCTTCAGGTTTTCTTAGAAAGTCATGTCCCATCATACTTGCATATGGAAATGCAAGGGATTCAGCTGTTTTGGCTATGCCTCTGGATTATGATAAGGTCATATTTTGGTTAGGACTGATGCCCCTGCCTATGTGCAGCACAGGGCTCACTTTCCTTCTTGTCTCATTTGTTTTGTGATATACGACATGAGAGTTTCTGTTGTGCTCTACAGGATAAATCTGCACAAGGGCTACAAATTTTTGCAGCTGGATCTACACTCGTTGCTGCTGCTTTCTTATAGAAATCACTTCTATTTCATTTTCTAGTGTACATATTGTACATATTTACAGTGTACCGATGACAACCATAAAGTATGAACCTAATCAGAAAAAATTAAGAGCTTTCCAAACACCCATGAATTATGGGCTTTTGGATGACCAACAAAAGATGTTTTCTGTGCTTCACAGAATATGAGTTTTTACATGGAGAAACAACCATAGATTACTAACCACAATTGGCTAGCATTTTTTTCTTTTGGTAATCCAATGTATCTTGAAATGCAGAGCAATGGCCATCACTGGTACTTTATCATTGTAATCATGACTGAGGATATTTTCAAAAAAAACCCCACATCAAATATCTAATCAGTCCAATAAATGCAGAAATGTTTATGGCTTCCTGTCCCGTTCTTGCAATGAACAATCATAGAATCACAGAATCATTCAGGTTGGAAAAGACCCTTGGGATCATCAAGTCCAACCATCAGCCCTACTCTACAAAGTTCTCTCCTACACCATATTCCCCAACATCTCATCTCAACGACCCTTAAACACATCCAGGGATGGGGACTCCACCACCCTCCTGGGCAGCCTATTCCACTGTCTGACCACTCTTTCTGTGAAAATTTTTTTCCTAATGTCCAGTCTAAACCTCCCCTGTTGCAGTTTAAAGCCATTCCCTCTTGTTCTATCGCTAATTACCTGTGAGAAGAGACCAGCACCAACCTCTCTACAATGTCCTTTCAGGTAGTTGTAGAGAGTGATGAGGTCTCCCCTCAGCCTTCTCTTCCTCAAACTGAACAGTCCCAGCTCCTTCAGTCGCTCCTCATAGGATTTATTCTCCAGGCCCTTCACCAGCTTCGTTGCCCTCCTCTGCACTCGTATCTCTTTTGCATTGAGGTGCCCAAAACTGGACACAATACTCAAGGTGTGGCCTCACCAGTGCAGAGTACAGGGGGACTATCACCTCCCTACTTCTGCTGGTCACACTATTTCTAATACAAGCCAGGATGCCGTTGGCTTTCTTGGCCACCTGGGCACACTGCTGACTCATGTTCAGCTGCTTGTCAATTAGAACCCCCACATCCTTCTCTTCCACACAGCTCTCCAGCCACGCCTCCCCAAGCCTGTAGCGATGCATGGGGTTGTTGTGGCCCAAGTGCAGGACCTGGCACTTGTCCCTGTTGAAGCTCATCCGGTTAACGTTGGCTCACCGATCCAATCTATCCAAGTCCCTCTGTAGTGCCTCCCTATCTTCATGCAGATCGACACTCCCGCTTAACTTGGTGTCATCTGCGAATTTACTGATAATGCACTCTACGTCCTTATCAAGATCATCAATAAAGATGTTGAACAGAAATGGTCCCAACACTGAGCCCTGAGGAACACCACTTGTGACCGGCCGCCAGCTGGATTTAACTCCATTGATCACCACTCTCTGGGACCGTCCATCCAGCCAGTGCTTGACCCAGCAGACGGTCATCAATGCTTGATGGGGCTGCCATTTTGATGTAGGATGTTTGAGATCTAACTTCGGAATTAATTTTGGTGAACCTGCCATTGGAAGTCCCAAGAAGATTTGATAGATACAAAAGCTGCAATCAAAACAAAAAAATAATCACCTGCAAGAGACACCTCACACCACACTTACATTATAAGCACCTTTAGCAGAAGAGAGTAGATTTAGGACAATAATACAGCTCCTAAGTAGGATTTCCGAGCATATCAGATGTTCTGAGAGAAAAAAGTTTTTGAATTTGAGTGCACTGATAATTGTCCATATAAAATATTTAACAACTTATCATATTACAGCCACAAATAATAGCTGAAATGTCAAGTTTCATCTGCCTACAAGAAGCATACTCATCTATGAGCTATGGAGACCTTTTGTCTGCATTTCACACAGTACCTGTTTCAATGTACATAAAGTTTCTGAAAATTGCCTTAGGACAGTTGACCAAACTTAGGGAACTGTTTTGATGGAAAAGTGTTGCCAAAGCAGCTCTTCATGACGACAGGCCAGGTATATGTCAGAAACTGGAAGTATGTCTGAATTGCATAGCACAGGTCTTGGCTGAGGATCAGTTCGGGAATAAATCTTTGTCAGCTGACTGAAGTGATGGCAGCCCTTAATGTGCTCTTAACTTAAATCAAGATCTAGGCAAACCTGCAGTGCAAGAAGAGAGATGAAAGAGGATTTTCATGTCACTAACTTTAGCACCAAAGTAAGTTTTCCAAGATGGGATTCTCCACTCTTCTTATACTTAACAGAGAATACCATGAGCCTCCAGAGGGAATTTAGAAATCAGAAGCAACAGAGGCACTATGCCCCAAACACAGAATAGTCTGTGGAGGCACCCACTTCTAATTTAAAAATATAGGATGTCTAAGCATCAAAATTATGTCTAAAACCAGATAGCATGAATGCTCCCCAAAACTCCTTTCCTTTCCATTTCTGTTGAGAGTCAGAAAGGACAAGCAATGCTCAAATATTGCTGGTGGGAGTGGGGAAGAGGTTCATAAAGCAAGCCTTTTTTTTTTTTTCCAGCTTCCTCACTGCTCTAGATATTTTTCCCTTTAGTTCCTGAGCTTTATTTATCAATACTCATCCCTAATGAAGAAAAAGTAGTACTTTGATTCTCCTTTTAGCCTTTGTAGTAAAAACTGGATCTGTAGATTTTCACATAAGGGTAAAACCCCTGGGCAAACAGAAGTGAACTTGATGTTGTTAACTTCAGGTAGTACTAAAATAGTACAAAAGGTATTGCAGAGGCTTTTTACTTTCCCAATTTTATTGCAAACAAGTCCTAACAACTCTCTTGAGAGCAAAAGATGTCTAATACTGATCTCTTTATAGTCAATTCATCCAGTAACAACAAATTAACATTATCTTGACATTCTGTGCATTGTTCTAGTTATTTTCAGTTGTTGTTATTGTAACTGCTTCAAGGCATCATGCTGAACACAGATTCAATTTCTAAAGTACCTGAAGGTACTGTCAGTATTAAGGAAACATGCCAAGGTTCTCATCAAGTAGACTATGGCAAAAAATAACACAAAGCTGAGCTGCAAGTCAAAAATTAAGCATCTTCCAAAATGTTTGGCAGAAAGTAATGCAGCTGTAACAACGTATCCAGAGTTAAATCTACTGTAGCAGTCACAGTGAACATAGAGGACAGAGAAGAGCATTCCAACTATGTTCAGAAACCAGATTTTTTTTATACAATACACTGATTACCTCCTGGAAAATATTTTCTTTTCCATTTCATAAAGGCTGCCACTGAAGGTAATGGCAAACCTGTGGGTCATTTGAAGTATGTTTTTGCTTTAAAAAAGTTCATTTAAATATATACATCCCCTGCCCTAGGGTTATCAGCTTTTCCCTCCATAAGGCTTGGTATTTAAGAAAAAAGATTTTTTAAATTAAATTTGCACTGAAAATGTTAAACTCTTACTGATACAGTTGTCAAATATCATGAATTACCAAAATCCTAAACAAACAAGGCTGAAGCATTTCAGTTCAATTTGATGCTAATGCAGTTGTCCAGGAGTAGTTTTTTACCTTCTTAGGCTCACATGGTTGTAGTATCAAAGATAAGAACATCAAGGTACAATGTATATATATGCTTTTTTCATCTTATAGGGTGAGAACTTGACAAGATATCAGTACAAAGATCTGCTACCTTCACTTTCATCATTGTTTTTATTAAGGAATCTGAGAGGCAGAAGGTGGACAAAGGGGTCTTCATGATTTCTTGAATGGTATAGAGAAGTCCTGATTGTGAGGAGTTTATATTTTCTTTAGTTAAAAGGATAATTTGGCCCAGAATTTGGAAAGATGTTGTTTAATGATGTTGATTACCAAGTAGTTATATTTTAAAAATCATTAAACCTCTGTAGTCTCTAGAAATATATAATTGCATCAGCCAAGGCTATTGTAATTGTTTTTTCTTAATGCAAGTCCAATAACCTGATAATTACTATCTGAGTCACAGAGGACTATTACCTCTTCTTCCAGGAAACAACATGATTAAAGTTAGGCTACTCAGTTTCTAATAGTAAATAATCATTAATAAAGAAGAAAAAAGAAAAGGAGAAAAACCCCGTGTGTAAGCAAGCAATAAAAATTGTTGCTTCAGAGGCAATCTTTGCATGTTTGTCACTGGAGTGCTTTTTACAGACATTACCATTTTCAGATTAGATTTTCCTTACTGTGGGCAGCATCCTCCAAATAACTATGAAGTGTATTATTCCTCAGATCAAAAGTGAGTTCTTTCATAGCTGACTGATCAGGCTTTGTTGCTTTGTTTTTCTCTGAGCTTCTGATATTTGTCCATATCTGTGATATGAAGTGAAAGGAAATGTAAGACATATTGAAGTAGGGCAGCAGTGTGGTGGAAAAATATAACCAAACTATACTTGGGAATGTCCTTTTCATACATCCAGACAAAACATTGCAGTCAAGTGTCAACAAGCAGCTCACAGGATATGTAGTTCAGGCTGAGCTACTGCATTAAACAGAACTTAAAAGAAATATGAGACATTTTTTTCTTATGTAGTGTCCCCAGTGGACTGACTCTTGTCTTGGAGTCACTCATAGTTCTAGAAGCAAGTGTATATTTGTTTACAGTCAGCTGAAGTACAATGGGAAAATCAAAATCAAAACCAGATAAACTTTGAAATTGGCTTTTTGCAGAATGAAAGTTTACCTACACAAAAAAATAGGTCTAATTGTTGGTATAATTCATGCTTTTTATAGAAGAGTAGTCTATGAGTCACTGAAGTTTTGTTTAACATCTATTTTGAGAATGTCTCCAATAGAAAGTTTTCACTCAGTGTATGAACCCTGAGAAGAGAATGTCAACCAAGAAAATGAATTGACTTCTAGGAATAGAGTTAAGGAAATTATTTTGTTTTTCCCATACAAAAAAAAATTCTTGTATCAAAGTCCCAGCTGAACAAGCCCCTCCAGAGCCACAGAAACAGTGACGTCTTCCCCCTGACTTTGCCTCTGCAGCTGATCTCTCAGATCTGGGGCAGCATCCAAACAAACCAAAGGAGAGTCTCTGTTCTGGAGCTAGTACTCAGAAAGCATGAAGGAGCAAGCTGTTGGACTGGATGTAACAGGGGATGAAAACAAAAAAAACAAATGAGAAAAGAGCATAATGGATTGAGGGGAAGAAGTTGGGAGAGGAGATGGGACTGGCTGCCTAAGAAGACTGGAGGGAGCAAATGGAGAAGGGAAGTGTTGGGACTTGGAGCTCTGCAAATCTCTAAAAAATGTGATTTTTCTCCCAACTTCCTTCAGTCCACAGAGATGAGGATCACCTATTCTTTCTATCAGTTACACCAGTAGACCTAGTGATAAGTTATAAGTTGAATGTATTTCCCACACAGATCATGGAGGTACCAGTGCAATGACATATAATGTAAATGGCATGGTTAACATATAGGTTTTAGAAATATGTAAAATCACACACACAAATATATACCTCCAATTTTATTACCTCCTTTCTCAAATCCCCACGAGTTAGGATTTACCAGAAAAACATTCTTTCACTTTAATTCAGTTCCCTTATGCACAGATTTTCTAATATATATTTTCATTTAGAAATGACGCTTCATTATTTTCTCCCCAGACTTATTGTGCATTCAACATATGTCCACACAGCTGGCAAAACCCCTGTGCAGGTCTAAATTTGTGCCTTCACTAGCTGATCATCCATGCTGTTAAATGACAAGCCCAGGCTGTCACCTCCTGGCTTGCAGCCTGAAACCATCTGGGAACCACAGAGGAAATCTTGTCCCACAAGTGGAGTGGTGGATTCACGGAAAAAATCTGGCTTGGTGGCTACTGCTGAAAGCTGAGAGGCAGTAAGAAAATGGCTTCGTAAGCTGTTGTAAAGCTATAAATGAGACTTTGAGCTTTTACAGATCTTTTCAACCCAAAATCAAAGGGTTTTGAAATAGTTTCTGGTAGTTTATAAATCTATAGTTGTATACAAGTACCCCTCCCAATTCTTTCAATAGCTTTAGGTAAGTGATTTAAACATACATCTTTGCTCAGGCACTGGACCGTAGCATGGGTGTCAGAGACAAGTGTCTTTTGAAGGGTCCTTCTTCCCCATCCCACAACCATGGTGTCCAACCACAGACTGCTGGGATACAAGTGCAAGTCACACAGCATGCCAAAGTCGTACTATGCCAAAGCCCTGAGACCAGGGGTGGGACAAATGACAGGTAGTCCTATGTCACCTGTTTTCTGTTTCATTGCAACATTTCTATAGTATACAGTGAGTAATGCAATGCCTAAGGACATCCATTGATCAATGAGGTTAAAACAAAGGCTCAAATAATTGCTTATTCTGCAAGCACTGAGCATTTTCTGCACTAAATGAAGCAAGGGTTGGAGAAAAAGTGTGTCATATACTTTTGAATTATATGCATCAGAAATTGTATGTACAATGGCTTAGAGTAAGGCGTCACCTACAACTATAATTCTGCCACTTTCTAACTGTTGAAATTTTGAATTCGCAGCCTTTAAAAGTGCTCAGTTATCTTTGCTTGAATCTTTTGTCTGTTATGTATATATGCATACATCAGAATTGCTACTTGGACCAGTTTGAACGAGTATCGAATAAGCTTTTTGATTCTCAGTTCTATTAAAATTGAGTGCCATTATAGCAATAACTTTTCTACTTATTATGTTTTTTAACAATATTACAACATAGACCTTATTTCAGCCAAAAAGAATATCCATACACTGCAAATAATGTGGGATTTTTTTCAGAAATCATATATGCAGTATCTTGTTCTAATCTGTATATACAAAAAATAACTGCATTTTCTGTGATAGAAGATCATAGTTTCATATGTTTTATATAGATTCAATTCATATTCCAAGTGCAGTAAGAAGACAGCTGTTGGAAAATACATTGATCTTACAAACTGTGAAAACATAAAGACTATAATTCAGGATTCCTTTTTGTGTCAACAGGATTCCTCCACACTTCAACAAATCTATTCTGCCTTCTGCTGATCCCTGCATTTTGTTCCAAATTGCTAAATGAAAGCCTTTCCCCTGGTGACCAAAATGACCACTTTGTATACTGCATGAGTGATGTTTTTAATTTCTCTCTCTGTTACTTTGGACATGTATTAGAAAACAAATGGGTATAACTGTACACTTATGGAAACATAAATAAGCGTGCCACTTACGCTGAGAACAGCCACAGTGAGTAGCATTTAGTAACTTCGGCAGATTCTTTTGACCTTGAAAGCAACTACTGCACTATGTAAGCTAACACATGAGAAACGATTTTAAAACAAAATATATTTCCAGCTCAATGAGAGAGAAAAGTCAATCTATTTAAAAGCTGTGCTCTCTTCATTTTTTTGCTTATGCTATCACAAATGCAGGTACAATAAAGAAAAAGGTAAGATTTACAGTTTTGTTTTCCTATCTTGACTCCAACAGAGACTGACATGCTGTCTTTGTTAAAGACTTATTAAACACATATGATTACAACCATAAAATGTTGTTATTGTTTTTATTATCTTATTAGGGTTATAAAGTTTTATAGATTAGATGGAATATTAAAATGCCTCAATAACACCAGTATACACATTCCCTTGGGAACAGTCAAAAAGAGCCAAATTATATTCCAGAAAGCTAGTGTAAGAGCCAACACACTTCTTCAGTTGTACTTGTAGTTCCAGTATGAAATAAAGCATTTTGGTTATGATGATTAGGTCTTCCTAACTGTCTCGATGTACTTGAAAAGAATGTGGTCTGAAAAATGAAACATTATTTTAATATATTTGACTAAATTCTACATCAAATCATATCCCCAAAGACTTATATCTGGCTGCTAGCTTTGATAAAAACAGATTTTGAACCACTATACTGAAAATCCTTCATTTTGGTATCTCACTTGCAGCCCTGAGAGGTAAGTAAAAAACACTAGGCCCATAGCTTCAAAGCTATTTAGGATCTGTGGCCTACTGAAATTGGTGGAATGTTTGTTAACTGATGTCTGGAGGAATTTACAAATAACTCATATTTAATATTATATGTATTAATATACTGTCCAACTGTAATATACTACTAACAAAGAGATAGATACTTTCATTTTCCTAGTATAGAATTTTCAGTTCACTTTTTTTTTCTTTTTTTTTTTTAAGGAAAAATTGTCAGTAACCCACCATGTTCCAGTGCATCCAAGTAGACACGTAATTTAGTGGAGCTGTCAACACATATTACTGGGAAACTGCACCTTGTTTTTCTTCATTTTCTAGTCATGTACCAGAGGTGGAAAGACTAATGTTGTCACAATAGAAACAGAGAAAAACAACAGAACTGTTTTGTAATTTTTACCACCAGAAGGCAGAGCAGCTGCAACTATGTAATAGCTCTGCCTTTAAAATGCTTTAATATGTCTTTCATTGTGTGGTAGGATATTTACTGTACCCAGACTGAATATCACCGTGAAATGAATGTTTTGAACACATGAAATGTCACTGACATATGTAAACGTGCAACAAAAAACAACAAGGATTTTCACAGATGCTGTGAAAATACTTACATTGTAGTCATTCCACTTTCCTATTTTGTGCTTTGTAATTTTATCTTCTGCTTTCTAATTCCACATTTCTTTGTTTGACTAACTAATGTACAAGAGAGATCAGACCAAACATACCAAACAATGTGTAAGAATCTGTTTTCTTGACACTTGTCTGTTCTTATCCTTTTTCTTTTTTTCCTTGTATAACCTCAATATTTTTTTTAATAAGAGATGCCCTATTCATTACATATATATCTCATTTGAAAGATTTCTGAGAAAACTGGTTTTCAAGTTGGTTGACTGGACTGACTTCTGTTTCCCTAAACCAGTAGTGTAGAGTAGCTACATTACATTAAAAAAAAAAAAAAAAAAAAAAAAATCCACCTTCAGCTGTACAACATATTCAGTAGTTTACATTGGACTTGTCATATACCCATCCATGAACTGGGAACTACAGTATGAGAAGTTCACTGATATCTTCCACGAAAAGGCAGATTGCATATTTGTTCATCACCCTAGTTTAGATGTAAGCCATGCTCTGTTGCACTCCAGTTGAAATATCTTGTTACAATTTCCAATTGTGATTTCAAGCAGAAGAAACAGCTATAGAAAAGTTTCACATGGTTAAGGATTTTGTACTGAAAATATTCAATTATTTGACATGATTTCAGGCAGTGTTACAGAAAAATGAGGAAAGCTAATTGTGAATTTTAATCATTGTGTCACAAAAACTCAAATATTAACCACTTTATGGAAAACACCTCTAGTCTAACCAATTAAATTTGTTTTAATAATATTATTCAGTATGACTGAAAAAAATTGCTCTGTAGATGTTTATAGTTTGATTTGTGTGAATAGTGTGACTTTCTAATGGACGGCATTTCAATTTTAAAAATTAATACTATAGCATATCATTAGAGTGTGCTTTCAGTGCTTTACGGAAAGCAGAGTGACAGCTCTCAAAAAACATTGGTGCATGTGAAATTATCAAAGAATTTCCCAATAGGAAAAAAATACTTACAACCCTCCAAAGGAACCCTTTTAGCTCCAGAATTAACTTTTTCCATCTGATAGAGCAACATCTCCTCCTCAAAAGGCTGACTGCCATTCATATCTGAGCCAATTGACATGAGAGAAACTTACAATAATTGGCTTTTTCAATGAGTCCTCAGCTCCTCCTGTTACTCACTGTACCCACAGTATGAAAACCTTAGCTGCATAAGTGTCTCTTCTTATGGCTTCTTCCTCTTTTTGCTCCACCTCTTTTGCTCTGGGACTACAGCCTGGTGGTACAATATAAACACTTTGGTGTGTTTTAATGTGTTGTACAGTGACTACCTTCTCTTCTCACTATTGCTTGCCTATAAAGTGCATCTACCCATTTCTGAGGCTTAATGACAAAGGTATAAAATGGACTTCAGCATTTTTCTATCTGGCCCAGTATGCACTGCAAGTTTTTCCATAAAGTGAGGATTTATTTGAGCACACATAAGTATTATCTTTCTTATAACAAATAAATATAGAAGACAAGCTCTGAACCCTTTAACTTAACTACTTTTGAACACTAAAGTAGGTATAATGTATGCATTATTGATGAAAAACATCACATTTCCTTAGAAGAAAAAATGTGATGGCAAATCCACCCACCACATAACAAAATTTACAATATAAACAAAACAGAAAAATACATATTTTAAATAATATATATAAATAAATGTGTTTAAATCAGTTTTATACTGTACCATTTATAAATCTAAAAATAGTATATTTTTTAAACAATCCTGTGATTTGAAAAGAAATTAATATCTTTGTGTTCAGGAGTATTGATTGTTGCAAGAAATGATCCAGAATCAATGTTCACTTCTTTACATTTACTTCCAGCATACGATACTTAAGATACACCCATTTTTTCAAATGAATCTTTAGGATATTAATCTATTACTAACAAAGGTAACCACAAGTATTTTTCAATACCACATCCAACAGATACACTAAAGGGAAAAAAGACAGCCAGAGGAACCATTGTCTGCATGTTCAAACTACATATGTGATTTTAGTTTAAACCATATGTATCTGGAATGGAGGTACATAAAATGTATATACAATCAAATCTGCATAGGTGGAATTTTTGCATGTAGGTACAGCTTCATTCATGTCAGTTAATTGCTCCGTGGATACAAGCATCCAATCGAATAGATTACAGTCCCTAATTCTTGAGTGAAGTCCTACCTAGATAAAAAAGATGGTTGAAACAGAGATCACAATCAGAAGAGCAATACATATTCTTCACAGTCATATTTACAGTCTGTAGAAGCCAATGCCTTTCAATGATAAAGGAAAACGTTCTATAAAGCAAAATGGGAAAAACATCTAACTAGAAGTGTCAGTAAATCCATATGACACAATGGGGCTGGAAAACCTTTCTGATTATATTCAAGGATATGATTTTACAACATAAAAAACATCAAATAATTAAAAATATGTAATATTATTTTCCTTGTAAAAACTTGAAAATTTCATTATTTTCCCTACAGTTGTCTTTTATGTCTATTTCCTCTGCTTTAGAAACTGGTTCCTATGTCTTCTGCAATTAACATTTCTGTATTTTCAACTGCTCATTAATTAATTTCACATTAGTGTTCAGTGATATCGGTACTGTTCTATGTTTTAATGTTCTTCAGATAAATCTAACTACTCAGCAAGCTGAAAAAATTTTAAGGATTCAGAAGTATTTTTCTCTACTTCTTTGATAATAATTCAATAGGATACACCTTTGTAAGAGATACTTTCTGAAATACAATTCATTTGTATTCTAATGCACTAAAACTGGTAATGACACCTCTAAAAACAAAGCCAAAAGTGCTGTCTAGCTCGTAATCAATGACAACACTATGATTTCCTCACAGAGAACAAACTTTGTTGTGATTCTGATCTATACTTCATTTACTGCTGTTACTGTTGCTAGTAAAATCTTATTAACCATTCACCAGTAGATTCTGTAGCAGACAAGGGCAAGAACTAAAGAAATATAAAATATACTTTAGTCATTAGCAATATCATTGCACAAAAATTATTCCCTACAACAATTTTTTAAAAATTAAAGAAACAGTATTTTAGGTGTTATTTGAGAAAGGACTTTGCACTTAAATAGAATTTCACTGATTTTATGACTTCATCTAGTCCATAGAAAAATACAGATTATTAGATTCTGTTACAGGCCATGATCATCTAGTCTATCCTTCAATAAACACAGAGTACAGAATCCCTTGAATTAATTCCTGTTTGATCTCAAGCATATCATTTAATAAAATATCCAGTATAGATTTATAAATATTCTCCAGAGATGGAGAATCCATTAGCTAAATGCTTACTATAGGCAATTACTTTCCCTCTTTGTTAGTTCTCTGTTAACAGATTTCTATTCCCAGGAAATTATTTATCGATTACACTGGGGTCATCCCCACAGACTTGTCTTTCATTAGACGTATTGTTTGAGCTATGTATTTCAGTGAGAGCCATGTTTTTCCATCCCTTCATCATTCTCAAGGTTCTTCTCTGAACCCGCTCCAATTTCTCAACATCCTTTCTGCACTACAGATGCTGTACCCTGTCTCTGTGTTCCAGCAGTAATCACTCCACTCTCAATATGAAATACAGTCACTTGATGTTTCCTCAGTAAGCCTCTTTGTATGCAAAAGGGTTTTTTGCCTCAAGCTTATTAAGTGGTTCAAATCCCTTCTTCCAGTCCACTGACAAAAAATGGTAAACTATGCACAGTCCGTTCCTCTGGGACACTGTAAGAAACACATCTCAGTGTAGAACTTGCTACATGCCTTGCAGAAGTGTAAGCCAGATTCTGCAACCCTATTACTTTTCCCAGCAACCTTGTAAATAATTGGAAGTTTGTTCTTTCAGTATAACGATTCTACTTCCTTATACTCCTGTTAATTGGTGTTTATTTCATTATCCTACTTCAACTGATAATTAATCACACCCCATCTCAGCTCAGACTCAATGTCATGCCAATACAGTTTACAATTAGCACAGTAACTTTTTCCTTCCTTTGTTGAATGTCTTCTACTTTTGTGGAACTTCTGTAAATCTTTTTAAAGCTGATGACACCATTCCAAAGAGCTTCTTTCTGGGGGCATAAAACTTCCAACAGTTGTACCTTATAAATTTTTATTTCTCCCAGCAATTTAAATTTGGAGATTACTCTCAAAATTGTGTTAGCTCACTTCTAAGAGGGCAAAACCAACATTACCTGCTGGGCAGATGAGTAGAGTTCATTTAAACAGGTGAATCAGATAGACGGTATTAGGTCTCAGTCAGCAGAGATAAAAGACTTACAGTGTGGATGGTGGCTTAAACCAGACTGAGCTCCTTCTTCAAGTTTTCCTGCTTTTGTATCAGTGAGTAGAAAATGACTGAGTTTGCATCAGTTACATAAGACAATCATCTGGGGTACTAAGAGGATTAAATTCCTATCTTTCCTATGTCAGTCATTTTAAAACCCTTTTTATTATCAAGAAGGCTTACACACGCTTCATTTTAAACATCTTAAAATTATATCCACTCTCAAGTCTAGTGAGCCCATTGAAAGAAGATTCAGATCTTGGCCTTAATATAAATTCTGATTTCAGAGCCCAGAAGAGCTCACCTTAACACCTAGCAACCATATGTTTTGAGGAAGTTCTGAAACATTAAGGTTCATATGAGAATCCCAGCTTCTGTCACTGTCATAGACTTGTCCATCCCACTCGATCTTTCACAGCAAAACTTGAAGAATGTTTTGGCCAGAAAGAGAGCAAGAGGGGTAAATGCAGCAGTTTGCGTACTTTCTTGAGAAGGCCAGTCTTCCATCTCAGTCTCAAACGATCTGCCTAATAACTTTACATATATATTAGACAGAATATAACATTAGACAGAAATGTTTACCAAGGAAAGGAGTGGAGCTCAGTCTGCTGTCCATGTGCATACCCTGGCCAGTCGTGAACCACTGTGTCAGGAACACCTGTGGCTCTTTCACCCCAGGAGTCCTGTTTGCAACATGTGTCTTGAGTCAGGAGGCTGTAGCTTTATTTCTCTTCAAAAATAAAAGCAGTTCTTTACCTACTGTGTGACTGCTTTACCCACTGAACTGCTGTGTAGAAGAGAGTGAGCGGAACCATTTGACCTGCTATAAAAATGATTCCCTGGGACTGAATTATATTACTTGCACAAATCAAAACCTTACTAGATCTCTTTTTAGACCATAATAAATTTGAGATTCCCATGCCGGTATTGGTTGAAGTGCCCTACAAAAAGTGGTACTTGTTAAAAAGCTCCTAATTAATTTACTGAAGTTTCCTGTCTGAAAACAGTTTTGTGACACCCCTTGGAAGATACTGTAACAAAAAGAATTGAATATTAGCAGTAAAAGATAATTTTGAATTAATCATTCTAACCTACCCAGCTAGCAATATCATCTTTCTGTGTTCAGACATTTCTGGACGTTGCAAAAACATAACCTTTTCTGAATCTAATTATATCTACAAAGCTGGTAGCTAAAACTAAGTCTTTGGCACATTTTTCATTAGTATGAATATTAAAAATCATCTTATACTTTCAAATATTTATTTTTGAATACTACTAAAAAGCAGTTGAGGATTTTCTGTATCTGCTTTTAATGTAATCTCAGCAAAATCTTAAGGATTTTTATAACTTTTCTATTTTCTGTATAATTTCCGTGGACTCAACTTTATTTGCCAGTTGTGGAAGAATTTGATTCTGCTAGGGACAATTTCTAACTGTGCATAACAATGACATCTATCCATCAAATTATTTTCCATAGCATATTATGTAAATTGTAGGTCAAAGCTGAACTGAAGCCAATTGTTGACAATGGTTGCCATCCACATTCTTTCATAAGAGCCTGATGCAGGATAGCTGCTAGTTTGTTTTGGATTAAATGGTTGAGGTTTTGATGTTTCACTCCGCTTCCAAAATCAGGAAGTATAGGATGCTTAATGAGGGAAGTGACAGACAAAAAAAACCTGTTAGGTAAGTTTCACAAGCCTGACTGGACCTGAGAAATTGTTGTTTACAGCTGTTTCTGTTTAGTCTCTGCTTTTGATAAGTTTATGAATCCATTGGAGAAAGTGTATTTCATCCATTTCCATGTGACACACAGCTCCAGCACAGTCTCTGCTCATGCCATGGGCTCATCTGGCAGTTCTTGCCATTGGGCCAAACCCATAACCTGCAGTTGAACTGTGCACAGGTTTGTATTATTCACATGTTGAGATATCCAGCCTGCTCCGCAGGGCAAACACAGCTGAACCCCTCGGGTAATATGGTAGCACCTCTGGGAACGTGTACATAAGAAAGGGCAAAACACCACCTGGCAGAGAGAAGCGAGAAAAAAAAAAGTGTGAGAAACAGCCCTGCAGACACCAAGGTAGGAACAGTGGGAAGGGGGGAGGTGCTCCAGTTGTGGGAGCAGAGATTCCCCTGCAGCCCTTGAAGAGGACCCATGCTGGAGCATTTCATGAAGGACTGCAGCCCATGGGAAAGACCTACACCAGAGCAGAGAAAAAGCATGAGGAGGAAGGAGCAGCAGAGAGGAGCTGTTGTGGACTGACCACAACCTCTGTTTCCCATCCCCCTGTGCTGCTTGCTGGGGACACAGAGAAGAATCAGAAGTGAGGGAGTGGAGTTCATCCTGAGAAGGGGGGCAGGGGGAACAGAAAGGTTATTTTAATTTTTGCCTTTGTTCCTTGCTATCTAAATCTATTTCAATTGCCAGTAAATTAAGCTAATTTTCCCCAAGTCAAGCCTGTTTTGTCCATGATGGTAACCAGTAAGTGATCTCCCTGTACTTTCTCAGCCCAGGAGCTTTCTTATCTTATTTTCTGCCACCTGGCCTTTTGAGGAGGGGAGATAGAGAGCAGCCAGGTGGGCATCTGGCCCTATTATTAAATGAATCCAAAGGATATGCATCAGTTGGGAGGATGAAGAAAATTATTAATAGTTACCTATCAGCTCAATGAGGTAAGATTCAGCGGTGAAAAATTAATATGCAAAGAAATAGTTTAAGATTGTGATTTGGGGCAAATACAAAAGGAGGGCAGTATTAAAATTGTGCAAACAGTTATCATTCTTGCATGTAATATTTTTTAAACAAAGGGGGCTTTTAAGCATGTTTTTTAAGATACCTTATCATTATCTTGCTGTCTCACTCTTACTACATATATACATGTTTATGTACATATGTGTATATATAACTGTTTATTAAGATATCTGTTTATAATGTTATTCTTAAATATTTATGTGTTATTCACATCCTTAATTTCCTACTATGCCAGAACAAATGTATAAGAGGATTTTTGCAGTAAATTCTCCACTTCTGTAATGGGAAAAAAATGCTCCTTTGACAGCTTAATTATTAAAAGAGAACTCTGGCTGTTTACAGCATTTCAGATATTTGGAATGAAAATGCGTGTCCTGCAGACAGCTAATGAGATAGTCAAATGTAATTTAACATGTCTTTGATTCTCAAAGATAGCTTCACCACGTTAGTGGTATGTCTGTATATTGGAGTGAAATTTATCTGTGTATCTGTTTGCAGCTGATCAGCTAAGTATTACTCTGAGCCATCAAAAAATACTTGCAGTAAGAATACATTAGAAATTCAGGCACAACATTTCAGAGGTTATTCCCTCTAATCTCATCCTTCAGCAAAAGGAGTCTTTCTGTCATAATTAATTTTAACACTTTGACCAATCAGTTCTGAAGTGACTGTCACTCCAGGCTGTTCTTGTATCAGCTTCAGTGGCTATTTTGTAGCTAGTAATCATTAGCTCTTTCACCATACTGTAATTTAGCTCTGAGTTCCTATTTTTTTTTCTCACATTCTGAGTCTTTTTTTTGGAAAGAGACTAGAATAAAATTTCTTCTTAAGAGCACAGGGGTTGATTTACCTGATTTCCACCAATATGTCAGCATTACAACAGGATAAGCAGTGTTTTCCTTTAGTCATGGAATCAGTAAAAGAACAAAAGAATCAAGGTTGCTGTCAGTGGAAGTCACCATTTCTCAAAATCAAGATCTAATTATTAGTATGTTTTTACAGCAGATTCAGAGTCAGCTTTTTGCAGCAGCATCCTGTGTAATGTCAGGGTTTAAATTAATGTATATGCATAGAGTCAGCTGGTTATCAGGCATAAAAACATTTTTGAAACTACCAAAACAACCTTTCCAGGTATGTCAAGAGAGGCCTTTTAGTCAGTCTTGGGGTTCACACACCAGAGTCTCAATTATTTAGTAATCAATGCAACAGCATGTGCATTATAGCTTCCATGGGAGGCTTCTGGGATATGCACTCTGGCTTCCTCTAAATGTAAATTTGATGTGAGACAGTGGCTAGTCCATTCTTTGTAGAAAAAAAGGAGGAGGGAAATTAAGAAGGGCAGTATATAGGAAAAGAACAGGGAAGAATGACAAAGTACTGGGCCAAGAAGTATGCTATCGTGCTGACATAAAAGAATAGATAAGGAGGGATGAATAATTGTGAACTGAGATTTTGTTAATCCCATTCCTAGAATAACCTGATGAAATGGAATAATTCCCTTCTTAGGGCCATGCTAAGGTCTTCTACATTACAGTGGTAAGGTGCTATAATTTTCACTCACATTAGTGTTGTAGTTTTTTCTAATAACATATAATTACTCCCTCTACTGAGAAACAAAATAACAATAATATACGGAAAATACACTTATATGAAAATATTTACTGAAATATATGGTTTTACCAGTAATTACAATTAAAAAGAAAATCAATGGAGTACTAAATTAAATTATTTTATTTTTAAACCTATGTCTTTTTGAGTTTGCACATTTTCATTTCCTGAATCTCAGTCTGTGAAAGGTTAGCCATCCCTGCCATAAGAAGCATCTTCTCACACAAGTATGACAGGAGAAAAACAGTAGAACCTAATTAGACAAATGATCAGTTATAAGATTATTTATTTTTGTTAAATGAAGGATTGAGAATTGTAATTTATTCTCCTCTTATGTGAATAACAGTAATATCTAATATCTTCTTATGGCATGTCTTTCTAAACCTGTGGAACAGCACAACAGATTTTTATGAGCAAATATATACAAATTCGAGGAGTTTATGATAAGAACTGGCTACTATCATTTTGAAGTGAGAAGGAACTTCAAGCTGAGATGCAGTTCATGAACAATAACTTTTTCCAAGCTATCATTCAGTATTTGTCACATATGATTCATTCCCCTAATAGAAAGCTTAATTTTCCCAATGAGACCTGACAGTTTTCTTGAACTAGTTTCACAGATGATATATCTGCCATGAGTATAGATTGATGTGTCTCAGGCGGCATTACAGATGCCATCTTCTGTTGTTCTGAGAAGGAAAGATAGAAACAAGATCACAACTTTATGAAAAATGCATATTTTTTTTGCAGAAAATGAAAGAAATTTCAAACTGACCTTTGAGGGGAAGAGAGACAACACTTCAGAGCATCTAGTCCAGTAAACAGACACTTTTACAATAACGCGTACACTTTGTAGATTGAAAGGTTACTTGATGTTTAAATTGATCATCTGACGACAAAATGTCAAGATATTGTTCATAAACACACAGTTCATTCTCACCAAGAATTTTATTAAGAATATTTAAGAATGCTACGAGTCAAACTCATAAAGGGTAGACGCTTATTGTGCTTGAATATCAGAACACTGTTGTGCTGTTGCACATACAAATATCTGATCTCCATTAAGATGTAGGATGTGAGTCACTCAAAAAAATAACAAGAAAAAGCATAACCATGTTATCGTTAAAATGAATATTAGAAAAAAGGAATTTTTATTTCATTTTTACTGTGTTGAATATAATGATAGGTTTTTTTCCCACACAAAATAAAAAGCAAGCACAGATTACAATGTAAGAAATGTAGGATTTAGATGAGAAAAAAAAAAAGAAAATATAGCCATGTGATTAATAACATTTTAGCAGATATAGTTCTGTGCTTAATTTTGTTTGCACTCGGAATCTACCAATTGTAATGCTGGACACTTAGATAACCCCATGTTAAAACATCTATCTTAAAGATTCCATTTGAATGAGAATTGTAAAATTTCTTTCCTTATAAACAGGGAAAACTATTGTAAATCTATAATATGAAATTTTATATAGATATTAATGTCTTCAAACATCAGACTTCTATATGCAAAATTTAAATTAGAAACTCCAGTTCTTTGCAGTTACATTCCTGCAGCTAAATCAGTTCCATTATATTGCTGAAGTTGAATGTTTTCAGGATATTTTAACTATAAATGATGAATGGATTACAAATATAGAAAAATGTGCTCATTCTATAAAAGCAATGCTTGGCTTCCTTTGAAAAGCAAGCTGTTCTGGACATTATCGCTCATCAAAAACGGAAGGATAAACTGAGAACAAGAAAAGATTATATAATGATCAGCTTGTCTGTGCATAGCCTGTAAGCTGAAACCAGAGCTTAACTCAATGAATACATTAGCTGCTAAGTCTTTACCTAGATAGAGCATCTTATGTAGAAACTTACTTTGGCATTCTGCCGTGTTTCTTTTCTTTTGGAGCAATGCATTCACTGTGAAAGCCACATTTTAAATCAGACACTGTCAAACAGGAGAAGGGTCAGACAAGAACAATAAAGATTATTAAAAGCCCAGAAACTGTGGCTATGAAGAAAGGTTAATAGAACAGGACTCTTCAGTGTGGTAAAAAGATAGATGAAGGGAGACAGAACTGTCTACAAATGCATACGGCGATGTAATGAAGTGAGCTAGGATTAATTCTCCCCATAGTCAACATGGAAAGAAAAAATAGCAATAGACTTAATCTTTAGAAGGGACAATCAGATTAAATAAAACTATTGTTCAAGTATGGCAATTGAAAAATATTTCCAGGAAAAAATGTGGTTTCACCCCAGATTTTGGGTCTAGGAAAGATGTTACTCTTCACATTTGTTTAGAGATATCTAAACTATCCTATCACATTTTCAGGGAGTTAAAGAGCACTTCTGCAATCCAAACTAATTCTGTGATTGCTGAATTGCAAACAACATTATTGCTGAAACAATTCTTGTATGTTAAGATAATCTCTGTGTTATGATATCTAATAACTTTGCAACTGAATGCTTGAAGGTACTCATTAATTTTACCAATATATATACAAAATATAACCTTTTTCAGTGACAGATGCACCTTATTTGATTTTTATAGCTTCAAAAATACTTGTATGTAATTGTGATTTGCCAGGTTTTTATAGCTGCCAGCAACACATTAAAATGTATAAATCTGGCTAGCCTTTCAAACAGATTTGACCTCTTTACTTTAGTAGTCATGCATTTCTAAAGTGTGCTTAGAATACATTAATTATCTTACCTACCTGAGATTTATGTACTTTAGATAAGCCTTTAATTTCCTGTGAGAAAACAGTTGCAAAATCAATAACTATTTCTATTTCCCATGTTTACTTGGAAAGAACCATTACTTAATAAAGAGAAAAGATAGCCCAGCATTTTGGCCTGTGATAAAACGATAAGTCTGTGTCATATATCTTTCTGAGACAGTCACATCTTTAAATGAAACTAATGTAAATTCACTGCTAGGAGAGCAAAGCTAAAGTTTCTGGCAAAACAGACTGAGCATTGGCAAATTGTTATGACAGTTATACATGCATACAAGATTTTACTGCTCTCTTTTCATTTAGTTAAATAACATTTTAAGTTATATTTGCCAAAAAGATCTATGAATTTAAATTGATATCTTTAGGTATGGTCTTATTGTTTTCTGGATGTCATTAACAGTATTCTGATTTGCTATGCTTTCTCTAAACACAAGCTGAGTAACACCTGAGAATCAAAATATATGTATATTAAACTGTATTAAACTTTCTGAATTAATTTCATAAAAACATCCAACATTTTTTCTCCATTTTGGATAATTTTTCTGTTTATCTCTTTCCTGTTAATATCAAACATGAGATGATTCATTTTAAACATGATTGCTTATAGTTATCCTTTTGAATATTTTCCATTAAATAATAAAGAAGATTAAACCTTCTGAGTATAATCTTCTCCATTTTACTATCAGGAAAATTTCCTAGATTTTGGTAAAGATTCAAGTTCACTCAAATTCTTGATGAATATTTCATTTCCAAATATCACATCACAGCCTAATGTTGGATTTCTTGGAGCTATTGGAATCAGAAATACACAAGACAACAGAGGTGTCCATTTGAACTTATGACATGTGAAATACAACCATAAGGTTGTGAAAGGTTCAGATACAAAGTCATGATTTCACTTGAAAACTGATTTTAATGTGGGTTTTTTAATTATTTTATGTGGAGCAGTTTGAATTATAAATGTTACCCCATCACTGGTACTTACTGCTTTGGCGTGTGTATATTCTGTATTGTCCAAGCCCATGTTCCAGATACGTATGTTTGTAACATTTCTTCTTGTCACTTTATCGTATAATAAACTCCAGAGTTATAGCCTGACCAGTATGATAAAGTCACTAATGGTTTTGTGCTCTAATGATATGTGTATAACAATTTTGTGGCATAGTAAAATGAGGGACAAGCGTGTGTGAGGATACACCAGCTGTAAAAGGAAAAGAACAAATACAAACATACATTAGAAGAAAGACTTTAGACCTTGGAAAATTATTTGTACTAATGACACTTGAAAGAGATGCCTTAATGTATGAAATTAAAATAATGAACAATGAATAGAACCCCCAGTTTACGAGAATACATACTTCCTGACATGGCACTAGCTTGGTTTTGATTAAATGAAAAAACTGTTTGAAGTCAGGACTTGCCTTAATGAGAACTTCCAAAATAAAAAGATAAAATACTAAACTAATAACTCTAAAACATTTGTAGGTGTCTGAAATAAAGAAAAAAAGACAGTAAATTAATACATGAAAGCAATGTGTTACTCTGTCTGGCATCACTGATACAGTGAAAGCTTGACATTTTTAAAACTATTTGTCATTGAGTATTATACTTCTAAGAATGCTCTTTTTAAAATGTATATTAAAAAGAATTTTTTAATATTTGTTAAATTCACTGTATACAGCTCTATAAAGATTCAGCTAATACAACACTCACTTTCTGCATATTTTTAGCTGTTATTATAATAATAATTGAGTTTTTACTATAAGGTAATAATGTACCCCACAGAGTCATTTGAACTTCTGAAGTTTGTCACATTTGGATATACAAATAAGAGCTTTATTAAGCCTAGTGTTGGGTTGAGACCTTATTGCTTACAATACTGCCTAAGAGAGCAAAACAGTGTTAAACAATAACATTTCAGTTCAAAAGTGCTATTAACTCAAGATTTGTGTAACTTGCTGAAACCTCTGATTCTGAGATTAATCAGTCCCTGCAGCAAAAGCTGGCTGGACACATATGATTCCCAGAGCTCTCTTGGAAAACATATCTGTAATATTTTACAGTATTTGTGAGATAGGCTGTATATTAATGAAATAGTGAAGATTTTTCCTAGTCACTCTAGCAGCTATTTAGTGGAAGCCTGAAGATAAACCCATTCAGTGATGTCCCCATGTACATAGACTCCACCTCTCCACCTGCACACCTACCTATGTACCTGGTAAAGTTGTCAGTAGAAGGTAGCAGAATGTACTTTTATCTCAGGATAAAAAATGCTGTAGTAAACCAGACTTGAAATCTCTTAATCAATGTTAAAAAATAAATGTGATGGATAATGAAAACTTGAAAGGAGTAAAAATCATTAAAACACCCGAATCTGCTGTTAAAATGATTCCTATTATGATGTCACATGGCCTGAAAGTTAGACATTACAGTGTATTCCCCAAAGGATGTTTCATAATATATAATTGCCAGTATCAGCATAAGATGAGAGACAGAAAGGTGCTTGAGAAAGAAGGAAGACTTAAATGTAACAAACTAAATAATCAAATGTCTGCTATTGACCAGTCCACATGTCTAGAACTATAAAGCAGAGTATATACACCGCCAGATTTTGGACACCTACTTTAACTAGTTTGTCTCCCTTGGCTTCACTCATAACTGAAGAAGAGCAAGACCCTCCTTCAAAAACTCACTTGGGGTAATAAATTTCAATGTAAATGGCTCGGGTCTGATTAAAAAATGCTATGGCCAAATCATGCAAAGTACAAACTGGTATAAATTCTTCCTTTCATCTGGGATGCATTCAAAGCAATGTGTAAATAAGATGCCTATTTGAGGTGCTTAAGGTTTACCAGTATATATACTGTCCAGAGTAACCACCTGACAGCACCTCATTTCAGAGGAAATGTGTAATTCAGGTTCTTCTTCCTTAATCTGTCTTGATTACTGCCTCAGGTATCCAACCGATACAAGAAGAAAGGGATATATTCACACTTCCCACTAAGGTTAGAGGAACCAGTGAAAGAAAAGCCATGTACCTTTAGTACTGGCCTGGAGCTGGGGGCTCTGTGGTCACCTTGCCCCTTCAGTGCACAGCACAGAGCAGGAGGCTGCGATTACTACAGTCCATCATCTGTGAGTAGAAAATAGTAATGCCTCCTCCTTCAGGTCTGTGAGATTCACTTGTAGAGAGGCTACACGGTCAGGCATTATCATTAATAAAGGGAAAGAGGGACCTTTAAAAGTCCCTTCTGACCCAAACTATTCTATGATTCTATGACTGTTCATACATGATTGTGTCAGACAACCTGGGAAGACACAGCTCTTTGCCTGATGTTGATGGAGGGCTGAGACAACTTCCCATGCTTCCCCTTCTGTAAAGTTGCCCTGGGCATGTAGGGCACCTAGAATAGCTGCTTACAGATTCTTTTAGCAAATTGCTAGAAAAATTCTGTTCAATATAATGCATTAAGAGGAGGGTGGAAGACTGGGAGCACATTTTTCTATGCTTAGGAGAAGGAAATGGCATCAACCTTTTGCTCGTATACTTCATTGTGGGAAACCATCTATGTTTGAAACACAAAATCTTCTACCCTAGGTCCCTCTGGACATTTAAAATCTATCACTAGGAAGTTTCTTACCAGAATGACAGAATTGTAATGCAGCGAGGAGTAGCGGACTTCCCTAGGGGCAAAGGAGGCAAATCCTGAGTAGCCACAAGATGTCAATGCAGCTGTTCAAGTGTACATAAATCACTCAGTTTCTGCAAAGAAAAAAAAATAATTTCTACTAGTGTGCTTCTCACTGTGGAAAAAAGAGCACTGAATATTTACCCTGTTGGAGTGATTTATAGTGAAAGCGTGGTTTATTTCTATCTGTGAAAAAACTCATTGCTAAGTAATGTCTCGTGTACTATATAATGAGGAAAATTAATGTCTCACTAGGGTTAACTAACTCAAAAGGAAAATAGTAATTACACCAATTTTGTGAACTTCCTTTGGTAGCAATAATAGTAAATGACAGGTAGAAGAAAAGAAAAAAATGAAAAATCTAAGAGAAAGTACAACATGACAGAGTAAGATCTACAAAGGGAACAACAGCATAACTACACTGAAGCCATTAATGCGGTCAGCCTAAAATTGTTATTTTAAATCTTACTTTATATCTAAATAGTGATAGTTGTTCCAAATGCTTAAGGACTGTAAAGTTGCCAG
This sequence comes from Strix uralensis, assembly GCF_047716275.1. NCBI lineage: Eukaryota > Metazoa > Chordata > Aves > Strigiformes > Strigidae > Strix > Strix uralensis. The sequence continues at coordinate 29,738,005 of NC_133974.1, forward strand.
CAGGTCATGTATAGCACCTATCACTGATGTCAAAGCAGTCTGTATATATGTGTATATATGCATATGTATATATACATATGTATGTACGCATTCCAAAAATGCAACTTGCTAAATTTAGGGGATTAGAAAGCTTGGAAATCAATGAAGAGAAAAGAACTCTGGGTTTAAAATGAAAATTAAAAATACAACATGCTACATGAAAGAAAAAAAGATTCTTAACAGGCTTGTCTCTAACATGACTGCAGATTTTTCATGTTAATCAACATACAGCCTGGAACATTTGATTTGTGAGACCAATTGTCTTGCTCTGCTAGATCTAGTTGAATCCCCAGTCTGTGTCTGTGTCATTACCACCTAGTCTCAACAACTCAAACCAATGGAACAAAAACATCCATGCAATTTTAGGTGCTAGAGCAGTACCTTAAAAATAATAAATGTATTCCCATTAAGAGAGTCAAACTGAAAAGAGTGGGCTTGTTAGTTGATCCATGCTTAGGTCTGTTAGACCAACAGACCATCTGACTGCTACATAGCACTAAGTTCTTACTAAACACAGAGCTGGAGTCCAATGAATAGATGCAGAAGCTGCAGAGAGTTATGAGATGCATAAGTAAAGGTAAAAACAAAAAGCAGAAGAATCTGCGATCACTGTGATAAACATTTTATTTTCTGCTGTGTGTTAGGGTGAGTTATTCAATTATTTGGAAATCACAGATTGGTTAATCTCATTGTTTGGAGTCTGAATTGTAAATAAATAACTATTTCTTTGTGTCTGAATGTAGCCAAAGTAATGCCATATTATGTAGGTATTAGACTCTGTTTTGCTTAAATGGGCAGTCACAGTCATCAACAGGTTACTACACCTGACAGATACCTGAAGTACCTGAGCATTTTCCATAACTGGGCAGTAAATCTCTCCAGTGTCATGCCAAAAAGGTATCTAAGCAGAATTGACAAAGGTGAAGCAAAAAGAATTATATTATGTGTGTTAGAGGAAAAGAATGAACATACCTAATGCGTACTCTCTTTCAGAGTACAGTAATTGTAAATACTTACTCTCATTGCCATTTTATCAACATTTGGAAGCGCAAGAAGGAAGGCTAAGAGGAAGCACAAGCAAGAATACTGGAGTTTATATGGACAGCAGTACTAAGCTTGTAATTTTATGAGAGGTTTGCTGAAGGCAGGAGAACCAAGGGTTCTGCATTTCTCCTATTAGCACAGCTTGGTGAGGGACACACTACCTCCTCCTACCAGGGAAAATGCTGCACTGGTGCACAAATCCCTCTTTATCCTCATCCCACCTTCACCATGACTATATATCTGTGTGGTACCTGGTTTTCAAATGCTTTTCAAAGAGGCTGACTTACACAGAGAAATGGTAGATACTGGTATTTTACACCGCAGTGATTTTAGTACTGTAGGATAGCCAAAACAATAAAAAAAGACATAAAACATATTTTGGGGGAAACTTAGACAAATAAAAGGTAAACATGAGTAAAAATATAAATAACAGCTACTATTTAATGATTCTGTGACAAGAGATCTGTATATCTTTATTCTATCTGTAGTTGCTGAGTAGTTAAAAGATGCCTAGGTATACTTTCTTATTCATTCACTCTCCACAGAACAGGAAGCAGAAATATAAAAATGCACCTTAAACACAGAAGTCAAGCAGCTATTGACAGATGAGATATGACATTTTCAACCTCCCAGAGTTCTTATTCTGGCTCGCCTTAGAAGACTAAAAAAAACACCCAGGAATTTGAAGCTATTCTTTCTTAAATGCCAAGGGAGGTGGAACCAGGCTGGACACACAGCTGAGAGTGCTTTGATGATGATGAAGGACAGACACAATTTGGTAGAGTGGCCTCCCAATTTACCTGGGAATGCTTCAAGCTGAGCTGAGAATTGATGTCTTTGCTCATTCAGCTGGCCAAGTTATTGCTGAATACAGTATTTACCTATCTAAATTAAATGCAAGTAATAACCTGTTCCTTTGGCAAAGCAATTCTGGAAAAGAAAAAGAAATGGGCTGCACAGACCAAAATATTACTGTGTTGGAAGTTTAGAAGAGCTGGACTATGGAGCAGGAAAAAGATCAGTGGAAATAAGTTCAAGTGAATTAGCAGCTGGTCTAATCATTTATCAGACAGACTTCCACGTGAGTCTCAAAGGGAAAATATCCAAAATCAGAAGGGTTTAAGTTGTGCCACAGATGGGCTCTGGGTCAGAATAAGCAAGTGTTTATATCACAGAACTGTGAAAAAAGCAAAAGTATTTTTTCTTTGGTCTGTCCCTTTTTTTTTTTTTTCCAGTTTAGAGTTAGACTAAATATATATTTTGGGGTTTTTTTTCCTTCTTATGTAGGCGAGATCACAACTATGTGTACCAAAAAGCTTTATTTTCTTTCATCCTGAATTCATGTCTACATAAGTTATATGTTGTGACCTATTAAGTACGTGTTTGTTAAATTTTCACAAGGTTGAAGTAACCTGTTTAAGCTACTGTAGAGCTATTTAGGGAGAGGTTTATGTATGTTGATTCATCAAAGATTAACATTTTGCAGACCTGTTTCAGTTTCTCCACCCTTCTGACAAATAAATAATGGTTCCCATCAGAGACTTCCCTGTTTCCCATTGTCACGTATGGTGAACTACTTGAGAATCTCATTTTGCAGAATAAAAAACTGTAGGACAACCTTGTCTATGGGTTGCCCCTAAATCTGGGACCCCCGATCTTCCTCTATACAGATTCAAAAATTGAAGTATTTCTATGGAGTGTCTCAGGATTTTCTGTTGAGGAGCTGAGCTTTGAAAGCATGGAAGTCATGAGAATCCCAGTTAGATGCCAGGGCAAACAGTTTCCAGGCTTCTTACTGTTAATGTGGCAGTCACAGGGGCTGCACTGTACTGCCTTGCTTGAGTGAGTCAATGATGTTTAGGGAAGCAGGAGAGTGGAATTTTTAATCCCTTGCATAAAAGCTTAAATTCTGTTCTGAGACTCATCTTTTTAAAAAAATCTTGGCTTCTTCTAGACATTTCTTTATTACACAATTTTGTACAACTTATTTGGCTGTGATTTAATTCACAATTGCTAATACATCAAGTAAATTTTCTTTTAAGAATGTTTTCTTTTTGGGAGCTGCCCTACAAATAGAGCTCCTCTGATGTCCAATCATGTATGCACAGTGTTCGCTTCTATCATAAAATACGCAGGATCATTTCAGCTTTGATGCATGACTGTAAAAGTGCTAAGATATAAAAGCCTTGAGGTGATGTTGAGTTCATTATGGGAAGCTGGCAGTGCTTCTTCCACCAGATAAAAGAAATTTAATTACTGGCATCTACAGGAGACAGTTGTGTTGACTTTGAATGTTATGATTCCTTTTATAACCTAGCTAGTTATAATTTCTGTACTGTGCATTTTCTCTGAATGGGTCTCGTACTTCACTCAAGTTTTTCCTCAAGAAATCATCATAACAAGAATATCTTTATTTTCTTATCACAAGAATAAACATTAATCTGATGCTTGAAAGGTTTCTGAAGCCTGATGGCAGAATTTCAAAGGTCTTCTTATTTGTTTAAGATCTTTCAGCCAAATTCCCATTGCTTTTTCTCTTTCCTAACTGATGTTGAAGAGAATCACCATCTATGTGAGATGTTGTTTATTCTATTCCTAAAATATATAGCATTTTTCATCAAAGCTGAGATTACTATGTTATAAATGTGGTATAAGATTTTGGGGTGACAGTTGATTGCTTCAAATTAAAGAACTTTTTCAGCAGATATTCCTTCATTAAATCTAAGAAGAAAATTATAGTCTAATCTACTTCTCTCGAGGAAAGAGAGAAGTATATATATACTGTACATATACAAGGTCTGGCTGAACTTGTCATACATTTAATTACTGAGTCCTCTCTCTCAGGAATAAACCCAACCATTGAAAGCGCAGCAAAAAAAAAATCTCCAAGTGTTGGTATTGAGAGAGGAACTGTAAAATAATGTTCTCTCAAGCCAGAGGGTAGAGAAAAAATAGAACTTAAGCACTCATTTGCTTTCTGTAGCATCTTTTGGGATCTCATAGCATTCTTTGGCCTCAGTGCAGCGCAGGCTGTACATGTTTTGAACAGGAATGGATGTAAGTAGTTCCTTATTTTTAAATACGCTGCTTTTCTGAAATGGGCCTTTCATGAGCATAATGTGAATATTGATCAGACTGAAGTTATCTTTAATTCCTAGATTAAATTTCTATCTTTATCTTTAACAATATAAGTGGAATTTAAACAAACTCAGTTGCTCTGTAATGGGAATGACATGCATACTGACAGGCTTCACAGTCTGTTAGTAGCTGTATGTCTGATCTGACAAGCCAATTTGGGCAAAATGCCAATTGATTTTAATGGAAGTTTTGCTTGTGTAAGAATACAAAATGAGTCTCTTTATGATTATGTGACAATCTGAACATCCAGTAGCTTAAGCATTAAAAAAGCTTGCAAAATACTTTTTCAGTAGCAGCTAATGGAGGGCTAAAATGTTGTAACTTAACTGGATGATTGGAATTTTGCTCCATGTACATTTCAAAGAATAAAAAACCAAGATGAAGGTAATTTCTGAGCTGTATTTTCTAAGTGCTATTACAGGTCAATATTTTATTTCAAGCCTGATCATTTGATAGAGTAGATATGAACCTGGTGGTACCATGACACAACAGCACATACTGGAATGCTGTGTGTATACATTTAATATTTTGATAGAAGGTAGCTTCACCTCTTCTGAGCTGGTTATTTACCAGGCTGAATTCTGTGTATTTGAATAACTGCTCTACTGAACCACATTCCAGGACAGATTATACATCTTGATGTGATATTTTAAAGCCCAGTAATTATATACAAGGTTTCTAGACAATCTGAAGAATCAAATTAAGGACAGCATTCTTCAGTGTTTTTGTACAGTTAACATGGAGAGGCAAATAACACTAGAATCATTACATATCTATAATGCACAACCAAGAATTTGAGACTAATGTCAGAGATGTAAACAGAAAAAAATCATAAACTTTGATTAAATTTAATTAAATACAAACAGAAATCATAAGCTTAACAAGACATTTGGGAATTCAAAATTTTGTCCTCCGTTGTATCAGTGCAACTTCTACTCACCTTAGTAAAAGTTCTGAAACAAGTTGCCACAGTCTCTCCCTCAGCTTCTTATCAACTACGCCTATGTACATAGACAGGATGGCTACTCATCCTGAAACTGTTCCTCACATACAACATCAGAAGAGAAAAAAATCTGTTCCCTGCCTTTGTATTTCTACTGATGGAAACAAATGGTTCACCTTACATTTCTCTTTGGGGACCTGCACTGATGTTTTGACTAACATTTGCACAGTGATGGTTTGCACTCAGTAAACCATGCTTCATATCTTAATATTTGATCTGCAAAGACCTTTAAAGCCCTTTGTACTTTCCCAGATCTCTGGATGATTAGCGGACATACAGTATCTGGGAAAGAGGAGAGATGAATAATAAATTCTAAGATAAAAGAGACTTGTGGTTCCATCCAGAGAAGAGAAAAGGTATGGAATGCATAACAGGAAAAGCGGGAAGAAAAAAATCCCCACTCTTAGTCTTTTTGGAGAAAACTTTAGACAGTACTGTTTAAAAAATGGACAAATAAAATTAGAACTTACCAGTTTGTAGCATGCTACAAACTGGTCCATGGACAGTCTAGAAGAAAGAGAAGGACAAATCCAAGAGTATCTCAGCCATCTTCCTTTCACCCAAAAAAAGGAAACAGGTTTTTAAAGGAAGGGGAGAATTTCTAGCAAGGACTCAGAATGTCAAAATACTACAGGCTTCTGTAGAGAGTATACCTGCCACAGTTAGGCCTGCAAGAGGTAGCCTGGCATTTGATGACAGCTGAATGCCAAAATACAGGCACTATCTCCCTACTGAATCTTGGACACAAGCATGAAGATCAACATAGAACCTGTGTGGAGATCTGAATTTCTAAGGGTTAAACCAAAATCTTAGTGATTCAAAATTATCACTAAAGTAGTGAAAGGGATTGGGAGTGGTTGAGGACAACAGCATTTTCTTTACAATCTTTAACAATTGCTGAAAATTAAGTTAACATTTTCAGAAAGTTGTTAGAAATCCAGTATCTTGCTCCTGGTTGATAAAGGTAATTCAAAGCCCATCAGCGTTTGCGCAAAGTACAGATTACTTTTCCCATCTGCATACTTTATATTTATTGATGTTGAGTTTTATCACTTACTGTCAGAGATCGTCTGCAATTTTCTGGGTCAGTACTCATTTTTTATCATTCCAGGTAATTTTCCATCATCAGCGAAGTTCTCCAACCCCTTATCTAAGGATGTTAAAGGATAGGCTGTTGCACAGATACCTGTGGGATTACACTGGTGTCCTTTCTCCACTGAAAAAACTGACTGTACCTTCCTATCTCTTTGCCAGCACTGGGTGGCAAGTTTGAAGGAAGTGAGCTTGGAGGCTGGTACACAGATATTTCTGAAAGAGAGAGCTGGTTTGGGGTACATCCCAAACTATGGGAATAGCTTTGATGTGATGTCATTGCCTGAAAGGTAGTAACATTTGATCCATGCCGAAGTGTCTGGAGATGGAATGAAACTAGATAGTAATAAGAAATGGAGAAGTGTATGTTAGATAGAAGAGTAAACCACTGTAAGAGGAGCAGATATCACAAAAGAACCAATCATCCTGGAGTTTAAGGATGAAAAAAGTGAATGTAAAATGTGAACCAGGAGGAATGCCAGATACAATGAAGTTATGGATGGAGAAGCAAATCCACTTTTATATGAAGTCCAGTTAAAATAAAAGATACTTACTGTAAAGGTTTGGAATAGAATAGAATAGAATAGAATAGAATAGAATAGAATAGAATAGAATAGAATAGAATAGAATAGAATAGAATAGAATAGAATAGAATAATTTCAGTTGGAAGGGACCTATAACAATCATCTAGTCCAACTTCCTGGACACTTCAGGGATCACAAAAAGCTAAAACATACTACAGACGTTGTCCACATGCCTCTTAAACACTGACAGGCTTGGGCCATTGACCACCTCTCTAGGAAGCCTGTTTCAGTGTTTGACCACACTCTTGGCAAAGAAATGTTTCCTAATGTCCAGTCTGAATCTCTCCTAGCACACCTTTGAACCATTCCCACATGTCCTATCACTGGATACCAGGGAGAAGAGAGCAGAACCTCCCTCTCTACTTCCCCTCCTTGGGAAGCTGTAGAGAACAATAAAGTTGCCCCTCATCATTCTTTTCTCCAAACTAGACAAACCCCTAGATAAAATGTTATAGGGTCTTTCAGCTTGGAAATAGACAAATGAGGGGGAATATTTTAAAGGTATACAAAATCATGAAGTTCATGGATAAATTACTAGGGAGCAATTTTCACTAATCATAACTCAAGATTTAAAGGGGAGAGAGTAGCTTTACAATATATATATATAAAGAAGTATTATTTTCATACAATGTGCCTTTAAATTCTGAAACTCAATTCTACAAGATGTTACTGATGCCAAAAAGATAAGTTGAATCTCTCAATTGCTATTAAACACAATTGTGTAGATGCAACCTCTGACTCAGGAATCCCTAGGCCCAGAGACCAGAAGACAGCAAGCAGAGGCTGGTCCTGTACTTTTATTTTCTCTCCATTTCAATTTTAACTGGCTGTTGTAAAAGATGGGATACAGAGATAACTGCATTGTGATCTGATGCAAATTTTCAAGATCCTGAAAAAAAAAAGTCTTAGAGATATTAAAAATAGGGAAGAGTTTGGCGTTAGTGTGAATTGGAAGAGTCTTAAAGAGAAAACTATAATCATTATTAGGAAAGCCAGACAGGAAATACAGGTAGACCATTCAAATCCTTATCTCAAAAAGGGAAAATTAATTACTTGCACCATTCGAATGAAAGAAATACAGAAAAGAGAATTTTTGTCATGCTGTATTTCCCATCATATTTTTATTAGGTTTCAAGTACATTACACTTCTGTCCTTTTGCCTCCTGTTACATCTTTATTGATAATTGGTTTTAAGTTTTTGGGGATTTATTGGGTTTTTTTTTCTCTCTTTGTTGGTTCCTTTACTTCACACTCCATTTCTTTCACATTGTTTTATCCTTCCATCACACTGCTCCTTTTCTCTCCTCATTTAAATAATCCATCAAACAATGGTGTTACACGTGATCACATTTTTAAGTATGAACTTAAATGTTTTTATCTGATTTCAGCTGATGTAGATGGAGTCACCTTTGCATTGTTAGTTGAGTCACTTGCTTCCTGACAAAACTTGCTTCCTAGAAGAAAGAGATCTATTCTCTTGCTGTGTTTGGGCTTTTTTCCCCATCTGTCATTTAGTTTTCAAAATAATCAGGAAAAAGAATTACTAAATGTATGGATTATTATCCACAAAGTATCTTTATATTTAAACTTAGAAGATTTTTCAGAAACATAGTTTTGTACCCACAGATTCCTCTTAAGTTGATCTAATTTTGCTGGGTTTATCTAATCAGTGTATTGAAGGGAAGTAAAGCTAGAATGTTTTTTTCCCCTGGAAATGGCTTCTGACAGTTCCTTTCAGAGAGGAGTAGAAAAGAAAATGAAATGAAATAGTACAAGGTGAGAGCTGCTTTGTTCAAACCACTCCCCAAGATACCATAGAAACGAGTTAGCTTGCATGACAAAGCTCAGGGTAAGCCTCTGAAAATCAACATGATTGATAAATTTAGGATGTCTTATGAAAGGAAGGAGAATACATTTGTGAATTACTGAAACAAGACTCATTTTATCAACATTCTTTGTTTCAAAGACTCTTTGCATAGTGCCTATTGACCATCTACTGATATCTCAGACCTAGTTAAAGTGTAAGAATAGATCAATGAGTTGGCTTATGCCTCAACTATATGGAGACGCAAGTTTCATCCATCAGTTTCATAATAAATAGTAATAACAAAGAAAGTGCCTTGCCAGCCTGTGAGCTATGAAGCAATCATCAAAGATGCAGTGACTGCACAAATCTGACAATCAGAGTAGAATTTAGCACAAGGACTAGCCCCAAAACCAGTAAGGTGATACCAAACTTACAAACAAGCTTACAAATTTTCCATGGAATAGACTTAGCCTTGTCTAGTTATTACATATTCCTTACCTGGGGAACAGAATGGTAACTACTAGTGATTACAAACTTTGGTACCTACTTTGATTTAAAAAAAAAAAAAGAAAAAAGAGTCTTTCAGTTTTGTGCAACTCAATGCTTGCATTTGCGTTGTTCTAACAGCTGGAGGCCCTAAGTAGGTAATATTGTGTTTTTATATGCTATTGATGCCCCAGAGAATCGCAATTTACATATTTTTTTATTTGAAAGAAAAATAATGATGTTGTAAATTAATAAATTCCTACCAAGCAGTATTTTCTTATGTGATATCCCAACATTTAAGCAACAAAACCCATAATCAGCCACTTATATGAAAGGGATCCTGGATCATAGTAGCTCAGCAGAAAACAGAGGATGTAACAATAAAATGACAAAGGCAAGCTTGGGGTTGTGCAAACTGTCAGGAAGAGGAATGGTCAGAAGATCTGGATCTGTAAAATCAGTTGTTAATGTGCTCGGGATTGCTACAGAACTGTGAATTACTACAGAACTGTGAATTCTGCTGGACCTTGGAACTATAAGTGAATTATTCACACACTGCATTGCTGAGAACCATGTGGGAAATCAGTGTGTCACACTTACAAATACTTTTCATATGTTGATTTAGCAAACAATATTATCTTACCCAGTAGCATAAGACTAACTCAGAATAGGCTAAGTAAAGACTACTAGTAACTGTAAATTGACCTACCCTCATTCTTAGTTTTGTTATTTGTCCAGAATAAACAAACTTCAGTCCTTAACACATGAAAATCAAGCTAAGTCTAACACAGTATTTTGGATGATCTTATGTCCAAAGAGTGCTATAGCAGAGAAGTCAATAGGAAATGAAACAGTAGTAAAGGAAGAGGATTGACACAGATGTTTCAATGTCTTAAAGACAGATGAAGAAGATCTTCTAACAAGGGAATACTCCAAGATACAGCTGATAAAGATTATTCTACCAAGGAGGCTCTGGGGCTCAATAATAAAACTGACTAAGGGGAGAGAGGTTGAAGGTTTATCAGGAATCAGTGGAAATCCTTGAAAGGAAACAGCATGCTCCAAGCACTCCATCTCTTCCAGCCCAAGACAGAATTAGCTGTTTTAAAGTATCCTGTCAAAATTTATCAAGGAAGGATTTAGGGGAAACATGCATATATAGGAATGTTACGTCCTATGATCTTTCAGGTGAATAAAAGTGTTTTCTTCTGAAGATGATGGTTTTTATCAGTGTAATCAGACACTGACAATACCTAGAAGTAAAGAAATGCAGGTGCTAAATTATGCATATCATGTTAATTTTTCTGAGAGTATCATTGCACCTTTGTGAAAGGAGCTACTTGGCCTTGAGTTGTTGCATTTGAACTGAATCTGACAGGGACACAAAGAGGTCAGAAGAACCTTACAGCTCATGCTTGCTCTATAACTATGGTATTACTTCCTGCTCCTTTCCAGACCAGGACAGTCCTTTTTATTTTTTCAGATGTAATTCCTTTTGGGAGCCTTGAATATTTGTCTTTGTTCTGTGTATGAGGAGAAGAGAGGGTCTATAGTTCTAGTTATTTTTTGGTTTTGCAGTATAAGCTTATAAAGTAAATGTGGTGTGAAATAGAAATATTGGACAAAAATGTGAAATGAAAGAACAAACTTTATTCAGAGATGGTCAGAAGAGATGAAAAAGTGATGTCTCAGAGTAACAACTATGAAATCTTTTCTGTCATTTAGAAAACTGGTCCAGCTCTCTGAAAATCCCTTGAGTTTAAGGATAATTTTTTTTTACTGAATCAGTTTGCATATTGCTAGTTATAAAACTGGAAACCATATTATCAACCGTGAAACTATATAATTAGGTTCTTTATGGACCTGCAGTTTTTGCTAGATAAAATAAAAACTGTCACCAAATGCAGATGCCATTATGAATATGACAGGTCATTTATGGAAAAAAGGTTGTGTAGGATAACATCTGATAATTTGTTGGAAACATTAGCATATAGATGGCTATGGGATGTGTGAAATACTATCAGAAGAATTCTAATCTAAATTGCTACAATGTCCAAATAGGATTTAGTGTTTTGTTACTATAATGCTCATAGCTGTTCAGACTTAAACAATTTATAGACCTAGCATTCAGCTATGAATAGAACCATTCATTCTTTCTCCCTGTTAAAATATTGAAAGCTGTTGATTTGAAAGCATAGATTATTGTTATTATACAAAGATATGTGATCAAGGGTTCAGAAGTGACTAATAATCCTGAGAAGTAATGATGATTTTTTGCTCCAAGACATTTGTATAGCAGTGGCAACTTTTTTTTCTAATCATATTATTTGGCTAAAATTAGTAGGAGTGCTTTTACAATTCCTGCATGCAGAAGATTAGGTAAATATTTCCTGAAAAGGAAGAGGTTTTCTGTAACTCTGTTCCATTAGGGATTATGTTAGAAAGCAAAGAAAAAAACCTACTTATCTGCAGAGCAACTGTCTGTGAGTGGGACAAAAAAACCCAACAAGTTTTAGCATTTCATGTGTAAATGGAGTGGTTTAATGCAGGCTACCCTGACCTATGGACTAAGGTGATTCATTAAAATGGGGACCAGAAATTTCCTGAGCCTGAAATCCAAGATTATGCCCATGCCAAGAAAGTAATGAGATGATAGCAAAGTTGGAATTCCCTTCCTGGCTGCTCAGGGAACACCAGTAACAGACACACTTCATGTCCTCCACTGCTTGCATGGGTCGTGCAGATCTTCTTGACTTTGAACTCAGTGTTAGGAATCATTGGTCAGATAAGAGATAACACCTAATTTTTCACAAAGATTCTTGACATTCCCTCTAAGAACTTCCATGAGAGCGTTTGTAGCAAAAATAATACTGTAACAGCTGCACATGTATATGCTACTTTCATAGTTTGCTCCAAAACTCAACATAGTAAAGCCCTTTGTCCAAATGCCAGTATCTGCTGCCAAATAGTAAGCTTGAAAAATTCCACAATGCATGGAAGCTATAAAAATGATCAGCATCATTTCTGCCTGCTAAATAAGTTGCTCCATCTACTCCAGGTGTATACCTTCTAATTGGAATTTCTCTCCATTGGTTTGTTTGGGTTCTGTGGGTCTTGTATTCAGTGCTCAATATAAATATACTTGGATTCCTCATTTTTTAAGTAATCACACATTCTTTCCAATGTCTGCAAAAATACAGGGAATATAATTTTCTGCAGCTAAGCACATCCTAAAAGAGTTGTACACTAAATATGAAGAAACGAGATTTCTTCCCTCTTATTTAAAAAGGAACATCTCTCTGATCATGCCTTTCAGTAAGGGAAATAAGGATTAATTCCTCAATAAATGAAGTAATTTTACATATTTTTATGTAAGTGGGTCAGAAATATATGTAACTTATATGATAGACGGGACCTAGTTCTGAGCTGATTTAGGGAAAAACTTGTTTTTAATTATGAATGTAATTTACTGTGACAAAATGTAATGGCATCTTCTGATATTTTTTCTAGATTAAAAATCATTAAAACATTCTAAAGTTTTTCATATTAGTTCCCTTAGTGTAGAAAAAATACTTTTATGGAAAAAAGAGTGATAGAGGATATGTGCTGGTTAGATTTTTTGTATTGGTTTTAAGAAGCTGGTTAACTACTGAACTAGGCCTTACATAACGTAATCAAACTTCTAGGCATGCATCTCGATTACAGCCTGTGTTTGTGTTCTTGGAAACACACCTACCTATACTCCAGCCAGAAAAGTTTTCAGCTCATTAAAGATGTAAAATGATTTATGGACACTTCCATAATTACTTAGGGGCCAAAGACTGCCCATTCTGAAAATACTGGGCCACATTGCCTGTCCTAAATGCATGGATCCAGCTGTTTGACTATAAGGTTATCAATACCTCATGCGAAGCAACACCTTGTGACCTTGGAAAAACAGATCTTTCTTGGAAAAAAAATATTCTCTAGAAGTGCTGTTGTCTCCCCTGCAGCACCAGTAATGTCTTAAACTATGCGTTCTTCTCTACCAGGTAACCTAAAAGAACACAAGATGAAAAAGCCATGTAAAACTGCTATCAATTTGAATGATATTGCATGCTTTCCAAATTCCAGACTTCTAATGACGAATCTACATTATATTGGGAATAGGGGAAAAAAGAACTTGCGCCAGTAGCTAGGTACAAGGAACTGTGAAGTTGAGGCCATAAAGGGAACCAGTCCAGTGAGTGCTCTTTCTTAATATGAACCGAGACACTGATGCATGTCTATCCTTAAAGCAAACATACAAATATAAAATTAACATCTTTATTCCTCTCTGACTGGGTCAACTAATTGCACTGATTAATTGTTAAAATGAGTGTTAAGTTACTTCTCCTTCAAATTTCTAATGCAAGAGTAACACAGAATAATTTGAATTGATTGCCTGCTGTATTAATTGGTGTTTTGATCATTTGAATGTGTTGATTTATTGATTCAATTTTAATTGTGACTTTGATTGTCACAATTATGATCATCATCCTGTGGCACTTTTAATTAGCTCTCTGAAACTGTAGTATATCATATTGATAATGTGTTTGTTTAGTTTTATTAGAAGGATGAGCAAGCAAATATAAAAACCATAAAAATCACACAGGTTTGTATTTCCTCCACCAAATTGCAACACGGGTCATGTACTCAAGGGCAAAGACAGCATTAATGTACTTGCAAACTACTTGGCTCACCTAAATTAATATTAAGTTACTCATATTTGACTTGGTGAATAGAAATGAGTGTTGAATATATAATCTAAAGATTAGATTGTGTAGATGAAATATTAGGTATGTAGATATTTCATGATGTTTTCTTTGGACTATTTTAAAGGAGCCTGGTTTTGTATCAAAATTATTTTTTAAAGAAAGTTTCCATTTTAATAAGAATGTTTTTCTTTTTTTCTGATCAAGTGGCAATTAAAGTGGAGTTATCTTTGGGTAAAAACTCTGAAATCTTGCTAAAATTTTGAGTTTACAAACATGAAATATTTTTATCAGCACAAGATTTGAAAATCACCATTTTGAGAACTTGGGTTTATATTAGAACATAATTCACTGTACTCACTGATCTAATGAACCTCAGGAAACAGAAGCTGGAATTTTGAGCCCACCCAAACCACCATTTTAATCCATTAATATTGCTCTTCTACTTCAGCCTCATCATTACCAACAAGCATGTTACGTCCCCGTTGCCTCTTGACAGAGCATGGCTATGATCCTCAGGAAAGAGTCTAAGTTCACTTCAATTATTATCAGCAACAAAAGAATCTTTCTAACTAGGAAACTTCACAATTCTAAGTAATCTCCTGGCTTTAGGTGACAAAGGTGAGTCTGGGGAGCACCTACTCTGTTTCCTTTCCCTGTAGCTTTTCAGAGACACAGGGGTCACGTGAGGAACAGGAAACCAAGACCACGTGGTGCCTACTGGCTTTGCCTCCAGGTCTCATACAAGAGCACGCTAAGCACAAGCTTAGCGGACACCTTCCACTGGGCAAGTTTTATATATTTAAATATTTGTTTAAAATTACACAGCTTCAACAGATAAAATAGAAGGTCTTATTTCAAAACATCCTATGTCCTGGCAGCTTGAACACTCTCATGGAAATGGGAGACCTGTGTTTTAAAATTTAACCAGGGTGAGAAGTTCTGAATCCAGATCTCCAGCCAATAAAATGATGCCTTTGTTGGGAAGGAATGAGTGCTTTATTATCATTCTTTACCTCATTGAATTCAGTACATTCATAGCACAAACAATAAAGCAAATATGACAGGGAGAAGAATACTTACCTTGTGTTTCCCATGAAGCTTAAATCTAAAATAGGTGACAGGTAACTTAACCATCAAGACCCGGGTGCTTTCACACAGCTCAGCAAATAGGTACCAGCATCTAACAATCTTCACTGATTGAAATTTCCCTATATAGAAAGTGTCCTGGATAGATGAGGGGTTTGTGACATTAGTGTGGGGCTGGGCATCTAAAATGACAGGTAGCTGCCCACGTAGTCCAAGTGGCAGCCCTGTGGCACAATGGACTGACACCAGCACTTTTCTGTGAGGTAGATACAACACCAATAAGACATTGACTTCTTGTTTGCAACCTCTCAGAGGCCTGACCATCTAGGGAGCTGGGCACCTTGTCTTTTCCCTGTGCTGCCCCCACAACAGCTAATATGTGCAGGGACCATGAACACATTGAGAACCCCTGACACACTACTAAGGAGCAGTTTGTGGTGGCCACCTCCTACTGCACTCCCAATCCTGCAAGGTGTTGTGAGGAAACATCTGAGGATGTGTTTCTTCCTGTGGTTCACATCATTGAAATATTTGTTAGCTCCAAATGATGATGGGCCAGGGTCAAGTTCCAATAGGCACCTCAAGAGTTATCATTTTTCAAAGTACAACAGCACTGTTATTTATTCAAAAAGAACCCCGAAATTTTTTCTAGTTGTTAAATAAAAAACACTGCACCGTTACAGCATCATTATGTTGTGGTTTTGTACAACTTTTGGCTGGGTTTCAGTCTGAAGATGAAAGGAAAACATTGTTTCTGAAGACATTAGCAAAGCTACTGAGCTATTTCTCCTTTCTTTCCATTTATTTGTATTATTGCATTATGCACTGTTAAAGTACCAATTAACTCACAGAAAACTTTCAGGTTCTCATGATTATCAATCTCTGCTTTTCAAAGAGCTAACTGAATTACTGTTGTGTAAACCCAGAGCATTATTCATGAGGCTGTGGCTAAAATGGCATTTCTTTCAATCTTCAACAAGATCAAGCATATCCTTAATGAACAAGAGCAAATGGGAAATAAATCCAATAGAGGATTTTGATATTGAATTTGAAAAGACTACAGTCTATCAGTCTTGGCAAGAGAATTGCATAAAAAAGAGAAAAATAATGTTTGAATTATGCATGCTGAAAAGAGCGAAGGAAATGTGTCCTGGTTGCATGAAAACATTAGGAATATTGTGATGATCAACTTTGCTGTATAAACCTCACAAGTATCATTAGGTACACCATTCCTACTTCATAGCATATCACATCAGATGAGTATAGATGATTATTCTGACTGCATGTTAAAAAAATAAACAAGTTTCCAGGAACACTTTCTTTGTACCCTTGAATAAAATCTCACTGATTTTATTACTTTCGCTTGGACCCTCTAGCGTATTTAAAACAGTATGCAACAAATCTGAGACTGAAAATTAAAATAAAAATAATTTATTTTAAGAGACAAATTTAAGTATATTTGTGCATTACATTCTTTTAAGCCAGTCTCTGCTGGGAGATGGTTCAATTCATGATTTAATCTGAAAATCTGCTTTTTTCTCAAATTCCTTCTGATAGTTAAAGTGAATTTGCTTCCATGATGACCATTTCTTCAGCATATGCTCCATACAATAACACTAGACTAACTCACTGCCATTAACACCCACCAGTACACAGTCAGCAGGTTTTTGCATCAGGTAGCAGACAGGCTATGAGGGTCAGTGGCATTCAGGGCTACTTTTCCACCTGATATACACATGGAGGTAAATCCTTGACTCTGCTTTAGGACCTGCATATTAAAGTTGGGGAGGGGGCAGGTACCCCTGCAGGGCTGCAGGAGACATCTCTGTCCCCCTCACTTGGACAGACAGGTTCTCCTTCTGGAGACCTCCAGCTGCACGTAGTTTCTGCACTGGCTGTATGGGATTTTTCTGCACTTTCATGGGGACTTTACCTCTAAGCACATGAACTTTAGGCAGAAATTAACACTCACGTAAAGAAAACTTGATCATATTCTTTAGTTTGTTAAGTGTCTTTAATTACCACACTCACATTAGTCAACAGCAGCTGGCTGTTCTATGCTTCACTCAAAAGCTATTTTTATTCACCTGCTTTGACATCCCAGTCACTGCTTTCTGTTAATTGTGTTTTGTCTGTTCTGCAGCAATTGGGGCCCCTTTCTGTTAGGCACTGTGTATTTTTTTCAATGTCTATTTACTAGAAAGATCTTGCCACCTAAGTACAAAATCAGAAATGGATATGAAGAAGGTGGGAGAGTCCTGAGGTAACAATGAAATTATTATAAGGAAGGAAAAAGGCTCATGTCAAACCAGCTATAAACCTAATCAGAAAATTTGAAGACTGCAATCATACAAAATCTGCACAGGAGGGGAGACCATACCAGCAAGACTCTGCTTGCTGGTTTGTCTAGGAGGCTGTTGACAAAACCATATTCTGATCCCTTTGCAGAGGAGTAAAGTTATGCCAGTTTTCCTAATTGTGAAGGA
The DNA here is from genome assembly GCF_047716275.1 of Strix uralensis. Taxonomy (NCBI): domain Eukaryota; kingdom Metazoa; phylum Chordata; class Aves; order Strigiformes; family Strigidae; genus Strix; species Strix uralensis. The sequence goes on from NC_133974.1 coordinate 29,755,506, forward strand.
GACGGAAGAGACTAAATTAACTAACACATTTGGAAAACACTTCAGTCAATGTCACTGAATCTGCATCTTTCAAAGGAAAATAAATTTTGGCCCAAATATTTCATTCAGTTCTATTGGTGAACAGTTACTCTGGCCATGGACGCAAAGACATAGGACATGCTTGTATGTCACTCAGATTTGTCACCTAGAGCACATTAATCATTCATAGCTGCTTTGGCAAACCACCAAGGAAGGCTTATTCTCAAATATGTGCAATGCTAATTTCACCAGAGATTTTATATAAAGCAAATAATTAAACAAATGTGAAGTAAAACCAGGAGACAACATAAGTATGGAGCTGTCACCTACTAGATTCACTCTGTGGTGTGCCAGCTTCCTAAGCAGTGTTTGTTTTTAAATGGTCTTTGGTTCTATGCTTAGGTAGAGTATGTTACTCAGACCTTCAGTTTAGAAGAGAAAGAAAAAGAAAACTCTTGTATAGGGTGGGGATTTTTTCCCAGCTAATTTGTGTAATATTGCTACATCATTTGTACCCAATTCAGTGACAAGCTTGTAAAGGGACTTTATCACACTCTGCGCCTGCAACCAATTAAGGGAAAAAGGGCCTTTGTTCAGCTAATCATCTGAGTGTTATCAAAATGAACCTTCTGGGCACCATTTAGAAGTCTAAATACCTCTGGCAGTTGAAGTGTAGTACATGTAAATAATTAAAATTATAAATATCTCTAAACAAATGAAATTGCTAGTGATCTGGTAGCTTGCCAATAAACTCTTTCTCAGTGAATCCGCTGAGCTGAGAATAACAAAGAAGGTGCTGTAATCGGACAGCATATGGCAAAGTTATGTTTAAAGTTTCCATGTAGTGTTCTTTCTCTGACTCACATTTAAATGATGTGCTATATAAACAGAGGGTATATAACTCAGCTTGTGGTAGAAGACAGATGTTCCAGGCAACAAGAAATTAAAGGAATATACTTCAAGTATCTGACTTTATGTTTTTCTTTGTATTTTTATGCCCCAAAAGTAATACCACAGATGTCAAATGTAGGACTTTAAGTAGTTTACTGATAGAAGTCATTTTACATATTTTAATAGAACACACCTCTTGTTTAAAATAATGCAATGAGCTTCATGAATTAAATATTTTGCAACTGCAGGATCTCACTTCATTTTTGTTTACTTGTACTATAAGTAGTAAAAATATCTTTATATGCAGCAATATATGATGTACACATACATGCATTTATTTACGCATCAGAAATAGCCAGAGCTGAGTTAAAATCAGAGGCAAGGAAATAAAAGCACTTTGCACAAATATTTATGATATTGTTATTTGGTCTGGAGTGGTGGTTTACAGGTCCAAAATTTTTTTCAGTGCACATTTTGGAAACATCTGTGTATTTTGGTATTCAAAGATGTGAAAACTCACTTCCACTTAAAATGCTTTACTTTTCAGGTGCTTGAGCAGCACCTTAAATAATTCATTTCTTTTTCTGTTTGAGTGGAATTTCTTCAAAAAGTAATCTGTCTGTGAAATGTAAATAAGGACACTAATAGTCTCAGAGAATAAAGAAAACCTGGCCACATTCACATACCACTTCTCTTTTGTGCAGCTGTGATTAGAAATAGTGCTTGCAGAATAAGATTTACAGCATGACATCAAATTCTGGTCACCTACAAATGGCTATACTGGATGAGAAAAATGGCCTGTCATTATCCTATTCCCAGCAGTGACCATGAACACAAGTCTAAAGAAAAGCAAAAACAGGTCAAGTATTTATGACATCTCCCATCAGAACATTCACCCTTTGCCTGTTTTATGTTCAGGAGGGTTCCTGAGACTGATGTGGATTGTTGTTTAGTTCTCTTCATCTGATCTCTCTTCCAAGAACTTGACCAGTAACCTCTGAATCCATGTAAAATTTTTACTTCCACAAAATCCTTTGGAAAGTATTTCCATGGCAGTAATACCTGCTGCAATGCCCTTGTTCTCCAACTGACAGAGGTAATGAACTGTGTTTTCCATGTCTCCTATCATTCTGTAGATCTCTGTCACATTCCCCTTACATCAGCTCTGTCTGGGCTGCAGCAGAGTCATCAAGTCAGTCCTGCCTCACATAGAAACTGTTTCCTACTTCTGATCATTCCCATCGCCTTTCCCTGAATCCTTTTTAGTTCTAATATGTCCTTTATTAAAATGAGGGGATCAAAACTGCACACCATGAGCAGGGTGTGGGAGAACTAAAAAATTTATTCCAGTGGCATAAAGATATTTTCTGGTTTGTATTCTGTTCTTCTCCCTTCAATTCTTAGCTCTGGATTTGGCTAGACGACTGCTAAGCACTGAGCTGTTGCTTTCAGGGAGCCACAGGACAAAACCTCAGATCTCCCTCCTAAGTGATAACAGCCATCTCAAATGCATTTTGACCAAATGCATTATTTTACATAAAATTGAATTCCATCTCTTATTTGACTGCCTAATCATAATATTTCATAACTGCAATTTTTCACAACCTGCCCTTGTCTTGTTAACCTGAATAATTCCAAATCACCAGTAAACTTTCTTCCCTCAGTTTACATCCTGTTTTATAGATCATTACAATGCAACATCTTCTCTTAGACCTGTCCAGACTTACTTTACCCAAGGTGATATGACACATTAGGATGGAAAAGTCACTAAACCAGTGCTTTTCCAAGTCACTTCCTAACAATATGCTCTCACATCACCCTTTGCTATTTGTTCTCATAGTTATTCTTGTTTGTTTCTGGATGAAGTCAGCACATGAGGACAAAATATATTTAGCAGGATGCTTGAGAGGAAGCTTCATTCCAGGCTCTGGTGGTGAATTGCAAGTTATTTCAAATATATTTGATACATTATAGCCACACTTACAGGTCTGGGAATTTAGAATCAAAATAATGAATACCAATGAAAGTTTGTCTTTAAAACTGAAATAAGATGATTGCAACTTCTGTTACTGTGGAGTTACTTTGCATCTTTTAAGCCTTGGGCCAGTTTTGGTGTTATTGGTTGAGATAAAGTGATATTTCTTGAAAACCTCTAAAAGAGTATGTGCTGGAAGAGCTGTTATTCACCACTATTAACTGTCTATCCTAAATTTTTCTGGTCAGCTTTCATATATATCTCTTTGTTTCATGGGATTCTTCAGACAGCTGATTAGATCAGTTCTATTGTCTCATTGCATGTGAGTATGATGAGCCAATGTTATTCTTTCTCTTTACTTCTTCTGTGCTACTTTTACAAGAGAATTTTCTTCTGTCTCAGCTGACAAATTTTTCTGGGAGTGTAAGAGCCTAATCCAGTAAACATTTTTTAAAAATAGAGACTACCATATTTATTTACATTTCTGTGTATTATAGAATTAGGTATAAAAGTTTCATCAAAATGTAATTAAAATAGAGACACTGGAAAAAAATCTGAGGTAGAGAGGTCTACAGATGTAGACTTTCAAAGGAACTTTACAGGGCTTCTAGCATTATTGGTTCTGCTACAGTTATTACTGTTGTTGTTGCAATGTTTGACATATTTTTAGCTATTGATTTTTTTTCCCTGTAAAGATATAATATACAAATTGTCAGGAATAGGTGAGGAAAGAGCTCAATATTAAAAAAAAATATTGGGGAAATAGTACCCCCTTGACATTTTGTCGTGGGAGAAGGACACCGATTTTACCAGTCATGAAATAATAACTCCAGAAATCACATCAGATAATGAGATGTGACTGAATATAGAATTCATTATGACTTATCCATCTCACTCCTTTAGAAGCTGAACAATTCCATAGGTCAAAGTTTTCAAAGAAGGGTTACAGATGTACAGTTCTGAAAAATTTATATGTTGAAGTAAAGGTCTAGATCTCTGTCCTAAGTCCTAAATCCCATGAAGAGTTATTGAACTCAGGCACAGTTTCCAAGCACACCATACACAGAACGGGAGTCTCACTGATTTGCTTTTCAAAAGATTGACCATTCAGCAGTTCCCACTGAAACCAACATGGCTGCTGAAAACTTGGCACTTCTGACACTACCATTTTCTGTGAGTCCAGCTACAAGTCAGGAGTTGAGCTAAAGATCTGATAATATATTCCCAATATGCAAACAGAAGATGTGGGAATTGGTGATTATATTTAAAACACCTTTACAGATGTTTCAGATTTGTTCATCCATACTGCATACGATTTTAATTTAGTGTGTTAACTCTTAAAACTAGATTCCTCTCTTCATTTCTGCCAAATGCTATTTTCATTCTCCTAATCTAAATTGAACTGTGTGATGCAGCAAAGTACATTTCCTCAATGATAACTTTGGACTTATATAATTTTCTCACATCCCAAAGTCTAATGTGAAGGGTACAGCACGAAGTAATGCTACTTTTATACATGGGAAAGTAAAATTAAGATAAAAATGCCATTACTTCAGGGGAAAATGTAATTGCAAGGTTTGAAACTAATTTGAATATTTGAGAAACTAGATGGCTGTGTGGAGAGCTTTGCAGGACAAGGCAAATATAATTGTTAGTCTCCCTTTGAAAGATGCAAAGGTAAAAGAAGTTAGCCTTAAAGTGGAAGGCATCTGGAGATTTTTTTTTACATTATTGTTATTTCATTCTCTAACTGAGCATGATGAGAGTAAATGTGTTTTCCCTGGAAAAAGACATACTTTAAATTAAGCTTCATATAAAAAAGAAGCTTTAATAAAGACATAAATTAACAAGAAATAAAATAGTCAATGGATAGAAAGTTTCAAGAGCCATGGTTCAGATACTGACCTACCTGTTTACATGATAAATCCTTATTAGGCTGTCATCACTATAGTCTCAAAAAAAATCAGAACTGTAATATATTTATCCTCTGTACATCTCAGTGAAAAATGGAAGTAGTTTCTTCATATAAAGCAAGTAAGGAATTGAGCTATGGAGAGGTTAAAATGACCTTCCTAATGTCACAACAGGGCATCTGAATAGGACTTTCTCATTCTCCTTCTGGTTTTTTCTGTTTAGGCTACAGTCTCTTGGGATTAGTGACTGGTTTTTTCTAAATCATACTTATGGACTAACATAATGTGACCTTGTGCAAGTCTGCACTAAGTTCAACTCTGCTTGCTGTTAACATGGTGAAATCCTAAATAATGTAATTTGTCAGAAAATGAGAGATAAAGAACTGTAGAGGAAAATCAGAAGTCTTAATTTAATTATTTTAAATGTTACACCTTTTAATTACTCAAGAGAAAAATCAATTTAGACAATTCCATATTTCATTTGTTTTGGAACATGTAATTTTAAATGTTTGATTTTGTACATTGTCTCCCTTTTTGAACTACTTTTACTCAAAAAGTATAGAATGAAAGTTAGGAAGAATATGACAATTACTTAAACTCATTTTACATTGTTTAAAACTTTTTCACAGAAAAAGAAAGAAGAAATGTAAGTGAAATCTCTTTTTCTCCCTAGATTTACAAGTTTCCCAGGATTTCTAGTGGGAAGAGTGTAGAAAACGGAAATTTGAAAATATGAGAAATAAAATTATCCCATGATCTTTAGAAACATACATTTTCAGAATTCTTTCATCAAATATGAAAAAAGAAACATTGTGAGAATGTATATTTTTTCAGTAACTTTTTGTTACAATTAAACTCAGTGTTTCCCCTTGCATTGCTCGAAGTAAATCTCAGAAGCATTTGATAATACTGATGATAATGAAAGCTGTTTCATGTTAATTGTCTGGCCCTGGGCTATAGTTTCATGATACGAATTATTCAGAGAAAGCGCTAGCTTAAAATATTTCAGTCTCCCTTTGTCTCCTGACACTTCTTCCCACCTCTCAGTCATTCTCACCTACTCCCTTTACCGTGCCAGAAAGTTGTTTGTAAGGTCATACTGCCCACCAGATCCTGGACCAGAGGCACACCAAGAGGGTAACTTAATATAAATGTGAGACCAAGGAAGACCCTTTGTGCTGTGAAACCAAGATGTTAGTCATTATTAAATAACTTAATGCAAGTAAGTGTTCATCTATTTTGTCCACCCAAATAGCATTTGTCCCAACACTAGGCATGTGAAGTTTGGGCTACTCTCCTAGGCTCTCCCTATAAGCACTGGAAAGAAACAGTCACTTCTTCAGGACAGTATGTCTCATTCTAAATTCACTATCTTAGGACAAATGAATAACTCCTTTGAGATCCATATTTCTTTTTTTTAAAAAAAAAATTATAATTAAATGTTTAAAGTAGGTGAGATCATTTCCATCTACCACACTATTCTTGAATTTAAGGTTTTGATGGATACATATAACCATTCATATGTAAAGCATGTGTGTAATCTCAAATGTGTAGACAAATAAATAAGAAAAGGAAAGAAGACTCAGTCTATGGTTTAGGAATATCCTGTTAAGAAGATGACATATAGGTAAGAAAAAGAGGAAATAAAACTAACCTACTGGTCAAGTCAAATATATTTTTCATGTTGGTGATCCAGGTTTTTCTGAGTTGAAATTAACTTCACATGTTTAAATATTGAGTGTTTGAGGTCTATATATTTGAAATGCAGGACATTACCCCAGTTAAGCACCCTGTCCCTATACTGCAGATCCTGGCTTGCAGGTGGTACGCACAAAGCGTAAACGCACACAGCTTCTACGCTGAAGAACAAAACTGCAGCAGCATTCACGTGCATCTGCACAGGATACCAGATCTACAGAATCAAAATATTATAATTATTTGGAGCACATGAGATAAGACCATCACAATATTAGGCATAGTAGAGATACGTGAAAATACAGTTCATCCTCTCAGTGTATATTTAAGGCTACAAGAAGAAACAGTGGGACGTTACATTGAGGCAGACGGGGCTTATACACAATGCTGAAACAGAGGCTGAAATGGTAAGAAGAGGTCCTCAGTGCTGCACTGCCATACTTGCATGGTGCTTGAGGTGTTTCTCCCAGAAGCACTGAAGTGGTGAGGCTGGCAGAGCAACAGCAGGACCCGCCTCTCCTGGGCAGTCATGCTGTCCATGTAGAGTCCAAGAACTCTTTATAAAATTGTGATTCTTCCCGTGCACAAACAGAACAGCAGTTGCTTTATGCTTCCTGGGGACAATCAGTACAGTGAATGTCTGATGCACAGAGATGAATGTACACGTACACCATCCAACTTGTGCCTTTGTTCGAAGTGGATAATAACAATATGAGCTCAGTGTTTCTTGATAAACTCGTTCAAAGCACTGATTAAAGAGTAAGTATCCTAAGTACTGCTAAATATTCATAATTCTTCATAAATCAAAGCTGGCTCTGAGAAGAATAGGGCATACCTTTAAGGGTATTTTTATGAGTATTTTGATTCCCTAATAACACTGTCATAAAGAGACTCCTTATGCCACTCTTCACAAGGAGAGAATTTTACTCTTTATAATAAAATCTATTTAAATTTACTGAATACTAGCCCATTTTTTAGTCACAATAAAAAGGATATTCTAGCATTCTCCTTCTACTTAGCCTAGCAAGCAAACTGAATACTTGTCTTTGAAGATATATTTGTATACAGAAAATGATTCATTTATCTGTAAATGCAAACAAATTATTCTGCCAACCTGATCTATGGAAAGTAGAGCCAGAAAAAATATAAAAGCAAGTTGTCCCAGATTTCAAATACCTTTAAATTCCAGAATGTTTCTATGAACATAATGTAAAATCACACACCATCTGCAAAATTCATATTTCCTATAGATTGACTGACAGGGAGAGTGGATAGTTGATTCCAGACTATATGTGAATGGGTGGCAGATTTTGTTCTCTACAATATATTTAACAATACCCACACTGACATTTTATAGCATTATCATGCCAGCACATAGCATTATGAGTAGAAGATTAAAAAACATTTAAAGCATTTAACTGACTTAATTCCAGCAACTGACCTTTGCTGACATTACTTAAATGCTGTTTTGCAAAGGAAAAAAAATGTAGCTTCAATTGTTCACAGCCTGTCAGCTTTTCAAATTACTTCAGGAACAAATCCTTTTTTTCAGAAAACTGGCAACTTTCCCATTGGCCTGCTTAGAGGACTGTTGAACAAGCTCAGGCACTGAAGGAGGAAAAGATGTCAATAATGCTGTGGCAACATCATTAGCAAAAAGGTTTTTCTTCATAGGCTGACTGCACTGCTGTCCTCTATCTAATCTGAAACATCAACATATTGCTTATGTTTTTTTCTTTCCTCCTGCTTACTGTAAATACTTTCATCTCCTTACTTTCTCTCAAGTGTTTTCCACAAACAACAAAAAAGCTTCATGAATAAATACCAATCCAGTTTCTCCTGGCATTCCTCTGAGCCTTTCACTTTTGGTAAAACAAACTCAAAGAAGCCCTTTTTGCAGTTCATACATCTTCATCTTCTTCTGACAAATTCTTAAAGTGTGTTTTTAAGATTTAATTCTAGTTTACACAAATTTACCTTTTAAACTTCCATTAGAATTTCTGTGCCTTAAATCTTTAGTGATAATTAACATTGTTCTAAACTTGAGTATTTGTGTCAGCAAGGATCAACCAGGTTGACACACACAGCATCAACTAGCATTTCTAATACCTGCACAGGTCATTTCACATCCTATTTAACCCCTAACAACAATGATTTATGTGCATAATCTTCTTTTTCATTACCCTTGTCCATCACCCTAAACTGCTCTGGCTTGCTAGAAAACTGCCTGCTTCGGTAAAATTTTCATATATAAGACTAAGCAGAATTCAATTTGTCATACTATTTTAAAAGAGGATTTGGGCATGCAGGAAGATGTAACTTTTCCAGTGAAAAATAAGGGCAAAGGCATGATGATGGACTGTCTTGCTGCTATTCTTTTGTTAGGGGCAAAACTGATCTTCAGTTAAGCAACAGCTGCAACCTGGAAGGTCTAACATTTCCTCGTTAACTCTAGAAGAGTTTGTTTGGTCTTGTTTCTCATTTTTCTTTAAAATTTAAGTCAGAAAATAGCTTCTTCTAATTTAAAAAGATAATTTAAATGAGTCCTCATTTTTTATTTAAGTGAGAACCCTGCTCTCGTGGATGTGTATCAGCAAAATGGAGGACCCTTTCTACTGACAACAACTAGATGAAAATACAGAGGTATGATTACTGATGTTTGTATGCTTCAGGTTTGTTAAACACTGCATAACAGCTTGGCATTAATAGCTATGCTGCCTGATAGCTTTGTCTAAGTTAAACTATTTTTAAATATAGTGATTTTTCAACCCCATGGCACTTTGAAGTGTGTGTTAGTACCAGGACATGCATCCTCTTTTGAAATATGTGTGGGATTTCTCTCTACCTGCTGTGTTTAATTTCAAAATCCAATGCTATCATTAGGGAAAGACAGCCATTTCCTCTTTTGTCTCTGTGTTCTATTTCACACCAATTTCATCATATACCTGCCATAATTCTTGTTATAAATTGATCCTGTGTAGCCCTGCCTGACTGTCAGACCCTACAAAGTGGTATTTTTTAAAAGTTTAAAACCTTGCACTATGACAGATCTAAATAGCCAGGGACACATTTAGTCCTATTGTAATTCCATTGGAACTATTTCATTTACAACAGGAATAAGTTTTTACACAAGCAGTGCAATTTTCTAGCAGTTAGTACATCCCTGCTCACTCCAATATTGTGCAGAGCTCAATCTGCTTTTATTTGATTGACTGGAATAAAGAAGGAAAAGGAAAATAATAACTCCAGGTCTCACCTGATGGTTGCTGCATAGGCAAAAGCACCTTATTTGAGAGTTGCTAAGGTGTCAGACTTGGAAGCATTGCTGGATCTTCATGGACCTCACAGCTGTATACAGCCTGTGCTAAGTTATATGCTGGAATCCATCCTGTTCTTCAATTTATCTTATTCTCCAATTTATATTTTCATATTTTAGTCTAATCATCTGTTTATAAACCTGCTCCTAAATGAAATATTTTTTATATCCTTTTCCTAATACATTCCTTCTTTAGACTTATAGTTTTAAAAGCTCTTCTTTGGTACTGTTGTTCATCAGGTTTTGTTAATAGAGACAAAATAAAATTAGTTTGGCCACTCTGAACCTGTCCTTGGTAAACACAATGCATAAACACATTTCTGTATTTCAACTTGAAATCTGGAGATTTCTAAACTTAAATATAGGGTTTGGGCTTTACCTGTCCTTAGGAGAAAAGCATTTTTATAATAACACTAGTATAATAATCAAGTAGTTACTTTGCACAACAGTTTTTTAAAATACATTGTTAATAAAAATTAAATACCATGTTAGGCAAAAGCAGAGTAAGAAAGGGGCTGAACAGACAAAAAGTGTTCTTGAATGTCCCAGCACAGGCAGAGTAACTTCTACAGTTCCACTTCATGGGCACAAGATGGTTTTGTAATGCTAGAAAGGAGTGACTTTATTAGTGTCCTCCAAATACCTCCTTGTGAGCACTGCATTTCTGGGAGAAAAGAGAAGATGCAACTTGCAAGGCACTTTAAGAAAACTTTACACTGTCTGCCTAAAAAGGAAGAACCCTTTTTCTCTGACTCCAGAATGTTTCTGGATGAGGAAACACGATTAACATGGCTCTGAATAATTATTATTCTACACAAAAATGAGGTCTGAAAATACATCATATGTAAGAACAGATTCTGAATCAGTTTTAAAGACACTGTTGAAATAAAACCCTGGAGTTCCTTCAGATGGCTCTGTAGTGAGTTTTATGGGATACAGTCAGACAAATAACATTGACTTCATTCGTCTGCTGGGCTAGAAACGTCAATATTGTCCTAGCTCTGCAGTTCTGATTAGAGAGGATTTCAGTGGGAGTTTTCCTGGCTTTACAATACTGGAGCTGTGCCCACTGTCTGCAAAGTCAAAATGGCACCACAGATTACTAAACATGTCTGTTCCCATATCAATGGTTCCATGAAATATTTGCTCTTATATTTGCATTGAGAATGTCGCAGTAACACAGATGGTGCAATTAGATGGTTGGCTTTGATAAGTTGCACCTGTTTTTATGACCTCAGAATGTAATGTCTCTGGCCATTTTATTTCTTGTAACATCTTTCTTCAACTGGTGGAAAACTACTTGTTTCCATTACAGCACTTCTATGGCAGCAAAGTACGTCTTTACAGGAATATAGGGCCACTTTTTTATTTACTGATGTTAATAGGACCATATGACTTTTACCATTAGTTGGAAAATGATGCCACAATGTGATGTGTGAAACAAAATTATATTTTGCACACAAACACTTTTTCTCAGTGAACTCAAAGAAAGTCTGCAATGACAAATGTTCTGGCTAGTAATGACAATCTACCTTTTTAAATTAAATAGAATATGTGTTTTAAAAAGGAGTTAAGGTAAAAAAAAGAGATAAAATGTGCTAAGTGCTGGGGCTAAATAAAAGTTCTGGTTTCCAGGCAAAGTTCCTTAATTTATTTCCCTGGACTACAAGGATTTTTTGACGTCTTCTGCTATCAGCTAAGAAAAAGAAGCTTGTTATTTTCACACTGGCACTCCAGGCTTTCCCAGACTTCTGAAATGAGTGATCCAGTGGTTAAGGGACACAGCAGGACTCAACAGGGATTTGGAAAAGACTGAGAAGTAGGTAAGGTCATAGCTTAAACCAAAGAGCAAGGATAAGTCTGTCTAGGTTTGAGAAGACTTAGCAATTCTGATCACTAGCAGAAACTTTGTCAGCCCTGGATTATCTGGGAATGAGCCCTTGATCCAGGGAAAACCCTTACATTTGTTGCAACTACTGGAAGTAAATGTCTAAGAAAACCATGCTCAAATTTCCTCCCCTTTAGATTGCTAATAACTAACGAGAAGCTTTTCCTTAGTGTTGTGTCTTTTTCTCAAATCAGGCAATTTTACTACATTAATCAAAAGACTTTTTAAATCACATCTTAGCCCTCTACAAAATTCTGAGAAATATTAATTATAATCTAATAAAGTGTAAAATGTAAATTAGAGTCAGAAGAATCATGTATGTGATTTTTTTTTTAACACTGTTTGCACAAAACACATGTAAATTTAACCATTAGTTAACTATTAGTTAACTAACCATTAGTTAAATTTAGGTGATTTTTTTTCAAGACTGAATTAATAACAAAGATTTCTCTTTCAGCATGATTCTTCTGAATCTATTTAGAAATTAAGAGGGAAACTCTCAATGAAATTATATAACCTATTGTCTTTCCAACATTTCCTCCAGTTCTTCAAATGGAAATATTCTATCAGAAGTTTTTATATTGTTTGAAAATTGTACATAACAGGACACAGAGTCACCTGATTTCCATTTCACAGACAAACCACATGCAGCATGTGTTCAGATTCATACCCTAGTGTTTGATAGATGTGTCTCACTTCCAACTAACACAAGCAACTTTGGTAGTTGTAGCAGTGGATAATAGGGAAAGGTAATTTGTTTAAAATGGAGAGAAAATGAAGTGTCTTATGTCCAGCTGGTAACAAAGCTGGACTTGCAGAACATGAAGATCTGTGTTTATCCTTTTTCTTCTATACTTGTCTCCGCAAACACACAAACAGATCAGCAGCTAATCTCCCTGCTCTTTCTCAGACTAGCTAAGTATTCATTCAAGACCAACTATATGCTTTTTTTAGTTTACCTTGCATCTTAATACCTTTATTTTTCATAGGAGAATCATGTCTATTAATTGCTTCTCAGAACAAGTATCTACAAAACACACTGCATACACAAGTTGAAATAAAAAAAAAAAATATATATATCAAGTTACAGACTCAAATGTAAAGGCACAAAGGAAGAGTATTCAGGCCTTACCTCTTAAATGCAAAATTTTGTAAAACACCTGTTTAAAAATATGGTGGGTGTGGGTGTGTGTGATGTACATGTATGATACCTTCATATTGTGTCATATAATTTCTTCAGTCTTTATGAATGACAAGCCAATTATTATGGTCATAGTCAAGGGAAGTAGATACCAGCAGAGTATTTTGCCCCACAATGTGAACTGCAGATGTATTTGTTTTTCAAAGTACAAAAGATTTAATGTTTTCAAATAGCCAAAAAACTTGGAGAAGGTATAAATGGCCACGCAAGTCAGAAATAAATACATATGACCAATACACTCCCTCTCCTCAATAGGACAGGGAGAGGAAGTAAGATGAAAAACCTCATGGGGGAGGTAAAGATAGGGAGATCACTAACCAGCCCCCCTGATACCAACACCTTGACAGCTACACCCAAAACAGTACGTGAGTGTGTAACAGTGTGTGTGGTGGGACAAACCTGTTTGAGAGAGCCTTTACCCCAAACTGATAATGCTAAGGAGGAACTCCAAGAAAACCATTAATCGGATTAAACAATAACCATGAAATTAGAAAGAGACTGTTAAGACTGCCTGAAAAGCAGTGTAAAATAAACAGAAATTTGTAGAAGTTTTTGGGAGAGTGTAAGGGACTATGTCAGATGTTTTGTCTCGGCACCGCTGGTGCGCTATTACCACCTCCTGAGCCGCAGGCTGGTGTAAGACTGTCGGACCATGTCAACTGTCTGTTTCGGCACTGCACCACTTCCTAAACTAGGCTTCAACATCCTTTTTCCATGAAGAAGTACACCCTGAAGAGGACAAAAATATCCCTGAAAAACCCACAGTGGACCAACTACCTCTTTCTTAACATCTACCAAGCTGTGCGTGCACGCAGGGCCAGGGGATGAGGAGGACGTGCAGAGGCTGAAGGCGTCGCTGGCCGACCCCTCCTCCAGTACGACCACTGTGGACACTTGTGCATGTGCGCATGGAGGAACACGGGGCGGCAAATATGATAATGAGCTCTGTGAAAATGGGAGGACTTATTGTGGGGACTGGGATTATAAAAGGACTGCGTACTCTTCTCTCGGGGGATTCCCCATCACCTGCAGAGACCCCCCATCACCTGCACTGAGACCGAACCAATGGGACACTGCTGGATTCATCATGGTGGTAACTAATCTTGCTGCATCTCTTCCATTTCCTTGCTTAGGTATTCTGACTTTTTCTTTCTTCTTCTCTCTGTCCTATCGCTATTATGAGTTGCTACAGGAAATAAAGCTTACAAGGTTGTACGGCATCTGACCTCGTTTGTGTCTTAATCTCACTATTGGGATCGTTTAAGAACCCTCCCCGATATTGGATCGGGACAGAGAGGCCTTGTAGCTGGACAAAGATTAGTGACCCTGGTGGGCACTCCCAGACATCACCCTGTGGCATCCCCATCCCTGCCTGTGTCAGACCCAGCAGCTCTCCGTGGGATGCAGGAGAACTCTGTACCCGGTCAGTGACCCACCGCACAGGGGCAGTGTGGGGGTACCCCTCCTCAGTTTGCACATAGAACCATGTGGGGCACCTGTCCGACCTGCACCCACACAGAAGGGAGGGAGAGGTACCTGACCTGCCAGAGGGTGCAAGGGTGCATGTAAGTATGGGGGAGCACATTAGTTACAGAAGGGCTTTTGGAAGTCTGTAGGGCTATATTAACATTTTCCAAGCATCTGGGATTGTGGTTTATCTGTTGTACTGCCAGTATTGATCCTGAATGTGTAATTCACTGATTACCAGTTAACTGTGTCATTAATAAATCAATAAACCACTTTGATCCTGGTTTGATTTAAACCACATGAGTTGAGCATTTTTTCCCTGTGACACATATGATCTATTGCTACATTGACTCAGAGGCCTGAGTCCCACAGAGGGGGATACAGGACCACACTTACCTCCATAAATAAATAAAGGTTCTTAACTCAAATGGTTCAGCAGTGGCAAGGTTAAAAATAGTGAAATACGGAGGGTATAAAACTCTAGAAAACAGAACTTCTCATTATAACACCACTGCTAGAAGAGAGAAATTTGAGAAAATTATACAGCGCGTTTTGCAAACAAGACTCCATATGCTTGCTAGTTACTATTTTTTCAATTTATTGAAATACCACATTTTCTACCTGTTATTCACTGTCAATTTATAAAGAAGATAAAAAGTTTATGACTATTTTGGCTTCCATAAGGACAGGATGCATTTCAGTTGTTAGTTTTGAATGTTGTTGCTTTGTTGTTAAATATGATTTCAAACACTCACGGACAAGTTTGGTTATCAAATACAACAATGTTATGCAACAGTAACCACCATGTGGAATAGACAGGTTAAACTGTAGAGAGGGTATTACAGCAAAATCTTCAGTTTACTTGAAGGACAAACCACTCCTACAGCAGGGCACAGAGTCAGACCAACAGAGACATTAATTAGAAAGAAAATCTGAACTACGCTTCTCACTCAGAAATCAAATATATATGAAAAATTGTCTGAATATTTATCAGGTAGAAGGATGAAAAAGCCAAGAAACATAATGGAATTTTAGAAAATTAAATACTAAAAAGGATCAGAAATCATACCGAAAACTTCTGCACTGAATCATTCCTAATAAAACAAAGTCTCATGTGAACAGACAAAATTTCCCAGTGCTTCCAAAACACGGAAACAGAGATCCCAAGTGATGTTCCAGAGCCTAAATAGAGATTGTGGGGAAATTTGGTAGTTAATAGATAATTAGACCTCATCTCTCAAAACATCTTTCTGTTTTGCAGCAGTCTTTAAGAGGAAAGCTTGAAGGAAGAACAAAACATTTTCGGTAATTACTTTGGTATACAAAAAAACAAAACCAGAAATGAGACCGTCTCTGCAACTCAGGTAATATTTTAAATCTAGAGAGACCAGAAACAAAGATTAATTAGTTTTTCTGCTTCTCTATGTATCTGTTGGTAACTGCAACTAGAGTATTCTACATATGACTATTTGACATACACGACTATAAGGAATTTTAATTTAGAAATAATTTAACTTCATAAAGTTGATGTTTAATAAATGGAATAGAAATATTCAACTTCAGAATTTTTCAAAACATTAACATACAACCTTTCTACCAAATATTTAATAAAAATATTTGCTTTTATTTTGGACACAGTTTTAACAGTCAATCACAGGAAAAAACTGTATCTATAATAAAGATTTTTTTTCTTGCCAGTGTAGTTCTGTTGCTCTTCATCCCTAGATAAAAGACCTATTCATTGCCTGATGTGCTGAAAAACACAGTTATAAATGCCATTCTTCCTTACAGTCTTAAATATTATAGTTAATTAATTAGTGATAGAGATCAAAAGATTTAGCATTCTGGTTACATTCAGATGAGAAAAGATTTGGGTCTTTAATTGTATCTTAACTTAAAAATCCAAACAACTGAAAAATGCAGAACTGGATCAAAAAAATCTCCTGTAAAGGGTCTTCTGCATACAATTTTAATATTTTTGACTAATGACTGAGCTAAATAACCAGTTTTGTTGGATTTTGACCTCTGACATATTCTACAATACTATATCCTACAGAGTAAGAATTGTAGAATTGTTAACATATTCATGCATATGAGATATATTCATAGTTTCCCCCCTCTAGCCCTCCATGTGGGATTTGTATCCAGATTAAAGTGGAAAAAAAGTAAAAAGAGGAAATGGCATTTCAAGGCCAAGTTTTTTATTATTATTTAAATATATCACAACTATTGATAAATCCAAACATAGCTCCCATTGAAGGAAATGTGAATAATTGCCATTTTTATTAATGCTATCGGCAATATCCTCTGTAACATATTAGCAGGCACTCTGGTAAATTCAGTACAAAAATGCCACAATCTGATTCAGTCCCTTTTTAGCAAGAGAAAGGTGAAAATAAATTATTATAATAATAATAAAACACTTTGTTTATAAAATTTGTCCCTTTAAGGTTGGTTGGCTGTTCTACAGAAAGCTTAAACTAGTTTAAGCCAACTGAATCTCAGTTTGCTCTTGGCTACAAGTTCCCAATCTTTTTTTGTGTCAGCACAAGTGCTTATGTGATCAGGCACATAGTTACATTCTACAGGTCCTACTGCAAAACACTTTTTTTCTGCATTAGTTTTTAGCAGAATGCACTTTCTGACTTGACTGGCTGCAAAGCCACACAAGTGATCCTGGCAGAAGTGCACAGCAGGACCACACCATGGACAGCAGGCTGAAAAAAGCCCCCGGGGAAATCCCTTCTTGAGATCAACTAGAGCCAACTCTGCTCTTTAAATCCACTCTTTTCTGAACTGTGTAGGTCATCACATCATCCATATTACATAGCTCCTATGATATTGTGATAAATAACATGGATAAATTTATTATGGTCTGTCATGATCTGCTTAAGAACAGAACAGTGTGTGCAATATAAAATTAGGTCTGGGAAGGCAGAGATTTTCTTTGTGTTGTAAGAAGAGTTGCTTTTGGAAATAGTTGTCGAAGAGGATTCCAACACAACTTAGATTAAGACTGACCTTGTTAAGAAAGAAACTTTGCAACAGGTTGAAAGTTTATATTTTTATTTTTCTAGAGTCACTGACACATGCATCTGCTTATTAAGGAGCACAAGATGGAAAAACATCTCCTTAATTCTCTGATTCAGGTCTTTGCCATTGCAAAACCATGCTATATGATCACTCTCAGAGTTTATCAAGCTCAAATTTATCCAAAATTCTGTTAGGCTTCTTGTACCCACTACTCCTATAAAAAGAGTTTTAATCCAGCTTTCAGTGTTGACTAGTAATAGACAAAATACCACACAGCTCTCGAGTATTATTTTTAAACACCAGACCAAGGAATCCTCCAGTTTTCTTCTTCAAATTACAGACAGATCTCTCTCATGCTGCCAGTCTTCTTCTCTACAGGTTCAGTAGTTAAAAATGGTTCTGTGTTTCTCTTTATTCTGCAAGCTACATTTCTCTCTCAGTTCCTTCAAGTTTTTCCAGAATTTTTCAACCTCAGAGATTTTTCAATACATAGCAACTCTACTGAGTTTGTTTGATCTTCTGGGGATTTACCTCTCCCTAAATGCTAATGTTTTACAAGAAACTGCCTTTACCAGGAATGCATTGTCATCACCTGAGCAGTTTATTTAGATACTGATGAAAATAATTAACCTTTCACGGGTAGACATTAACAGCACTACTCCCTTCTCATGTCTTCCCAGCTCACCTACCAAAACCATGAAGAGGCAGTTTAAGGTAAAGACAGGTAAGATATAAAGATAGAATCATGCCTGAAAATCAAACTGTAATTCATGAAAGCTCATAATGCATACTGACTTTACTGTCCCATCAAGTAAGAATATCACATTGGGATATCACCAGGATGTTCAAAAAAGGTTTTGCAAATGAGAGTTTTAGAAGCATTCTTCAAAGAAATATTTTTCTTTCTTCACTTTCACAATCAAGATGTGCACATCAATATCAGAAAAGAACTGTGCAAGTGCCTTTTCTCTAAGACAGCAGGAAATATGGCTTAATCAAAATTGATTATCCTTTCACTGAATATATTTCCATATCAATAGAAATAGTAGTATATAATTTTAAATAATTTAATCTATTTTGTAATTTAATCAATTATTTAAATTGAATGTATCTATTTCTTCTCTGAAACTTTTAAACTGCTTCTAAAACCCACACAAAAATATTGTGGTAGATTGACCCTGCCTGGACACCAGGTGCCCACCAAAGCCTCTGTATCACTCACCCTCCTTAGCTGGACAGAGGAGAGAAAATATAATGAAAGTCTCATGGGTCGAGGTAAGGACAGGGAGAGATCCCTCACCAATTACCGTCATGGGCAAAACAGACTCAAATTTGGGAAAAGTTAATTTAATTTATTA
Source organism: Strix uralensis (assembly GCF_047716275.1). NCBI lineage: Eukaryota > Metazoa > Chordata > Aves > Strigiformes > Strigidae > Strix > Strix uralensis. The sequence goes on from NC_133974.1 coordinate 29,774,261, forward strand.
CCAATCAAATCAGAATAGGATAATGATAAATAAAACTGAATATTTAAAACACCTTCCCCCCAACCTCTACCTTCTTCCTGGGCTCAACTTCATTCCCAATTTTCTCTACCTCCTTCCCGCCAGCAGTGCAGGGAGACAGGGAATGGGGTTGTGTCAGTTTATCACACGTTGTCTCTGCTGCTCCTTCCTCCTAAGGGGGAGGACTCCTCACACTCTTCCTCTGCTCCAGCATGGGGTCCCTCCCATGGGACACAGTCCTCCATGAGCTTCTCCAACATGGGTCCTTCCCACAGGCTGCAGCTCTTCACAAACTGCTCCAGCGTGGGTCCCTCCCACAGGGTGCAGTCCTTCAGGAACAGACTGCTCCAGCATGGGTCCCCCATGGGTTCACAAGTCCTGACAGCAAACCTGCTCCAGCGTGGGCTCCTCTCTCCAGGGAGCCACAGGTCCTGCCAGGAGCCTGCTCCAGTGTGGGTTTCTCCTCAGGCTGCAGGTGGAGATCTGCTCCTCCATTAACCTCCATGGGTGCAGGGGCACAGCTGCCTCACCATGGTCTGCACCACGGGCTGCAGGGGAATCTCTGCTCCGGTGCCTGGAGCACCTCCTCTCCCTCCTTCTTCACTGACCTTGGTGTCTGCAGAGTTGTTTCTCTCACATATTCTCAGTCCTTTCTCCAGCTGCAATTGCCATTGCACAGAAACATTCCCCCTTCTTAAATATGTTATCCCAAAGGCACTACCACCATTGCTGATGGGCTCGGCCTTGGCCAGTGGTGGGTCCATCTTGGAGCTGGCTGGCATTGGCTCTGTCGGACAGGGAGGAAGCGTCTAGCAGCTTCTGATGGAAGCCACCTCTGTAGTCCCCTGTTGCTACTAAAACCTTGCCATGCAAACCCAGCACAAAAAAGGAAAAGGAAAGGAAGGAAATTCTTATATGCTAGACATCACCATATGCATGCAAAGTATTTGAAGTTACCTGTAATTCTACTACAAAGCCCTTAATGACCAGCAAGTAGAAAAAGTTGGAAAAAAACCTGAGCTATACAAAAGTCAACTCCATCCTGGAATTAGCAAGGTTACAAGTAAAAGATACATACAACAAGAAAGAAATAATTACCAAAAATGTAAGTATTAGAATAATTTTAATATAACAGAAATTAATTACAAAGCAAATGTTATTTTAATATATACTACTATGACATATCTTTACATTTGTGTGCAATACTCCTTGCTACTCTGTACAGTGTGTATTTGGAACTGGTGTCTTAGAATTACTCAAGAATAGAAGATATAAAATATATGCATTGAATGAGAAATAGTCTTGGTCAGAAGAAAAAGCTGACATTAATCTTCCTGGATCCTACATGTCTCTCTTCTGTTTGCATCCAAGCCAGCTACTAAAGTGAGTTCTTCTAAGACTTTTTATTCATTATTCATAGCACTGGCTATTGTTGGCTCACCCACAACACGGTACAGTTCATGTCTCACTTTGCAACTTCTTGGAACAAAAAACAGGGAAAGTGAAAAGAAAAAATATTTCTGTGGAATTTTAAAAGAATATGTTTTACTTACTTTCATCTTATGCACAGGCCACAGAAGGATTTCTATTTGAATTCCACAGTCCTCAGCTGGTCTGTATTCGCATATTCAGGATCAGAACATTGCACCTTTGGAAGATGTCATTTTCAAAAACTTTGTCTTAATAAATGTGGACAGTAAATTTTCTGTATGTTTTATGATAATGATGTTCAAACACTTGAAAAGCATAAATCCTAACACAGCTTCCCCTCAGCACATTCTCTGCATCATCTACCCATCTCATCTTTACTTCACCCATGCACAACAGAATGCCAAGCTCTGAAAGTTCACTTGTTTGAATTAAAAAGTTGCACTTCAGTGGATTCATCCTGACAGAACAAATAAAACAGGTCATCTCTATGAAGCGTACATTTCAGTCACCTTAAAAAACAGACCTTCAAAACCTGTAATGCGTCTTTCATACTTGTGAGAGAAACATTATACTCACGCTTCATGGGTGAAATATTGCATATTTATAATGATTCATTGAGCCATACTCAAGCATTCTGGACAGAGGTAACTGGACTATTTTTTTCCCAAGCACATAAGAAAACAGAGCTGAAACACAGTGAGTACCAATTGTGATAATTTTAATAGGGAATTCAATACTTATGCTACGGTGTTGTTATGAACACCGTGACTTTAATTAGGAAAGTGCTAATAGCAACTTGCATATTGCATAACTATTTGGATACCTGCATCAGTTTTTGTTTTAAAGAAAAAAAGGTTAAATTCCACATTAGATTTTGGCAAGTTGTTTCATGTTCTAGATATTTAACATAAATACAGATCTTTAAATCTGTGTTTATCAGTGTGTAAAGTATTAAAAAAAAATGAAAGAAGATGTGGTAGAAGGTAAAAATACCTTTTTCTAGCACTTTTCTACACATTAATATTTTCACTTTCCGCAGAAGCCTAGACATATTTATCTTTCATGAACTAGCACAGAAAAGATACACATAAGCAAACCAAAACACTCTTTGCTGAAGATCAATCAGTTGTATGCTGCTGCAAATCATTATAAATATTAAGGATAATTTCTTGGTCATAGTCTAATGAAAAAAAGTGCCCTGGAGTGCCTTTCCCAGAAGAAAACTTGAGTATCTGGAAAATAGGATGGTTTGGGGACTTATTGTCTTGTTAACATCTTGTCTAACATTTTTTCAACAATGCACAGAAGAGTATAATTTAACAGGACATGTATAATTTAAAAAGAAACACACTTTTTATTTGGATTGCCATTATTGATCCAAATATCAGGTCTGCAGTCTGAATACATTTGGCTTTATAAGGAAAGTTATGGTATCTTACATGTGTACTGGATAATTCAGTAATGAACTAGTGTTAAATAGAGTTTGCTGGAGCTGAAACAGTACTGGCAGAATTTTTACATATTGCTTTCAGCAATTGAGTGTAAAATCATTATTCTTATCACATCCACATAAAATATACAGGTAGATTAGATGCACAGGATTAATCTGTCCAAATGAAGATGCCTATAATACGAATGTCTGAATTCAAGCTAGACCTTGTGGGTTTTCTTTATAGTGAATGGAGAAAAAATAAGTACACTAGAGTACAATTAATCTAATCCTGAACCTCAAGTCTATAACAGGTCAGATGCATCAAAATCAAGAAGGGCTAGGACCCAGGGCAACCAGGTTATGGGTAGACACCCACACTGTGTACATCTAAGGTAAGATGAGATGACTGATGTCCACTTCACACAGGAAGGACCAAGACTGAGATAGTCCAGCCACATGCCTCAATTTCACAGAAGCTGATGCCCAGCAGAATTAGTTCAATGGAGAAAAGAAATTACACAAAACAGCTCCAGCTGAATTCTGGGAGCTATTAATTCCCATACTGTGGGGTTTTTTTATGAGAATTCAAAATTAATTTAGATCTAAAGGAAAGTAGAACTGAAGAAGAGAAGAGATAAAGAGATGAAAATATACTCCTCAGCTTGACAAAAGAGCTTTGCAAAATAAAGTATGCCATATGTTCAATTAATGCTCTTTTCACTGCTGCTTTCTTCCACAGATACATAAGAATGTCCTCTGAGTTACACAGTTTAATAAACTCGGTCTTTATACTGATCCCCTGTCCTGGTTTCATCTGGGACAGAGTTAATTTTCTCTTGGGCTGGGAGGGGGCACAGCCGGAGTGCTGGACTTGGATTGGCCATTGAAGCATTTCATATCATGTGACATTATGCTCAGTATATAAAGGAGGCGGGTTCTCTCTCACTTCCAGGTTTGCGATGATAGGATCTTTGTTCTCTCTGGATCGCTGTCCGAGAGTGGGCTGGGTATCGTTTAGTGGGTGGTGAGCAATCACATTGTGCATTATCTGTTTCTACTTTCTATTACTGTTATTGTTTTGTTTTATTACAATCACTAAACTGGGTTTTTTATCTCAACCTATGAATTTCCTTGTGTCCATTCAGTCTCGACCCCATTTACCAGGCTGGGGGATGGTGAGTGACTGGCTGTGTGGTGTTTGGCTGCCAGCCAAGTTCAAACCACGACATACCCAAGTCAGAAAATTGGAAAAACATGGGAAAATATTTGAGGGCATATTTGAACTTTTATGAAAGAATATAAATGAAAGTCAAGTCTCCAGTCAGTTTATGTAATGGTAAGCCTGACAGGACATCAGCACCACTTTTCTCATTCAAAACTAACCATCAAAGTTGTCTTTTATGTCTGGTCAGACATGGAGAAATCCGGACCAAGAGAAAGAGTTTGTGTGTTCAGTAGACTCACTGAGGCTTGCTAGGACTGGTAGCATCAGGTTTTGGGCTAAGTCTGTGGAAAGCTGCATGCGAATGATAAAAACAAATACTGAACTAATTTACTGAAAAGATCATCTCCATCTCAGTCACTAAGCAGGGGGATGAATGTCTAATCTTGACAGTAGCAATTCAGTCTGCAGTTAGGACATTCATGAAATATCATTAAGAACCAAAACACAGATAAATACACATTGGCTCCTAGAAGGTTATGTTTTATCAGTAAATTGACACAGGAAACTGTTGCTCATCTCATATGAGAAAGATATGTGTTAGCAGGATAGAGAAGACTTGATGTAAATTTCCTTAGGCAGAAACCCTGAATCGCTATTCTACCTGCCGAGTCTGAAGGTTAGTGGCTGAAATACTTAGCAGTATGCTAAATACTATGCTTTTTGGTTCAAGCAATTTCTGTTATATGTCAGAAGTTTATATGTGTGTGTGTGTGTGTGTGTGTGTGTGTGTGTGTGCAAGTTTGTACACAAGGTTCTTTCAAGCAAAGGGTTTTGCTAAGAAAGATGTAAAGGAATTTTTCTCTGGCAAACCCTCTGGAGGAATGGGAAAAGAGCATTTGTATAACTCTAACATGAATTGCAATTTGTTGTATTCCTGCCTTGGGGTTCCTAGGTGTGTTTTAGTGAATAAAGTCACTGATAAGGTGGTACGTGTAGTCCCTGGGTTGAAGGAATAATGTGATGTCACCAGGAATAGAACCATATTTGAGATTCAACTTTTCCGACAAACTCATTAGTCTGATTCTTGCAAATATTTAAATGAGAGACGCTGACCTGAATACAAACCTGAGTGGCTGTTTCTTGTTATCTTTGCTCTATCTCCCAGCTTATCACATGAAAGGAGTGAGACTGTACTTGAACACATTTTGAAAACATCTGTATTTTCATGGAACAACAGAATTAAGCTCTCTCTTTTTATCAGTAAGAGACCACACTCCTACTACACAGCAGCCACATATAACTTTTCTTTTATGATCATCAGAAATAGTGTACAATGTGCAGAACCTACCATGGGAAACATGAAATGTTCATTCCCCCTCTTCGCTGCAGAGATTGGAAAGAGATGGAAATCCATTCTAATTTAGAATCTGCTTTTGTCTTCCTCAACATTTTACACTCTGTGTGCTGTAACTCTTGCTTTAAAGCCTGTCAAGATTGTTCACAGAAGCATCATCCCTCGAGCAAGCAAGATAACCAGAGCTAACCAGTTTGTAAGTCAGGGAAGAGAAAAATCTCAAATATAGAATAATGGGACTCTGCAGGGTGAACTTGGATTCCTTAATCATGAGGTGTTGTTTCTCAGGGGAAAAGTTTCTCATCTCTTCCTTTTTTCACCCCTGTTCTTACCCACAGAAAAAGGGTTTAACCCCCTTGCCTTCCCTTTCTACCCTTTCCATACTCCCCCACTCAGGCAACTGAATAAAATTCTTCTATAAAACACAAGCAATAAATTTAAAGGCGGGGGAAAAAGAAGCAAATATAGGAAAATGGGAATATTCCCAAGCATTTTACTGATCATTTTCCCTCAAATGTCTACATTTTATTCTGTCAGTCCCTAGCTGCTCTCATGGCTTTGTTGCAAGCTTTGTAAGTAAGAGCCAAAGAGCAGGCCAGCTGGCTGCAGGCAGAGCCTCACCTCCATCTGCCTCCTGCAAGCTCAGCCCTCCCTCAGAGAGCTGGGGTGCTTAATCACAAGTATATTGTGCCAGCCTTTTTCTTTGCAAGTGCAGTAACTTTCAGGAAAGCGCTGTCGAATATAAGAGACAATTACAATTTCAAAATAGAGCTGTTTGAAGCATTCTATTTAATTCAATAAAATGTAATGGCAAATGGTATTTTTTAAAAAAAATTCATAAGACAATATAAAAAAATCAATAAAAATCTATTTCCCTAGCTCAGTTGTATCATTAGAAAAGCTATACTTTTTGGATTCATATCTATGGGACTTTATTAACTTGATCCCAGTTCAATCTTACAGTATTCCTCCTTAAGGAAAACAAGAAAATAGACAACAAGGGAAAAAAACCAAGACTGTTATAAGTGCCAAAATTCACATTTTACAAAAATATAAAATCTCAGAACATAATGTTCAGTTTCATATTTTTGTAAAAAATTGGGTCACTGCCAAGGCAATAAAATCTAATAATGAGAGACGTTAAATTTTAAAAAATATGTTTCTCAATGATTAAATTACATGTTTTCTTTGTCATTTTGTCAGGTAAGGCAAAAAGGCATGTCTGACATAAGATTTGAAGCTGAAATGCCCCTATTAATATGAAGAAAGGTAACGCATAATAATAAATGCATAATGAGAGGATTCAAGGCCATATCCTACAAATATTAAAATTAAAAAGCAAATATACTATTTTTTATTTCACTGTCCCCAACAAGAGATTCAACATATGATATAAAATGAGCTTTCAAACACAGAAAGCTACACAGTTCTGCAAATGTGTTTGTTTTATTTCCAGACCAGTACAGAGGAGGACCAGGTCTCCCGGCAGGCATGGCACTCTGAGAACTTTTCACTGATACATAAAGTCCCCTAGCTCTATCTAGTGGAAGGAAAGAAACATACTACTTTACGTTAAGAGCTACTTACTGCTTTTTCTTGTATATTTGAATGTAATATAAAGACCTTCTCTTTTCATTTTGAATGTAGATATACTGTCTATAAGTGGTTTCAAGCAATAGCACAATTAGCCGTACTATTTTAGAATATTTCTCTGTTCCTCTTCTTGTTCAGTGCAAAAGATAGGGCTTAACAAATAATGGTGACGTGGGTTTGTAGAAAGAAATAGTATTTTATTAAGCAAATGACATTATTGGACAAAAATAGGACTTTTTTAGTCACACAAATTCTTCTCTGGAGATAAATCAGACTTGTTTATGCTTTGGACCAAACTAATTCTTCACCCCAAAAGTACAATTTTCCTCTTTTTTCCTCTCTTTTCTTGCATTAGTAATATATGGTCATGATTCTTTTGTTTACAAAGGTACTGCTTGTCTCCCCCATACACAGTCTCACACAAATATTATGACTATGCCAATAATACAAATATAATAAACTTTTTTTCCTTTTTTTACTTTTCTTAAGCCAATTTAATATAGCATCCTTTTTCATCATTTTGATATATTATACCTACATAGACAAAATAAAAATAATAAGAGAGGAAAATGTTTAGATGTGTCTATTAGCTGCTAACAGTGTTCTCTCTTGAAACTTTGTTGTAAATCCAGCCCAGGCTTCCACTTGTTCCTGCAAAACCTTGTGCAAGGAGGAAGACCTGCATGTGTGGTCCCAAGTAGCACAGCAAGATGGGGCAGTGCAGTGCAGCCTGTTGGCTCAAGAGATGGCCAAAGGCCTGGCATGGGGTGAGGGGGGAAGATTTTGGTGAAGGTAAGAGATCTCTTAATGCCCTGAAGGAAAAAATCACCTTTCTCATGAAATTTGAGAAAGCAGTTGAAACTAATTGCCATGTCCCCTCACAAGAGCAAGAAGAGTTCAATGAGATTTCATGTGAGGTCCCTCTATACCCTCCTGGGCAAGTATACTCACTCCTTTCTTAACAAGATATTTGTCAAACTAAAGGATGTATTGTTGGAGTTGTACCATTTCTTTGTTACTGTCATGCACTGCACAAGTTCATGCATGTTTGGGGTCTCCCAAATGAACTAATGAGATGTTTGGCACATGAGCTATTTTTGAAGGCCTGCAAGACATTTATACTTGTGCTGAATGTAGCTTCCAACTTGTTTAGTGGAGTGAGAAATAAGTCTTTCTATTCTGAGGGCTCCTGTTTAACTCTGCATAATGTTTGGCTTTTTGTTTTGATCTGTAAATCCCTCTATAGTTGAAACTTTGTGCACTGACACAGCACTGATCCGCTGAAACATTTTAACTAACTTTCTTTAACTTTCCCATAGAAAGGTTTTCAATCTAGAAAAAGTTTGTTTGGGAAGCCATCAAATCCTTGATGCATTGTGATAAAGGACTAGTGCTGTAAAATTCTTGGAAGTGTAACTACAATGAGAACCGCTCAAATACAAATAAACCAGGACAATCTCGGGAAAGGAAAAGAGAAGTGAAGGGAAATGAAAGATCATAGGCTTAGCTAGCATTAGAAAAAGATTTATTGTACAGCTGTAAGAAGAGATGTTTCTAAGTTAGATACATCTTTTGGCAGGGTAACATATCCAACTTCACTCCAACAAAGTAAAATGCACTAGCAAAACCATTTTTTCCCCTGTATAGTTGTGTTTACATTAAGATTTACAACTACAAATATTGTGGACAATGGTACTGCTAAGTACTGTGATTTTTTTAGGTGATACAGTAATTTTTCAGACCAACAAAAAATAGGCAAACTTTATTTTTAGTTTTAAAGTTTATCTAAAAAAGACACTCCTCCTCCTCTCGGACTTTGTACCCTCACAGCCACTACCCTAATATCTGCAACTAGTATCATCATATCATAAAAACACTCTTGCATGGACCTAGATTTAAATTAGTATTTTTTAAACTTTTTTTTTCCCTAACATTTTTCAAAGTATAGACACTTTGAAAGGTTTTCCAGTAGAGATAATAGTTCCTGTAGAGCAAATTTTACCTTAATGTCCTTAATTAACTTTAGTAGACCTTTATTTAGACAAAAGATATTGAGAGTCCCATGGAACCACAGATTTGAATTAATCTATTTTGAAACTGTAGGTATACACATCAGAGTTTTCATAACATACAATTTTACCTACAATCAGTCTGAAGAATTGCTGAAGATCAGAGAGCAAGTAAATGGCAGAGATGAGAAGAGGCAGCCTGGTTTAGTACTTAGCTGTACACCACTCAAGTATTATCATTAATTATTGGTTTTGCCTGAAGCTGAAGAGAATGTTAGAGGAAGTCTGGTGAGAGCTATGCGTTGTCTTGTGAGGAGATGCTCAGAAAATATTGACTACAATGAAGATGCTACTATGCTGGACATGGGAACATCTCTGTTCTGTTTGCTGCAAGGCAGTCCATCAGAATCATATAAATTCTAACACATGTCGATGTTGTTAATAAATAATACTAATATTGATCTTTCCTGTTAATATTGTACATGCATTCAGATCTTGTTGATTTAGCTTATTTCCTAAGCCAAAAAATACATACATATTCACATACTTGAGATTTTATAAGAAACTAATTAATATTAAAAGTTGGAATGAAAACAGGAATATTATCACAGTTTTGCAATTCAATGATTTCACAGTCAAAACTCTACAACATGGGGAAGGATTGTAAATCTGGAAACATTAGAAATCTACTTTGATGAACAATTTCAAAATTCCTAAGACTTTTTTGTCCTTTGGTGAGATTTTACAGATAATTTGAAAACTGTAAATATAAGTAGATAACAGTAATTTATTCTGCATAGACTGACACTTAATTAAATTGTAACTAGCATAGTTGTGCTACACCTTGAGGACCCTTTGAAAATGAGGAATGAACCTGTCAGATTATTTTTTCTTGATTAAGGAAAAAAAAAAAAGAGTGTAAAAGTCTCTATAAATCCTGAATCCTTTTGTTGACAACATGAAGTAGCTGTGCATAATGCATAGGTACTGATTAGACATTTATTTGATTTACTGAAACATTGCTACTTAATGTTTTGCAATCCATTAACCTCCTGAATGGAGGCTCAAACTACAATGCGTCCATACAGACAAATGTTATCTTCACCATTATAAAAACCTCCCAGAGAAGTGAAATGCTTCTGGTCTTCAGCCAAAACATTTTTGACATTTATTTCTCAGACCTTTATATGACTATTCATTATATTGGTGAAGGGATTCCACTTCACCCCCACCTTTTAAAACTGTATAAATAGCTATATAGATTGTAAGCCATATATTTCTGTCTCCATGTGCTATCTCTATTGTACCTAAATCCTATTAGGATTTAGTCATTACTAGAGACCATGGGCTTCATTCCCAAATTCTTTATGATTGCAGCTTCTCTTCTTGCTCACCTCCAGACACACAACTGCAAATACAGTAAAAAACTACTGCATTTCTTATAACACTCCCTTATATCTCCTACTATCACTCTGCTTCCAGTTGTAATTCCTGATTTGCAGACTACTGCTGTAGACAGTCCCGCAATACAAATAATGAGTCATGCAGAGCGATATAAAGTGCCTAGGCAAACAGGTAAAATAAGTTACATGCTCAGGAGTGCTGCAGTCAGTGAGGCAATATGTAGACTTTAGACAGTGGCCATATATTTAAGGTATAGCAGAAGATATAAGCCCTTTCTCTCTCACCTAGTCAGTCTGCAGCTGGGGAAGATGCAACTCACAGTGGGAGCCCAGGTTACCCCAAGAGGGCAGTAACAATGAATCAGCAAGAACAGTCTGCTAAAGCATGATCAGACAATGGGTCCCTGTCTCTCAAATATGCTGAAAGAGGGGAGCCAGAGCATGGTAGGGAAAGCACTCCTTGCATTGATCATGAAACAGCCCAACAGTGAGAAGGGAGAAAAAAGGAAGACGACGCTCTTTTTAAGGCTCAGTATACATGTGAAAGACGTTATATCGTATTGGCACAGTTCTGAGTTGCAATTCATACATAAAAACTAACACATTGGAATCCACCCTCTCTGTAAAACAGATGGTTATGCTAGTGAAGGAACAGCTAGCAATGTGCCCCAGTCATAGACATGGTGTTCAGGACTATGTCTAAACTGCTAATTGCAAAAGATCTTCCAGGTACTTGTGCCTCAGTCACATCTGTGTTATCCTTTACTGGGTTGTATGTTGATGTATACTAAGTTCCTCTCATCCTTCTTCATCTCAGTTTCTGTGGGGTGGAAACCTGGGCATCCCCTGCCAGAAAGGGACCAAAGCATGTTTTAACCTTTCCCCATTCTGGATGATCAGGGAACAAGGACTCTTATCCTGTTAATTCTTGTAAACACAAACATTTATATAAGAGTTATGACTTGTATTCACTTACCTTTTAACAGGGAAAATGTAATCTCCTCTATCAGTAAGCACAAAAATCACTCATCATACCTCTGGCAACATCATTGCATCAGTAAGACTTTGTAAGACTACAGCAAGTATTTGTTCAGTGTTGCTTCTGGAGACCCAGAGCTACCCCTCAACGGTGCAACAGCGCAAAAGACAAGAGTCAGCACCATAAAGGGTGAGTATAACAAACCCTGTCCTTTCTGAGAGCTGTCCCTTTCAGTAAACTCATCTGAAGATCTGATTGAGTATCTTCAGTTTGCTGTGTAGAAAGAAACAAGAGAGTTGACCATCCATGAAGATGAAATTAAGGGCTGAACTGTTGGATGAAATTCTGTTATCACCATGGTGTAAGTACAGACCAGGTCTACTCAAGTAGGTGGGTTTAAACTGACATAAAATGAGGATAAGTAAAACAAGGGGCAAGTCTCCAAATACTAAGGAGGCTTCCCACTGTTGGGTAGTATTATGTAAAATGAAGGCATTAAGGAGAGGATGTTGAAATTAAAGGGTCTGAAAAAAGAGTACCGTTACACAGATCAGATCAGGATTTTCAGAGTATAAGGTCTGATACCCAAAAAGCTGAGATCATAGCCTACTATGTCAGGAATCATGTTTAAAGCATCAGATGAACTAGAATAAATCTTATTAAAGCTAATAATTGCTTTCATTGTTATTATTTACTCAGCAAAATGATGTATTGATTTTGAAAAAACAGAATGGGCTTTTTTCTTTTTCCACTTCTATCTTTCAAAATGTAAAATCTTACAAGGCAATGGCCTAGAGTTTAAACAGGTTAAAAGATATCAAGGAACTGAATGCTCTGATTATTTGGGGTCATTGCACTAAAATAATGAATATTCAGTATATCTCACTGGAGGTGAGATTTGCTTTCTGTAAGAATCTTTTTTTTTTCTGAAGTCTCCACTTTTAAATTCTTAATCATAGTGTCTGTTCAAACTGGTTTTAGACAAGTACACGTAGTTGGTGTCTACACTATAACAGGTGAAGGAAATATTTTAAACAGAAAACCCGAGTATTTGTGTCAGACAGAACTATAAGATATCTCTGCCTGCATGCTGTAGAGAGAAATGGCTAGGCAGTAACTCAATCCTGAACAAAGATAAAAAATGTAGTCAGTTATGCACTCAGTTGGCAGAACAGCTCTTAAAAGAAGAAATAGCAAGCAAGTATGATGAAAATAAGATATTTTAAAAACTCTTAATTTTACATAAGTTTTAAACAGTATAATTAATGATAAATAATAGTTCTGGTTTTGATTGGTTTAAGAGAATACATAAATATTAAAAAGTAATATTCTTGCATGGGAAAAAAACTCATGCTTAAGACACAGTGATCCACAGACAGAGACTAAAATTACTATTTTTATTTTTCTTCTTTCCAAGACCAGGATCCAGCAAAACAGAAGGAAATCACTGAGAATAAAAACAATCTTGAAATTCTTTTCTGTCTTAGTAGATAGTAATTACATATTATGACTTTTTTAGGCTTGGTACTATGCTGCTTAAGCATCCATTTCTTTATGTTCCCATCTCCACTTGTAACATTGCTGTAGGAAAAAATATTTTTCTAGTTCTGTTCCAAACAGGCTCACTTGAATAATTTGGCCTTACTAAAAAAAAGCTATATAGATATTAGTCGTACTTTAAGTTTTTCAAGTCAGAAACACTGCAAGGTTAAATCTCAGACTAATTTCTTCTATTACCCAAAAATCTTTAAAATAAAAGCCTCTTCTGTTTTCAAGACTCTTGGAAGTACACTTGTAGCCACCAGATAAACTAAACTGGATACAAATGTGAAAACCATCAAATGTGCGAGCCTTCTCCCTTAATCTCTGAAATCAGGCCAGTAAAACCAGCAATATACCAAACTGTATCATCATTCTATTAGATCTCACACCTAAGAAATAAATCTTGTGGGAGCTTTTTGGGAAACATTTTGTTGCTGCAGAAATTGAATGCTGTACACAGAAATTTGCTGGACGAGCATCTTCACATGGTGGCAGTTTGCACAGAACTGCTGGGATAGTCATCTGCTGAATGAGACAAAATTAAGATGGTGACAACGTTTGACTGTCAACATGGATGTGTGCTGTGTGGAGGGAGTTTCCTGGTTAAACTTAAATTGAATTTTCTAAATATTTCTTGTCCTTAAAATAAGATATGATGTGACAGGAGCAAACTGTATGGTCTTTCCTTCTATTTATTTTGTTCTGAGTTTATGGGCATTTACTTATCCTGTACATGGCTCTGTAAGAAGAATCTAACCTAATTTTTAAAACAAATTATGTGTATGAAGTATGGGGAAACTATATTGTGCTGGAACCATCAGCCCCACAGAGCTGAGGCTGCCACAGCTCCATGCCACAGGTCCACTAATAGCGGGGCTGAGCACATATACCCGGTAGGCATATGCACACAGAGCACACATATACAACACATATAGTCTCCTGGGACACCCCTGAGAGGTGCCCAGACAGGGTGTCCCTTCCTTTGAATCCTTAATTTGGGTTCCCACCTGCTCTGGCTCTGCTTTGGGCTCTGTGCTCCTCTGGGATTGTGGAGATGAGCTCATGGTAAACCGATGGCTCCTGGGATGGTCTGCAGAGAACCCAGAGCTGGATATTATTTGGGGTCCCCTCCATGTGTCATTGATTCTTTGTGTTCCTTTGTGGGTGTGCAGACAAGCTTTTATCACCTAACATAGAGGTGCTGGTGCTCACAAAAACTAATTTTGTGTCTAGTAGTTGATCAGCCTCAGGAAGTGCCACGCTGAGGATATGTGGAAGGACAGAAAGTCTTAGAAGGGCTTGCCTTTGTGATTACCTTTGTTCCCAGAACTTTTTAGATATAAGTTAAATAAACCTCTGCCATGAGTCTGCCATCCGCAGTCCTGGGACAAACAAACCAACATATCAATACCTCTTTCAATGTAATTGCCACAGCTTCATGATTTTATGAAGCAACACGTTTCCAGCTCACACAGTGCACCCAGAGAAACACAGTACCCTCAGCTATCACAGAACAATTGTTGACCTCTATCTTTTCCCAAGATTTGTGACTTCAAACAGCAGGTAAAACATAAGGCAGATATTGTGTGATAATTCAACAGGTTTCCACAAAACAAAACAGACTTTGCTTTGCATACTGCCATTTTTGAAGATGCACAAGGCAGGACATAAATGGACAGCATATCTCATACCAGAAGTATGAGCTGCATGGTTTGTTCTGACAGGATCAATGGAAAGACCTGTTCCCCTGCTATCAGAAGCTGATGGTGGTAACATCCATTTCTGTTCATTAAAGCAGCAAGGTGGGTAGTGCAGACTTTTCAACCATATACTTCCCTCTAGGCAAGTAACTCAGATCCACAAAAATAATCTACTGATAGTTTGTGGCATCTCAAGACTTAATGAAAATCGTTCAAGATGACATTGGCATTTCCTTGGTCATTCCATACAGCTGCTTCTAAAATCAGCACTGAGCATTTAGTTTGAGTGGTTGTTGTGAATGAAGGTATCTCAGACGGTTATGATTTAATAACAATTTAAGGTTTATTAATGGTGTGAGGTAAATCAAAGGTTAAATTTTAGCAGCACTTAATGGTTGATTGATTTTAAGATTAACAACGTTATTTGGTAAAATGGTATGATTAAAAGAGTGACTTGATTATAGATTAGAGATTACAAGATTCACATTAACTTACTACAAGGTATTCTGAATCAAAGTATATATATATACGTATACATGTAAAACACAAGACAGACACACACACACACACACACACACACAAAGAGCTCAGAAATATTTGGATATCCAGTGAAATATATATAAACATCCACACTCATAAAGGTAAATGTGCATAGTTAAACACATGTATAGGTAAAGAGATGGATGGAAGAGGCTAGGCTATATTTAAAATTTCCCTCTTCTACAGTTTGAAGCAAATACTCACAATGCAGCAGTATTTCTCAATGAGTGATAACTGAGATTCAAGAAGTCTGACTTCACCCTGGCCTTCCATTGGCTTTGTGGGCAGACAATCTTCAAACTTCAAGAAGTCTGAGTCTGAGAGGCATCCCAGCTCAGGGGGAGATGCTGGTCACATCCTGCTGCAATCCAGGAGAGCTCAAAGGGCCTTGCTTAGAATTGCTATTTATAAGATCTGAGATAACTGACTTTTGTCGGGCAATTTTTGCATTTCAGCTCAGCTCAGATGAGGAAATACTCTGGTACTTTCCACCAGTTGTGCAGGCCCAGGACTTGCTAGATTTTGAGGTTCTGGTATCACCCCCCTTTGGGCCATGACCCAGGTACAGAGGCACTAGGCTGTCAGGAGGTGATTGATTGTCATTATCATTCCCAAGCAATAGGGGAAGCAGGAGCCAAGTACGTTAAGGGGTGTCTTAGTGCTCTGGTCTGCTGCCTTTCACAATCCATCCTGGGTTGGTGTGGCCCAGGAGGGTGGGAATTGCACCAAGTACTGAGCAGCCCAGGAGGGGAGAGGATTGCACCACCACAGTAGTACAAGAAAAATGACAACACAGAGATGTTACTGGCATCCAAAATGCTTGGCATACTGAAGGCTACCCATAGGCTCCAAGAAATGGCCTGTATGGCTTCCAGATTTTAAAAATACATTAATCCCTTTTCCTCCTACATAAGAAAGAAATAAACTAAACAATGTATAGCTCAGTTGATATTGCAAGTGACTTTGGCTGGGCCCTGATCCTGATGACAGGCTACACTGTCATTCCTGGCGTCAAGCACAGAGGCAAGGGGATGAAAGCAACATTTCAGCTGCAAGGCAACACCTGGCAGACAGAGCAGCAAGCTTTGGGCTTCTCGGATCCATCAGGATTCAGCTGAAGCAGCAGCTGAGCAGAGAGATAACTGCTATCTGCTAATGCCATTGTAGTGCCTGCCTTTATTGTCTTGTTTGAGTTAGGATAGATCACACACTGGTCCTATAGCATGCAATGTCTCTTCCAGGGCTTAGAGTCAGACCCTTTTTAAAATGACAGATTAATTCATCATTTATGCTTAAGGGAACTCCAGAGAAGCCAATGATTAGACCGAGTAACCATTGGTCTCTATGTGGCTTCTGTAATTAATATTTGATGCTTCAGTGCAAGCTCCATCAACATACTGAACTTCTCAAAGCTTTGTAGGCCATCTCCAAAATAGCTTCCACTTGGAAACTGCCTCTAGATGCATCCCTCTCATGGTCTTCTTTGTTGGTTAGTTGTGTACCAGGTATTCAGTTGGATGAAGGATGAACTCTTTTGCCTGAAGCAGCCCTATGATCTCTCTTTTCTTTTGCTTTCCCATGATCAACTTCAGCTTTACTTTCTTGTTCTGCTGGTTTTATTGATGCCTGTTCATTTGCATGAATTTTCCCTTTCCCTTTCCAACCCCCAGCACAACAGACTTACAGTGCAAACATTTCTGTAAGCACATATCCTTAAGAGTACTCCCCTAAGTTTTCAGTGAAAATATTAGGAAAAGAAGATTCTAATCACTGTGATCTGAAGCTACTCATCAAAATAAAACTACAGTAAGTTTTAAACTGATGTTTTCACAGATTTTCTTGAAAATACTGTTTTTCCAGTGTCTAGTGAAGACTTCACTGAATAGCAAAGTATCCCCAAAAGAGAACTGAAAGTTACTTAATGAATGCATATGCTGCTAAGGCAACCTACAGAGCCCCAGGATTAGTTCATCCTCACTTGTCAAGTGAGGTCAGAAAGTCAACAGTGATGAAGCAATGTGCAGAATACCTATGCTAAAGAGACCATCTCACTGTCCTTAGATGTTTAAAATTCTTTTGTTAATATGTCCCTGTGTGTTGCAAAGCTACTGTGTTTCCAAGCAGCATTGTGAGCATCACAAAGGAAGCACAGATTTGAATCAGTGAAAAGTGGCCACATTCCATGTACAACCTCAAAGTCAAAGTGATTTGCCATTTTCCTTAACTTTACTTGTCAATGACAGATGCTCCCATATCACTACAGCAATAATAATAATAGCCCAAATAAAACAAGGTTCTTGTTGTAACTTAGTGATTTATCATATATTACATGAAAGCTTAAAGGTGAACCCTGCTGTGAATCTCCGTGATTTAACGTATAATACAGAGAAGCTTAGCATGTAATTCTGTTGTAAATTTGTATTGATTTGCTGTACAATATACAGAACGCTATGGTGTAGCTTCATTGTGAGACTCTTCTTACTCACTTCTAGTATCATGCAGCTGTAACTGTAACTTCAGTGTGAAATACTCTGATTTACTAGGGGGCACAGCAGACTTCACTGTACAGCTCTGTTGTGGCCCTCTAATGATGTCCTCACTGAGTCCTGCTGGAGGATAGGCTGGACTTTAACAACACACTGATGCTGCTATGTGGCAAAGAACATCTGCAGCCAATGAAAGATCTAAATATAAAAAGCAGCCTCCAGAGCAGAGAATCTGGATTAAAACATATTTGCTGCTAATCTGTCCACTAATACAGTGTCACACAGAAAAGATAATTTTCTCCAAGACATCTAACGCCCAGGCGTAGAGAGTATACTATGTGTGCCTCATACCTCCCAGTTTTCAAAAGCCTCAGACTTTTCTACCTTTTACACAAAAATCCTAGTATTACTAATGTTACACATCATTATTCCCCTCCAAAACCTCAAAGATTTTTAACTAATGCACTGTCTTTCACTTGGGGTTGTCTTGGGCCAGGGGCACAAGTATTCAAATAACTGTTTGTGGCAGGTTTTCTGTGGCCAGCAACTAAGCAGCCACCCAGTTGCTCACTTACCTACCCTTCCATCAGGATGGGGTAGAGAATTTGAAGAGCAAACATGAGAAAAAGTCATGAGTCAAGATAAAGACAGTTTCACAAGTGAAGAGGAAAAAAACCCAAGTGATGTTGTTTTGCTGATCGGGGATGCCAGTTAAACTCAGACACCAGAGTGAAAAGAGTAGGCTGATTTTACTGTTAATAATCAAAGGATATAACTAAGTACTACAGAAAATAAGCAGTAAGAAAAACACAGAATAGTACACTTAATTATTACTCCATACAGTCAATTATAGAAAATAAGAATAAGCAAGGTAATGCACCTAATCATTACTACACAATGGTAAGAATAGTGATTAAGAAAGATCCATCACCACTTGCATACGTTACCATCATCCAGATCCGCAGGCGCTGGGGAGCCCCGGTTACAGCGAGGATTTGGAGAGCCTGTCCCGGCAAGTGGGAAATCCTATGCGATATGTCCATCCGTAGGTGAGGCATCCAAAGTCGCTGCAAGTGGGTCCAGCCTTATATACCCAAAATCAGCAAGCCAGAATGACTTGCACTTTTGTTTTGAGCAGAAACATCTGGTTTCGTCCTCCTGTTGGATTCCACCCAAAGCCCGGCCAGGGCTCAGGGGGGAGAACCAAGAGAGTTTCTAACAAAGCCAAACACTTGGGTTCTCAGCCTTGAACAAGGCTAAACAAGAGAAGTTGGATACATTCTCATGACATTTCATCCTCACTACTGATTATATTCTGTCTAAGCTACATCTTTCACTAGTGAGCACACATATTTCGTTAATGATCAGATACTAATAATTAACACTAATGGTAATACGGATTTTACTAATTAACAGATACCAATAATGGATAACATTTGGTTTTGAGGTTCATCTAGAGTTCAACTTTGTTTCAGGGCCTATTATTCAGGCCTTAGCACTACAGATGTAAAGGCAATCACCATCTTCCTCAAGCAGATCAATGCACAGCTAGT
Organism: Strix uralensis; assembly: GCF_047716275.1. Lineage (NCBI taxonomy): Eukaryota > Metazoa > Chordata > Aves > Strigiformes > Strigidae > Strix > Strix uralensis. The sequence goes on from NC_133974.1 coordinate 29,793,466, forward strand.
TTCCAAGCAATGGCTACTTTGGAAAGACTACTTCCCAGATTTATTCCTGAGTACAGTATCATATTGCACGTGATATCCCTTTGGTCATTTGGGGTCAGCTGTCCCAGCTCTGTCCCCTCCCAACTTCCTGTCCACCCCAGCTTACTATCTGGTGAGGCAGAGTGAGAGAGAAAACCTTGATGCTGTGTAAGCACTGTTCAACAGTAGCTAAAACACTGGTGTGTTACCAACACTGTTTTAGTCACAAATCGAAAACACAGCACAGTATGGGCTGCTATGAAGAAAATTAACTCCATCCCAGCCAGACCTGGTACACTGTTGAATGATGTTTAAGAAAGCAGGTTTCAGTAAGTTGTCCTTAGCCTTAACTTAATGCTACTGCAACAGAACTTAAACAATATAGCATAGAAAAGAATATAATATTTTAGTTGCCCTTTGGAGATGTCTATCTCTTGCCACTGAGCAGTCAGGCATCCTGTGGGAGCTAAGATCCTAACCGAGGGGTACCAGTTAAATGACTAAAATTAGGTGGGGTGAGTCTGTGCAGACCATGTAGAGTGTGTATGAAAGAGGCACAAAACAATGTCATGTATTAACTGCAATTCTGTAAGTGGTGACAGAGTCCACCTCAGTAATACTGTAACCTTATAATCCAAACAAAAAAAGGGAGTGAAAAATGAAGGACGTAACATGTACCGTGATGGAATATCATAGCCAGTGTGAGATGGTAGAAAGAGCTATCTGTGGATGTTGTTATGATGAGAGTTTAGTATCAGCAAAGAAATAAAAAAGCACTCTTAAATTACAGGTTAAATTGAACAATTGTTGTTGTATACCTTCAATCAAAGAAAATTGCTCTGTAGTTGCAAACTCATCCAAGTGGTTTCTCACCTTCAACTGATCATTCTTCATCCCTGAGCTGATCTTCTGACCACTGCCTTTCTGGGTTTTACTCAGGTGATGAATTAGAGCTTGCACAAAGCACTCTCACCTGCTCATCCCTCTTCACATCTTTCTCCCCCTGCTCAAGTCTAACACACCTATTTAGTTCAATTGCTTGTAAATAGTTCCTGTCCTTTTTACTTCCTTCATTGTCATACCCTGGGACCACATTTGCCTGTTTTCCACAGATTGCACATTAAAATGCTTTAAACCAGCAGAGTTTCAGAGCAGCTAATTTAATGCTCTGCAACAACCTTGCAGGATCAATTTTTATTTTAAGCATTTGAAGAATTTTGGACATAGTTGTGCTCTTTACTTTAAAAAAAAAAATGTTGCAAAGAAAAGGTTGGAGGAAAGGGATAGTTAAGTCTCTACTGCAACTTTGTGAGGAGATTTAATATGTGAAAAAGGTGAGTTGTGGAAGCAGACTTGCAGAGCAAATCCATATACATATATGTAGTCAGGACCGCTTAAAAATGTCTATCCAAATACTGACTGATATCTAGAATGCGTAGCTATATTCCAATAACTTAAATTCTGAATAGAGTTAGTTTTCCGCTCAGAAATATAAAGGTGTTTGGAATACCTGTGTCTAGGGTACATTTATTCCCTACATATTTATGGTTTTTCTTCAGCAAACACGAAAAAAATATTTGGAAAAGAGGGGAATCAGTATAGGTAAAATGGCAGTCCCTATAAACAAGTGGGCTTCCCAAAGTATTTTAATAAGATGAAAGTCTGAAAGAACTTACAGTGAGGGCCTACATTAAATTACAGATATGAATACTGCCATTAAAAGATTTGTACTTTTGTTGTGAGGTTGTTAAAGAATACATAAAGATGATACACATATACACACACACACAAATATAGACACACACCTTTTACTAGCTTAAGATTTATACAGTGTTATCAAGAATTGAAATAATATTTTGAGTCTTATAGTGCATCCTTTACTGAAAAGGCTATATAAATTCAACAGTTAACTAAGCTTAACTAAACAAATGGCAAATATATGCATTAATTTTCAGCTGCCATACTACGTTTTTTAAAATATTATAAGTACATATATAAAATATATGGGTATATTTTAATGGGGCAATTTTCAGCACAGCACGAGAGCTTGAGATCACAGAGGAAAGTTGCACAGTACACTGCTGCCCTCTGGCTGGAGCCCGAAAAAAGAAAGTCTGAATATTCACCTGTGTGCACAGCATCAGCAGCTTGACATGCTGGAGAAATGTTAGTTAATAAATCAAATTCTCTTTTCATATCCCACAAAACTTGAAGCCTAGTTAGAAGCATGTCATTGCCAAATTTAAAATAAGCTACTGTATGGAGGGTTCTGTAGATTTTGTGTCATTTTCTGATACTATATCACAAAATAGATCGAGGCATGACATGTAACAAGCGGTGTGAGGTACCTTCATTGTTCATTGCACAACGTAAAATTTACCTGAGCAATGATAACATAGTGTTTCAATACATTTTTACTGTGCTCCTAGCATTTCATTACATGGTGCATCTAACTGTAGCTGTAAGCCAGTTTTTCTGACTGCTTTGCTAGTGTATATCTTCTGGTCTACCTTCTTCCCTGCATACACACACTATTAAGAGAATTCCCTTCATTAAACAATAATGTGATTTAGTTATTATTTGTATGTTCTAAAATAGATAAAATATTTTCCTTTCCTATAAACTCAGCCATGAGTACACTCTAGGAGTCTGTTCCACAATCACGGATCAACATGAAACCCCAGCAAATAAGGAAAATAAGCCAGTTTATTGTACCTGTCAACATTATGCACCTTAAGGATGTAGTGTCTTGGTACATCACAAATTACACTTTGGTATCTCTTATCAAAACCCTGCCACTTTCCACAGACATCTACATAGTATCTGTCATACTGCTTAACACTATGAAGTTTTCCAGACTGTCTAGTCTAAATCTTCCTTGATACAAGTTTGTTATTCTGTTCTAACTGCAATGGACAGCAAGAAAAGATAATATTCTGCTGCTTAACTACATCTTTTACATGCCTGAAAATGATTATTAACACCTATACCCTATCTCTTCTTTTGAAGTTAAACACAGTCATTCAGTTCTTCCTGCTAAATATGTCCTACCCAGACTTATGATAGCTTGCTTTGGTTGCCTCTGGATTTTCTCCAATTAATCTACATGTGTTTAAAGTGTGTCACCTTATTATCAAATCCTGAGAAGAATTTAATTGAGCAAAAGGATCAGTTTCTGGTTATTGCAAGCTATACCTTTGTTTATATTTCCTGATCTGCCTATTTTTTGAAATCACTGAGCTAGTGAAATGAACACAACTTGGACTCCTCTCTGAACAAACATGTACTTAGGCAGTTCACATCCTTGTCTCAATGTAGTATCTTGCACTTAACCCTTGTTCAAGTACAACTTGTTTTTCCAGAACATTTCTCCAACTTGTTAACACCATTTTTCTTCTTTTTATCTTGTTCTCTGACACAAGTGAGGAAAAAAACCAAGTTTGGTGGTTTTGAAGACAGTAAGCCTGTTCTTTGTTTCATTAGCCAGGTGATTAGAGAAAACAATGAACACTGGACTCCAGGACAGATCCCTGTCGAATCCTATTCTATACATTCTTCCATTTTCCTTCCATTTTGACAGGTAAACCTTTCATAATTATCCATTTGTCATTTTAGATTTTTCTGTAAAATTTAGTTCATTTGCTGTTCCACTGAAATTATACACTGAATTCTCATAATGTTTGCTACTAGTTTCAGATAAACTGTTGTTCTTATTAACAGATGAGTTTTGGAAAATATCACCTAAATTTACAATATCTCTCTCTAGGATACACTTTCTGTGGGGAAAAAAACTCCCACTTCGCATTACAAGACTGTAAGTTTGCTTTTCAGTGAAAAGATTTGTTGACGCATAGTGATGACGCAAATGCTGAATAGGTTATACAACTTATGCAATATGGAATATTCTTCCCTAAAAGTCTATATACCCTAGCTGTTAATTATAAAAAGGTTTTCTAACTTTTCTGGTAAAAAAAAAAAAAAATTCCCTATTTTGATTTTTCTAATCATTATTGATGGTATTGACCAAAAAGCTTAGCTAGCCTATCAACTGTTTATTTACCTGCATATGCTGAATTGCCTTTACCTTGCTGACATTGCAAAAGCCACCTTCTGGCATGTTAAAAGCTTAGGATTTTACAGCAATGCTCCTTGTAATTCTTCTGTATGTAATGGAATCAAGGCCTAGCATTTTCAAGAGTATTTTCAGACAACACTTCAAGATAAAATGTTAGCAATACAACAGTCAATAGTAATTAATTTCAATTGAGCAGTATGAAGTAATTATCTTATTCTTGTCTTTCTAAAGAAATTTGGTTGGGGATGAGGACAACTTTAAAAATTCATAACTGCTTGTTTTGAAATAAGCATGTTTTATGTTTTCCCACAGAGTTGTACTTATTTTATTTTTATTATATAGAACGTATTTAGGAAAGTATTGAACAAAATATTGGCCAAAGTTTGGGACAAACTAGCTTCAAGCTGTATTTGTGAACTTTCTATTTTAAAAAAAAAAAAAAAAAAAAAAAAAGCATTATTTTGCCAGAAACGTGAAATGTTTTTATTTAATCATATAGTCACTGTCTTTTCAGAGCCTATGTCATTGAGGACTTCTTAGAAAATTCTTGTGGATTTACCAATTTATGTTGCTATAAGATAACCTGTAGAACATGAATTCTAGTTGGTTGGTTTTTGTTTCTAAATAACGGCTTTCTATAACTGAATTTAATCAGATAGTTGAACATATATGGCAAAAAGTTCAGGGCTGATGTTATTTTTTCAGTGCTGTGATAAGAAAACAGTATGGATAATATATATATGTAATGATCTTCATGTTCACTAAAATCAGTTATAGAAGTTCATTATATATTATCTCTTAAAAAGGGACTGTATATAGTGACAGATAATTATAAATCCAAGACAAACCACAGTGTCTTATAAATCCCCATAAAAAATTGTTTGAAAATGAGCATAGTAAGTAGCATGACATCCTACCAATATACATATAAAATGAAGAGAAAAATACACATTTTTATCTGATTCTTTCATTCTTTTTTGCCATTCTTATAACCAGGTCCAGAAGTAAAATGTAGAAAGTGAACCTAAATATCTTCTGAGATTTGAACTTTAAAATGTGGTCAGTGTTATGCCACTTTCCAGGCCCCAAAAGAACTGAAAGAGCAAGGTAACTCAATTTGATAAGGTATTTCATTGAGAAGGCTGAGTTCACTTGTGTTTTGTTTAGTAAGTTTTATTTTTAAAGAATAATTTGTGAAAAACAGATACAGATCTGAAATTGGATTTTGAAAACTGTGGTGTGGGAATGTGTTTCTATTTCAAGATCAACTTCTACATAAACTTTAATATCATTATGCCTGCAGAAGCATTACATTCTATGTAATGTTCCACAGCCGTTTCTGGTACAGCTTTGCTGAGCCAGTGTATTTACTACCATAGAAAGATCCTATCAGATTAACACACATCATACTTGCAGTGCTGTGTTTTAGTACATCCTCACCAGATGAAGAACGAAGGAATAGCTATTAACTTATGTGACTGTTGGGACTAAATAATGAGTACAGTAAGTAAACTGTCTGAGCAAGGAAAGAATTTTTATGGGTGTCTTCTGCCAAAAGCTTGCAAAGATAAGAATGAGAAATAACTAGAAAGAGAAGACAGAAGGCAAGTCAGAAGACAGATGGATTTCCAGAACCCCTGAAGAAATATTAGGGCAGCAAAAGAGAAGGATTTTTTCAGAATGGGAAGGTCTGCTTAAATGCAAGGCTAGACCTGGCCAATGCAAATCAGCCTGGAACAAAGAAAAATAGTCCCATGATCTGGGTCACACAAAAAAATGTGTAAGTGAGGGAGAGAAGCAAACCCACGCACCAACCACAGACTGAAACAAGGGAATGCATTTATCATATTTCCTTAGATTATTTATTTCCTCTTGCTACCTGAGTATAAAGTAAATTCTTCTTTGGAATCCCACAAAAAGTTCTAGCACACGAGGTGCTACATTTCAAGTACAATACTCTGTAGGGGAAGAGTGGAAGATCCATCAGTAGGCAACTAGCACATTTCTGTTCACACCTTCTAGTTCTGCAAGTTGACAGAGACATCGACTGAATCTTGTTTTCACTCCACTGATGACGAAACACTTTCACTCAAATTCCTACACATAGATCAAAATATTGTGACAAAATAAAAACATCAGGAATCACTGATAATGTGGGGGTGGGGTATGAAACAAGGGTTATCTTTAATAATAAAGGGTGACAGCAGCAACAGTAACAAAAACAGAGAGCAAATCTAAAATCCATCTTCTGCCATTCCACGAGCTATTTTTTTTACATCCACTGCCATTTCTCATTTTAGGATGGGTCTTCTCTTCCTCTGTTTTAAACATTATTTGTCAGTCTATGAATTCTCATTCTTTCTGGTTTTAACCTACTCTTTCTGTTCCTCTCTTCATGGTCATCTTCCTCATCCTTGTTAACATCAGATTTCCCAACAAAGTCCAGTTTAAGCTCTTAATTCTCTGGTTTCTTTGGTCTTTTTTTCCTCATTTGCCATTCAACTCTGAATCAACCCATTAACTATCAAAACAGATATACCAGCTCCTTTTTACTGCACTGTGGCCTGACACTCCTGGTTTTCTATTAATCATTCCATCTTCAAGCCACCATTTGATTTCTTTATCCACTGTAATTCTTGCAAACTTCATTCAGGAGCAGAATTCCTGATGTATAGATTATTTTATAATCCCTCCTGTCTTTTTATTTATGAACATTAAGATACTGATTCCTGACTCTCAGATTTTACAGCTTCAGTCCTTTGCCATACAGTGTTCATCAGTCTATCCTAAGTTTTAAATCAGACTCAAGATTCTTCTGGTTTAGCAACCCTTCAGCTACTGAATAGGCTGGGAGAAATCCCATAGCCAGGCTGAACAAAAACTTTTTCTTCTTCCTCAGTTCTCCTGCTCCTCCCCCATTCCTACTTTTCTGCACATTATACAGTCCTATTACAGTTGCACAAGTTGCTCTTCTCCATTTTGTCTTCTCTTTTCTTCTTTTCACCAACAGGTCTGTTCACTTAAATTGAAAAAACTACTGTTTTTTAAAGCTTGTTAACATTATTTCATTAATATCAGCTTTGCACCATCCTGAATGCACACTGACAATAAAATGTAATCACCATGTACTATACAAAGGAGGAAAAAAAAATCCCAAAGCATTAAAAACATTTTAAAATATATTTACTAATTTCAAGATTCTTAGCCATTCACTGTATGCATTTACACAGCATCACTACAGAAGAGTGTTCCTTCTAAATAAAATACCCCAGGCATTTATTCCTTTCACTATCCATTTCTTCAGTTTCTAACTCGTAATGTTTCATGGCAACAAAGTATCGGATAAAAGTTTCACCTAATGCTTCCTTAATACATGAATCTTTCTCAAGTGCTACAAGAGCATCTTCTAGTTTCAGAGGCACTGTCGAATGTTTCAGATCAGCAATGTGATTTTCTTCTTGGAGCATATCATCATACCTAAGTCCTCTCTTTACTCCATCTAGACCTGCAGCAATAGTAGCAGCAAGCACCAGGTAGGGGTTTGCTGTAGCAGAACTTAATTTATTCTCTATGTGAGTGCCTTTCCCACCATGACATTTGACATTAAAGGCACAGCTGTTATCATTATATGCCCATTTTGCATTTACAGTCTCTTTTGATTCTTTACTGTATTTAGAATAAGGCTTACGGCAGCTGGTGGTAGGAGCCATCAAGCAGCTGATAGCTGCTGTGTGCGCCAAGAGACCTGATAACCAATTTTTCCCAATATCTGAGAGCTCCTCAACTCCATAACCAACAGAAAACAAATTCTTCTGGCCATTCAAATCCCACAGGCTGTGTGACAGAGGCCCTGAATTGTAGAATCCTGATTCTGAGAAAAAGCTAGCCACATAGTTATACTTCTTAGCCACCTCTTTAATGCCTGTTCTAAATGTGAAGGCACTGTCAGCAGCATCTATGCCAAATGCTGGATGAAAAGTGATCTCCATTTGCCCAGGCCCACTGGAAGAAGAAAAGCTTTCAATGTTGGCACCAGCATAATACATTCCTTCAATGAGCTCCTGAATGAAAGTCTGGTCATGGTTATTTAGTATCGTGGCTGCAGGAAAGGATATTGTCTTCGAATTTACAACTTCAGTAATGCCATAAATACAAAATTCATAAGTGAAGGCAGAGTGCAGAGAAAAGCCATTGTCCTGAAGCTGGCTCAGCTGTTTCTTGGCAATGTGCCTCGGTGAGGTCATTAGCGGGTTGCCCAGCACGGTGAAGGAATCACATATCACTCTTGCAGTCTGCTCAGTCCAGGGTAGTATTCGAAATGTTGATAAATCAGGGTTCAGGATTATGTCACAATTAAAATTGGTTGCATTTATGTAATCTAATTCATTATCTTTAGGATTCAGTGTCAGCTCAAGGTAACTTCTGGGCATGGCAACACCATTAATTGCTTTCTCCTAAACACAGAGCAGAATGACAGATTACCAAAGGAGAAAAGAACTCAACAGTATTTTTATGTATGTAAAATATATGAAACTCAGATTCTCAGTAAGAACAATAGTATTTTTCCTAAAAGAACACTAAAATGCAGTGATTGCTAAAGTGGAGGGCAAAAGCCAGTTACTGTGTCATTGTGAAGAAGAACAACTTTCTACAAGATTGGTATGAAAACCCTGGCATCAAGTATCCCAATGACCATTTTTTAAGTTTCCATAAAGAAATAAAAAAATGTCGAACACTTATCTTGCATGGTCTTTATACAACTATGGGCATCACCAATTAGGTGCAAACTTTGTAAGTCAAAACTTCTATCTATAGTTACTCTGTTAGGCTACCATATCCTCTCACCATTTCCTTTACATAGATCCAAGTGACCACACAAGACTCATGACAACACGAATTCAGGCTGTGACTTCGCTTTAAATGCCATAACACATACCTCACTGTTTTTCAGATGCAAATTTTAACTCAGGATTCTCACTTTCTGGACTTAATAAGTTTAGGGGTAAAATGCAGGGAAGCACTTCCAAGTGAGAAATTATTCTAGTGTTTCAGTATTACCCTTCAGGTAGCCAACAGGATAAACACATTATTACCCTTTCTTGTCCATTTGAACAGAGAGCTTCAGTTTACACAAATGAAATGTTGCTAGGACCCCAAGAAAGGACCATCTACCTTCAAACAACCACCTTTACAACTTACCTTATGTTCAAACCTTTAGCTGATGAAAACTGCAAATATGCCAAGTTCTATCAAGTGATATCTGGCTCATGTTTACATCTTACCTTTATTCTTTGAAGGGAATGTATTACCATCTGAGTGAGCAGAGGAGACAGAACAAACCTATAAAGGGGCAAACTCAGAGCTGAAAAAACAAAATTTTGCCTATCCAGTTGGAAAATTGTTGAAATACTTCAAACTGCCTATGGTGGCTTCTCTTAAAATAAATAAATATATAAGGTCTGCCTTTTCTTAAGTAGGTGGCAGTCCAGTGGTAACAATCCTCCCTGTGTGACACCCATAACCAAGACTGCTGTATTGGGTTTGCATGGCAAAGTTTTGGTAGCAGGGGGACTACAGGGGTGGCTTCTGTGAGAAGCTGCTAGAAGCTTCCCCCATGTCTGACAGAGCCAATGCCAGCCGGCTCCAAGATGGACCCACCACTGACCAAGGCTGAGCCCATCAGCAACAGTGGTAGCGCCACTGTGATAATGCATGTAAGAAGGGGAAAATAAATGTGGGAGAGCCATTGCAGTCAGAGAGAAGAGTGAGAGTATCTGAGAGAAACAGCCCTGCAGACACCAAGGTCAGTGAAGAAGGAGGGGGAGGAGGTGCTCCAGGCACCGGAGCAGAGATTCCCCTGCAGCCCGTGGTGCAGACCATGGTGAGGCAGGCTGTACCCTTGCACCCATGGAGGTTAATAGAGGGGCAGATCTCCACCTGCAGCCCGGGGAGGACCCCATGCTGGAGCAGGTGGATGCCCAAAGCAGTCTGTGACCCCGTGGGAAGCCCACGCTGGAGCAGGCTCCTGGCAGGACCTGTGGCCCCGTGGAGAGAGGAGCCCATGATGGAGCAGGTTTTCTGGCAGGACTTGTGACCCTGTGGGGGACCCACGCTGGAGCAGTCTGTTCCTGAAGGACTGCACCCTGTGGGAGGGACCCACGCTGGAGCAGTTAATGAAGAGCTGCAGCCTGTGGAAGGGACCCACATTAGAGAAGTTCATGAAGGACTGTGTCCCATGGGAGGTACCCCATGCTGGAGCAGAGGAAGAGTGTGAGGAGTCCTCCCCCTGAGGAGGAAGGAGCGGCAGAGACAACATGTGATGAACGGACCACAACCCCCATCCACTGTCCCCCTGCACCACTGGCGGGGAGGAAGTAGAGAATTCAGGAGTGAAGATAAGCCCAGGAAGAAAGGATGGGTGGGGGAAGGTACTTCAAGATTTGTTTTATTTCTCATTATCCTACTCTGATTTTATTGGCAATAAATTAAGTTACTTTTCTCAAGTTGAGTCTGTTTTGCCCATGACGGTAATTGGTGAGTGATATCTCCCTGTCATTATCTCATGAGCCTTTTGTATATTTTCTCTCCCCTGTCCAGCTGAGGAGGGGAGTGATAGAGTGGCTTTGGTGGGCATATGGTGTCCAGCCAGGGTCAACCCACCACAGCTGCACAGTATGGTGAATACTGCTCCAAGATGTCTAAGCTGGCCATTTGACACTGGAGAGGTGTTGAAGGTGATTACTCTATAGTACTACCTCTCCCTCCTCCAACCCCACTACCCAAAAAAATAAAAAATAAAAAGGAAATTGCTCTCAGTGTATACATATGTATGTGTGTGCGTGCACATACACATTTTTTTAGTGTCTAGAAATTTGGACTGTCATGCAAAGCTCCAATTTGTTCAGATGGTAAGGTAAACACAAAAGCTGTCTTTGAACAAGCTGATCTAGACATCTGCAATTTGACACAGCAACTGAAAGAGAAGTTGCAATTAACCTACCGCCCCTCACAAGAATTAAACTGAGAGTTTATTTTTTATAAAATCCAAATGACATCAGAGAAAGCAAATTGTATCTAGATGATACAGTTTCAGTTTAGCAATATTTAAAAGGGAAATAGCAAAAACATGCTTAGGCTTCAGAAGGAACTTGAAACAAAAGTGCTCTACATCTTTTTATGTTCATATATTTTTTTTGTGATCATCAGTAAAGCTTAAAATATTCATAGTGATATGTGAATGAAAGTATAATGTAGTTATGCACATTAAGTATCACAGAAGCAATATACTGGAAAGGCTGATCCGTTAAGGATACACACGATAAGGATTGCTTCCTAATTTGGTTCTTATTTCCTGAATTGTTAATATGGCAAATATTGCTATTAAGTAATCATACAACCCAATGGTATATTCTTATATGATTGATCACTATAAAATTTCTCATAGCTGAAGTGATTTTCATTCAGTCATTTTCTTTCCTTCAGTGTTTACTCCTTTCTTTTTGCCATTTGCTGATGTTCAGTAAAACAAAATCTTTATAATGCATTGAACCTGAAAAGATAATTCTGTGGGAAGAGATTATTAGAAGCTCAAAGAACTGAAATTACTGGCCTTTTTAAATTAGATTACTGTTTGAAAGAACAGAGGAATAGATGATTGCAGTGATGAAAAATGTTCAGATCCTTTGGGAACATCAACAAGTAGAGGGAACAGAAAATTTGTTCTAAGTTTGAGTTTCTGTCTGCGCTATGAAAAAAAAAAATTAAGGACAGGGTCATGAAAACACATAAAAATACAGCTAGAAACCAAAGAACTTACGTGAAAAAAGCGAGAAGGAACATTCTTTGATCTTGACACACCATGGAGGTCTATTGATTCAAATCTGACAAACTGTACGTTGTCCCTGGCCATCTGCTGCTTAATAAATTCAATATGAGAGAACAGGTGAAGGAGAGTTGGACCTCCGAGGCCGTTTACATCAGGCTCTCTGCTGGATGCTATAAGTGAAGAGGAACGTTCATGTCAAACAAAATTATGAATGCTGGATTACAGGCTGTTCTCCTAAAAGTGCAATAGTGGAAAACTGTGACATTGAGTGTAAAAACAAAAATAAGAAGATATGGATGACAAAACCTTTTTTTTTCTCTGAGGACCTGTATAAAATCCTGTCTTTTTCTGAATGGTCTATAACTTAAACTTTTTTTTCAAGTTGATAAGAGAACACAGGGGAATCATGCAGTACAGTCAGGAATTTCTGAGGGATACCTCAGCTGGTTTGTTGGGTGCACAAATAGCAGCTGGTTACCTATTTCCCACTAAAAGCTGATAGAATTCAGATGCTGTATTTCCTCAATGTCTTTGAAAAGTGCATGGATACAGAAACATGATAAAAAGGGAACTTGTCTTCTCAACCTGTTTCAAGACCTACTAAGAAGGACTGCAGTCTTCTCCAGCACAGGCAGTAGACTGTTAAGAGAAGTTTATTCATTTATGCATTTGCTGTTATGGAGTTGTCTTCTTAACTGTCTTACAGCAGATGTATAAGCTTCTTGACATGAAAGCAGTAACATCTGAGTATAACTTCTGTAATGGAGCAGAGAGCTGGGCACAGTAACTTCCTTTCACAAACCTCTCATCTCTCAACCTGCTTTTGTTTTGAGTATCTATGTATTGTTATTATTCAAGTTAAACTTTATGAGGTATTAATTTACATTTAATAAACTAACTACAACAAGGGTAAAATTTGATATTAAGATATGAAAAAAATGTGTAAAAAAATGTGTTTCTACATTTCTGAGAGGAAAGTCCTCCATTCTTCCTAAGGATATGATCAGATGAATTTTTGCAGATCTTTCAGATCCACAGTAGAAGATCACCAACAGCAACCATTCACCACCACCCTTCAAGTGAAAATTAAAAGCTTCATGCTGAGGCACTACGAAGGCTGGTGGGAGCCCTCCCAATCTCTCCGGTACCAAACTACCCAGACTAGAGTAGATATTCTTTAGCAGTAGCCAGCAGGCAAAAACACATCTTCTTGACCTCTCCTTTGGGGCAAGTAAGACTGCCAGCTGTGAGACTGTAAGGAGGCTCTCCGGATAGCCCAGCACAAGGCCGTCTGATTACTCCTTGAGAAGGCAGAAGACTCATCCACAGTCATAAACTTCTTGGAGCCTCTGAATATTACTGGAGTATCCTCCAGCTTCAGATGGCAAGGGGGTGACAAGGATACTTTAGGTCATAAAGTAAGAAGAGGTTAAGTAGTAACAGTGCTCCCTGAGGAATGACAGGTGAAAGCACAGGACAAAATTTTAAGTAAATACAGGTCTGTAGGAAAACAGTAAAAATCAAAAAGGTAGAAGCAAGAAAAAAATAATTTTGTCACATGCACTTCTTATGACATCTTTCCCTTTGGTCTGCTTCAGCTGTAAGCTGCTTATGGAATTAGCTTTTTTCCACTGTCTTCTATAAACACTAGGGCACTATGTCCTTTAAAAGATGTACATTTAAAAAGGAAGTCCTGTTTAAATATTTTGTGTAACACTCACACTGTTACAGATGCTGCCAAAACAAAACAGAGAGCAGGGAGGATATGTAAACTGGTCTTGTCTTGTGTATGTCATCCAAGTAATAGTTATCTGAATACCACTTCAGTCATCCTGTAACGTTGTTTTACAACATTCATGTTTACTGACATTTAACAGATTTGACCTCTTTATGAACCTGATCATCAATTAGAAGTTTATTAACAGCTAATAAACTGTAGTTATTTATTAGATTAACAGAATTTTAAAAGATTCTGAAAATCTTCCTACAGATTAAAGCGAGTAGCGTTTTCTTCAACTCCAGGGACCTGGTTTTGTAAAAGAAGTGCTCAAACCCTTATTCTACACGTGTTTAATTTCCTGTGCAAAGGTGGTAGACAAGGAATGTCACACGGAAATTTTTATGTCTTCATATTATTCAGAGTAAAGTTTGACTGGCAACCATTGACATCAGAATATTGTCAACTTTTGATGTAAATTTTGCAAGTATTTCTTATAATGTCCTGAAATGTTGCCTGGTAAATTTACATCTACTGAACAAACATTTTTCAGATAAAAACATAATTCATGAAAAACAACTTTAACTCTGACCCAAGTAATTCTTTAAGTCATTATTCATAAGAGACATAAATGATATAAAATCATTATCTAAGAAAAACACAAATGTGATATGCATTTATATTAATGATGTATGAATTAATTTAAAAAAGTAAAACTACAAATATGCTTAATTTAAACATCTACCAATGGTAGGTAATTTTCCAAATTTTATATATCTGTTGTCTTCAGGCTAAAGTTATTTGAATAAATGTATAATTACATAATTAAATTATACAAAATAATAAAAATTAACAGAAAATTCCTATAAAATGATGTTTTAAAGAACATTAAGCAAGTAAAAATTATTAACTAAAGAAACAAGAATTTGTCTTCTCCAGTTGGACTTATGATTAATGATAGATCTTTTTAAATTATGAGCCTAAAATTTGTATATTAGTCTAGTATTTATTGGTCTAGTATTAGTCTAAAATTAGGCTATATACCACTCTAGACAGTCCACTAGTCAAAACACAGATACTTATTAATTTACAATAGCCTTTATCCAAAATCTGTTAGAATCAATAGAAACACTCTCACAGCTTTCACGTACTTTTTAGAGGCAGTTCATCTTTTATACCATTTGCAGATTATCTTTCCTATTAAAATAATAAGTTTCTGTAAATTATATAATAGATTAAAAAATACCATCATGACTTAATATCTCTGACTGATTTTGGAAATATGAAAGGGGATTTGTTTTTTAAATAATATTTAGTGAATAACTACTGAGACTACTTACTTTTCTCCAGCACAGGTCCCAAAATATATTTTCTTCGAAGCCGCTGAATAAATCACTAGCAAACTAAGTCCCTGAAGCCAACGATGACTAAAGTTTGGAAAAGTATAGTAGAGAACTGAGTACTCTGTCTTTTCCCAGTTTGTAGTCATTATCCAGAACATTAGTTACTGGAGATAAGGTAGCTAATAAATAAGTATTAGACAGGTCTAGCAAATTTAGATACATAGTCTACAAGTTTTACATTCTTATGAGGGAGGATTGTGTTTCTGAGTATAACTGCTTCCCTAGCTCTCTGGGCCTCTAGTAATAATGGCATCTCTATTTTCATTTCAGAAAATCTGCTTATGGAAACACATATGTAAATTTCACAAGATACTCAGATTTTTATTCAGATTTTCATTTTAAAAATCAAAGACTGTATGTCTTTCTTAAAGCATACAAATAAAGTACACGCGAATCCTTAGATATCTATATCAAATCAGTAGTACACAGAAAAGCACTTAATGTTTGGTTTTCTATGGTTTTATCTGCATTTCCCATTTAAATTACCACTGAGAAACAATTAGTATTACTCATGTTTCTTTTGTAATTAGTCCAAAATATCTACAAATATAAACAAATTATCTTCACATATTTAAAAATATTAATTAAAAAAAATGGAAATATTACCCAAAAAATCTACAAATTATACAAATTATATTATTATTTCTAGCATAAGAATGATGCCATTCTTAGATTATTAATATTGAAATCATTCATATTGCTGAGAGCAGCTGACATCAGGCTAGGGCAAATAGCTAATATCAGCTTTATCTTCTCAGCAACAGAAAAGTGCCATAACAGAAGAAAGTGCACATGTCCCAGATCAATCTGTCATTATCTGCTTGTTCAAAGAAATCCTTTCCCGTGGTCCCTTATTAAATCACACTGCATCTAAAGCAAGCAATTTCTCAGCTCTATAAGAGGTGACTGTCAACCTGATGAAACAAAAAGAACATGCTACATGTTTCCAGAGGACTTGAAAATGACAGGAACAGGCTGACATAACAAATGTAGTAATATTGGAAACTCTTCACTGAGAAACACAACCACCAATGTAACGTAAGGCAATAAGAGCAGACACCAGCAGGTAGTCTCCAGATACAAATCATGCACCAGAGAAGGAAACGTTTCCATCAGTCCTCTCCCAGTGTCTTCCTCCCACTGCCTCTCCAGCAGCACCAACTGTGTCAGATGTGCTCCCTCCTGATACAGCCTGCTGTAGCCACGCAGCTGGCGTGCACCCTCCTCCTGCCCCATCAGATGGGGTCTGGGCATGCCTGAGTCACACGCACATGTCCCTGTGCTCTGTGGCACATTGTGACACCTGTTACTGTCTCAGAGAGGTAGGGAAATAAAAACCCTGGCAAGCATAAGAATTGCTATGCCAGTCAAGGCAGCGTTTCGTCACTCTAGAGCTGTCTTTGGCACCAGCTATTAACAGGAAAGGCAAGGTGTTTTTTGCAAAATAATTCATCTAAAGAGAATGGGTTTTGCAGTTCCTCACTAAAAAGGTGGTCTTGTGGTTAGGAGCAGGAGGGTTAATACCCAAATTTGTCTTAATTTCTTCTTTACTCTTAGAAATCTAACACTGGGTGGTCTGAAAATCTATGTGAATATTGATCCCCTTTATAAAAACAGATACCTTGTGCTGATGATATCCACTAGCAATGAGTGCCACAGGGCAATCACACATCTACACTCTTGTAAATCCTATGGAAACTCCTGTCAGTACTAATTTAAATACATCTGTTCTTTACAGGACCCTGGTTTGTGCATTTGTGTATTTCTCTACTTGGTTTGTACAGCACGTTACTTACTGTTCTCATGCTTGTCTTGAAACATTAACAGCCTCTGTTTCTCAAGCTTCAGATGACAGCTTTTCCTATGCTAGACACCATGCTTATTGCTAGTATTTAAAGCCTCTTTTTTCTATTCCCATTTGGTTTTTAACATGGTAAATAGACATGAGTACTGGGTTACATTTCAATAGTACTATTGATGTGAATAGTGCTCATAAGCATTTTAAGTTGAAGACATTATGTAATTTACATTTCTTTTTCACCCAAAAAATGTTTTGCTAAAAATGTTTACTGATAGATCAGTAAAGTATTTGATTTCTGCAGTAAAGTACATAAAAAAGTTGTTTCCTACCTCGTATTTTTGCTCCCCCACAAAACCCCTAACAGGGGAATAAATATGTAAGCATACCAGAAACTTATCAAAGCATGAGAGACAGTAAAAATATTTCCCTGATCTGTTTGATATTGATATTTTCAATGTTTTTTCCATCCATTTCTTTGTCTCTTGATAGTCTGCTTTCTTTTTTAATCTTAAGTGTGAAGTAGGTTTTTTTACGGATATGGCCATGGAGAAGCTCAGCTCTTTTTTGTGAGATTTATAGCTAATTTAGAGACTAATGAACAGCTTCAATCATCCATGAATTATTCCGTCCAAACTGTATGACAACAACATGACACAGCTTCTCAGAGGAGATACATCATCAAGAATTGAATACAAAATAAGATTTTATTTCTCAATAGATGAAAGATAAATCACCCATATTTTCCTATCTTCCAGGGTGTTTTATAAAAATAGTTCTTTTGTATTTAGTAAGAAAAATATCACAGTTTTATAGAAAGGTTAGAAAATATTCCACCTAGGTAAGAGAATTTGAAAACAAAGTATTCAGGAGTCTGAAAAAAAATTAAGGTGAATAACACCCACTGGAACTACCTAACTAATAATTCTAAATATGATGGATCAACAGTAACATGTCTTTCTTCAAACTCAAACAGAAAGTTTGGATTTAAGGAAGAAATCACTGAACAAAGTTGCATGAACTGAGGTATACACTATTGTAAACCAGGTAACCCGTTCTGGTCTGAAAATGTTTGACCTAATTAAAAACAAACAAACAAACAAACAAACAAAAAAAAAAACAACAAAGTGAGAATGAGTAAGAATGCCACATTAAATGGGAAGCAAGGTTATTTAGGGAAGAGAAGATTTTGCACAGTATTGAAGGTAAAGACTAAACTCTTCTTGAATATGTTGTAGAGGAGAAGAGGCTGGCAGAGAAATTAACCAGAGAATGCATTTCACTTAGATTAGTTCTAAACTAAATATTTTGTCAACCTTTCACTATTACTAGAAGGAAAATAAGCATCTCCAATGGGTGGGAAGAATTGCTGTTTGAATACACGTCTTTCTTTCACAAAGTCACAGGACAACTAGCTTACTACAGGCACCAGAGACAGATGAGTTGGATCTCACCCGAAAGGAGTCAAAATAGATTAGAAAGATAGGCTGGAAGTGCTGTCTGAACATTTTTGTTTTGTATAGATTGACGGGAAAAATGGAAAACTGTACAGTCACAGAGCAGGAAGATTTCAGCTATTGGTATGGAAGATAAAGGATTTAAGAGTTTTGGTTTGCTTTAAAGAAAAATAGCTACTTAGAGCTTCTGAGGTAAAAAAAAAAATAGCAAGTTGTATATAGCTCAGTTCAGAGGGAAAAGGAAACAAATAGTCAGAAAACATGATGGTTTGTTCAAGAGAAAATAAGGGCAATCAAGAAGGTTTAGAAAGGAGCTGAGCTTCAGCCCTGCTATGTTCAACTTGAGTTCAAAATGTAGAAAAAGAAACAGAAAAAATTTATTGAACTGCAGGTAGGGCATGAGGAAGGACCATGAAGAAACAGTATGGCTTTGTTTTTTCACTTTAGGAGAGATGCAAGAACAGCACAGATTATGTAAAACACAAAGCAGAGAAGAGTAGCAAGTGAAAAACACAGTCTTAAGTAATCCTCACAGTCAGACGTGGTTATTCTGTGAAGGCAGTGAATATGAAGTACCTGGAGCAGCAATTTACGTACCTCTCCTATGTCCACTTATATCTCCTGATTGTCCACTCACAGCTCCAGAAGAGTATCCATTTCTATTTCCTCACCACTGACTTGACTTCCTGATCAGAATTAGTGAGGACAAATGTGCCGCTTCCAAGTGAGCACAGAGCACAGTGAAACCACAGGGAGAGTTCAAATTTTGTTAAAAGTGTGTGGACAAACTTTTTAATTTCAATGGAGCAAAAAGCCTAGACTACTTGTTTGTTTGTTTGTTTGTTTGTTTTGTTGAAGACTTCTTTTCATAATTCTGCCCCTAAATAGTAGGTATCATAATTTGTGACTGCCTTATTACTAAAAATAAGAGTTTTAAACAAGTTAAGAGTGACAACATGAGGTTATTCATCATAATAGAAAAGAGAATTGCTTGTAGGACTAATGAAATATGTTGAACTCTTAAACATGAAATATAGCCTGTTAGCAGCTACTTGATATGTTTTTCTTTAAAACAGTAACTTAGCAAAAGAACTTAGTCTTTGGGGTCAGCACCTGCGTAACATTTCATGTGATTCTTGGAGCGTTCCAACCTTCTTTTTCTGTGCATTCGAAATTTCAACAGTCACTAGGTAGCTACTGATTCCAGCTATAGATAAGACATATTTTCTTTCTTCAGAAATTTCCCTCTCCCTCCAACAGTTCCTGATCCTGTGCTGGTCATGTTTACATGGCCTCACTTGATGTATACTCAAGAAGATGAGCTCTGTTGAGATGACCTGCTCCTGGAGCTGCTCAGCTTTCTGGGGGCCCAGCTCTGCAGTCTGCACTCAAATAGCTTTTAACAAACTTTTTTATCCCAGCTACAGGCCAAGACATACAAAGGGAATTTGAAGCCTCAGGTCACAGCTTGATTCCAGTGTGCTGCCCACCTACAGCTGCTTGGAAGTGCTCTTGTCTCACAAGGTTCAGAAGAGGGATTGCTCCTAAACCTGTGTGGTGGCACCAGGCTCTGCAGGTCCCTCTGACCATATGCAGTGCAGGTGGCTGCTGAAACCAGCTGCAGTCCCTGGCTTTGACAGCTCATATCTCTCTGTGACAAAGAGAAACCCGACAGCATGGTGTATCATGATCCTTGGGAACTTCACATTGCTCGAATAAAGTTCTTTCCTTTGGCCTCTTCTCTGGCTATCATTGTATAAATACTCCAATTTAGTAGTGTGCAGAACAGCATGTGATAAGCTCTGAGTACAGAGAGGTCAATATACACTTATGTTATATGCTATATAAACTATACATATAGTACATGCATGCATTCGTATGTATGCATGTACATACTATGAAGTGTTATATGTTACATACATGAAATTTCATCTGAATTTGTACTGTTTGGAAGACTCCCTCCCAAGAATGCAGACTCTGAACAGCTTAAGAAGGACCTGATTATCAATGACTACATACCAATATTCAGAAGTGCACATCATTATAATATATAGATACTTATGCAAATAAAATTACTAAATTCATGTTATTGCAGTCAGTACATTTGACTAATTAGCTGCATGTTTTAGTTTCTATCTTTCCATGGTGATGAATTAGATTAAAATATCTTTAGCTTTAACTTTAGCTCCAGTTTCACTGACACTGTCCAAGTAATATTTTTCATACTGACCCAAATATCTTGCATGTCTGTCTCTTTTCCATTATTTTTTTTCCCATGTCCAAAAATTTCTTTTACAAAAGACCTAACAAGCAGTGGACAAAATGCACAGGCAGTAATATTTCCACAATTTCCAATCAGAATTTTGGAAAAAATATATGGATTTATCATTTTAGAGAGATGTTAACGACATAACTAGCATGACTGTATTTCAATCCTCTGAATCACACTGAATCTCTAAAGCTCAGCTACATGTCTTTGCCTTTCTACTGCTGACCTCTAGAGATTGTCCCTTAACTGTGTACTTTTAGAACAATAAGGTATATTCCTGCTTTGGTCATATCTTGACACTGAGTAGATCTGAAATACAACCTCTTGTAATTTTTTCAAACATTTTGGATCAAGATTTCTGATTTGACCAAGGTCAAATATTCGAAAACTTGAAAAATACAAGAGCTTGAATTTCAGATCTACTCAGTATCATGATATGTTTAGATACGAGACTTCAGGCACTCTGGTAACTAAAATATTTAAGGTAATATTTTAGTCATAAAACTAAAATATTTAGGATTTCATCTTATCAATCTTAAGAAATTATCACCTGCAGCAATCAAATGCTGTTTATGCAAAATCTCATTAAAGAGTGCAGAATTTTATGCAAAACTTTCTTCTCTTCAGTTAAGCTACTGAATGTATTCAATGAAAATTAAATTTCAAACAAACACATACATTTCTAATTAAGCAGAAACTATTTCTGTGCATTCCATTTACCAGTGGAAACACAAATGGACCCCTACAATTTGTTTGGTCAAAGCCAAATGGAGTGCAAAGCTCATGAGATTCCAGAACTTCTGGATGATGAGACAAAACAGTTTTCCCCCACCTCCCTTCATAGTTAGTTCTCATCTATAGTTCTCTTACAATAATTGTTATTTCCAGTGATACAGACAGGATTAACCCCAGGTAGCTTTAGGGATTTCAGAGTTAGGCAAATAATCTAAACTAACCATCATGGGACCTCTTCCCATTGAGTGGAAAGAGATGCCCACATCCAGAGGTCAATTTCTCATCAACCCTTAATACCTCTTTGATGATAAAATTCTCTACTGACTAGGTAATAAACTTGGATTAGCCACTACACTTTAAGTGCCTAAAATTGGGTTGAAATCTCCCTGTGGAGTGTACAATTAATTTCATCAGTTCCCTGTAGCTTGTAAATGGTGTTATGACAAAGAATAATTATTCTTATATTTTAAAATCTATTTGCTGGTTTTGCAGACAGTGAGAAAACAGTAGTAATCTAAATTTTACAATGCATTTTGCTAGCCTTTCAGCAATATGAAAAACAATGTAATCTGGAAAATGAACAGCATCAAGTGTAGGCTGAGAAATAATCCTCTAACCTCTTTATTCTAATAGACATGAATAGAAAGTGGTTTGAGCACAAAGTATCTTTTCAAAGCTTTATATTTCTCATGCAGTGCTCTGAGTTATCACTGGCAATGTTCATGGATGTCTTTTTTAGACTTGTTCAAACTGGGTAACACAATATGTCTATTGAGAAATCCTGCTGTAGCTAACAACATTTGATAAATTCAAATTGTCTGTTTTCAGAGTATGTATAGCAATATTTCTACCCATCTGAAAGGACACTTTAAAAAGAGCAGAATAACTTAATATTGTTGTAAAAATGTAATTGCTGTTATTATGTTTTATTGCATAATTAATGATAGACAAAGTATTTTGTCAGTGAAGAGCTTCATATTTCTTGTATCAGCGAGATAAGTCAGAGGGTAAGATATCTATCCTGAAAAGCTGATAATATGATCTGAATCTGTTGCTTCTGGAAATTTATTAATCTGATATCTATTCAGCTGTCAAAATGTTGTTTGTGTGCTTCCTGGAATAGGCACAAAACAATGAACTGCTCAAGCCTGTTACATTACATAGCTAATAGTAGCTTTCAGTTTGCTGATCCAGCTAGCCCAGAAGCATAGGTTTTACAGTTTCAAAGAAATCACAGCCTATTAGTAGCAATTAATTGGCTCTATAAACACTTCCAAAATAGACTTATTGAACAGCATGAAGTGGAAGTTTTCTGCCTCATTTGCTTTTCTTCCCTTATAGTTTATACGAGATGTTTTTGCATTCCAGTCCTCTCACAGGACAGATAATTGAAAACATCTTCCCTACATGGGAGCAATTTCCACTGCTGGAAATGTTAACAAAAAGGAAATTTTAAGAAGCCCAGATGCCATCAGAGCTTTGCAGTGTTTAGCAGACCTTTGGGAAATGATGCCTGAGCTCAGTTTAAATGAGGAAATATTTCAGTTTTAGTGAAAAAGACATGACCACTTGTGCGTGGCAGTTTTTGGCAGGCAGCTGGGCTTCATAAATGCCTTTAAAAAAACCCCAGTATTGATGTAGAGCACAACTTCTGATCCATCCTGACCATACAGAAACCACAGGTGTCAACTCTCTCATGCACTAGCTCTGACTAGAGTTTGCAGCTTAACAAAAGCCCACAAAACAACAGGAGCATTCTCTTTAACAGGACAGCGAGTGATGTTTAAATATCCTTACCGGCGTGGCCTGCAGAGGAGTCAAACTGAATCTCAGGAGGTGTGCTTTCTGCATGTGTAGAAGCTGCTGGTAGTCCCAGGATAAGTTGATCCATGTCGCTTCCCTCTGGTTGCTGCTGATCAGACCCGGCAGCACTGAGAACCAGGAGAGGCTTGCTCTGCTGCCCCACTCCCTCCTTGTGGAAGCTGTGGTACTTTCGATTCTCCTCTCCAAAATGGGGACTAAAAGTCTCGAAGGGTCGGCCCTGCTTGTCAGCTGTTTTCTCCCGGGGCTTTGAATTTTTCTGAGAGAAAGTGCCACCTGCCTTGCCACTGTAGCTGGGCCCATGAGCAGGTAGCGGGCCTTCACTCAGCAGGTTTTTCAACTCTCTCAGACTTCGTTTAGAAATGTCAGGTGCCCCTGTGAAGGACTCTGCAGTACCACTTCCTTGTGTGGTTACAGCACTGCCTAGGGAGCCCGTCTTTGTCACATGAAACTTGACATCTTCCATCCTACCCTGTTCTTTTGGCTTACTCTCTTCCTTCTCACTTCCCTCTCCTCTGCGTGCTGCCTCTGTGCACCCAGCTTTCCTGATGCTCCTCGTGGGCTGCACACCCATGGGCTGCTCTGTTTTAGCTGCTGTATCTATTTCTTCTTGCATTTTTCCTATAATTCTTTTCCCAGTGTCAGAATTTTCCTGGATTGCTTGTGTTTCTCCAGACATGTCTTCTTTCATGTCACTGCCAGTACGGGAACTGTCACGACTCCCTCTGTCTTTTTGTACTGGAGGAAAGCTAGTCAGGTTTTGAAGAGATTGGTTTGATGGTGGTTGTGAGTAACCAGTGGTTCCTTGAAGGGGACAAGGATCTGGGATTTTTGAGGTGTGGGACAGCTCCATCTTCTCATTTTCTAAAGGAGGAATGTACTTTGTAGGACCTTTGACTCCCTTTTTCTTTCTGAAACCACATATATTGTTGCCATCAACTTCATCATTGTCACTTTCAGATGTGTTCTGTAACCAGCAATAAAATATACAACCAAATAACATGCATGAATGAAACAGAACATGGCAATGGAGTACTACCACCAGCTGCATTTACCTTGTAGCATTTCCATTACTTCTTGATGATGGAGGTCTCTGTGGACACTTACTGACCCTCAAATTCTGCTATTTTGATTTTTAAAATTCTCACTAAATTATTTTTCTTATGTTTTAGAATAAAATTGGTGAAAGTGCCTTCATAATATAGTTTTTTAAGAGATTTAGTAGATTAACATATAAGACATTGTACACTGTGTGACATCATTTGTCAAACATGCGCCCTTTAAATGTGAAAAAAAAGTATTATAATAGTTATATTTAAGTATATTCTTTCTTATATTAAAAGCATTTGTATTTATAAAGGAAATGTATTACCCTGAAACAGAACACTGGCAATCCTTATAAGTATGGGGAGTGAAACCTGAAAATAAACAGCTTTAAATGAATTTTAGGATCTAATTTGGCTAAATAACTGAACTTCCAGGGCAGTGGTCAAAAGGACAAACCCATATTTGAATGTGTAAACAGGAAAGAAACAGAAGATTATGTTTACTTTTGTATGTGGCATTGATATGGTTTACATTGTAGTGCTGGGAGCAGATTTTAAAATGGATGTAAACATGTGGAGAAGGTGCATATAGGAGATACAAAAATTAATCTGTTTGCATTATCCCAAAGAATATCAAGAAGTGTCTGGATCATTGTCCCTCCTAAGTATCCTGATCCTACCACAATTGTGATTAATCTGATGGTGACAGGGAAAAGGACAGGAAATCAAAACCAGATACATTCAAATTTTAAAAATTACAGAGATTTTAATATTGTGGGTGATTAATTATTTCACAAACTATCAAGGTATGGATTGAATTCTCCATCTCACAATGTCTTAAAAAAGGTTCCGTAATATGGTTTCACCAAAACATAAATCATTCCATAGCCAATCACAAACTGTTATGTTGCTTATGAGCATGTATTTAAGACTCATAGTTTAACCAACAGTCCTTGGTTTGCTTGAGTTGGGCTGGAATTAACACCTGTAAAAACACTGGGAAATCAAGAGATATCCTCTGAACAAAACCATTCTTTACCTTTTCCACAAAGGAATAATCTGCACTCTCTCCAATTTCTGAATTTCCAGAAGTAGGAATCTGCACAAAAGCAAAGTGAATGCCAGTCGGGATAAGGCAAAAGATATTCCTGTTGGCAGATAAAAGCATGTAGAAGAAAAGACAGCAGCGTCTGATGTGCATGTGGAAGGAAACAGTTACACGGCCTACATAGAGGTTATTAACACCTCCCTTTTTCTATATTATTCCTCCCTATTTTCCCCATTTTCTCATTACGCTATTTTCCATCACTATCTAGTCAAAAAAGACTTATGACTTCTCTCCTAACACAGAGCTCACAGAAATATTCCCTTCCCCTCTCCCCCTTGCTCTAAATTTCTGTGACATGCTGTATTTACAGCTACTCTGGAAGATTGCTGGGGCATTGCGGTGAGTGTGGAAGGCAGCTGGCCACCAGCTCTACAGGGAGAATAAGCCACTCTGTGCCTGAAACTCCCATGCACATATCTTGACAGGGATGTGCTTGTGATGCCCACTCACAATCAAACACTGTTACTGGCTCATTCACAACAGAAATCCTTGCTTACCCCAGCTTTAGCACTCAGTTTTTAATGAACCCATTTCTTCATCTGAAGGCATTGATTTATTCCCATAATACACCCTATAGTACCCCATAAAATAAATCTGGGTGTGTTGCTGATACCTCTACACATTCACCCATGTAGAATAGCGCTAATTCCTACAGCTCTGCATCATTATGGATACAAATATAATGAAGGAACTTTCCTGAATAATGAAGCAGACAAAAACTGCTCATAATGGAGAATTATAATGGACAATTTTGACACCTCCACTAGTAATATGCAAGTGAATGAAGGTGGTGGAGGAACCGGTATCTGCCAAATGGAAAAAACAAATAATTTTTAAATAACAT
The DNA here is from genome assembly GCF_047716275.1 of Strix uralensis. Taxonomy (NCBI): domain Eukaryota; kingdom Metazoa; phylum Chordata; class Aves; order Strigiformes; family Strigidae; genus Strix; species Strix uralensis. The sequence goes on from NC_133974.1 coordinate 29,819,582, forward strand.
AGGATTCAAATTGAATTTCTAGATGTATAAAATTATTTTTTGAGAGAAAGAAGAGGTTGCCATCATTAAAATATCCTGATCTCCACTTTATGAAGTTTTCAGAATTCTCTTGTTTCTTTTTAATATCTTGAAACCAGTTATATAATCATAACATGACCTGAATTTCTGCTTTATAACGTACTCCCCCTCTCTGTGCTCAAAGATAGCCATTGAAAATTTTAATGTTAAACTAAGATTTTACTTGTTGTCCCTATTGTAGATCTCTGAAAAATGTTCAGTAAAATGACAAGGAAAGATGAACACATCCTTTTTTAGAACACCTGTATACTTGATGTCAAAGACTAGTTCATGTATCAAAAGCAATAAGTCAGAAAACTGCTTGTTCACATAATTAGCCATTCTAAATGGTTTCATGAACACAATGCCATCTCCACATTACAATCCTTACCAAAACAAATTCCTTCTGAATAAAGATGAGCAGGATAAGGACTGATCATTGTAAATTTGTCAATGAAAATACTCATTTGCAATAAAACTCTAATAATGCATCTGCAGTAGTCTGCAAAGGGATTATTTTCCATTAAGAATTTGAGATTATGGTACTGCATTTTGGTCATAGACCTGAAAGAGATACTGCACCCATTGCTCTTAAACAAAAACAGTGATCATTTTTACCTCCAAGTAAACAAAACTTACATTCATAGAGAGAACAACCTATGCATTACTAAAGATCCTCAGCACAAGGCACACTGTGACTTTGTGCAGGAGAATGACTCTTCATTTCTGAATAAACTCAGACATTTATGGACTTTCTTTTACAAATCATTCACTGTATTTTCTGCAGTGAATTAAACAGGGCTAGATTTTTTTGCAAGGTACAAATACAGCATCTCTTCATATTAAAGACAGTCATATGCATGAGTTATGACCCAGCCCTACTTGTCTTGTAGTTTATGTGGTGTCTACCATCAGAAAAGGCCTAGTACCTGGGCACTCAGGAAACAGGACTTACAAATTATCTGTTTAATTTTTTATTTCTACAAGTATTTCCTACAGAAGACAGGGATGATTAAGTAAAATATCAGCTTGAAAGAGTTACAGTGCAAGTGAGATGGATACAGATCATGAATTAATTTCATGGAACTGTGTGTCCTGCTGTGCTGAAAGGAAAAAAAAAAAACAGTCATGGCATTAATATGGCAAAAGTTCTGATTATTTTTTTACATCATTATGACAAAAGTTCTGATTATTTTTTTATATCATTGTTGAATGTTCCTAGGTTTTTGTTGTTGTGTGGCAACAGTAACAGAGGATACTAAAGATACTTGAAAGTTCTTTTAGCCAACATTTGTTTCAGCATCATTCAATTTTTGTTTGCTTGTTTTCAAATATTTACTGTCACTCTAAGTCAGAGGTCTTGAAGTTTAAAAATTTGCTTCTCTTTCTTAGCAAGTAAACACTCGTGTGGTGATTCAAATATTCCTGCCAGAAGGATTAGGTCCAAAATATAAATAGTGCGGGCCACATTATACAACAAATCTGAGATTTAGATTTTTCTTTCTAAAGATGTATCTGATGTTACTTGTCATTGATATGTATTGGTACTTCCCCAAGTTCTGATTTTCATCAAGACTTCTTGCCCCAGTGCTTCAACTCACGCTAGAACACCAATCCCCTTTGCACTGGGCTTTTCGGTAGAGGTGAACCAGTACAAGTCCTACAATAGGCAGGAAGAGTAGGGGTGGATCAGACTTCATTTCCCATTGTGAATAATCTCAGCTCATACAAATAACAGCTGTGCCCGTCTTCACTAGATACGTACTGTGTCACTTCAAGTACACAAGAGTCTGTGACTATCAACAAGCATAAGAGCTACACTTGTGCACTACAGCAGTGTTATTAGGGCACCATGCAGGTAGGAAGAGGAGAGAATAGAGAACAGTATCACCAAGCAAACATTTCAGCACTGTGCAGGTGAAATTGCTTGCTCTACTTAACACAATTACATGTCACTTTTGGCATGCCATCAGGCTTCTACAGCTGGTAGATACACAGAAAACATACATCTAAAGCAGTTCTTCTCAATCAGTTTGTGTTCACTTTTAGGCTTTGTACAAGCTCTGAAGTGGAACATTAAGTATATCATGAAATACAGCACTGCCAAAAGGTAATTCATCTGTAAACCCTCCAATCCACAAGATGAGAGTATTTGGAAATGTGAAGTGTTGCCTTTGGGAGGAATAATAAGTGCTGAGATTTCTGGTGTGTGAAGCACAGGTGAAAATCCAAGGTAATTCTTGAATTTTTGCCTTAAAAGGATTTTATAGGTGACTGAAAAATATTTCTCTAATGTCCTGTGAGGCAACTTCAGAGGCTGCGGAGGGGACCTTCTAATTTTTCTCCTACTTTTTGTTTGTGTCATGACCTCAGGCAAGGCTGCAAACACTGTTGGGGTTTTTAAACCTCTCAAAAACATATTGACAAAAACAGACAGGGAAATGAGAAAAAGAAACTTACACTATAGTATTTGAAAGGGAAACAAGGGAGAAAGGGAGTTATTTAAAAGATTCTTTGAATAACTTTAGATTAATAGCTGCAGAAGGATTTCTATCACAGAAAAAGGTGAAAGAGGCAAGGTGCAACTCTATCAGGAGCTTTTGTATATCTAATCAAGATAACCCAGTGTTCCTGCTACTGGCTACCCAAAAAAGTGACTCAAACACTCAGCAAAATACACTGGGGTCTCAGTCACATTCTCATTTTCTCTTTTGTTCCAGACCATTAACCAATTTTAGCCATTATTTTAATTGATTGTTAAGAGGTCAAATTGTGATGATCCTCCTGAGTTGTTGCTAAAGATTTTTCAAGAACAAAAGATTAATTTTGGAAAGAACATCAAAATGTCAAAATCCGGTATAACTAAGAATTAGAAAAACACGGGAAACTAAAAGACAAAAATACATAAGGCTTGCTTGGCTGAATTTATTTATGAAAAGTTAAACTGCTTCACCTAAGTTTGACTTTTTTTCCTATCATATAAAACAATGTTGCAAAACTGAAACAAAATGTTTTCAATCTAAAAAAATTTAAAATATTGTTCAAGTGATGCGGACATGTGACATTATTCACATTGTTTGACTTTTTTCCAGTTTTATTTCCAAAGTAACATAGTTTTACAAAGTATTTCAATTGCTATGAAACCATAAATGCTGAGGAACTTTTTCTGATCCACTCTGGTTGTTACCAGGTTACCCTTTACAGCTCCCCCAGGTTGGTACAGTCAAGTTTAATTAATCTTGTTGTGTAGTAAAAAATTTTAAAAGCTAAAACTCAAGTCAAGAGGAGATGCTACTTAAGACCTTACACAAACAGTACCCATAAAGCAAGTATGCCCATGTCCAACTGCTTTCCCTGACCCTTCCCCTGACAGATGGAAAGCATTGCCCAGCTGCTCCACCAGTAACCAGGCAGCAAAGGAGCAGAGGATGCAGGAACAAATTATCTACTGCTGGGAATTAATGCAGCTTCACTGGAGTCACTGGAGCTACACCGATTTGTACCAGCAGGGAATTTGGCCATGGAGTTGTATGGAGGACAACATAGACATTTCCAGGCACAGAGAGGGGTTTTGGCTCTTGTTTGCAGTGCTAAAATAATGTGTGCTACAATAAACAGACACCGGTGACTTGTAAGCTAGAGACATGAAGATCACAGCATATTGTCAAGATGTTGCTGTGACTAATTTCTCCCTCAGTGAGTTTGTTTGATGAAGTGGCTCTTGAAGAGTGATTTACTGCTACAAAAACCTCCTAGTGAAGGACCTGCAAGTGGCATAAATATTAGGTACATGTGATTATTTTGCAGTTAGAGAAGCTAAAGCACAAACTTGCCATACGTCACAGGAAGATGTGTGGCAATGTTAGGAGCAGAAGCAAAGTCTCCTTCCTTTTTTGAAACTTTTAAATATACTCAGGATTATTAATGCCTTCATGTGAAAATGAATGGAATGAGTTTAGCTCACAATATCATGTCACTTATTTTCACATCTGACATTTGTCTTTAGCTGCTACTCCCATCCAAAGCCTTCATACTACATATGCAATTATTAGATGAGCTCCTCAAGGTCATTGATTCTCTTGCTGCCTAAAAGCAACAGAGTTGTCCTTGTGGCAAGGTTATTTGCAAATACTTTCTCTTGGACTATGACACCTGCGCCATGTAAAAAGAATCCCTAAAGACAGAGTCTCTAAATTCAGACAGTGATCCTGCTTTCACAGTGATTTGGGACCACAAAAGTACACTGGTGGTGTCATCTTCAATTTGCAGCAGCAGCAAAATGAGATCTAAAAGCAGGCTCCATTTAACGGTTGACTAATCCTCAGGAAGACATTTGTGAGGGAATGGACTTAATGATGTACAAGACTTTTATGTCTAACTTCTATGACTCATTTCATATACAAAGATGGCCTAGGAGGCAGTCAGCGACTCAGAGTAGGTACAACTCTGGCATATAAAGTATCCGTTTTTTCACCTTGATAAAAATGTCTAGTACCTCAGGAAGTCTGCCTGAACCATCACTTCCAAGACACATTACATCTTCCTCAATATTTTTAATGAAACATTTTAATTTCATGTTTTCACAATGACATCTTCTGAACACTACATTTATTTACTTTTTTTTTTTTTTTTTACTTTATTGAAAGTATTTGTTACAACGTCAAGACCAGAAACTGTTTTAAAATGCACTTATATAGAAACTGAGCAGCTCCACTTAGATTGGTAGCCTGACTCAAGAGTGTCACTTTCTCACTCAGGTCAGCCTCTGGTCCACAAATTGTAGTGCTTTCATTTGCATTAATGAAGTCAGTCTGTTTTCCCACAAATATTAATGGGATCAGATTTTAGACCTCTATTCCTGTTACTTTTGATAGACTTACAAATGAAAGACATAGGAAGTTGAAATGTGTTAGTTTGGCTTCCTAAAGCAAATGCATTTTTGGGGGGGTTAAACAAGAAGCCTTTCTTTGACCTGCATTTGCTTCAGAATTAGACCATGCTCAACATATGCACATGAATAGCCTTTCACACAATCCGCAATGAAAGATTTACTTACTTGAAATCTCGAAGTGGATGAGAAAAGTATTTTATATCAATGTATCTGCTCAAAAATCATTCACAGTCAGTCTCTTACCTGCTGAGTAAGATCTTCCTTTTTGTTCATGTCCACTTCATTCTAGTTCAGGTCACCATTAGAAATGGCCTAGTAAAAATCTAGTAGAAAGACATCCCGTATTTATAGGCATAGATACAATAAAGGTTAGTTAAAACAGAATTGCTGTAAAGTTCTTTTCCCAGAAGGCCGTGCAGATGATGAACCATAAAGAGCAACCCCAACATGTCATGGCCAAGAGCACCACTTTCTGGAACAGTGTTAAAGTAGTAAACTGACAAATACACATTATTAGCTGCCTGCCTGCCTGGAAACAAAGACAACTGAATATAAAACTGTTTTGCTCAACTTCCTCACAAAAGGCTTTTGTCCTGTAACAAGCTATTTCTGTTCTGGAATAGAAGCTATTGTTAGGCTCCTTAGAGGTAAAGCCTATATTGGGCATTATAACAACAGTATGTTATTGAGGCACATGGACAGGGATTTGAAAGGCACAGCACACTGCAAGAACAACAGGCAATACTAGTCTGTTATTCTAGGTGCTTGTATGTTGTTAATTAATATTGGTGGATGTGGTTATATTAGAATTGGGGAGAGGGGTCTTTTTTTACATCAGATCTCCAAAAATATTTCAGATTATACAGTTAAGCTTGTCTTTCTTATGCTTTTTTATTTATCAGGTTTAACATGAATTCGAAGGGCTGTGTTTAACTGACATCTCATTCATGTAAGTTCCTTTAGCTGACATAACGTTACAGGATGACCATATTGAGTGTGTTTACAGCAACCCTTCCTGACAACTGACCACTCAATAAACACAAGAAAGCATGATGTTAGGATTGGCATTTAAACCTGTGAAAATGTGAGTTTGGCTTTTTTATATACTTTCAAAAAATAAAAAATTAAAAAATTGATTTTGTTAAAATTATCTCATCAAAATAATGACTATGGGTTAAGAGGTATAGTTCACAACAATCTTAGGCATCTTCAGTGAAATGCATAAATACAGGTGCCCAAGTTCCAAACTGTGATTCTGAAACTCTTTCCTCATCTTGGAGCCACTGAAAGGCCAATAGCTCCTAACTTTGTGGCTCCGTCTGCTCGATTTCACAGAATCATGGAATCACAGAATCATCTAGGTTGGAAAGGACCTTGAAGATCATCTAGTCCAACCGTTAACATAGCACTGACAGTTCCCAACTACACCATATTCCTGAGCGCTATGTCGACCCTACTCTTAAACACCTCCAGGGATGGGGACTCCACCACCTCCCTGGGCAGCCCATTCCAATGCCTAACAACCCGTTCTGTAAAGAAATGCTTCCTAATATCTAGTCTAAACCTTCCCTGGAGCAACTTGAGGCCATTCCCTCTTGTTCTATCACTTATTACTTGGTTAAAGAGACTCATCCCCAGCTCTCTGCAACCTCCTTTCAGGTAGTTGTAGAGGGCAATGAGGTCTCCCCTCAGCCTCCTCTTCTCCAAACTAAACAACCCCAGTTCCCTCAGCCGCTCCTTGTACGACATGTGCTCCAGACCCTTCACCAGCTTCGTTGCCCTTCTCTGGACACGCTCGAGTAATTCAATGTCCTTTTTGTAGTGAGGGGCCCAAAACTGAACACAGTAATCGAGGTGCGGCCTCACCAGTGCCGAGTACAGGGGTAACATCACTTCCCTGTCCCTGCTGGCCATGCTATTTCTGATACAAGCCAGGATGCCATTGGCCTTCTTGGCCACCTGGGCACACTGCTGGCTCATGTTCAGCCGGCTGTCAATCAACACCCCCAGGTCCCTCTCTGACTGGCAGCTCTCCAGCCACTCCTCCCCAAGCCTGTTGCGCTGCTGGGGGTTGTTGTGGCCCAAGTGCAGCACCCGGCACTTGGCCTTATTGAAGCTCATACAGTTGGCCTTAGCCCATTGCTCCAGCCTGTTCAGGTCTCTCTGCAGAGCCTCCCTACCTCAAGCAGATCAACACTCCCACCCAACTTGGTGTCGTCTGCAAAATTACTGACGGTGCATTCGATCCCCTCGTCTAGATCATCAATAAAGATGTTAAACAGGAGTGCCCCCCCACCCCCGGGGGACACCACTTGTGACCGGCCACCAACTGGATTTAACTCCGTTCACCACAACTCTGATTTCTGTAACTGTCCCTGTTCTGAACTGCCCCACTTGTCACAGAGCAGAGCAGGTAACAACTGGTAGTTTATTAGTATTCAAGAAATAGGCCTACTTACAAGACTTGACATTTTGTCAAGCAGACATTAAAAAAAATCAATACCCTGCACACTCTATAGGACTGGGCTCCTGCAAGACCTATAGGATGGAAGTCAGCATTTTGCTTGTAGAATACTTTTTCTAAAAGCGTTACCTTCAGACTGTTATCACACAGGAGTTAACACAATTTCACAGATCCCCTTTTTAGGCAACATACGGAAGACCTATATCTTGCCATGGCAAAGTTGCTTGTCAGTCTACGTTGTGATGGGCTGTGCCAAGAGGAGAACACTTCTGAGCAGAACTACTCAGACCAAATAGTCTGAGAAGCAGAGACCAGACAGAAACAGGTCTTCTGGCTCTCCATTTTGAATGCAAGACTGAACAACTTCAGCTCATATTTTGAAAAAAAAAAAAAATACACTTCAGGTTAAAAATCTCATTCTTCAGAGCAAGAAAAGAATTCTTCACAAGAAGGGTGGTCAAAGTCTGGCATAGGTTGCCCAGAGAGGCTGTGGGATCTCCATCCTTGGAGATATTCAAAACTTGATTGTACAAGGCCCTGAGTAACCTGATACAACTTCAGAGTTGGCCCTGATTTAAATGGCAGATCAAACCTGATGACTACCACACATGCTATTCAGCCTAAATTATTCTGACTCCTTTATATATCTTTTTAATTAACTTCATTACATTTTTGCAAGTACAAAACATCTCCACCATACTTTGTATTCTGTTCTACTTTGTTTTGCTGAACAGAACATTAAGACAAGAAAGAACAACTTGTGTGTAGTTTCTGAGGCACTAGCCTGGCAAACACCATTAGTAATGAATAATGTTTTCATTAGCACTGGAAGGATCAGCTATTTCTATCTCAAGTGCCAATTAGATCCTCCTAAAAACAGTGTTGTTTTGTTTTGTTTTCTGGACAAAGTGAAATAGAGGAGGGAGAGGGTTCTCTGCCAACACGTGCCTGCGAGAGACTGCTGGTTTCAGTATAACTGTGCTGATCAGAGAAGCTGAGAATCTGATCCAGAAACTGGTGGAAGCCCATTTCACATCTACCACAACACACAGTTTACTGCAAAGAGCACCGTGTGTTCAGTAATACTCATCATCTTCCCACCTTTGGCAAATGAGATAAATCAGGCCAAATCTACTGTATCTGCATGAGCAATATTCAAGGTTTTGTAAAGAAACTGGCTTTTATATATGGATTCAGAAAAATATTTTCTGTCAATAAGTTTTTGTAAAAACCTGCTTTCACATAGGTGTGGGAGTATCACTTCATAAAACCAAATCTCTCTATGGTCTTTTCCCCAAAAAAGCTCTAGAGAGGAAGACTTTCTAAGAAGGAGAATTCTATTAGTATCCGATAGAGAGAAGGGAAGATAAAATGAATGGGACCATGTTTATGTTACATAATTCTGTGTGAGAGGCATTTCTGTGAAATGTAAGTGTGTTTTAAAGTACAAAATAGTTTATAATTGTACAGAAGTCTTTTATAACTTTACTTACCTCTGTCCATAGCAAATGACCACTGTTAAATGAAGCAACAGCTTCCAGCATCAAGATGCAAATTAATAGGCCTAGAAAATTAAGGTGGGCAGAAGATTTTGGTGTTGGCCACCAAAGAAAGGGTCAAAGAGGATGGAGTAATGACTACTGCTTGATCAGGGAGGCACCTGCGACAAACATCCGCACCACCCCGATCCCCCTGACCTCAGTTCCTGGCAGATGAATGGGCTGGAGCAAACCTGCCTCTCAGGCTCTTCCTCTTTCAGCTCCTTGTCCCATCTTGCCTCCCCTGGTTTTTTACGGCTTGTACTGGCTACGAAGTCATATTTAACATCGTTATTTGTAAACCCAGTTCCTCAACAGTGCATATCATACAGTCTAATATTTTGATAGGTATATGTTCTTTGTAGCATCACTGGAAAGGGAGCCTCAAAAGAACAGTCCATAAGGGTGTTATCTGGAGAAGCAGAGATTTACACAAAATGATCTTTTTCTTTTAGAAGGTAGAACTGATATCGTGAGTTTGCATAATTATTTAATTTAAATATACTAGGCTTCAACCACAGTTTATCAAATACTAATCTAAAACCCTAGACACTTTCGAAATGTAACACAGACCAAACATCACAAAAATGATCACTTATTACTTTAACTACAGATACTTTATATGCACTGTCTATGATGAATAAGTGGTAATGAGAAAGTGCAAACTGCTCATTATCTCATTAGTCGCTCTTCACCATCTAAAGAACAGATACAGTTTCTCTGATGACAGACACTGCAGCAGACGACTGCTGGAGAGGTGCCAGCCGCCTCCATACATATGACTTCACCACCATCATGGCTTAGAAGTACTTCTGATTCGAGTCAGGGATTTTTTCATGTATTTTCAAAAAAGGAGGTTAAAATGATCACTGCTTTTACTCTCCTCCCATTCAGATTGGTTTTCCAGAAGGGGAAATGTCTATATCCTCTGAATTAACATCATTTTAAGTATCAAAGAATCCGGCCTCTGAGCATCCACCAGGAAACTTTTTTTCTTCTCACTAGTGTAGGTTACCGTCAGCTGTTAATTTCAGTGGGTTCCTTAGACTTTAGAGGACACAGATTTTGTATCTGGGATAGGCCTTTGATAGTGCCTAATGCTTCTCAGGTTGGAGGAAGGAAGAACTACATCCTGTAATCTGCTCATGGGGCTGAAAAATTTCTCAGAAGAATTTTATCACACTTTATAATCACCTAAATTTTCTGGGATGTGGCCACTCCCATTTCTAGTCCTGTCAGGCACACCTATCCACCCTGACTGGCTTCAAAAGTAGCCCTTTCCTTAAAGAATCTGAAGTAGGGAACTAAAGGTTAACAAGGAAAACAGTTCAAATGAAAAATTATTTCCTCCACTTCCAGAAGCCTTAAAAATAAAAGGCCTTTTAAAGACTCATAGTATTCTTACAACATATGGAGATTTCCAAACTGGTGCCAACTGGCTAGTGACAACTAACATCCATGCTACACAGTACTGTGCAGATATACAACCTAAGACAGATTTTGCACGGATCTATCTATCTCAGGAGCTTTTGAGAACAAAGACCCTTGAGCTCCCCAGTTCCAAGGCTGGCAATTACATGGCCAGCAAAAGGAGATATTCACTAAGTCTCTACCTCACCACCATAAATCTATAAAATTCTGTACTAGTACCTAAAGGCTGACATTACAAAGCCAAAGGAGAAATTTGAAGATCAAAATCCCTTCAGAAAAATCTAACCTAATATGTTCCTTTACCAACAGGATATACTTCTGGTTTTACCTCTAACCCTGCGCCTCACCATCATTATTAAACAACACTGTCTTGCACAAAGTGTCTTTTTCTTTGCCATTTCTTCACAGCTGGCATAAAATAGTATTCAGCATCAAGATTTGCAAGAGACTTCATCTAGTTAAATTTCAGTTTATATTGCTACCTAGGAAAATATAAAAATAGAAAAATTATTAGAGCTTGGAGTTGTACTGATCCTTACTCAATTATTGTAGCTATGTTTCTGCTAGTTCATCTTCTACAATTTCATCACACAATTTTCCCACATTCTTGTAAGTGTGCTTTCACTATGCGTGACTGCATTTACCTGGTATCCCCCCTTTGTTGCACAATGCTTCTTTCTTGATTTACACTCCAGTTAAGTAGCTAGTCATGCCACAACGAAGTGTTGCTCACTCCTCTATTTGCAGGTGCCAAAAGGTAGGCAAAATGGTACTTACAGACAAGGATAGGACTGAAAAATTGGCCTAAGATGTATTAGAAGTTAATGAAGTTGACTTTTACATCAATGGCATGTATAAGAAATCTTATCAATGGGAAATAAGCAACTATTTTATACACATAAGAACTACAGTTGTCAGAAAGGTTGATTATTGGAAACTGTAGCACTATTTGTGCTTCAGACGTAGCCTTAACATATGCTCTTCATAATTTCAGAATTAAAATGAAATAACAGACATTATTACATCTTTCCCAGTCTTTTATATATCAAATGTGCAAACAAAATGCAGGGATCTTTCATTTATTTTACTCTTGACAACACATTTAATTCATTTTCTGTACTGGAAGTTTAAAATTACTTTTCAAATTATAAAGAACCACTGATTAGGAGATCATGAAGAGTCTGTCATTCTATGAGTCAAAGTGATACTTCTACACAAACAACCAAGCCCTTGTGGGTTTGTATCATTCCTAATAAGAGGAATCAAATATTTTTTCATCCTTTCCATTGCTTCCTCTGTTTTATTAAGTGACTGGAAATTATTCTGTTTCTTCTGTCTATCGCTTTATTTTTTGCTTTCATTCTCTGCCAAAACTAGAATTTCTCTTCCAGTCTGGAAGATAGTCTACTCTTCATATATTAAATAGAGCCTTGTGCCAAAAGTCTTTCCTCATAGGCCAGCTTTTACTTGCAAGGCATATGCTACTTTCCTTGCTCCTGCATACAGCTGTCACTGCAATAGACTCTATAAAAACAAGTTACAGAATAATGTAAAGGGTTTTAGACAGGCAATGAAGAATATTAAATTGGAACCAAAATAAGACCATATCTAGAACAAGAATTCCTGTGCCCTAGCTCTGCCCAAAACACTGTCCTCCTCCTCCTCCTTTGCCACCACGGTGACAATAAACGCTCACTCCCCTGGCAGTCACACACTGCCACAAGGCCGATGCTGCAGTGGGTGTGCAGCGCTAGAAATTTGTGTCCATGGTTTCCTATGCTTCTTCCAGCATGGCACCAAGTGGGAAGGCTGCCTCACAGCGTGATCCTGCATGCAGCTCATCACTGCTATCCCATGTTGAGGCGTAACCTGTGATGACGTCTAGGGAGGGAGACCAGCAAGCAAGGCACAAGACACTCCTCCCAGTGAACCTTATGGCTGCACCTGGCCCTGCAGACTATCATTAGCAATTAATCTGGATTAAATTAAATCCAAGTAATGCTTGAATTGCTAATCCTGCAAAATACATCATGTGAGCATTAGTACAAGTATTCCAGTTTTACAGCTATCCCTGTAAAGCTGTCTAGCTATGACACAGTCTCAGGTGAACCGGCAGAAGCTGCACAACAGAAAATGCACAACAGAAACACCAACACCATCTTCTGCCACATCTGGGATTTTCCACATTAATTTACCATACAAATTCCTGGAAGATGTAACAGATCTTACCTGAGACATCAACACAGCAGTGTCACAAGCTGATGTGCTGTAACTACAGATCTTTTCAGCCTGCATAAAGTCTTGATAATTCATTCCAGAACCATGTTAATTTGGGAGGCCATGAACCCATGCTAGAAGAAGGTTAGATGGTTACTATTGGTTGTCAGCGTGGACCATGACCAGTGCATCATGATTTGATTCTTGTTACCTCTTGTTACTTGCCACCACCCTCCACAGCTTTTTCTTTTCCATATCCAGTCAGTCTTCAAAAGCCTTTTCACATTTTGTCTACCAAGCCCAGTCTAGCAGAAGAATGGGAAAACTCATTGTCCTCTTACGGCTTCTATGGCCTCCAACCTTTTCTGGCCCTTGCCTTTGTTCACGTCTTCCATGTTCTCCAGGTAAACACAGCAAGATGCCTAAGATGCTTCAATAATTTAATTTTTTCCGGGGTTACCCCTGCCTGCTGGAGAAAGAGGATTAAAATGATGCTTAACACCCTTGGCCTTCCACTTAGACTTAGGAAGGGAGTTTACATGTGCCTCCAACACAGCTTCCAAGTCCTTGGTAAACCAAATAGCAGACTGCAAGCTGCCATTGAAATTCATTAACACTACAATGAGAGGTTCTCATGGCAATACAGTGATAAAAGAAGAAACATCCTTCAAATACAACAAGAACAGACTGATCCAATCTCCTTGCGGTGTGCAAATATTTCAGCCTGCCTGGTAGGTAGCCTGTGAAGTATTTTTGCTGAGGAACTAGCAGCAGTTTCATAGTATGTAATTATGCAAATCACTGAATGATGTATACCATTGGAAAAATAGGAAATTTAGTTTGTAATCTGAGACTATTAACAATATTCATGCAAGTCATTCTCCAGTTCTGAATTTTCTCATTGCCTGTCCAAAAAGTACATATATACATGATCATTAAGGAGAAATTAATTATGTCTGCTACTTTAATTTGTACTTATAAAATGACAAAAGTCAAAGAAATCAAACAAAAAACCTATTTATTTGCCTACGTTATGTACTTGTAACTGCTGTCTTTAGGGTCTTTCTCAGGTAACATCTGGAATCTTAAAACAAACCTAAGGGAAATTATCTTTAAGATTTATTCTGGAACAATTTTTAGCATTCTATAAATGGAATTCTGTATTGAGTGATTATACTTAATTTAAACTTTTGTGGTTCTGCTGATTTAAACTTGACCCCAGCTTTATCAGCCTAATTACCTAGATCTTTTGATGTGTTTGTGTCATTGCACCAGAACTCCAGTACTTATTTTTTATCTCCTCGGTAAATCTGTTCACTACAAAAATAAATTCTCTTTTACACTATGTGCATGCACAGAACACTCTGCTTTACTTGTTGTATTCATATGTACTTACTCCATTTTACCTAGTAGATTATTTGTGCTGTTCAGACTGAACGGAGCATGCACTTTTCATTTGTTCAATAAAGTATACTCATCTAGGATACAGTAGATACGGTTTCAATTCAACTTGTGCCTGAATGGATTTAAATATGCAATTCTACCCTCCATACCTATTCCCTTAACAATCATGTTCCAGTGGTTCAAAGTTGCATCAGGGGAGGTTTAGACAGGACATTAGGAAGCATTTCTTTACTGAGAGGGTGATCAAACACTGGAAGAGGCTTCCTAGAGAGGCAGTCAATGCCCCAAGCCTGTCAGTGTTTAAGAGACATTTGGGCAATGCCCTTAATGACATGCTTTAGCTTTTGGTCAGTCCTGAAGTGGTCAGGCAGTTGGACTAGATGATCATTGTAGGCCTCTTCCAACTATTTCATTCTAGTCTAGGCTAGTCTAAATCAGGCCAACAGCTGCTTCTGCTAAAGGAATACATGACAAAGGTGCTTAATTTTGTTAAAATTGTTCCACTTGAGGTAAACTGATTACAAAATTATTGGATCAGATATAAAGAAGAAATATAGATTAATTCTATATATCACTAATGAGACACTCTTCTAGACAGAGAAAGCACCAAGTTTAATCTCTGCCTTGGTAAAAATTATGTATTTTATGTTGAAGCTGTTTTCTATCTAGCTTTTCTGCCAGACAGGTTTTGAACTCTATTAGGATAGAATAGATAGTGTGGGGTCCCTTCCCTTTGGATGATATTCTTTCAATCCAAGGGGATTACAGTTTGATCTGTCACACCAGCGGGAAACCAGAGATATCTGTAAGATTTCACTGAAATGATTGGGATGACTTTAGTAACTACACTCTAAACCAAACAGTTCAGTATTTTAAATGTATGAAAAACATGCACCAAGGGCCTTTCTCTTCTAGTTTCCATAAGGCTTAGTCTGAGAGAAGCAAGGGCAAAGCAAAAAGTCATTCTATGTTTAGTCATACTTGGACATGTATAGTCTTCAAATGTTTTTCTAATTAGGACAAGAAAACGAAACCAATCATAAGAATGCAGGGAAAAACTGATCACAGCTGTAAGCCTAGTTACATTAGTTTAACCAAAATTAACCTCAAAAATCTAGTTTTTTCTAAGGCTCACTGAAAGCAGAATATGATTCTGATTCGCTTATAGAAAATCAATGGTATCAAACAAATGTCATGTTTTTCTGAATTCCCACAAGCAGTAGTGTAAAGAGATATTATTAACAGCACTCAAGAATATTATGACAAGTGTCACAATAGATTTTGCATTTTCTTGGAGCTTTCATTTAAAAATATATTTCTATCTCATGTTTTCAAGGAAGCCTTGTTTTCAAGGAAGCCTTGAAAACAAGCCAGTACCAGAGGAAACAGTTTTTGTGAGAGTGGTGAAAAGGATTAGTGAAAAGAAAATGTGACTTTCTAGTTAATTAAAATGTGCATCCACAGTCACAATGTTTATCCTTTTCTTATGAATAGCTATGCTTGGGATGTTTTGCAATCAGGAGTTCTTACCGTAATTTTAGAAACAAGTGCCAAAAAACACCCTAAGTCATATAGACACTCAACCTCACCCAAACCACTATGACTGAATGAGCTTGCTTGATTACATGTAAAAAGGTGAAGAATTATACAGCCCATTTACACAAGTTAAATGACAAGGGCACTATGCCTTGTAAAGCACTGTATCAAACAGCTCATCCTATATCAGGTACAGTTTCCATACCGGTTATCCAAAAATGGCCTAAGAAATAGAGCATCTGAAAGTAGGTCTCCATAATGTCTTTTTTTCAAGGTAGGTACCTAAACTCTTCTTGCCTTTATACAACTTTAAAATCACTTTTCCTCTTATAGAAAAGATTCTTTAAAACACATTTCTGACCATGCTCAGCCAGCACTGACTCAATACAGAAGAGGTGAATTGCTCCAAACCACAATACAGACTCTCAAAATCTGAGTCGACTCCATTGTGGCCCCTTAGTGATGGCAGCACTAAGCACACACAAACATGTATGTACACCACTGACTGGGCATGATCATGGCTAAGTCTGCAGCAATGCAGATAGAAAAAGCATAGTTAATGAGGACACAAGGGCGCTGCTACTCTATTAGGCTTTTTCTGTGTGGTTTTCCCTTGTTTCTTCTCTGCAGGCAAAGTATCTACTAAATTCTACTGCCTCCTCCTCCAGCAGTGTTTGAAAATGTTATCAGGTGATTGATGAATCCGACTGAAGCCAGGAGACCTGCATGCAGCTAAACCTAAGAGATTATTTGTCAAACATTTTCTGTATTTTGTATGTTTTAAAAACTTGAAATAGTTCAAAATATATTGATGAAAAAAGACTAGAATAAAAATGAACCTTGTAGAAATTAGACCTTTTCAGTCATTCCATGGAAGTCTCTGGCAGAATAGCCTTCCATGTAATTAGGCAGAAGTGATAAAAGAATACCAAATTCCTAACTTTTCAATCTCAGCTGGTAACAGTCAAATAAATGGAAAATAGTTGTCATGTTCTCTATCTACATTAGGTGGCACCATCCTCACAGATTTATGGTTTACGTCAAAAAGCTGTAAAACATTCATTCTGAAATCGAGTGTGAAATACCTTGATACAGTAGGTACTTAATTTGCAACCAATAGGAACATCTTACACTATTTAGACAAGAAAGAGTAATAGGTTTCAGCATAAAAGATATCTCTATTACTGAAGAAAAGCTACAAGGAATAGCTAGGAGGAAAGTAGAAATACCAAGGGATTTACTAGTAAACCTTGCTCTGTAATAGGCTTAGTATTAAACCTACAATGCACTCTCTATCTCTAAACAGGTTCTGTTCCCAGAAAAATAATATCTAAAACCCACTTATGATTCAGATTTAGCTGGGTTATGATAATTTTCCAGGATCCTTATATTCTTCAGTTATTAATGGAGGAATGTCAAAAAAGTTGGCTGAGGTTGCCAATTCCATTTTGTAACATTTAAGATCAGCCTCTTCTTAAATCACCTACACATTAACAAGGCATGAACTTAGGCATGGACATCCAGTATCTCCAGGTGGAACACCAAAACCAATGGTTATATGTAAGAAGGTTCCCTGCCTCTGAAGAAAAGAAAACTTTGTATATTTTTAAACACTTCTGCAAAATGTTTTCACTCTGATGTACTTCAGTACTTTGGGAACAGTGTTCCAGCTGGCTGTAGTCCTATTTCCATGCCATTAGTCTGCCATCAGAGTTGAAAATCTCATTAGAAAGAAAATCTTACAAGACTTATGACACCAGTGTTCCTGGCCTCAAGGAGAACTCTTGGAAGAGCTGTACTTGAAAGCTCGGGGTTTAGTTTTGCCAAAATTTGAAAAATAAATACAGCTAAACAGATAGAAACAGAATGGGAACTGCCTAAGTATTTCAGGAAATCAGAAGAGATATGACTTTCTAGTTCATTGCTCCATCTCTAGTTTAATACCCTAGGAGCTTATGCAATCAGTTTAAGTAACTTCTCTTTCATGACCTAAGGAGTTAGCGTCAAATTCATAAACTCAAGTAAATGTTATTTGAAATTTTCACACATCTTATTGCTCTTATTGCTGATGATCTTCCGATATCAAATTTCACTTCAGAGAAAGTTCATGTAATTTATCAATGCTCACAGAGACAGGTGACCCAAACAGCCTGTGACTTAAATGGAAGTTAAATAACAAAGTTTTTTTTTAAAATCTCCTGAGGACCCAATATGCAATTTTAGATATCAGGTAAAACCAGCCTCTGAATCCTATTACAACTGTTGCTAGTGGAAGGGCTTTTCATAAGCTTTAAGATTTGATCCAGTAATGTTAAATGTCCTTCCACTCTGTTTATAACCAGAAAAAAAAGCTGTGATAATTTGAAGTTATGATTCAGGGTAGGTGCTTTTGGCAAAAAACATGTTAAGGTATGGAAGACCATAAATACCTAGCCTTAATTTTGTCTTGGGATGTCATCATGCAATGGTCATGCAATTATTATTAAATGTGTCAAAGGTTTTCAGTCCCAGGTAAGACTGGACTGATTACAAGACACACTCACTCTGTTTTCTTTGCTACTTCAGAGCCGAATCAAGGAAGACTGATCTATTTATTTAAAAAAACTTGTCTCAAATAACAGCAACAAAAGTTAGAAGATATGTCAAAGGAACCAAGTATACTTTTTCTATTGCTCTCAAGGAAACTTCATTGGTATCAACATTAAAGAGCTTTCAAAGAACTGCAGCTAAACTTTGCTGAAAATACTTTTAGACATCGAGGGTTACCAGGACACTCTAAAGTGCCTTTCTGACTTCCTTCCTATCTTCTGTAAGGGTCTCTACGGAGCAGATGTAACAGGTTTTTCAGCAATTAATAGGTCAGTTGGAGAATGGAAACATGTAGCTGCCTACTATACAGCATTTATAAAAGTTACAAGTAATCTGGATAAGCTTTCAACAAAGCAAACCACAGTAGTCCTGGAAAACAGAATTACTCCCATACACCTGTGCATATCTTACACACTTACTGAGGTAACAGTACTGTCTGTACCTAGAAGGAGAAGGAAAGAATCAGAGGCTTTTTCTGTAGTGTACTGTTACTGGGACCGCACCTACAACTGCGAAAAAGAGGCTTGGCTATAAAAAACAACCATATGATTTAAAAGTATTTGATCTGTACAGCAGCACATACTGCAGCAGAGAACATAGTGAATGTTTATCATCGTGCTGCAATTCTGCACATTTACTTGAGATGGCTAATATTAGGAGATTCCACAAATGTAATTTATCATTTGCCATACTTGAAGCAAACATCCCTGAGGTTGAAACAGTGAATTAAACACTCATTATCTATAATAACAAAGGAACTGGACAGAGTGAAGTTAAGTGTGCTGTCTCTGATGCTTTATAATACATGTATTTTGCTTTTCTACCCTATCCACTGAAATACCACTGGGTCAAGGCTACACAAACAGATTTATATATTATCATTATTGTTCTTTTAATCAGGCCTGTGAGGATGATTCATACCCTGATAGACCTCCAGACAATGGTATGGAAACATCCATGCACACAACAGATAAATGGACTCAAGGCATATAATGAAATCAGTTTGGGAGGCCCTCTAACAGCATACATGTGGCCCATCACTCTTTCTTGCCAATATTGGCCTATTACAACACTTGTCTTCACCAGTGAGCCTGACATGGGTTTAGTACATGCCAGGTGGCGTTCCACTGAGCAATGTCTTGTCACAGTTCAGTGTTTAGCACAGGGCAGGGACCATTCCTAATAAGTGACTTAGATATGCCAAACCCATTTTTGAAAGGCACAAGAGATTAGACATAAGGGCATGAGTCGTGCAGTTCCAGGTAACTTCAGGATCCATGAGATGCTCTTGATCATGTTCGTATACTAGTTTACATTTAGGCTGACGGGGGAAAAGGAGGTGGAGATGCGATAGCACATAGGAAACTGTAAAATGTTCAACTATAAATGACTCTTCATACTCTAGGCTATGAAATGCCTATGATCTGTGTCATGAGCCTTTGAAATAATTCAGTTGCCAGATTGTTTCCTGCAACTCTAATGATGGTGAGGGACTCGGCCCCCTGTGCCATAGTCCAGAGGTCATTACTTAGCAAATCTTGAGCCTCTGTAAACTTTTTTTAATAAGCTGAATAACATTGACATAGACTGGTAAATAAAGGAATTGTGTAGATGTAATTTCTGACTGATCTTCCTCTCTGTCTTATCAGGCCAGTTCACACCTACCATGCTTCTGCCTTGTCCAAGCTGATTAGTTACTGTATCATAGGCAAGCTCTTCTTTCCTATATTCAGTCCAGAGGCTCAAACTCCCACTTACAAATAGCTCCCTCTGCTACTTTTAATAATGAATGAATACTCTTTGTAGACACCTGCTTGCATCTTCAGCAAGTATCTTACTGTCTTTCCAAATAGGACCTAGAGAGGGTATGGGGAAAGACTCCCTATCTGCTTACATGAACAAGAAGATGTGCCAAATCCCTTAAATAAATAAATAAAGTTAAATAACACCAGAATGAAAGTTTTCTATGTAGACTTAATTCAATGTCTTAATTCAATAAACATCCCAACTTTTCCCTTTAGGTTTCCACAGGTATCTGTTTGTCCCCAGAGAAGGGACAATCTTCAGCATCTTGAGTTCCAACCTCCAGAGACAAATATGTCTGACAACTTTTCTGCTATTTCTTCTTTAAGAATTCCTCTGATTTTACTCCATGCTTTTACTTCCATCATATGTCTCTCCTTCCATAATTCAAGGTACTACAGTCCTTTCCTTGTTCTCCTAGTCCCAGCCTATATTCCCAGCATGTTTGTTCTAGTCTCTTTACCCAGTCATCCCTGTTCTCCCAGGCTCATTTCTGGCCCTAAAACATAGGATCCCACCCTTTCCACAGTCAGTCTCCAGGAAATCTTTAGGCTCTGTTATGCAGCTGTGCATTATTCTTCTCTTTTTTCCCCACAGACCCCATCTCACCAATCTCTTCTTTCTGCAATTCTTTCTTTTTGCAGCTGAGCACTATTCTATGTTACTTCCCCTTCTACGTACAGAAAGCCAGCATAGGGTCAGAAGCAGCTCCAAACATGAAAAGTTTTTCTGAATTCCCCCAAAGTCATTGATTGAAGCATATTTACTCTGTGGGGAAAGTACACATAACACATCTGGTCAGCTAAGGGTAAAGTAACAGCTTAAAGTAACAATGACATTTGCAATGATCTTTAGTTTCTGTAGAAGATATCTAAAAGCCTGAAGTAACAGCTTTCTCACAACTTTCCTGATCCTGTATGAATTGCAATTGACATAATTATTACGACTTTGAAAAAATTTGGGAGTATTTTCACAGGAGTGATGGAAGGCTTATTTTTGACATGAGAGCTATTCCTCTGCCAAACCTAAAATCCCTGCTTCAAAGCAGGTTGTTGCTGGAGAATTTTACAGAAAAGACCTTGAAGTATTAACATGAGCAAAGTGGCACTTTGTTCCTAGGCTCATTCACTGAAGGAGCTGAATTATTTGGCTGAAATATTATGGAATTCATCCAGGGGCACAGGCAGGGTATGAAAAGTTTTGGCTTAAACTCAGTGCTTCAAAAAGGTATAAACAACTAAAACCAGTATTGCAAAATGGGAATGGAGGCTGTCTTCACTGGTGCCTTCAGTGGTGCATAATAAGCGATGCTGCTCACACCATATGTAACAGACACAGAGAGCTCTGAACCCATTTCTTCTCTTTCCATTATTGCAGAAGGGAAAAGGATCTTTTAATAGAAATGCCAGAATAGTTTAAAAGGTCATTAATGACCCATTCTATGTAATATTCACTTATTCTCCACCTAGCATTCCATTTTAATTAAGAGCTCGAGAAGCAGCCAGGAAATAAACATCATCAGAGGGTATTCCAGCATTATTCTCTAGGATATCTCCAAAGCAGGCCTCAGTCCTCCCAACCTGTTAGAGTCAAAGAGGCATGACAAGGAGCAAAATGCATATCAGTCCTTCCTGTATGTGAGCTGAAGTTAACAAGATGTCCATGCCACTATGACTCAGCAACAACAAACCTGCAGTTTCCTGCAGGCTTCGCATTTGACATCAGAATGACTCAACATCCATATGGAGAGCCGAGGAGTCCTTTGCACAGATGCACTAGAGCATCTTTAAAAGAATTTAGGAGAAATAACAACAGTTTTCAAGGTCTCCTTTATTTTATAACTTTTTAAGTTATTGTAGTAACCTTCCTGTGATTGTTTCAACAATGAGATACTGCTGCATGGGGCTTGTTGTGGCTCCACAAGTCTTACAAAACAGTATTGCATCTCCTCCTCTGAAAAGTTCTTATCACACCATATTTTCCACCAAATTTTTTATATTTGGCAATACTCAGATAACTAAACACACAAATATTGTAAGGTAGGAGTCATCACTGAATTCTGCTGAAAAGGAACTGAGCCACATCTTACAGGCTTGGGCATTTTTCATGACTAAGAAAGAGAAGCAGAACACAGTCCACCCAGTGAACAGCCTTCATTCAGCCCCCGACCAACCCCACGCTTCCTAGCACAACCACACAGCAAGCTCAAGGACCTCTAATCCTGAGTGAGTAGTAGGAATGGAAAACAAACGCTAAAATGAGCAAAATCCCTTCACCCATGCTTTGAAAGGAGGCCACAGCTACCTATCCTCAATCAAGAAGTCCCACATAGAGCACAAATTAATTCCACAGAAGAATCACTGTGTTTCTCTTTCTCCTTCATGAAGGCATCTAAGCACTAGCACATGGATTTATATTCCCACAACGAATAACAGATTCCTATTGTCCAAAAGTCAGATCTGTCAAGTTTTGACATCAGTGATGTGGAAAACAACTGAGGGTTCAAATCTGATGATGGAGATTCTTACACTGTCATGTAACAGAAGTTTTTTCAGCCATCTTTTTAAACAAACAGATAAGGAATTAACTTCAAAACTAATATATAAAAAGAATATTACTTGGGTTGCAAGTTCTTTTGCTGTCATTTACATTTTTAGGTGCTGCTGCTCCTAAGCAAACTCTGCTTGTACTGTTAGCAACATAGATATTGGCCAGCTTCAATCCAGGTGCTGGAGAGTCGCTTTAGCAGTCACTCCAGCAGCCATTTTAGTTGCTTTAGTCTGCTTGACTGAAAAAGCACAGATGAGTGCTTGAATATGTTAGCTTGGCACCACACTACCTTAACACAGCCATACAACTGTGGGACCACAGCTGGTGTGTGTGACCATCTGGCAGGGAATGCAGGCTGAGGAACTGAGGTCTGACACTGGAAGTTAGAAAACATCAGATGCATTATTTCCTGGCAACCTTTACTCTGTTCCCTTGTGCAAATAGACTTTAATACAGTCTTTAATTATTTAATCACATCTTCCCCCTTTTTGTCCCTTACATTTAATGCTGAAAATGGATTCCAATGGTAGCTAAATTAAGGTTTCAGGGGCAACTGTATGTGTAGTCATCCCTAGCTTCTGTGCAGCTTGACCCTTTATCTTAAAACATATTTTTGACACAGCCAAGTGAATTTTGAGTGTCCTTTACCACAGCTTTGCAAGTGGCTAGCAGAGGCAGTCTTTGCTTTTCATGCCTCACAAACTTGAACTCCAACATGCATTGCCTTGTGAGAAGTTTTCAGGGTTTGTTTGGTTTGTTTCCAGAAGAAAACTGCTTCTACTAAATGCTAAAATGTGATCATTTTTCATGTGAGATGTTGCATTTTCACTGAAAATCATGAAAGAAAATGGGATATGAACAATTGAGCTGCGGTTCCCACAAGGCATGGAAGTAGTATTCCACATAAAAAACCCCATAGTTTTAAGCATAAAAGTTTGAGGTTGAAAATTTATGAGGTCAGGCTCAGACCTTCAGCATTTTTTTCACCAAAAAGCCAATAATTTATTTGAGGGGAGAAAGTCAGTCCTCCTAATTCTGATTCCAAGTGGTAGCCAGCACTGTTTGAAAATGTTACCAGGCAATGACAGGACTGCAGAGAACAAATGAAACAAAATTCTTTCCTCAATGTCCTTTAACTTGCATTTGGATTTTAAGAGAAGAAACTGTTTCGTTTACTTGGCCTGTTTCAGCTCTTTTGTTTATAGTTATAATGAAGTTCTAGGGGCAGGATGAACCGCTTCGAAGAACACTGTGTTTCTGTCCCTGCTAGTCAATTGCTCCAAGGATTGAAAACACACCATTATGTCTTCTTTTTGGCAATTTAAGAAGCTTTGATATTTGCTGTTTATGTTTTATGCCTGTTTAAAAGCACCTTTTCCAACACGCCACTGACCAAAAGCTTTTTGCATTGTTTTGAAGGGGTTTATTTGTTCTGGTTTAATCTGTGGATAGCTAATATGGCCTTGATCTCAGGTTTGCTCTTTATTGAACTAGGTGACTCATCTGTCATGGCTACTTCTATTCCGGTCTGTCCATAACTTCAGCCTGGTTTTCTGGGTTTGCCCGCAGTTTGTGCTTGGCTGCCTTCAGGCAAATGTTCTTCATTTCAGCTCTTTTTTTCAGACTCATAACTAAGTCTAAAGTGAGAACATAAAAGAAGCCAAATACTCCAGGAACGTGATGAAAAACAAAGCTTTCTTAGAGTTCGTTAACCTGTGAGCCTATTTAATCATTCAAGGAGATTTGATGCTATCATGCAACACGAGAAATATTTGAGACTTACAAAGTTATATTATGATACAAACTTCTGACTCATGAGCTTTTGTATTACATTCTTTTATAAATATTTAGGAAAACAGATTTTTCACTGTACAGGCCTGAGACTTTGTTATGGCTTGCACCAGACATCCTGTGCCTGAAGCTAATAAATAGCTGCAATATCAAAATTTAAAAGGCAATACTGTGGATTCCTATGGGAGTCTTCCTTTCCAAAAACCCTTCATGCAGCTGAAATGCCTTTACCCCACTAAAATCAGTTCTATCAGAAGTGGCTTGATGCAGATTGCCTACAATCTCATTGCTGTATTAATTTATGGAACAGGGAACCCACTGAACAGAAGAGGCACCTCTAACTAAACTTTTCAAGAAATGACAACTGGTGTCTTTGCTTATCTGAATCAAATCCACTTCTGTGCGCTGAATATAGCTCTTTCAGAGAACCTATGTTGCTTTGTGGAAACATTTCTTGAGAAAAGCATACTTTTTTTATGGGGTACAAGGGTGTCTTTTTGTTACAGCTCTCATTTTTATTATTATGCAAATAAACATTTGCATGAAAACAGGATTTTTATTCTTTGAGAATTATTCATAATGCCACCACTTTTTGGCATACATTTAATGATTTTCATCTCTGAAGAGCAATAAAACAACTAGTTACTACTAACTAGTTACTATCTACCATAATACTACAGCATAAATGAATGCTTTTTCCATGAACATCATAAAGGTATATGTGACATTGCAGTAGACTGTCATGAAAAATACTATTTTCATACACATGTTTATGATAATTTTACATGGGAGATAAATGAGCGCCAGGAATAGAATTTTCACACAACTGTTTCCAATAAAAATGAGGAAAAAAGAGCACAGCACAAAAAATTACTGACCTTTGCTGCTTTCAGGCTACTGTTGCTTCCTGCAGTCCTGCTTTGGAGACTTAATGTCATGTGTAAGCGAATCTAGGATGCAGGAATATGGATACTGCTTGTAGAAGATACTAAAGAAAAAAACCCAAACCGATATATTTTATTATACTAGCATACTTGTTCTCATTTTGTTCCATGAGTTGGTGCAACCATTGCAAAACCCACAAAGAAAGAAGCATTATTAGAAATTAATTTTCTATGAGAATAAAACATATTGTCTTTTTTTAGTGAGCAAAATAACACTGTGAAAATGCCTCCATCTTTGTGACTAATGAAGCTTCAGACACTTAACATTCATTTACAGAAGCATAATACTGTAATCAAAGCTACTGTACTTTTAATCTTCACTTTCTCATAATGAAAGCCTTGCACACAGTTTTCAGTTTTCAAGTCCAGTCTTTTTATGAATACAGATTAACTGCTGCCAAGGACGTAAGGGGGAAATACAGGCTCTATCATATGTCCTCATTATGAAGTTTCCTATCACTCAACACAGGAATAATTTTATTACCTGGAAAAAACAAAACAAAACAAACAAACAAACAAAAACCAAACAAAAAAAAACAAAAACAAAACCCCAAAAGAACCCAAAAACCCCAAAATGCAAACCTTTAAAGAGTTATTGGTGCTGGAAATCCACATGAAAAATGGATCATAAGTCATAATGTAATGCTTTCGTTATATTTCTTAGTACATCCTCTTACATATAAAGCAAACATTTCATCATCCATGCTCTTTTCTTTTTCTTTACTAAGGCAGAATTTCCATTTGAAGAGGATTTCCACATGGTTTAAAGGGTCTTTTGATCATTTCAAATAATCCCTCAAAAGCTTGCCAAACTCCATGTCCACAGTCAAGTTCCAGAGGTATCAAGGGGGATCTTCTAGTTAGTTCTTCCTTCCCCAAAATTCTTCTGTGTACTTGAAAAACTAAAATCCTTTCTGTATAAAGTTACTACTTCTTCATGTACTGGTCCTCTGAAATTCATCTACCTAACAATTTTGCTTGTCAGTTTTGAAGCATATAATATAAATGCAGAAAAAATGGTACTTTTTCCCTGAAAAAGAAAAACATATTTAGTTTTACATGAAGGTAAATGGAGCATTGAAATGAACCTTTTTGTTGTTATGTAAATTAATCTTCTCGGCCTATTTCTGGCCAGTGTACCTTCTCTAGAAAATCTTCTGCTGTTGCTGGTTTGCAAAGGTGATTTGCCTACCAAGTTTGCAATTCATGGCCAAGTCACCAAGTGGTGCTTTCTGGCTGTTTAAGCTGTGGGACACTTTCCAGCAAGCAGGTCTGAAACCACATGCTGGCCCTATCTAAATCCTTACCCAGCTGAAACCTGGGAATGCCTCAGCTTCCCCCAGCCTCCACATGAAGGCAACCTGGGTGCCTGGGCCAGCACACGGTCCCTCTGCACACCAGCAGTGTCCCAAACTGGGCTGTGGGTACTCCCAGGGAAAGTTCCTGCCCCTTGACCAGATGTAGCTGAAGCCTATTCTTACATATAAAGGAGCAATTTTGTTAAAATGGCTTTCCATGGCAAACACAGTTTCTGCAAAATCCGGATGTTCCACAGAAAAATTATTTTTTAATGAAAACATGACAATTCACTTTATCATGAACATGAAAGTGTTCTTTGCTACATACTGAACTCTAACTATGGCTTCAGGAGCCTTGTAATCTAGAAGCTGTTATACCCTTTGTGACGCTTCCTGGCCAGACCAGATTTCCCATGGTTTACTGGAGATATCCCTTACTAGAATGAAGAATTGTATTTCTTTGTCAGATCACAGGTTCCATCTGATGAGTTTTTCATTTTATTCCTCTTCCTCCCCTCTTTTTAGACCATATTCCTGAGGTGGAAGACTGGGGTATCCAGGTCTGAAACTCATCCAGACTTTTTACAAAGTCTTCAGGCACTGTTGGGACTTTGAGAGCCATGAGTTGCAGCTCACTGTACTTTTCCTATGGTAAATTCACAGCCTCAGCTGAGCATCCTGTCAGTTTTAGAACACCCGAGTGCTGCCTTGCCCCAAAGACTGGATATAAGATAGAAAGCACACAACACATTTTCTTGTGCCTTCCAGGCTCCAGCACACTGTATAGGTCAGCCACCCATCTGGAAGTCCTGGATCCACTTACAGATAACGGCCATGCAGTTGCCCTTTAATGAATCCAGGACCCAACAGCCACAGAGAGCCAGTAGAATATTTTAACCTGAGGTTGAGGTCCAGAGACGAAGAATACTGTTAATGGGCAGAGCCCACTTGCCAAACATTTTTTACTGCTTAGGAGGATTAACAGAAATAATGGTATTAAATTCAACCCCTTTCACTGTTTAGTCAAACTAATCATTAATACATTAATATCCACTTATCTTCTTGATGGGTGACTCCCATGGCTGAAGTGACACGTATTTCAGTCTGACTCATCACTGTTTAAGTTCTGAACTGTTCTATCTCACACTGTTTTCAGCTATGCTGCTAGTCTTTGCTTACTCACATTAATAGCTTTGCCATGGCCTCATGCCTCCCTCCCCAGTACCCTCCCAGCATCTGCGGGCACAAGCCAGCGTTTGTGATCTGAGGAAGGCTGGAAGATTTACTGCCTCATCCACACAAGAGGAATTCTCCCTCTGGAAAAGCCAGTCACAGCTTTATCACTCCTAGCTGCTGAGCTTATGCTACAGCTGATCTAAAAAAGCCTTGGAAGGTGCTTGAGAACTGGAGCTGCTGGCAAGGCAAAGAAGTGGCAGTCACTCCCTGCCCCCTCCAAGAATTCACATTCTGCACGGGGGATTTTCCTCTCATTTAAGCCTGAAAACATTCCTGGGAGGAACAGTTTGTCCTCAAGTTGGCATAATGTTGCACCAAACATTTGCCACTTACTGTTCTGCAAGCTGTTAAGCTTCCTGTGAAAGCAGTAAGATACTACAGAAGCACTCTTTTGTAAACAGAGTCCTACATCATTTTATTAAAGTACTGTGGCAATACTTATCTGGGAACAAAACAAGGGGAAGTTGCATCAGTATGTGGGCTGCAAATGGGGCAAGAGGAACTATTATCCTAAATTAACACAGAAAAACAAATTATATTTAACCAGGAAGCCTTTTACAAGGAACAGCATGTAGAAATAAAAAAATATAATTCTAATGCTAAGCATAGGATATACAGACAGAGTAAGGGTGTAATTTGAGAGTAGTCCTGACATGCAATTAAGTGTAAAATAAGGAGAAAAGGAAAAACAATGAAAAGTTTCAATAGGCTCTAGAAAAGGCACAGAAATAAAGGAGAAATGCACTTCTTACAAAGATTCTGGACAAGATTCCAAGTGAACAAGAAGTCCCTTCTTTTCTCAAGGAGACCAGCACCACACTGGGCAACACGGGCCCCTTGATTGGCTAAGGCCATTGCTATTTCTTTACTTACTGAACTGTAGAGCTTATTTGCAGTCTTGAATCATAGCTCTATTTGCTATGCACTTTACAAGCCCCCTACTGCTAACAATCTAATTACAACACAAGAATTAACAGATAAATGCAGATGAAGATCACTCAATGGATCAAGATGGTCCTTTAGTCTAGTATCCCCATAGAAACAGGAAAGCACCCTGAAACATTATTGTTCACTATAAGAGACATCAGTTGAAGAACATCTGCACCCTAACTGTTAACATCTGCACCGTAACTGCTGACATAGTTTTTGCAAGTTTCTGATCTTCTGAACAGATCTCAGGAAACGTAGCAGAAAGAGAGTCCCACACCTGTCTGTATCTCTGCAAAAAGTGATCAGGCTGAACCTGCTCAAGAGGTAGCAAGCGACTTGATGGAATAAAGCAGTTAAAACACTACCATACTTTCCAAAAGGTTAAACACACCCAGAACTTCTCTCTGACACTGAAACTGGCCAGACCAGAATGTCCTATGTCTGCACTACTGACCATGCTTTCTCTCCAAAGCACAGTAGCTGCTTTCAAGCGGCCTAGAGGGAATAGCCTCTGTTCTGTACTAACTCCTGCGTAGTGCCCAAGAACTGCTGCGAGGAGTCTGAGCTGATCCAGCCTGAACCAGTGACCAGGTTAATAATCTAGCACTACAGATGGCTGAGTATAATTCTCCAGAAGATTTAGCGTAAGAGACACCACATGTGGCAGTAACTTCAAGGAGGTTGTGAGCAAGAATTAACCAAAGGAGAACAATGGTACTTTCAAGAACTTACTGCAAAAGCACATTAATTGGACTGCACGTCTGTATGTACCACAGGTAGAAAACAGATCGATACTCCAGAAAGGAAGCTCCTAAAAGAGCTGTTGTTCAGCAGAACACTGCTTGGAAGGGCAAACTCAGGATTGTAAGTGTAGAAACTTTTCTTTTTTCTGTTCCTACTGCAAGGCAATGGGTTTGCTGAGTGCTGCAGAGGGGAAGTCTGAAGAGGAAGACAAGGGCATCCCTATATACAGACAGACAAGATTGCACCAAATGTGCCTGATTTACATAAGAAATTTGTCCACCTGTTTGTGTAAGCAATCCAGCTAAACCACAGATACCTTCCTGAGTGCTCAGGTGAAAGTGGTTGCAAGTCATTGTTCTGAGAAAATGTTCTGAAACACAGAGCCCAAGGCTGTGACATCAACCACAGACCTCTGCATACTAAGACTGGATGCTGGTGAGTCGTGGCATGCATAAACCAGCAGTCTTTGAGAAGCCCTTCATAACCAAGTCAAGTAAAATGTATTGTTCTTAATTAAGAACAGTTGTTTTATTAAGAATTAATAAACAAATAACACAGATTAAAGTGATATAATTGAATCTGACTTGTAGTTTGTTTACAAGTGTATTTTAAAATCTTATTTATAAAACAAATGCATTTTCTGTTTCTGAAATGACATAAATGAGCATTACTTGTTTCTAAATGAAGTAATGCTGCATTTCACCCAGTAAAGGAGACAGACTCTAGTTTGTTAAAACTTGTTTTGTGTTTGGGCTGAGAAACTAATCAATACCCTTAAATCCTGCCCCAAATGAACTTTTATGCAAACTTGTGTTTTACAGCACAAGAGGATTGACATCAACACTCTGAGTCAGATCCTGTCTTAAACTGCAACTGGGTTTATGTTTCTATATTGGCAACTCAATATAGTTTGGCTCCTTCCTTCTTTCTTTTTTTCAGATAAACACACCAACTCCAATTCTAATCTCCTGAACTGCAGGATAAACCCAAAACAACTTGTCCTATGTCAAGGGAGCTGGTCTGTGGTGGCAGCCGAATGAGTCTGTGCTGCGCAGAAGTGGCATGAGCAGGAGCATGCTCAGCAGCATAAGGCAGGTGTCGCTTGGCAACAAAAGTAACCATGGTTACCTGCATCCCAAGCGACCGGTGGATTTCCGAGATTAGTCATTCATCTGGAAAAACACTTTTTAAAAAAATAAAAACTTATGTATCACAATACAACACTGTCTCTGCATAAATATTGTTATAATGATGAGATGCAATTAAATAGATCTTACTTGACTGGGACCTTTTTGCTCTGCCTCAAACTCAGAGAGCTCTAGGTCGCTTGTTTTCAAACACTGTGGGCTGCAGAGTTAGTGACACAGCCAGACCCTTGGCCAGGGGTCAAATGCTTTTACACTCTTCATTAGACAAATACCCTGGAGAAGCTTTAAATGTTACAGGAAAAGCAGTAGAGTTCCTTTGCATATAAATTGCCCAGTGAGATTGACTGTTCCTTCCCCAGAAAGATGGCATTGGTGTTCAGCTGGTACATATAATTGTTTGTTGATTAAAATCAAGGTTGCAAATAATCATGTGCCCACACTAATGCTCTCACACTTGTCATCTTATGCGCTGGCGATTTCCAAAAAGCAAAGGCGGCTCAGGGAGCACAGCATCCCGGAGGCCTGAATCAAGCCACAGCAGCAGGGACAGAGAGCAGCCAGGGTCACAAGCACCTTCCCTCTAGCACTTGCAGGAATGCGATTGTGTGGAATACACCCACATGATTTTAACAAAGCCAGAAAACCTCCAAAATCCTCAGCAGTCCGTGGCCACTACACCCCTGAGCAAAATTCCCTCCCAATTCCAGGCCTGGGAACCCCTTCAGCCCTGCACTTATATGTCTCATTGCACGCATCACCTGAGATACTAGTTTTGCCAGTCTCTTTCCTATCACTTCTTTCACCTGATGTTAAATAGCTGGAGTCAATAAAATCAATCTGTAGTTAGCATAGGCATGGATTTGTCCTTGCACAAAGGGTATACTCAAAGTGATTAGCTCAGTCATTCCTTATAGCGGCTTGTAAACAAATTATTGATTCTTGAGTGTTTGGCGTATACTAATTAGAATTAGATTTTACAGCAACAGCTCTCCTTACTTCATCAGAAGAAATTATAAAAACATACCAAGGAGGTCAGCTGGTAATTTAGAAATAATCTTTCTTATAATCTGTGATATGATGGCTACTTTAAATACAAACGTAAAGCAATAAGCAAATGAAGTAATGATAATACACGTTATATATAACTTATCTTGCCTTGACTAAACTAGTTTATTTTGTTTACCATGGGAATGAGGCAGCTCCTGCAATTTACTTTAATCTACTTATTCAACTTCTTTATTAAAATCATGCTTTTCAGCTGTGATCACTAAGCCAAATAATACAGTGTGAGCAAAAAGCTTATGAAAATCTGTATAAACTATTTTGATCAGTCTTAACCAAAAGATGAATTGGGTTTCAAACAATGAGCCTTTTTTTCTACGAAGCCTTTTAGGAAATCCCACTGCAAATATTCTTAAGCTTAAACGGTAGCTACTAAGGGTACCATTTGCATGCTAGAAACATTAAAGTTGATTTACTGTGCATTGCAGAGAAACACAGGAGAAAGGAGAAAAAAATTTCTGTGACTCACTTGTGCATTTGCAATACTGACACAGTCATAAACTACACTCTGATCAGTCTTGTGGTGGGGCTTCAGTGATGTTGGCTTCTTTGGATATAAGCATTTGGAAAGAGTTCCATAATTTCATAGGTTTTGCTTCATGAAGCCTAAATGTATATGCACATCTGTATGGTTTCCTTGCAGACACTGTCACACATAGTTGCACAGTAAGCAGAGATTCTGGTATAGCAATCAGGAAAACGCTTTTTCTCAATCAGAGATGTGAAGAAGGCACAAAGTGGTTTAAGCCTTAACAATGAGCGGTTCTTTATAAATGATGTATCATGGAAAGAGAAAAGTCTTAGACTAGATAATTAGAATTAATATATCTTATACTAAGGGGACAGCCATCTAGAAACAACCCAAAGAAATACTGGAACAAGACACACTATAATGGATGCTTATTATCAAAACCTGTTTGATTTAGACTCTGCAAATCTCATAACAAATTTATTTTCACATGACTGCCCAGACTTTCTGCTTTAGACTGGCTCAGAAATGCCTTGGCCTTTATCACAGTGTTACTGCATTTCTGCTTCCAAACCCAGCCAAAAGCAGAGGCACATCAGATTGCAAAAAATGAAGAAATAAATTATTTACTATGTAAAACAAATCTCCAATAAAGCCTGATTTCCTATAAATTTGTGCCTTGTACTTGATTGACTTTGGCCAGATGTGAGCACTTGAAGCACTGCTTTTCACAAACTGTGCTGTCCAAATGAAGTTTTTCATTCCAGTCTCCAGGCTTCTTTTTCATGCACATTCTAACAGAATATAAATTTCTACTGCAGGCTTTAATTAACAGACTTCTTCTCCTCTAACTGTTCATTTATTTGCATAAAACTGGGAGCTTAATTATTTTTGAGATCTCTACCATTTTGCCAAATGTAATAGAAATCAGACAGGACTTTCCATTTATTAGGGAGGATTCAGAAAATCACCATATATTCAGAGTAACCTCAGCACATACAATTGTGTAAACCTCATTTCTGTTTGACAAAAAAAGAAAACCACAAACACCCAACTAAAAAAAAAAAAAATTAAATCTTGGATTCCAAGATTGGTTTGACTGCATTAAACTGGAGGTTGCTATGTTAGCCTGGGTTTGCACTGTAAAAGATTCAGATCTCAATTTAAAATGTGAGGGTTCTTGGATCTTAGGACCTGTAACTGCCATAGGACTCTACAACATTTTTATTTAACTTTGTCTTTGACTTTTTTGTGCCATTATCACCTGGGAAGTTTTTGAAGACAGATTCTTGGTTCAGATCCCCGTGACTGCTATTAAGCTCTTCATATCTAAACAGTCTCTTAAAGGACGGAAAGCTTCTTTCTCCCATTTTCTCTTCATTATTAATCTATTCACTGAAGTGTTGGAGTTGGTTCTGAATGCTAAGGAGGAGCACCTCTTAGCTTGCTAATGAGGACAAACACAGCATAAGTATTTTTGCAAAATCCTAACAACTGTGACTAGCTTTAGAAGAATTTTCTGAGGTGATAAAATCGGTTCTTTATACAAAGGGGTGCTGAACTTTCCCAGAGGGGAAAAGTTCGTGTATGTGATTCTTGTACAACACTGGAATATTTAATTTTGAATGCAGTGTTAGAGCATACAGTTCCTACAATATGATCTAGAACAAGTGCTTTTACATTTCAGACTGCATTAAATGGATCATACCTCACCATTACTGAGCTTGTGGCTGAGCAGAAAATAGATCTCTCCCCAAGACAATGCCTGCAATTGTCTGTTAGTTTTGATTTTTCTTTAAAGTACATTTCACCACTTAATGTCCTTCAATTTAATAGGCCCATATCTGTAATAAACTGCATTTTTAACATCTGTTTTCACAACATTTTCCCCAGGGGTTTCAATGAAGTCCAACAATATTACACATAGTTTGTGAAATACGACAGTTCATGGACTAATTCAAGTGGACTAGAGTCACTGTGGTCGAAATCCATCACACCTACCTACAGTCTGGATTTTGGGGCTGAATGTGCCTGGACCAGAAGTGACTTCTCATGCTGCTGAGATTCCCTCACCTGCAACCACTGTTACAGCTGCTGTGCTGGAACTGAACCCTCAGGCCCTTGTCTATACCCAATTTGTCCACATTTGGTGCCTTACAGTGTGCACTAGCCTGAGAGGGCAAACAAGAGGGCACATATGTCTACAGCCTTTCTGAGACAGTGTGTCTCATTCTGGTTCCTGATCTGAGCTCTGCCTGTGTAATATCCAGTTAAGAGACATGGGATAAAAAGCGCAAACATTATTTGGAATAGAGATTTCCCCATTCCCCATGAGTTTTTCTCCTTCTGACTCTATGATCTTTTTGCAGTCTTTTCTGCACAATGATACAGCTTCATCCTCACTGTCAATTATCCAGCAGCCAGGTCCTCCCCAGACTCTGAGACAAGGAAGGTGTGGTTTCAACATCTCCCAGAACAAGGGTGATGGCCAAGGTCTCGCATTTCATTGGCGAGGTTTCTGATTTCCAGGCTGCTGAGCAAAGGTAGGTATTCCTTCAAAGGGAACTCAGGACTGGGAAACCCCAAGGGAGGTACTTTGCTGTGAGTCCCTCCATGCTAGAGTTTCAGCCATTGAACAAAGTGTAGAGTTGGTGACCAGGATGTGCCCAGTGTCCACCTTGCTGAAAATACTTTTCCAAATATTTGGAAACCTCTACCTTTTCTTCAGAGGTCAAAAGCAACTCTGGCTCACATAACACAATGGAAAATTGCCAGAGATTGTCTCCTCAGTGACAGGCCTTCTATATTGGCAAAGTAACAACCACCCATCTAAGATATTTAGAAAGAGTAAGATGTGGTAACAAATCAATAGAGTATTTTTTTCTGTCCATTGGAAAATACTCTTTAACACAAATCAATCCTCAATTAGACTACAGAAAAAAAACCTTACAAAAAATTTGTCTGCTTTGTTAGGCTTATTTGACATTGATTAGATTTTTGTAGCTTGTTTTGGGGGGCTTAATTTGTGTAGGCTGCTAACCTTGGCAAGAATGTGTATGGCATCTTGTAAGAGTGTCATCTGACTTACTTAGCTCCGATGTGATCTTTTCTTTCTATGTGAAATGTCAAGCAAAACCAATAACTGAGTCAAAGATAGAACCTTACACTTGATATTTTTGCTAGTTCACTGCATTTAGCTAACATTCTGAAATTCTTTTTCTCTGTGTAATTCTCTTGGAGCTTCTAAAGCCACTAAAAATAATACAACTGCATCATCACAAATACTGTCTATCCATGGCAGCACACGCCATCTTTGACATCTGTAGAATCACACACTAAATTGCTGCATGATATCTTCTGTGAACAGAAAGTGTTAATGCAAATTAACTGAAGGAAGAATTTTTAAGAGATGATAAATCACACTAAATTTTCATTGGTATTTCAGTGAAATGTATGGAAGATTCGATATCTGTCTTGATATTTCATTTTTTATAAACATGAGTAGCAAGAGAGACAAGCAAATAGTCCATTTTGTATACAAAAGTGTGTATCTGATATGTATATATACATATCAAATATTCAGATACACATAAGGAAAAAGGAGGTAAAAAAATGCCAGTTCTCCCAATGTAGCCCTCTTAAATTAGAAGACAGGCTCACAGATTTCACCTCAGAGATGATATTGGGAAATCTGGAAGAGGAGAAATTGGCAGTTGAAATTTATTTTAATCAAATTGCAAGATAATTATTGTTGGATATTCCACTTTGATATAGCTTATTTTCTGCTTGACACATCTGTTAAGCTCTAAGTGTTTCAGAACTGTTCTCAGTGAGAACCTGAAAGCACAGATTACTCATCACCACC
This sequence comes from Strix uralensis, assembly GCF_047716275.1. Classification (NCBI taxonomy): domain Eukaryota; kingdom Metazoa; phylum Chordata; class Aves; order Strigiformes; family Strigidae; genus Strix; species Strix uralensis. Next base: position 29,855,549 of record NC_133974.1, read on the forward strand.
TAATTTGCTAATGCCACAATCAAGTACATTTGTATTCCACTATATTTGCACCACATCTGCAACAAACATAATGTAGCTCAGGTCACAAAGTACACGACAGTGAAAAGGTAGCATTAGAAAGCTAACAAATTAGGCAACTGAACTTTCATTTATGTGGCTGAAAACATTGACAGTCCCAGGCTGGTTGTTCCTGTCTGTTGGAGGTTGCTGACCCCACAACCCTGCTGTTGGAGGAATCTGGTGAACAATCCCCAATTTACTTCGGGTAAAGGTGTTTGGACTGGTAAGCAGTCTTGTATCACTACTTTCACCATCTCAATGATCTTGCCTGAAAGTAGATTAGAAAACAAATGCACAAACCTTTTGGCAGCCAAGTCATAAACAAGTAGGTGGTACATTTGGGGCCCTTAACAGCTTCAGCTGAGACAGGTAGACTCAGAAGGAATGTTTGGCCATAGCCTGACTGATGCCTTTTATTTAATTTACATTCCTCATCCAAAGAGCCTGAGTTTTCTGCAGGCAAAAGATTTGTATTGGAATGTGTTTTGAGTACCTTTCTGAGGTCAGTAAAGAAAATATTTTTTGCTAAACAATCATCTCTCTTTGATGTAAGCCTTCTAAAGTTTTTTTCTTATTTTATTAAGGCAAATAGGAGCACACACGATCATATTCATGGGCTGTGACAGGGCATGGTAGAAGGAGCTTCCCTTCCAGGAATTAAACTGGTGCAAAGCTGAGGTATCATTTTCTAAGTAAGTCACCTACACACACATACCCACATCCAGAACAAACCAGTAGAACAAAGCAATCAGCGTTATTGATGCAGAAACTGATTAGCGAAAAGCAAAACAATGCTAAAGAAACACCACTGATTCTGGAGGTCAAAGAAATTACATTAGAGCAGCTTTCCTTATCATCCAGACCTGAATACTGAATTGTTCATAAATGCTTCAGTTATAGCCACACCTTGGACAGCATATACTGACCACTGTAGCAGAGTACTCTTAGCTCATTTTATTACTATTTCTATTATCCTTTCAGCTGGAAACATAGTTTTTTTTATCTAATATTTCAACACGACAGTATTAAGTTATGCAAAGCAAACAATTAGCTAATAAGAAGTTGCACTTAAGCATTCTGTGAGTAAGAAATGCCTCTTTTTTTTTTTTTTTTTGCTAAGTCCCTCTTTTTTCCTTTTTTTCTAACCAGCAGAAGACTACTATCTCTCTACAAAGTTGCTTGCTTCTTTATTTTGCAATTTTGGCAAAAATTTCCCCTTGAAATTACCAGTTCTAGCTACAAACAGAGATGAAACCCATGCTCAGGCACAGTGAGAGGCAACCACCATGTGAAGGTGAACCGGGAGCTAAGGGTGACCACAGTATAGGTAGCACCGCATCAGCAGGGCACTGTCCCACAGGAGCTGGTAACAGGGCCCCTCAATAGCCACAGACACAACGAAAGAGGAATCAGATCCAGGGTTCATCCAGGGAGCTCAGTCAGGAGCAAGGGAGATGGGGCTAGAGACATTCCCAAACCTACATCTGAGAGGTCCATCCAAGAGACTAGCCACATACAAGCATAAGTCTGAGGTCCATCCAGGATATAGGCATACCTACACCACAGCTGAAGCTTCAGGACAGAAATGAAAGACAAGGAGCCCTGGGGCAGAGGGTGGGAGTCCCAGGTGAGGCTGGTCAAGGCCATTAAGCTCAACTGGTGTTCTCAGGGCCCTGATATGTCTCACCGTGAATCAGCTGTAATGCATATTACAGGTCCTTCTTTATTGCAACTTCTCTACAGGAAAAAAATGTTCAGTCCAAGGGTTATACCAGTATCAGTGGTATCAAAAACATTTTTTACAAGTCTGACAGTAGAAAGTTTTATCTGATGTTACATTTCTTCTATCTATCTTGAAAGCCTTCTAAAAGACTACTATATGTCTTAGTACTAGATATATTCCAACATCATTTCTTATCTTGCCATGTATTAAACTATTATTATTTATCCCTTGTAGGTGTTTCAGTTAAGTTTTATGTTGTGGGTGCTGTACAAGTATAAATTAGAAAACCAGTTTCTATCCCAGCAAAAGTTAGTTTCTGCCCATAGTAAGCTTAGCTCAAGGCACTACAATAAATAAGTAGTGGAAAAAAGACACAAGAAGTCAGGCCGTGTGTTAACAAATGTCAGGAAAATGCATCTCCATCTTTTTCATTTAATTCTTCAGATGGAAATCACACCAAATTATCAGAAATCCCCTTTGGCTGTTTATGTCCAGCAATATTTCTGGAATACTGCTTCAGTTCAGTGTAAAATTCAATCCACATAATTATTGTTTTATTTCTTTCCCATCAAACATTTTCTAGTAATAAGGATTCCTGACACTGAATTTAAAACAAAAATGTTTTTCTTAATTGCCCTAGGATCTGACCTAGCATTACCCAATGTCCCCTCTGTTTACTGGCTAAGGCAGTGCCTTGTAATAATGGGAAATCTGTATCTACTATTTCTGAAGAGAAGCAGCCAAGGAATGTGAGATGTAGAGCAGATATTCTGCTCTTCTGAGACAAGTTGAGAACACAGATATCTCTGAGATAGTATCTTTAAATTCTACAGACCTGTGAATTTTGGGCATGAAATGTATATTTGTCACAAAGCTTTAACATGTATGGAAATTATTTAATAAAATAAACACAAAAATGGTTAGCCTAAGTATCTGGTCACCACATAACCTTCTGTTAGATATCCTGATTTTGTAAATAGCCTATAGAAAGAGGTAGGAATATAGATACTGGAATCATCCCCTCCAGTGTACGCGTTAAAAGGAAGTTTTCTAAAGTCAGCAAAAAAGAATCACTTTAAAAAAAAAAAAAAAAGAGGCTGGTATCTCGTTTGGAGATTTAGTGCCTCTCTTAAAACTGCCGTTAAGTTTACCTATACCCAGAGATCAAAAACTCAGACTTATCTGTAGAGGGTTTATTTTTAAAGCCACATTTTGAAGAATTCAACAGTGAGGACTATATTTAAAATGAAAACAAAGGCTGAGGACACAAAGCTGCCCTTTAAATTTTATGCATGAATCCGTTTGATGTCTCATCAGCTTTAACGAGGTGGATATGCAACCTCAGCACTCTCCCCTGCTTGCAGAAATTTAAGCCCAAATAACTGGTTTGTACCTTAAGCACCAGACAAGGGACTAACTGGATAAAAATGGTACTTGCCATCGTTTTTGCTGGTACTGTCACTGTACACAGAACAACAAAAAAGTCATCTGGCCACACAGCACAAATGCAGGAGAGGACATGACAAAGTAGGCAAAAACACTCTTTTGGATGAACAAGAGAGTAAACAGAGCTCTAAGCACTAATCCTTATCCAGAAGTGTTTTACATATCTACCTATGATGCTCTAACATCAACATTCATCACAAAAATATTTCAAAATCCAGGTCACTGTCCTTCCAGTGCACGCCCTAATTACTACTCTACAGGGTCAAGATCTCCTGTGCTCTGTCTTCACAGCCCAGGGAAATGGTCTGCTTTCCTTCTCCAAACACTTTATTTCCACAAAGAGCATGAGCAGAATGACTCGTCACTCACAGCACTGTCCACACTTGTCTGAAGGCAGGCTGCAGCAGAATATATAGGAATTATCCTTTTCTGGGATTTGCACATCTTTTCGACATAATCTAAACAGCATCAACCCTGTAACAACTTATAAGATAATATTAATAATAATAAATGCCCCAGAATCTGAAATAAAGTAATTCTGACTATTTTTATTGTGACCTCTACTTACTTTATGGTCTTGTGTTCCTGTATGTGTCGGCCTTATTGCCACACATCATCCACATGCTAAGTGGGTGTGATCTACCCATAGCATCTGTACCTGACTAAAGGGTAGGGAATTTACTGCACTGCTCCTCACAGCAGGAGGCAAACCCCAGCCAAAAGCAAGGCTTTTGGACCCTTAATACCTTAGGCTCCATTATAGTTACTTTTTGCAGGAGAAGGATCAAGTACAGTTTAAAACTTGGGGCTGGACATTGGTCCCACAAATAAATACAGGCAGGTCAAAGAACTAGCTCCAGAGTTCAGGCCAGCACAATCATGGATGTCAGATGACTTTAAGGAGACTAGGAATCCCTAAAGTCAGCTTGTAGCCTCCAAAAATACCAGTAACCAGAACAAGGGCAAAAGTTATTCAGTTTTAGATTCAAATTACTGCAGACAGTGAACTGCTGAGATGTTTGAGCATGTAATTGGGTTAGAAAATATTCCTCTGTATAAACTTTGGGAATTCTGTATGCTTTTCTGAGGGAAAAAATGTGTGAATACTTACAGATCTCCAAAATTGTTCCCTGGTATGAATCAAGATTTTTTTTTTTTTTCTGTTTTGCTTCTGAATGCAGTATACATACCTATTTTCTGCCTCTCCAAAGGCTGTTCAAGGCAGCCTGGCAGCCTGTGCTAAATGAGAGGCAAACAAGACTCCACGTGCATGGCTGGGGACTTAAGCCTTTCTTAAATGAACATAGGTTGTCTCAAGGGAAGAACATACCATGGCTGAGTTCTTTTATATCAGCTAACCCTTTCAGAAACCACACTGAAAGTCAAGAAATGAAACTGAGTTGTTGTACTTTGGTCTAGATTTTCACAAAGAAATAACCCTTATAATCTTCGTGCAAATAATAATACAAGGGGTAGCTGCAAGATATGATAATTACTTCTAATAGGAAACTCAGCTGGTTTTCTAAATATGGTATTTTATATACGAGCTCAGGAATCTGCATCTGAGATACCACAAAGCTTTCAGCAAATTATGTTCCTTCCTAGTGTTTCTTTATCATCTTACTTCCTTTTTTCCCCCTTCTTTCTTTACTCTCATTTCAGGAAGAGCCATATGTATATGCAGTGATTCTTTAGTTTTTCATGAGTCTGTATTGCTCTTCACACATATGCAAAGGATGACAGGTTGGTAAATCAAAAGTCTGAATTCTGGAGGTTTAATATATTTTAGTGTGAATTTTGATTCAATTAAGGTTTTAATGAATGCATAAAATTTAGTCTTCCCTTCCCTGTACTCTTCATAAGTTTGTCTTCCAACCAGGCAGCTGAAACAATACCTCATGACTATAACACCTACACACTCATCTACACTGATATGAAGAAGAAGATTCTGTGCATATTGGCCAGGACTGTTTAGGGAATAAGGAATGGGCGGAATTGGGAAGTGCCCCAAATGCTGGTTGAACAGCAAACTGGTAGGAAATCCAAATGTTAATTTTCTGGTTGCCAAACACAGTACCTAGAAAAATACTGGATACCTCATCAAAGAAAGTACTTTAGCTTACAAATTATTTGTTGCCATTATTTCTGAAATATCTGAACATTAAATATGTTTGGATAAATTAGGATTACTCTGGTAACAGAAGCAGACTACATTTGTCAGAGAGCTTATTTAACAAGGATGTTACTCTGTCAGCAAGTCCTTATCTGTGGAAAAAGATAATGAATGTGCATCAGGAATTTTTATTTTAATATTCTAATCTCAATATTCAGTGTTGACTTGAAGTCAACAATTCTACTGTGTTCCTGTAATGAATTTCTATCTTGTATAACAAGACTTTGAATCATATGTGTATAACAAATATGTCCAAGTTTAGGTGCATAACTGAAATCCAATAGGCAAAACACAACCATAATGAGGCTCCAGAGGTTCAAAAGAGTTAATGAAGAACAAATACCTAGACTTGTTTATGTTTCTTTTATGTTGGATGGTAGATTAAGAAGCAGTGCAGATTTACTACATATTTCTATTTGGATGTTTTTTCTTCTACAAATCATATCAAATTTCAGCCCCTTGAAACCATCATTTTTTATTCATGGGTATTTTAGCAAACTACATCTTTAAGAACATGCCAGTTACAGATACTTAAAACTGCTTTGTTATTCTAAGATGTCATCTCTTATGAAGTAATCTCCAGTTCCCATTACCCATCTAAACTTTCGCTGATCTTGGTAATTTTTACCCAAGCATAAAAATTTCTACTCATAACCAGCTGATATTTGACATACACCAATATTCTGACATCTTTTTCCAGACAAAGAAAATTCAGTCTCCACAATAACTCTAAAGATGGGTCATAGTAAAATTTGTCTATTGCTCAGAGATTAAATTCTGTTTTATTTCCAATTAAGAATGGCTATCAGAGAGTAAAATTGCAAAGAAAAATACTAGAAGGCAGATGCAATCTTGCCTCTTTGATTAAATTTAGGTATTCCTTCACTTGTCAAGTTTCACACAGTGAAGCTGAGATACACTTTGGTTCCTATTTCCTGCAGTTAAGACTACATACATTTACATTTCATGACAACTCTGCTTCTCTGTTATCTCACAGTCCCAAATGTATAACTGTTATCAATATAAACTAGTATGTCTAGCTTACAAGGTTAAGGAGCAAAAAAGATGTCAAAAGAGGGCTACAGGAGAAAAAATGTCTCTGTTGGAGAAACACAGTATCTTGCAGAGCTGAGACTATAAAATATGGAAGCTGTAGTCTTGGTGTCCAAGAAAATGGGAAGTTATTCATCAAAATCTCATTCTTGCCTAGCTTTCCATAAGTTTGCTGAGCCCTTTTATGAGGTACCTTTCCGTGAAGATATTCAACCTTAGGAAACTACTTCTGTCTTCACAATCAAGACATGTTAGTGAAGATTTGCAGTGAAATGCATACTGACTTTTATCTCTGGTTACAGTGATATCCAGGTCCTCTAAATTTGTAGCTACTGTAGATCTCTTAGATACTAGCTACTTGAATCTGATTTTTAAAAGTATAGTTTCTAGCTTTCATCCTCCCATGTCAACCACCAAAATGGAGTGTGATGTATTGCTTAGTCCACTGTCCACCACTGGAACCACAGAAAGGTGGTCAGCTGAAAACATTGCCCGGAGAGACTCAAATATCAACTTCCTGTTACTTCCCTGAGCTTTTCTTCATGACAGATTAGACACTGACAGGTGTCAGGTCTGGACTTTTCAGCATCATAAACATGGCTGAATCCTAACCCCTGATTAAGAACTATAAATTATTTTTATTATCATGAACAATAATCATCTTAAGGAATTAATATCGAAGCTCTACAATGAATTTAGATTTTCAAGAAGCTTTTGAAAATATTCTTTGACAAAGGCTCTATCAAGAGTTCAATGTCAAGGGATGAAGAAGGAAAGTCCTCTAATGGATTAGTAACTGGTCAAAGAACAACCAATAAGGATTAGGAATATACAGTAGAACAGTGGTTCTCAACCTGTGGTCTGTGGAATCCTGGGGGGGCTGCAATGTTATCACAGGGGGTCCACAAAGGCTTAAAGCAGGGGTGGGGAATGTCCAGTCTGGAAATATTTGTTCTGGCCCATAGCAAGCACTGCGCCGCCTTTTCCCATTAACAGATTAATTTATTTCCCCTTCTCTCCAAATCTGAAGACCCTTCATGAGAAAATTGAAATAAATACTTGATGCAGTCTAATGCTATAAATCTTGAATTAAGTCTTGGTGGCCCATGGCCACAAAAGGTATTTAAAGGTGTCCATGATGAAGGAAAGGCTGAGAACCCCTGCAGTAGATTTTTCCCAGAGAAGGAAGGTACCAGCAGAATCCCTTATGTATCTGTGTTTAGACATGTGGTTGTGGTAGTTTGACCTTGGCTAAATGCCAGGTACCCACCAAGTCACTCTATCACTTCCTCTCCCTTCTCCTTTTCTCTCAACAGGGCAAAGAGGGGAAAGAAAATAACCAACCCTTGTGGGTAAAACAAAAGCAGTTTTAATATAAGCAAAGCGAAGCAAAGGTCCGCGCACGGAAGCAAAAAAAAGAAAACAGATTTATTCTCTACTTCCCATTAACAGGCGATGTCGGGCCTTCTCAGAAAGCAGGGCTCCAATATGTGTAGTGGTTGCCTCGGAGGACCAAGGGTGACCCCACCCCCTTCCTCCTTTCTCCCAGCTTTATACTGAGCAGACGTCATATGGTATGGAATATTCCTTTGGTCAGTTCGGGTCAGCTGTCCTGGTTGTGTCCCCTCCCAAGATCTTGTCCACCCCGTCCCACTGTGGGCGGGGAAAATTGTCGGAAAGAGTCTTGGTGCTGTGTAAGCACTACTCAGCAGTAGCCACAACACCAGTGTGCTATCAACACCCTGCCAGCTCCCAACATAAAACAGCACCATGAGGGCTGCTACAGGGGAAAACCACTTCTGGCTCAGCCAGACCTGGTACAGTGGTATTAATATTATTCTTAAACAATCTGGTTAAGAGTTAAAGAATGAGGCAAGAAATCTCCAAATGGCACAAAATTGGCCAATGTGATGCCCATATATAAGAAGGGTCGGAAGGATGATCCAGGAAATTACAGGCCTGTCAACTTGACTTTGGTGCCCGGGAAGCTGATGGAGCAGTTCATCCTGAGTACCATCACACAACACATGCGGGACAACCAGATGATCAGGCCCAGTCAGCATGGGTTTATGAAAGGCAGGTCCTGCTTGATAAACCTGATCTTCTTCTACGACAGGGCAACCTGCTTATTGGATGAGGGAAAGGCTGTGGATGTTGTCTAACTTGACTTTAGTAAGGCCTTTGACACCATTTCTCACAGCATTCTCCTGGTGAAACTGGCGGATGGGCTTGGATGGGCACACGCTGCGCTAGGTAAAAAACTGTCTGGATGGCCGGGCCCAAAGAGTTGTGGTGAATGGAGTTAAATCTGGTTGGTGGCCGGTCACGAGTGGTGTCCCCCAGGGCTTGGTTTTGGGGTCACTCCTGTTTAACATCGGTACTGATGATCTAGATGAGGGGATCAAGTGCACCCTCAGTAAGTTTGCAGACGACACCAAGTTGGGTGGGAGTGTTGATCTACTCGAGGGTAGGGAGGCTCTGCAGAGAGATCTGGACAGGCTGGAGTGATGGGCTAAGGCCAGCTGTATGAGTTTCAATAAGGCCAAAGGCCGGGTGCTGCACTTGGGCCACAACAACCCCCAGCAGCGCAACAGGCTTGGGGAGGAGTGGCTGGAGAGCTGCCAGTCAGAGAGGGACCTGGGGGTGTTGATGACAGCCGGCTGAACATGAGCCAGCAGTGGGCCCAGGTGGCCAAGAAGGTCAATGGCATCCTGGCTTGTATCAGAAATAGCGTGGCCAGCAGGGACAGGGAAGTGATCCTGCCCCTGTACTCAGCACTGGTGAGGCCGCACCTCGATTACTGTGTTCAGTTTTGGGCCCCTCACTACAAAAAGGACATTGAATTACTTGAGCGTGTCCAGAGAAGGGCAACGAAGCTGGTGAAGGGTCTGGAGCACATGTCATACGAGGAGCGGCTGAGGGAACTGGGGTTGTTTAGTCTGGAGAAGAGGAGGCTGAGGGGAGACCTCATCGCCCTCTACAACTACCTGAAAGGAGGTTGCAGAGAGCTGGGGATGAGTCTCTTTAATGAAGTAACAAGCAATAGGACAAGAGGTAATGGCCTCAAGTCGTACCAGGAAAGGTTTAGACTAGATATTAGGAAGTATTTCTTTACAGAACAGGTTGTGTAGGCATTGGAATGGGCTGCCCAGGGCAGTGGTGGCGTCCCCATCCCTGGAGGTATTTAAGAGTCGGGTTGACATAGCGCTCAGGAATATGGTGTAGTTGGAAACTGTCAATGTTAGGTTAATGGTTGGACTGGATGATCTTCAAGGTCTTTTCCAACCTAGATGATTCTGTGATTGTGTGATTCTGTGAAAATGAATTACAAGAGTCAGCACTGGAACTGACAAGAAGAAACTGTAGAATGGTCTTACGGTACAGAATATCTGAATGAGAGAGGGGCAAACAAAATTCATTCTTCATGAATGCAAATTCATGCCTATCATCGTGAAGGGAAACAAACTGTAAGTTGACAAGCATAATACTGGATTTCAAAAGTGATCCTGAAAGTAGATCTTATGGAAAATTCTTTGAAAATATCTTTTCAATGTTCAGAAATTATCAAAACAGAAAATAGAATAGCAAGAACCATTCTGAAAACAGTAAAGAATCAAATGGAAATAAGGTACTGTGATTCTACTCCAAAAGAACACAGTAAAATTGGAAAATAAATATAATTGGGGATTTAGAATATTTTCACATGGGGGGAGATTAAACAAATTAAGATTCTTCAGTATGGAAAATAAATAAATATGGGAAAATTGAAGAGAAGTATGTAGAAACTGTGAAAGGCATAGAGAGGTTGAACAGGGAATAACTATTCACTGTTTCCCATAACACAAAGACAAGGTGGAACAAAATGAATTTACCAGGCAACTGGTTTAGAACAAATAAAAGGAAGTATTTTTCATGTGACATATAATTAAACTGAAGCACTCATTGCCACAGGATGTTGTCAATGCCAAAAGTATAAAAGGGCTCAAAAAGCAATTAGACAAAATTAATGGAAGAGTGAATGGAAAACCTCCATTCTGAAAATCCCCAAGTCTCAGATTGCTGAAATTTATAAGGGTATAACCACAGGAAAAATCATTCTGTGCTTGTCCTCATTTATTGTCTTTCCCAAAGTATCTACTAGTAACCATTGACAGAGACAGATCAGTGAGCTAGACAGATGTTTGTCCTGATCTAACAAAGTTGTTCTTGTAATTTGACACAAGAATTCAACTTTTTTTTCATTGGAAGTATGAATAATAGAATCATAGAATGGTTTGGGTTGTAAGAGACCTTAAAGATCATCTACTTCCAACCCCCCTGCCATGGGCAGGGACACCTTCCACTAGACCAGGTTGCTCAAAGCCCCGTCCAACCTGGCCTTGAACACTTCCAGGGAGGGGGCATCCACAACTTCTCTGGGAAACCTGTTCCAGTGTCTCACAGTAAAGAATTACGTCCTTATAGCTAATGTAAATCTACCCTCTTTCAGTTTAAAACTGTTACCCCTCATCCTGTTGCTACATTCCCTGATAAAAAGTCACTCCCTATCTTTCCTGTAGGCCCCCTTTAAGTACTGGAAGGCCCCTATAAGGTCTCCCCGGAGCCTTCTCTTCTCTAGGTTGAACAACCCCAACTCTCTCAGCCTGTCCTCACAGGGGAGGTGCTCATCATCTTTGTGGCTCCTCTGGACCTGCTCAAGCAGGTCCATGTCCTTCATATGTTGGGGGCCCCAGAGCTGGACACAGTACTACAGGTGGGGTCTCACGAGAGCAGAGTAGAGGCAGAGAATCACCTCCCTCGACCTGCTGGCCACACTTCTCTTGATGCAGCCCAGGATAAGGTTGGCGTTTGTCATGGATGAAAGTATTAACATGGTAATGATTTAGCAGCAAATCAAGATTTATTAATGACTAGAAACACTTAATCATTAACCAATTTAAGATTTACAAAATAATTCGGTTAAAATAGCAACTTGTCTACAGATTCGAAGATGACAAGATTCATACTAACTTACTACATGGTACCTTACATCTACATATATACATGTGTATTCACAAATACAAAACATACAAACACACAAAGTATTTGGATCCAGTATTGCACCACCACAGCTTTCTGGGCTGCGACGCACATTGCTGGCTCATAGTCAGTTTTCCATCCACTACTACCCTCAAGTCCTTCTCCGCAGGGCTGCTCTCAATCCACTCATCACCCAGCCTGTATTTGTGCTTGGGATTGCCTCAACCCACGTGCAGGACTTGGCACTTGGCCTTGTTGAACTTCATGAGGTTTGCACAGACCCACCTCTCAAGCCTGTCAAGGTCCCTCTGGATGACACCCCTTCCCTCCAGCGTGTCGACTGCACCACACAGCTTGGTGTCATCAGCAAAGTCACTGAGGGTGCACTCAATCCCACTGTCCATGTCACTGACAAAGATGTTAAACAGCACTGGTACCAGTACTGATCCCTGAGGAATACCACTCTTCACCTCTTTTCCCTTGGACATTGAGCCATTGACTGCAACTCTTTCCAACCATCCAGCCAATTCCGAATCATAGAATCATAGAATCATTCAGGTTGGAAAAGACCGTTGGGATCATCGAGTCCAAACATCAGCCCTACTCTACAAAGTTCTCCCCTACACCATATCCCCCAGCATCTCATCTAAATGACCCTTAAACACATCCAGGGATGGTGACTCCACCACCTCCCTGGGCAGCCTATTCCACTGTCTGACCACTCTTTCTGTGAAAAATTTTTTCCTAATGTCCAGTCTAAAACTCCCCTGTTGCAGTTTAAAGCCATTCCCTCTTGTTCTGTCACTAATCACCTGTGAGAAGAGACCAGCACCAACCTCTCTACAATGTCCTTTCAGGTAGCTGTAGAGAGTGATGAGGTCTCCCCTCAGCCTTCTCTTCCTCAAACTGAACAGTCCCAGCTCCTTCAGTCGCTCCTCATAGGATTTGTTCTCCAGGCCCTTCACCAGCTTCGTTGCCCTCCTCTGCACTCACTCCAGCACCTCGATATCTCTCTCGTATTGAGGTGCCCAAAACTGGTGTGGCCTCACCAGTGCCGAGTACAGGGGGACTATCACCTCCCTACTTCTGCTGGTCACACTATTTCTAATACAAGCCAGGATGCCGTTGGCTTTCTTGGCCACCTGGGCACACTGCCGGCTCATGTTCAGCTGCTTGTCAATTAGAACCTCCAGATCCTTCTCTTCCACACAGCTCTCCAGCCACACCTCCCCAAGCCTGTAGTGATGCATGGGGTTGTTGTGGCCCAAGTGCAGGACCTGGCACTTGGCCTTGTTGAAGCTCATCCCGTTAATGGTGGCCCACTGATCCAATCGATCCAAGTCCCTCTGTAGTGCCTCCCTATCTTCATGCAGATCGACACTCCTGCTTAACTTGGTGTCATCTGCAAATTTACTGATGATACACTCTATGTCCTTATCAAGATCATCAATAAAGATGTTGAACAGAAATGGTCCCAACACCGAGCCCTGAGGAACACCACTTGTGACCCTCCGCCAGCTGGATTTAGTTCCATTGACCACCACTCTCTGGGACCGTCCATCTGGCCAGTGCTTGACCCAGCAGACTGTTTGCTCATCCAGGCCATGGGCAGCCAGTTTTTCTGTGAGAATCCTATGGGGAACTGTGCCGAATGCTTTTTGAAAATCCAGGTAGATAATATCCACAGCTTTTCCCTTGTCCAACAGTTGGGTCATCTTGTCATAGAAGGAGATGAGGTTTGTCAGGCAGGACCTGCCTTTCCTAAACCCATGCTGACTAGGCCTGATCCCCTGGTTGTCCATTATATGACTTTTAATGACACTCGAGATGACCTGCTCCATGACCTCTCTGGCATCGAGGTCAGACTGACAGGTCTATAGTTTCCTTGATTGTCCTTTCTGCCTCTCTTGTAGATGGGTGTCACATGTGCCACCCTCCAGTCCAATGGGACCTCCTCAGTTAGCCACGATTTCAGGTAAATCATGGAAAGCAGCTTGGTGAGCACATCTGTCAACTCTTTCAGCACCCTTGGGTGTAACCCATCCAGTCCCACAGATTTGTGTGCATCCAAGTGGTGAAGCAGGTCTCTGACCACTTCCTCTTTAATTGTGCTGACCTTATTCTGCCTCCCCTCCCCATCTCCCAGCTCATGAGGCTGGGTGTCCAGGGAACAGCCAGTTCCACTGCTAAAGACTGAGGCAAAGTAGGCGTTGAGCACCTCAGTCTTTTCGTCATCCTTAGTTACCATGTTTCCCTCTGCATCCAATAAAGGAGGGAGATTTTCCCTAATCCTCCTCCTGCTGTTAACAAATTTATAGAAACATTTTTTATCATCCTTAACAGCTGTAGCCAAGTTGAGCTCTAGCTGCACTTTGGCTCTCCTAACGTTCTCCCTGCATAACTTCACTACATCTTTATAGTCTTCGTGAGAGACCTGGCCTCTCTTCCAAAGGCAATAGATTCTCCTTTTGTTCTTGAGATCCAGCCAAAGGTCTTAGCCAGACCGGTCTCCTTCCCTGCCTGCTTGTTTTTCGGCACACAGGAACAGCCTGCTCCTGTGCATTGAAGACTCCTCTCTTGAAGTATGTCCAGCCTTCCTGGACTCCCATATCCTTCAAGGCAGCCTCCCAAGGGATTTTGTTAATCAGTCTTTTGAACAGGTCAAAGTTTGCCCTCCAGAAGTCTAAGGTGGCAGTTTTACTAACCCCTCTCTTTGTTTCTCCAAGGATCGAAAATTCAATCATCTCATGATCACTGCACCCTAGACAGCCTCCAACCTTTACTTCCCCCACCAGCTCTTCCCTGTTCACAAGAAGCAGGTCCAGGAGGGCACCTTCCCTGGTCGGCTCACTCACCAGCTGTGTGAGGAAGTTATCCTCCACACATTCCAGGAACCTCCTAGATTGTTCCCTCTCTGCTGTGTTGTGATCCCAGCAGATACTCGGGAGGTTAAAGTCCCCCACAAGAACAACAGCAAGTGACTGTGAGATTTCTCTCAACTGTCTATAGAAAGCTTCATCCACCTCACTGCTTTGGTTGGGAGGTCTATAGCAGACTCCCACAGCAAGATCTGCTTTGTTGGCCCTTAACCTAATCCAAACACTCTCACCCCGTTATCACTATACTTGATTTCTGAGCTCTCATAGCATTCTCTAACATACAGGGCCACTCCACCACCTCTCCTTCCCTGTCTATCCCTCCTGAAGAGCTTTTAGCCATCGATTGCAGCACTCCAGTCATGTGAGGCATCCCACCACGTTTCTGTTATAGCTACTATGTCATAGTTCTCGTGCTGCATCATGGCTTCAAGCTCCCCCTGTTTGTCGCTCATACTGTGTGCATTGGTATAGATGCACTTGATGCACCAAGTGGCCCATCCGTCAGGACCATGTCTCTCCAATTTAGAGATAAGGATGTCATGCGGGACAGTGTCAGATGCTTTGCACATGTACAGGTAGATGATGTCAGTTGCTCTTCCCTTATCCACCAATGCTGCAACCCTGACGTAGATGTCCACCAAATTTGTCAGCTGTGATTTGCCCTTAGTGAAGCCATGTTGGCTGTCACCAATCACCTCCTTATTTTCTATGTGCTCTAGCATTTTTTTTGAGAAGGATCCACTCCTGGTGAACTTCACTCCTATTCTCAAGTGAGCATATTATAAAACAAAAGTCATGGTTGGACTGTTTATCAGTGATTGGATAATGGTTGCAAATTAGTGATGAAATTACTTGTTTGATGCTGTCCCAACTCTGGCAATGAGTGGAAGCTCTTGTCATTTGATGGTAGAATTGATGTGGTCAGTCTGATTCCCAGAGATGAGATGATTGCATCCTAAAGCCATATTCACAACTAAAACTCCAAATCAAAAGGACCTTGGTTCAATATACTGCAGCCCTCTTCATTAGCAAAGGCACATTGACTGGGGTACATCACAACACTTTCACTGACAATCATTTGTTGTGTGCAAGGTCTTAGGATGTGCTTCTGTAAACCCTCAGTAATGTAATTGGAGAGTAATTTTCTGAAAATTATTGACACTATCCAGGCTTATTCCCTGCACCTACCAGTTTTCAGGACTGGGGTTCTTGTCTAATTTTAAGTGGTTAGGGATTTAAAATTTCAGATAATTTCTCCTTTCAGAGTCCATGGAAGAGCTTCAATCTAGACAATAGCAAGTGACAAGACAGGGGTTAATGTAGAGAGTATCAATAGAGCCCGTGTTATTGGACTTCATTACTTTCAGAGATGAGACTGAACTGGAGTTTTGCCTATTCATTTAATATGTGTTTTCTTAACAGATAAGGAGGCACTGTGCTGTTGACTAGTCCAGGGAAGGTGATGGGGTAGTCAGAAAAAGAAAAAAAACAGAAGCAGAGATCCTTTCACATTTGTATTACTAATGCTTTGGTTTGTACGATGCCCCCTGGACATAGTGGAGGATTTAGAAACCATTGAAAAATAATAATTAGTTCAGAAAAGACAACACTACTGAGGTTTCATGCTGATAATAAACTGTTAATTTTTTTAAGCTGTGTATCTCTTTTTCATTTTTCTGCATGTTTTGCATGAGTGTACTTCCTCCTTGACTACTGTGAGGAATTGAAATACTGTAATCATTATTTTGTGGAATATACTTGTTTTCCATCAGTACTATTAAATAATGTTGCTCAGAAGCCAGGCGGATTACTGGACATGTGGGCTCTGAGGCATATTGTGCTCTGTAAAAACAATCACTAGCAGTTCAGATAGCACAGATGATAAACCAGATACAGACAAGCAACAGATTTTAGATCCCTGACAAGGAAAGATGTAAATCAAGTTCAAATGGTTACAACACTGATAAATCCATAACTATGAGGTTCCATGAGAACAGAACAAACAAGGCTGTTTTCTAATAGTTTAATAGGGTTTAGTTGCTAAATGTGGTGGGAATAGACAATCTCTTGATAGCTGCAAAATTCTAGACGATCTAAGACATGACTACATGCTTCCTGCCAGTTTGCTTTAGTCACATTACCGCACAGAGTCATAGCTGTAAATTTGCCAACAATGTCAATTTTTTACTTACTGCTGAAATGAGCCTATGAGATCTCAGGTCCAGATGAATAGGCAGCAGTGGGAGGATGGCACAAACTGCTTGTGCAGATATGGCACTGGGGTTATGTTTCTCGGTGATCAGCATCTGAAAGCCATCAGCAAGCAGCTAATTGTCTGTAAATTACTGTATTTACCAGTTCAGCGGGGCAAATTCTAACCTAATGATATTTAAATTCAATACACCTGCTACACAATCAGACAGACCATAAATTAATTACTTTTAAATTACAGCTTTCTCACTACAAAAGCAAACAAATAAATGAGACAAAATAATGTTTTAATTTGCTCTTTCAAAGCTAAGTTCATCATTTGCAGTGTTTACACATTGATGGATTGCTGAGATCTGGATTCACTCAAATGCCACCTAACAATACTGCACCCATAGTGAAAAGGACTGATTTAGCTGGAATCTTGTAAAAGGTTTTCACTCCAGCTGTCTATTTCTGCCCTCTCATGAAATAACTGCTAACTTAGCACTAAGTGGCAAAACCAGCATACCTCTAAACATTTTGATCATATTTGCTTAATTCACTTCTTTTTCTGGTTTTGGTCATACTTGTGACTTAGAACCAAAGTGTATCTGCAAAAAGGATCAGTTTTGCTCTGCAAATTTTTGGGAGGCTCATACAGCTATGAAATAGGAAATAATTTGTTTATATCCTATTTCTCATTCTCTTTCTAAGGGTACGAACACATCACTTTTTATCATGCTCCTACCTTAAACCTTCCCCATGGTTCTGAGATAAAACAGTTTGTCAGTCTAATATTACAATCCTGCTGTGCCTTCTATACCTTCAGAGGCACACAAATAAACCTTTTAATCCTTTAAATACCATGGAAGTGTCTCTACTTGTTCTTTTGCTACGTTTTATTATCTTTGTGTGTGATACTTTCTTATTCAAACTCTTCGAAACCATGTTTCTTTTCCAGCCCTAAAGCAAAAGGGTAATGCAACCACCTTTCCTGCCATTTTTAATCTGTTAGGTTATTAGCACTGAGGTGTTTGCAATCACAATCTGTGGCAACACATCTTGTTAGAATTTATGAAAAATGAAATACCTCACTGCCAAGACAGGTCTACACTGTACATTTTGATAAACTGCTAATGAGTGCATTTTGATAAATGTAACCATATATTCTGAGTAGCTGGTAAATACAGTAAAATATAGCTGCATGTTGATGTCTTTCAGATGTTGATACCTCATCCAGAACACCTTATTTCTAAACTAGTTCTTTGCCTAGGCACAACTGGATCAGACAAACCACACAGTTCCCTGAAAGTATCATACGCTGAATAGCACAGATTCTGAGATATAGGGCTGGTCCAATGGAATACTTCTGCTGATGCCTGTTTTCTGTGCCCCCTGTGAGATATTAAAGCCATATTCAGAATAGTCATCCAGTGCTCTCAAGTCTTATGCCCTGAGTGCAGAGGAGGATTAAATTAATGTTTGAAGCTGTTACTGACTTTAGCTGCTTGCCTCACTACTTCTCTGAAGGACCACCATGGACACCTGAGGGACCTCAAGAAAGGAAGGATATTTAAAAGGTCTGTGGGAAACCCTATCAGATCTTCCAAATTATGAGAAGATGGCTTTATCCTTCCTGGGGATGAAGACCTTGTTTCTGGATCGGTTAATGGCTTTTCTGAATAGCACACAAGCATCTCCTAATGTAAGGCTATTTGCTACAGCGGAAAACAAGGAAAATTAGCTTCAGTGTCCATAGGGAGATCTACAGCTAGCCCAGGTGACCAGTACTGTTGGTCCTCTTTTATGAGCATGTATGTGTGTCTCAATGCTTTGGCTTCTGTTTTCCATTTTATGGGCACACAACCAGGCTCTGGGTATTCTGCAAACAGGAACATCTTGCAGGTTGGACTTACACCCATTCTCCTTCTAGAGATACAGTTATGAAGTTATAGCTATGAAGTCCAGCACAGAATCCTCCCCCAGGCTTCATTTAATCTCTGGAGCTGTGGCCTGTCTGTGCAAAGTCCACATCTATCAACATCCCTGTCACATTACGGCCACTGATTTCACAAACTGAACACAGTCTTTCCTTCACATGCAGGCACCAAGCTTTTTACTACAACTCTTCACTCTCTTCCACTTGACCTATCCTATCACTTCTGGAAGTTTTTCTCCCCCAGCAAAATCAGTTAATCTCCAGGGAAGGAACAATAACCCCCTCCTTGGAGAAGGATATCTAGCAGACAAAAAAAAAATAAATTGCCAGTCATCTTATGATATGCACACTTTCCAAAACTTTGCTTTTCCAGTGACTCATGGATGATAGTATTTCTTGCCTGGGTGCTTGTCTTTCCTCGCAGTACCACGTTCTGAAACATTACTAGACATATGCATCCAGTCTTCTCTTGGCTTGAGCAAATAGGCATTTTCATATTCTTGCCTGAAACACTAATTGTCCACCTTGCTGTGCTATGGTTGACCGTTATGGTCTTAGGTGTTCCAGAATATCAAGGAGAAAGACACTCCTGAGCTCACAGCAGAGCACGGCAGGAAATGAAATCAATTCTCCAAGACCTAACACAGGCTCAAGTAAAGAATTGCTAACAGCCACTCAGTCTTCCTTAGTATGTGATACATGGGAATGTCACTGTCTCCATTTGAAACTTCTGCATCCATTCACAATCCTTACAGCACAACTATCTGCTAGCATTAATTTTTCTCTTTAGAAACTCGGAAATTGAGTGGAATGAGGACGGGCCTAACAGAGGTGGTGATGAAGTTAGCAGGTCCCAGCCAGCCAGTCAGTCTGGACTGCACAATTTCTGTAAGTGCTGTAAGTGTCTCACTGAGCTCAGCAGTGATTCAGTGGCTGGGGACACGTCAGTACTCACATGCCTGAAACAGAAATATCATCACCTGCAAAAGTCCTTCCAGTGCAGTGTTTATGCTCTCACTCCAGCCCAGGTGAGAAGTTAGATAGAAGCAGTGGCTACATCTGGAAGAGTCAGCTTCCAGTGCAGCTGCCTCCTGGGGCAGGAGCTGAGCTCTGAAGCAAAAAGCAGATAGAAAAAGCCTGGATATGGCAGATTTGTGGAAAGTAAAGGGAAAGTTAGACACAAGACAACCCAAAAGATCACATAAAATACACAAGGAAAACTGACACAAAAGCATAATATATGATTTTTCCAATGCAGGTAGTGACCATTCATGACCTGACCTTGCATGTACATGTTGAATTGGCCCTACTCTGCTCTACCAGATAATTTGGCTCTGCGCAGATATAGTATAACTGCTTTTATCATTAGACTTCACAACTACGTCTAAAATCAGATACACCTTATGTTCTCAAACCTGCAGGTTTTATAAATTCATATTAAAATTCTACCAGATACAAACTAAAGACCGTCTTTTTTTTAATACAACACTCTAGATTCATTTTTGTTAAGACTTATGGAAAAGTATAACATGACAAAGAGCTTGCTTTTGCTTTTGTATCTTTAAAACACCAACTTGAGAGCTTTTTCATTGACTAACAAACTGTGTGTACATATAGATAGAATTATACATGCACACACTACTCTCTCTATATATGTATGTATATATGGTAACCTCCTGATGTTTTGGGAATTTCAGCATCCTATAATCGTGACTTATACACAATACTAACAAAACAATAGGAAACAGGCCTGGAAAGGATCTTGGGAGGTCATTTAGTTTTTCTGTCTGCTGGAGTGCAGGATCAGCTTTGTCACAGTTGATGAAGTTTGTCTGTTCCATAATTAAAAGCTTTCAGTGATGGATATGCCTTGGTCCCCATTAAAAAAGAATAAAATTGTTTCAGTGCTAAGGTTGGAATTAAAACATTAAATTTAAAAATCTTCAAGACAGAGTACAATTTTTTTTCCTTTTGTTTATGCTTTGTTATAACAAAGTTCAGTACCTTGGTTTTTGCCCAATTTGACGATTTGAGACACTGAACAACATTTCTTATCAAAACCAATAGCATTGAATAAAAAAAGGACTTGGATGGTATTGGTTACAATGACATAGAATTCTACCAGCCTAAATCCCAGTAGAAAGAAAAAGTCAGAAAGACTCTCATTTATCTAATGAGAAATGCATTTACTACAATTTTTCAGATTTTTCAGACTTGTGTTTACTAGATCCTTTCTACTAACTGTAAATGCTATCCCAAAGTCCCTTTCAGCTAAGTGAGGCTAAGCTGGTGGTAAGAGACTGACAAGTTAATAAATCAACTTATTCTGCAATTAAAATTGCTTGACTATATATGTGAAGTGAAAGAAAGCTTAATTTTCTTTATCTTCATGATTGCTCCAACAGTAGAGAGTTGTAACAGAAATATTAAGATTGGCATGGGCTGAATTACATACAGAAAAGTTTGTGTGCAAAAACACCACAAGAAGGGGTACTAGTGGATGAAAAGCTGGACATGAGCCAACAATGTGCACTTGTAGCCCAGAAAGCCAACCATATCCTGGGCTGCATCAAGAGAAGTGTGGCCAGCAGGTCTAGGGAGATGATTCTCCCTCTTTACTCCACTCTCATGACAGTCCGCCTGGAGTACTGTGTTCAGCTCTGGGGGTCCCCCAGCATAAGAAGGACATGGACCTGCTCAAGCAGGTCCAGAGGAGGACACGAGAATGATCAGGGAGCTGGACCACCTCCCTTATGAAAACAGGGTGAGAGAGTTGGGGTTGTTCAGCCTGGAGAAGAGAAGGCTCTGAGGAGACCCGATTGCAGCCTTTCAGTACTTCAAGGAGGCTTATAAGAAAGATAGGGAAAAACTTTTTAGCAGGGCCTGTTGTGATAGGACAAGGGGTAATGATTTTAAACCAAAAGAGGGTAGATTCAAACTAAATGTAAGGAAGAAATTTTTTACCATGAGGGTGATGTAACCATGGAACAGGTTGCCCAGAGAGGTGGTAGATGTCCCATGACTAGAAACATTCAAGGTCAGACTGGATGGGGCCCTGAGCAACCTGATCTAGTTGAAGATGTCTCTGCCCATGACAGAGGGGTTAGACTAGATGACCTTTAAAGGTCCTTTCCAACACAAACTATTCTATGATTCTATGATTCTAGAAGAAACAATAGAGTAAGAGCTAAAAGAAGAGCCTGTGTTGATGGCAAAGTACAAAACTGACAGCAATCAAACTGGCAAAAGCTGAGGAATGTGATTTTGTCAAGATCACAGGGCCTTGACCATGAGGTAATAGAGTTGTAGTGCTGACTAAATTATTTCTTGATAAGAGAATGATCATTATTATCTCTTCTATTAGCTATGTTTTAGAAAGTAGAGCTAGAGCTCTGATTGAATTTGAAGGATCTCAAATCTTTATGTGTAGTTAGGCATATTTGGAGCAAGATTTTCAGATTGGATTCCTCTGAAGTCTTAACAGCTGTTTTGGGTAGTTTTTGGATCCTACTATGGCAAAGGTGGAAGCCAAGCACTGAGATGCTTAAACTGGGACAGTGCAGAAACAATAACTCTGAGCATCAAGGAAACAGTCAGGATGACTTGCTGAAATGAAGCACTTACAGCCACCACGTGAAGGTTTTTGATGTATGACTGCACTGCGTATGAGATTAAGACACCTAAATTTAAGTGTTATAGCTATGTCAGCTGTGGAACTGTTCTATTTGCTAGTAAGGTTATAGCCTTAATGTCTGCTCTAAGGTGAACTGAACTGCTCTTTAGACTCCAACTGTGTTGATTAGATTTACATTGGCTATAATGGGGCCATAGGCACGTCTGTATGCATCTAAATATGAAAATCTAAATTTAAGGGTCTTAATGTCTAGCCAAGTATCAATCATGCATAAGTCTTGCTCTAGATGCCATTAGTCTTTCTTTGTATGTGCCTCTAGATCACATTTCTGCAACAGTTTATGAATGTCCCTCCTTTTCATGATTGACATTTTTACTATGACTAATTTGTAATTTTTTTCACTTTGTTCAAATAACAGCACTAAATATGGGTAATTCATGCTTAAATTCAATATTTCTTGAATTAAAGTTTCATTTTGTGTAGTACAACTGTTTCACACAGTTAAAAATTTACATATTTGTAACTGCTCTAGTTGTTTGGTGGTAGCTATGCTTAGTGTAACAGGGTACCATACTCTAGGTTAATGTTTCCTGAAAATTTAACAATGGAGAGACTATGTGACATGAAATTCAGTATATCTGGAGCAATTACTTATAGTTTAGCTCCCATAAGTTTTCCATTATTCACAGATAACCTGCCATAGAAGAATGTTCAGATATTGCTATTGTAACAGATCAGATTGCATTTTTCTTTTTATAGTGAGAGTAAACTCTTGTTCTTGGAAGTCCTGACAACAATGATATCTGAAATCTCTTGCTTAGTCACATAGCAACATTCATGTCTAACGATAAAGTAAATTTCCCCCACATTTGGCTGCCAATAGTTTCAGTGCTGAATAAAATACTCCGAGTTTCCAAAGACTGAGATTAAATCTGCCCTTTTTTCATGCTCTTCTTGCTTGTAAGCTCTCTATGACTGTCCTGTGTTAGAGTACAAGTAGAAAGCAAGACTTTGGGGTTTTATTAGCAGTTCTTTGCTTATTGTTCAGACCTGTGCAGTCCCTTAACTTTTATTTCTATTTTAATTTGTGTATGGTGCTCATGGCATAGTCCAGAATCTCACATAATTCAGCATGAAAACAAACCTTAACAAGTATTGTAGTTGTCACAATGTTGCTTTTCAAATCTAGTTTACTCATCTTAAACGTCACTAAGGTGTTGATTTTTGAACGATTATTCTTCCTGCTGTTACACACAAACACCCTTCAAAACTTCATTTTGATTGTGTTTATGTTTGCCCTCATTTGGGTCACTTTAAAGAGCTCCAGGAAGAAACATTTGCTTTACTCCTTCCCAGTGGTTACAGAGTGAAGCTGAGGAAAGAAGCTGGACAGGCAGTTCAGGAGAAGCAGCCCCATGGGATGACCTCCTCCCAGAAGGGCACCCCTTCTCCATCCCCTTCACTGGATCTGTAACCTGAGGAGTTTTACAGAGGGCTTAGCATCCTTCCACCCACACACCTTTGACAGAGCTGAACACGAACAGGGCCATGAACAACCAAATCTAGTTGAAGATGTTCCTGCTCCTTGCAGGGGGGTTGAATTAGATGAACTTTAAAGGCCCCTTCCAACCCAAACTCTTCTATGATTCTATGCCTTCTTTGCTGATAGTAGCACTATAGTCTTGGATACTCCTGCATGTTCTTAGCAGTGTCTTATTTCTTTCAGTTTACATCCAAAAGTGCAAGGGAAATGAGCTCTAGCAGTGATATGAATAGCCTTTCACTAGCCCACATATATCCTGGCTGTGGTGTAGTACACAGATAAATTTTATAGTCCCATCATTAATTTTTCATGTCTGTCAGGAGTCATATGATGTAAAAAATAGCTATGGAAAATGTAAGATGGGTGGCAGAACATGAAACTCTTTTCTTTCTTGCTTGCAGCAACAGATTGGGGATATCCTGTTGCCTTTTAATTCTGCCAAAAATGCCAAAAGTCACTATGTAATTTCTCCTCAAGATAGGTTGTCATCAGCCTAAAGGCTGAAGTGATTCTTTTTCTGGTTTTATACATTAGTATCTGTTAATGTTTAATATCCGCCTACTGTGATTTTTGAAATATGTGATTTTTTAAAAATTTGTAGATTTTATCCTCTACTTATATAAATCAAGTTTAGTGGCTTGTTCCATTTTGCCCAACACTACAACTGAAAGTCTTACTTTTCAAAATTGCTGCAAAATATAAAATGTACTGAAACAGAAATCTAAGCCTGACTCTCCTATATGTCAGTTTAAAACTACTCTGTTGTCCTTTCTCTCTGTACCAATGAATAATTACATCATAAAAATGAAACTGTTTCAGTGTGGTTTTTTTCACTCCCCTATATTCTGTTGATTAAAGTGTTCTCACATAAAAGGTGAAGACTCTTCCAGATCCTGATATATTAAAATGAAAAACTGAATATATGTTTTTTACTGGCTATTACATTTTGGAGGGAATGTGTATATCCACTACCACACAGACTGCAAACCTCTTCATCACTCATCGGAAATAGCATGAGAGCATCCTCTAAATTGATCCCCTAAGAGAGGGTAGCTGGGAAGATGTCTGGTTTGGCAATCCTGTCAGGAGATTTTCAGTGTAGGTCCCCAAGCAATGCAGTGACATCCAGTGTAAGGTGGCAGAAGTACCTCAGTGGCAGAAATTCACACAGTACATGAATTGCAGGATTATGTGTCGAGGAAGGCAGGATTATAAATCGAGGAAGTTGGCACTACCTGAGTGAAAGACTTTTGCATTAAGCATCATTTGGTATAAGACCTCTGCCTCAGATAATGGAGAGAACTGTTATCTCCCCACTTTGTTGGTATTGTGGGGAAATAAATGGCTTAAAAATTGCAAGGCTCTGAGACCAACAGATAAATAGTTTTTCACATAGCTTTCTAGGATAACACACTGTGTTCAGAACCTATGAGAAAATGCTTAGTCTAAACAGATGGACAATGTGAAATAGTGAGGTGGAAAATTTACAGATGGCACAGAAATATTCTGAGGAATGAAGCCAACATTTTCAAGTATAAATCCTCAGAAGCTGTGCACATGGTGGAAGAAGCATCTTGTCTGAAAGAAGCTGCTCAGAAGTGTTGGCTCCACCAACACAGACTGCCCCTGGTTATTTATTTCAGGTTTAATTCTAGTTTTAGGACTTAAGTGAGCATTCAAGCTTAAAAATGGTCATCTGTTGCTCACTATAATGCTCCAAACCAGGAGTAAGGTGGGTCAAGCAAGTCATACTGTGAAATATTCACACATGATAGCTGCTCATAGAGCCAGACTCCCAGGTATCACAATCGCTCTTCATTACCTAAGGAAGCATTAGAGCATCAAGCACTTGTTACACATGGGCATCAGCTGATTAATTTGGACAAAAATTTGTCCCAGAAAAATAGCAATAATAGTCTGTGTGAAAACAAGCAAAAGACATTACAGATTCTCTTTCTCTTCCTTTTTCCTCTTCTTTCCCTTTCTTTAGTTTATATTTTCCATTTTGCTCATTCCATATTTTTATCTCATTTAACCTCCTTCAGAAATTGTATTCCCAATCAAGCCTACTATTTCCCTATTTCTCACTCACTAACTCCTACAGTGCTTTAAATCAGGCTTTGGAATCAGTGTACTGAAATCCTCCTGTGTTTGACATGTCAATGGATCAACTGTATTCAGATTTCTGAAGGTGGTATTTCCTATCTCTGACTGACAGAATCAGTTCAGGACAGATGATTTCAACCTCCTCTAATTTTTTCTTTTTATAGCCCAGCTCAGATTTTTTTTTTAAATTGACACCTTATAAGATTAAAATTTCTCATTTCTCTTCTTTTCCTCTTCCCATCGTCTTTCACCAATGATGTCTTCCCAACCTTATCTCTTTTTTACTTCTATAAGATCAGATTAACTTACACTATTTCTTCAGTTTTAATTTATATTTAAGAAATAAAGCACTCTGATGGTACAAGGAATGACTCTTCTAGTTGAATAGTCACACATTTTTAGAAATTGATGACAAAGAATGATACAATATTTCACTATCTTAGTTTTTGTAGTTCACAAAACAATGTTATGCACTTCAGAATACATATAAAAATTTGGTTATACATATACTGTACATATAACATATGTGTGGAAGGATGGGCAGGTGTATGCATGTGTGTGGATATATACCATCATTTCAAAAACAAGATTAGAAATATAAACTGGAAATCTGTCACAGAAACACATAAAGCCCCCAAATGTCTGAATTTTTACTTTCAAAAAAGCAGCTGGTTTATGATTAATTCCTGCATCTACTGAAATAAAACAGAGTGGTTATTCATTTCTACCCATAAATGAATGCCTTTAAGGCTTTTTCTTCTGTGCAGGTCATATGTCAGTATATTCTTTCCTTTTGAAAAGAAGATAAAGTTATGAATATGAAGAAGATGTCAATATTTTACTAAATTTGGATCAGCTTTGCAGTTGCTGAGGGTAAATTTCATGTATTCTCAATAGAAGTTCTCCTGGAGAGCTGTGGATTCAGTCCCAGTGTTTCCAGTGTCTCATCATGACAGACAGAGTATATTCCAGTCATACATAAAGCCATCTAATGAAACCCATGACATTTCTTAAATTATAGCATATTTGAAGGACATTTAATTTATTATGCAAAAGCATCCATTATGAACATATGAGCCTTGAAATTAATTCCCAAAGTATATTTGGAGACAGGTAATCATATCGTTGTGTGGAAATAACTAAATTTTCTAAATGTTATGTTGTCTATTTTAAAGCCCTTGTCAGCATGTTTAGAATAACTATGTGTCAAAAAGTTCTTTAAAGGAGGATGAACAATCAACAATGTGTAACTCAGAATACCGCTGAGTTTGGAAACCTAGAGAAGAAAGTGACTCATCTGCACCAAGCTTTCCTCATTCATGATTGCCACACAACAGCAGTACTCCTTTTTCTGGGCAGTAAGATACTCTAATGGAACAGTTGGTTGAAATGGCATTTTCGTCTTTCAATGACTTATGATGATGAAAGCATTGTATATTTAAAACTACTCATGCAGTTGTTAGAAAAAATTACTTGTTTTTCTGAGTCCTCTGTGGGTCTTCGGCAAGCAAGTTGGAGGATGGTTTTAGAAAATGCCTGTATAGCACAGACAGAATATGTGTTCTCCTAATGGAGGAATCCCAGGAGGAACAGCAGAGCTGACATCTGACATACACTGGTTATTAAACTATATCTCAGAAGTGTACCAGAAGTGGATTTGCCAGCCATGTCTCCATTAATAAAGATGAACTGATGTAGCTACCATACCTATTAACTCTACTGGAATGAAAGTTAACCAGATTATATGGAAAACAATTCAATTTGCCAATAGCTTTTGAGATTACTTTAATTTTGATGTGGAGTGAAAAGAAAAAAAGAGTTTTTTCACAAATGAAATTCTGTTGAAACAACTCGTTACATTTCAAGAACTCAAGTTGTGTGATCACTAGAAGTAATCAGACAACCCTGCCAGAGTTCCATCATAATATTAAATTCTGCTGAAACTCCATGAAAATGTACACATCTAAGAAATATTCCAGACATCACAAATCTGGATATTTCAACATCTTTCCATTTTAGTGAAGTAGTTCATATAATTGTGTAGAAAACTAACATGAATGCTACCACTCTTCTCTTACAACAGTGCAACCAACTTAGTAACATGAGTCTTATTTTGCCCCTTCTAAAGGAAATTGGTTAAAATGGATAGGAAACAAATGCAATGGAAAACAGAGGTATTTTGTGATAATCATTCTTCACAGTTTAATTTAGATCTCTTGTATTCAAAATGCATATTTACTTCAATGAGGGGTAAGTTTCAAAAGGCATAGTTTCTCCTTTTGTGCTCTTAAAACTACTCTGAAGAAGCAACCTTGATATATGAGACTGCCAATAGGATTAAATAAATTAGCGTTTTAAAAATTATCCAGTAGAATATATTTTAATTTGTTGGGATAAAACAGGGAAAGGAAGGACATGACCACTCTGGCTAAACATGATCACACTGAGAAGTACATAATCTAATGCTGCCAGTGTCCGGTAGGAAGCAGTTAGGTCTCACTCTTTTCTTCTCCCCACCACTGCCCCTCTTTATTTTACTAAATGCAGCACGAAAAGCAAAACCAGAGTTCATGCAGCCATGCTGTGGAAGGCAAGGCAACTTTCATTCTTCTACATCAGGAGGAACTCCAAATTAATCACACTTTCTAGGAGGTTTTCTGTTGCTGCATAATCTTGACTTGATGTTCTCATGTTGGTTAGTTTTTTTAAAAACAGAATATTTAATATAAAGTGTTGTTGATTAAAATTTGCATAAAGTAGCCACTGGCCAGCTGGTTCCAAGAGATTTAGTTATTTTGAATTAATTAAGTTTCATAATCTGGGGCAATTATACTTCTTACCCATGAGAAATATTTGACTTCTGCCAGTCAAGTGTGCTGGATTCCCTGATAGACTGGATTCTCTTCTGGCTTTCATCTTTTTGAGAATTATTTATATTTATGCTTTCAAATAGAGCTTCATTTAAAATGTAATTCTTTTATTTCTTTTATCACTCTCTTTGCAAAGATAGAAATGGCTACTCCCATTTCTAGAAAGAAGATATTAGGTTAAATGATGTTACAGCTGGTAGAAATAGAACATGTGAACTAATGCACTTCTAAATGTTTCTCCTCTTTTAAGGACCATTCACCAAGAACCCAACCCAACACTGACTGAAGTCAATAGAAATATACACTTTTTAAACTTACTATTGGATCAAATTAGGAAGGTGAACTGCAATATTGTTCTGTAGAAAGTCCCAAAATATAGGTAAGTAAAGAAAACCTCACAGAAGTGGGAAATAAAAGAGCACTAACAGTTTTGCCTGTATATTAGGCAAAGAGAATTTGTTTGAGATATATCTCTAGTGAAAGAAACCTTAGCATGGATGGAGCTATTCTACCAGTTTACTGCTAAAACTATACCAGGAACACTTTCTAAGGCTAACCAGGCTGACCACTCAAGTCAAGGTGTCATTCTTTACTCGATAGGAAAAGAGAAACACTCCCTGGATGGCATATGTAACCCATTTAAAGATAGTTTCACAACCATTTCTTCCCATGATAGTTTGAATTTAAATAACCCATTTCTCTCCATCCCAGCTATTCATTTCTGCTTGTGTGCTGCCCCCATTGTTCTGTTGGTTCATTTATTTGTGTGGCCATGGATGAACCAGATTGAGAAGCTGACACATGTTAAAAATAAACCCAGGAAAAAAAAGATCACTACTTTAACCCAGTTATTTGCTTGATCCAGTTCACCAGCTTCAGAAAGGAAATTAAAGAAAATTTTGCTTTTTTTACTTTTTGTCAGGATGTGCCTGCATTCTGGGACACTTGAGGTCAACTCAGGAGACATGGTCACTTTGTATTGACTCTTCTGCAACACATTTCTAACCCTTAAACACAAGGATATAAGGTCTGATGGTAGGGGTGAAGAATTTAGCAAAAGACAACATGTTTAGGTCATTCCCAGAGATTGAATTGATGGCTAGCAGAGACAATATACATCACTTAGAACTAATACCGAAAGTACATTTAAAAATAATTTTAATATTTGCAAATATTTTTCTACAGTAGCTATAAACAAATTATCTATTTGAATTGTGTTATAAATGTTGTTTAGGTATTTATGTTTCTTTCTTGAAAAAAATAAAAAGTTCTAAAGCATTTTGTTTTTTTCCATTTAGATGTGTGTTGAAAAATAATAGTACAAAAATCTTTTATTATTTTAGAAGATCATTATTAAGATTATATATAAGAAATTAAGACGTCTTTGACTAGAGTCTGGCAAGAACGTCTTGAAATCAGTGGGAGGGAAGACAGTTTTTCTATGAAAAACTTTCTGTATTTCTATTCAGATAATGCTTCCTTGAAATTAAGGTTATTATTTTCTTCAAAATGTATCACAATAAATCATATGTGAATAACTTCACAGAATCCAGAGATTCCTGGAATGTGTGGGAGATAACTTTCTGACACAGCTGGTGAGTGAACTGACCAGACAAGGTGCCCTGCTGGATCTCCTCTTTGTGAACAGAGAAAGACTGGTGGATGATGTGGTGGTTGGAGGCCGACTAGGGCACAGCGATCATGAAATAAAAGAGTTCTCTATTCTTAGAGAGGCCAGGAGAGGGGGCAGCAGACCTGACATCCTGGACTTCCAAAGGGCTGACTTTGACTGGTTTAGGCATCTGCTTGACAGAATCCCTTGGGAGACGATCCTAAAGGGTATAGGGGTCCAGGAAGGCTGGGTGCTCTTTAAGAAGAAAGTCTTAATGACTCAGGAGCAGGTGGTCCCCAGGTGCTATAAGAGAAGCTGTGCCAGAGAAGACCACCCTGGCTAAACAGGGAGCTTTGGCTGCAACTCAGGGAGAAGAGGAGAGTTTACGGCCTTTGGAAGAAGGGGCTAGCCACTCACAGTGATTACAAAGATGCTGTGAGGCTATGCAGGGCAGAAATCAGGAGGTCTAAAGCCCAGCTGGAAATTAATCTGGCTTGAGCAATCAAGGACAACAAGAAATGTTTCTATAAGCATGTCAGTAGCAAAAGAAAGACCAGGGAGAGCCTCAATCCCCTGCTAGATGCAGGAGGAAACATGGTAACAAGTGATGAGGAAAAGGATGAGGTGCTTAATGCCTTCTTTGCCTCAGTCTTTAATAGCAAGACTAGTTGTCTTGAGGGAATCCAGCCTCCTCAGCCAGAAGACAGAGAAAGAACCCCCAGCAATCCAGGAGATACTCAGTGACCTACTGCCTCACATAAACACACACAAGTCTATGGGACCGGATGGGATACACCTGAGGGTGCTGAAGGAGCTGGCTGGGGTGCTCGCCAAGCCACTTTCCATCATTTACCAGCACTCCTGGCTGACCGGGAAGGTCCCGACAGATCAGAAATTGGCCAATGTGACGCCCATCTATAAGAAGGGTCGGAAGGATGATCCAGGAAATTACAGGCCTGTCAGTTTGACTTCGGTGCCCGGGAAGCTGATGGAGCAGCTTATCCTGAGTACCATCACACAACACACGCGGGACAACCAGATGATCAGGCCCAGTCAGCATGGGTTTATGAAAGGCAGGTCCTGCTTGATAAACCTGATCTCCTTCTACGACAGGGCGACCTGCTTATTGGATGAGGGAAAGGCTGTGGATGTTGTCTAACTTGACTTTAGTAAGACCTTTGACACCGTTTCCCACAGCATTCTCCTGGTGAAACTGGCGGATGGGCTTGGATGGGCACACGCTTTGCTGGGTAAAAAAACTGTCTGGATGGCCGAGCCCAAAGAGTTGTGGTGAATGGAGTTAAATCTGGTTGGTGGCCGGTCACGAGTGGTGTCCCCCAGGGCTCGGTTTTGGGGCCACTCCTGTTTAACATCTTTATTGATGATCTGGATGAGGGGATCAAGTGCACCCTCAGTAAGTTTGCAGACGACACCAAGTTGGGTGGGAGTGTTGCTCTGCTCCAGGGTAGAGAGGCTCTGCAGAGAGATCTGGACAGGCTGGAGCGATGGGCTAAGGCCAACTGTATGAGCTTCAATAAGGCCAAAGGCCGGGTGCTGCACTTGGGCCACAACAACCCCCAGCAGCGCTACAGGCTTGGGGAGGAGTGGTTGGAGAGCTGCCAGTCAGAGAGGGACCTGGGTGTGTTGATTGACAGCCGGCTGAACATGAGCCAGCAGTGTGCCCAGGTGGCCAAGAAGGTCAATGGCATCCTGGCTTGTATCAGAAATAGCGTGGCCAGCAGGGACAGGGAAGTGATCCTGCCCCTGTACTCGGCACTGGTGAGGCCGCACCTTGATTACTGTGTTCAGTTTTGGGCCCCTCACTACAAAAAGGACATTGAATTACTCAAGCGCCTCCAGAGAAGGGCAACGAAGCTGGTGAAGGGTCTGGAGCACATGTCGTATGAGGAGCGGCTGAGGGAACTGGGGTTGTTTAGTCTGGAGAAGAGGAGGCTGAGGGGAGACCTCATCGCCCTCTACAACTACCTGAAAGGAGGTGGCATAGAGCTGGGGATGAGTCTCTTTAATGAAGTAACAAGCAATAGGACAAGAGGTAATGGCCTCAAGTTGCACCAGGGAAGGTTTAGACTAGATATTAGGAAGTATTTCTTTACAGAACGGGTTGTTAGGTGTTGGAATGGGCTGCCCAGGGCAGTGGTGGAGTCCCCATCCCTGGAGGTGTTTAAGAGTAAGGTCGACATAGCGCTTAGTGATATGGTGTAGTTGAGAACGGTCAGTGCTAGGTTAATGGTTGGACTGGATGATCTTCAAGGTCTTTTCCAACCTAGATGATTCTGTGATTCCATGATTCTGTGAATTCTGTGAACTTGTACAAGTGTGAGGAAATATTTCAGGTATTTAAACACGTTATGGTCATACAAACTCACATTTGGCAAAACAAACAAAATTTTCAACAACTGCAATAAATGATTGTAAGTAGTAGGTAAGCATTATCTGTAGTACATAATTCCTGATTATTTGGCATTGATACCTTCAAAAGAAGGTTAATCTGTTATATAAAATTGTTGCTATTATTATTATCTGTTATTATAAAATTGTGCGGTTTTACATATTTATTTTTAAAGCTATACAGTAACATATATCACTTCTCAATACCAATATTATTTCCTGAAATGACTATGTTATTTCAAAGAATTAACTGTTTTCAGAAGAATATGGGTGAAGCAGTAAGGGAGTTAAGGCTTCTTATCCTTGTATGTTCCTTCAGAAAAAGAAGTTAGCTCCACACAACTCTCCTTAAAGTTCATAGAAGATAGAAGCCTGTAATGCTTATCATGCCAAGATTTCACAATATGTCTAATATTTTTATTAGTTCCTGAAATGACTGATTTCACAGGAATGTAATATATTTTCTGTGCACTTTTCCTATTATTAATGTGATTTTAAAATAAATTAGTGTTTGCATGAGACTTGAAGTGGACTAATAAGATTATCAGCAAAGAGAGACTGGATTTTTCTGTGAGAAACTAATGTCACAATTCAAAGAAAGGATATAGGGAAAGTAAGACAGCTGCTGGTACGACAAAAAGCCTCTGTAATGCATGCGCATGAAAGATTTGACTTAGCTTCAGATACATACAAAGTCCAACATGATAGCTGATACTTTCAATTTCCAGATTAGGAAGAAAATAAAGGCAACATAAACAGGATAAGAGTCATCCTAGTCTTGCTAAGATACTGTTGTGTTTGCTACAGCAGAAGTAAGGCAAAAGACACAGTCCTGACAATAATTCTTCTGCAAAATTGATTGTCTGGACAACAGAACTTCCCTAGAGAGACAAGACACTAATAGATATTTAACTTCTTACTTTAGTTTGCAAAAAAGAGGGAAAATATGCTTAATTTATCATAATTTGTACATTTTTTCAGTTCAAACTCATGACTGTTCTGTCCTCCTCTTTCTTGACATAAGTTTAAGTATTATCTTCTTATCTGACTTACAGTTGAAAATAGAATAGAAACTGTCCTAACAGTGTTAATTCCATGTAACTTCACTAAAATTAGTTCACTTCTCTCATTTGCCCCGGTTTTCAAGTCATGTATTTTCTTCTATGGCACTGAAATAACTCCTGATTTACACAATAAACATGCAAGAGATCTGTGATCTTTTGGCATGGGATTGTTCTTTTATGAACATCAGTGGATTTCATTCTAAATTATGTATATTCACTTCTTCGCATGCTTTAGCTGAGGGATTGATCTGGTTTTAGAAAATAAAAAAATTTGATGTAAATTAAATTGTTTATCTAGGATTTCTGATTGTCAGGATGCAGATAACTGAAGGCAAGTTGGAAAACAAACTACGCTTTCTCCTAGAAAAACTGCCAGAGTGTGTCTGGAAAAGCAACTGGACCTAGAAATACTTGATAAATACTTAATAAGGCAAAAATCCCATACTTCATTATCTCATTTTTAGCTGTTCAATATTCTTTACATTTATATTAGGCACTGTGTGTATCTTAACCAATTATTTAAAATATTTTTTTTATTTGACATTATTTTGATTATTTGATATCACTGTTGCACTGATGTTATTTCTTTTACAAAAATTAAATTATTTGGGGCTTGTACTAGTGCAATTTAGAACAGAATGAGGCCCTTAGAGTTACTGGAAGGGCAGGTGGCTGAGATAACCATAGCCAATACTTTCCAGTAGAAGAAGTTGGATGAGTTATTTTAAACTTGCCCAACAATAGTTGTTTAAGCTGACATTTTCGATACTAAGCTGAGCCTAGAAGCTTTTAGAAAACGTATTTGTGAGAAGAGAGTAAGAAAAACCACATTGTTTTCTACATATTAAAAAAACCTGAGATCTTTCTTGCCAATATTTTAGCCCCATCTCACTCTCCCCCTGTCTCCCCCTCCTTCATTTTTTGGGCCACAGTTTTGAACTTGAGCAAGATATGGACATTTCAAGGATGGACCTGTCACTGTCCCTGTGAAATACCATCTTAAATGGCCACATTATAAAGCTTTAAAGTGCCACTCACACATACCCATAGAGACCTAAAAATCTTTAGTCAAAATCTTTAGAAATTCTGTACTCATTGAACACATTAAAGCTTTACAAGGCTTGTAGTGATGAGTAGCTTATTCCTACACAATCTCCATAAAGTGAATGACTGAGCTCATACATGGAGTTTTGGAAATTTTCCCTTTCTTGGCTGTCCCCAGCTGCTCTGTATGCTCTGCTGCTTCTGTACAAGAAGTGAAAACTGCAACCACATAGTCTGATTTTTTAAGTATTAAGCACTCAGACTGTAACAGTTGTCAGAGGGACCTCTGCTCTAGACGTATGAATTGCTAAAAATACTACCTTATTTGAAAAATGAGGCCTCAGCCTTCTCAGTTAGACACAAGAAATTAATGGAACCCTTTGACCTTAACCTCTCCATACTTCAGCTTCCTACAAATCAAATAGGGATAAAATATTCCATTATTTCACAAGGGCATTAAGACAACAAATTAATGAATTTTTGTGGTGATTTCAGATGCAAGTGATACATTTAATAGAAAAATCTATGAGAAAGGTAATGATTCAGAGAAGGATTTAAATAGTGTGCACTGGCAGCTGTAATGAATTAGGCAATATTTTAAATATGTGCTTCTATATCATAATACATAGACACTTGGATGCCAAATTAAGATTGCAGAGGCATTTTTCATTCTGGCACTTACAAACTTTTTAGTGCTTGGTTTCTCAACCTTACTCACATTTTTAGATTTGTGTATATGCATATAGTCTTTAAAACAGTGAATTTTGCTGCAGCAGCACTTTAAATCTGGAGGTAATGGCAAATTCTACAGCTTCTGAACAGAAAAGGACTTATTTATGACTGTCATGATTATTTCTCCTTGTAATTGTTATTAATTATTACTGACTGTATTTTGCTTTTACAGTGTTTTCTCACTGTATGTCCTGCCTTGCATGTTTGCAACTCATGAGAACTGAAGAGTCACTTCAAAGACACTGTTCCCCATTGCTTTGCAACACGCTCACTGCTGTGTAGTTGTGCTACCTGAGCACAGAGCTCTCTTTAAACACTTTAATCTTTCAGTTGCTGACCATAATGAAAAATAAATTACCAATACACTAACAGAGAAAGGATTCACTCCCCGATTTTTGCCTACAGGCTATGAAATCAGATAAATGAACAACAGAACAGATAACAGTTTACCACTTCTTGCCCTGTTTCACCTTTAAGGGACATTTTTACTGGCCAGTTTGTTTTAGCATCACTTGATTTTGAGGAATGTTAGAAATTTCAGTCTATGCTACATGTCAATACACTTAATAACGTTTTTAACTGTTGCCAGCTAAAATTAGCCATATAGATAAGTCCTTAATGTTAAATCTAGAGATGTGAAGGGGGTTAGCAGGAATATATTTTCTACTTTGCTTTGTCACTGGCTTAGTTTTTCAGGTGTGGCTCTCAATTAATAAAGGAAAATATTTACTTGGTAAGAAAGTGCCATACTTACGTAAATACTGTCCAAGGAAAGTCACAGCTTGACATTTTAACTAGAATTTGAATAAAGTGGAAGTTGTAGTATCCAATAGCTTAGATGTGATAGAAAAGACAACATGCCTATACATTCACTCCAATAACATGGAAAACCACCAAAGGTAACAGATGCTGTGGCAAATTTTGCACGTGGTCAGGAAGAAGACTTGAACTATTGTTTTATTTGTATGCTGTTCAAACAAGCAGATTTCTAGAAACAGCCTTTTAAAAAAGAGCATAGTCAAAAAGACTGAGTTTGGACATTGTGACAGCCAAGTAGGTCACCAAGAAAACAGCAAACCAACCAATGTAAAACAGAAATAAACCTGAATATGAAAACTAAACAAAAACCTCATGGATCTAGCTGAAACAATCATTTAAATCCTAAGGGAAAAAAACAGGTTATACAGAACAATTTCTCTAAGAGCGGTCACTATAAATCCAGATCAACAAAGATTAAAATAGCAGCAGGAAAAATTCACCATAGCAAATCAATTTTACAAAGTAAAAGTCCTTTATCTCAGTGATAAACTAGAGACAAACTAAAAGCATATGGGAGAAAATCATACAAAAGCATAACATCAACCTTTGCCATAATATATCAAAGTTAAGTCTGGAATACCACCCATATTTTAGTAAGTTTAAAAATCACAAATGTAAAGAGAACATAAAACTTTTGATGAATCCTGAGATCATGATAATTTGGTGTACCAAATACAATATGTATGTTAGAAACATCCCAAAACCTCAGTCAGAAACAGAATCCTGTGTACAAAAACCATGAAATCATGATCACCATTCTAAGCAATGGAGTATGAGCAAGATACAGAATTAACTTGTTTTATTCACTAGAGCTTTCACAAGATAAAAATAATGGGGTTTTTTTAATAGATTTGTTGCACTGCTGCAAGTTTATCCATAGCAAAGGTCCTACAAATTATGAGTGTTGGGAGCATTCAAATACATGTATAGGCATTAATTAGACATAGCAAGCTGCTAGGGACCAAATACAACATTGCATAAAAGAGCAGCTTTTGAACTTTACAGCCTAGACTCAATCAAAGTTAAAATTCAGTTAATTGTGCACTGCATTGTGGTTCCCATTATATCAATAATGGCAATATGTTTTAAGCTTTCCTACAAAATACATAGAGATCAATTTACATTACAGTCAGAAGAGAGTTTGCATCTAACAGTTCAAGCACCATAAGAAAAATGTTTTACCTTGTCTCATTCTAAATGCTTCATCAGAATTCCCAAATGATAAAAATTACAGGAGCTTTTAAAATACATTGAAAGATAGCAGGACCATGCAGTCAGCATTGTTCTCTATATGTAAATGCTAGATGTGCTGTTGAAAGCCTGACTTGATCCTATTTCTAATCTGCCTGTACTTTTCCAAACCTTCCTCCACAGATCCAAACCGTTTCATTTTGTCACAGTATTATCCAAAAACTGTTACTCCTTTTTATATTCAATATCTGAATCAGATAATGATTGTGATTCCTTCGAGTAATTGTAATAATATTTGCAACTCCAAACAGCTGCCGTAAGTTTTGCAAAATACCAAAAAAGCTAAGTAGACAGGATGGGCATAAAGAATTCTGAAAGGTCAAGCTCTAAACGCAAGTTTTAGAGAACTTCTGCATCACCTCTGCAATTTTCAAAGGATGGTGAGAATGGAATTTGCCACATGCTTTCCTAACTTCTCCTGATTTACATAATGACAATACGAAACTGTTTATAAATTGATGATGAGTTTCACTGAGATTATTCAAACTGATTGGTACTAAAGGAACTAGTGCCAGTTATGTACGCATATATATATGTATTAGTATTTATTTATTCTGTCTGCATATATGAAAGTCTTTGGACTAAGACTTTTGAAGCACTGACACAATTTTCCTCTCACAAAGAGTGACTTGGACTTGAAAAATGGAAAAGAAGGAGTATTCATGCTCTCACTAATCCTTCACTAAGAATACTGTATATTTAATTTAGGTTTTTGTTTATGTAAAAGATCATTTGAGTTTGTATACATATCCATTTATCTACATAAGTTGTTCTGTATCAAAATTATCCTTAAATCCTGCCATTTTCAAAACACATGATTAAAATTAATAAATTATCAAGAGATATGGATCAAGTCAATAGCAAACTAGAGATTACTATAAGGTTTAAATCTGGTAGGATTTGACTTCTTAAAAACAGTGATTCAGTTATAAAAAAAAATATATATTCAAAGATGACTGAAAAAATTGAAGGAGTGGGCTCCTTTTGAACCCTTTGAAAATCCGAGGTATGATCATTGAGCAGGGTAGCATTTATTTTTCGATCATAAATTATTGATTTAGCCAATGAGATCAGAAGACAGCAACAACATAGAAAAGCAAGAGTTTTAGTAACAACGCACATATCTTATGACTTTGATTAACGCTAAGGTATCTAAACATAGTACAGAACTAACAGCAAAGTACATAAGTGAGAATGATTGTAAAGAGCACTGGACCAACTCAGCTCATGGGGTAATGTATACTTGTAGGATGTGCTTCTAAACTACAAAGTTCTGAAACAGATTCCCTAAGATATTCCTACACCATTCTTCTCTTTTTTTTTTTTATAATCATTGTCTGTCTACATCTTACTGACTGAAATTCTAAGGTCTTATCTCATGAAACTCGGACCTCAAGAGAAAATCTTCACTGGATTATCTGCACAAAGTCTCCTTTGATTCTTCAAAATTAACTCAGGGGCCTAGCATGCATAGTCTACTCCTTCAGTTACTCAACAATTTAAAATTATACTGGTCTTAAAATATGGCAATTTTTTTCCCTCAGCATACAAATGGTTCTTCCTTGGTCTTATCCAGAGACATGAAGACCTTATATAGTAGTAAGGAAAAGGAATACAACACATGTACAAGCACTGATACGTGAAAGCTAACTTTAAGCTAACTTGGGTAATGAGTTCATTAAGCTGTCAGTACTTCACTTCAGTGCCCCTAAAGGCTGGTAGGAAGACTTGCACTTGATTATGGACACCGGGTCCAAAGAGCAGGTATATTTGGATTCTAGGCTTTTCCAGCAACTAACAAAGGTTTAGGAGGTCTTTGCTACAGATCACTGACCTACATTAGCATATAAGCATGTAAACAGCATAAATACATGAAAATATTGCTGAGCTGTTAGAATACTTTCTCTGTTTGTAGTTTCAGGATGTTAAATAATAGACCAGATTTCCCTTTACCAAAGAAGAAAGATGGTTAGTGCCAACAAGGCATTTTTACACACATAGATAGCTGTTTCTTTTAGTACAACCACAGTAATTAAAAAAATCTCAATAAGAAAGTTAGCTAATTAATCTAGTCTTTTCCCCTATTCATTAAATGTTAGCAATATTAACAACTAAAAATATTTCTTTAATATGTATTGGAATAAACCCAGTTCTCTGTGAATATCAATATTTGTAAATTTGTATAATTTACTTGCAATTACCAGACAGCAACATCATTGATTTTGTTCTGTAATTAGATGAGAGTACAAGTTTACCTAGTCCTCAAGTATATCAAAAAGGAATTTTACCCACTTTTTCTTTAACTTCATGACATTGTTCTACTTTTCGAGTCTTTTAACAAGATGGACAGTTGAATTTAATATCTCCCTTTGTCTTCCTCATCTCAGATCTCTAAATCAATACAGACAGTGGCAAAAGGCCATCAGCAATTATTAACTAGGAGTTCTCTGTACTTGTTTTACATTTTAAAATTGCTGTATAAGTCCCATTATTCTTAAATGCCCTTTTGCAGAAATTGAGAAGCTATCATTTTCTTAACTATATTTTCCTAGCCATATCCATGAAAGTGTTGAAAACACTAACAACTCCGGTGCTGACTCATTCTCCATTACCTCCAGACATTTGTGTTGAATGAATATGAACAGTAGGTTTAAAAGGTATTTTACCCATGAACTGAGCCATAATACATTGCTTTTAATTCCAGTTCCGGAAGGTTGTAAAGCAAAACTGCAAACTCCTTTTCCACAATTTTAAGAAGTGAATCAAACATGTCCTACTGTTATTTTGTTGCTATGTTCAAATGAGAGGCAAGTATCTTGCCAAATTTGAAGAAGAGTTTTCACTGATTTAAAAATCTTTTTCTTAGAAATCTAAAAATGTATATCTTTTAGTCTATAGTTCTGTAACATCTATTTGGCAAAAGCAGGTGGTGAACTGGATTGCAGGTTTCTCTTCTAGTAATAGAATCAAATCTAATAGTTTGGTAGGAGTTCAAATTGACACTAAATCAATTTGCTTCTAGCTAGTGTTTCTAAAGCATTTTATCCCAGTGCATCCAAAGCAAGTGAAAAAAAGCTTTAATTTTTTTTTTTTTTTTTTTTTTTTTAGTTCTTCTTAGAAATCAGCATTTGACAGGTAATAATTCCAGGCCAAACTGCTGCACACCAAACACTATAGTATTTAGAGGCAAATGAGCTAGAGACGAATTTTCTTCTAGAAAGTTTTGGAATGATACCTCACTTGCAAAGAGCAAGTACAATTGGAAATTTGAGGTTCCCCACTCCCTTGTGCAGTGTCTTCTTTTTACCTAGAACAAAAGAAGGAGAAACAGAAAAACAGTATCAGAGATGGTCATTTGCAGGCATATGCAGACCTGCTAGAACTGCACTGCATTTTCTGCCATTGCAAGGTCTTTGGAAGACATGGTTTTTCCCTTAATGCATCTGCCTGTCCCACCCACCCTTACTCTCTCCTCAGAATAACTCACTGTTGTAATAACCTCCTTTTGGCCTTCTCTGGTCAACTGCTTGTATTTTCTGGTGATCAGCCTGTCCTATTGCCTAATTTCATACAGCTAAAATTGAAGGCAAAAAAGTTTTACTCATCTTTGCTTTACTCAAAAAAAATTTGGTTTATTTTTATATGTAAGAGATAAATCACATGAAGCTGGGCATGTGTCTGGGAGACTTCAGTCCCCAAAATACCAGTAGTATTAC
The DNA here is from genome assembly GCF_047716275.1 of Strix uralensis. NCBI lineage: Eukaryota > Metazoa > Chordata > Aves > Strigiformes > Strigidae > Strix > Strix uralensis. The sequence continues at coordinate 29,896,831 of NC_133974.1, forward strand.
GATCATAAAAACAGGGCTTTGTAGAGGCCATCCCAATTTAGCTAAAGTATTGCTCTCCTGACAGTGCCATTATATGAACATAAACCTCTTCCTATTCTCAGCTCCCACTTGCAGTTTATAAATAGCTGTGGTGCTCTGAGCAAAAACAGGTTGCAAACAAGATGTAAGGAACCATTAGTGGGAAATAACCTACCTTTTTGCTGGGATCTAATTATTGTTTGTACTGCTGCAATGACCAGAGTCAAAGCGCTTGAGTGCCCTGTGTGCTTTAGAAATTAAATATGTCCTTCTTCTCTTCTTTGGGATTTTGTGGAAATGATTTATAAAACAATATTAAAGTGGAGTCCAGTAATGGTGGATTGATCAAAAGAAGATTTGAGATTAAAAATAATTTTCCTTATTTTTTTCCACACTACCACTCCTTCACATTTCTTTAGGCAACATTTCTGCCTGGCACTGACGCAGGAAGAGAAAGTTTGGTGGGATGAGGGAAAAGGAGCACATAATGTCACTATGGCAATTAGGGGGGGGTGGGATGAGAGAAAAGGAGCACATAATGTCACTATGGCAATTAGGGGGTACCCAACGCAATCAATAGCAGCAGTAGTACAAAGAGGACCTATCAGCTACAGCCATTGGCCCACAGCCCATGTGATTTGGCCTGCCTGAGGAAAGGTGCTATCAAATTAGACTTTGTCTGGCCAAGATCTGTGGGACAAAGAACAATTTGTATAGGAAGCAATGATCTTAAAAATCCCAATAGAAAAATGCTGAACTTCTGCCAAACAGCATATTGGGAGCTTTGGGAGCTTTTAAAGAGATGTTTCCCCCTGCAAGGGAATTGCCCTACACATGTACTCTTTTTCCTCTTTGACTTTTTTTTTAGAAAGATGCTATTAACTTTACAAAAAAGCAGCAAAATCCAGTAAGCCTATTGTCAGATAGTTCTTCCCTCAGAAAGCTCAACAGTATCTATCAGGTCTGCTCCTAAGACTGAACAGAACCTGTCTTTCCAACACAGTTTGCTCCTGTGCCCTCCGTGCCTCTGCTATTTTCAGCTGGAAGCCCTTAGCCTAAAATCACACTGCATCCTCTATTCAAAGAATATCTGAAAAGAGACCCGATAAAAATATTTAAACACTTGGTCCCAGGAGTAGGTTTCAAAACTGAGGATTTGGCATTGTGGTGGTTTGACCTTGGCTAAATTCCAGGTATCCATCAAGTCGCTCTATCACTTCCCCACCCCCACCCCCACTCCCCCACCCCCCCACCCTTTTTTCTCAACAGTGCAAAAAGGGGGAAAGAAAATAAGATAGGAAAAAAACAACCCTTGTGGGTAAAACAAAAGCAGTTTCAATGTAAGCAAAGCAAAGCAAAGTCCACGCGTGGAAGCAAAAAGAAAACAGATTTATTCTCTACTTCCCATTAACAGGCGATGTCGGGCCTTCTCAGGAAGCAGGGCTCCAATACGCGTAGTGGTTGTCTCAGAGGACCAAGGGTCACACACACACACACACACACACACACACACACCCCTTCCTCCTTTTCCCTAGCTTTATACTTGAGCAGACGTCATATGGTCTGGAATATCCCTTTGGTCAGTTCGGGTCAGCTGTCCTGGTTGTGTCCCCTCCCAAGATCTTGCCCACCCCGTCCCACTGGGTGGGGGGGAAATGTTGGAAAGAGCCTTGGTGCTGTGTAAGCACTACTCAGCAGTAGCCACAACACCAGTGTGCTATCAACACCCTGCCAGCTCCCAACATAAAACACAGCACCATGAGGGCTGCTACAGGGGAAAACCAATTCTGGCTCATCCAGACCCAGTACAGGCATACATATGACATATATAGCACATAGCAGTATGCAAGTGACTTAGAATGGCAACACAAAAATTTGATATCCTGCTGCCCAGACAATAAAAAAAACTGAGGATAATGACATGTCTGAAATCAATCCTCTCCAGAAATTTTGCATGTAATGCCAGACAACAGTAAGGCATTCCTATCCACTTGTGATCTACAGTCATGAGTTCTTGGACGAGAGTAGGCGAGATTCAGATTTATTCCTTTCCTTCTAGACTAGAGTGGAATGGTTTCTGTGTAGCTGCCTTGAGGTTAACACACTGCTAAGGGAAGAACTGCCTTGGGTTTAAAATTTGTCTTCAACATCAAGCCCATGTTTTCTAGTTTCTAGAGAATTTTCTAATTGACACACTATCTGTAGCCAGTAAATAAGGTTTCATAAAGAATTATATTTTAAAAGGAGACAGAGGGGGGAATTAGGAACTTATGAACTAGTCAGCCAACTGCAATTCTCAGAAAAATACTGCAATAAACAACCAAACAATTTGAAGGTCTTTAAGGGATAGCCTAAGAGATTTGTAGGCAATCTCTTGCATTAAACCATTTTAACCTCCTTCTAAACCAGGCAGAAGGCCTTGTGGATATGAGAGAAGTAGAAAAGATCAATCTATTAACTTGCAAAAAGTTTTTTTATACTTCCATGAGACTTTATTTTAAGCAATCAAAGAAAAATATCTTGACGAAACTAAAGTAAGGTGGGTGCAAAAGCGCTTGGGAAACTATTTTAAATATTTTTTTAAAGAAAATTTTAAATTAATAGTTCGTTGTCCAAAGGGAGGTATGATTGAGTGTAAAACCACAGAAATTTTCCTTACATCTGGTACTACTCAATAATCTGTAATCAGTAACTTAGATTATCAAATAAAAGAGTAAGTTATTACAGTTGTATTTTATTTTTGGTTTTGGAGAGTACATAAGCAGATTGAACAATGGAATTAGAATTTGGATGCTTGAACAAATTGGAGAAAAGATCAATGCAATAAAAAAAGAAGACAAGTTCAAAGTATTATTCTGTTTAGGGTTTACCAAAAGTACAACTGCAAGATGACTAGGCAGAATTTCTTCAAAAAAGAATCTGGGAGTCACTGTGGTTCGTAAGCCAAGGTCAATCAACACTGTCTTACCATTGTGAAAAAATAAGCCATACTGGGATGCATAAACAACAGTGTTGTAGACAATGCAATATGAAGTACCATTTCCACAGACATGGATAGATGTTTGAATTGAGGACTGCATCCCATTTCGGGCATCTAAATTCAAGAAAGGAGTTGGACCGACTGGAGCAGGATAAGAAGCAAAATATGTACTCTGGAGCAAAAGACTGAAGGAACTGGATTTGCTTAATTTCAGAAGAAACCTAAACCTGTAGAGCTCCAGCAATGATTTAGGCAGACAGTCCATTAGTTGCTCTATAAAATGACAAAAATGATGTCTGAAGTGCTGTGAAGTATTAGGTTCCTTCCATTGTTCTCCTTCTGAGGAAGAAAACCCCAACCGAAAAGATTTGCTTTTAGGGGGTCATGTCATCAATATCTAAGGCTGCAAGGAAATTATTGCTGCTGGATTTCCTATTCTTTTGCCTACTTACCATGTCTAGCTTACTTTCATAAATAACCCTATTATTAGCAATATAAACTCAGCACAAAATGCACAGAACACAGGGCTGAAGCAGACATCCCAGACCTCGAAACAGTGAATGCAAATGAAAACAGATCCAGCAAAAAAAATTTAGTAAGTTTAAAATGAAATGTAAACTGGGGTAAAAAAAAAATAATTAATATTTAAAATATTTAACTATATTAAGAAATATATTTTAAAATATCAGTTTTAGCCCTTATAAATTAGGGGAATATTCACTGAAAACCAAGGCACCTATGCAGCAAGCCTCTGTTTTTAAACAGATGGCTTAACTACTACCAACAGGAAGGAGGACATTATCAAAGTCTTCCTTACACTATTTAGTCCATCAGAACTTTGTCAAACAGCCATTAAAAACATTAATTTAACTACTAATACTTAATTTAAACTTTTGAAAAATTACATTTCAGACTTAGAAAGGCCTTCATACAAAAATCAGAATTTACCACATATTTTGTCCAGTGAGCAGAAGAACTGTTTACTTAAATAAAGTAAACTTTATTTTGGATTATTGAACCTCCCTCCCAAATTACAGGGACATCTCAGACATTACTAGCCAACAAACATCATTTATTACAGGCATCAAAATGGGTGGAAAAACTATTTCATGTTAAAAGGCATGACAAATGTAAACTTTTTGTTCAGAATCATACCTGAGATCTTTTACTTCAACACTATGTATAGTGGAAACCATATTTTTAAATTAATGTTTACAGACAGAGCTATTGCACCTTTTAGATAAGCAGCAGAAGACAAGGATTCAGTTTGGCTGAATGCCCCACGAGAAGGCAGTAACCAGAATCCAAATTCCCTCTTTTGTGTCACACTAACTAAAGTTATGTCCATAGCTCAGGTCAAGTATATTCACAGCACAGAGCTTCATTAAACCCTACAGTCTAGTGATTTGTCCTTTCTAAACTGACATTAATCTCATTGCCAGCCTTCTAGTGTTCAGTCTTATATTATGCTGAGTTTCTTAAAATATGTTTGAAACACAGTATATCTCCTTGCTCTTTTAAATTCAGCAATAAGAAATAAATTACTAGTTGATAATACACCATCCTGAGATGTTTAAGGCTTCTGTTTAAATCATTATCCAGAAACAAACAGACCTAACTTAAAATCCTGTTTCTTCAGTCACTGGTCTATCCTGGATCACCAATGATATTGTTCCACTATGGATATAAAGCATAAATAATCAATGAGTCAGAGACCAAAAGAGTAAGAAGGTAGACACTTAACTAATAGGTATGGGACGTGTTTCAGCAAAGGTTTTTACACCTTGTTGGAGAGTGGAAGAGTAACAGAGGAGACTGAGAGGCCCTAGTCACTCACTGTATAATGAAGATGCGGTACAGTCTAAGGATTAAGGGAGTCTTCTGAGGGATGAAGGCTCAAATCCTAGAAGATGGAAGAGAGGATTAAATTTAAGGTCTTGTAGTCCTTAACAAGTGCCCTGACCCTGCAGTATTAGGCCAATACAACAACATAGTTGTATTTGGAAACCATGTGAGGCCATACATTTATTTTGTTTTTCTTAAAAGTGCATAAATCACTTCAGGTCAAATGCACCTTTTAATGCTGTAAAAATGAAATTGTGGTGGCTTCTGTTCTTTATGGTTTTTAAATTATTTCAAGGTCAAGGTTAACAAAGAACTAAAACAGATGTCTAAGAGGTTGTAGTATCCCAAATATTGCAGCACAGTCAGGACAAATTAGAAAAGCATCTGTCGGGAGTGACATGCAGTGATCCATAACTCTTTGGGACAGGAAAATGAACTGGGTGACTTTGTGAGGTTTTTAGCTAGCTCCATTTTTCTCTGATCTCTGGCCTTCAGAAGGGATCAGGTTTTAATCTTACAAAAGCAGAAATTTCTCCCACAGGCTTCAAGACTACAAGTTCATTTAAAATATAAGAAATTTGGCTTTAACTGCATAATTTGAAATATGGACATATGTTCCTAGGGCTTGTAAGTACTCTACCTGTCATTTTAACTTGACGCTCTAGATACAGTATCACTGTTTAACTTCAGGAGGATGAGTTAAGAGAATGTACTGAAATCTTGCAGAAGAAAGATACAAAATCATGTCCTGAGGAATAGTAGATGCATTGTGTCAACTGACTGAATATATTTATCAATAGCCATATTTGATTGTGCTGCAATTCTATTGGTTTTCACAAGCTGAGTGGATTAAAGTCTATTTGGTATGTAGCACAACTCAAAGTAAAACATCAGGTGGAGTATGGGACTCAGAAGATACACTTTTCTCTGACTCAGAAGTAAGCCAGACAACTAGCGTGGTTTTAGATATTGATGGGGTAATTTTTTCAGATGAGTGATACACTAAAGCCATTGGTAAGGAGACTCCATGTCACTCCAGATTGCCAAGACTTGGAATATCACTTGAGGCATGACACCCAACCCTACATAAATTCTACAGTTTCAACAGAACACAAAGGTAGTTTATTTTATTCCTAACACAAGTTGTTGGGGAGACTTATAATGCAAAGAAGAAGCTTCACTTCAGCATGGTTATTGTTTGCACATCACTATATTAAATGTTATAGAATGGTAAGCATTAGATGCATTCAGGGTATTATAATGTAATTTTAGAATTTTCCCTTTACTTTTAGATTTATTTTTTGCTTAAGACATTATCTACTATTACAGTTAAAGGGAAAAAACTTTTTAATATTTATGGCCACTAATTTAAAATACTACACAGAGTTTGACTCACTGAATGTCTACATTTTACCATGAACAAATACTAATACAAAGCTAAGGAGTACTACAAATAGGACTATAATTAGATTTGAAAAAAACAGAATTTAATACCAGAAGCTGTGTGCCATTGAATAGTCTTACATTTCTTGTCAATCCTATAATTTCACCAATTAAAAAAAATTAGGCTTTTGAATACTAAGGAGGCATATGGAATGGAGAGAGACTGGCTACAAAGACAAGGAGGGGGAATTGCCCTTTATGTGAGGCAGATGAAGCTCTGCCTGGGGATGGATGAGGAGCCGAATGAGAGTTCAGGGATTGGAGCATCTCTCATATGAGGACAGGCTGAGAAAGCTGGGACTGTTCAGCCTGAAGAAGAGAAGGCTCAGGGGGATCTCATCAATGTATATAGATATCTGAAGGGAGAGTGTAAAGAAAATGAGGCGAGGCTCTTTTCAGTGGTGCCCAGTGACGGGACCAGCGGCAATGGGCAGAAACTGAAACACAGGAGGGTCCCTCTGAATATCAGGAAACACTTTTTGACTGTGGGGGTGACTGAGTGCTGGCACAGATTGCCCGGACAGATTGTTGAGCCTCCATCCTTGGAGATATTTAAAAGCCGTCTGGACATGGATCTGGGTAACTGGTTCTAGGTAGTCCTACTTGAGCAAGATGATCTCCAGAGGTCTGTTCTAACCCCAATCGCTCTGTGAGTCTGTGACAAACTATGGGGGAGTTTATACAAATAGATATATAGTTCACCTTAAGTTGCCCATGGGGGACATGATTCATGTTACCTTATGTGACCAGTTTGAAATATAGGTGCTTACTGTAATTGTTCATTCTTTCTCTACAGTCAAGAGAAATACATCTGAAAAGCAACTTATCCCATCTTAAACACTTATTTCAGAACAGGATTAATTACCCTCTAGAAGGACTTCTCTCTCTCTCTGAATTATAGAGGAAGCCTGGACCACTAACTCAGATTTGACACCTAACTTATGGTGGCAAAAGTTACGTGGGATGTATCCTACCACAGTAGATTTCTAAATGAGGCACAGCCCAAAGTTACATGTCTATTTTTCCACTTGAAAGGAAATGATTCTGATTTAGCTTGAGTTAAATGTCTGAATTTGTGTGAATACCAATTCACAAACTTGCTGCATTACAAGTCAGTCCTGTGATCAGGGTTTTCTATAATTATCACATTATTTCCTGTTTTATATCTTATATAATGCAACACCATATTAATGACATTTCTTGTAATTCACTCTTAAAGCAACGACAGTTACTTTGAAGACAACATTTTATACCATTTTTGCCGTATAATAACATGGCAGAAGACAGAACATAAGGAAAGCATACAAATAGGCAGGAATGGACAGCTCAGGTCAGAGGAACTTGATAAAGACATTATAGGAGAAATATAGAGCATAAGGGAGAGGAAAAACAACTAATCCCTAAGACTAAATATAAACTGTATTCCTAACCATTCAGCAGGGGGAAATAAAGTAATAAATTTTCACCTCTGCTTCTGAGGTTGAAAACTGCAATCCCTGAAGAATGTTCTAAAGAAGATTGAGGTAGCCTGGTGCACAAGATATGGGACTGAGATCACAAGAATAAAGAAAAAATAAATACACAGTCTTGTGGCAAATAAGATGAAGAAAACAATATTGTTCATTGGTCCCTATAATGCCAGAAGAGAAAAAGGAGCAGGAAGGGCTGTCAAACACAGATAAGTGAAAATCCTTAAAAATAAAGCACTTGTACTGCAAGGACAGAAAGCAGTATACAAAAGTAGTTAAGATGTTATATAATTGTAATAATGAAGAATGTATGCTGCTTTAGTTTCTAGAGAATTAATGGATTTGAGTGAGGCAGTGTGTGAACATGAAAATTATAGGTAGGAACTTTTTTTTTTTTTTAATGTTCATGACTATGATGGATAAGGAGATAAAGGAAAACAATTTGTTTCAAGCACCTGACAGTGCTGCACAGGCTCAAATGTATTTACAAATTGGCTGGAGTAGCCATTTACTTTGCTGAATAATTTTCACCTGCAGGCTATACTGATACCTCTTCCTTTTTCTTAACTAATCAGCATTTTTAGTAAGTTTTCTTATAAGCCATAGTATGCTTTTAAAATGTTTTACTTTTAAAAAATATTAGTTTCACGGTTATGTTCAAGACCTTTTATCCTCATCTTTGCCTATTTTCTTCCTTTGTTTTGATTGCAGCCTGACTAAAGAAAGTCAGCCTCATCCCCCAAGAGTCGGCTGAGTTATTTAAGTTTTACTCCTCTCCCCCACATTTTCTGTCTGCTGTATCTTCCAGTGAGCTGTGCTGACTCCTACTGATTCCGTTCTTAGTCTCCTAGTTCTTCTCATGCTTTGAACAGGAATCCATAACATCTAATTACGGGTATGAATTCCCTTATGCTGGAACCATCTAAAACTGTGTATCCCCAAGTGACTATTACCTTGGAAAATGTGACTTATGCTCCAAGATAATTTAGATGCTTTTGAAAATAATCTTTGAAACTAAAGGCTAACTTCCAAAGGAAAAACTTACCTTTTGCTCCGCTCTTAATCAGAGATGGTCACATTTATTTGTTTCCAAAATTAGTTTCATATGTGAGAATGTGCCTGAATAAAGCAGAGCAAAACCTGAATGAAGGCTTCAGGCTATTTTCTGAAAGAAGGCTAAAATAGGGTATAGTTCTTTCCTAAATAAGGATAGTGAAAGTACATAAAAATGGAAAATAGCATAGTAAAAAAGCCCCAAAATATGAGTAGTGGAAAAGTATTTATGGGCAGTTGTATTCACAATGGTACCTTCAGAAAAGGTCATGGTGCCTGCATTACCTTTCATTGTATTTTAGTCAAATCGGAGAGAGATTGGTAGCTTTTATCTTGTACAAACAGTGCTTGGTTCTGAAAGCTTCTGTTCAAGTCCAGACTTACTGAATCACTAACAGGTTGAGAGGCTTCAGAAAACATGTGGTTCACAGAGCTGCCTTATGAGCCCAACAAATAGACAACAGAGGTTTTCAGGCTTTTATTTGCATCCGCTGAGCAGCATAACATGCTCGTTTTCAGAGGTTCTTTCCAAAGTTTGTAGCGTTAGTTCTTAGGAACAGTGTCTGCAGAGTTCTGTTATCACATTGCCCAGACTTATGAAAATGTCTCCAGGCTGTTTCTTGCTTGCTTACAAATAATGACATAAAATTAAATTTTGAAATGTATCGTGATGCTTAGATATTAGAAGTTTTGAAATTTTATCATGTTTTTTATAATGGATTTTGTTTAAAAATTGGAATTTCTAATAAAATGACTAGCTACGAGAAAGATGTCAGTAAATTTTAGGATCTGTTTTTTTTAAAAAGTATACTTTGTGTAGTGAAAAATGCAAGAGTCTGCTTCTAAGCTTCTTTAGTTATTCTAAAGTACTGCAGAAAAAAAAAAATATTATCAGTTTTACATTCATCTTGTCTGTATCCTAAGATTTTTCTTCTGCTAACTAGGAGGACATTGCATCAAGTTCCTTTTGGTGTATTGCAATCTTTCAAAAGTGTGTGAGAGTCTGCAGGAAATACTGGCTCTACTGGCATCACGAAGGGAGACTTCACCCTTTTCTATATTGGTAAATATTGTTGGACTTTCAGAATTACTTGTTGTGACCTATTTAGTAAGACTTAGCAAATAGCTCCATACCTTTCTCCAGAGTATTTTCACATCTACTCAGGCAACCTTATACCAAAATACCTCTGATTATCTACAATTCCATAAACAAAATATATCCTGAATACTCACTGGTGCACTTGCTTACGCCAATGGTTATGATGGTATATCTCACTTTACCTAGTGCCCTTCTGAGTGGTGTGTCTCTAGGTACAAACAGATTTTTTTCCTTTATGGCTCTAAGGACAGTAGTTATTTTAGCTTGCCACCACACACATGTGGGGTACTTCTGGCCCCTATAGTTCTTACTATTCTCTATTTGCATCACAGACACGTTAAATGTGCTGTCCCCAATTCTAAGTGTTTATGTTATGATGGAGACATCCATATGATGCTTCATGCCTTTTGGACAATACTGGAATGCAACAGGATGCTGAAAATAAGAGAGATGACTACCATAATATTTTCATGACAAACTGGATGGCCATGGAGACTGCTGCAATTGTTACCCTATCCCCAAGTACACACTAGTGTTTCAGGCACGAATTGTGCAATTCTACAATGGGAACATTTCAACACAGATAGGGAATAGTTGCAGTGGCTCCAGGATTTTGCATCTAAACAGATGTAGAAACAAATGTGTCCCACTCTTCTTGGTGTGGAGATTCTAACCCTCATTATTAAAAGAAGTTACCCATGTGGCATGAGAAACATGTTGAAGTAATAGTTAGTTTCAGAAAAAATGATTATTGTGGAGATGCATATGCCTACAGCTTGAATTGCTGAGAAGACATATGAAAACGTCAACTGCAACAATGTAACACTCCCTGGTTTTGGGCTTGCTGGCAGGTTCAGAACTACTAGTTTGAAAAATTTAAAAAGGTGCATGGCACTAGGGGTACAAAGGAGGCCTTTCTGCATAAACTTGCACAAGCAAACTACAAAGTAGTCAGTCATCATACTCTCAATGGGGTACAGGTCCCTACTATTAGTTTGGCATGTATTATTTTGGCCAACAATCTGACATGACTGCTGGCCAAAATAATACTCTGACTGTGCAAACTCAGGGAAAAGACAATTTAATTACACATAGAGCAAAGGCTGGTGCAGAGTTCATCTGGCAGGTTGAAAGCAAAATAGCATAAGACCTACCACACCATTTGAATGTCAGTAAAATAAACATGCAAAAAGTGCATGTTTATTGAACACTCTACCCACTACAAGACCAAACAGAAGTCCTTTTTTATAACAAAGACTAGGCATATTTTTGATTTGCTGAACCAGTTTACTCAAGCAAAAGGCAAAGGAAACTAGGCATCCAAAATAATCTCAGTGCCTGATCATGGATGCTGATAGCTCTCAGATGCTTTCCTGTTTAAAACCAAATAGAAAAACAGCTAAATTTTTTCTTTTTTTAGGAAGTACAGAAAATTACATATCTTTTCCTTGTATCGGCTTACAGCTTTTCTCCATTTAAAGTAGTACTAGATAATTTCTCTGTGTTCATGATCTTTGGATTTTAAGATTACACATATTTTGGTTTCCAAGTGACTTGTTTTTCCTGTTAAATTGAATACAGGTATATCTTTTCTGATACACTGACAATTATGGTACTATACAAAAGAGAAATGTTCACTAAGTAAAGAAGTGACAAAGGGACATGTATGCCTAACAAGAAAATATAATAATTTATATTTTTAATGACATCTTCCAAATTTCCTTCTTGTATAATAATTTTAATTGTCATTTAATGGTATAGGCTTATATTGGAGCATGGAATAGAACTGCAACAGAGCTTCTGTTACCAGCTTTGGCTTCTATCTTTCAATTTTTAATTCAAATCTCAGAATTAAAATCGAAGGCAACAATTTTTAACAATAATGAAATTCCAACAGTAAATGACAAGACAATCTTTGAGTCTAGTGACAGTACAGCATATCAGTTGATAGAAGAATATAGTGAGTCATACAAGTGGGCCTGAAAAGTTTTCCTGTCTCAATAATTTGTTGATATTTTGCTGCACAAAAAAACCCCAAACAAACAAACAAAAAAACCCAATGGACGTTCCTCCCTAGCAACAGATGGGAAAAAAATCAGAAGCAGCGTGGAGAGGATGCTGAACTGGCAATGAGTGACTGATAGTTGCAGTAATTTGAACAGACTAAGCAAAGAGACCGCTGTTTAGTTCTGGCTGCAGCCCTAACAGCACAAGGGAATAAAATCTGTGGTTAACATTTTAGACCAAAAGCATAAATGAATTTTCACACTCACCCAAAAAACCTTTTCAAAAGGGAATAGTTATGAGCCTTTGTAATTGCTGTATGCTCTTGTAATTGCCATTAAAATGTCAAAGATATTATTATTAAAGTCCCAGTTTAGCAGTCTTCATGGATAGCATTGTTGAAAGACAGTAACAAAAAAAAGAGAATTAGATTGTAGTTTTGTAACAGCAGCTGTATAGGATCGTTATACCACAATTTCCTACATACACAGTCACAGCAAATATGGAAAGCACTATTAGTGCCAAAGGCTCTGTTCGTCATCCCTATGTCTAGGCTCTGATTCGTCCCCTAACATGTCTTGAGAAAATACTCCCAGGCTGTCAGCTCAAACAGCTTGCTGAAATAAACGCCATGATATATCCAGAATGTCAGACCACTGGACTGTTACAAAAAGAGTGTTTGGAGAAAATCTAACTTAAATGAAATCAAAAAGGCCAAGCATTCCTAATGTATAGGCTTAACCTACTTCAATAGGAATAAAGAAGTAGACGTTGTAAAAGTGCGTAACAACAAAAAACTTACTTGTGAGCAATACTGTGCAATACTTTTCTAAAACTATTCGTCTTTAGGATTACTCCTGTGATACTTAAATAACATCTACTTGGATTATATGTTGCCTAAGTGCCAATTGTGAATGTTAAACCTGCTGACAATTACAGTATGTGCCTATAAAAGATCATGACTTCTTCAGTCATGAAAAATCCCTCTTTAGCAGATCTCCAAAGTTCTAACATATTTTGGGCATAAAGTTCATTACAGAGACAATTCTTTTATTGAACAGACAGAAGCAACATGAGGAATTCACTGAATTTTCCCCATAAACAACTGAAAAAGGGCTTCACAATGTTTGGTTGTATTTGTGATCTACCAGCAGTAGTTCTCTACTCTCTCTAACCAGTCCATGGCCAATGTATATTATCAGAGTTCCAGAAAGAAACTGAAATGACTTTCTCTTCCAAAACCAGAAGCAGTTTTAGGAGCTGAAAATGGAAAACAACTGAGGCATATAGACAAGATCTAGCCCAAGATCATGATGCTATATCGGAAACCTTTAGCATACCACACCTTGTATATGAAGTGCCCATTTACATTAATGGGTGAAAAGGTCTGTGCTAAATCCTCATAATGAATTCAGAGTATTTTTTATAAATACACATGGCCAAAGAAACTAAACAAATATGAAGAATCCACTGTAAAGTCTTTCAGTTTTGATAATGTGCTAGAGCAACACACATAAATTTCCTACATTAATTCTGTATCACTCTTCAACCACTTCATTCCACTCAAAACCACAAATACATCAAATGTATCTGCAGCACATCAGCACAGAAATTTCCATGACAGAAAGGTTACCCCCTCTGTGCTCATAGAGCACAGGTCTGTTCCATCAATTTTCCACTAGAACAGTGCTCCTTTGGTACTGTATGCCAGCAGTAGAGGGCTCGAATGTATGCCGTAATCACACAGGCCCAGGCCGTGGAAATAGAACAGGCTTCCTGACTGCACTATCAAGCAAAACCTGGACAGAGGAGCGAAATGAACTAATATTTAACAATCATGAAACTTTTTAAAGGAATGAACAAAAGGAAGCAGTTTGAAAAAAGATTTTGGCTGAAGACATCCATCAAACAATAGAGGAAAATATGCTAGAGGGGGAAATAAATGACACCAAGCCACAGAAATGAAGCTGACATAGTAAAAATAGACGAGAGCAAGAAACTAATTAATTTGGAAGAACTTCATATACACAAAGAAATGGTCATCAGTGGAAAAATATAAAGAAGCACTCAAACTGTAAATATTAATGAACTTTAGCAATAATAAAAGCAGAATTTCCAGGTAAGACAAAATTTAAGAAATTATACACCTTCATTGCAATATAAATACCATGAGAAGTTTGAACTAGCTAAAATAAATAAAGGATCTTCTATTAAAAGCCTTCTTTTCCCATTAAATTCTTACCTCAAGATGTGAAAACCTGTATTTTGTAGTTTATGATCTCCTTTACCTCACTGTGTATGAGACTTCACCCGACGATTGCTGTACTGAAGCCAGTAACTTATATACATGCCAGAGCATGTGAATTTGTCAGACTTTTATCATCCATTCCACCTTACTCTTCAAGAAACCTTTAGAAGCTTGTGTTTTCTCCTTGTGAGATACCACTGAATCTACTTTGAGTTAAACAGGAAGTCCTTTACATGTCTCACTGTTTCCAGTCTGAATACTTTTTGCAGCTTTCCATTCTCACCAATATGTCACCCTCTCTTCTAAGACATGGCTGTGGACCTACCACATCTCAAACACAAATTTTGCGGAAACAATTGACGCTGTCCTGTCCATTACCCTGTTCACCAGAAAACCAGAAGATCACAGAATCTGAGAGACACCAAGTCACTGAAACTAATCTGAAGAGGAAGGAGAAAAAGGGCTAAGAGTAGAAGCGGTAAGTGTAAAGCAAGGAGTAGGTAATAGAGCACATGAAAAATGCCACACACAGGCTTCAGACACATTGGGGGTTTTTTAATATCAGAAAATAAGGTAACTTAAGAGGTCTGTGGTCAACAGAACTGCACATGGTATTTCAATAGTTAGTATTGATGCTATTTAAAAATAAAAATCTCTCTATTCCTTCTCACAATTTCCTGTTATATATCTAAGGATCACGTAAGGATCATTTTTACTGTTACCACAGCACTGCCCTGAGAGTTCATACTGACTTACTTGTCCATTATAATCCCTAGCCTCTTTTTAGAGTGACATAAGCATTCTTAAAAACTCAAAAGTCTTGCTTGTGTTACTGGTTCTAGCTGTATGACTGCAAGTGTCTGTACTAAAACACATTTCTGAGTGAACACAAGTTACTAAACAATCTAGATTACTCTGCAGAACTACGTTGACATCAGTGTTACTTGCTATTCATCAGTCTTTGCATCAGTCACACTTGTTTTTTTCAGTGATCTTTGATTACACTCCTTTGACAAAACTGTTTGAAAACACAAACATTTAGTGTTACAGCCATGCAGTTATTTTTATGCCAATCGTGTAATCTTGTCAAAGCATAAAGTCGGCTTTCTTTACAATAGCTGTTTTCCCTAGAACTACATTGATTTGCATTAATTACATTCTTATCCTTTAATTGTTTTTTGTTTTAATCAGCTTAGTCATGTATGAGTTTTCTATCAGATGACAGTCTAACCTGGTCATAGTCACTTCACCTTTTTAAACATTGACACGACATGGGCATAAATACGGCCTTCAGAAATTTCCCCATGAAAAGCTGCAGTTAATATCAGCAAATCAAAGACCTAACCAGCAAACCCTTAAGTATGCAAGTTAATTCCATACAGATAGACTAGTAACGGACATGACATCAATATCCATATAAAATTTCCCCAATTCCGTTCAAATTTAAAATAGGAGTAGTCCACATAAATGCAGTGAAACTTGATACTTAAATTCAAATTCTGGTATTTCTTTCCAGTATACAATTGTTTCTGTTTTTTTGCCCCCATGTTATGATACAGAAGACCCACATAAAGGTCAGGGACAACTAGCTTCTGTCTAGAGGGACTAAGGAAGTTAAGTGTCTGCAAAAGACAAGCACATTAAGAATCAGAATTTGTATTTAGTCTTCCAGTAATATTTATATTAGTTGATACATAAAGATAGATATGTCAAAAGTAATATATTAAAGCTGAACTTTCACAAAGCCCATAGAAGCAGCATTCTCAAACCAGAACACATGTACTAGCAAGAAATTAATACAAACCACTTCAAAGTGATGCATGGACACTGCGTGACTGCATGTTGAAGACTACTTCCTGTCCCTCTGGTTAAAAAATAATGTAGTGGATTTTTTGGAAGTTGACAGGAAGGTTGACAAAGATGATGAGAACTAAAAAGCTGCTTCCTATTTATATTAGGATTCCCCTTCTTGACAAAAATGCCCAACAAAGAATATAAAGTATATACACTTTTACATAAAGAAAGTAAATAGGAATTTTTTTTCACTATTGTATCTGAGAGAATAAGGCAACATCAAATGATCAGAGATTACAAAACAGCAGGTTTTATAAAACAAAATAATCATAAGGTATAACTTACCATTTTGATTTTTGAAACTTTAGTATTCTTTAAATTGACTGGTTTAATGCACAGCATCCTATTAAAACTTTCAAACAATATTTATAATAGTCAACTAGGTAAGAGCTGGACATTCAGGCTATGCCCAAATTTTGGTTTTGACTCACACTGCTTCAAAAATATATTCAAAAGTATTTGTCCTATTAGAGCCTCTTATAAATGGTGTATTAATCTTCCTAGTACCACAACAATGGTGATCACATCTTTGCTTCTCAAACTGATAACATCAGTCTCTTCTGAATTTGCTCCACAGATTTCTCTTTACAAGCATTTCTTTTTTTCTTATCTTTAAAGTTCTTCAGGAGTCTTGTCTGTTTCTGTTACTTTCTGCCTCTTCAATCCACTGTTTCATCAGTTCACTAGTAGGCATTCTGTAACTATCCACTTGTCTCTCTCTGCTATAAATATCTTTGACTCTGTCCTGTTATATGAAATAGTAGACTACTTTATTGTAGCCTACTTCTAACACTCCAAGTACCTCTTTTCATCTCAGAGCGTAAAACACAGGAACTGCATCTTAAGTGCCAACTAGTACGACATATTTAATCACAACTAGGGGGTCCAGATAGAGGCTATCACATTAAAAATGAGTATTAAATAGTTAAAATTACACAGGCCAGGCATTCTTTCCTCAAAACAAACCACATGTTTTTAGACTAAAAGCTTTCTGAGCTAAATCCTTTCTTCTTAGGGTATATAATTTCAAAGAAACAGCCAGTGACTTATTTCCAGTCTAAACTACTGTGCCACAGTAGTGAAAGGATGCTGCAGCAGGAAGTAATTTGATCCTAAAATCCTGATCAGTTTAATGTGCAATGCAACTAAACAAAAGCTTGCATTGTTGGAGAAAAAAAACAAAACCCAAAAAACCAGCATGGATTAAAGCAGGTACAGAGCTGTTTAATCTGTTTTAGAACTCTATCCAGAGCAAATTCCTCAAGCTTTATTGACGAGAAGCTGTGTTGACTTTTTTTCACTTTTTTCCCCAAAACCTTCCTAACATTGTAACCACCAACAAATAAACAATATTCCAAGCAATCATTAGCCTTGGGATCATCTCAGTTTACAGGATTCTGAGCACATTTTCAAGAAGTTTTACATGAAGCAGTCGAAACAGCTGCAAGTTCACCAGACGCGTGCCCTGAGCCAGTCTTTAAATAAATATGGCCCAGATGTAAATAAATACAGCCCAAAAAAGCTGAGTATATTATCCTAGCAGAGACATGGCTCCTGGTCAGAAACTAGCTTACACCCACCTGAAACCAGGTGGAGTGAACGGTAATACAGACATGTTCTGAATAACACATCTCTCACGTGTCAGTTATCACAAAAACCTCCTCTGTACAAACCATGGTTTCTGCAGGTTATACAAAAACAGAAAATTTGGGCAAAATCACAAACCAGCCATGCCTTTGTACAAGCCAATACAAACTGCTGAAGTTCAGAATTGAGCTGTTTATTTTTTAGATCAAAATCAACTTCCGCAGACTCTTGTAATCTGTATAGCAACAATAAAACAACACGCAGAAGAGAGGCTTAACTGGTTAAATATAGCTAGAACAGAATCAGGCTAGCCGAAGCTAAAAATAGCCTGCTACCGCACCCAGCTAGCGCGGACCCAGATGCAGGTGCTGTCCGGCCTGAGGGTGTGGGGCTGGGGAGCGCCTCCCGCCCCGTCAGTCGGGGCCGGCAGTGCCACCCCAGGCGTTCCCCTCCGCCGCACTGCCCCGCCAGCTGTCGCCTTTCACTGACGCCCGCGTCTTGGGAGACCGCGTTTCCTAGGAGCGAGCGAGCGCCCAGGGCTGAGAGAGTCCATATTGCTTCCCACACCGCTTCTGGCCTGCTGGGCTGATCTCCCATCTGTAAAACCAGAAATCGTGATTTTTATCTCGATTTAAAAGCAGAGAGTAATCTGCGGGCAAAACGCGCTAAGAGCTCCCTATCAGCATTAAACTCGCAAAAGAGGTTTTGCAGCCCGAGAGTGGAGGAGCTTAGGGATTAACGCGCATGCAGAGCCGCCACTGTTCCACCGCCGGCCAGCTCCGCACGCCGCTCCTGACGCCGGAGGGCCGCAACACGCCCCCCCGCGCCCGGCTGCGCTCACAGGGAACGGCCCCCCCCGCGCTGCCCTTGCCGCCTTCCCCTAAGCCCCGCCGGGCGCCGTGCCCTCAGGCACCCCCCGCCCCGGGGGAGACGCCGGCCGCGGCGGCTGCGGGTCGCCAGCCGGCCCCCCCCGCACCGGCGGCGCGGGGAAGAGTCTCGAACTCGCCGCCCCAGGCGGTGCCCGGCGCAGCCGCCGGTAACGGCCGGCGCGGGGTGCGGCTCCCACGCGGGGCGGGGGCGGCCCCGGCCCGGCCCCTGAAGGCGATCCCCGCGCGTCCCGCTCTGCCCGCGCCGCGCCCCCCCCCGGCTCCGCCGCCGCCCGCTCCATTCACTAACCGGTTCTCGCCGGCTGCCTCCGCCTCTCGGCTCCCCCCGCCCCCGCCCAGCCCGCCGGCGCCACGCCCCCCCGGCGGCCTCGCTCCCGCCCCGGGCGCGCTGCCGGCGCCGCTAATTGGGCGGGCGCGACGCTCGTCGCTGACGTGCCCGAGCGAGGGGTGGGTCCTGGGGCGCTTGTGCGGGAGGCGGCGCCGAGTGTCCCTCCTGGTGCAGCCGCGTCCGCCCCGCGCCAGCCCGCAGAGCCGCCCGCTGCCGCAGCTGTATGGTCCATCCCCGCTCCGCCGCCGAACCCCCTCCGGCAGCTCCGCGGCCTCCAGCGCCTCCGCCTCCTCCCGGTTCTGCTCCTCCTGCCCCCGGCGGTGGCGCCCGCACCCCGGCTGTATGATCAGGCTACAGTCTTCAATGAGTAACCATATTCCTGTGAGTGCCGCCCGCGCCCCCCGCCCCGGCTGCCTCCCCCGGCCCTCGCGCTGCCGGGCGTGCGCCCCGCCGGCTGCCGCCGGTGCCCGGCTCCCGCGCCCCGGCTCCCTCCCCTCGCCCCCACCCCCCTTCCCCCCACCCTGGTCTCCTCCATGTTGTCTCTTTGTTCCGCCGCCCCGGCCACGCCGGCCCCGGGCGGCCTCTCGCAGCGCCGGGATGCGGCTCCTTTCGGGCGGGCCGCAGCAGAGCCGAGCCAGCCCGGCTGCGGCATGGTTCGGCCTTCCCCCCGCACCCGGCGCCCCTCTCCTCCCGCTCCCGCCTGCCGGTGCCCCTCGCCCCTCCTCTGCTGGCAGAGGAGGACGGGGCGACCCCTCCGCGGCTCTCGAGCCGTCCGGCCCGGGCACAAAGCCGCTTTGTGAGCCCGGCTGCCGCCGGCCCCGCCCGCCGCCCCGGCCCGGCCTCTCCCCGCCGCGGTCTGTCTGGCGGCGGCTGCCGGGCTGGGGCGGGCGGCCGCTGGGAGGGGCAGCGCCCCTGCAGCCGGGGCTCCCGCGCCCCTGGGCCGTGCCCGGCCGGCGGCGCGGAGGCGGCGGGGCCCGGGAGCCCTCTGCCGGGGGGAGGCCGGGGCCGGGCGGCGGCTCCGGGGCACAAGATGGCTCCGCGTCGGGAGCCTGGTGGAAGCGTGATGCGAACCCGTGACCGCCGCCGCTGGGGCGACGGCCCGGCCCGCGGGGCGGTGTCACGGCCCGGGGCAGCGTCTCCTCGCCGGGGAGAGACACGCAGACCGGGCGCCCGGCGGCTGGCGCGGCGCTGGGGGCGGCCGCCGCAGCCCGGGGCTTTCCGGGGCAAGCCGGGGCTTGCCCGTGGGCGCCCGCCAGCCGGCCAGGTGGTGCAGCGGGGGCTGCGGGCCGGGCCGGGCGGCGGCGCTGGCGGCTGCGCCTGGATGGCGGCTGTGCCTGGCTGGCGCGGCCGGCGCTCGCCCCCCGCCGCGTCCCCACGTGCGCGGCCGCTGCCGGGGCGAGGGCGGCCGGGCGGCCGCTTTGTCTCCGGCATGCTCGGACGGGGGGTCAGACCCGGCTGCGAGCGAGGACGTGAATCCCTTCCGAGATGAGCTTAATGTAGCAGAGGTGGGGGGTGCCCGAACTCGCGTGTGCAGCCGGCCTTGTTCTGGCGGGGGTTTTAGATAGCTCCTCGGCCGGAGGAGGAGTCCGCAGGGGAGTCATTTAAGTGCACGTTGAAGTGGATGTTTCTGTAACAGTCTGTCGTTGACCCCCAGAAGCTCACGAATGCGGTCAGATACCTTAATTTTGACCGAACCTGCTTTTAAGACCTTGCCATCAGGCTTTTCAAGGAAGGCATTTCCTTTTGGAGGTGGGTCACAGTTTGGCATCACAAGTTTTTGCTTTCCTCATATGCTTGCTTTTTGGGGGAGAGTGGTTGGTTGTGGTTTTTTGTTTTTTTTCTCCCCTACTAATATCAGTGTCTGTGCTGCCTAACACCCCTGACCACGGAGCACGGTGTGTACTTAAACACACAAACGATGCAAGGCTTGCTGGTGGTAGTATGCCCTCCAAAAGTAGGGAAGTGAAAAAGACAAAGCATTATCAAAATCAAGTAATCTGTGATAATAGAAGTAGGGTTAGTGGTGGTTATGTGTAGGTCTTGGTTGCTGTCTGGTAGTCAGCTGCACACATTGCTGATATTGCAAGCTGACAAACGCACGGTCTCTGTGGCATGAGGGTCCCATGATCCTGGTGTTTCTAATTGCTGCTGGAGACAACTTTCCAATATGTCTACCTGCATCTGCGGAGTCTTTCCAAAGCCGTGACTCAGAAGTATGAACCCTGTCTCCTTGTAATCTCATAAAACTGTCAAATCAAAAACCATGAAGATGACACTTAAATGTCAGCTCTTATTATTCCGTTGATGGAACAGCAAAGGGTTTTGAAATTGTCTTATAGGAACAGAATCGTTTCAGGGGGAGAACGTGGAAGAAGCAATACAGAAATTGCATAGCCATGGGAGGAAATGTGAGTGAGAAAGCAAAATGAGTGACAGATATAGCAGGAGCCAAGGGAGAAGGATGTCATTGTCTTACTGAAACTAAATGTGTCAGTAAGGCAGGAAATAAATAGAATTTAGCCTTATCTAATAACTTCTATCTTGTGAAACCTTCCTGTTCTAACAGAATACATGCCACGTAAGAATGCTGGATCTGTCCCAGTGTGTAGGCTGACTGTAGGTGATCACTTCTTAAACATTAACCAGAACACCCAGATCAGGGTATTACTGAATTCTAAACTAGTAGGAGATTGTCACCTTATTTAAAAAATGAAAACTTGCTATATCAGATTTACGTACAAGAGGTACTCTGTGTTAAACGTAAGTCCATAAGTCCTTACAGCTTTCTTCAGATGCAGCTTCTTGTTTGGCACTCATACCATTATTAGACTCAATAAAATAGAGGAATAACTGTCTTTGCATGTATATGCTAAATTTCTCATGTTATTGTTTAAAACATAAGGGAATAATTTTTGAGTGGAATTAAATGTTTTATGTAGTTTGCTATTGAAGTGACAGTGTTAAGTCACTTTCAGACTCTGTGCTTTCAGAAACTCATGAGGATGCATTAGCCAAGGGGATGGAATGGTTTCTGTGATTTTTTTTTTTTTTTTTTTTTTTTTCCCTGATATCTGTTAAGGCTTCTTTGTATGTTTTTTTCATGGTCCAAGCAGAACTAGGAACAGAGTCACATGGCTTCAGTTTCATCATGTCTGGAAGTTGCGTTGACTTGTTACACAGAAAGTTTTGAGATATTTTTTTTTTTCTTCCTCCTAAACTCCATACTTGAACCACAAAGAAACATCCTTCCTTCACAGAGTATGTTGTAACAAATTTCTGGTAAACCTTTGGAATCTCCAGTCTGTGATAGATGAATGTGTTTTCTTAGGCCATGGGTTGATTTCTCTGGTCCAAAATGGGTAGCGTTATCACTGTGGATCTTAATACAGGCATTCGTGTGCCCAGTGGATAGGAGGTGCATCTTGTCAACAATACCTGATGAAGGTGTGCCTCTGCCTTGCAGAATGGCTCTGCAGTTTGTACCCCTTACCCTCCCACTCCTCCTTGTCTGCCATAGCAGTTGCTGCTTAGGCCTTGAGCAGTAAGAGAAAGTCAAGGGTGTTTGTCCCTCCCTCCTTCAATAACTTTTTGTTGGGTAGTGGGTTAGAACAAGGAACTTACTTGCAGGTATTCTCAAATTGTAATGAAATGTACTTAATTTTAGTTTTCTGGTTCTGATCCTGTGGTTTCAGTAGGTGAGTGTGTGGCAGGTCTTGACTTCAGAGAATGTGATACCACATAATTGATTCTGGCTATAAATGTTTCTGGTCTATGAGCAGGTGGATTCAGCAACTGTGAACCACCTTGCACATTTTCTGAAGGTAGAGTGAAGTGTCATGTAACTGTGTAAGCAAGAGCTTTTGTTTGCATGCTTCTCAAGATGCTTCTGAGATGTGAACAAGGATGTCAGCAGCCTGGGATAACCTTACACTTCTCTTCTTTTCACATATATTGGTAACAATCCAATAGATTAGTTTCATAAGCAGTTTTTGCCAGACACAAGTGATTGTTTCAAACCCAGAATTAACATACATGTGAATCTGCGTGTCAGTGGAGACAGATACTTTATCTTCCTGTCCCAAAGAAGGCCATGAATTAAAGCTTTTCTCTTCAAGATGTGTTTCACTTGCTTGAATAAATTCTCTAACTTCCCCTAGCATGAATGATAGTAGATGGTACAATCATAATTAACATGACTTTATCCCATATTGGACAGGATACCAGGTGGTCCTGGCATACTAATTTTAGTTTTGTTTTCCAAGTTTATTTTGATGGATCTAACAGTCTAAATGTTGTTTGGCTTTTGGTTGCTGATAGAAACAACTGCTTTTGTTTCCAAAACCCTTCCATGTTAATTTTCCGCAAGGAAAGCTCACATGTAAATTGAAAAGAATATGCTGGATTACCCAACTTGATGGTACAAAGAATGAGTTAGTGTCATTCTGTTAAAAAAAACTTACGCATACAATACTATGCATTTGAGTTTCACTTAGCCTTATGCTTTCATACACTGTCTTGACTTTGTTGATAGCTTACCTACAAAGTTAACTGTCTGAGACAATATAGTAATTTTCAAGGTGTATTTCCAAGCCTCTCAAAAGTTGTTCATGTCGTTTGAGTTCCTTCTAAGCCCGAGGTGGTTTTAATTACAACAACGCTATTTTTATAGCTGATTTATCTTCCAGGTCTTTTTGCTGAAGTTGGGTGAAGCCTTGTACTCTGGCTTAATGACATAGCACAAACAGCATGCCAATGCACTTGTCTTTAATTTGCATTTGACTCCGGGAACAGAACTGAACTGGTTGCAAAGCTGTCTTAGGATAGTACAGTGTGTTGCTGCCTTAAGGAGTTGGTCTGCATGTGGAGCTTTCTGGTTAGCAATGGTGTGAAGTGATGGCATTCACATCAAAGGAAAATGTGAGCTTTGCTCCTTTATAATGTGGCAGCAGTAGTTGCCAAGGCAAACAGTGAGACTCAAATACATGCTTGGTTAGGTCCTTAGTTGTGTGAATTAGTAAGGTGCTGATGTGTCTAATTGCTAACTGTTAAGTCAGTATTAACAACGTGAATTCATTTGTAGGGGTTAATTACACAGAACTCAAAGTTAACATTGCATAATGTACTTGCTTCAACTTTTATATAAGAATTTGAACTGTGCACCCAGTTTCTAGATGTGATTTAACAATCTGCATTAAAAATTTATTACTTGGCTAATGCTTTGCTGCCTACCCTCCTCCTTGCCCTCGTGATGAGTTTGTCTGATATCATACTGAGTACTCCTAGTTTGTACTAAGGGCAGCCTACCTACCAGGCTGGATGAAGCCTGCTCACTTCTTGCTTCCTACCTGCCCCCAGCGTGGGGTCATGTTAACTGTTTCAATTACTCTAAATGCTTTCTCCCTCAAAATCTCCATCTCCAATCCATGTTGTGGATTGAAAGGTCTTCTCTTTACTCTAGTGACCCCATTCTGTCTTCTCAAGCTCACTTGCATGCTTTTCAGTCTCTGACAGCCTCCACTCCCTCTTCCTCTACTAGTGGAAAGGACTGGCTATGATTCCTTAGCAGTCTTAAGAGGAGATAAACAGGAGATATACCAGTGCATGTGAAGTGGCACAAGACCTTGTGCAGCTGTATCCGCTTAAAGTTGTCCTGTCCCTTTTTGCTGTTCTGCTTCTTAAACTAATGAAAAGTGACTTTAAGCTATCTTTAGTTCTTTTTTTCAATTGCTATTTTAGGTGTTCCTAGGTCTGGTCCTAGGAGTCCTTTTAATGCACACCTACCTTCTTTTGCTAGGGCGTGGCTGCTGTGTAAGTTGACAACTCTTTGAGTTCTTCCGAGTCGGAATTCTCCTAGTTCCTGTTACTATGTTGGCCTTTGACTTCAGAGGATCCTTCTTACTCCTTTCTCGTGCCTATTATATTTAGAGTTCTTGCTGTCCCTCAGGTTATCACAAATAAAAACTGAAATAGTTTTTCTGCAAATAACTGGCGAACTTAATCCTACAGTCCTTACAGAAGTGGTGATAGTAGTGTCTCTGGAGTGGCAGCAAAGTGCATGTGAAATTATCCTTAAGTTTCTTTCTGCTAACTTCTCTCGTATCTGTTAGCTGTTTTAGGGGGTTGTTTTTCGCAAGCCATGCCTGTGATTAAGGTGCATCCTTAAAACTTCTTACCAGGAAGCTGCCTGAAAACATGAAAAGAATGCCTGGAGGTGTTTGGTCCGCTTCTTCTAAAGGACCTCTGCAACATTGTGTGGTGCAGCTCTACCCATCTGCTACAGTCCAATCTCATAATGATTTCTATCTTCTATGTTGCCACTACTCTGTAACTGAACTTCCTCTTCTCTGGATTTAGGAATGAAGCAAAGCCACGTCTACAACAAAACATTCTTGCAATTTTTAAAATTGTAGTTCATGTTAAGAACTCCTGAACTGCTGAGATACATAGATGACCTTTAAAGGTTCCTTCCAACCCAAACTATTCTGTGATTCTATACTACTTTGAAAACTCAACAATTATTAGTCTATTGATCTGTGTGACATCTGCCTAATAATGGTACTTGTTAGACAGACTTACAGTAGTCTTATGGTATATGGTTTAGTGCCTGCAGTGGAGTCTTGATCTGACTCCAAATCCTAGATGGCAGTTAGTGACCATGACTTATTTGCACATAGCTTTTTCTTCCTGCCCTTTGGTAAAGTGTATCAAGACACTGGCTATTATCAGGACTTACTGTACAGTTGTCTTT
Source organism: Strix uralensis (assembly GCF_047716275.1). Lineage (NCBI taxonomy): Eukaryota > Metazoa > Chordata > Aves > Strigiformes > Strigidae > Strix > Strix uralensis. Next base: position 29,922,394 of record NC_133974.1, read on the forward strand.
AGGACCTGATCTTTTGAATTTGCCTTCTCATGTTTGGAAAGCTTTTCAGCACAGGCTGCTTCTTTCATGGTCCTTTGAATGGGAAGGTTTGAGTGTAGGGCACTGAAATACTCTCTCATGTACACTTGCCCTGTTTATATATGTGGATGGATGCATGGAGCTGGTTAGTAGTTTAAAAAAAATCTGAACATTGCTACAATGAAGTTACATCTTCTATGTGCTAGAAACTAGATTTATGAAGGTGAAGAACTGATATTACTGTGTCCCAGCTGCGGGGGGGAAGGGGGAAAAGCAAGTTTGTGATAGCAATTCTGTTACACTGCATGCTCAGCTAATCTATTTCCAAAGTGTCTTGGGCAGTATTTTATTTGGGTTAGAAATACATGGATTCCTTCCAATGTTTGGAGTTGACTGGCCAAGATAAGTAATTTTTTCTCCTAAATAGTTGAGGGATCAATGATGTTTCTCTCTAGTACCTAAGTATATTTAGTGGGCATTTGGTTCAGCTTGTATGTATCTTTTGAGAAACAAAGCTTCTCTTCCCTTCTGTTCCCTAGGTAGGTATTGTCAGCAGCACTGGTACTGTGGCTGTGTACAAAACTCCTCTGTTGTAAGGTTGCACAGTGCATAAAAGCATATATTCGTGGTTCATTTGCATAGCAACATCTGCAAATGAATATGTAACTCAAGCAGTTCATCAGCTATCTACTTTCTGGTTGTGGGTCTTGCACTAATTTTTACAAGTAAACTTCACCATAGCAAAATAGCACACCACTGTTCAATAAACTTGCCTGTGTGTCTTTAACTAGATTATTGCCACAGTCTTGGTATGTTAGTGGAGTCATGGTATAAAAAGGCACTTAAAGGCAGATGAAGGTTGCTGTGTGTCTTCAGCCTTCAGTATGTGAAATGTTCCTTAGAAATCTGTATGCTTTGAAAGTCTCAAAATATGTTCAAAAGCCTGCATTGTTTTCTTAGGCCACCGAGACTTTGCATTTGCTTTCAAGGTCTTGTATTTGAGGCAGATGGATTTAGATACATTTTTTTCTACTGGCTGTTCTGTATGTCAATTAATGATGCTTACGTGCAAAGTAAGTCTTTAGTCTTTAAGATGAGTGATTATGCATCTATGTAGAGACTGGTAGTTTTGTTTAAACACAAGAAATTGTCTGATGCTCAGCTTGAATATTTAAGGAATCTCATCCTTGCCTTCATGGGATGACTAAAGGTCAGTGTAACTTAGGTGTTGTGATGTCTCTCAATTCAGAATGGAAAATGCAGTTTTGTGGGTATCCCAGAAAAGCTTCCCTTTATATAAATACTAGGGTTCTTAAAACCTAGTCTCTTGTTCCTATGTTTAGCACATTTGTATTGGTATTTTAATACATTTCAGGTTTTGGTGTTGAAACAACTCTATATGGAAACTCTGTATTAAGTAAATATATTTATTTTCAAGTAATCCTTACTAAGAAAGGTAACAGGATTCTTATGCAAACTTATTTCTTGGATTAAAAAAATACACCTTGTGAAACTGCTTAGTTCCTCTGTTTTTATTTTTCAATTCTATAATGCTTGGTGTCTTCAAAATAACATGGCTTCACCTGTGCTCATTATGCTTTCTCTTTTTGTCCCCTTTCTTTACAGCAGTTCTGTGGTGTTCTTGGTCACACATTTATGGAGTTTCTGAAGGGCAGTGGAGACTACTGCCAGGCACAGCACGACCTCTATGCAGACAAGTGAACTGTAGAAATTCATTACTACTCCACCAAGAAGCCCCCCTAAGAGTGGTTGACCAGGATAAGAAGTATTGAATTGAAATTGGCAGAGCATTTAACAACAGAATTCAGACCTGGATGGGGTAAACCTCAGTGCACTGCCTTTCTTTTGCCTCAGTATTACTGGATTGAAGAATTGCTGCTTCTTGTTAGGAGGTTCATTTCATTTCCCATTGTTCCCAACTTCATACTTCCAAGCACTGAGAATTTCACGTGGAGTATAGTGAAGTAGACTTCAGTTTCTCTACATCACTTCTATATTAGAATTTTTTTTGAATCCTTTCATAATCTTGTTGCATGTTTAACTAAATCAATATGGCCCGAATGAACCGCCCAGCTCCTGTGGAAATCACCTACAAGAACATGAGATTCCTAATCACACACAATCCAACCAATGCAACCTTAAACAAATTTATAGAGGTAAGGCCAGGACAGAATTCTTACTGATGTTTCTTTTTAATGCCTGAACAGCATGCTATATTAACAGTTCCCTTCTATACTAGTTGGTAACAGCTGTGGAAGCCATATGAAGAGATACTAAGACTGTTTGTATATTGACTTTTTTTCAAATACTGATGCCATGCTTCAAAGCTCTAAGGACAAATCTATTCAGATATACTTTGGCCTTCACAAACACATACTTCTGAAAGTGAAGCAAGGAAATAATTATACTGTCTTGTACATTGTACATTAAGTACGTTGTTCAGGTCTGAAAACAGGAATTATCTGGCAGAGTTATGTGTAGAACAATACAAAGATCTGCTAGTGGTAGGAACTCAATTTAGATTAATCTAAATTGGTGTAACATTTCCTTGCATCTATTGCATAGTGAGTAAAAAGAGTAATTTGCTATACCTTGTGGATCAGAACCATAGGAACAAATAACAGGACTGCAATATGCTTTCCCTGCCTATCTCTCTTCAGTGATCCTGGTTCTAGTCTAGCTTAAGAGAATCCTCTGAGTGTCATAGTGTCTACCTGAGTGAAATTTGTGGTGGTAGGTTTGCTCTGCATCCAGAGTTGCTGAAGCTACTTTAAGTGTTTTGGTACTTGCTGAAATTGTTTACTGACTAAAGCTAGGTGACTTGGCATATATTGCTAGTATGTGAATTTATCATCTAAACCTTGCATCTAGCATGTTGGAGCTAGGTTCCTCCAAAGATATCTCCTGATAAGGTCTGAGTTTGTAATGCAGTCCCTCATTAGCAAGATTTTAGGTATATTGCACCTCTGGTTTGCATTGTGTGGTGGGATCATTTACAAGAACATAGTGAGGTAACATTTGCTTGCCTTCTTACTCTCACAACTAGATAAAGTATGCTTAGGCTATGCTTAAATCATCACTATGACAATTACAGTGTGAATGATGGGTTGTTGCAGAGAGAATGAAGAGTGATTGCTTTTTTTTCTTAATGAGGGTAATAGCAAGATGGTAAGTTAAATTTTGTTATTCTCTAGTTATGATGACTCAGGAACTGTTATCATTTATTGTCCTGTGCTCATAATTCTTAACAATAAGATATCTTGCAAACCTGTTGTGTTAATCAGAGGGAGAGAAGGGGAAGATCTGAACCTCACCCAGAATGCTTTTAGTGAAGTATGTGGCTTTGTAAACCAGGAATTTTCCTGTTCCTTTAAAAGGAATGATATTTTGGAGGTTGACTACTTATTTCATCAATATTTATCAGGATCTGATCTTAAAAGAAAGAAAGCCTGATCCAACATAACAAAACTTAATCTTAAGTTTGCAGAAGAGCTTAAAGGTGTCTGGCATTAGCACACAGGCTTTCAGTTATTTCAGCTTCGTGTTCTTCACAGTGTGGCAAGCATTTGCATGAGTTTACTTACTGAAAATTTTGGATTGAGTTAATTAGCTAACCTATTGAGAAAGTTAAATAGTAAGTGAAGTCAGTTTACTCTTAAAGCAGCTGTTTTCTTCAATTCCTAGGAACTTAAGAAATATGGTGTTACCACAGTGGTAAGAGTGTGTGAAGCTACTTACGACACTGCTCCGGTGGAAAAAGAAGGCATTCAGGTTTTGGTAAGTAGTGTAGAAGCAGAGTTTAAAACCCTTGCCCCCCACCCCCCAATAAAAAGTTCTTTTGATGCCATCTTATTAGCTCCAAGTGTATTCCAATAGCTGATGGAGGCAAAAACTGTACAGACATCCTCTCTTGTCAGGAAAAAAAGTCTTGTTTTGAGCAAAATCATTTGCTTACTGAAAACTGACTGAAAGGAATATATTCCTAATATTGCTATAGTTATACTATTAGAAAAACATAAGCTTGGGTGGTTCCATTAGCTGTCAGCTCTTTTTTCCATTGTGTCCCCTCCTTTTTTGTTGAGCTTGTTTGCTCAGCATACAAGCATAAAGAGTTCTATCTTTACTTATGTATGTCATGCTGTATTCTAGGATTGGCCCTTTGATGACGGTGCTCCACCATCCAACCAGATTGTTGATGATTGGCTAAACCTCCTTAAAGTTAAATTTCGTGAAGAGCCCGGTTGTTGTATTGCTGTACACTGTGTTGCTGGTCTTGGGAGGTGGGTAAAGTTTTAAAGATCTGTTGAATTGCCATCCCTGATTAGACTTCTTAAGATCTAGTACAAAAGTTTATTTTGAAGCAAATGTAAAATATTCCCATACCGAGTATTGGAATGACCTTATGCTTAACAGTAGTTCAGATGGCAGGAAACTCTTGTAAGTATAGGACTTAAAGGCCTTCTAGTCAACAGGTGATGCTATTATCACAACTTCCACACAAAAACTACTGAATGAAGTAAACAAGTAGATTCTTGTACCAAGCTTATTGATGCATGTCTCTGATATTTTTTGTCTTGGGTTGTCTTTTTTTAATGGATTTAGTTTTTAGTGGCTCACATGTAAGTTTCCTCTTCATCCCCATTTCAGCAGCATTGCCAGAGTCCTTGTACCAAGGGTGTTATAACCATGAGCCACGAACAGGTGGAATGTTCTGGCACATCAAGACCAACTTTCATTATTTGAGGGATAGAAAGTGTTCTCCGAAGTCCCAAAGCTCTGTTTCTGTCTCATTTCTGACACTGAGCCTCAAAATTTTTATGTATAATGCTAAATATTCTCCTCTTAGCCCTGTTCCCTCTATGTGCTGCCACTATCTTAAGTGCAATTCCAACAGTTCTGAGAAGATAATAATTTTGCTGCTATTGTTCCAGACTGCCTGGGAACTAGATCTGTTGAAAAAGCAGTTGCCATGGATTTCAGTATGTCCAGTATAAAATGGAGGTTTCTGGTTTTGTTGTCCATAACCCTGGCTTATCCATTGTTTGCATTATGGCTTCACACTTAACAAAGTTGACTATGGTGATGAATGCTACTGAAACAAGTCCTCTTCATCTGCTTACGATGATATCTGTTGTTTTTTCCTCAAAACTGAGGAGTTAAGTTGAAAAGATGACCCTAGCTTTTTATTGTGTATGCTTTTTTAAATCCCTGAACATGCAAAACCACTTATGCTTGCTACTAGATGCAAAAGTCTGTTGCTACTGTGTGGCATAGGGTTTTATATCGATTTTTTTTGAGCCATAGATGGCTAATGTGTTTGATTTTGATTTGCGTCAAGCTTTCTTAACTGAAAACTGTATTATGTTAGATGAAGAATACTATGGCAAGCAAGGAAATCCTTGGGGGTGTACAGCAGCTTGTGGATTGCATCTGTTCCTCAAACTTGTGACACTAGTTCTAGGAATTGTCAGTTCTTATTGAACCTGACCCTTCTTATGATTTCTGCCTTGGGGTCCTGACTGCTTCTAAGGATGCTTGTTTGTGGGAATAGAAACCCATATGCAACTCTTCCCCAGAATCAATTGGCTTTGAAACAAATGGGTAAAGATTACTTGCATTTTATTCCTGCTGTTCTCCTATACCTAAAGTCAGGTGAACAAAGCTAAGGAAATTAACAAACCAGAGTTTAATTTAAACCCCTTTCTTAATGAGGATGGGTAGCTCAAAACCAGATGGTATAATGGCTCAGTTAATGTAGAAATGCCTTCTGCCAGTCTTTTTTGCTTCCTCGGGGAAGAAACATCAGATACACAGAAGGACAGAGGAGAGAACTGGGGAAAGTAAACTTTTTTCTAAGTACCCACTGGCAAATGCTAAACTGAATATATTTCTATTTTTACCAGAGCTCCGGTCTTAGTTGCTCTGGCACTGATAGAATGTGGAATGAAATATGAAGATGCAGTGCAGTTCATAAGACAGTAAGTATGAAGCTAACATCTAACTGTTTCCAAGATTTAATGTGTTGATATATCCTTGGGCACTAAAGGAAATTCTGAATGCAGTTCTTGTCTTGTACTCTTTTTTTTTTTTTTAAGATACTTAGTATATCAGTCTAAAATGCTATGTACCCCTTTGAGAATGTGGTCCAATGAGGTATTTGTGAAAGGAAGCTACCACCCTCTTTCCTGGCACTTAAACTTTAATTATCCTTATTTTGGTTACAGTCTTGACTTAATGGTGGTTTTTTTTTAATGACCTAAAAACATTTTTCTCTAGTTGGTGATATTATTTCACTGGGCAGTAGATTAATGTTCTGTTTAAAATATTTTTTTCCTCCATCTAGGAAGCGGCGTGGAGCTTTCAACAGCAAGCAGCTTCTGTACTTGGAGAAATACCGCCCTAAGATGCGTCTGCGCTTTAAAGACTCCAATGGTCACCGAAATAATTGTTGTATTCAGTAAAGCTCAACAGCCTATAGTACTTCTTTGGGAATAAAGGATGGAAACTAGAATTAAGCAGACTGCATGCCAAAGACATCAGTCTGATATTTTTTTAGTAGCAAAGGAAGCTTCCTTATGAGTATTTAATAGGCTAAAAGCTTAGTAGAAATGCAACTTCTATGTTTAGATAAATATCCATCTGTTTGGAGACCCAGTAAATGTTTTTGCTGTACCCTTTCTGAACTGTCTCCTTGTTCATTAATTACCAGTTCAAATATCCTTTAATCATGCCATTGAGTCTTACCCACCTAGTTTCAACTACTAAAAATTGGGGTACTAAAATAAATCAATCTGTAGAGAGATTAGGTGCCAAAATACCCAGCATACCGGCTACATGTCTTTCCTTATAAATGAGCATAGCTCTGATGATGTGAGAACTACCAGCTTATCTGGACCTTACTATCTTTTTTTCTACAGTCATTTCAATATTGAAGAATATGGCCTCTAAGGTAGTCTTGCCTGCTCACTGTATGTTTTGTCTCCCACAGTCGCACTAGAATTATCAGGATTTGCACAGTCTGTCTTTTTAATACTATGAATTACAGCAACTTTTTACCCCAGTGTCTGTACTTTTCTGTTATCTGAACCTCTCCATTTTACAAATCATTACTCTCTGGTTACTCATGTAGAAAATCTTTTAAATTGTACAGAAGCACACAAGTCTTTAATGTCTCCAGACAAAAAGCCTTACAGTAAAATTAACGTTGGCACTTCGTGTGCAACTTAGCAGAGGGCCTGAAAAGGTTGGGAGGGGCTATTTAATATTTCTAGTAAAATGTTGCCTTTGTCTTGTGCAGGAAGTATAGAATATGCCCTTTACTTCAGTAAATATTTTTTTAAAACGTAGAAATGCTTTGTTATTGTAGCTAAAAATTCTTAATCAGAAAATTTCTGAAAAAATCTTGTAGTTTCTTTTACTGTACCTGAAAGTTGTTTACCAACTATTGCTTTGTTGAAAGTGTGATATTTTTTCTTTTGGTTTTCCTCTTTGAGTTTCTGCTATGACTTGGGCAGACCTCTGTAATATTTTGTATGCCTTTCAAGCTGCGTAACTTAATATTTGGATACTTGATAATTTGTTTTATTATGTAATTGATAAAATGGTGATGTGTATTAATGTTAGTTCAACCATATATTTATACTGTCTTGGGAATGTGTGGTTATAGTTCTGTGGGAGAAATAATTTTGCCAGTGTTCACCAGCTTGTAAAATCTAGTGCGAGAGCTTAAATATCTAAATAAATACTGAAATGCACTTACAAAGTTTGCTGAAATGGTCATGACTTTCACTTATTTTTGTGTACTTTGTCAGCAGTCTTGAGGTGCCTAAATTCAGAATCTATCCAGGCATCTGTTTTCTTTTTTTAACTCTGGGCCTGAATGTCCCCTTTGCTGTAATGTTTGCTGTTTGTTTTACTCATAAATAAATGTGGACAAAAATGAATAGTAGAAAGTACGGTGTTCTTTATGTAGCTTACTTGGCACTTCCCCAGTACTAAAATAGGTTACTTGCTTAGTGTTCTTGAAACTGTCTTTGCAGTAAATGCAGAAGAGTATACTCATCTGTAAAACTTTGAGAACACTTGTTTCAGTAGCATTAGAATTTAATTACAAAATAGTATGATAGAATGAATGCTTCATTGTCAAGACTGAAGCTATGTCCAAACAGAAGATATCCCAAAAATTATGTGAGCTAAGACCTGTGTGTGTTTGAGTTTCCAGAGTGGTGGCCAAACTTCATGATGAGAACTGGAGTGTGCTCTTAGTAGCCAGCTAAGGTGCTGTTTTTACTGGTGATCATAAGCTCAGGCCCATGTGTGCATAAAATTAACCTATGGTTAAACACATTTTGTTTTTCTAAACAGTGAGGTGGGATGCTATGTATGACATCAGAAGTCTCATTGAAGCTTAAGGATTGGTTTCAGAGAGGTTTAACATCTTTATTGATGATTTAGACAAAGGGATCGAGTGCACCCTCAGTAAGTTTGCAGACAACACCAAGTTGGGTGGGAGTGTTGATCTGCTGGAGGGTAGGGAGGCTCTGCAGAGAGACCTGGACAGGCTGGAGCAATGGGCTAAGGGCCAACTGTATGAGGTTCAGTAAGGCCAAATGCCAGGTGCTGCACTTGGGCCATGACAACCCCCAGCAGTGCTACAAGCTTGGGGAGGAGTGGCTGGAGAGCTGCCAGTCAGAGAGGGACCTGGGGGTGTTGATTGACAGCCGGCTGAACATGAGCCAGCAGTGTGCCCAGGTGGCCAAGAAGGCCAATGGCATCCTGGCTTGTATCAGAAATAGCGTGGCCAGCAGGGACAGGGAAGTGATCTTACCCCTGTACTCGGCACTGGTGAGGCCGCACCTCGATTACTGTGTTCAGTTTTGGGCCCCTCACTACAAAAAGGACATTGAATTACTCGAGCGTGTCCAGAGAAGGGCAACGAAGCTGGTGAAGGGTCTGGAGCACATGTCGATCGAGGAACGGCTGAGGGAACTGGGGTTGTTTAGTCTGGAGAAGAGGAGGCTGAGGGGAGACCTCATTGCCCTCTACAACTACCTGAAAGGAGGTGGCATAGAGCTGGGGATGAGTCTCTTTAATGAAGTAACAAGCAATAGGACAAGAAGTAATGGCCTCAAGTTGCACCAGGGAAGGTTTAGACTGCATATTAGGAAGTATTTCTTTACAGAACAGGTTGTTAGGTGTTGGAATGGGCTGCCCAGGGCAGTGGTGGAGTCCCCATCCCTAGAGGTGTTTGAGAGTCGGGTTGACATGGCACTCAGGGATATGGTGTAGTTGGGAACTGTCAATGTTAGGTTAATGGTTGGACTGGATGATCTTCAAGGTCTTTTCCAACCTAGATGGTTCTGCGATTCTGAGGTATAGTCTCATAAAGAGCACTTTGAAATTCTGTATGATTTAAAAATGCCTGAAACAATATAGTTTAGCTTAGTCTGTACAGTAGTAAAATAAATTTAACTAGTTCAGCTTTCCTTTGGAAGTTAAACTTCGTTTAAATGGTATTTTGGTTATAGGAATACATCTTCATTTGGCTGAGGAAAAAAGACCTTTTCTTTTGGAATGACATCCAGTCATCAATGTTTCTAATATCAAGATGGACTAGACTTTAGGAACAAGTACAAAGACAAAACCTACAAAAATTCTGTAACTGGGCAGTACAGCAGGCTGATGTAAATACTGATTTAACACAAATGAGTACCCAAATAGAGTTAAAAATATTAAGTTGGTCACTCTTCTGTAAAACAATTACCAATAAAGCCTGTGAATTTTTTACTTATTTAAAATTATTAGTGCAATTTCTGTACATCAGATTTTGCTGTGTCTCCACAGGATTTACATGGGTAAGGAGGGCTGTTTTTAGGTTAAGAGCTCTGACTTGTTGGTGATGGGGCTTGGTCCTTCGAACTCTTTAAACTTGAGACTGGGCTTGACTTTAGTTGATTTTAGTAAACGGAGACTTCTGAAGAGGAAAAACTTGCATAATGGGTGTGTGACTGTTTAAAGCAAAGATCAAGACAACTTCTGAACAGTTTCCACATTCAGTCATGATCTGCTAAGGAACAGGAAATGTCTCTTCTTTTGTCTAACAACTTCGGTAGGTTTTAGGGACTAAAATGTTGACCATACTTGTGAAGATAAGAAAGCAGATAGAAGTACATAAAGCAAGTTAAAGTTCTATGTAATTTATATGAACTTACAAATAAAAGGGAAGAAAAGCTTAAATAGAATTACTATATCTTCACTTAAGACTAAAGCCCGGCATGGAAGACAGGCTCTACTGTTACATCTAATTTTAGATGCTTAGAATGACTATATAACTGTTCTGTCCTTTCTTCAAGAGTTATGTTGTGGCAGTACTTAATTACATGGTAGCACATTCTTGTCATCTACTAGACTTATGTTTTGTGCTGTGGACCTAATGACTTGGGTAAGTATGGTTTGAAAATGGTGGTAATATTTATAGGATTTCTTAGCATATAGCAGAAGTTAAATATTTATGGAAATAGGGGGAGAGGGAGACCATGATTCTGCAATTGTTGCAGCACAAACCTGATAGGTTCTCTTGTTCGGTCATGTAATTCCTAAATAATGCTGAGGAAAGGTAGTCAAGATCTTCTGTTACTGGATATCTAAAATCAGGTATAAAGTTAAATGTGACTCTCTTGAATCTGATTCTCAGAAGTGCTGAGCAGTCAGTTTCAGCTGAAGTCTGTAAATACTGTACTTAAATATATTTGAAATTATGTAGTACTACAAAGTTCTGAACAGTCCTGAAGCATTTCAGACTGAGTACTCGAAACTAGTTAATACTTCTGATTGTTAATCATCCTGGTCTTCAGTTCTCTGTGCATAAAATTCCATTCATTCCAGTCCTCACATAAGGAGAGCAATTGTGGAGATAAGCAGTAATTTCTGAAGTAATCGTCAGACCCATCTGTATTATTACAGAAGAAACAGTAGGAAAATATGTAATTCTGTATTGAGTACAAATTTTAGGTTAGACTTAACATCTCTGGCCATAAGAAAAGTAATAAAGCACTGCTCATTCATGTGAGTATCGTTCATCCTTAAGAGAGACAGGGGAGAAAATCTTGTGTAATTAGGTATTTGTATTTGAGAGGGCCAGACTTAAGGTTTTGTAGATGATCTTCCTAGTATAATTTTTAAGCTTCCAAGTGCAGCATTATTAACACTTTTTTAAATATGCAACATAAATAGTTACTGAGAGGTAGTATTCAAAACAATATTTTAGATTTGTCAGGATTTTACTGCATCATTAAGCAAGTGTCTTCTGTATGGGGGAGGTTGTCAAACTGGAGATCGTAGTAATCTATTTGGAACAACATTATCTTTTTGTATGTATTTGTGTAATCCCACTGTAGTAAAAAGAATAGTTACACTTGCAAGTTGAATTCAAATCTTAAAATCAGGCTGAAATTTTGTGGGTTTTTTTAATAGCTGGGAGGAACTCATCTAAACAAATACAAACTTTTACATAGTGAGTAGAGGCTTCCCTTACACTCAGTGAAAGGGATTTTGCACTTTGCAGGCAACTAATCATATGCTAGGAGAGATACCTAAAATAGGTTAGATGAAGAGCTCTCTGAAGGTGAGAGCATAGTCTGTAAAGGGAGCATGGGACAGTAAATTCACTTTGCAGTGTTGGTATCCACAAGTAGATTAAATAAATCTCATCTAACTTGTCTAAATGAAATAGTTCAAAGGATCAGGTAAAGTACTGCGTATTTCAACATACTCTGCTCTTAGTGTGTAATATATATTGACAATTATAACCTGATTTGATTTTTATTGGTAAAAATTTATGCTATAGGTAACCACAGCAAGCCTTATTAGGCATTATTTTCCTCCTGATCATCTGCATGAATGCTGTTAATTTTGATAGACACTGTTCTAATGGGTTCTGTCCTCAATGCATTGATAATTAATTATCTCAATAACAACACAAGTTACTTATCGGTGGAAAACATCTTTGTGAGGTAATAGTGGTTAAATAGTGGTCTGACAAGAAACGATAAGGACAGTGCCAGAAGATCAAGTTTCCTGCTTCGATTTCTGATTCAAATGGGAACTCTTTCAAAGTGTAGCTGAAGAAAACCAGATACCACAGTGTTTAGCTACATGGGAATGCTCAACACAGAAAAACTCAAATAGTGGAAGACATTCAGTCTCAATGCTACATGTAACCTGTATCAGTGTTACAAAATCTAAATTAAGTATATGGAAAGGGTATTTTCTTGTGGACTGGAGTCTTAATTCCACTTTATTGGTAGAGTAACAGCACTAGCAGATCTTCATCCTTCATATAAATTTGCACATGACAATACTCTGTCAGCAAATTTCACAGATGCTTGTTCTGAAGAAGACGGAACTTGAATTACATTTGCGCTTTGGAGGAGAAATAATTGAAGACAATAAACTCTTCTTCTGAATCCATAGGACCATAATTATGATACTGATCTGAACAGGACAGTGCTGCTTCAGCATTGTCACACAATTCATTGGCTTGTACTAATAGGAAGCTACACATTCCTTAGTTTGCCTTCTTCAATTCCCCAAATCTGTGCATCATAAGGTAGGGCATGGAAACCCTGAACTTACCTTTACCATTTCAATTCAACTCTACAACTTTCAATTCATCCTAATAAAAGCACATAAAGACAATGGGGGCATAGCAGATCTGCAAAACCATGAAGGGGTTCCCTTGTACTGCAAGTACAATCATCCCTTTAAGCTTGATACACAAGGTTTTCTACAGTAACACACCCCTGTCCCAGGGATGGGTGTCCTGGTTTAACCAGGATAGGGTTAAGTTTCCCCAGCAGTGGGGGGGAGCTCTAGCCGGGTTATTCAGATACCATGCGGACGTCACATTCTGGCGCGACACATTTCCTGGCGCGGGAGCGCGGTGCACGCGTGGTTTTGTACATCTGCTCCTCTCACTGCTGTATTTGGTAGCTATTTTGCTCTGTTCATTGCTATCACTATTACTGTTATTGTTATTGTTGTTGCTTGTTGTGTTGCTATTGCACTGTTGTATTAAACCTTTCCTTATTTCAGTCTTGGGGCTTTGTATTTCACTCCCTTTGTGGGGGAGGGGCAGCGGCCACGTCGTCTCAGACCCCAGCAGGGGCTAAACCATTACAATGGGCTACCCTGCTCTTCTCTCCACCATTTGGTATGGCAAGATTCTTGCTTCTCCCTTTCTTCTAACAGGGAGTTCCTTGTAGGATGTGATGGAGGATGGGTACCTGGCAGGAGCTACATAGCCCTGATGCTCTCAGGTGCTGCCTCAGGTGCTGCCTCAGGTTTCCTCACATGGAATGATCTCTGCAGCATGTCTTTATCCAGTCAGGATTAATTTGTCTAATGGGTAGACTTTTTTCCTAGGCAGACACTTGGTAGCTGTTTCCCAGTTTAATCAGTTGGACAATTTTATAACATCCAATCACTTTGTGTTGTTAAGGAGGCTATCCTCCTGATGGAGAGCATGCAAACTTCTCCACATTTGTGTTTAATCACAAACCTGATAACCTTTTTTGCTTCTCCCATTCTCAGGCTTCATTTCGATATCTGATCTCAGTTAGCTCTTTGCTGCATAAGGCTTGTTTTGTACTGTGAGAGTCTTGACCTCCCAAGTTCTTGACTTCCTTATTTTGTTCCTATTTTCCCTGTCCAGAAATTCTTGGTCATTTCTATTTCACTTGTCTACTTGTCCTCAAAACTCCCTTCTGGACTTCCTTAATTAGTACCTAGTTTTCTTCACTACTCTTCAATGGCACTTGGTGTTTGCATTCCTGTCTCAATCGTCTTTCAGCACCACCAAGTATTTCTGCTACTTTAAACTTGGGTCTCAGCAAGGTCTATTAAACAGCAAGCCCTTCCCCCTTGGAAGTGTAAAGGGAGAAAATTGGGAGGTTCCAAGCCAAGTCCAGGAAGGGAATTAGAGAGAACTATCATATATTCTTGGGCAGTAGGATGTTTTTGAAGGAAATCCCCTAACTGTCCCATTTAGAGACACAATTTAGATTGGACAAAACATTAGGAGGTGATCTAGTCCAACCCCACGCTCAAAGCAGGGCTAACCTCACAATTAGATAAGGTTATTCAGGAGCCTGTCTAGTCAACTTTTGAATATCTCTAAGGATGGAGATAACTCAGGGTCTTCCAGACTTCTGTTCTAGGGTTTGGCTGCCCTCCTAGTGAATATTCTTCCCTTGGTAGCTAGTCAGACTTTTCCTGGATGCAATTTGCCTGTTTCTCCCATTTTTTCACTATGACTTCCAAGAGCGTCTGTCTCTTCCTCTCTACATACTCCTGCTAGGTAGCTGAGACACCAGTAAAATTCCCTCCTCAGCCTCATCTTAAAGGTGAAGAAACACAGATGTCTCAGTATGCCATATGCTCCAAGCCTTTAATCATCTTGGTGACCCTCCACCAGGGTTCTATCCAATTTGTGAATATTTTTCTTGTACTGGGGAGCTTAAAACTGGACACAGTGCTCCAGATGTGGTCTATAATCACTTCCCTTGACCTGCTGCCTACTCTCTTTCTGATGCAATCTTTCTATTCAATTTGCCCACCATGTCCTTTCTGCAGAGCTGCTTTCTTGCCAGTTGACCCCCAGCCTGTACCAGTGCATGGCTTATTACATGCCACAGAATCACAGAATCGTCTAGGTTGGAAAAGACCTTGAAGATCATCCAGTTCAACCATTAACCTAACATTGACAGTTCCCAACTACACCATATCCCTAAGCGCTATGTCAACCCTACTCTTAAAACACCTCCAGGGATGGGGACTCCACCACTGCCCTGGGCAGCCCATTCCAATGCCTAACAACCCGTTCTGTAAAGAAATACTTCCTAATATCTAGTCTAAACCTTCCCTGGCATAACTTGAGGCCATTACTTCTTGTCCTATTGCTTGTTACTTCATTAAAGAGACTCATACCCAGTTCTCTGCAACCTCCTTTCAGGTAGTTGTAGAGGGCGATGAGGTCTCCCCTCAGCCTCCTCTTCTCCAGACTAAACAACCCCAGTTCCCTCAGCCGTTCCTCATACGACATGTGCTCCAGACCCTTCACCAGCTTCGTTGCCCTTCTCTGGACACACTCGAGTAATTCAATGTCCTTTTTGTAGTGAGGGGCCCAAAACTGAACACTGTAATCGAGGTGTGGCCTCACCAGTGCCGAGTACAGGGGCAGGATCACTTCCCTGTCCCTGCTGGCCAAACTATTTCTGATGCAAGCCAGGATGCCATTGGCCTTCTTGGCCACCTGGGCACACTGCTGGCTCATGTTCAGCCAGCTGTCAATCAACACCCCCAGGTCCCTCTCTGACTGGCAGCTCTCCAACCACTCCTCCCCAGGCCTGTAGCACTGCTGGGGGTTGTTGTGGCCCAAGTGCAGGACCTGGCATTTGGCCTCATTGAAACTTATACAGTTGGACTTAGCCCATCGCTCCAGCCTGTCCAGGTCTCTCTGCAGAGCCTCTCTACCCTGGAGCAGATCAACACTCCCACCCAACTTGGTGTAACCTGCAAACTTACTGAGGGTGCACTCGATCCCCTCGTCCAGATCATCAATAAAGATGTTAAATAGGAGTGACCCCAAAACCGAGCCCTGGGGGACACCACTTGTGACCAGCCGCCAACTGGATTTAACTCTGTTCAGCACAACTCTTTGGGCCCGGCCATCCAGACAGTTTTTTACCCCGCAAAGCGTGTGCCCATCCAAGCCACGAGCAGCCAGTTTTGCCAGGAGAATGCTGTGGGAAATGGTGTCAAAGGCCTTACTAAAGTCAAGGTAAACAATATCCACAGCCTCTCCCTCATCCAATAAGCAGGTCGCCCTGTCATAGAAGGAGATCAGGTTTATCAAGCAGGACCTGCCTTTCATAAACCCATGCTGACTGGGCCTGATCATCTGGTTGTCCCACATGTGTTGTGTGATGGTATTCAGGATGAGCTGCTCCATCAGCTTCCCGGGCATCGAAGTCAAGCTGACAGACCTGTAATTTCCTGGATCATCCTTCCGACCCTTCTTATATATGGGCGTCACATTGGCCAATTTCCTATCTGTTGGGACCTCCCCGGTCAGCCAGGACTGCTGGTAAATGATGGAAAGCGGCTTGGTGAGCACCCCAGCCAGCTCCTTCAGCACCCTCAGGTGTATCCCATCCAGTCCCATAGACTTGTGTATGTCTATGTGAGGCAGTAGGTCACTGACTATCTCCTCCTGGGTTGCTGGGGGGTCGTTCTCCCAGTCTCTGTCTTCTGGCTGAGGAGGCTGGATTCCCTCAAGACAACTAGTCTTGCTATTAAAGACTGAGGCAAAGAAGGCATTAAGCACCTCATCCTTTTCCTCATCACTTGTTACCATGTTTCCTCCTGCATCTAGCAGGGGATGGAGGCTCTCCCTGGTCTTTCTTTTGCTACTGACATGCTTATAGAAACATTTCTTGTTGTCCTTGATTGCTGAAGCCAGATTAATTTCCAGCTGGGTTTTAGACCTCCTGATTTCCGCCCTGCATAGCCTCACAGCATCTTTGTAATCACTGTGAGTGGCTAGCCCCTTCTGCCAAAAGCTGTAAACTCTCCTCTTCTCCCTGAGTTGCAGCCAAAGCTCCCTGTTTAGCCAGGGTGGTCTTCTCTGGTGCCAGCTTCTCTTACAGCATACCAGATGCAGGATAAATGACATCTGTTGCTCTCCCTTCATCCACTGAACCAATCATTTCACCATATGCTATCAGACTGGTCAGACATAGCTTGGCCTTGGTAAATCTGAGTTTGCTTGTACACAATCCCTTCTTTTTCATTTGCTCCACAACCTTCCTGGGAAAGGAAGTGTGGCTGTTGGGTCTGTATTTCCCTGGATCCTCTTTCTTGTCTGTCTTGAAGGTATGCATGAAGTTTTCCTTCCTCCAGTCATCAGAAACCTCCCCAATCACCATGACCTTTTAAAGATGAGAGCAGTCTCACAATAACTTCAGCTAGCCTCAACAGTACCCTTGTATGCATCCCATCTGGTCCATTTAGCTTAAATTATCCTAAACTACATCTTTCTCTACTGTGCCTCTGTGTTGAATAAGAAGACAAGGCTACAAAGTTTATGGCAATAATCTAGAATGAGAATATTTCGCATGGAAGCAATTTTAAAGAGCTTCATATTTTCTAGTTGGAAAAACTGGAAAATGTCTAAGTCCAGATTTGGAAAGAACTGACTCTTCACATTTCAAGTTCAGAGGCAAGAGGTGCTGCTCTCTTCTCCCTGGTGGTTCAAAGCTGTGCCAGGGGAGTTTTAGACTGGACATTAGGAAGCGTTTCTTTATGGAGAGGGTGGTCAAACACTGGAAGAGTCTTTCTAGAGAGCTGGTCGATGCCTGAAGCCTGTCAGTGTGTAAGAGACATTTGGACGGTGCCTGTAATTACATGCTTTAGCTTTTGGTCAGTCCTGAATTGGTCAGGCAGTTGGACTAGATGATCACGGCATATCTCTTCCAGCTGAAATTATTCTATTCTATTCTATTCTATTCTATTCTATTCTATTCTATTCTATTCTATTCTATTCTATTCTATTCTATTCTATTTCTATTTCTATTTCTATTTCTATTGTACTCATGTACTGTGCCAAAGTCAGAGGCAGGGACCCAGAGGCATAGTTTTTTGCATTTATTGTAGCTAAGGCTGGGATTGAACCATGCAACTGCAGCTGTCACCCTACATACCCAACCCCTCTCCCTGAGGAGCGTTGGGAACAGAGGCCTGACTATGTTGGCAGGATGCCAAGGCTAGGAATTACTGCAGAACGAAGTGGTGCACAGCCAGCATCCCTGTGAGCACTCCACATCACATAATGTTTGTGATGCACAGCTATGGAGGTTCCCACTCATTCAGACTGCAAACATAGTACTGTATAGCTGGAGGTTAGCAAGTTCAGTATCTATACTTAAGAATGGGGAGAAAATGAGTAGGGCAGCTTTGGGCCTGTGATAATAACAAATTCTGAGGGGAAAAAAACAGGTGGAATAAAATGCAGAATGGATTTTCCAGAGGTTATTATGCCACACTAGGAATTATTAGTTAAACTGGAGAAAGAGATTTAGCAGAACACCTTTAAGGTAGAAAAAGCAGGAGACAATAACAGATAATAATGGAAGGCTGGAGAGAGAGTGAGTGGCATCTCTCAACAATTAATTTGGGAACCGCACTTTTGTGTATGTGTACATATGATTATAATAAATAATATATAATCATACATAAAACTACATATCTACATAGATACAATTATTTAATTGCATTTTCATAAAACCTAGAATATCATCAAGAATTGTGTTGAGTGAGGAAGATCAGAATGGCATGCGCAGTCCGTGTTACGGTTGTCCAAAACGGGTGGATTCAAACTAAAGCATGTGTGCTTAATGAGATTTCTTCTCCAACAGCCTGGAGAGCTTTTAGCAATATCAAATTCAAACCTTGAATCTTTTAAGGTCTTTCATTTGATTTTTGCTTTCCAGAGTGATGTGTCATACATACTTCATTCATAAACTAATTTATTTTATTGTATTTTTCCTTAGTCTTTATTTATATTTTTCTTTATTTAGAAACATGTGATTAAGAAACAATTTGCTTATTTCTGTACAGCGGTCACCTTAAGGTCTCTTGGTTCTGTGCTCTGATATTCAACCGAACAGCTTCACAATCCCGCAATCCCGGCAAAAAGGCATACTGCCAGTCTCTACTACTAGCACCATGCCCGCGCCCCTGCTACTTGATGCCTTATCACACTTGCTGGCAGGAGGAACACTTAAGACAACTGGTTACTGAGCAGGCATAGAGCATAGAGATGAATGGAGAACACGTGTGCAAAGGAAATACAATGCTCAACCTTACTGGAAAAGCAGAAAGGAGATCTCACAAGTCAGAAATCAGCCTTACAGAAAACTTTTACAGATTTTTAATGCAAGATATATCATGTACACACCACAATGTATACAAATAAAGCTATAGGAATATATATATAAAATTACATGAATAAAATTTTCTTAATAACCGATGCTCTCTCAGATCTCTCCTTACAAATATACAGAAAAAAAAGGCCTGATAAAATATCAAATGAGCATTTATTCAAAATAAAATTATTTTTTACTATCATTTACCACCATATGATTGTCTCCACAGAACATAAAAATTAAGGTAAACGGTACTGGAGTAAAATCTCGGGTATTCAGAGGATTAGTAACTCTAGCAGTAGTTCCATAGGCAACTGCCGAAACTAGTTTGCGAGAGAAGTCTCAAAGGCCTGTTTTGTGCTAGCTATCGTAGTTTGTTTTCCTCTAGACCTCCAAAACTTCATTCAAGGATTCTTTTTTTTCCCTGGTTTACCCAAAGTTCTGCAAATAATTGCAACTCTGTCTTGCATTCTGGGATAAAATGTCTTGAATCTGTGTATTCCATTGGATAATTCTTAATAAATAGCTTGTAGCTTCTGTAGATTTCATCTCTCTACTAAAATCTACCCTTGGTATACAATCAATGGCTAAACATCCTTTGTCTTCAGAACCTCGCCTTTTTCACCCAGCTGTATTGTTAATTTTAAAAGTCACAGTCCCTTTCACCTGTGGAACTGAATGGTTTTGTGCTGTTTTCTAGAGTATTGTTTGATTCAACAACTGACAGTTGCTAACAAGTCTTTGTGTGGGGAAAGAGAATTATCTTAAATATGGTGGAAAGTGGGTAAAGTGGAACATGTTACAGTTCCTGTACTAACTAAAGCAAGGAAAGGTGGGCAATGAAAGGAAAAATAGTGTCAAAATCAGATATTCTTAAGAAGATGTGCATTTTCACTTTGGGACTAGAAAATTCTAGATTATTGGCTGTTAATTGTTCTGCATTTGAAAAAGTCAAAGAATTCTTATTACAACAAGGAACAGAGAAGATATGAAGAACCAACAGTTTTAAATTTTGCTAAGGATACTAGTTCACAATAATTTACATCCAATAGGCTTCAAATCAGCTAACTATGGAGTTTCCTGAATTATCGATATTGGCAAATCCTGGATATTGCGAACAGGCAGTCTGCTGTTCACCCTGGGACAAATCATGGCAAATGTGGTATGAAAGGCAGTCATCTAATTATTAAGAGGTGCAAATGTAATATTTATGACTTTTCAGAAAAACAGACAGCAGAAAAAAATAAGCCTGTTCAGTGTTGGAAATTCAGCAGATAAAGGCAACTGCTGCTGCAGTATATATACTTCAATTTCTTTCAGAGGTCTGATTCCGCTTTGTATGACATTCTAAGAAGATACCTAGTTTACAGAATAAATGCAACACTTGGGTTTTAAAATAATTTAAATCAAGTATCTTGAGAAAATTCAAATAGACATACCCAGCCAAAAAAAGATGTTCCTGTGAGACTTTGCTTGAATAGTTATTTGCCTACTGCTATAACATATCTCAGCTTTTGACAGTAGCAAACACTACCCTGCAGCATGGGAGAAAACCTGTTAGTCTGCTACCATACCCAATAACTTCTTTATCCAGTCAAGCGTATGGAGCAATCTAACTACTTTCTACATTTTGACAACTGGAGAACTAGTAATTAACACTGAGAAGTGAGACATGTTTAAGATCAGTAAGATATCTGACTGTGTATAACATATTTTCAAAAATACTGTTTAGAAAAAAAAAAAAAAGAAAGGGCAGGGGAAGGCTGCAAGGAAAATAATTCAGGAGCCTCTTGGGAAGAGTTGTGGCTGAAGAGAGACTTGGAACTATAAGGAAAGAAACTGCCTTCTGTTGCTGCTGCTTTGTGTTCAAGGCACTAGTAGACTGTTTCCTGAAAATAAATAGGTTGCTTTCCAATGGGAATAACTTGCAAGATCTGGACTATTACCAAGTAGCTCACATGTAAAGAGACAACATGATAAAAACATTGCTAGAAAAGATAGCAGATGGTACAGTGTAACTGTGTATAGCTGATCTGTCATTGTATACAAAGATCTTTGTAATACCTATTAAATTGTTCATTGTGGTGGTTTTTTTTTTTTTTTAAATGTTAAATTAAACCACAACATAGGTGCTACAGGCGGGCAAGTTCACTATCTATGTGACAGGCAATTGTGACTAAAAAGGGACTGGCACAGTGTGGGTCATGGCAAAAGAGAAGTACACAAACTCTATTAAACTGAGATGGGTCACTGGAGTTTTGTGACTTTTGAAAGTGTAAAGAAAAAACTGAATAGGGCAATGAACAATGATCAGATTACTGGCAGTGCTTTGTCTGCTGCTTGTGTCGAAAGCAGTAAGATCAAAAAGGTTGAATGCTAGAAAATGTGTGCGATGCAAATGTGTCTAACTGGATTTCACTTCAGAGAGTAATTTAATTTCTTAGTATAATCTTGACAATATATCAGAGGTTTAGCCTGAAAAACCTTGAAGAAACTAGTGCAACCAGCCCGGTAGCTCAGTTCTGTGCCATCATAAGAAGGCAATATTTTTTTAAAGATGCTTGCCTTGGAAAGGAGAGAGAATTTCTGAAACTAGGAAAGTACAGGAAGAAAATTGGAAAAAAAACTTGTGGTGATTTGCATAAAGGTAATTTAAGGACAGAGAGAAAAAAATTCAAGTGGATTAAAAACTGCTCTGCTTCAAAGGTGTTACCATCTTGTTACAACTACCCTTTGTGGTGGCTGAAAACATCACAGTGTTACGACCATGCCTTCAGTTTAAAGCCTCCTTTCTTACTATGATGGTAGCAAGAGAAATATTTAATGTCTTTCAGCCTTTATGGCACCACCGAAGGCCCTAGACAACATGCATCTCAAAAGACTCAGAATTGAAAAAAAGAAACAAAAGGAAAAACTATCCGTTTTAACTTTACCTTTTTGTTATTCTTTTTGTCTTGACGTCATGTTTGCCTTTCATTACAGAATATGAGGGATATGTAGTCTTAATATAGTCATTCAGAAGATAATTCTAAATTTGATTTTTAGAAATGATCTTAAAAATCTGGGGTTTTTTTGGGGGTGTGTTCAATTTGAAACTTGGTATAGGCAATAAACCCCCAGTACTGCACTTTGTAGTATCCATGAGGCTGAAAGCAGCATAACGTATGTTGCATTTAACTAATGCTATAATGTAAACTAGAAAGAGAATCCTTTTCTTAGATAACATTCTGTAGAGACTAAATTACTTCAGGTTCTGATGACCTGACAAACTTGCATCATAAAAGCCCCATCGGTGGGGATTTGTGTGAGTGTGTGCCACAGGCACCCATAGTGCACATGGAGAAATCGTTACCGAAAAAAAGAGACAGCCAAGGAGAAAACGCAGGTGCTGAGAGGCGGCACGAGACATGTAGCCCCGGGACTGACAGGCTCTGGAGACTGTTCCTGTTCAGCCTGTAGTAACTGATGAATCTGGCGCGCCGGCAGTTGAAGGAGTCAGCCCGAGGCCGCCGGCGGACGGGAAGGACTGGCCGCAAGCAGGTTGTGTAACACGGACTGCACCGAGGAGGCCGTCAGCTGCCATTTGCAGACGAAGGCCACAGTATTACATACACGCCCGACAGAGCGGTGCCAGGCCGCCCCCTCAGCGGGGGCCGCTGTCCGCAGTCCCCTGTGCCAAGGGGTTAGGGGGAAAGCCCGCAGGCTCTCCGCCGACTCTCCGCCGACCCGCAGGCCGAGGCCTGCCGGGCGCACGGCCCGGCCCGCGCAGCTGCGGCTGCGGGGCCGCCCCACCAAGCGCTTTTCGCTGTTTCGGCCCCCAGCCCCGCGAGGGTGCCCGGGAACCCTCGGGTGAGCCACGGCGGCCGGCTCTGGTGACAGCGCCTTCGCGGGGTCCGGCGCGGCAGGAGGCCGCAAGCGTAGTTATGTCACGGGCGGCAGGTCTCGGCGGGAAGGGGCCGCAGGCGGCACGAAACAGCCGGAACATAGCCGCAGCCCCCTCCTCTACCCCCCAGCCCAGCCCGGCGCCCCCCGCCGCTAGGGACGCGCCCCCGGCCGCCCCCCGCCCAGCCCGACCCGGCGCCTGCGCAGCGGCGCGCCCGCCCCCCCCCCGTAAACAGCGCCGTCACGTGAGCGGCTGGGCCCGGCGCGGCGCCGCTCGCCTGACGCCGCGGGGGCGCGCCTACGGGGCAGCGGGCACGCGGCCGGCACCGCGAGCCGAGCCGAGCCGGGCCGGGAAAGCCCGCGCGCGCCCGCGCTCCCACAGGCTGCGGGGCTGCGCGCGCCGCCGTCTCTCCCTTCGGCGCGGCCGCCGCGTCCTTCCTCCGCGGCTCCGGGACAGCGCTGGGCGGCGGAGCGGGGTGAGTTACCGCCGCCGGGCCGCGGCAAGCGAAAGGGGGATGGGGAGGGCGAAGGGGCCCGCCGCGTTGCGCGGCCTCGCCCTGCTTTCGCTGGGACGCGGTGGGCGGCCCGGCCGGGCCGGGCCTGGCCTGGCTGGGCCTTCCGTGGCGGCGGCGGCGGGGCCGCGGCCTGGCCTGGCCTGGCCTGGCCTGGCCTGGCGACGCGGCCCAGCGCGGCGGGTCGGCGCGGGTAGGACGCGGCCTGCTTCCGCCGTGGCGCTGCCGGCACGGGCTGGGGGCGGAGGCGGCGCTGCCGGCGGCCCTTGTGCAGAGGCGGCCCGCGGTCTGGCTGCGGGCCCGGAGGGTGCCCCCCGGCCGAGCCCCGGCTGCTCCGCTCCGCCCGGGCGCGGCTCCGCGGCGCCGGCGCTGACCTTGCGGAGGCCGCGCCCCGCGGAGCCCGGGTCAGCCGGGGCCCGGGCTCCTCGCCTAACACCTGACATGGCGGTCTGGCCCGGCCTCGCTGCCTGCGGCGGCCTCTCCCGTCCCCGCCCGCCCCGGCGTCCGTGCGGGACCCTGCCGTAGGCTCCCCAGCCCGGAGCCGTGCTGCTGCTGGCTTCACTGCACTGCTGCTGCCTTCACTGCACCGTCTTCCCTGCCCCGCGTTTACTAGGTCTTGCCCCATTTTAGCAGTGCATGTTCCCTTCCTGCCTCCTGAGCCGCTGATGCCTTCTTGCCCCATACAAACCTGAGGAACAAACACTAATATAGACCCTGGAGTTCCTCCTGCTATTGGTCTGACCTATTGCGGGCTCCTCCTCCCGTCTCTCAAACTTAGCATCATCAACAATTTCTGTGTTTAACTCTTGTGTATAGTACCCACTGTAGGAAGTGCTGGAGAAAATGTGATCATCAGCAGTACACGGGAGATTCAGTGGCCTGGTGTATTTCCAGATCCTATTCTTGGATGGGATGCTCTTTATGAGGCAGTGTGTCCATACTTCTTGCTTGCTACTGGAATGCACATAATTAGTATCTGTAAGGCTTTAGAAGAGCCATTGCTCATGTGATCGCGAGTGTGCTTTCTATTTGGTCTGCACAATGGAGCCATGTTATAGCCGTGAGGTGAGGGTTTGGAAGAAGAGCACTTCGTGCAGTGTAGGTTGAGTTAGTAAAATGGCCTGCAGAATGAAGCGTAAAAGTGGGGAAGGGAAGACAAGAACATGGATGACAACACCTGTACCATGCAAATTGTAGTTGTGGCATTGTCTTTTATGTTTTTTTATGTCATTATGTAATTTCTATACATTAGCTTCTATAAAAATGTATGCTAACATTGCTAAACAGTGGAAATATTGTAGGATTAAATGCCAGGATGGTAAACATATGGCATCTCTTTAATGCCATTAATTCATGGTTTGTTTTTCTTAATAAATTAATCTGTTAAGGTTTGGGACACACTGTAAGCGAGATCTTGAAAACCCGGATTTTATATTTCTTGGAATAATTTAATTTTGAGTGGTCTTTTCACTTAGTGTGTAGCCCACAATGAAACTGCTACTCAGCTCTTTTTACTTTACCAAGTAGCTTCTGCTTTTAATTTCTGTAGTTAGCTTTAAAGATTATATATAAAAATATGGTGTTCTGAACACCTAGATTTTTTTCAGCTGTCATTGCCTATTACTCAGGCATTGAGTTTTTATGTGTGTTTTATATTTGCAAACCCTCAGGAATTTGAAGCAGCTGAAAGGGCACCTAACTACAAACCATGCTGGCTAGATCTAATTCAATATAGTTAACTGAAGTAATGCAACATAGTGATAAGGTGTTTCTAAGAAAGTAAAAGCTCTAAAAAGTCTGTAGTTCTTATCTGCCATATTTGTGTCTTCCCCTCATGGAGTAAATACTACTCATGTTGTGCAAAGAGCTGAACCGATATACGCTGTATGAAATCTTTTTAGCTGTTATTTTAATGAAAGTTTGTATTTTTGAAAAATAAATTTTCCCTGGTCAACTTAAATATTGGTAAAATCAAGTCTTAAAAACACTAAAGGGAGATAAATTATTAGTAGGAAATAATTGTTTTATTATATTATTCAGGCATATTATGTCAGAAACTTTTTTCTATGGCAAGGGAATATTTTTGAAAGGTAATATGAAGTACCAATGGCAAAGTTCACTAAATTGGGATATGAGAGTTCATTATATAGCAGCAAAAAGTGAAAAACGTGGACAGCTTGCAACATCCACCTGAGGGGTGTCAGTATAGCTACATGATGGATGGTATATTTCTGTGGAAAACTTCACAAGACTTAGCTGTTAGGCTTCTAACTGTTCCTGAAAAACTAATTCTGATGTGTGTTTCCAAATGAATCATTATCAGAGAGACACTGACAAATTCAAAAGATATTACAAATGAAATTACTCTGTCTGGGGTGAGTGACAAATAATCAGTGTAACCTGTTAAACATCTTAACATTTATACTGTGGTCAAGCTGAAACCATTCTTAAAGAATGGGTTGTTAGGTGTTGGAATGGGCTGCCCGGGGTAGTGGTGGAGTCCCCATCCCTGGAGGTGTTTAAGAGTCGGGTTGACATAGCGCTGAGGGATATGGTGTAGTTGGGAACTGTCAGTGTTAGGTTAACGGTTGGACTAGGTGATCTTCCAAGGTCTTTTCCAACCTAGATGATTCTGTGATTCTATGAACTTGAGGGTGGAAAAAGGTTGAAGAGCATAGCAGTAGTGATGGAAAAATGATCTGTCCTGGTCTCTGACTTTTCAGGGATATGTCTCTTGGTAGTGACCTTACAAATTCTAGAGGTATATGGAGTGATGGAGAGATTAATAAAATGATGTATAATTTTTGATTATGCTTAATTTTTGTGGGATTCAAGAGTATTCATTGATGGGACAGTCCAGCAAAGGAGAACAGTGTACTTTATAAAATACATTTGAAAGATTTCACAGTGTAAAGACATTTTTGTGACAGAACACAACTTCTAGTGCATCACTATGTGCTGCTTCTAGCTGTAAAGTGAAGGTGGGGAATGTTTTTTTTTTTTTGAGGAGAGATTACTCTTCTAAAGATAACTGTTTATTTTCTGTGATCTAATAATTTAATCTTGTATGATTAAGAAATGGTTTCTCTGTACTTTTTCTGTATTTCTTTGTCTTCTGATTAAATCCTTTGTTTGAAAATTACTTTTTATTCTTGCTCACTGAAATGAGGTACAGTTTTGGCTGGTGATTGTAATTCTTTTGGATAGTGAAGGTTTAATAAAGGCAGACAGCTCAAGATAATTTCTTTCTTTCAAACACTGTGGTAGCAAGTAGTAAAGGATCTGCTGTGTCAGTGAGGGGAGCAGCATATACCTTCAGATTATAAATAGATTTTGGGATATGGTTATTATTTGATGTGTTAGACTATTGAGATTTCGGTAGCAGGGTGATGAGATTTCCGTCAGTTGGTGTCTGAAGACATTGGGGTTACTTATTATTTGATTCCTCTGTGACACTGCTGAGTCAGCTTTTCCCATTTGTTTTGTCATCTGAGGTGCTATTCATCCAAATAGCTCTGTTCCTTTTGTATACTTTTCTGACCAGCATTTATTACTACTACTTGAGGAAATAATATGGATTTTTTTATGGAGTGTGTTACTGTTGTTATGACTAGTCCTTGCTCTTGGTCATTTGGTGTGTGTAGGCTGAAGGAAGGTGTTTGCAGGACAAGAGTCCAAGTCTTACATTTTGAGTGTTGTGATGTTTCAACAGATTCAATGAATTGGAAGCAACAGACACTATTCAGAAAGGTATATAAATGAAATGAAAGGAATTGTAATGTTACTATTCTGTCTTCAACAGCTTCAGACTCACTGATTGACGTAGGTCAATAAAGTAGATAGAATCTTCAACATCCAGGATTTTGAATATCTTAAATAAGCAGTGTGAGCTTTTTTCATTTCTTTGGTTAGATTCCTTCAGAATTTTTTCCCTCTTGTTCACAATGTAGGCAATTTTTTTTGGTTAAATTTCTTTGTAGAAATATTTTATTTTTCTGGAATCCAATTTAGGATTTTCATAAACCAGATTTCTTTTTAAATTGACAATCGTTAAACATACAGGAAATTCTATTTTATATTCTTAAACTTAAAAGCTAATATATGAAAGTCAGGTTTAAAATGAAAACTAATATATGAAAGTTCACCCCCTGGGCAGAGAGGGGAGGAGAGAAAGTAATTACAGTGAACGTTATTTAAAAGTGTGAAACCAAACTTTTGCTTAGTAAAATAAATGATGTAGGAATACTATTAAAACGGAATAAAACAGGTAAAGGAAATTAATAAAACATCAAGACAAATACATCTAATGAAAATCCAAGTATGCAGTTGGAAAATTAAACACTTGCACATACCTGGTGTTTAAGGGACACTTAATTTAGAATGCAAAGACAGAGTATGCTTGGTGTGTGCATCAGCTAAGAAACACTCAGGATTTCTAGTGGTGTATACAATTTGTGATTGCCTCTGCTTGAGGTGGTTTTTAGGTAAGCTGGTAGAGACATGCTGATGCAGTTGGATATCTCCGCTAAACTGTTTTGCTCTTTTGCAATAAAAAAATAATACAACAGGAGCTGAAGTAATTTTTTTCCTCTTTCAGAGACAAAATACACAATGAGAAGCCTTAAAAATGTACAATATCTCTTATCCAGATATTAGTCTTACTTTCTCTCTAAGATTTGTTTGAAAGGATATCCTTGTTTGAGATCTCAGTTTCTTTCCTTAGCAAGTGATCATTCTGGGTAATTATCTTTTAATCTCAGAAAGTCATTTAGAGCTGTAGATGTAATGAAAAAGTAGTAAATGGGGACAAGATAAAAATCTGCCATATCAGATCCTAGAGCATGTTTATTTCATGCCAGTATTTGTTGGGATTTAAGGCAATATGGTGACATACCAAACTTAAACTAATTCAACAACAGAAGAAATGAGTTTAAGCTGGAAGACTTAGACTGAAATGGAGAATGATGTTGAGAGCATGAAGAGATTTTATGGTAATGTGGGAGAAGTTCTGGAAGCCGTGTTTAACTTACGTGCTTTTTTCTTTAACAGGGTTGTTTTTAGTGATGGATCACTCGATGATAGGTTTTGGTTGGTGGGTTGCTTCTATGAGTATTGTCGCTGATTTGAAACAAGTCAGTCCCAAGTGTAAGAGAAATGTACTTTATTTAAGGAATTGAGGAGAATGCTATCTATACCTTTAGCTTTTCTTGATGATCAGATCTGATTGCACCCACACTCCTGTATCACGCTGTGCTGTGTGCTGCAGCAGTCTCAGTACATGCCCTAATGCTTCAGGAGCCAGTGGGTGGGAGAAGTTTCATGTCTATCCAGACTGAACCTTGGCTGGGACTTCTTCCTCTGTCATTCGCTCCTTTGCCTTGTTAGTGAGTGCTCCTCTTCTCACTGGTTCTCCCTAAGTGAGACTTCATATTCTATTGCTTCTGATTAACCTCCCAGAGGGAAAACAGTTTTGAATTATTGTGCGATAGGAGTACGCTTGGTATGTCCACTTTTGCTGTGAGTGATGCCAAGCCACTGGCCTTTAGGGTTCAAATGGAGGGCACAGCTGTGTTCCAGGGGAGCAATACATTCCTCCTTGGAGCTGTTAGACTTATCTTTGAAAATAAGTGACCATGAAAAACTTAACTGTGTTTTTGCCTATACCTCTAGCTATTTTTCCTGGTGTTCAAAGTGTTTCAAATGCAAAGTAAACCATTCAAAATTAATGCACTTTAGGCATTGTGTAAGGGAATAATTGGGGTTTTTTTTGGTAGCAACTGTTTCTAACAATTGGCTTTCTAGCAAGAAGTGTATCTTTCATTATCAGTCCCACAGGTTCTGCACTTCATGTGGTAGTTAATCTAGTAATGCTAGAAATAGTTTTCTAAACCTGGTACTGTATGAGTTACACAAAGAACTGAACAGTGGTTTCTTGAACCAGGTAAGGCAAAATTGGGATTTCATATACTTTACTGGGATAACCTCTAACTATTTTAAAAATTCTTTAATCTTAGATTTTGTGGTGGTAGGATTTTTATGCAAAACCATTTTGTTTATATCTTTAGAATGACTTTTTGATGCAAAATTTGGATAGAACTTACACTTGATCAGACTCATGCTTCAGAAATAAAGCTTTCAATAAAATTCCTCTTGAATTTTCTTGTAATAGCTAGTTAGGTGTCATTGAAGGTGGCTGTGGCCATTGCATGTATAGTTGCTTTGACAGTTATTTTGCAGTGCTTTTAGTATTCTGAATGACTGAGTGGTAGTCTTGCAAAACTGTAGGTATTGTTTTTCAATCACATTGCTGAAGACAGATTCATTTCCGTCAGCAGCAATTTTTGTAGCAAGAGCTAACATTCTGCTTAAGCTTTGCTACTTAGTGCTGCTCTTAATGAAGTGGTCAGGACTGCTTTGGTAACAGCAATGTTTGAGTAATAATTATACAAATGTTCTTCTATCCAGAAAAAAACCTAGAGATATGTTATTGTAAATGTGTTCAAAGCCCCTGCCACTCTTTAATTTTGGGTACAGAAGGTTTCTTACAGTAATTCGTGGGTGTTCTATTGAAGTGACATTGGCACTTGTTAGTGTCAGGGTTCACCATTGTTTTATTCTGTGTCTGTTACTCTTGTGCTCGTGTGATGCTAATATGAAAAAAACGTGTCATTACAGGAAGGTGTTTTAAAGTACTGGACTGGGGCATTTACTTGGAGCCGCTGCAGCTCTTGTAGTTTATCCTGTATGGTATCAGATTGTTGTAACTACATGGCATAATAAAAATAGATTGTACAGTGCAGCATAACACTTCCTGTCTTAGTTTGCTGCTTTATTTGTTGCCAGATTTGGAAATTATTTTGACAACTGCAAAAAGAATGTGGACTGCTATAGGTGCTAGTTGGCATGGTGTATACGTAGATGCACTGCATTGCTTGATAAGAATAGTCCATTTTTTGGTGAGGGAGCTCTCAAATTATAAAGTACTTGGTGCTTTAAGTCTTGTTACGTACTTACTGAATGCATGTGCTTTTGCCTGACTTTCCTTCTTGCTGGCTGTTTGGTCAGTAGGACATTGTGTATTAGACTGTTTTGTCATGGTTAGTGTGTAGATACTGTAAAGACACCATGCTCCGCAAAGACGTAACGCCATACCTGACCATTGTTTTCTTCTGAGCTGCCCTATGGGAGAAGGAAGACAGACACTTGTGTTTTTAAAAAAACAAAACTAAACATTTTTCATGCTCACCTGTAGTTTTTGTAAATTTGTGAAATTAAATAAATTGCATAAATAGGGTTGAAATTATAGCAGAGCTCTTACATGTGCGCGACTAGGATTTTCCCTGTTGACGGCCAAAAAAGAAATGTCCCATTGATGTGTATAAGGAAGCGTACTTAACTGTACTAGTAAGCATGAGTAGGTACTGGATTTATTTAGTGGCAGGTTGCTTGAAGAGGGATCTAGAAAGTAATTCAAGCACTACAAACTCTAAATTTCACTTTTCCTTTTCCTTTAATTAATGTGTTCATTCAAAAAAAAAGATAACATCCTGTCTAGTGTGTGGGAGAAGGATGATGAAGGAAGGAGCGGGAGAGAATGTATATTCTTTTTCTGTTTCCAGAAGCACGAACAGCTTTGTGTACTTGCCAAAACTGGTCTCCCAGACTTTCCTGTCAAATTAAGCCAGGCACTACTACACTACTCCATTTTCCTTGCCTCCATGACCGTATTTATTATAATTGTCTCTCTCCAATCTAAGTATATGCTTATGCTAAACTTCTGAAGAAATATTTTGCTGACCTTTTTTCTATTCTGTTGTGTAGTTACATGTTCTTATTAGTTGAATCTCTGCTACAATAGTTGCATTTCTGCTATATTGCAAAGAAGTGATTTAGAAAATAGGGAATCCCTTCTTGTAAAATTTAGGTGCCATCTTTGAATACAGTTCCTTAAGTTTTACCTAAACTCTTCAAAATTGAAGTTTCTAAAAGGCTGCTGGACCTTTTGAAGCCAGCTCAGGATTCTTGTATACTTGTCTGAGGTCAGATTTCCATATAAAATTTCTGTAATTGAATGTAATGATAGGTAAAAAATAATAGAGGTAAGGCCTTACTGCTTAAAAATAGTTACTTGCTATGAAATACTTGATAGTTCCTATATGAACAGAAATATAGTCCTTCTCAGTTTTGGGCCTAGTATGGGAGGCTCCTGAGCCTTCTCAGCTCCATTGATGGTAGTGGAAGCTGACCTCACAATTTTACATTTAAAGGTGAAGAAAGACGTGCACTCAGTGCTGCTAACCAGGTTCACTTGTTCTTGATTTCCCCCTCCCACTGGTGTCCCACCCCCTTGGTTTGGTTAAGGTTTAAACAAATTTTAGAAAGGAAGTGTTCTAGTTTTCTAGTTACCCTGTAGAAGTGGCAGCACTCTGATGCTGATAGCAGAGTTTATATTGACTTAGCATAGACTTTCTTTTCAAAATAATCAGTTAGAGATTGATTTTTAGATATCGAGAGGGCCTTGTTAAGACAGAAACAGATTTTTTTGTTACAATTCTAAAATACCTTAAGCATTCTTTATAAAACACAACAGCCAAAACAATTTGCTGGTTTCTTAGGTGTTTTACAATTTGTAGCTTATTTTCTTATGGTATTTTTCTTGTCTTTCTATAGGGCTGAAAGACACACAGGAGTCTTCATGGATATAGTTGATACATTTAATCATTTAATTCCTACTGAACACTTAGATGATGCCCTATTTCTAGGATCCAACCTGGAGAATGAAGTCTGTGAGGATTTTAGTACAAGTCAAAATGTCTTAGAGGATTCGCTGAAGAACATGCTCAGCGATAAGGATCCTATGCTAGGATCTGCAAGTGCCCAGTTCTGTTTGCCTGTTTTGGATAGCAATGATCCCAATTTCCAGATGCCTTGTTCAACAGGTAAATCTTACAATTTTTTAAGATTACAGTTTAAAATACAGTTATACTCTAGTACCAACCCTTTTTGGTAATGTAGAAATAATAATACGGGATTTCTGTCTCCTTCCTGCCCTTTTTGTTGCGCTGCTTACATGCCTGGCATGTAAACTAGGTGCAGTTGTTCTTAACTTCATCACTTAACAATACAAGAAGGCTCCTAATCTGGATCAGAAGTAATTTAGGCTTTGTCTTGAGTATGTGTAAATTATTCCCAATTAAAGTTGTGATTTGTTTAGTGTAAGTACTGTGCCTGATCAGTGAAGTTGCTAGTTGTCTTCAAAAAATGTAGTAATTTTGGATTAGGAGTAGGAGCATGAGAGTTGTACAAATTACTGCTGTGACCTCAGGGTTATTCTGTTAGTGCTAGGCCTTCTAGTACTGAGCTGATACTGGATTCTGGGTGTTTTGCTTTTGTTGCTTTCAAACAAAACCCTGGAATGATAATACAGTTCTTCTTTCTTTGTTTGGAAACACCTGATTTGAAAGCAATTTAGAGCAAAGTTTTAAATAAAAATTATCTTAGGAGCTGTGGAGTAGTTTTGGAAGACTAAAAAAAAAAGGGTGATCCAGTCCCTAAAATTATTTATACTGTTGAATAGTTGGAATAATAACACTGAATGTGGTATAAGAGACAAAAGTATACTCTGTGCTTAATAGGGTTTTTTTATTTGACTGGAAGTTTTAAAAAAATAATTTTTTTAGGTTCATTGGAAAAGTGTGGTAGATTACTGCAGATAACTTTGATTGTACCAACATCTCATTTTTTTTCTGGTAACCGTTCCTGAAAATCTTGAAAACTCCTAATATGATATATATTTTGTTTCTACTAAGACTAAATTCTCACCTTCACTAAATTAAGTGGTATTACAATATGGAAAACTGTAAATCAAAGATGATACTGACTGAGGCAATGAAAAAGTAAACTACAATGCCAAAACAAGATATTTGATCTTACTACTGTAGTAGAACATTATTTGAAGCCATTCTTAATCTTTTTGTTGATTTTTGCTGTGGTCTATATCCTTATACATTTTTCTGTAATCGAACAAACAAAATTGAACCACTATTAATGTGCATAAGACTGAACAATGTACACAACTAAACAAAATTGCTTCTCTCTAAATTTTTTTACTTCCTTCCAAGTAAAACAGTGATGCAGATTCTTGTTTCACATTGTGTCCTGTGCGTCTTCCAGTAAACCTGTACTGCATTTAGAATTTTTGAATTAACTCATAGGGTACAGCTGGATATTTTGGAAGTTACAGGGAGACTTTTGGGGGCTTTTTGGCATGTATTTCTCCTAAAAGTGATCAGCAGTGTGATAATTAGTACTATTGATACTTAAATCACGATTCGTTTTTTAAGGTCCATTAAAATATGTGAGCTAACTCATTTACTTGGGAGCTACTATTTCAGGCTCTCTGCAGACTAAGGGAATCAAAACGGATTTGATTTTTGCTGAATTCATGATTTTAATGTTTTGTTTTTAAATGTGAAAGCAAGGGCAGAGCCACATTTCAGTGAGCAATTTGCATTTAATGTAGTAGGTATTCAAAAGGACATGAAATCTTCTTGCTGTTGCTTGTTCTTTGTAGGTCTTGTTAAGAACTGTCCTTATTCTGAGATGGTAGGACTACACTATATATTTATAGTTTTTTAGTTGAGAATAATGATTATCTGTTTGAAGCAAAGTTTCTTTGCTTGTCCTTCTTCCTTGAGTATTCATACAGCTTATGATTTATTTGATTTGTATGAGACTATTGGTTATCTAACACAGTTTACGTAGTCTGCTGTTGAGAATGCACCTGCTGGTAGGGTGCAAGGTGATAGTACCCTTGGTTAAGAATTACCCATACAGAGATTGTTTTTTCCAGACAGTGTGTGTGAAACCTCATCTCTACACCAGCATCAGTTTGCCTAAAAATGAAAAAAGCTAATTCTCCTCACAAACTTGCCTTATTTACATCTTTACAGGTACAACACCATTGGTGTGTCATACTGAATGTTAGCTTTTTGTATTCTGATCCTTATCTCACTATGAATTTATTCTGTAATGCATTAGGCAATATGCTACAGAATTGTTGGTTAGTGGCTCTTAACCTTTCACTAGGGTTAGAAATGTACATAGAAAAATGTATTTGCAGTAAGGTTTTACTAGGTTTAGTAAAATAAACCTCTGTTGTTATCTATTTATGTTAAGCAGAGCAAGACCTAGGAAATACTGAAATGGTAGATGGTGGTGTTTCTTACATTCTTGATTTCATTCCTGAAGAAAAACGTTATTTTTTTCCAGAGGCACAAATTTATTTACCACAAGTTTAGATCTTCACAGTATTTTGCATAACCCACGCCTAGACCATAGAACAGCTTAAGAAAAGGAGCAAAATGCTCATGGAAATTAGTTCAGAGGGCCAGCAAGGGGCAGATTTATTGTGTTTGCTGCTTCACGAATAACTGGAATGTACTCTGTTCTGTCCAGTTTTTAAAGTGTTGAAAATTTCATGCTACAACTTCCTTGGTTGCTGTGAGCAAGCTGAAGAGATAAAGGTAAAAATAATTGCACTGAGGAGGTGATTTGGCTAAAATGCTGTTAGGTTCTATAGATAAAATGGAGGAGCAGAAGGCATGGCTCACTAGTACTTCTTTGAAAGCCTGGTTTGAGCAGAGTTCAAGAGTATTTGTAAACCTATGCACAAACCAAAATACTATCTTTATATGCCTTCAACCCAAAAAACTCGTACCATGTTCCAAATATGGAATTTCTTATCTGAACATGAGTACGTGTGAGTGGCAGAGGCTTTGAGAAAGGCTTGTTTCAGGCCTGCTTACCCACATACCAGATTTCTCAGGAAGGTGACAACATTTTCTCTGTTTTAGAGATCAGGTCTTTTTGTCTAAAAACCCTTTCTCTGTTGCTTTTAAGTTTGTTTTGAGTATGGGTTTGTTTTCTGCTTTTTCTTACTGCTGCATGGACATTAGTTCTTGTTGGGTGTTATTTACAGGCCTAATCCATCGCATGTCTTGCTCAGCTTTAGGGTTTATATTGTACATCATTCACCATGAACTAAGCTCTTTCTTAATACTAAGCTCTTTCTGTGGTGAGTTACCAGTTATCTGGCTGTATGTGATGGCTACTGGTAGCAGCTGGTTGCATGTCCTGTAAACAGTTCAGGTGCTTGTCTATAAGATGGAAACACACAGATTTTTATGAGTTGAAGTTTGATTTTGCAGTCACTTATTAGCAGCATTTACCCAGAAAATGCAAGTTTTGTAAGTTGGATTATAAATGCCTCTCTTGGGGAGGATGGTAGCATAGAATCATATAATGGTTTGGGTTGGAAGGGTCCTTTAAAGGTCTTCTAGTCCAACCCTCCTGCAACGAGCAGGGACACCTTCCACTAGATGAGGTTGCTCAGGGCCCTGTCCAACCTGACCTTGAATGTTTCCAGGGATCGGGCATCTGCCACCTCTCTGGACAACCTGTGCCAGTGCTTCACCACCCTCGTGGTAAAAAATTTCTTCCTTATATCTAGTCTGAATCTGCCCTCTTTTAATTTAAAACCATTACCCTGCATCCTGTTGCTAGAAGCCCTACTAAAAAGTTTGTCCCCATCTTTCTTATAAGCCCCCTTTAAGTATTGAAAGACTGCAATAAGGTCTCCCTGGAGCCTTCTCTTCTCCAAACTGAACAACTCCAATTCTCCCAGCCTGTCCCCATAAAGGAAAGGTGCTCCAGCCCCCTGATCATTTTTTGGCTCTCCCTGGACCTGCTCCAATAGGTCCATGTCTTTCTTGTGCTGAGCATCACATACTCAAAGTACTGGTGTATGACAAATAGCAGATTATGAGAATGGATGTCTGTTGCCTGTCTATTGATGGGAAGAACTATATCAGTACCAGTAAAGCAGTCTCATGTTCATGTCTTGGCCTGAATCCAGTTTGTGCTGCATCTAAATGGTTTCTTCAGTTAGATGACATTGTGGGTCTTTGTCTACTCTGTGACCTTGCTCTGTAATAGAATAGAATGGGGTTGTCCAGCTTTGGTGGAGCAGTTACATGTTTGGAGTAGACAAGAAGATTCTTTGCAGGTGATTCTGGTAATGGCTTTGAGCAGAGGTGGGAGTAGCTCTTTATGACCCTCTCACAAGCTGGAAAGGGTATGGGTCAAATTTAACAGAAGTTATGCTGAAAATCCTTTTAAAATGTGTTTGTGAAGAGTGACTGCTAAACTGTAAAGATATAGTTGTGTTGCAAGTTTGTGCAGTTATATTGAGCAGATTGCTGCTCTTACAGCACAGGTAGGAGGTTTTCTGTTACTGAAGTGCATCAAGGTACAAGCTACCCACAGACCTTATTATTTGCTGCAATTCGTAGGAGCCTAGCAGTAATGAAGGCCATTTTACTGTTCTGAAGTAGATGTTAGCAGAAACACCTAGGGTCGATTGTGAAAGTTGATATAACTGCTCTCTTTGCCAGTTAAAGGACAACATTTGACAAAATGAGGTTTTTGAGTATTAAATGAAACACAAATTCTTGAAACAGAAGTGTCCCATGTCATGTTTTAGGCGTGTCTGTGTATCTGTTCATCGGTGTGGTCAGACGGCTGTTTTTCCAAGATCTGAATGACCAACGCAGGAGGGTAATTTATATAGAACAGCTCTTGGGTGTCTTTAATGTTTGTGTGGTGTGGGTGGGTGTGGATGTGTGGTTTTGGGTTTGTGTTTTTTTTTCTTTCTGAGCAAGTCCTTGATCAGAAGTGGAAACTGAAGTTTATGATATGATGTTAACTCTTGAGAGCAACACCTTTTTTCAACTTTGGATGGTACCCTAGTGATAGGTTTTGGTTTGTTCTGTTATTTCTTGCTGAACGACATGCTGGAAGCTTATCCACGAATATTATAAGCTTGCGAGCATAGCAGGTCAGACTGGTTACATGCCAGCAGTGAACCAGCATTCATGCTAAATTGGTATTACTCAGCTATCACAAATTCTGTAGCTTTTCAGGATGCAATTTACTGGGGCAGTTTGATTTATTATACATGTAATGGAATGGAATTTGAACTGTATATAATCTGACGACATTTCTGGATTTCATAATAAAATCAACCTTTTAACCAATTTAGTTTATGGGTATGTTTATCAAATCGGGTATTTGTCATAAGTTATGAGGAAGGCTGACCCTATAGGAGTGTACAAAGACTGTTAGGAACATATTTTTAGTTGCCCTTTTTTTCCTGTCCCTCTGGATTGCTGCTGGGAAAGTGTTTCCCCCAAGTGCAGTCTGTTCTTCCTAGTTTTAGCCTGTGTTTTCATGAGTACTGTGGAAAGCAGACTTACCTCTGCTAAAATCGTGATTGCCTACTCAATGTTCAGAGTCAAACCAATTGTTCTGACTCCAGATACTTCTTTTCTTTAGCTAGTGTCCTTTCTGGCTGTGTTTGCCATTTCAGGCTTTTTTCACTAAAGCCGATGTACATGTATTTTTCCTCCTGCATATGAAGTAATTTTGAATGTAACCTTCAGATTGCAACCCAAAATTGGGTCTACAGTTGTTTCTCTCGGTTTTCTTACCTCTTTATGCCTTCCTTCCTCCAAGCAGTCCATGTGAACAGTTGCACAGTGTCTTGTGACCAAGGTAGTAACTTTCCTGTATAACATTTAAATTGACTATGTTGGTATTATATTGTGAATCTGGAGAATATTTATTTTGCATGCTTTTCTGCTTGTAGGTAACAAACTACCAGTTTTCCCTATTTTAGGTCCTTCTGAAGACATTAGTTGTTTATTCCTTTGGATCAGTTTTATGGATGGAGAGAGGTTGGATCTGTAAGGATTTGCAAGGCAGTTTATGTATTTACGAATCACAGAGCTCATCTAAAGGTTGTCAGTGAAATAATTTGATTTAAAATGCTTGCTTTGGTGCTGTGTTTTTAGTTTGTTGTTGATATTTGTGCTTTACTACTCGTTTATTTCCAAAGTAACAGGCTCCTGTGGATAAAGAACCATAAATCAGTAGCCCTGTGATGTAATTCCTTTTTTTTTTTTTTTTGAATGGGGATTCAGTCCTCTGTCAAGATACACGCAGTATTAAGTTTATTAATCTTAATGGATTTTAATATATTTTTATTCTAAAGACAGGAAAAATCCCTCTTTACAGTTTAGAGATTAATTTTAGTTAGTATTTCACATGGTAATTACTTTGATTCTTTTCTTGCACTGGGCAGTCAGTACAAGGTACTTGCAGGCAAATTCTCAGTTAAACAGGTTACAGGCTTACAGGAAAACTTGCATAAAACAGTTGGAATTTGGTGTTTTCTTATGTGTTATATATCATCCGTGACCTCATCTCTCTTGAAAATGTATTATTTTTCCTAACAAAAAGCATTTTTAGTTCCATTTCTTGAGCATATGCATCACATATGTCAATAGGAAAAAGATTTTCATGTAAAATATTTTCATTTACAGTCTTGAGAGTTAGTGATGTTTTTTCAATATCAATATCTATGTTTCATTGCTTTACTAGAGTTTCTTAGCTCTTAAGGATTACCGAGACATGTGTTAGTTACTGCTTTGGTTACTGTTCTTTTCATTGAAACATAATGTTACGTTTTTATGTTATTATCCACATATAGCATAGTAGAAATTTTTAAATGTTCAACCATTTCCATATAATTCGTAATGCTTGAGGATTAAAATACGGACTCTGCCGTGGACTTGCTTAGTTCCGCTGTTAGCGTGATTCAGGTGGACATAGCATTCACAACAGCACAAAGCAGCAACAACAGTGGAGTTCTCTTCTGTGTGGTTAGCTAAGCAAAAGAAAATCAATAAAGATTTATAAATTTCAAAGATTTTTGATGATGTTTTTAGTGTTTTTTTCTCCTTCCCTCCTCTTCCTCCAGCAAGTAAGGCTTGTTTTCCTCAATTTTACATTGCTGAAGAATTAAGAAATGGTCACGCTTTTGTTTTAATGCATGGAAAATTTTACTTTAAATTTGCAAGTAAACTCTTTTTACTGTATGTTATTCTATTATTGTATAATATATATGAAAATGAGTTAGTAGTACAGCACAGTAGTCTGGAAATTTAAATACTTTACAAGTAATGGAGAGACTCAAGATACTAAGTTGAATGCCAGTGGTGCCTCTTTCGGTATGAATATGTTGAATGTGACTCGTATTTTTGTTATTTGCAGCCTGTTCAGTTGTACACTGATGTACAACTTTTTCTATTCAGATATGTGTTTATCTTTTCGTTTCTTCTATCTCTTAGCCTTCTGTCTTAATTTCTGTATTTATTACTGAGTTAATCTTTAGATATTTATTACTAAGATCATTAGATCTTTCTTTTTAGTTCTGTCTGGTTTTGCTTTTGTTGGTTTACTTTTCTCAACGCTGTTTCTCTACCTCCACTTCTCTTTCACAGTTTAATTTCCGAGTCTCCTCTATATCTATTATTATTCTGTCACTTTTTCTCTTCCCAGCAGGGTCTGTGTCCAATGCTCCTCATCCGGGGGCCTCATGGGGCTGTACTAGCTGAGTTATAGCTCAGGTGGTTTGAAATTAGCAAGATTCTGTGCTTCAAATTCCTCTGTAAAATTAAAGCTACAGCACAGAGTCTTGTAAGTATGAAAATACTTTAATTCTAATATTTCAAACTGTCTGTCAATAGTAGACTGAATGTGTCCGTGTGTAAATTCAATAACTTGAGCAAGAACATTATAAAACCCGAGGTTCTAATTGGCAGCCCTGAAATCTGCTCCAGAGCTGTTTCAGAAATCATCCAAGTAGTTTTTATTGGTCAGGTTTGTCTTCAGTAGCTTAGTTCTACACTGAAGAAACAGAAGAGGATCTAAAAGGAGTCTCCTTTGTCACAGTCTGTTCCACATTTTGTAGGAACACTCTTTACTGAGAAAGCTAATACCAAAGTGCAGAGCTGTTGGGAGGCCTAGTCTTCGAAAGCATGAGAATGGGCAGCCAGAGTTAGAGTGAGGGTCCATCTTATTCAGTTTTCCATCTTGGACAATGGCCAGTGTTAGATATTTAGGGGAAAATAAAGTCTAATAGGGCAGTCACAATGCCATCTTTTTGCCAGTGTGTCCTTTTTCGCAGTATGTAGCTTACAGCAAGTAAGTGATTAAAGAACATTTGGATGAGTGAAGTAAGACCAGCATTATCAGTCCTCTGCGGCTTGTGTGTGATATCTGTGTGTATATGTACACACACAGAGGCATAAAAGTAGCTCTGTGGATTGGAAAGTGAAAGCTGCCAGTAACTTCTGGAAACATGCTTTTCCTGTAAACTGATGTATATGATGCAGTAGCTAAAAATTATGGTTAAAATAAAATGAGTAACAATAAATTGTCAGCTCAGGATACTCCTAGCTTTCAGCTCCTGGGGGACATCTAATTATGGAGGTCAAGAGTGCTGATTACCTGGTGCCAAGGTCAGCCTTCCTTAAGAGGCAGTTTAAAATCTTTCTAAAACTTGAACTTTAAAATTAGCAGGTTGTTTGGTTGTTGTGGTGGTTTTTTTTTTTCATTCTTCGTGACAGGTGATTGTGGATTGAATTACAGTCTTGATAGATTCGATTATTCATCACTGTTCAGCTTCAGCAGTGTTTTACAACTTCCAATTTTTGTTATTTTAAAAGTGTGCTCATTACTGTAGTGCCGTCACAAGAGCATTATTTTTTGAAGTTGCAGTAACGTCAGACTTTGAAAGGAACAAGAATTGACAGATTTTCTGAGACAGTCTAAAAATTCTAACAATTTTTAATTTCTATTAACTTCTTGCTTATTTTGATTTCTGAGATAAATTATTAATTTAAATCGGTTTTAAGTAAGCAGTTAGAAATTTTTAGATACCTTATTTCTGTCATGTGAGTTTATCTTTAAAAATGCTTCTAGGTAGGTGCCTTAATAGTGAAAAATAGGCATACTTGGTTGTTTGGAGTTGTATTTGTCAGACCCTCCTACATGTTTTGTAAAATCACTTGAGTGTTTGGCTTGATCTCACAAATTTCACATCCTACAGGGACCAGGATTCATTAATCACACATAGGATCTTGGGATAGGAGAGGCTACCATTGCAGAACCAAACTTAGAAAGTGGGGAGAATGGCTGGTACAGTGGCCTGACTGCCTCTTAGGAAACCTATTTTCAGGAGCAACCTCTGGGATCCTTCTCAGGTTAGTGGAGGACAGGAATTTGACAATGTTCTCTGACTCTCCTGGGAGATTAGTGCATGCTGCACTCAATGTTCTTCCAAAAAGGGGTTGCAGATGCAGGTATGTGATGTGGGTGGGACTTCAGAGTTTTAAAATTGTATCCTGTGAGAAAACTGTGATTTTAAACTCTTTGCGCTTCTGGATCAGCTCTTTCTGCTGTTTACCTTTCTTCACTTTTTCTTAGGTGGGAAGGGACAGTGAGGGACAGCTGATCCTCTAAGACTGGGGACCTTCCTGTGGCAAAAAAACAATAAAAATGTGAGTCCACCAAAAAGCTATAAGGACTATCTACAGAAATTTTAAGCTTTGGGTGATAGCTGCTTCTACACTGAAACTGCCTCACATGGGAATTTTCTGTCTTGCTTTTCTTCATTTTTTTCCCCCTTCTGTTTGTTTTTAGATGGCCAATTTCCTTCCACCTCCACCCCCCCCCACCCCCCCCCATCTCTTACCCTGTCTTGCTCAGCATTACAGCTGCAACATTTTTTGATCATTTTAAGTTTTAGGCTCTTTCTTGTTTGTTTGTTTTTTCCAGTTATTGGTCTTGATGATATTATGGATGAAGAAGGAGTTAAAGAGAGTGGTAACGATACCATTGATGATGATGAGCTTGTTTTACCTAACAGGAATTTGAGGAGCCGATCTGAAGAAACATCAGTCACATCACCAAGAAAATCACCGCGTTTAATGGCACAAGGTGATCGTTCAATAGATTACGTGTGTTTGCACATTTGAAGCTAATTAAATTTTTATAATCCCACCCCCCAACATTTATAAACTTAAAGTAAAGCTTTGCTGTTTGGTTGTGTGAATTCAAGCACAGATGCTTCCTTTTTTATATACTGCAGCTAGAAGTTGGCATCCATAGGGTACTACTCAATTTGAATTTCCATTTGATAAATATTTGATGTCTTCCTTATGGCCTGTAGTCCTTAAACTAATTTGTGAGATTTTGATCCTTTTACCTTCACCAACAAAAGCATGTTGTGTTTGCAAACAGCACTGGAATATTAGGTTAGCATGTCTCTTTATTTCCAATTAAAATTTTACTTCTGTCTCTTTTTGTGTATTTTCCTTTTGTTTAAAATTAGGTTATAGTAATTGCAGTCAGAGTCTTTCATCAAAATATCTCAATATGCGTAATAAGTATTTTAATTAAATATTTAAATTCTGTGTGGTAACTAATTGATTATGGTTAGGGTTTTTCTAACTTGTTGAACTGGTGTAGTTATTGACAGCTCTGCTTTCTCCCCCTATAGAGTAGGCTGAGTTAAAAACATAAAATTACTTAATAGGGAAGTCAGAATTGAGATAAGAGCCTGTGGTACAAAGCTGGTGAATACACTTTTTAAAAAGGCACTGGAATGGTTTGGTGGTGCAGACCCCCTGGGCCACATTGTGATTCTTTAAGTGATCTAAAGCACTCATCTGTGACAAATGGTTTCTTGTTTGGAAAATGTAAGAGATGTCATAAAGTGAGAACGTGACTGGATCTCAGATTCATATTTTCTCTAAAAGCTTTGTAAACTTCACAGCTATACTTCTAATCATAATATAACTTGTGCAGTTTTTACTTGAGGTAGAAGAAGGTGAATGGTAGAAAAGTAGAGTGCGTTTTTATTGTCTTTTTATCATCACTTCTGTTTTATATATACTATTCAGAACTCATAGCCATTAAAATAATGAGATTTTACATCCATACTGTGGCAGTGTAAAATTGAAATGCAAGTAATTTATAACTTTTTAAAGTAGACAGCTGGTAGGGTTTTTTTGGGGGGGAGGGTGTTGGTGTTTTGGGTTTTTTTTTTGGTTTGGTGGGGTTGTTTTTGTTTTTTAAGTTTAGGAAGCAACTAAGTATTAAGCTCTCTTTGTGTTCAGTAAGCTAAATCAATTCTATTCTAGGTAAGTCTTGTATTTTCAAAGAGGAGGACACAGTATAGCTAAGACTTATTTTTTTTTCCTTTCCTAGAACCAGTACGGAGCTTGCGACAGAGCACGCTAGCCAAGCGTTCAAATGTTGCACCTCTTGTTAATACCAAGAAATCATCTGTAAAAAGTGGTTCTGCTCCAAAAAGTGGACAGAAACAAGAGAGAAGTCCAGCCAAAGAGACAGATGTTGCTGCACCCTTGAAAACAGAGCAGCCTAAAGAAGTTAGGCGTAGTACAAGACGATCAGGGCAGACAGAAGGAACGGCAGCAGCAGTAACAGCATCCCAAAGTAATACAAAATGTCTTTCTGGTCCCGAAGAGGTGAATGAAATAAAGTCTGAAACCTCTGAGCAGGCAAAAGTTGAGGAAACATCCCAAGAATTAAGTTGTGCTAATGTAGCAGGAGCCTGTTCTCCTTCTCCTGGAGAAACAAAAGAAATAACAGAGGTTGCAACGAAGACTGAATCTGGGAACGCTGAGTCAGTTTGTTTAGTATCTGAAGATACTAAAATTACTGCAGTTAAAAATGAAGCAAATGATGTGATTGATTCAGTGGGCTCTGAAACTTCTTTAGAAGAAAAGACTGAAAATAAACCAGAAGAATTGGAGAAGAAAACGGAAGAGCATGATCAAAGTGGAGTTACTGCAAAAGCTGATGATCCATCTAGTGCTTGTGTGAATCCAAGTGAAATTTGTGAGACCTTTTCAAATTTGTCCAGCTCTGTAGAAGAAGGGGTAGACTGTAGTTTAGGTTCCCATAATGTGGAAGTTCCTGATGAAAATACGTTGTCAGTAAAGGAATGTGTAACAGAACCTGTAGATGATGACAAGGGAATGGAGAAAACTGTAACTTCATCTGGGAAACTATTGGACAGTACAGAGTTTGATAATAAAGACTTGAAAAGCAAAGAGTTTACTTCTGCTGACCCAGGAAACAGCATTTTAGAAAGCACTGTTCTTGACCAAACAAGCCAAAAAGTACAGCAGCAGATCAGCAGTACTAAAGTAGAAGGCTCTGAGGCATCAAAATTTCAGGATGATGATAAACAAATTACCGTTTTATCAAAATGTGAAAAGAATGTTAGACCTCGGCATAGTAAATCTGTAATACAGAATAAGCAAAATCTGACTGCAGGTGCTCGACAGAAATCAGATACAGTGCAACAAGAAATAATTCGTTCAAGAACAAGAGCTGGACTTACTGTTTCAGGTCTTCACAGTCCATCTTCAGCAAGTCTGAAGCGGAATGCAGATGAGCAAGAGAGTCATCAGCATCCAAATAACCCAGTTAAAATTAGGAAGAAACAATCTGATCTGGGTTTGAAAGC
This sequence comes from Strix uralensis, assembly GCF_047716275.1. Lineage (NCBI taxonomy): Eukaryota > Metazoa > Chordata > Aves > Strigiformes > Strigidae > Strix > Strix uralensis. The sequence continues at coordinate 29,967,273 of NC_133974.1, forward strand.
AAAGAGCTGTGTTTCAGGGGTGACCGTAAAAAAGACCAATACAATGCTGAAGAAAATACCCCGAGTCCAGGCTTCTGGGCAAGTACAGAAGTCGTCAATTCAAAGAGCAAGTGAGAAATCTCCTACTCATCAAAGCTGTTCTAAAGATACCCACCACTCTGCGCAGTCATTATCAGGGCATGTTTCAAATCTTGGTCAGAAGCAAGCCCAAGGTCAGAAACACCAGCTTGCAACTGCACTAAAAACAAATAGCTCCACAAAGGAAGAGGCAGAGACAAAAGATCCTCCTGTTGCAGAACATCTGAAAGAGGATGATAAAGAAAAAAACAAATCAAAAAGAATTGATAAGAATCTCCAACCTCGCCAGAGAAGAAGTAGCAAAAGTCTTTCACTTGATGAACCTCCATTGTTCATTCCAGATAACATTTCAACTGTTAAGCGGGAAGGCTTGGAACATACCTCTGCAAGTGAAAGCAAATATGTTTGGGTGCCCAACAAGCAGTGTGGCTTTTGCAAAAAGCCACATGGCAACAGGTGTGTGTGCCTTTGTGTCTAAGGAATTTATTATTGGTCTCAGAAGATAATTCTTTACCTCTCTTACCAAATACTTCATACTGCTGGCGCCAAAACAAAAAGGCCTTATAATGGAAGCCTGTCTGTTATACTGTCAATTGATTAATTTTGCACTCATACACTTTTTTGTCTTTTAGATACAGCATTAGAAACTAGTTTGGCCAAAAAATTTTGCTAGGCATGTTTTATTATATGAATACATTTTTTGATGAATGTGTAATTCTGCTGTGCTGTTAAAATACGTACTTTAAACTTGACTTTTTTTTCATAGAAAAGAAATAAGGCTAAGATGTCTGTGTTTCAGATTCTCATTTCCTTCTTTCCAGAGACTGATTATGTTGAAGGGCCACCATCAACTGAAAAAATCAATTAGTTGTTTACATGTGACTTACCTGGTAGAAGTATGATTCAAATACCTAAGAAATTCAGAGGTTTTTTTCAATTTGTATAATTGTTGTTGTGAGGCTCTCATGTAACAGGAGTAATGAAGTAGTTGAGGGGGAGTGGAAGGGTAGGAAGAACATCTTAAAAAAACCTCTATAAAACTTCTATGTGGGCATATCTGAAATTGCCTTTAACTGAACCTAATAATGAGGTTGCATCTCAAGTTGATAATATCCCTCTGCGACAAAAATTATTCTTCTACACTGTAAGTGAACAGAAAAAGACCATTGGGTTCCACTAATGAACTATCAATCCAAGAATAAAAATTCCTTTATTACCACTTCTTATTTTCTGGATTTAATATTAAAGGATTTTTTTTGTAGTTGCAGTTCCACCCACTGACCTGTCTTTTTTTTTTTTCATTTCAAACTGAAGATGTTTCTGATTAGTCCTGTGAGAGAAACTTTTAATAGTAATTTTCAGTGAGTGTACTTTAGAACTCCGTATATCAAAGTGAAATATGAAACAATTACCTTTGGTGCCTGAGGTTTTTGTAGCGTTCATTTGTATCTAAGAAGAGCCCTTGTGAGTTTTATTGATTTTATTACATCATATTTGAAAAACAAATACATAAAATTCATTTACTGTGCAGCTATAGTAACTGCATAAATGTGGCCTATTAAAAGAATTAATGCTAGGTTTGCTCTGCATAGTTGGTGAGAATTACCTCATTGAAGGGGCACTCAAACTTAGTTCTGTGTGGTTTTGTTTTTTTAAAAAAAATCCTTTTACTGTTTGGACTGTCCCTTTACCGTTTGTGCCTCTGTAATAGTGTTTAATTTTATGCAGTTTGCATTTCCTTAGTTTTTATCATCTCATGTATTACCACAATGGTAGAAGTACATGGGTAGCCTGTATTTCAATGAATTGTTTAAAGTTAGAAAGGCTGCTTCCTGGTACAGAAATGCTTCTGTGGATATTTTTAAAGCAAAATACACATATTTGGGGTTTAAACTGCTTGATATCAGTGCAGAATTCAGCTTTGAGTTGAACTCGTCCTGTTTTTGTTGTATTTTTGCTAACATTTTAAACATTCTGTAGGTTTTCTTGTTCTGAATCTCTTGTTAGAGTTCAGAAAATCTTGATTTTTAGTACTAAATGGATCTAACATACTGGGAGGATACAACAGTGAGGCAGATCTAAATCTGATTGTTTTAGTTTATAAAGTCAAAGTAATGCTGCACAAGATACACATACTATAGATTGATACAGGATTAAATGCAACAAACTGGTTTTGCACATTCCCAGCTCTTGCTTACTGTACTAGAAGAATAGTACAATGTATGGATCACCAGCTGAGGTCAGATTGAGAGAGCCCGTGAGTTGCCACAGATGGTGATTACTGGTATCCTTAAATTTGTAATGTCAGTCTCATTAAGTTGACCTGGACAGGCTGGAGCGATGGGCTAAGGCCAACTGTATGAGTTTCAATAAGGCCAAATGCCGGGTGCTGCACTTGGGCCACAACAACCCCCAGCAGCGCTACAGGCTTGGGGAGGAGTGGCTGGAGAGCTGCCAGTCAGAGAGGGACCTGGGGGTGTTGATTGACAGCCGGCTGAACATGAGCCAGCAGTGTGCCCAGGTGGCCAAGAAGGCCAATGGCATCCTGGCTTGTATCAGAAATAGCGTGGCCAGCAGGGACAGGGAAGGGATCTTACCCCTGTACTCAGCACTGGTGAGGCCGCACCTCGATTACTGTGTTCAATTTTGGGCCCCTCACTACAAAAAGGACATTGAATTACTCGAGCGTGTCCAGAGAAGGGCAACGAAGCTGGTGAAGGGTCTGGAGCACATGTCGAACGAGGAGCGGCTGAGGGAACTGGGGTTGTTTAGTCTGGAGAAGAGGAGGCTGAGGGGAGACCTCATTGCCCTCTACAGCTGTCTGAAAGGAGGTTGCAGAGAGCTGGGGATGAGTCTCTTGAACCAAGTAATAAGTGATAGAACAAGAGGGAATGGCCTCAAGTTGCTCCAGGGAAGGTTTAGACTGGATATTAGGAAGTATTTCTTTACAGAACAGGTTGTTAGGTGTTGGAATGGGCTGCCCAGGGCAGTGGTGGAGTCCCCATCCCTGGAGGTGTTTGAGAGTCAGGTTGACATAGCGCTGAGGGATATGGTGTAGTTGGGAACTGTCAGTGCTAGGTTAACGGTTGGACTGGATGATCTTCAAGGTCCTTTCCAACCTAGGTGATTCTGTGATTCTGTACGGATTTTTGGATATGTCTGTGTTACAAAACTGTTGACACAACCAACAGTTTCAGTGGGAAAAGATCAGATTTACTAAATGTAGAAAGATATTTAGTACACAAGCACAGAATTTTTGTATATAGAATGTTACTAAGATAACACTAGTGGAGTGAGGAAGCTTGCAGTAATGGTCCCATGCTTAATAACAGAAGACTTAAGACAGCCAGTCCAGCACTTTTCATCATCACTATTCTAAAAAATGAAGTTTAATTTGTTCAAATTACTTATATTTTGTAGTTATATGCTATAAATAAAAACTCAAACCTTTCAGATTCACTTGATGTCAGTAAGATGCAAGAGGAAGCAAAACTTGTATTTCAGATGCCTTGGCATTTTGTACTTGTTTAATTATTGCTGCAAGAACAAGAAAACATTTTCAGTGTGGTGTAAAACAAAAGCTTAATGTGATAAATTTTATTTTTATCACTTGGAAAAACATCAAAACTGTTGAAATTGGCTATAGCGATAAGGTGGTTTTTATTTACTTTGTGGATTGCTTTTCAAGGAATTGTTGTTTCCCTTTTGTAACAGCCTAGCTGGTCAGCCTGTTTCCTTTTTTATCCTCTGTTCATTGTCCAGGAGAAAAGGAAAAAGTGTGAGACACAAATATTGTCAAGGGACAGTAAGTTCAACAAATGTCAAAGGCAGAGCTAAGATCTGAAACAAAGTTTGTGTTTATATCCTGCTCTGTGGTTATTTAAACTTTGAAAGATTTTATTAGTGCTGTGGTACAAATTACTTGTAGGAAAAGAAGTTGTACTGAAGTTGCAGCCCTAAATTAGGAAATAATGTGCATAAGAGTTTTGCAGTATGTTGAGGACATTTAGAATTCAGGCTGCAAAATAATAGTCACTTGAACGTTTTTTGTATTCCCCACAGCAAATGCACAGCCCCTAACTTGTTGTTAATGTAATACTAAGCTTGGAAAATTGATTCAGGTTGAAGATAATCTGTGGGGATTGTTTCATCAGTTTTGTTTGTGTACAGAATCCCCAAAGGGGGATGCTTACGCAGGTCTTTCGCGGCCCTGGAGTAATCGTACTGTGTCTGCTAGAAGAACAGGAGAAGAAGGATGGTCCTTGTATACAGTTTTATTTCAGAATCAGCACCTGACAAATGGAGTCAATTTGTATCTTTAGGAATACATGCAATAATTTGCTGGCCACATGCAAAGTCAAAGTATGCTTAACTTGCACTGCAGATACAATGGATTTGGCTGGAAAAGGAGGAATCCTTTGTTGCAAACATGTGACTTGTATGATCAAAAAAGTTTACAAATTATAATGTGTCTTGCTTTATAAGAGGCATGCCTGGTTTTTTCCTGATATTAGATTGTCCTTCTTTGGCACCCGAGCTTTGAACAATGACTATTCATACTCTGTTTTCCACTTATCTTGATGCTTATAAGCTGGAACCAACATAGCTGTTTTGTATATCTTCATTACCCAGAGTGAGTGATCAATGTTTGGCTTTAGGACTGTTTGTTTCAGTCTGTTTACTCGATGTATCATGTTTATTCTCGTTCAGACATTTACTTTTGCAACATAATTAAAATAATTGTTCTTTCATATGAAAACTAAACCCTGTGTTTCTGAACAAGTCAGATAATTAAGATGTAACTTTTTGTACTTAGTAATTTTCAGCACATCTGAAACAGGTGTTTTTTTCAGTGCAAAGTTTGAATTGTTGTTGTTACTCATTACAACATTGCTTTCGACTTGTTTGACTTTGCCACTGTGTTCCCATGTTGCTGTCAGACTCTTTTTTTATCAGCTAATAACATAAAAATCATACAAATTTTATCTGTCTATAGATGAAACGTGTGTATGTGTATGGATATGCATATCGCATAGAAAAATGTTACAGACTGAAGTTACTACCTCAACTTCTTAATGAGATCAAGTGATGTTGAAAATACTAAGCTTTGTCACAAACAATATTTATTTTTCCTGAAGACAGATCAAGGATCTTTAAAGATAGTTGAAGGAAAATACAATATTTAATTTCTTGGCATAGAGCTAGATGAAGATAATAGCTTTACAGCCACTGAGAAATCTGCTAATGTAAAGTTTCTTGTATGCATCATATGCATCCTTCTGATGTAAGGGCTCATTGTAAATTTCTCCAGTTTTCACTGCAGATGTTCAAGCTCTCTGCAGGCTGGAGGGCTAAACTCATTTATTTCCTTGTACAGATAGACAAAACCCTAACTGATGTTTTGCAGATTGTCTTCCTTGTCTTCACTCTCTCTTTTTTAATGGAAGAAGTTTCACCAAGGTACATAACTTGAGATACTCTGTTTCTAAGCAATTTTTCTAGAAAGCATTATATCGTGAGGGAAGTTTGTAGCTTTAATTTGTTGCTGGTGACTTCCTCTTTTGATTTCTACAATTCTGGTAATTTTTTTTTTAATAGGTTGTGGTGGTTCGGGCATTCTCTGTTGTTGCTTTGTGGGGTTTTTTTTCTATTTGTTTTTGTTTTATTGCTGCTTGGGATTTGATCATGCAGTTTGTGTGGTCAGACACAAACTGGCCTTCTCAGAGCTCACAGAAGAATTAAGTGGTGCAGGACTAGAGTTTTACTTAAGGTTTTCTTTTTCCCCACATTTCAACTCTCCTTTAGTATAGAGGAAAAGTTAGTAATATTGAAAAGGCAATTAATTGGAAAGTGCAGGAGTCGATTTTGCAAAGACATAGTATTCCTTATCTCTTGCATACACATAATTACTAAAATGTTTATGCACAGTTGTAATACAGAAAATTACTTTGGCTGATGAAGTTAAAAAAAAATCTGAAAACTTTTTTCCTGTAATAAATATTATTATTAGGACATTTGTTTTTTTTAAAATAGTGCTAATACTTCAGAAAACTATTTTGGGACCAGGTGATCATATAATTTTCATAGCCAATACAAAAGAGAATGGTTGAAGAAGGACTTATAACTACCCTTAAGTTACAAGTGCTCATTTTTTTAAGGGTGGATGCATAAACAGGAAATGAATCATTGTTGTGACAACATTCTTCAGAAGAAACAGTAATTAGAATAATTATGATGCCTTAGTTCTAGTACATGTTCACGGAATAGTATGAGTGTGTTAAACTGCAGATTATGGAAGATGTCATCAATTTAGTCATGGATGATGCTTTTAAGTTTTCTGCCTCTGTTACTGCTTTCTTCACTGTGGAAGGCCTTGAAACATTAAAAGCTATCATCCATGTCTACTCACAGCTATAAAAAAATTGAATGACAGTATAAACAAAATAGCATTGTAATATATAATTAACGAACAGAAGGACTCCACTGTGGTTTATATTTACAGCTGTATCATTTTATTAGTAGATTTTTATAGGGATATTAGTATCATGCAGTATTGGTAGGAATATTATTAATACCAGTACCATTAGGGAATCAGGCAAATGGATAGCATAAGTTGTCTAAAATACATAGTTTTATAAAGTATGTGTATATATATGCAGTTTATAGAAGTATGATCCTGATTCTACAAGATGCAACGTGGTTATAATGCACTGGTAATGGAGTTTCCCTTAATTTTTTTTTTTTTTTTTAAAGATTTGTGATTAAAGTTAGGAGATGTATTCTACCCATCTTTTTCTGGTTTTGGGAAGTTCAGTGATTTTGGTTTTCCTGTTTTGTTGTTGGGCATGTTTCATGCATTCATCTTTAGTTCAAAGAGTATAGGGTTGCTTCCTTTTTGGAGAGGTTCATTTAACATGAAAAACAAAGAATCGTAGAATAGAATCATAGAATGGTTTCTGTTGGAAGGGACCTTAAAGAGTCTAAAGTCTAGTTCCAACCCCCCTGCCATGGGCAGCGACACCTTTCACTGGATCATAGAAAATCATGCCTTTAAGTTAAAAATAAACTTATTACATAAAAGATGGGTTATTGAAATTTAGTGCTTCAGAAGTAAGTTTGCAGTGTCTTCTTCCTATGTTGCAAATTCTGTGTAAATGATCTGCTGATAGTGTTTCTTTGAAGATGGTTGTTTTTGTTTTTAGAAGATCAAAACCTGAAAAATCACGTCATCTGTGCATCTTTTGTACAAAAAGCAGACAAGAAAAACTGCTCATATATATGTGCTCTGATAAGGTAGGGCAGATTATTTTTGACAAACATTCATTTCACTTGAGCTTTGAATCAAGCCCATACTACTTCACTTATGTGAAACAGGCTCTGCTGAAGCTGCTGTGAGTATCTTCTCTACTAGTAGCATCTTTATTAGCTGAAGGAAAAACAGTTGGCTCCATGCAGTGTCTCTGCTTTAACATTGACTGGTCTGTAGCATCAGTGCAGCTGAGACACGTTAATAACGTTAATACAAGTTTAGAACAGATCTTATAGAAGATTGGTGAACAGTACCATTAAGGAGGGGAAATGCAGATGTGGGACATACTTTAAATACTTAAGTCTTTAAAAAGTGTGTGAAAAGTGGTTTTGCTCCTCTTAGGTGAGTTCAGGGTTAGGGTGTCTTTTTGAATAATTTAAGTTTTGCATTTTTGTTTTGTTAAAATTTGAGCCCTGTTGCAGTTTTTTTTCCTATGCTATGTACCACAAATACAAAAGACTAAAGAGAGGCAGTTATTTCTGAAGTAAATGATTTTCTGTGGTAATGCACCTTACGTTATTAATTAATTTTAAATGCTGATTACTGGCCCACACTGAACTGTTCTGACAGCTCCCAGTTCTTTGTGTTTTACTCATAAGTATAGCTTTACAATGAACAATTGTAGTATGAACAAGATGGTTTCTGCCCATTTTACTTGTAAAATCTTATTTCACAGTAATGAATTTCTCTGGAAACTTGCTTTTGTTATGTAAATGTATGTAAATTAATTTTAAAACATAGCCTGTATATTTTGAAAATAAATCGTCCAAGCCTAAGTTTTTCATCTAACAGATGAATTTAATTTACTACAGGTAACACACCAAAGAAAAATCTCCTAATCTTAAAAGAGATTGTGGAAGGTTTGCATTATTATCTCTCTTGTTATGTGTCATCTATTACTTTGTGATTTTTAAGGTGCATCTTTCCATGACGATGTGTGGACTACCAAGAGGATTCTTTTCTCTGTGCAAAGATCGTAGTGAACTATAGTACAGTCTGCTGTCACCTGTCAGCTCTTTTTAGATTTTTCTTTAATTTTTTTTTATATTGAAGTCCAGTGAAAGCAATTCTGTTACTGAATTTCACATAGTTTAATATTTTAAAATACATTTTTCTTTCTCTTTCAGCTTTACATCTTCCAATCCAGCCTTACAACATGGGTAAAACTCCTGCACTTCAAACTTGAAGCAATCTACAGTCAGAAACTTTGGTGTTTTAATAGTCCAAGATATCAGAACCTCTTCAGTCACAACTCTGACAGCTGTGCAAGAGAACATCCTTGATCCTTCAAGCCAGGCTTCAGATTCCTTTGACTCCCCTTTTTAGTCTTTGAGCATTGCCCATATCCCAGTTACAACTGCTGTTAAAAATCATAATTGTGTTTTGTTTGCAGATGAGTGAAACAGATAAAGATATAAAAGTGACCTTATGGTAGAAAGGATTATTTACATTACTGGTATCAAAATCAGTATGTTCTCTCTCAGACTTAGAAGTTGCAGTCTTGCAGTTGACTAGTGTGAAAATACTAGTAGAAATAGTGAATATTTCAGGCAAACAGCACCAGTATTTTTATTACCATTTTGTATAATTAGGCTTAAGCAAGACAATTGTAAACACTACAGTCTGTTTTATAGTACAGGCTTCATGGACATTTCCAGATTCTCTTTGCAGTCTTAGTTTCTGAATCCTGAATTCTGAAGTTTTATTGTGTGTGTTTAAATATAGTGTAATTGAAACCTTATTGTGAATACTGGAATGAAGCCAAATGGATATTCCATCTTCCATACTTTGCTTAAGATGGCTTGAATGACATCTGTCCATCTTGGTGTATATTCTTAGTGAAGAATGATCTTTTCTGAGATAAATTCATTATAGGGTTTTTTTGCCTTACTTTCTTTTTTTAATAGACCTGAAAATAAAAATGTAAGACTGGCTGCCTGTCCTGGTGCTTTGCTTCTATCATACAGCTCTTTATTGCCCACTTACTGTGTGTGAGCGAAGCGGAAAAATTCCACATGCTGTTATTTAAAGCTGGAGGTCTGCAGCATCTTGTGTGTTTAGTCTCCGGAGTTAATATTTTCTGCAAATTTAGTCCATTTTCTAAATATTAATCGAAATTTTGTTTTGGTTGCTAAAGGTTGTGATCTGCCTTCCTCACTTAACAAATTAATCTCCAATGCCTGAATTTACAAACTGGAGAAAAAATACATACATTTTAATAAAAATGAAAGTAGCAGTTGTGGCTTCAAGACAGTGTGTTCTTGGTTTCCTTAACGAGAAGGCATTCATTCATTAGTACACCAAAATATCCTTTAAGCAAGAAGTACTTGACTGTGTGCTTCGATCTTACTTCAGCTCTGCAGAAAATCTTAATGTTTGGAATTTTTGTAACAGTTTCAGTGTTCCCAGAGCTTTACTAATATTTTCTTGCAATGGTACAAGATATGTCCTGTGTTGTGAAGCATCCTCTTATGGATCCTTGCAGTTGTGAAATAGGCACTCATGCTATATTACCTGTCATCACATGTTTTGTTCTCAGAAGGAGCAATCATCTTTGTGTTGAAGTTCTGTTGCTTCTCTCTTGTTTTCCTGTTGTGTTTATGAATGCTATGGTATTACTCTGGTAAGACAATCAGAAGCAGTTGTCCTGTAATGTTACCTTTCTTGTATCTTCACTTTGCTGGAACGTGGATCTGAAAAGATGGAGATACTGACCAAATGTGAAGGAACCTCTGCCTTCCTGATTGAAGCTACTAAATAGATGGATGGATATTGTTTGGTAGTGAAAAGTAATACCATAAATGTATTTGCAGCTCAGAAAAACAAAATTAAAAATGAGAAAATAGTTTTCTTCACAGACTGGATTAAAAACTCTTTTCTTCAAATCTAGCAAACAGCATTATAGGCTAGTGAAGCTGGAAATGGCCTTTTTTCTCAAACTGCTGGAGCTTTAAAACTTCTCAGACTCATTTTGCATCAAAAGACAGTTTACTTCAGCAGAAATTAATCCTGATTTATTTTGGGGTAAGCAAGGACAGAACATTAAGCCACAATATTTTCTTCTGTTCTTCTCTTGTTTCAAACGTCTGCTGTTAGAATTTTCATCTCTTAAGATACTGGTAGTTCTTGAATACAATACCAGCATCAAGCCATCTGGAGTGTTCATTTACAGTTCTGGAGAACGAGAGTTCCTCTAAACATGTTTTGTAATACTTATATGGTTTTGCAAAGTAGGTAAGTCAGCAGACAGCAGATCCTAGCCTGAATAGGAACATGCATACGTTAGGTATCATTTCCTTAAAATCATCTTACAAAAGAGATTTATAGGGTATTGGATTAAAGAAACAGGTTTCATAGGTCAGTATATTTAGCGTTTCATGAATTACTTTCAAAAATCGGTCTGTCTTCTGTGGAATTTAAAAGCTAGTAAATAATTTTTCAGTATTAACAGAGAACTCAAACTTTTCATAACGTGCAGTCTTTCTGGATTTTCTTCAGACAACATATATATAATAGTACATATATTTACTATAGTTTATGTAAGTATAAAACAAAAAGAAAACCAAAAGACATAAAAGGGGAAAAAGAATGCAAGTGGATAATGCAAGAGTTCTCACATCATTTGAAAGCAGATCTTTAGTAGTAATGCAGGGTTCATTATTACAAGAAAGGATTGTAAAAAATAATTGCTACCATGTAAGTCTCCTGAAATAGATTTATTGAGGTGTTTAACCCATGTAACTTTGAAATTCCACAGCGTTCACAAATAGTTCAAATGGAAATTGTACATATCAGTGCAATTAGGTACTAGTGATACCTAACAGAGTTTTCAAAATGATTCCACAAAATAGTCAGAAATTATGGTTTTATTTTAGACCAAGTGATCTTTACAACACTTTTACTTTTAAAATGGTGAAGCAGTTCAAATGACTTAAGATGGAGGGTGTCCTTTTAAATTATATTCATTTTGGTGTTTAAAACATTCTTTAAATAGCTACTAGCTCTAAAAATAGCAGAGCAACACTGAAGTGGCATGTACCTTATTTAAAACAAACAAACCAGTCCCTGCAAGCTAGAAAGATGTAGTTGGAAGCCAAACTCCTGGCCCCATATTCACCAGTAAAGAGAATAAAAAGCAACTTTCTAGAAATAATTCAGTAATAATGGTCTAAGGAATGTGATGTAAAAAAACTAATTTAGAATAGCTTGATGTTTCCGTGCTTATCTTATTTGTCAAAACACTCAAACATCTCTTACTGCTGTGGAAGATTGCAGTTGTTGATACATTTCTGCTGTAAGGATGATGATCATATTTGAAGGAAAGCAAGGATAATCTTGCAAGAAAATTTTCAAGTCTTTTCAAACACATTTACTTGTTTTGAGAGTTTTTGTGGGATATTTTGTTTTATTGTGGATGTTTTTTTTTGTTTGTTTTTTTTTTTTTTACACATTCCCATCAATTTTTTTTTTTAAATAGTAGTCTGAAAAAATCTGGTTGGTAGGATTTGGAGGCAGGTTACAAAAACATCATGAGGTTGTGATAGTCTCTTGGACTACTGCAAAAGGCAAAAAGGCCAAAATTATTTCTCAGGAAGATCATACCATGTCGTAAGGCTGGAGATGGATGTAAAGCTACAAAGAAAATCACTTACCAGGTAAGAACAAATTGTTGAGATGCACGAATCAGACGACTATGGTACATTCTGCTTAAGTTGCTGTATATTCTGTTGTAGTCTGTACACTGACTTATGTCTTACTTTGTTTTCAGGTTTATGGTAGGCTGTGGTAGATGTGATGATTGGTTTCATGGTGATTGTGTTGGCCTGAGTCTTTCTCAAGCGCAGCAGATGGGTGAAGAAGATAAAGAATATGTGTGTGTGAAATGCTGTGCTGAAGAAGACAAAAAAATGGAGTGTTTTGATCAAAATGCATCAGAGACTCAAGTGAAACTTGAAATCCATAGAGAAGAAAAAACAATTGAGTGTGAAAAACTGGGGATGTCAAAGCAAACACCTGCTTGTAATCTGAATATAACAACTGAAAAAACAAAGCAAACAGAGGACACTGGGAAGCACAAAGTCAAAATCTTCAGACGGGTAAGTCTTATTTTAGTGTTTAAAGTTCTGTTAATTATTGAGGGTAGAAGGAGTTTTTTCCTAACCCCCTGTCATTTAAAATACCATGTTTCAAACATTTTTGTGAATTTAATTTAAAACTTTAAAACTTTAAAACTCCATTATTATCCAGAGTTACTTCATTTTCTAACTGGCTTGACTCTTTCAAGATGATATTGCTAAATTCCTTACATTGAGCAGGGTTATGTGCACATCATACGTGTGTGTATATAGAAATGGTGAAGAACTTCATGCGTTTTTCTTTCAGATTTCTAAATACTTTTACAGAAATCTGTCAGTTTGCTGTATGATATAAACCACAGATCTTTTAAGTATCTGTAAAACAGTATGAAAACAGTATTGTAGTTTTGATTGTTTTAACTTCAGATTGTATGTAGAAGAAAATGCCTAACGTTTTAATTAGGGCCTTTCTACTTTCTGTGTGTCTCTACTAACCAAAGGATAATTTGAGAGCAGTGAGATGTTTTTACTACAATTCTTTAGAGTCTTTTAGTGTATAGCATCACAGTCATCATAACTTAATCATCGGTAATCCTTTTTGTCTGATTTCTGAATAGTAGAATTGTAATTCTGACATTAAGCTATTACGTTTAATTTTGGTTTACATGTGCTTTCTAAACATAAGTGACTTCCTGTGGATGTGTGGCTAAAACTGGTTAAGGGATGTTCATTGGTATCCATGACCTCCTAAAATAACTGAAAACGTAGTGGTTTTCAGCACAGAGCTTAACTGCAAATTGTCAGTGATGTGTCTTTGGCCAATATTTCAAAGAGAGTGTTAAGCAATACTTGGCAGTAATTTGGGATACTGTTCAGTAATTTTTTAGAAATTACACAATGGTGCATACATCCAGGGAACTCGTTATATGCTAGAAAAAAAAAATGGGAAAAATGTGTGATAATTATGTAGTGGTCATTGTAACATTCAGTAGCGTGCTAACGTGTAAATGTTTATTTCAGGAATCTGGTGATGGGAAAAACTTGTCAGAGTCCAGAGACTCAGATACTAAAAAAGGGCAACATGTTCCTGCTCGAAAAGGATCACAAACTGCTATAATTCCTCGGCGGTCCCCTGAAGATAAAAATGAAAAAATAAGTAAAGAATCCCTTAGTGTGGTTGAAAGGTCCACGAAATCAGGTAGTGAGGTTTGGTGAAGTACTCCACGCTGTAATTCACATATTTGTACAGCAGAGGATGGTGACTTACTTCATAGTATCAGTTTTTCAAACCACATTCTGTAGTGCAAGTGATGGTGATGTGAAGAGCTGTTTGTTCCCATGATGTTTATGATCTTTGTCTCATTTCTTTTAAAATTTTGTTTAGCAGTTAAATGTTTCCTGTGTAGCTGTGTGAGTGTTTACTGTCAGAATAGTAGAGAATGCTCATATAATCAGGAACAGGACAAAAAGTACACAAAGACATCTTTGTATTAAACTTTATTTCACATTGCAGAGAAATTCGAAATGCTCTTCCATAAAATACTGTGAAATATTTAACATACATAAGTGTTTTAATTGCTATATAAATTATACTTTGACTTACTGATGTCTTTTTCACAAATTGACAAATAATTGTATCAGCTAGTTTCAAAGGGGAACATTATATTGCATGCTGAGGGATCAGATTTTCATCTAAATTTTATTTGAAAGGTCGAAGGGACATATTTCCCTTCCCAGCAACCTCTGTCCTCTCATAGCTCCCTTGCTCCCTTCCAGGAAGCATTATTCTTCTAAGATCATGGTAATACAAAGTTGTTGTCATTTGAGACTGAAATCTCAGCAGCAAAGCAAGTGAGATTTTGTCTGAGAACTGTGTCTTTAACTGCTAAATTCAAGCTTTGAATTCTTGTCTAAAAAACAATAAATCTGCTCTGCTGGTCTTTCGCCAATGCTAATGCATTCTAGAAGCTCTTACTGGTGGAAGAAAACAATTGAAAAAGTTAGGATTAAATGTAAGTCTGTATGTAAGTATTGTATACTGAATGGTATCTTTTAGACTTCAAATACCTTGTTGTTCAACTTTGAAATTCTGAGTAACAAAGTAATGGACATCCTTTCTAATTGGAAATTGCATGGAGCGAAGTGAGTCTTTGATATCCATAAAGTAATTGAATTGTTCCAAAATACATTAATTGAACTAGAAGCTGACAAAAAGATTTTTAGTCATGATTTCAGAGTAGACCTCAATCTAAAAATAGTTTTGTAACAAGACAGGCTTGGAAGTCTCATTTAGGACAATTAGCACAAAATTATTAAGCAGCACATTTGACTTAATCTCCTAACTGCTTTGAATTATGCTTATAGTGGCATTGTTTATTGCTAATCTTGCCCATCACTTCCCTGTTACGGGACTGTGCTTTTGGATGATTGAAACTTTGCCAAAATGTTGCATGCCAGCAACATGGAGGTTTTCCATGTCCCCCGACCTCCTCAGGCTACATTTTTTTTAAAAGGTTTTAGTCCAGTTCTTCATCCTCTTTCTGAGGAGGACACGAGCAAAAAAAAAAGTATTGAGCAAATAAAGTCATTATTAGAGCTGCATTACTTAAGAAGCCTAGCATATGAATACTTTAGTTTGCAGCACAGAATGGCAAACAGCTGTCTCAGGTCTGTACTACCTTGGTGGTGAGGAAGGGGAAATCACTAATTTTGATGGGGATCATAGTGGCATTAATGAGAGAGTTGATCCAACCATACAGTCTTCCCAACAGGAAAGAAAATCTTGTCTTTTTGTAGCTACTTGAAAACGTAGTGTTTGCTTCTGGTATTAACGCATTTTAAGTTGTACTCAGTAGGTGAAAGTAATAATAAATATTTCTTTTTACCATCAAACCCTGAAGTTAGATCTTCGTCAGTCTTCAGTTGTTTCTTTTTTTCAGAGTAGAAAGTGAATGAATGTTGTTTATTTTCCATTGCTTTCATAAATAGAAGGCAGCTGCTCTAAATTAATAACATGTTCATGTGCTGAGACAAATGAGCTTTCAGTTGACACTGTGAAAATTAAAGTTCGAAGGAATTCGGTTTTTTGCTTTAATGATTTTAATTTGATTAGAAATGTCCATAATTTGTATTATTTATGACACAAACCTTAATTGCCTTGCTTAAGAGTGTCAGTTACCTGAATCAGAAACTGAGATTATTGTAATTGAAATAATTTTGATGGCTAACAGACACAGAAATGCTAAGTTTAATGAAAAATGTTATTTTAAAGTAAAGTTTAATATGCTTATAATATGTGATTCCCAATATATTATTTCTCAGTTTACTCATTAAAAAATCAATCTATGCTATTACAACAATTGAGGATCAAAAATCCTACTTAAGATCAAGCTAATAATCATCTTGGTTCAGTGTAGAAGAAAATACCTTAAGTCAAAGGGCAAAAGTCCTGTTTGTTTCTGCTAAGGAAGTTTTTTTTTATGGATTAATCTATGTAACACAAAATCCAAAACAAGTAATTAAAAAAAAAAAAAGAATCACCCTGTGACTCTCTTCCTTCTCCTTGAAGGTCAGTTCTTAGCGGTTTAAAAATAAAACTTCATGACATCCAGCAACAGTAAAAGTTTATATCAGTGGCTTGAGTAGCTTACAGTTTGTAACTGTGTGTTTTGGTAGGTGTTCATGAGAAACAAGAAATTAAGAAAAAGAAAACTGAGAAAGGATCTATTAGTGCAACACACGTGCCAGCTGTGCCAGCTTCCAAACCTTCTGCTGATCAGATAAGACAGAGTGTCAAGCAGTCTCTTAAGGAAATTCTGATGAAAAGGTAACTATATATTACTAAATCAAATTATTAATTTGTGTTTGTAATTATTTTCTTTTGAAAGGCAGAAGAAAAAGCACTCATTTTTTTGGAAGCATTTGGTAATTTTTAGTCTTGTGTTCTCTCACAGATTGACAGACTCCAGTTTAAAGATTCCTGAGGAGAGAGCAGCAAAAGTTGCCACAAGGATTGAAAGAGAGCTGTTTTCTTTTTTTCGGGACACTGACTCAAAGTATAAGAACAAATACAGAAGCTTAATGTTCAACCTAAAAGATCCTAAAAATAATGTATGTATTATTTGTCTGTTGTGCTTTACAGAAATTCTTTATTTGCTGTAGATTAAAGGAACAGTCTTCTATGTAAATACATTATTAATCCTTTCACAAATTATCCTGTTTGTTATTTTTTTGTAGCTTTCCTCATCTCTTTGTTGTTTGTCCTCTTGCACACTCAGTATTCCCTGTGTTCTTTTTTGCTTGTTCCCCATCATTAATTCTTCAACTTCTTGTTCCCAGTGTACTTTTTATAGTGGGGTTTCAAAGTGTAGTGGATATAGCTTGTCTAGTTTGTTTGTCTTTACCACTGATCTGTTGTTTGGGTGTCCCTGTGTCCCCACCCCCCGCCCAGCTCTGTGTTACTTGCTGCACTTACATTGTGTAGCTTGTCTCACTGTGCTTTTTCATACCCAGATTTCTCAAGCTTGACTTTCACTCTCTTTTCTGCTTTCTATGAGCCCATTATGCAACATCACACTCACCTCCTCAACTTCTCTTTTGTCCTTATCAGTTATTCTGATCAAGTTGCTTCATCTGTAGTATTTTACTATTACAGTTAGCCAACTGTAAATTATATGAACAGGCTAACTTCTGTCATTGGCTTCTCTTTGCTCATACTGCTAAATTATGTGAGGAATTTTACCCTAGAAATTCAGTTCAATTGGTCAAGAAGCATAGACATCCTCTTTAATACTAGTTTCTTTCCACTGTGTAATACAGGGGATTTGCACCTTCCAAAAAAAAAACCAAACAACCAGAGTTACTCCTCCAATGGGCATAAACTCACTTTCTTGTTTGGAACAACAGTTAATTATATATCTGATCATTAAAGGTATATGTAGATAACATTCTGTTATGTAGAATAAATGGAGCACTGGAATTAAGCTTTTTATGTTATAAAATCTAGTATTGCTTCCTACAGTGGGAGATAGTTACAAACCCACATGATCCATATAGCTGTACAGAGTGTGTTATATGTTGCTTCTGCTTTATTTCCTGCTGTGAGCTGATTTTGTCTTGATAGCAATAGTTAACTTTTCTTCTTTCTTCTAGATATTATTTAAGAAAGTACTGAAAGGAGAGGTTACTCCAGACCATCTAATAAAAATGAGCCCAGAAGAACTGGCTTCCAAAGAACTGGCTGCTTGGAGACAGAGAGAAAACAGACATGTGAGATTTGTCAGCTTACATTGTTCAGTTGACTGCCTAAGCATATTTAACTTCTGTTTGCAGGTTAAGTGTATGTAGAAAGAACAGAATGTGTGTCTCCCAAAGCAACTGTGATTAAGGAGGATCTCTATAATTTATTTAGTATTCAAAACCCAAAGGGGTTGTTAGGACAAAAGTGAAAGAAGTGTAGTAAATTCCTGAAAGGGGGAGGCCATGCATTTTCCTTTGCCATGCAACTGTGTTGCTGCTTGCTCTTTCTTCTGTCTCAAGGGTGAAGGCTTCTTTGTCCTTATTTCCAACAAGATTTTAAAGCTCTAGCTGAAGCTTCGTAGACATCAGTTTTTTAGAAAGGGAGAGAGATCTCTTTGGACGAATCAAACCAAACTGGTGGTGTTTTAAAATTACATACTATCGAGCATGACGGTTCACCCACCAAGAAGTAAACCTGAAGCTGAAAACCTGATCTGCCTGTCTGAAAAGGAGTCTAAAGGGAAAAAAAACCCCAAAATAAACCAAAAAACCAACAAAGCATAGGAAGCTTATTAGGTTAATTTGAGCATTACTTTTCTTGAAACAGAACGTCACACTATGTTTATATCTGTGTTGACAGTTTAGAAGGAGAAGCAGGAATATGAGGAGCTGGTTTAAATTTTATAGAAAATGCCTTTTTCTTAGATATTAGCCTGTTTACTGGCTAGTTAGTCCAATGATAATTAACTGCAGCTGCTTAGAAATGTCCAGTTTGGAGCATCAGGTTTTCTAGTTTACAAAATCTGGGTTTATGTTGACAAAATTTATATGCCACTTCATAGAACTAAAAGGCACAAAATTTGGGTAGTGTTAACTGTCAGGCCTTTTGTGTTTGGGTTTTATGATACTAGGAATTGTGGGTTATATCAGATGACTTCCAATAAAAAATCTTAATGAGTGTAACATGGAATAGATGGAATTAATCTTCTTGAATTCTGTGTGCTCAGAATGAATGAATGCTCAGTGATAGTGATTCAGTACAGTGAGGTGCTGTATTTGAGACTGCAGTTTGCATTGCAACATTAATTATTCCTGGTGTTTTTCCTTTTCTTTGCATATTGCAACTAGACCTGTTTATGAATCGACAACTTTTTGCTAGTTCCTATTATCTCAAAATTGTTTTGAGGGCCCAGAAAGACATGAAAAGTTTGTTTATTCTGTAGTTAGCCAAAGCCTGTCTTTTGTAGTACCTCTTTGTTACATTTAATTTTATAAACATCAGTAAAATATTGAAAACAGACCATGCAAAACTATTCCACTGCTGTGAGGAACAGCTTCAAAACAAAAGTGTATGTTTCTCAAAAATTACTGAAGGGTCCTAAATATTTCAGAGAAATACTTTAGAATTTCTAGAAGTTGAAATGGAATACGACATGTAAAATAAATAGCAATGTATCATTTGACTGTATTTTTTGTTTTCCTATTCAGCAAGACTTTGAGACTGCTACTTACTGCTGCTTTTTTTTTTTTTAAGTTTCCCCAGTGTGCTCAAAAGTAACTGTAGGTATTTGGCAGAGAGATAAAGCAATCATAGAATCCTTGTTTCCTTATGAAACCAGGCTTAAAATATTGAGGACAGCCAACACAAACTGTTTCTGGTTTAAGAAGTAGAAATGTGCTTCAAGAAGCAATTTTAAAAAAAATGGTTTATGCTTTATTTTTTGCAACAGAGCAACGCGGCAGTGCTGATCAGAATTAGCATATCCATTACTTTAGGAATATATTTAAATGTTTTTTCGAGGTAGAGGATTAGGTTTATATACTAAAAAACAAGCTCTTGAAAAGTGATACAAATCTATATGTACTTATGTCCTGCATTTTCCCTACTATTACAGGAAAACAATTGATGCTTTTTTTTTCTTTAGCCCTTGGAAAATCAAATTACCTATCTTTAAATTTAGTGTTGAAGGTCTGCTTTATAACTTGTTTAAATACATGCCTGATAAGTATTTGCTGCACTTCAGAACTGCTGCTTGTGAGTTTGCTTTATGAAACTACTTGACACTTGCAAAATATGAATGTATTCTTTCTTCCCTAGAGGGTTTCCTAATTGCAATCCTATTTTCTGTTGTTGCATTTGTGGATTTCCAAATTTTATTGTATGGAAGTAAATATACGCAACTTCCTGTTTTTACAGACAATTGAAATGATCGAGAAAGAACAGAGGGAAGTTGAAAGAAGACCTATCACAAAAATTACTCACAAAGGAGAAATAGAAATTGAAAGTGAAACACCAATAAAAGAACAAGAGGAAGTCATGGAGATTCAGGTATAAAAGAAAACATGGCAACACAGTGTATTAGTTCATAGATAATCTGATTGTAAAGTGATTTGTTTATGATTTTGTTGTTCAGATCTGTAATTATATGCTAGGTCTGTTTTGAGTTGAATTTTTCTTTTATCCTTACTGACTTTCACTTCTGGTCCTGGTGGTTTTGTTTTTTCTGTGTTGTCCATGACTATATGATGAATTCTGGCAATAGTAGAAAATATTCTAAATCTTACCTAAAAGACATTTAGGAATTAATTCCTTTAATGCATTTGTAGTTTTTATGATAGTCTTTTAGGCTGTACAACTGAAGACAGCTTTACGCCTGAAGAGAAGAAAATAGCATAAAATATTTAAGTAATATGAATAGCAATATTAGGAATATTAACAGAGTAAAAAAAGGCTAACTGAAATGTGTTTGACTTTTCTTAGGAACCTAATGTGAAGTTGTTTGAGAAATCAGAGGAAGCTGAAAAAGATAAAGTAGTAAATGAATCTGCATCTCCGGACACCACAAGTCAACATAAAAATCATCTCTTCGATCTTAACTGCAAAATCTGCATAGGTGATTTTGAAAAGCATGTCAAAATAAATACATCATGATTGTGTAATGCTTTTGTCATAAATCTCAGTATACCTCAGGAATGTAAACAATTTTTTTTCCCTAGTTTGCTGACAGAGATATGGAAGCAGTGTTTGACATCATAATTTACAAAGGAGACAATATTAAAATGATTGGCATAAATGTGTCTTCTATTTAAAAAAAACCAACCCTGCAGAGAAAGGAATCCCTTTAATGGGTGTACATGCTATTGTTGATTCCTCATTTCTTTGTCGTATCCCATTACAGTGGCAATATTTATGTATAATATGGTATAAATATATACAATATATACATTTATACATTGTATATATTTATACACTATTATACATAAATTTATACATTGTATAAATATGTATAAAATGTATCATTTCTTTATCCTATCCCACTTCAATGGCAATATGTATTTTTGGTGCATCTTCCATGTCTTCAGAGGAAGTCCTCTTTTGTTTCTTTAATAAAGAATAAAATGCATTGCAATTCATTCTCTGCAGGCCGAATGGCACCACCTACTGATGATCTCTCTGCAAAAAAAGTGAAAGTGTCTGTTGGAGTTGCACGGAAGCAGTCAGACAACGAAGCAGAGAGCATTGCAGATGCACTTTCTTCAACGTCAAGTATTTTAGCTTCAGAATTACTGGAAGATGATAAGCAAGACTCATCAAAATCATCATTCACACCTCTCCCAAAGTAATATAATCTGTAGAAACAGTACTTTAAAATGAAAGACATTATTAATCTTATTAAGCTATTATAACTAAAGCTCATTTTATTAATGACATTTCAGTAATGCATTTGTGTACTTGAAGTTGTCCACCTCTTCTTAGGAATGGGGTTCTCTGGAGTAGACAGTGCTATGCATTTATATAAATAACACTACATATATTGCTATGATTACAAACTTCTAGTTACCTCATTTTCTTCTGGGGAAAAGTAAACTACCTTATGCTTTCTGGTGCAACAAGGCCTAAAAAGGCACATGAGTTCATATTAAACAAGTCAGGATAAAGATTTAATATGATATGTGGTATTAAGGAATGTAGTATGTTGAATGAGGGGATGTGTGTGTGTTTGTATGTGTATATGTAAAGCTAGGGAATTTGAGATTGCTCTAAACAGAGCATTTGCACTGATAAATCAGGCTAGTTTCAAATCTCAAAGCAACACTTCTCTAGAAATGACAGTTAACAGCAGCTTGTTCGACGTTTTGCCATATTTGCTGTAAGCTCTCTTTTCATTTTGTTCCACTATACTTTGCTACCCACCAAAGAGGGAATTGCAATTTATGAGGCTGTTTTTTCTGGTTTAAGGGAGGGGTTTCTAGAAAAACATCAACTCCCTAGTTATTTAGAATTGACCAGACTTCATGCTGAAATTCTGCTTTTATCAGGACAGTGGGATCCTTTACTGAGGACAGTGGACTTCGTTTTTTGAATAGCTCGCTGAAGATTCAAAGAAGTAATTTCTAGTGCAGGCAGAAAGAAATGTAGGTTACTGTGTTACTGTAACAGCAGAACATCTGGTACTACTGGGCGGCTGCCTTAAAACTGCTAATAGCATGCCTAGAATATTTTGATAACATCACGTTGGGAAATGTTGAAATGTGGCTGTAACCTTTTCCATGAGGAAACCTTCAGATTGAGAAACTCTCTCCTGTGAAATTACTTCAGTCTTTCCATTTATTCTTTGGAGCTGCTTTGTTGACAAAACTGAGGCTTTTTTTTGAAGGGGGGAAAACCACTGTTTTATACAGGTGATGATAGTGGAATTGGGAGGAGATGCTGACAGACCTGTGGAAGTGATATGTGCGTGAGAAGAGATGAGGAGCCAGCTTGTGGGATGAAGGGAAGGGAAGGGGGATGCAGGTATACAGGTGGTGGACAAACAGTGTCGAAACAAAAAGTAGGAGCTTGGAAAGCAGGGTGAGGAAAGACCAGCAGGCAGTATGTCTCTTCCCTCCTCTGTGGTAGAGAAGATCTTACTGGCTCTGCAGCACCTATATGTGTTTGTGTGTCCTCTTCAGTAGCATTTAACTCTTGGACTAAATAACTTTTCCATTCTCAAAAGATACAGTGGTGAACTAATGTGCTGCTACAGGACTGTCCTTCCTGTAACTTTTATCTGCTCCACTGGAGGATGAGATACATGTTTGTCTACCCGTCTCTTTTCATTGACCCTCAAGTATGCTTAACTGGAAAAGAAAATTCTTAATGACATGTCATTTCTTTTACAAACAAAATATGATTTACATTAGCGTGCATGATATATCATGTTCTAAATAAAGTGGGTTTTTTGTCTGTCGTTTTTTTAGGTCAGAAACACCTGGTACTGTGGAATGTGAAAGTCTGTTTCTGGCACGCCTGAATTTCATCTGGAAGGGTTTTATCAATATGCCTTCAGTGGCAAAGTTTGTTATTAAGGCTTATCCAGTTTCTGGCTCTTTTGAGTATTTAACGGAGGTATTTATATTTACTGCAAAGAATGAACAATTCATTTATTAACTTCAGTGACTTGTTTACCTTGTAGGCTAATAATAGTATAATGGTGAAAGGCAGTGAAACATGATCGTTGTACTGAGTAAAGTATTTGTGGGAGGACATAGGTTAGGGTATGTATTTGTAAGTAAAGTATTTTTCAGTTTGTCCTATTGTTCAGCAGGACTCAAGTTCTTTGATATATTTTAAGATGTTTTGCTCTCATCTCACCGTAAAATCTTTCTTGAGGATGATCAGCTGTATTTCCAGAGATGGTATTATAAAAGTTGAACTGTTTTTTATAATGGAGCATCTTCTATAGTGTAAAGTAGCACGGAAAGATAGGACAGAATTTGCTACTGAAATAACCACCTCAGTGGCATCCATTTTCTGAACTAGGGGTGAGAAATTGTAGCTCAGTTTTGAATTCAAAGAAACAAGTTGATGCCAGTTTTTGGAAGCGAAGCATCTACTGGTGGTTTCTGTTGACAGTATGAGAAGTCTTTTCATCTTCTACAACAGAAACTTGTGTAACTTTTTTTTTTTTTTTTTTTGCTTGTCTGGTGGCAATTCTGGTCCTAGCCTTCCATTGTAAGACTAAATTGTTCTTTAAAAAAAAAGTTTAGGTAGTGTTTACTTCAGTGCTTGAGAGGCAGGAAAAGGATGCAGTTGCTTATAATAGTTGTCTTTGTGACATAAAATAAAGCTCGGAGGGCTCATAAGGCTTAGTGTTACTTCTTGCCAGTGACACAGGATGCATCAGCTTTCTAATTAAAAGGACTTAGCTCTTCTATTAATGTTATTGTCTTTGCTGTAAATCTTCAGTGAAGTGCAGGGCAAGCAGTACCTTTTAATACTAAAGGATTGTTTTACGAATATGATGTGCTTTTCAAAACTCTTCTGCTTTATTTCAAAAAACTATTTTTCCTTAGGTATTCCTAAATGATTATGAAGGTCTGTTTTTGTTGCTTGTAGATAGTGAACTCTGTAATATCCAAGAACAGATTTATGTCTATATATACATGCATGTGTAGGTTGTTTTCCTCTCATAATTAAGATTTTGAAAGTTATGGATGTGGGGCTTTCATAGCAGTTTGATCTTACAGATAACTTGAGTGTTTCTGGAGCACAGTACTTGTTTGCAGTTAATGTTACTGAAATAAATAGCTTTGGGGAAGTGTAGATGAACAGTATTGAATGATAACTAATTTAGTACAGATCATTGACTTTGCACTAAAAATCTTAAATATCCAAAATTTAAATTAATTTGTTTCTACTGTTGTAACTTCTACTGATATTTTAAAATTATAATTTAAGAACTGAAAGAATTAAGTATGTTTTGAATATATGAGGCAGATACTGGATGAAGGACTTACCACAATTTTTATGTTGGATTCAGGTTTCTGTTCTTTCTCATAGGATTTACCGGATAGTATTCAAGTAGGTGGCAGGATATCTCCTCACACTGTCTGGGAGTATGTAGAAAAAATCAAAGCTTCGGGGACCAAGGTAAGAATTTTACATATTGAAGACTTGCTGGTTAACATACATCCCAGCTACCCTAATGATCTTTTTTTTTTATTTTGGAACATATGTGAAATACATGACATGTTAAAGATAACTGACAGTTATATTGAATGGGATGGATGGCAGCTGGCGGCGTTTATTTTCTTACTATCTAACCTTAACCTGTCATTTGCTGTTGGAGAATACTTGTATTCCTTTGAGACAGTAACTCATCATGAGTGTCTGGACACCACTTCACATGTCTTAAGTGTTACCCTTCCGTTTTGGTACTGTTACAATATGCAAAGCCATCTCTGTGGTCCTCAGCTGAACTTGTCCCACTGTGTGCAAGTTGTCCTTGTATGGGGGAACCAGATAGGGTTCTCCAGATGCTGTCTCACAAGTGCCGGATAGAAAGGAATAATCTTTTCCCTTGGCCTGCTGGCTGTTTCCGTTCTGACACCCAGCATGCAGTTGGCCTTCTTGGCATGGATGCATTGCTGGTTCATATTCAACTTGTCCACCAGGACTCAGAAGTCTTTTCCAGTCAGTCCCCCAGCCCGTCCTGCTGCGTGGGGTTGCTTCATCTCAAGGTGTAAGATGTTGCATTGGCCTTTGCTGACCTTCAGAAAGGTCATCCTGTTGTTTTCAGCCTGCTGAGGTCCCGCTGAATGGCAGCCAGCCCTTCAGCATATCGACCCCTGCCCTTGATTAGGTGCCATCTCAGTTTTGCAGGGGGTCTCCCATCCCATCTTCCGGGTCATTAAGCAAACCATTAAACAGCATCAGCCCCAGCATCGACTCCTGAGCTGGGCTTTGGTCATAGCACTGGGATCTGAATAGTGGTCTTCCCCTAGTATTAATGGCTATCTTAGACACAATAGACTACAAAATAAAGCTTTCTAGTAATGTTAAGGGTGGGGAGGGGAATAATTACTTGGAAGCTGGCACACTTCCCTAAAACTTGTTATTTAGCTGGCTAATAAAATGTTGGCTTTTTAGTCATGCACTGTAATTAATTTTTTTTTTTATACTAAATGTTCTTTATTTGTTTTCTTCAGTTTTCCTTAATTATTTTTGGCCCGGTTTCTGCTCCTTCTGTCTCCTCTGTTCTCTGCTTTCTTGGGGAGGCTTTTTTTCCCTCCTCTGAACTGTGCTTTTAAATAAAGAGCAGTTACTAAAACAATTAAAATTTCATAGAAGAATGTATCTGACCATCGTATTCTCTCTGTTTTTGCAAACAGGAGATCTGTGTAGTTCGCTTCACCCCAGTAACTGAAGAGGATCAGATATCCTATGCGTTGTTGTTTGCCTATTTCAGCAGTAGAAAACGTTACGGTGTAGCAGCCAATAACATGAAGCAAGTGAAAGATTTGTACCTCATCCCTTTAGGTTCCTCAGATAAAGTCCCACATCATCTTGTGCCTTTTGATGGGCCTGGTAAGTACAGCTTGAAATTTGGAACTTTATTATCATAACACTACTTAAAGAAGTTTACAAAAGAAATATAAGAGAAATTTAAATTTTAAAAATGCCGACTATTTTGTTCAAACATGTAATGAGTTTTCCATAGTATTATATTGGCTTCCTTGAAAATACATTATTTTCCCTTTGTAAGATTATTCTGATACTTTATTGAAAAAATTACTGTGCATAACTTTGTTTCATGTTTACTACATTCTTCCTCTAACCCAGGTGTCTTTGTAGGTTACAATCTCAGTAAATTCAGTGATGCAAGTGAACTATGATAGTAGTCATACTGAGTTCCAAACAGATGGCCAAGGAAGAAGAGATCCTGAAACGACTCTCAGTTGTTATGCTTACACCTGAGTTATTTTGCATCAGTTTATTTGGTTATAAAAATTTGTGGATGATTTCTTCTTTTGAGATGGGCAGGGCCAAAATGAAGAGTGGATGAGCTACAACTCATAATTTTTTTGCAAGAACCTAAATTATACAGAACAAAATACGTAGTGAAGAGATAGCTAATAGTATACCTTGAAACACAGTGCCTTACTGGAATGAGGGAAGCATTTTGGAAAGTCATTCTTGGTAAATCTTTGAAGAAGTATGTCTAACACAAATTGATAAGGAAACTTTGTGGTTGCAAGTGTGCTGTTTACTTTTTTTTTTCCTCTTGTGCTTTGCTACCACTGTTACCAGACTGTAGCTGTGTTAGACTAAATGATGTTTAACTTCTGTGCTTTTTCTTATGTGACTAGATGTCTTAACTGTCTCATATTCTATATTTGGAAGTTATAGTGGGTGGTATAGTACTTAAAGCAATTTTAATTTGCAATGTTTGAAGTCATAATTTTTATGTTGGAAATAAGTTTTTAACTATTTTAAGTGTTGTGTTTAATGATGAAAATTTCATATATCATAAAATGAATACTTTCTATAATATATAGAAAGATATAAGAAATATAAGAAAGATATAAGAAATATATAAGAGTATGGGGATTATTTTTGTTGAAATGATTGCCTTAACCAAAACATAAGGAGATGATAAATTGCTGTTACAATTTTGTACAGGGATTGAGATACATCGACCAAATTTATTACTGGGATTGATAATTCGCCAGAAAATGAAGAGGCAGATTACTGCTGTTGCAAGTGTTGCTAGTAGTTTTGTGGATGAAGCTTCTGAAAGTACCTTGAGTAACTTGCCACCAGAGAAGAAAAGCAAGCCAAACAAACCTGAAGTCTCTCATCATGAGCTAGCACTAGAAGAAGAAGAGGAAAATGATTTCTTTAATTCCTTCACAACTGTCCTACACAAGCAGAGAAATAAACCTCAGCAATCTAATATAGAAGATGTTCCAGCAGTTACTGAACCATTGGTAGAAAGTACCAAACATGAACCACCGAAGCCTCTCAGATTTCTTCCTGGAGTCCTGGTTGGATGGGAAAATCAGCCTTCTACTCTGGAGCTAGCAAATAAACCGTTGCCAGTTGATGATATTCTTCAGAGCCTGTTGGGTACAACAGGGCAGGTATATGAACACAGCAAGTCAGAAGCAAGTCCCAGTGAAGACATACCATTATTAAATGAACAGGCAACCGTAAAAGAAGAAAACATGGATGTTGCTGATGTAACTAATGAAGTTGGTGAATCAAAGACTGGTTTGAATGATCTACAAGAATCTACTAATGCTGCTGTAACTGTGGATACAGCAGCTGTAGGGACTTCAAGTTCTGCAAGAAGTGCTGGATCTTTGATAGGGCTGAGTCTTAAGGGAAAACCTCCAGATGTCTCCACAGAAGCATTTTTAGCAAATTTATCTGCTCAGTCACAGAATAAAGAAACTGAAGAAAGTAAAGAAAATGACCCAAAGCGGCAATTACCCGACAAGGATAATGTTGCACAGGAAGTTAGAAGGACCACAAATTCCAGCTTTTCTTCCTCATCAAATGCAGGGAAAAAAACCAATGAGAACAATGTTAATGTAGGCTCTGCTGAGGGTACCACAGCTAATACCTCTAAATCACCACCATTTATTAATCTTAAAAGAGACCCACGACAGGCAGCTGGTCGAAGCCAGCAGACTACTGCTTCGGAAAACAAGGAAGGAGATGTTAGCAGAAATGAAGACCGACAGAATGCTTCAGGAAATGATCAAATAGAACCAGAGAATAAACAACAGTCTTCTGGAGAAGTGGGCTTAAACCCGTATCAAAGTGATGCACAAACCAGTGAGACGCAGTACAATTCAACTGCAGCAAAAGCAGATAACACAGTTGCATCACAAACGGAAGATACCAAACACTCACAGGAAGATGCACTGATGCAAAACATTGAAACAGTGAACTCATTTAGAAGAGGACCAGGAGCAACTTCATCTCATTTTGAAACCGAAAACTCTTCTCGTTCTGAATTTATTTCCAAAGTCCCAAGCCCTATTACAAGTGGCAGCTTCTCATCTGTTAGACCTCCACAGCAGAATTTTCAGCATCCTAAATCTAATCCACCTGGATTTCAGTTTCAGGCTCCTGCACCTCATAACTTCCCTCCACAAAACAACCCTATGTTTGGATTTCCTCCTCATTTACCACCTCCACTTCTTCCTCCTCCTGGCTTTGGCTTTCCTCAAAATCCAATGATGCCGTGGCCACCAGTAGCTCATTTATCAGGTCAGCCCCCACACTATGCTGGACCCATTGCACAAGGGCTGCCAATGGCACACAAACAATCAAGATTTTTGGGGCCAGACAATTTTTTTCAGAGTAAAGACAGTAGGAGACCAGAAAGACGCCACAGCGATCCTTGGGGCAGACAAGAACAGCATTTGGAGAGAGGGTTCAATAGAGGAAAAAATGATCAACATAGACAAAGATTTTACAGTGAATCCCATCACCAAAAGAAAGACAGACATGAAAAAGAGTGGAACAATGAAAAGTACTGGGAGCAAGATTCTGAAAGGAATAGACGCAGAGACAGAAACCAGGAAAAAGAGAGAGAGAGGAAGAATAGAGAGGAAGGACAGAGAGACAAAGAAAGATTGCGGTCTCCTCACAGTGATAGGTCTGCTGATGGAAAAAGCCCCAGAGAGAACAGAAATCCAGAAAAAAAGACAGAGAAGCCTAAAAGTGAAGAACAGGCTCATGAAAAAGATAAGGAGAGGGAGAAAAGCAAAGAGAAGCATAGAGAACGAGAAAGTGAAAAGAGCAGAGAGAGACATAGGGACCACAGTGACAGAACTAAAAGCAAAAGGTAAAAAGATGCAGGCAGTCTTTTAAAATCCTATTTAAATAAACTGTTAAGAGTAATGTCATAAAACTTTGTATAAAAAAAGAAGCCTGCTAGGATTGTGCCATCTTTTTTATTCAGTGTTGGTGTTTTGCAGAAACAAGTCTGTGTTTTGGTACCACTTGATGTACCAATACTCATCCTTTTTTTCATTATACCAACTATCGCTAGAAGTAGGAGTTTAATATTTTTTAAAATTTTACATTGCTGTATATTCAAAATTTTAAAGATTTCTTTTATTAATATGCAATAAAGGCTTAGAAATTCTCTTAGCTGATGAAGTTGGCTTTAGTCAAGTCTGCAATATAGTTGCTGCCTTTGGTAATTTGTGCTCTCTTCTGTTTTAAGATGCTCTAATAATTTTAAAGGTGAATTTCATACAATAACCTTCTTTTTAAATTGCACTGTTTTTAAAGACTGTAGCAAAGCCTCAGAATCCACACACATTACAACAAAATATAATATGCTTGGTGGTGTGAAGAGTTTTTTTTTTTTAAATTATTCAGTAGTACAGTAAAATAATTCAAGTGTATTTCATTAGTTTTTCAGATATTTCCTAAGCATCTGAAGCAGTTTGTGACCAGAAATTGGAAGGCTGAGCTGCTCGAATGTTATTGCTTTAAACTGCACTTGTTTTAATAAGAAAGCATTTTTAACCTAAATTCTTGAAAATATGATTTATAGTAGTGAATTCATTTCTCCCACCATTTTCCATGCTTCAAAAACTTGAATACTTAAGCCTGTACATTACTTTGTGTTTTGCTATCCTTTTTACTGTAAAATGTAAATATTTTAAGGGATATTTTGATTCTAAAATGATAAAACTTTCTCACATACTGTGTGTGTTTGATTTCATAGATGTGAAACTGTAGGCTAAATGAATATAGCAGACTGAGTTACAGAATGCCACATTTGTTGTACACTTCATGGCTCGGTCGTTTCAAGTTCTGGGGGGCGAAGAGGGGGGAGAAGGGCAGAAGGGTGTTTGTACCATTGGGACTTACAGTTAATTGCTATTTTGTAATGACTACCATCCACCCATGAAAAACAAAAAGCCAAAAAAATTGCAAACCTGAAAACAATCGATCTCCTGCTCTTATACTTCTTGAAATACACTGGTCATTTTGTTGACTCTGTCAGAAACAACAAAAATATTCCACCATATAAAGAAAAACTTACGTTCATTGTTCTGTTTTTCAGTGGTTTGTTTTTCAATTTGAGCATTTTGCACTTTGCTGTAGAAAAGCCTCTTCTTTCCAGAAAGGTCTTTCCAGCTTAACAACACATGAATGGTTAGTTTTAATTATGAATATATATTTTAAGGTAAAATTTCATTTGGATATCTTGCAGGTAGTTTCATAGCCAAATTGACTAAAATCAAAAAAATCCTGCACCAAACAAAGGGAGTGGTAGATTTTTATTAAGTAATGTTTCTTAGACTCATAGTTGAGAAGATTCATAAATCATCAGTTTATTAGTAACTAGAAGCAATATTTAAACATTTAACTTTTATAGCATGATTACATGATGTTAAAATTAGTCTTTTCCAAATTAATTCCATGATCTGTATAGCAGTAGTGCCACTGAATATATCTGGTAGTATTATGCATGTGTTGTGTTGTTTAAATATTTACATCAGAATTCTTTAGACATAGAAGTGCACCAAAGCATTTTTCTGGTTTTTGGAGTAAGTTTTAAGTCAGCAGCTCAGCTTGTGAGGCTTTTCTTTTGACCTGTTCAAAAGTAGTCTGCTCCTGGTCCGTTGGTGATCCATGTCTCACATTCACATCATTTTGTGCTCTAAAAGTAAACTGGGAGCAATGAAAATTGCAACTGTGTACAGAAAGGATGGGAATGCTTTCTGCCAGAACTACCAGAAATAATTTGTTTGGAAAGAATATGTAAACATTTTCCAAGTTTTCAGAGTGCTTTACTACCTGCCTCATGTATGTAGAACCTGAAGAGAGCCACAGTAAAACAGCTCTTGAGGGAGAGTTTTGTTAAGAGTTTAAATTAACAAGCAGTGACAGTTTCCAGGATTTGGTCCTAGAACCTGAGTTAGTGTAATGGGAATAAATCCCTCTACTACAGGAATAAAGGATTTTGTCTTCTCCGTTGCCTTCAGTCACTCTCCTTCCAACACTCATGGTAGCTGGAAGTGCTCTGATTAGTTGTTACTTGTTTTACACTGAATCACTGCTCAGACCACAAAAAAGCAGTGTGCACTGATGAGGAACTGGCAGTACACCAGGAGCCCCAGAGCAAAAAGGATAAACCCTAAGTATGCTCCCTTCCCCAGCATCACATGGCCATAAAAGGTCCTCCTAAGAGAAGCTGGAAGAGAAGAATCTGGGGCTAGCTCAAATGCCAAGTGGGCTCCACGAGCTGCCTGGTGGGTAGATGGGAAGAAGCTCTATTGCATCAGGCTGATTGCTTGAGGGCTCAGAGCAATTGAAGAAGATAAAACCTCACAAAGATGTTTGCAGATGCTTATTAAAATGTCCTGAGATAGTTCCATTACCTGCCCCCCCCCCCCCCTTAGTTATCTTCAAGTCATCTGTAACTGACTTGGCAGTGCATTCATTGCTACATACTAATTATGGTTATGTGGGAACTAATGCGTGTCACCTAATTTTAGTGTGCTTATTGTCTGCTCCATGTCTGCTTTATGGAAAGACAGGAAAAGAAATAATCAGAAATAGTTACTTGTTTCTGATAGGTACCCACTGAAGACTTGGATTTGGAGAATTTCCATGCAAGGAGGTGATAGTAAAGTAAAAAAAGGAAAATACAAGAATCAATCACTACTATTTTTATTTGTTTAAGAACAGTAAAATAGAACTTATTTTGTTTTTATTACTCACTGAAGTAGAAGAATATAACTGAGCTTTTTCAGAAGGAATAGAATTTTTTCACTGACATAGGAAGAACTGTTTACTTTTGAGATTATAAATTAATGAAAAATACAGTCATGAAAATTCAGTTTACTGTGGCCAAAACCTGTGTCTAATAAAATTTCATTTAGGGGCATATAAGCCAGAAAGGTATAGCTAAAGCAAAGCAGTTCTTAGACTTTCTAGGTAGTTGTGACGGGTGGACTGCCAACTGTTGCGAATGGTTAAAACAAAAAGTTTTCATGTAGTCAAACAGGGGAGACCTCTGCTGGAGCAAAACAGCAGGCATATTTTATATCTCTTCAGTAATTGAGTGAAATACTTTTTCTGCTCTTAAAAATCAGTATTATTTTAGCATGAAGGCAGGCTTAAGTTCTACCCTTTCACATAAATGCATACACCATGGTTAGATACTGAGAAGGAAGGGAGAACAGCTTCATTATCTAGAATAGAGTCTTTGTGGACTTAACAAGTATCTACAGATGTTACAATTAAAAAAATTCTCATTACAATGAACATGTCCTTTTTGCCCCTGGTACACCTTTCTCCTCCCCCTCCCCCCCCCCCCCCCGCCCCCCTTTAATTTTTTACGCTTGCCCTTAGTATTACAAAATTATAATAGAAACGGCATTCTAATAAAATTTAAGTTTTGGAGAAACAGGTAAGTTGTCCTTATAAAGTAACAATTAATTAATACCAGAGTGACAGTTGGCTTTATGAGCTAATTATTACCTATTTGTCTACAAACCTATTTCTAGCACAGTAAAGAAAAAACTGGTAGACTTTCCCATTATTTTAAAGTAAATACTAAAGAGTATATAAGTAGTTTTATGAGTAAAACATCTGATCACATTTTATATATGCTATTAATACTCAACATTATTAAAAAAAGAGACAATTTTATTAAGGGCTTTCTTCTGTTGGTTCCTGAGTCTTACACTGCTAGCTAACTCAAGAAACAGGAGGAAAAGGAAATTTATATCACTTCTAAAGAGTCTTAAACAATTTTTCAATTACTTTCCATTGTAAACATTATACCCTTCTCCTTCCATTAGCTGAATCTTCTTAGAATCTTGAAAGAGCACAACGTCTTTAATTTTACCAATGAATTCCTTCTGAAAAAGCCCTGTAGTGACTATATTGACTTTCCTGCCGATTTCAAACCCACCAAAATAACAAATGCCACCATAGTTTAAAGCAGTGTATTTTCTGTGTGGATCAATATCTTCAAAAAGAATCAGCTCCTCATCAAGATATACCTTAATACAAGTTTGGTTTTGAACTACAGTAACAAAATGCCATCTTTCATCACAGCAGGTGGAGTGTTTGCTATGAATTAGAGGAACACAGATTCTTTCTCCAAGATTAACCACAACTTTTAATGTTCCATTGGCAAGACCAATGGCAAGGAAATCATTATCTTCATCTTCACCTTTTCCCATCCATACCATTAAGCCTTCAGTTTGACTGGTAGTAAAATTTAAAGAAATGCGGCTATACTGGAGGTCTCTTTTTCCATAATAAGGATCTGTGTATTTGATGTAGGAGTTGCCAATGAACTTTGCTGTAAAAAATTTGATTTTGCTGTCGCAGTACTTACCTGACCACCCTAGTGCGCATACACAGATATATGAAAAAGAAGTAGGCTGAGGAATACAGAGACCTTGAGATCCACACCTGTTTTGTGAACAGTGAATAGATTCTTCACATGTGCTCCCCGTCCACTCTTGTGGGCAAGAACAAGAAAAACCTGAGTTTTCCACTTGACATGTTCCATTATTTTTGCACACTGTGTACCCACAAACTGTTCCATCACAGTCACCAACGTTGGCTCCGCCTTTGGGGTCAGTCACGGTAAGCTTCAGTTCCCTGTTGTTTATAACAATTTCTCGTATACAACCGGTGAAACCCATGGGTTCATTTTCTACTGCCATTGAATTAACAAGGTTTAAGGAGGACACCCCTCCAACAAAAAAATCTGTGTGCGTGTCTAGCGCGATCATTCCAGGACTAGCTTTTTGAGTAATGTTGATACCATCCAGGTCCAGGTAGCCTTCATTACCAACTCTTCCTGCTTTGAGGGAATGCCATGTGTTTCCATTTGCATGGACCTTCTGAAAGGTCTGTAGGATGACTGTCTTGTCTCCGAGATTGTAGCGTAACTGTATAAATCCATTTACTAATGATATACATAGAAAGTCACCTGTAAAAAAACCATATAGAACAGTTTTACTTTTTAGAGGCAGCACGCTGAAGAACAGCGTATTTGTAATCATGATGCTTTCATGCCTGTGTTTCCCCAGTTCAGTAACACTTTCAGTGGTCTTTTACCATCATGTATAAATCACACAAAGTGAAATGATCCCTGATGAGATTCTCTTGGCCTTTTTTTTTTTTTTTTTTTTCATTATTGGAAACTGAGCTCGTGTTTGCTTTGAAGTAAGAAGCCCAACCTTCTGAAAAGCTCTGCTTTGGTGCAGCGACTAGATACCTCTGAGATAGGGGGAAAGAGGATCACTTTGGCATCCAGGGAATGTGAGTTGGTGTTCCCATGAAAAAGAATCAAATTTTGGTCAAATTACAAAGGCCAGCATACTCTCAATTTCCATATGCTACATAAAGCTTGATGGATTTGTCAGTTTAATGCACTGAAGGTCTGTCTGTACCAAACATACTCTGCTTTGCCTGAAGCTGCTTTTTGCAATGGGGATGTTTTGGGTTTAATAATCTTGACAGTTGTAGGAACAGATAAGCTTTTTATTGAAATGTTCTGGAGACCTCCATGATAGGATGTATTAGGAGGGAGTTACCTTGTCTTGTACTATCAGTGTTTCTGGCCTTACAGGCAATATAAAGGGAGAGAGAGTACTGTACTTATGAAGAAAAGCTGGGAAAGGTTAGGAAATCGGAGCTGGAAGGAAGGTGTGTAAGGGCAGAGAGAGTCTAATGGGAAGGTGACAGGGAGGCAGGACAGCAGAAGGGTTTGCAAAAAGTCACATTTTCAAACTTTTTGACATTTACCTGTGCAGTTTAACTTTTTTTATATTGGTTTGGGAAATAGTAAGCGTAAGGTTTTTGCATTTTTTAAAGTAAGTCTATCAATGAAATTGATAAATATGTTTGTTAAATGTGAATGTAAGCTTCCTTTCTTAATAGTTACCACTAAAACTAAATTTTAATGTAGAAATACTTTGAAGTCTACTTTTAAGTATAAAGAAATACTTTCAAATACTTTCAAGGATTTCAATAAGGCATACTTTTAAATTTGGAAAGTAAAATTTCCTTAAAGATTCAGCATTCTTAAGGGTTGACCTGTAAGTAGAATGATGAAGTTTACTTTCTTGGGGGGTTAATTTTTGAGTATTTCTAATCCTTGAATTGCATTACCTTTAGTGAAGTTAAAAAAGAATGCCTTAATTTACAGGAGGCTTGTGAAAGTTACTGGAATTGCACCTGTCTTTTCAGCAACTGTTCAGTTTCCCATTCAGTCAGGGTGGAGATGCTTCAGTTGTATTAGTGGCTGTAGAACACATGCTTCATGCCTCACCTTCCCTGCCCCAGACACCCATGGGAAGAACAAGAAGGCAGCTCTTCCTTCTTTCAACTCCAGGCCAGCAGTGGCAGAGCACTTCCTTCTGGGTTGCTAGTTCCAGTTGTGATGATTGTTTTACTTCCCTGCCTTTAGTGTTCTTTTTGAGTGCCTTGTATAATTCTCTTCACTTCTCTTGCTCAGTGATGTGGCTTTAGGCTTGCTTAATTTTTCAGTGCATAGTCTTAATGCACTCATCTCACATGTTTGTTTGAGCAGTGTACATAACCTGCTTGTCTATTTCTTTTATCAGGACCTCAATCCTAGGGTAAGAAGGGAGCATCAGAAAAAGTTTCTGACTACCTCCTTGGCAGCCTTCAATCCCCGCTCCTACCCAGGCATGCAGACTTGCATGAGGACATGAGTACTCATTCTTTGCTGTCTAGAAAGAAGGAAAACATCTGACCAGGGTTGCTTGCTCATCTCTCTTGTAATCAAGAGCTGGAGAAGCTGGACGTTCTCCAAGACTTCCTGGCCTGCAGGGAAGTTTTTTGGTAGCTTTGCACATTTGACAATAATCTGAGGTGATATTAGAGAACAGTGCTCCAGTGATGTCTAGAAAGAAGTGGACACACTTTCAGCAGTTAGTCATAGTGCTTCTGACTCAAGCCTAATGATGTCTGTTGCTAATGTACTTGCAGTCAGTTTTGGAATCTTACTTAGTTTTATTACAAGAGCAAATCTGTGTTGCTGCATCTGCTGTCTGTGGTGTAAAGAGAGGTTATGGCTGAGTGCTCTGGATTATGTTCTAGCACAAATTTGAGGCCTCTCTTCAAACTGGAGTAACTTAATTTTCTTCTAGTTGTTTTCAAGAACCTCAGTCTGCCCTGTCTCTGAGGGATGAGCTGCACAGCTGAAACGTGTGCAGGCCTATGCCATCATAGGAATTACATTACCATTTTAAACAAACGGCATTCTTACCACTGAATTTCTCCTCTTGACAGTGTCAGCATGGGAGACCACGAAGCAAGGTCGTTTCCATTGTTTCAGTTTGAGCATTACTCAGACCTGTCTCATATGACCCTAACTGGGGCCAGAGGCCTTTCTGAGGAAGTTTGCTTTTCTTAAGTGTGAAGGAAGTGACATCCTCAGTTTTTTCAGGACTAGAGTTTATAGCTAGTTCCTACTTTCTAGAAAATACGACCTACAGACAGCACACACAACTTTGCTTCCTGCTTTTCAGATTAGCATCTCATCTAATACGGACTATTTATCCCCATCAGTAATGTCACAAGGAGAGACTCCTGAGGTAGGCACTCAGTTATTCTTTTGTTGTGCATGCAAGTCTTTGCCCAGCGTCTTGGATGGTGTGCAAGGAACTGTAAGGCAATTTGTATCAATAAGCTTGAATCTTCTTTAGAAATAGGCTGTTGTAGCTTAGCTGTGGCTTGAAACTACAACATGTCAAGACCCTGGGTGTTGAACAAAATCTTCAGTGGTTACAGCATTCAATTCTGTTCTGTTCTGATGCACCTTCCTGCCCCTATCATCTTCCCTGTTTCAGTAGAGGGTTTTTTTTTTATAGCCCAAATGCTGAAAGATTGTTTCCTTGTATTCTGAGAGTAAGGGGATTTTGTAGCAGGTGTTGCCTTAAGGAAGGAACTGTTCTGGAGTTAAAATAACACTTTTACTTGCAAACCCTAGTTCAGGGTTTTCACCAAATGACCAAAGGTCAGAGTTGCTCCACCTCAGGGTGGATTGTCTCTATTCCATAGTAGAAGCCAGCACTCCAAAACAGGTATCCATTTTTCTCCATCACTTTAATTTTCAGATTCTCATTATGAGCATAAGTCTTACCTGCTCCCATATCAGATGTCAGCATTCCCAGAAGCCAAGTCAACTTATGTCCTGAGTAGTCAGTTCCTAAAACTAGGAGTTAATGAAGACTCTCCTGTAAGTACATCTGACTACTACTGTGAGATCTGGATTATCCATGACGGTATCTGCTTATATGACTTCTTATAATGAATTCTGAAGGCATCACAGAAGTTTTCAGCTTGCTACTGTTGTGCATAAGTATGTAAGTCCGTAAGCAAGTTGGTTACAGTCACACAGTCAAGTTTTAAATTCTCCCAAATGGTGACAAAGCCCTTTCATGTTCAGCCTTTATCTAGACACGCAGATGTGTCTGTATATCCCCATCTTGAGAGGGGATCATGCTTAAGCAGTTTCAGGTCACCATGTTTTTATGTTTCCACAGGAAAGTCATTTATATTGTAATATGTCAAAACTTTGTACAGTTGGAAACACATGCCAGGAATGCTGCACCCTGTTGTGAGATGTCCTATTCATGGCAGAAGCATTACGATGCATGACAAATGTAATAGTGTTAAATTTACCCAGCTGTCACACAGTTACTGCCTTTACTGCCTAATGGTGATACATTTCCTAGGAAGACTGAATACAATGTCAGGGGATCTTAGGCTGACAGACCATGGGCAGGAAGGGCATCCTGGATGGTATTTTTAACATTTCTCTTTCAGGCTCTCTTCCCCACAGTGACTCAAAGACTACCCTTGTGCTCCATGTGTATGCGTATAATGCAAAGCCTTTATTACCTGTTAAGAGTACCTGAATTTATTCCTGCACTTTACTGCAGATTACCACAAAGAAAGATTTCCCACTAGTTTTTAAGGCCAAAGGAGCTTCCTGACCATTCTTTTAAGTAACTTTGAAAGCAGTGGATGCAGTCTTCTAGTCAGTGATGTTAACCTTTTGATACAGAGATGCAAGTCTCTCTAAAGACTTCCTGTTTGCTTAAAACTCACTGATTTGTTCCTGGGCTACTGGAGGTCTACATTCCTTTACAAAGACTCATAAGACATCTGGTGCTTGTCCTTTTTCTCATCCTGTGTTACTAAGCAGAAGCCTCTATGCTATGCTGGGGACAGAGGCTTTGATGAGCTCAGTGCTTCAGCAGTCTCTGCAGGGTAGGTGTCTCAAGAGCTCTAGGCAGTAGTTTCCTGGTTACAGAACATCTGTATTCTTGGTTCCTTCAGCCATTTTGGAGTCCCCAGACAGCGTCTCTGGATGAATATTTGCTGGCCTCAGCCTATGCCTTCTGTTGCTTTTTACCATCCTTTAGCTCAAGGCCAGAAAGTCAGTTTCTATTGTTGTGGTATTGGGTAGCATTTCTCCACCCCCCTCCTTCCACATTCTTTTTCAGAAACCTTTACTGATAATTGAAATTTATATTCTCATAAGCAAGCAATAACATTCACGGGATTCATTCCCAGTTATGAAACCTCTTACCATAGGTTGGTTTCAGTATGTGCTTATCTTCACTCTAAGTTGACCTCTTTAAACCACCATAATAAAGTGCCCGAGTCCCTAACAGTATTATTGCCTCTTGTTGGTATGATGCATCCTATAACTGTCATAGTTCCAGATGTATCTTTGCTCACTGCTCTTTCCTGCTTTGTTGAACTCAGTTCACATTGTTCATTGCTTTCATTCTTCCTTTTCTCATCATGCTGTCTTCATGGTTTTCCTTTCACCCTGCTATCCTGTATGATTTTCCATGGACCCAAATCATGTCCTCTTACACTGTGACCCTTTATGTATTCTTCTAGGAGCAGAACATTTCTGTCTAGTAGGGGTTGAAATAGCCGGGTCAGCCTCCAGCTGAATGACTGTACCCTGTGGCCAAGGAAGGTGATGCACTGTGGTCTCCATGTGAGAGGGAACCTAACTGACCAGTAGCTGTCCTTCATAACTGGTCTCCTGAGCATTTCCAGGAGCCACAATAAGGCCCAGCGCCAAGGAGAGAAAGCAAAGCAGAAGAGGGAGGGCTATAAACAGCTAGAACAAGGGAGCGAAGGACAGAAAGAAAAGATGAGCCTTATTCCCGCCCTTCTGCAGTCTCTGCCGCTATTTGCTACCCTGTAATACGTCAGCATGGCTGAATTTTGTTCTCAGTTTAATCTCTATCTGTTGTTGCCTTCCTTGCCCTTAGGGGTTTGTTAACCTTGACTGTCTTTGCCATAGCCTGAGTGTGTGCGCACAGTTAGGTATCAGTCAGCTGACAGGCTGTAGTAGCTTGTTGCAGCTGTTGTAACTTGATGTTTCTAGTGATGACCAGTGCCTTTAATGCACACTTATAGAAGCTACCTGTATGGATATGCTTTCATGGATTATTACAAAATGGCTCTGCTGCATGTATGGAGCCGCATCTCACAGCTAATGCAAGACTGAGAACAGGTACCAAGGCAAGCCTGTAAATCTCTCAAACCATGTAAAAAATCACTGTGGCAATAGGTAGATTCCAGCTTCCACTTGGAGCGCCGTCCCAGAGCAGAAGAGCATAGTGAGGGTCCAGAACAACCCTGCAGACAGTGATGCTCATGCATCTAGAAGGGGTGAGCAACTACCTAGTTGTAAGTTACACCATTCAGCCTCACCTTTCAAAAATGCTGCTCTCCTTGGTGAAAAGACTTTCCCTGCTTCCTTTAGTCACCACTGTCACACTGGCATATTTCAGCAGCTAGAAGGAGCCACCTTCCTTGAGCAACCTCAGTTTGCCAGCCCCAGTTTTGGTTTGCTTGCCGCTGGCAAATGGGTAGGCACAACACTTCATATGCAACAGATTTCA
Source organism: Strix uralensis (assembly GCF_047716275.1). NCBI lineage: Eukaryota > Metazoa > Chordata > Aves > Strigiformes > Strigidae > Strix > Strix uralensis. The sequence continues at coordinate 30,007,707 of NC_133974.1, forward strand.
GGACAATGGGGATGTCTGTTCTGTCACACAGATAGCTGGCAGTTCCTGCTTCCTACGCTGCTAATTTAGTCCATACAAATGATCATAAAATTATTAACAAAGCAGAAATGATGTCCCTGTGGGCTAAGGAAACATGGCTGCCAAGAGAGAAGACTTAACCACTCTAAGTTTCTGTTCTAAAAGTGCGTGAATAATCAGTTTGGTTCTGATGAGGAAAACAACCCTCTTCCCTTGTGGGTATTCTAGAAATTCTGAATATTTCCAAAAGATTTTAGTCCATTTCCATGATTCAGTTTTCACCATAAACAATGTCTTAGAAAACCATGCAGACATCACACACCTGTACTGGCTATCTCTTATTTTCATGCTTTAGGTTTTTAAACTGAAATAGCTTAAATATCAGGAGTTAAAGTTTTGAGGTTTTTCAGACCAGGTAGGCAACGTAATCTGGTTAAAGAGAGACAGAACACTGGTGTTGCAAATGTTGAGTATTAAATTTAGCGTGAGTCATCCCATTCTGTTTATTAACCCGACTTCCTCTTTAGTCACCCAGCATAACTGTTCTTTCTCATCTCATCAGGGAGCAAACCTTTCCATCACCCTGGCCTGAACTCTGGAATAGTGCAGACAGTCTACAGCATATTCCATCTTCATGAACAAATGTAAGGCTTCAGTAATGCTATGACTCAACAAAAAAGTAATGCTCCTTACTGCCTTTTACTCAGAGTGCCAAGACCTTCAAGTAGATAGAGTGGTCGCTATGTAAATGGACTGAATTATACATTTTTCAAGCAGTTGATGGGCATCCAGCAAATCCTGTTTGAATTAAAGGCTGTTTATTCAATGAGGGTCTTACACTTTCATTGCTAGAAATAGGATACGCTACACTTGAGAAGATGTGAAGTGGGATGGCCTTCTACCAACAGGCTGCTGAACTCCGCAAGAATGCTGTATTATTTGCAGAGACCTCTCTCAGAAGCAGTGCATACAACCGTCTGCATCTCCTACATTTTTACATCACTGGCATAAAACAAGTAATCAAAGAGGGGGAGGGAAAGTCCCCTTGTCATTCTGTCTGCAAGTTTCCAAACTAAAATATACATACATAACTCACTTGGGGTTTATTTCCAGCTCATTATTAATATAGCTAGCCACATAAACTTTGCCAAACTTCGGAAATTATTTTCTTAGGGCATGCAGAAGTCAATACTACCAGATTTTAAAGTCATGAGATGTGTTCAGAAACAGCTGACAAAGCAAGAAAACCAGTGACTGGCAGAATTTTAGGAAATTCTGCTAACAGCTTCATAGCATGTTTTCCATTTTATTCCAGTGTGCCAGGTGTTTAAATGTGTGTACTGAAGGAATCACATTGTTAGAGGAGTGGAGGCTGGAACCAGCATATCAACTTTCGAGTAAGGAGACTAGCCACCTACCCACCCTTTCTAGAAATGCATGTAATGTTCTTTGAAAAGAACAAAGCAAGAAGGAAATGTTTCAACGGAAGTTGCATATTTATTTCTTCACCTACTAAAGATTTTTTTTTTTTTTTTTTTTCTGAAATGGTGGGAGGATTATTTAGTAGGGGCATGCCCCTGAAGGGAAAGTCCCAGTGTAGCATTTACGTAGGTGACAAGCCAAGCCAGTGTATAACTGTGCTGCTCAGTATCATTGCTAAATTTGCTACATAGTTAGAGCTCATTCCTTTAAAAAAACCAGCATTGCCTAGTGAGGGAAGAAAAAGTTCTAATTATTTCCTATTAAAAAGGAATTTTAGAAGAAAAATACCATGATTTCAGCAGTCAGTTTATTAAATCTTACATAACTGTGTAGAAGAAAAGGCTTTATATAAAGTGCTTTCTAAACTAATCCCCAACAGAAAGCTCTTTCACATCTGCTGGCTGCTAAGAATACTTCTGAGTCTTTCATCAGTCTAATTCTGTCTGGATTTGACAGGATTATATGAAGGCAAATATAAAGAGCCAGACGATTAGCTTTTCCTAAATCTTTCAAAACTTCAGGACGGTGAAAATGGAAATAGGAAATTTGTAAAGAAATTAAATTATAGAAGATGGTTTTTATTTTGAAATGATATGATTCTAGAAAGCGATTTAAAGAAAATGTTCCTTCCTGTGCAAACTAAACATTCATGAATGGCAGTAGAATGAGGGTATGCTCATGTTAAACCACTCCTGGCCCAAGTTAAACAGACTTAGCACTCTCTTTGATGCTTCCAAAGAAATATTTAATTTCTTTATATGCGAGCTGCTTCCATGACCTCTGACTATTCTTTTGAGAGAGATCCTTTATTCTCGTTTATTTTTCATGGCCCATGTAATGCTTTAGTTTATACAGGAGAGAACTATTCACTGAGAATCTCAGAATTTGGCCTGTAAGTGATAGAATTATAAAAGATTCATTGTAGAAGACAGAGTTCTTTGCAAGTAAATGTATTTGTATTACAGATGATCCATATATTTTTCTTTGAAGCTTCTTCTCAGTATGTGATTGTAATTAGAACAAGGCAAACAGGAGGTGCCAGCAGTTTATGATGTGTTATCAGTCTTACCAAATAGCAGCCTGTTAAAACATCTGTGTACAGAATACGAAGGTGGTAAATTGGGCATATGTGTGTTTATATGCATGTGTGGCTGAATATGTTTATTGAAATGTCTCAAAGCTTTAGGCTTTGAGCAAAGGAATATAAAAATACAAGATAAATAATTAAGTGCTTTTTTTGTCATACAAAGGCCCATTTTTGCATAATGTACTACTTAATACAAGTGGAAAATTTGCTCTAAGATCATGTTATGAATGATATGTAATGCTTCTGTTTAAATATGTGAAAGACACCACATAAATGCAATACAAAGATGAAGTATGTTAATAAAGTAATTACAAAAAATTTACACCTTAAGGACTAAATTTTAAGATGTGTTTACACTGGTTGGCAAATTATGTTTTCTTTCCATGAAGTGTTAGGAATGTTAACTCAGTAAAGTTTAAAATACTTTCATAAATAGTAGAGATACTTCATTTAGATTTGTTTTTCACTCTGTGTATCTGGCAAACGCAGAACTTGTATGTTTTGCATTATGCACCAGCAAGCTTTTCATCATTATATAATAAAAAGTTAAACTGCTGCTGAACCTCATGAGCTCTCTCATAGTCTGTTCACTTTCACTTAGCTTATTTGATCAGTTTTTATATTGTTTTATTTTTGGCCATTTTAAAACACTGGACCAAACCCCCAGACTGTGAGTCCTAGTGCAGCTGCACTGAAACGGTGGAATCAGTATCAGTAAATGTCTGTTGAAGAGCTGGCTGCAGTTACTTTTCAGGGGAAAATGGTTTCCTGGATCAGTTCATTAAATACTTGCTGGCTTTGGACTAATCAAAAATTTTTTATGCGTGTTCTTTCTTATGAACTTGATTACTCACAGTTCAAAACCCAGACACCATGGACAATGGGTTACAGAGACTGAATGCCTGAAACACTTCAATGTACTGCCTTTATTTTTCAAAAAAGTACCTGGGTATATGATACCAGCAAGCTGGAATATCCTTACCTGACTGAGCACCCAAATGCTGTGCAGTATAAAACAGAATACCATCTGGAGATAGAGGCTGAAACTGTAGTTTGATATGGGTCTTATGCCGGATATAAAAGGGTGAAAATGACATCCATGATGATTCATTACTTCTGAAAGATGGATCACTAATGGAAATATCTGAAAAATATAAGAGGAAATGTCTTCTGAAAGATATTTTGAGAGGACTGCATTATTATGGTACCAGTTGTCTACAGTTATTCTGTATAGTTCATAAATTCTGTACATAATACTTTCAATTCTTCCCTTTCCAAAGACTAAAAATAACATAGAGATAGAATAAAACTTAGATAATAGCAAATCAATGCCATTTTGTTTTCTGTGTGCCTTATTTTCATTAACAATCAAGCCCATAGTTATAATGCAAAATAAATGTGATCTTGTTAGTGTTCATTTTCAAATAAATGTAAGTGTAAATTTTACATTGTTTAAAAATTCAAACGCAAAATACTTTTACAGGAGTCAGAATAAACATTTATTTCTTCACCATACAGATGAAAGCCTTAGTGGAGCATTTTTAATTAACTGCTTTATGTGTCAGAAAAATGTACATTTTAAGTGGAATGTGTACATTAATTGCTGAAATTTGGTTTTAGGATAATCATACTGAGATGCTTGATAATGCAAATTGTCCTATCTTATACTGAAATGGAGCACTTTCACAGAATTACAGTGAAGATATAATGTACACTTTTGAGCTACATACAACTTCATCATTGTGTCTTACCACTTCTCCCAGTGCTGATTGTTCATATACCCCTAAGAAATCGGGCTACCTAAAGCTTCCTTCAGCCAACACATAAATGATTATACTTTTCTATGCTTTATGTCATTTGAAACTGTTTCCAATTTTTCCCACTATAATGACATTACATAGTTGGGATATAATTATGTTAGTTATTAACTAATTCATTATTGTGTGGTTGTTAGTTTCCTGTATTTCTGGGTTCATGTGCAGGGTACATTTAGACCCACATGTGATAAGCCCTTTTTACTACTTAGTTAACAGCAGTTCTAAATGACTGAAATGTAAGTGCTGCCCCCCTCACTTTTCACAGTTTTCCTGCTGAAGCTATGCTGTTTCTCTTCTCAGAGGCCAACATCTTTCTTCATTTTGGTGGTCTCAATGTCATAGTTTTATAGTAACTTGCTTTCGGTCAAATGTACCTTCAAGATGTCCTCGTAGTGCATTCCTAGGCAACCTTATGCTACCTTTCCACACTTAAGTTTTCTGCATAGCGTCTGCTCATGAATCCATTTGCCATCCAGTTGCACCTTGTATTGCCTATCATCGCAGATGGGCCTTAGTTATAAGACTGATATACAGTCAGCATGCTTCAAGATTTTGTAATTTGTTTATTTGTCACACCACCTCTCTCAGAATAGGAATCAAGAGGTTCCTGGTGGACTGTGTCCAGTGGACAGATGCATCATTATACAGGATCCACATCTCTCACCTGTTACCTGCATAATGACTTGAGGATGCCTCTTGAATGGGTAGTAACAATACAGCTGGCCTTTTTGTTAATTTCTCCCACTAGATTACAGTTAATACTTCTGAAGAAGGTGCATGGATTTAACTTCACAAATTCTCAGTAAGTCTAAAAGTAAGTTTTAATCTCTGGAATAACAATTAGAGTGGATTTATGAAATGGTTGAATGATCAGACCTGGCTTTTGATGAGCTGTTATTCAACCTACGTATATATTCTCATGCAAACACACTACGTTAACAAATCACTCCCATCCTAAGTATCATAATAACTGTTATGATATTAAGGCTAGGCAGTGTTTGTGGTAATATATTAAATAATGTTAGAAATGTGAAGTTCCTGGCATCTATACCTAAAAGCTGACAAAAATAAAAATAGTTTTAAGAGTAGTGATTATCTTGGAAGATAAATAGTAATAAAACCTGCTAAACAGATAGGTGATGTAATTTGTATCATTAAAACTTAAAAACACTATCAGGTACAAAAGACAAAATAATGCCTAATAATTTTCATATGAGTTTTTAGGGATTTGTATTTTTTTTCAGTAGATAAGAGACAATGTTCTCCATCGGTAGTTAAAAGATGTAATCCCTATACTGATGTCTTCATATTTAAAAATCAGTCAGAAATAATAATTAATTTTGTACATAGACATTTTTGCTTTATGCATCATTTGGAAGTCAGTCTTTGCTTGACAAATTTTTCCACGGTGAGACTTACATATAGAGGAACTGTGACACAGCAATCTTATATTAAAATATGCTGCTGCTTAAGAGGTCATACCAGGTGAAGTGTACAATGAGACATCTGAAAATCTTCATGTCAGATTCAGTTTCACTTTGTCAGTGTAGTTAATTCTTTACTTCTTATGAAGGAAGCATGGGCAATAACTAGTGTGAAAGTAAAATGTTCAGCTGCAGCAGGACTGAAATGCTACATTGCTTATCATTGAAGGTATATGAAACGAAGATTGCTGTGATAAAAAGCCTTGGAGCAGAGAGAGAGAACAAGGATGAAAAAGTGATTTTATAGTATCACTTAGAGAATGAATTAAATCCATGGCTTTACATTACAAACACAGTATTAAAATAACACCCACATCTTCAGCAGCATATGTCAGAATGCTTTAGAAAGGAGGTATTATCCTGACTTATATACTGTATTTAATATGCTTCATTCTGAAACTTCCAAGATGCAAATATTTATTCCCATTTTGCTAAAAAGTGGTTTTACTCACAATAAATATATCTTAACAAATGTCAGAAAACAACATTTTGGCACAATGCAGCAGGACTAACTACAGGAAGTACTAGAATGACTCCTAATTTGCTTGTAAATAATCTATAGATCCTGTAGGTACTGATGATATGCATGAAAAAAATCTGACTTGATAGGTACCTAGAAATGTGCACCATATCTCAGAACAGAATACTTTAACTCTACTGCAGTGCACAGAGATGATCAGTATAAAATTTCATTTTTTCAATATTGCATCTATAGATGCACACTTTTAAGGTGAAGAATAAGACAATTTAAGCTTTTCAATTTGCTTTTATGGCAGGCATATGCAAAACTAACATGCCATGTCAAATGCTGAGGTACTTTACTGTTGTTTTCTTGGCAACAACCTTTTTTTCCCATGTAATATAACAAAATAAGAAGCTTGGCTAAACTTGCACAAGATAGTTCCTGTGTTACATATGCTTACCCCAGAGAAACTCTTTGCTAAAACAAATGAGGTGAATGGACGCCTTTGCCAATCCTATAAGCTAAATTTGTAGGACTCCTGTTGTGTAACTACTACATTATTCACTAGGGTGCTCAGCACTGTGTGGTGCATTGTAAGTACAACAGGCATTTAAGCAAACACGTCTGTTCTGTATCTGATTAATGACTCACTTTTCTAAGCTGAGTACCAGTATCTGATAAAGCTACACATTTCTAAATGATACCACGAGAAACTCTAAATCCCTTTAGACCAGTTAGAGCTATGGGAACACAAAGTTCCTTCAAGTGCTATTGCTGAAGTGTGTTTTTCTTTCCCTCTGCTATATATTAATACTTTTCAGGTTCCTCCTGCTATCCTCATTTGATCAGCCCTGTAACGCTCGCACATCCTGTTCAACTGTTGTTATGAACAAAGCTTTCTAGGTTATTCTTGCTGCTCATTTCCCACCATTGAAGTAGAAGCACTTGTACACATCCCTGTCTACATTTTGGTGGCATTACTTTTTGATAGTTTCTTCAAGCAGCTTGTTGCCTCAAAATTTTCAGCAAGCCCATTTTGTTATTCAGCATGTCAAGGAAACTTGCAGCGGAAAAGTAAAACAGTCAACATGAAAAATCTGAGCTCAAACTCCAAGATGGAAGCACAGAGGCTGTGGAAGCAGGGATGGGTTACCCAGCAGGAATACAGAGCCAGTGCCTGAATTGAACAGGGATGGAGTTAGGAGTGAAAAAAGCAGGGGTTGAAACTGGCAAAGGATGTGAAGTGAAACAAGAAGGGCTTCCAACAAGAAGGCTGAGGAAAATATGAGGCCACTCGTCAAAGGAGTGTGGACCTAGTAACAAAGGACGCCATAGAAAAAGGTAAAACATTCAAAGCCTTGTTTGGCTCATTTTTTCCTTGGTAAAGCATGATCAAGCCTCTCAAGTCCCCGAACCTGGTAGCTGAGCTTGGGGAAGTGAAACATCTATGGCAGAGGAAGAATTTGGGAACACATCAGCTAATCAGACATACATGTGGGCAGGATGCATACCCCAGTGCTGAGGGAGATGGCCAGTGCCACCGTGAAGCTGCTCACTATAAGCTCTGAAAGGTCATGGTGATCACAGGAGGTTCCTGACAACTGGAGGAAGGCAAAACATCATGTTCTCCACCAACAAATGCAAGAAGGATGATGCAGGGACCTATAGACCAGTCAGACTCACCTCACTTAGGAACTATCATAGAGCAAAACCTCCTGAACACAATATCCAAGCACATAAAGGACAAGATGGTGACAAGGTCAAATTGTGTGTTACCAGCCTAATAGCATTCTCCGAGGAGATGGGTGGCTCAGTGCCAAGCTAAGAGCAGTGAATTTTATTTGCCTCAAGTTTGACAAGACTTCTGACAGTCTTTCATAGTAATCTTATGGCCAAATTGGCAAAAATTGTTTTGGAGGGGTGGGTCAGTCTGTGATACTAACTAGCTCTATCAGTTTGCTTTTCTCCTCTCAAAATCCTTTTGGCAACAAAATATATGAAACAAGATTTTTCATAGAACTCTGTCACTTACCTACTATCCTGACCACAAGCCATAATTTTGTCTTAGCATTTGTTTCATTTTGGTGGTGTTGGAAGCCAGGCTTACTGTCAGGGAGCAGTGAGGACTGGGAGCTGGGAGCCAGTGGTCAGGAGTGATAGAACATGGCTGACAGGGTAGTGGCCTCTCCAGCCAGGGCCCTGCCCAGAGTGAGGTGAGCAGGGCAGACCTGGGGGTAGCAGCCAGCTCAGCTCCAGAGGCCAGATCACAGAGCAGTTCCACAGTGATGAGGCAGGTGTTAATGTCAAGCCTGCAAGTCAGTTTGTGGGTCAGAGTCCAGGTCCAGATCAACACAGCCAGGCAAGGCATGGATGTGATGCTGCTGCAGTGTAGTTCAGTGAGGGCAGGAGCCTCTATTTAAAAGCTGCTCCTGAAGCAATACAGGAGGAAGCTCCTGCTGGGGCTTCTCAGAAAAGCTGTCTTTGAGACCAGACACCAGCCCCAGCTCTAGGTTGGCTCTGAGACCAAGCAGACAAACCCTCAGGAAGTTGTGGGAGGATGCGCTCAGGGCGCTGGCACTTACAGTACATCTTTAACAGTTCATTAGCAATAAACACCTGTCCGAAAGATTTAGACTCCACAGTCAGAAATTTTCAGTGATTTTATTCCCTCATAGAGAGAGAGTGAGCAGCTCCACCAGTTGCTTTTTCATTTTGGAAAACAATGACAAATATTGCTGTATAGAAATCTTCATCTGAAGATGCAATTTCCTTAATGTTGTATCTCAAACATTACTGATACTGTATGGGCATTTTTTCTTCTCATGTATAGCAAAATAAAGTATAGTTCTAGTGCAGTAACAAGTAGAGCATGTTACAGAAGTATCAATTAACACAACTCTAATATAACGGTTAGAACAATATACTCATGAAAGTTGCAATTTTGCCAGACCTACAGCCATCACTAATCCTTGCTATCCCTGAAGAGGAGAGACTGAGGCAATCATTATTCTGAGCCATACTGGACCAAAAGATTGTAATTTTGCAAGGGAAGTCTAGAGTTCTGTTTGGTTTTGTTGCAGTGGAGTTGTAATCTCTGCTGTTAACTAATTAGAGGCCTAATTAGCTATGAAGTAATATCTAGGAGCATATGGCTAAATCCCTAAAGAGATCTCTGGTTTTCCAAAGCCTAAAATAGCTAATAGCCAAAGTCAAAACAGTAGACCTCAGTCTTTAAGTAAGACATGTGTTAAGAGATGAGTGCCTAAGAATAAGTCATGTGAGCCAGTAAATTGTAGTTGGAGCAGCTATGAAACCTCAGTACTAGGAAATCAATTGGACCAGAAGTGTGAACCTGATTCTCCTGCATCTGAGGATATGGATATTATAGCCAGGATATGGATAATTTCTATTTCTTCTGTCCAATGAATATTTCAGCAAACAAAATTTCCTAGAAGAGATTGTATGATAGAAGAAAAAAAGAAAACCTTACATACCCAGTCGCTCAGTGGTTATTATATTCTTTGAGGATATGACAGATATGGGTTCAAATATTGAGGAAGTCACGTAAAAATGACAGGACACCTGCATGGATGAACAAGGAGTTCCTGGACAAACTCAAACACAAAAAGGAAGCCTACAGAGGTGGAAACAAGGGTGGGTAGGCTGGGAGGAATACAGAGAAACTGTCCAAGCAGCCATGGATCAGGCTAGGAACACCAAAGCCCTGATAGAATTAAATCTGGCCAGGGACATCAAGGGCAACAAGAAAAGCTTCTATAGGTACATTGGTGATAAAAGGAAGACTAGGGAAAATGTGGGCCCTCTCTGGAAGGAAACAGGAGACCTGGTTACTCAGGATATGGAGAAGGCTGAGGTAGTCAACAACTTTTTGCCTAAGTCTTCACCAGCAATTGTTCCAGCCACACCGCCCAAGACTCAGAAGGCAAAGACAGGGACTGGGACAATGAAAAACTGCCCACTGTAGAAGAAGATCAGGTTCAAGACCATCTAAGGAACCTGAGGTGCGTAAGTCCATGGGACCTGATGAAATGCATCCACACGTCCTGAGCGAACTGACGGATGAAGTGGCTAAGCCATTATCCATTATATTTGAGAGGCCGTGGCAGTCCGGTGAAGTTCGCATGGACTGGAAAAGGGGAAACATAACCCCCATTCTTAAAAAGGGAAAAAAGGAAGACCTGGGGAACTACAGGACAGTCAATCTCACCTCTGTGCCTGGCAAGATCATGGAGTGGATCTCCTGAAAAATATGCTAGGGCACATGGAAAATAAGGAGGTGATTGGTGACAGCCAACATGGCTTCACTAAGGGCAAATCACAGCTGACAAATTTGGTGGACATCTACGTCAGGGTTACAGCATTGGTGAATAAGGGAAGAGCAACTGACATCATCTACCTGGACTTGTGCAAAGCATTTGACACTGTCCCACATGACATCCTTGCCTCTAAATTAGAGAGACATGGACTTGATGGATGGACCACTTGGTGCATAAGGAATTGGCTGGATGCTCACACTCAAAGAGTTGCAGTCAACAGCTCGATGTCTGACTGGAAAGCAGTGACGAGTGGTGTTCCTCAGGGGTCAGTATTGGGACCAGTGCTGTTTGACATCTTTGTTGGCTTCATGGACAGTGGGATTGAGTGCACCCTCAGCAAGTTTGCTGATGACACCAAGCTGTGTGGTGCAGTCGACACACTGGAGTGAAGGGATGCCATCCAGAGGGACCTTGACAGGCTTGAGAGGTGGGCGCATGAAAACGTCATGAAGCTCAACAAGACCAAGTGCAAGGTCCTGCACATGGATTGAGGCAATTCCATGCACAAATATAGGCTGGGTGATGAGTGGCTTGAGAGCAGCCCTGCGGAGAAGGACTTGGTGGTAGAAGCAGATGGAAAACTGACTATGAGCCAGCAATGTGCGCTCTCAGTCCAGAAAGCCAACTGTATCCTGGGCTGCATCAAGAGAAGTGTGACCAGCAGGTTGAGGGAGGTGATTCTCCCCTGCTACTCTGCTCTCGTGAAACCCCACCTGGAGTACTGTGTCCAGCTCTGGGGCCCCAATATAACAAGGACATGCACATGCTGGAGCGAGTCCAAAGGAGGGCCACAAAGATGATCAGAGGGCTGGAGCACCTCTCCTATGAACACAGTTTGAGAGAGGGAGTTGTTCAGCCTAGAGAAGAGAAGGCTCTGGAGACACCCTATATCAGTCTTCCAGTACTTAAAGGGGGCCTACTGGAAAGGTGGGGAAGGACTCTTTTTATCAGGGGGTATAGTGACAGGATGAGGGGTAACGGTTTTAAACTGAAAGAGGGTAGATTTAGATCAGATCTAAGGAAGAAATTTACTCTGAGGGGGGTGAGGCACTGGAACAGGTTGCCCAGAGAAGCTGTGGATGCCCCCTCCCTGGAAGTGTTCAAGGCCAGGTTGGACGGGGCTTTGAGCAACCTGATCTAGTGGAAGGTGTCCCTGCCCATGGCAGTAAGGTTGGAACTAGATGATCTCTAAGATCGCTTCCAACCCAAACCATTCTATGATGCTATTTGCATCATGATAGTGAAGGTGAATGCTTAATCACTAGGCCATTAGGAAAATGTGATACAAACAAAATCCAAAAATGTTTAATCCATGCCTGGCTTTAGCAGTAAGCTTATTCTAGGTACTGAAATGCTCTGAAGATGCTTTTGAGATGAAACTTGCAAGAAGAAATACCTGGTCTGAGATTCCCTCACTGGGACCATTTCTGCACTGGAAGCCTTCAATTGTCTAAAGACTAGGTCATTGAACAGGACTGTGAGTATCTCAATGCAGCCTTATAAAGCAATTGATAAAGGTTAAGTATCCAAAACTTTGTTAATCTAGTTTCAAATTGAGATCTTCACTTACTCATATCTTGGGCTGGATTTAGTCCGACAACAGTTCAAGTGTCCTTTGAGGAGGACTGGAGTACTTATGACTGGTATTCTGCATAGTATTTATGAGAGTAATTAAGTCAGGGAAACAGATTACTATAAAATTGGAGGGATTAATTTTGGCATTAAGACACTTATATTTAGCTGTCTACACATATTATTTATAGGCATGAAAATACCCATTATAGTCAACTATGACGTAAGAAGGATTCAGTTGCTTAAACATGTTTGTCACTTGCCACTGAGACGCTTTAGCGTATTCAGCCCATCCACATGGGCCTGGCTAATATAACGGCAAACACAGGACCTGCTGCAGTTGGCAGCTTGAAGCTGTGAGGTATATATGGCAGCATGTAACCAGGTCCTATTTTCAGGCAACTGAATAACATTGCCATGCAACACAGTCAACAGATCTAGGATGAGATTCACCTTATCCTGAAGTAGCCTCCTCCAAGGCTCCATTCAATTTCCTAAACTTAGGTACCTACTGTTATTTTTTCACAACCTCTATTGCCTTCCTTCATGTGCCATTCCAGAATGGCAGAGGTGTTCAACAGGTCCAGTGCCATATCTATGAACCCTCTCTGGACGCTTTTGGATACAAGTTTGAATGCCAGGGCATCTCAAACAGCACTAAGCATCTACATTTAGAAAAGCTTATTAGTTAAATAGCTTCACTGACTCTATTGACTAGATGTTCATTAACCACAATGGGTACTCCTATGCTGAACTAGCATGTAGACAGTAAATCTAGGTGCCTTGTCTTTAAAACCAGTTCCTACCTTTGACACAGTTTCTGACACTGGACACCTTCACAGAGTAAGGTGACTAGCATATTTTCAGCAAATCATTCATGCTCATAGAGGAAGTCTGAAGACAATTCCAGAGCCATCCTGCTAAGTGATAGCTGGCTGTATCTTGTTCTTATTCAATTGGGTAACTGGAGGGAATGGTAAGTGCATGATTTTATCAGGTTGTCACGTCACTCATGGCTGACCTGGTGTGAAGGGCATTACTGCTGTACTGCATATCAATTCCTTCATTTTGTCATGCATGACTTCCACTTGAGTTTATATATGATTAGTCCATGGCATGCATTTAAGTAGGCAACACACTTTATTCTACTTGACATTTTAAATTATACAAATAAATATTACAAAGGCATGTTTTCCTGTGCCTACCATGAATATTAACTTTACTGGATTGTTATTGATAAATGTGAAAGCTTAGATTGCTTTTTAGATAAAACTTTAACAGTACCTTTTATCCTTATAGGACATGACTGCTATAGCTACTATTCAAAGATTTTCTCATGTTGTCACAAGCTTTCAAAATATGATAATGGAAACAGAAAGCTTGATGGGACCAGTGTTTCTTAAATGACTAAGTGAACACAATAGTCCTGGTGACTCAAAACAACAAGCTAATAAGTGCCTGCAGTTGTCCGTTCAATGGTTAAACATAGAAACACAAGTTTCCAAATAATAACTATGAAAGAGTTTTTGGGTTAAGCCACAAGTCTAACTGCACTGTCAGATAAATCTGACATATGCATGCATGCATGAGTGCTTGAGTGCTTGCATGTAAAAGTCTTGAGCTAAATGATACTGTGAATTAATTTGTCTTACAATAGCAGTCAAAATATCTCAAGTAATGTTCTAGACTATGTAGAAAGGAAAAGATATTTATAGTAAAAATTATTTCAAAAGTCAGTTTCTTACATTTTTCATTCATTCATCATACCTATGCAGATGGATTAAATAGTTACAGAATTGTCATTACTTTTTTTTTCTTTTCTGTCAGTTTATCTGGTATTTTAAAAAATTTGCTGGTTTTTTGTATTAGAATAATGGAATTTGACATCAGAATAATACCTAGAAAGTTGTCCTGAGCTGATAAACATGGCCAAGGAAGCTGTTTGCCATTTGTTTAGCAAGGAATTGGCTTTCTTGTTTGACAAGTATCTCATTAAATTGAAGATAGAATAACAAAAATCTCTTTACATTTACTTTCATTTCTTCAAGAGCTGTACATTGACAGGCAGTATTTGTAGCTATGGAATTCAGAGACTAATATATAGTTGAAGAAAGCTATTTATTAACTTATTTGTGGAAAGGGCAGTAGCATTCCATTATGGTGCCTTGAAGTCAAGAAAAATTATTTTAATATATTTCATGAAAGTATGTGGCACAAACTAATCCTTCTAAAGAAAACTTCTGAATAATTTAAAATTTATAGAAATTTTGTGATGAAAACCGTGCTTATTTTAGCCACTGGAATTCTTCTCCAATACTGCCATCTATAGAATCTTTCAAATATTACATTGTTGTTCCCTTAAATATGAATATTATCAGGTGTGTGAAATCTCACAATTAACTAATCTGAAATTATAGGTCTTCTTCATTCCTCTGCAAAATCGAGTAAATTATCTAGGACATAAATTTCATATGCTTAGTATCTAGAGGAATTCTAGCTTATGTGTAAATATAACTCAATGTTTAACAGAATGTCAGAGGAACTTCACTGAGTCGAAGTTATTTTTGTTCAAGTTTTCCATTGCCTTAAGTGATACTGTTTATGTCAAGATGAGAAACTTAATTTAATCCATTAAAACAAATGTCAAGAAAAAGAAAAAAATATAAGCCACAAACCTTTGGATGATAGAAGACTACTTCAGGGAGATAACATATATAGTTGTTACGTTAAACTTTTCTCTAAACCTTCATTATTGGCCACTGCTAAAGACAGGATTACTGACCTCACACAGGAATACTGTTTTTATAAGAGGAATAAGCTGCTGAGACACAATTTAGTAGAGATCAGAATATAATTGCAGACAGTCATTTTGGATAACATGTCTGAAATTTTAATGTTCACATCTCTTAATAATTACTAGTTATGAAAAAGATATTGTGTTCACACATATAATAATGATGACTTATAAATCAAACTATCTGCAGCAAAAGGTTTATAGACTGTTGCTTTTTCCCCAGGAAGAATCATCCTTGACACTCAATCTTGACCACTTTTTCTCACAGTAGTAATCACACTGAAGCCAACAGGTCTACTATATACTTGCAGAAGAGCTGAAACAACCAGGTTTCTAAGGAGAAGTCTCCTTAGAGATTCTCCCTCTTCAGAAAGCCTTTGAGATGTCTAATTACAAAGGTACCCATTGGGCCAAATGGAATAAGCTGGCATTTGGTGTTCAAAGCTACACAGTAGACTCCCCAGACAAAGTGGGAGCTGGAACCTCTTGTTGGTTTTGAACATTGTGTGTTACTGAAATAACTAGACTAAATTACATGCTGATCTGGGCTGAAGCTTCACTTCTTAATTGGAAGACAGTTTAGAGTTTTCTCATACTTCAGTTGCAAACTTTAAGTCTAATGGACAAAAGATTTTATTAACATCATATTTTGGTGTTCTGGAACTGTAACTACTTTTAAAAAAAAAACCTAGATAAACTACTTCCCCCATATTCCTAATCCTTGTGGCTAAGGGAGTGCAAAGAGTTAACACTGTGCCAGATCTTGACAATGTTCAATTGCCATTTATGCAGTTCAGGATTTGGGCTGGTTTTCCTTTGTTACTGTTACAGGTGTGACCTTTTCAAACCAGTGGAACAGAATTATCTGTTGCTTCATGTGTCATGAACAATGTTAGAAGTGGTCTGAGTCTGGATGGCAATGTTATCACTAAGTAAAAAAGACCTGCATAAATTTTCCATTTCCTTCCCATTTCATTACAACTACTTTTATTTCTGGCAGTGTAAGTTAATAAATTTTCTGTTTACGTCAGTTACCTTTAGAGTGTTAATGGGTTCAGACAACACAGTGCACCCAAGAACTGGAGCTTTAAATTATTCTAGAATTAATGTATTACTCTACCTTGATTGAAAAGGCTTTGTTCCTTGGACCCATTCAGATCTAATTTCCAACCATCTCCTCCCTTCCTAGTGCTCCTTGTGGATGCTTGCCTTTCCAAAGTAGATCTTAAATTTCATAGGCATCTTCCTACTGCAGTTCAGCTACCAGTGTGCTGCCTACCTGCTAAACCCCTTGATCTTTCTCCTAGAAAAGCAAATCCTGGCACTTGTTTTGGCAGGTTGAAATATACAACGAAATATTTGCACTCACAGTGTCAGACCAAAAACCAGCTGTGTACTACTTGTTGAATATGAATTGTTCATGTACAGCCTATAGGAAACGCAGGGTAATTGAAACTGCTACTCTCTCTTCAAGTGGATTGCTTTCTTCTAAGTTCCTCTAAAATATGATTTAATACACATCTTACTGCAACCTCCTGAGAATTTTGCTTGGTATTTACACTTTGGCAATGAGCACTGTGAGAACGGACCAAGTAAGCGCTGTGCATTTCAAGCCATATGAGCCATTAAAACTATGTTCTTTATCTGCTCTTGCTCTGCCTGGGTTTACTCTTTCTAACTTAGTTTTCCAACTAATGAACACTTGTTAGTGCAGCTCTGACTTCTAAAGCTTAACCATAATGTACCATATCTCTGTGCTGAC
Source organism: Strix uralensis (assembly GCF_047716275.1). Lineage (NCBI taxonomy): Eukaryota > Metazoa > Chordata > Aves > Strigiformes > Strigidae > Strix > Strix uralensis. Next base: position 30,024,523 of record NC_133974.1, read on the forward strand.
AGTCACTGCATCCTTGGTAGTTTGAGTTGATGCTTTAAGCAGGACACATCACATTACTTTTTAAGAACAGTTACATCATCATCTGTGCATATGCATTCATCTCTCATTTAGGTACTTCATAAAGAACCACAAACATTTTTACTGTTTGCTAGGCAAGTTAGTGCTTGATTATTGTCAGTTTAAGTACCCTTAACACTTGTGGTCAGAGTACTCTTCCTTATTACTGTGGTTCTACCCCTACTGCCCCATTTACTCAGTTGTTCTCTTGCAATCCATACTGTTGTACTGTATTTACCAGTTGCTATTATTTGGTAAAGCCCTATTTGTTCTTACTCTTTGTTATTCTCCTTGCTTTTTTGCCTCATAAATCTCTCCTGTCTTTTTCTCACACTTTTTTCCTTTTTTCTTGCACATTCATTAGTCTCCATCATTTAATTTCCCTTTGTTCTCTTCTGGTCCCTTGGGCTGTTCATTGCTCTCTGTCTTTTTTTTTCTTTTGGCTCCAATAACCACCATCAATCCAGAGATGAGATATTCAATCTTGATAAGCAGCTGTTTTTTAGCAATTTGCCATCCACTAAAAGTGCAAACTGCGCTTTGAAAAATCTCATGATAATTCATTATTCTGCCAGAGTAAGGTGAAATGCAGGGCAAAGAGTTTGGTCAGGACCATAGTCCCTATTCATAAAAAGAAAGCTTTTAAATAAAACAGAGAGCAACCCTCTAATGTGTTTACCAGGTGGAGGAATTACTATAAGGATGACAATCTACAAGAAATACAATTTTCTGTTGCTCAGATATAAGCTATTTGTACTGGTAATATTGGCCATCACAAGAAGATCCAAATCTGTTCTGAAACCAGAACACAGGAGTGGTTACCTGATTAATTACCTGCTTTATGTACAGCACATGTCCTGGTGATCAGTGTCCTGAATCCAGATGGCATTACTTTTGAAAACCTCACTTGAAATGAGAATTCAAAGTTGAAAAGTTCATATAAAGAGCCCTGAAAAGCTGTTGCAACTGAGGCAATAGAGCAAGCACATTCTTACATGGAATAAAGAAGTTAACAATGACTTCCCAGAAGGTATATTCTCTTTGATTTGAGCCTACCAATTGCAAGTGCTTTCTATAATGGGATTTTAAAACTGTATACATCTATAGGGTGAGGACTGCAAATCAGGTTGATTGCAGTTCAGCCTGTCAGTTTTGTGCTTAAAACTCGCTCTATAGGCACAACAGGGGAGGCTGGACTTTGGAAGGCAGTTTGAAAGGGAGATATTTGACAGTAACTGGAGTTCTCCAGAAGTTGTATAGAACAAAAGGCTTTCTTGAAGGAAAAACAACCTTGTACAATATTAACTTGAATCTAAGTGTTGTGGAATATAGGGTGTGGACTGTACTACATCTCCTCGCACACAGAGGTGCTTCAGACATGGGAAAAGTCCTTGAGCTTGTAGCACCTGAGTACCCACATTGTTGAATATTCATTTGTGCAATGTCTCAGAGAGGAAAATAGACAGATAAAGGATTCCTATACATGAGGGTAAGAAATGCAAAACAGGCAAACTGAGGATGTATTTTGAGGGTGACATGTTGGAAGAAAACCAGGGAGAATAGACACTTGAAGATTATTACAGTGATTTTTGTATCTTTTATCATCATTCTCAGTGCATACCTACCCAACAGCCAGTGAAGCCAACAGGAACCTCTCCATTAGTGTCAGTAGAAATTGGATAAGGCCCCAGATGCTTCCTACTTCTGAAGAGTACTCAGAAATGTACTATTGAGCTCTTAAGTGTATTTCTAAACATACTTCATTATGGTGAGCTTGGGAATTGAACTAAGCACTATAACACTGCTCTGCAATGCTTCCTGTCCCCTCAGTATCTGACAATGCCTCACTGTCCATGAATTTGGTTAAGTGATTAGAAAAAATTGAAGGAACAAATGGTGTTAAAAATAAGCAGAGTCACAAAATAACATCTAACAATTCATTGCTTTAAATTATTTGATTTTTGTAACAGAAAGGAACACCACATTCTTAAATTAAATCTATTTTGTACTTTGTGTGTCTATGTCACATTTAACTGATATTTTACAAAATACTGTGTTTTTCTGCCTAGGCATTATCACATAACTGTATATACAGTGTACTATCCATTTGACATACCTTGTTCACAATAGGTACCGGTTGTTCCAAGAGGACAGTGACATGTGTAGCCATTAGGCAGTGGCACACAGGTACTGCCTTGCTTACATAGATGTGGAGGATTGTGCTCAGGTCCACATACTGACACTGTTTCTGTACAAAATGCACCTTTCCATCCAGTGAGGCATTCACAGCTATGGTGGGTAAGTAAGTGAAAGGAAAGAATGCAACATTATTAACAAAAGAAATCAACACATCAGTAGCAATGTAATCAAGATTTTGAAGTTTGCATATTATATTTAATCATCTGATCCAAACTAGTTAACAGAAGTGTAGTAATAAAGTTTCTCATTTAACTTTTTGATATATTTATTTTATTGTAAACAAAAAATGTACTTAATAGGAATTATTTTGAATCTTAGCATTAAAATATCAGCATCCGTATCAAAAAAAAAAAAAAAAAAAAAAGGCAGCTTGTGGCTTTTTGTGTTTTGCTCTGCAAATAACTCAAAAGGGCCCTGTCTTCATAAACTAGGAGGAGTCAAAGTGGACATTAAAAGGGAAAGAAAAGCAGTGAAGAGCAGCCATAAAAATAAAGTCAGTATAAGGGAACTGTTAATAATTCCAAATTTCAGCTAGTAACAGGAGTCTGTCAGCAACTGCCTTTCACTTAGCCATTATTCATTTGATAAATCCTTATAATTGGCACATCAGAGGTAGGTTTGGTGAAGCACTTGATGGAAAAGATTATAGTGGATTTGACCATGAAAGAAGTGCCAATCTGAGTGTTATGTATCTATGATTGTAAATCTATACCATAAGCAAATTTTCTAAACTGACTGAATCATTGGACTTGTTAGTGTCCACTACTCTTTATGACTTTCTCTCCTCCAGGTCAGGAGAATATAACAAAAAAAATTCACACTGCCCTGTAAATTTAAAATGAATTCTATAGAAATTGTTAAATACAGAATACATGTGGCATTGATGTTAGCAATGTCCTCCTTACTAAAAAGAAAAAGTTTCAAAATAGTTAAAATGAAATATGTTAGGCCTATTTGTATTTTAGAATTTAGTGACACTTTATGATAAAAAATTTGTTCCCCTGAATAAAAGCACTTATTGATTTTTTCCCTGGAAGTTTTCTCTCTCAAGGCTAAGAATGAAACCTCATATTTTTTGATTGATTCTTAGCCCATGTCTTTTTGTGTATGTGCAAAATCTTGAATTTTTCTTCAAACTCATGGAGCTACACTTTCTCCATTAATCAGCCCACTGTTTCTTGGCAAAACATAATGAGGAGTCTGTGAAACTCTGCTGTTTCACCAAACCTTCAGATCAGACAACAACATGTAAAAAAAGCACAGCCAACAAGCCCTTCAGAGTGATAAACAGTTATTTGGAATGAAGGGGAAAAGAGGACAGGACCTTGCAAAAACAAAAGCACCTCAATTCATCAAAGTCAGCATCAGAATGCTTTCTGTCTCAGCTATAAATGTTATGCTTTGATGCATGAAAACTACTGAGAAGGGGAAGTAATTTAAAACCCTGAGTGCAAACAGAAATGTCTATTTCTTGGGCTGTGAAGCAGGCTGTTTGGAGCTGAGGCTACTGCTGTCGGGCAGCATACACAAAGATTCTTCCCTTTTCCCTTGCCTGTGTCTGCATATGTCTGTTTAAGTTTCTTTTCATTATTGTCTTTTAGGACCTAAAAAAAGTTAGGTTTTTAAATTAGTTGAAAATTGTTTGCACAGAGCTGAACATGTTGCCGTGGCCTGCAGTGGCGAAGGTCTACGAACAAATGCAACCTCTTCTACTTAACACTCCTAAGGAAGTTGGAGCGGAGTTGAGAGGTTTAGATCCAAAATTTCCTAATCTTAGAGAGATAAGGAAAGAGACAGCATTTCAAATCCATTCCATCATGTGGCCTGCCATGCTGGTCTAGTTTTATCTATATTTTCTCGGTTGTGGTTGCTTGTTACTTTTCCAGACCAGGAGAACCCAATGGCTTGCAACATCATTAGTGCCTTGACTCTCAGGGCTTTAAAGACCCATTTAGAATCATAGAATATCTTAAGTTAGAAGGGACCTATGAAGATTGTGTCATGGTTTTGACTGGGGTAGAGTTAATTTTCTTCCTAGTAGCTAGTTTGGGGATATGTTTTGGATTTGTGCTGAAAACAGTGTTGATAGCTCCGCTGAGCAGTGCTTACACAGAGTAAAGGCCTTTTCTGCTTCTCACAACCACCCCACCAGTGAGTGGGCTGGGGGTGCACAGCTGGGAGGGGACACAGCTGGGACAGCTGATCCCAGTGACCAAAGGAATATTCCACACCATATGACATCATGCTCAGCATATAAAACTGGGGGGAAAAGAAGGAAGGGGGTAAATTTGGAGTTATGGTGTTTGTCATCCCAAGTAACTGTTACACATGATGTAGCCCTGCTGTCCTGGAGATGGCTGAACCTGCCTGCCCATGGGAAGCAGTGAATGAATTCCTTGTTTTGCTTTGCTTGTGTGTGCAGCATTTGCTTTACCTATTAAACTCTCTTTATCTCAGCCCATGAGTTTTCTCACTTTTACTTTTCTGATTCTCTCACCCATCCCAACACAGGGGAGTGAGCATGCGGCTGTGTAGTGCTTAGCTGCCAGCTGGTGTTAAAGCACAACAGTCGTTAAGTCTGTCACAAACTGTTCAGAAACAAGAAACTTCGTAAAGAGGATGTCTCAAACAACTCAAGTGGGACACCCTGTGGGGGAGAAGCAGAGCGAGCTCTGCAGAGGTGAGGTGGTGGGCCATTTCTCTCCCCCTCCCTCCTGTGGTTGCCCAGAAACAGAACTTGACTAACTGCACAGGTACAAGCCAGAGAAAATGAGAACCTTCTGGAACAACCTATTGCACATGCATAAAAAACACTATATAAAGGCAACACCCCACGTGTGTCTTTGTCAACCCACCAGCTAAGGACCAACCTGGCTACTCTGCCACAGGATCCAAGGGTAGTGACTCCCTTTTTCCTAGCCCCTCTTCCTCTCTTTTCTCTTTCCTCTTTTTGCTCTCTCTCTCTTTCTTACATATATTCATGTATATAAGTGTCGTACAAATTGAATTGCAGTCAGTTGATCGTTGACGGGTTATTAGGAAAATAGTCTCATCGTCAAAGTGCCTTTATTCATCCCAGGATGGTTATCAGTGGATTGTTGCCAAACTGTCTCCATTCACTTACTAAAGTGGTCAGTTAATACAAGTCACCAGCACAATTGTTACTCGGAGTCATTATCAGGAATTCAAAAGATTCACCCCCCTCATAACCCACCACGTGGGACAGGACAAAGTCCAACTCCCTGCTCCTTTCAGGACTACCTAAAACTAAATCATATGACTAAGAGCATCATTCAGATGCTCCTTGAATTTCTTCAGATATAAGAGGTGAGATTCATTCTGAAATCAAGACACCTCATTTTATGTTTTGTTAGGTGCCCAGATGGCCTCCAGTTGCCTTCCTAGAGGTATCCAAGAGAGGCAGCTTGAGACCAGGGAGACAAGATTCTGACAGAGACCACTGAATGCTCAAGTTTAGGCAATGGGATCCTTGAGTAGGTGCCTGAGCTCATGTGCTAACCAATGGTGATCCACCTGAAACAGTCAGGGGAACTGGAGAACTATCCATCCCACAAACCAATACATGCATGATTCTAATAATGAGGTGCTGCATTCAATTGCCTCAGCACAGGCATTTAGTGCCATCTGACATGTCATGGTGTACCTGAGAGATCTGTTTGAAACTAGCAGATAAGACAGAAGAACTGCAGAAGACTTGGCTCTGCTGGACACCTTATGAAGACCAGAAAAGGTATCCCAGGATCTGTGCCATTAGAATGTCAATGTTTAGACAACTGGAAAGGCCTGGACCTCCACTGACTGTGACAGGATCTTACACATTTAGCTCATCTGGAGACACTCTAAGTTTATGTGTTTTAGGAGCTAAATCTCACTGCAAGACACTTTCCTGTTTTCAGGGTTTCTGAAGAACACAGAATAAATTGATTCTTCTATATACTTTTGAGTTCTCAAGAGCAACTGCCAAAATGTCTCTTCTTTTTTCAATAGCATATTTTTATGTGGGGAAAGGATAGTAAGGCTTTCATATACAACTTTAATAGTGTGTCTGAGAAGAAATTGGATAATATTGAATCCCCTAGTTTTGCAAAGGACTCTTAATAGGGTGCACTTCACAGCATAATACATGGCAAAGTCACCCAGTTCAGGAAGAAAGAACTCTCAAATTCACAGCTCCCTGAGAAATACAACAAAAGATCACTTTCAATTCTGGAAAATTTCAGATACCACTTCAAGTTCTGTAATCTTTGTATTTAGGAAGTTCAAGTATGGTTTAATTTAATGTCTTTTTCTTGTTTGTTTCTTGTCAAATGCTTAACAGTGTCATGCAGCGTTCATAGAATGGCTTTCTAGGCTCAAAGTCCCTTACCAATGCCAAACTGAGCTCTCAGATAAGTAATACAGTTCCTACATACATAAGGACAACAGGTTTATGCCACTGTTGATTACAGACCAAACCCTGAAATTTATTATATGCAAATTCAGGCAACATTTTAAAAAAATAATGAAAAGTGTTTTCATTTTATAAATTATGTAAACAATATATTTGTACGTTACTACAAAAAATCCTAATCAAACCAGAAGCATTTCTTGTAGGGAAATAACTAAAGGTGCTAAAGGATTTTTCTGAAAGAATTGGAAAATTTGCTTATATCCAATGTAGTTTCCTAAATTAAACATAGAGCATTCTTACATTATACACAGAAAATATCATGCTTAAAATGTCATGCTCAGTGTTAACAAACCTGCAACTTCCTATAGTTAATAGTGCAAATGTGGTGTCAAATCAAAAAAATAACCTTATACCAGTAAAGCAGGGATTCAGCTCTGCAAATTCAGACATCTGCATCTGGGTGTCTACATGTAAGATGGGCATATACTCAATGGAGATCAGAGGCTCAATTAATTTACCTATTTAGTGAGAACAGGCAGATGTTTATTGTCATCTGAAACTTCCTAGAATATCTCATCTGGCCTCCAACTACTATTCCAGGAGGAACTGTCACATTTGTCAACATCATATGGGCATCTCAAATACTGCAGGACATCTCAAATTCATATTGACCTGTATTGGCCACATCAGGCTACCCAAACTACTGAAGATTTCTGAGTATAGTTCTTAAATTTGTATTATATTGGAACTGAAAGATGCTGAGCAATGAAGGACATCTCTAAATAAAAGTGGCTTTAAATTCAGGCAGTGGAAAACTAGATCATTAACGAAAAATAGTCTATTTTCAGGTTAGAAGGTAAAAATGGAGTCTGAAGAAATTAATATTGGAAGGAAATTAACTATAAGCAGAGAGAACTATGGAATGCTGCAAAAGTGTCCCATTAAATAAGCCAAATTGGATGACAATTTTTATATATTTTCCACCCAGAAAAGTAGAAACTTTTATTGATCTAAACCACAACAATTAAAGAGAGAAACACCTTTTCCCTTACAAACTATAAAAGGATGTCCTTGCATTAAATACTGGTTCCATCCTTGCACTGAAAATTGGTTCTAATCAAATCTAAGCTAATGATGAAACTATGGCAGCTCTTTTTATGGGGCATCCCTCTACCATATAGGGGTACGATTTAATTTCCTAAATCTAAGTGACTAGTGCTAGTTGAAAGCTATAGAGTACTGAGAAATCCATATGAGGCTTGGAGATATGACAGAAAACTTATGCAAGTCCTAAGCTCTTCTGAAGCAGCAGCTGAAGGCCAAATGGTCTACCCAGGTTTATCTAGTGACACTACATGCTTACATTTAGCAAACTGAATCCTGCTCATTATGTCTGATGTTCTGTTCAAAGTGAACACAAGACATATTTTCTTCTCTTACTTCAGCAACAAGTAATAGCCATAAAGCATCATAGACAATCTTGTTATATGTAATTTTCTATTTTGTATGATTCTGCACCATAAATAATGGAGGATATTATTGTCCCTTAAACATAGGATTCTTCATTTTATTATTCAAATATTTCCTCTTTATTTTGTTAATATTTTGTTTTATTTTGTTAGTAATTGTGCCCTGCTGCTGACCAGAATGTAAAATTTAATTAATATTTCTTCTTCTATTTAAATCAAAGCATTATCCCTATAGCAACTGAATCTACAGTTTAACAGCATTGCACACTTTCTGGCAGGGTGGTGAAAGCAAGACATAAAAATAGCTCAAAACAGCAACAAAAACCTCTGGAGAGATCTCATTTCAGGAGAAAAAATATTTGAACACAAATCCAGTTCCCTCAAGGACTCTGCTCTTCAAAGGAACACAGATAATTTGAAAACAGAAAGAAGTTCCCCCTGAGAAAATGTGAGACAGTATTCATAGCTACTGTACATTGACAAAAATGATATGCATGCTACAGCCACACCTCTCCGGCAATATTTCACTTTTTTGTGAGAGAAAAAAAGTGGCCATTATTGGTACATGCATATATAAATAGTCTGTGAATACCTAGCTGTCCTGAAATACGACGAGAAGAATATAATTCAATAGTAGGTCACTACAAATTAAAAGCAAGCAAACAAAACACAGAAAAAACAAATTACACCCTTCCTCCAATTTTAGAACAGTTCCTAAACAAATCTGGAATACAAATTATGAAACTATAATGATGAAAAAGAACTTTGCCTATAATATCAAGCTTCCCATGTAGCTATGTCACTAACTGCCACCTTAGCCTGTCACCTGCTTTCCAAACCTTCTCTAGATCTTGCTGGTGGTGGCTCTGTGTACCTTATACACATGAATGTTTACCCAGCATGGCTGGGTAAGTTGCTGAGGCAAGGATTTAGGGTGGTGTATGTGGGCAGACGGTAGTGGCACGCTTCAGGCTACATATCAGACATTTTTTTTCTTGCAGTTTTGGTTTTGTATCCCCTCTAATATGCTCATAAATGAAAAGAGTGCCTTTCTCCTTTCTTGTTCCTCAGAAAGATCAAATACTCTGAATGTCAAGAGTTTAACAGTTCTGGAAGGATCCTGCAAATTGTAATAGTTGGGACATACTGTAGCACAACAATTGGAAACCAATCCCAAATGATATCTTTCAAAGCATTTCTTTCATTACTGTATTTAAGAGAATATAAATATGCTCATAAGGGGAATGGGAAGGGAACTGCATGCTTCATCTCAGGGATGAATTTTCCAAATTTTAGTACAGCCTTACCAGCTTTAGAAGCACTAGTTTCCTTAAAAGTGAAGATTTGTCTCATGGGCAGCAAAACCAATTACCATATAATTCTCTCTCTAACACTCAGGTGGACTGTTTTTATCTTGACAGGTATACAAAGTTTTCTTTGTAGCACACAGAAGGACAGGTCTGAATTATGCATAGAGGCTCCACAGTGCAAAGCCTGTTTTTTTCTTATCCGTCTTGCTGTCTGCAGTGTTTTCAGATGCTTTAAATCAACACTTCTCTCTTTTTGAAAAAATTATACAAATACATGTAAATAAATGAACACATGTAGAAACACAAGGGGAAGCAAGTATAATTAATCTTGGCAGATACTTTTAAAATCAAAAGTACTCCTCAGCAAAGGTTTTACAGATGAGTTACAAAGTGTTTGAAAACAAGATTTATTACAATGAAAGTGTTGACACACAACAGCAATTTGGAACTGCAAAGGTAGTTCCTTCTTGTATGCCTTATAGTCTGGACACTAAGATCCATCTACACTTAGTGACAATGTATGAAAGACCATAGACTTGTCTTCTGGGCCAGCTGTCCTTGCCACCACTTATCCCATAGATCAGCCAGGTGAACAGCTTATATGATGAACTGACCTAGTTCAATTTTAACATGAGCTCCTTACTAACACACCTTATTTTGTTTGAAATGAATTAAGAAGGTCCTACACGAGCAGGCCAGGCAGCAGATATGGAAAGACAACAGTGAATGAACACTTGAGAATGGCCTGAAGAGTGACCAGGGAAGGTGCAGTTGAGAGTCAGGAAGGTATCCACAGAAATTACAACTGGAGGTACAGAGAACTGTGTGTATTAGGGAGAGATTGAGCAGGAGAGAAGGATGCACAGGTGCTAGGTAAGGGAGGTCCTAAGGATTTAAACTGGCTCAGAACTTTCTGATGTTGGGCAGTCAGTGGTTTACTCCAGAAAGGGGTTTTTAGATGAAAATACTAATTTCCAGGAAACAGAAGTCACCTAGTTTTGCCCCATCACCCATGTTCAGACGTTAAGACCATCAAGCTCTCTTCTTCTCTATTTGTTCTCTGCTAGCTAGACTGATCACTTAGTTTTTAAAAAATGTCTTACACATCTAGTTCTTCTCATGCATTTTGTAGTAAGTCTGAATGCCAGTGACAGAACAAGTCCATGGAATTTCTTTAAAAATTTACCCGGGAAGTGTCCTAACATAATTTTAATATTTTAGTTTTGATTTTATTCATGTAAGATTAAAATTTTCTGTGTAACTGAATGAACCCTTCAGAAGTTTTCTTTCTTTCTTTCTAATAAAATGATAGGCTCCTAGAGACTTCTGTTATCAAGCCACTAAATTACCATAGCAATTAGTCTAGAGATCAGCCTATGCTGTAGTCTACAAAAAAAAAAGAAAATACTTACTAAACAGTAGAGCCACTTTCTATGCACTTCCCACCATTTCTGCATTTTATTAAATTGCATGGGGAATCTTTACATTGTCCAACATTGCGACCAGAATTGGGGTGACCTTCTGGAGTCCCTGGTGATTTAAACTCTTGATTGATGCTGGTGCGAACTTGAACATCAAAAATGCAACCTCAAAAGTAGAAAGAAAAAATAAATGAAGTTTAAAACAGACACAGAAATTCAAAACAAACCAAACAACAGGACAGTGTCAATCCTCAATGAATGTGTTCCGCCAGAATGTCTTCAGTGGATGAACAACTATACCATCTACATGAGCTAAAGTTATGCTGGCTACTTTCTGTTCAGGCAAATGAGTGGATGATTGTAAATTCTTTCATTTAATGACAGTTAAAACAACAGAAGTAATTTCTTAAGGGACAGATAGAATACAAAGTCACTGACTGAGGAGTGACTAGGTGAAATTTTTTGTTTACACATGCATGCTCTTACAGGAATGCATCTATATCAGATAAAAGTGTTTCAAAAAAAAAAAAGAAACACACAAAAAAAAGGAGAACAGACACGAAGAAGTCTCTTTAATGTAAAATATGTAAGAATCCAGAGAACATTGACTAATATAATGCAGGCAGGGAATGTGGACTTGAATTTCCTTAGGTTGAAAAGGACCCTTTCAGGGAAAGACCCAGATTCTCCCCTTTCTGAGTGAATGCCTCAGTCCCTGGTACATACCGATCATGTTGCACATGACCACATTTTTAAATAGGTGTCTGCTACTCCTTTTGGCCCGTAATATCTGAAAATAATTCAAAAGTTTTATGTATACTAGTAAGGTAAACACTTCCAGGGCCTGTTACTTGATCCTGTGAGCAAATGACCTGGTGTAGTCATGATTACATTGCCAAACTTTTATTATTTTCCAGAACAGTATAGCTGCAGCCAAACTACTGATGGGAAATGGTCCCTAGATTATGTTAAGTACACCAAATACACCAAAGAATTGTTTGGAAAAACAATAGTTGTCACAGAACAAATATTTGTCCGGAACCATTGTAAAAATTTATTTGTAGAGATGATTGAGTGCTAGTGCCTGCATCTATGCCCCGATGTTCTTTTAATTTGCTAATACATTGGTATCCCAAGTGAAAAGAGGAGCCAAAGCTTCAGAGTGAAGCAGAGATGTTCCCTACCTGCTACCTCCAGGCACCTCCTGCTTAGCCTGTAGTTCCTGCTTAGCATGTAGCTTTCTGGGGATTGCCCCTTTGGAGAGTCTTTGCTCTTCCTAGTGACTGCACAGGATGGTTAGCCTTACGTGTCTAACTTAATTCATCAGTATTTCTGAATCATGTTTCCAGATCCACATGCTTATTTATGTACTGCAAAACTGAAGATTATGCCACAGATTATATCCTTTTGGATCAAACCCTAAGTAACTTTTCAAAATGTACCTGAACATCCAAGTGATTTAAAGTCACATTTAAAGGTAGCCTTAAGCACTTTTGAAATGTCATCCAGATCTATACATAAATATATACAATTTTAAACTAAAAATCAGGTTTTAAACCACTTTAGTTAAACCAGTACAGTACTGTATCTGGAAATGTTCATACCTTTCTAACCTGATTTATACAATTTCACTGAGATATAGTGAATTCCCATAGTTCTTGAAATCATGAGAATAGTAGGTATTCAGCAGTGCATGCCAGAGGCTTTCTGCTTAATATTAAAAGCAGGGAAAGGATATGATATAGAGATTGCAAGTAATCATCACACTTTTTAAAAAAAATCACTTAATACAAGTTTTTGCACGATTCACTGAAATTGCATAAGAAAAAGACTTGCACCTGAAAGACACAATGAATGTCTAATTGTAAATTTTTTTTATAATCACATAATTTGTTTTGAACAAATTATAAATAATATTTATAGCAAGATAGCTATTTTAACTACAGATAGAACAGTGTTAGTAAAAGCAGCTTTCTTAGACACGCTTTTTCCATATTACACACATTTTGTAATTCTGTTTATATTGACATATAACTGGTAATTCAAAAACTCATATTAAGCAATTTAAAATAACCTAGTTTGATGATTATTTGCAGTCTTCATATTATTGCTTCTTTGCTTTTAACAGTGTTGGTTTTAGGCCACCGTATGCCCAGTAAATCCTAACTAATATTTCATCTGTTTATCAGTAGTAGATAAAGCATGTTCTGTTCTCCTGAGTCTTGTTAGAGTGCTAAGAAAAAGCAGCCCAGAGCTCTGTGTAAACAATGGAAAGCACCGTGAGTACCCAAGAACCAGTAAGGTCATAATGGAAAATAAACTGGCATTTGTGTTGATGACTATAACTGTACCAGCAGAACATCTAGGTTAGAAACAGTTCTTCAGCACTTGTAAACAAAGCATATAGTAGGTACAAGAGTATTTTGGCCCAGCTTTATGAGTTCAACTGAATTTTTAATTTTTTTTTTTTTTTTAATTTCTTCTACTTCTTAGTCAGTGAGATGCAGTTGAAGGACTCAGAGCACCAATTTCATCCTGTCGTAACAAACACTATACAAACTTCTGCAGAGGGATCAGCTGATGAATGCGCCTTCTTTCTGACCTGAATTCCCTCTGCTCTGCCAGTTCTGGGCCTCTTTTAATTAGAGACTGCCAACTATTCTGAACAGTGGAGAGGTTTCCTGAAAAAGCCAAGTTTGCGAAAGGAACTCAGAAGTTTCTGAATTTGTGAGTCAAACTTGGTTTGATTCTGAAGATCAGAGTTTGATGCAAGTAAGATGAAATAAAATAGAACAAGACAGTGCACATACTACCTTTTTGTTTGTAACATTTGTCTAGTGGCTCCTTAGACCATGCTTAGAGCTTTCTGTCAATGACTTTTTCTTACCCTTAATTTAATCTATAGCTTTCACCCAGTCAAGCAGAGCTCACAAACCACCAAAGAGCCACCAACATTGGATTAAGGAAACTTCAGAGTTTATAATAAAAAATATTACTTCATTTTTCAGCTTTACTTTTTTTTCAGATATATCCTTATCATACAAACAATCTTTTCAAAAATTTGTCACTAGTCTCCCTTACCTGCTTATAAGCATTTGGTACTAATTTGACTAAAAAATACACAGAGCAGGCATTTTCAAGATGTACTAAAAATGCAGCAAGAGAACCGACAGAAATAAATACATAGATAAACTATGGTCTATCTGAACACAGTACTGAATTTTCACGTTTCTAAAATTCTATCTGTCCTAAAGGGCTTTGCTTTTCCCCTGTTTTTCTTGCCTGCTTGTGACTAGTGGGGTGTTTGTCTAAAAGAGATGATCCCCACAATGACTTCCCAATGCGCTCTGAGCTGTGACCCAAACACCCAGAGGGCTTGTATGAATCATACCAAACTGATGCAAGAGGCAACACTGATTAAAAACCACTTCAGAAGTCACTTCCCTTCTGTGACATCTGTGATGCAGGAACATAAAGAAAAGTAGTCTTTGCTCTGACAGGCTTGCAATGTATTCTAGCTTATTATGAACATAAACTTTGACCACAGAGTTATATTTGTATCTATTTGGAACTCAGCTGAGTTCTGGGTTTACTTTATTTTTAAAAGTGACTGCAGTAGCTGGAATTTTATTTACTTTGCAAAATCATTATATGAAGAGGCAGCACTCTCAGTGCTAATGAGGTTCCTTAACTGTTCAGCTTTATGGTAAAAGCTTCTTTTGCTGTTTTACTCCTCCATTTAATACTATTTGCTGACAAACAACAGATTGTTTCTATAGCCATACTTCATCCTATTTATGAACAGAACCACAGGAACAATCAGTTGCTCCTCTCTCTCTGCTCTTCACTTATTTCTAGATGCAAGCCCTGGTTCTCCATCAATTGCTTCTTTGGCTAGAGACTGCATCCTGCCATCGTGGTAGCACAGAGAATGAAACCTCAAAATGTTCCCTCTTTTTTCTCGCTGACACCAGATTTCTCTCTGCCTGTCTCAGAGATGTGAGGTCTGGAAATCGAACTGTAACTTCTGGCTTTTTCAGAATAATTCTCTAACTTGTTTTGTATAGGTGAGTCACAGTGCTGAGTTGTGCAGACCTGAACATGAGGCAGTTGGTTTTATACTCCATTTCAGATTGTCCATAATGAGCAGGCTGAGTCTCTCTGACCACAAGACCTGCAGCTATCTAAAACCCACACGGACTTTTTAGAGCATCTGCAGTATGCTCTGCTACACATCTCACAAAACTCTCAGAGGTCCCTTAATTACACTGTTATAGGATAATGAAGAAAAGACAGACACTTAAGTAAACTATCCTACCATGTTCCCAGTTACAAAAGGCTTCTGTAAGCCCCCAAGCAGCTACAAATTGAGATGAAGCTCAAAGTTCAGAGCACCTTAAACTCCAGATGAACTTGGCTGCTTCAACTGAGCTCTACCTTTACTAGTTTCTTCAGCTTCTCACAGGGGCTGAAGGAAGTTTTCTAAATTGCTCAAGGTACCATCAAACATTCTTCAGCCTGAAGCAGGTAGAATCTGTAGGTGCTGACCCTCAAATTTCCTAAACTTAAAATTACCAATCTTTTGATTATTAAATTGCAGTTTATTAGAGACGTTTATTTTCTGTTTCCTCCTCCTCCATGGAAATTAATGGAACAACAACTGCTAAAGGCATGCAGGTAAGGGAGGAAATGGTCTGAAACAGGAGCTGTACAGAGTAAAAATCCTAAATGATTGTACACTGATGACAGTCTGCAGCAGCAAGGCTGACCTCAGTGTTTCTTGATCCAATAGTGATTGCTTACAAAAGGAGACGTAAACTCTGGTATTAGACACAAAATGGTTTTAATAAATCATGTCCTTAAAAGCAGTCAACAACAGCTTTCCAAAAGTCTGAGTGGTTTAATCAACTGTGTGCTAGATAAACTTATCTCGACTCTCACTTTCAGAGTTTTTCTGTTGGCTCACTATAGCTGCAGGTTGGCTGAAGTAAAATGGTTCAAAATTTTCTATTATGTTAGTGATATTGCAGTTCCCACTCTGGAGAAGGGCTATGGAGGTTTGTATCTGATCCTGAGGACCCTGAGAACTGAAACTGGGGAGATTCCTGAGCTAGAAGAATAAATTAGATGCTGACTACCTAAGAAAATGTCATAGGAAATTGGTCATAGGGAAGAGTAGCTTCCTTCAAAGTCAGTATGCTCTGGAGAACAAAGACAAACTGCTGCTGGGAACTGGAGCATAGAATGAATGAGCAAATATAGTAGACTAAATACTGCGAATGACAGGGACAAAGAGAAAACTGTTTATGTACTATATGTCTGACAAAATTTTGAGGTATAGAATTCTTGTTAAAGAGTAAGAAAAATCAATGAATAGTATGGTAACTAACAGTACGTGAACTTTGAAATATTTTTTTTAAAGAAGAATATTTATCCTGCATTTGTAGAAATTTGGTCATCACAATACAGTTGCAAAACTGGCAAAAAGTTTGCAGTTAAATTGAAGCACCAGAGATTCCTGTTGGTCACCCCAAACATTAACATGTCTATTAAAAAAAGCTGGAAGTAGTTCACAAATATCAACACTATTAAAATACTTGCATAGACATGTTTTAAGATATGCCAGTTTATAAGCTGTTAAGAAGCTATGAAAAGTATAACTATTCAATCCATACTTCCTGAAAAGACAGAGACAGATGAAATGTTAATTCATGTGACTGAGTGAAAAGTTGATTATAGGATAAGAAATTGATTTTGAGGAAGTTTCTGTTTAAGAAGAAAAAGGAAGGTGATGTCTGGAAAAGAGGCAGTTATGTGGTCTTAGTGGAAATGGAGTGTAGTAGTGCATGAAATGCTTGCATGTGCTTGCCTTTCATAACGTGCACCCAATTTTATAATTGAGAATTCAAACTTTGCTCTGCTCTGGCAAAATGTTTTCTTTCCATTTGAAAGGCTTTCCAGTGCTTAAAATAAATTGAAGTTTACCTCACAAATATTGAGCATGCTATTTCTGTGGAAGTAAAGAATGCAAATAAAGAAGTGTTATGAACACTTCTTTGCTTCATTACTGATCTGGTAGGAGTTGAATTAAGATTTCTACAGAGCTTCAAATATCATTTTGGAGGTAGGAATTATTATCTGTTAAATAAATAGCTGAAATATTCCTAACAGGAATTACCTAGGTCCTGTCTAGAGACCTAGATCATGATGTCAGGAAAAAAACCAAAACATATTTCATGATATCCTATCGGAAAGAAGCTTTCAGCATGAAAACTATTACCCAAACCAGCACTGCCAGTGACAATGGTCAGAGATAGATGGGAGAAGAATCTAAACTACTTTACTGTAGCAAAAAGTAGTCCTTTTGGAGCAATGTTGTAGAACAGGGACAGATAAAAAGAAATTATATAATTTCAAACTTCCGTTTTTATCAGAAACAAAAAGTATTAAAAATATTTAGCAAATCCTCTCTTTGCATCATGTTTCTTGGTTATCGTAGTGAAATAATGAAAAAGCCACAGGAATCTCAGGCAAGGAGATTGTAGTTTTTTTCCTTATGAAACAGAGATTTTAGATCTTTATTTCATAGGAACTGAAACAGTCTAATGCATATTTTGAAAGGAATTGAAAACAATATAATCTTTACCTTGAAAGCCGTTCTTAAATCTGGATCCCTTTGGTAGGAGTTCTGGAGTATACTCACGATAGCCTCCTAAATAAAACTGACTGAAGACATTGAGTCCAACCAGTCGTCCAGGAGAAGTGACAGTTTTATTCTTCTGATCATCCACCTTTCAATGACACATATTTGTTACAACAAAAAAATTTACCTTATTTAGGAACTCCCAATGAAGACAGTCCTCCAAACTTAACAGGGAAATACGAAAGTAATTTTTAAACTTTCCATATAAAATGTGAAAAAAAGAGAACACTTCCATCTAAAAGCTATCCTTCTAAAGGAAATAATTTCTTACCTTTAGCCAGCCTTTTTGGAGATATCTGCCAAGATGGATGACATGAATATTGAGTGTCAGATCAAGTGGTTTACTAATGATTGTTGCTGTGCCAGAACCTAGATTGTAGCTATATACTATTCTGCCATCACGGAGGCCTAACTCCAAGAAATCATCTCCATTCAGACCTGAAAAGACAAAAATAGAACAACTACTTATTCCAGGATTTAATGAATACTGATGCATAAAATATTCTCCAAATCCACTGAAAATATATCCATTTAGAAAAATCTTAGCCAGGAAGGTTTTAAGTTTTGTATGTATTTTTAATATTCTCTGTTTAACTTGTAATGCTATTTCCAATATTCTTGTGGATTTAAAATAGAAACTGCAGAGATTTTGAACATATTTATAGGCCTTTTGAAGGAAGTTCTTTTTCACACTAGAGTAGGTTGGTGGTATCCACAAAACCTGTTGAGCCTGGTGGATTTAGTAGTCATTGCTGTTCCTTCCCCCTGCAACATGAATAAATTCTCAACTTTTTCCAAAGTCTTAAAAAAAAAAATTGAAATACCAGGTTGCATGTGAGAATAGCCCATGACTTAATCCTCTTCCAGTATGCTTTCAGCTTTCATGGTAGGTACTTTAACAGCCTCAAAACTTGAGTGCACCTGCTGCTCCAAGGTAAGGAGAGCAACAGGGATATGGGCCCAAGGAAGCTCTAGCAGCTGCCCCTGTGCCTTTCAGGTACTATACTATAAAATCTCATTTGAAAGATTTTAAGTCTGACATAAAGGCTGTAAGAATTCAATTTCTGGATGCATTCTGGTTCATCCAAGTAAACGGATTTTTACACTGGCATCTTTGAAGAGAATTCAATCCTTCTTCTCATGTAGGCAGGAGTGGAACCACCATTAATTAGAGAAAACATGATCAACTTGTTTCTTTTTACAAACCCCACCCTTTCTTTTTTATGTATGTTTAGTATGGTAAAAGAATTGGGATACAAACAATGGTAAAAAGGAAGAATGTTCTCAGTCTTGGATTAGGATGTCCTGAATTGAAATTCAAAGCCATCAATTTCTTTTTACAAGTATCCTGTGAATTCAAGTAACTTCATACCTGTAAACTGTGTTCTATTTGATATTTCCTTTTGCTTTCATAAGGCTATCTCATTTTGTATTTGTTCTAGGGAAGGTGTCTTCCTGTTTGTTCTTGCAGTGTCATTTTGTGGCCCTCATTTCAAATATGTGTCTTGATGCTCCTGCCCCAAGTGCATGGGGAATTTGCTTCATTTGCAAAAGGTAAAGTGGGCTTTTCCCCACAAGAAGCAATGATACATATATTTCATCCTCCTGCTGAACTTCTGCATGTTGCTGTTTCATGGCCAAAACTGCCATATTCCCCTTATCTCATATGATGCAAATGAACATGCCGCATTAGCAATGTGGGGAGGGGAAGAGTACTCTTCCTATACATAAGTTAGATTTTTCTATACAGTTACTATTTTGATGCAACATGAATATATATAAAAAGAAAAACTTATTCCAAAGAATTTGAACACACAGCCTCTGTGGAAAATGTGGTCATATTCAGTTGAATAGAACACAAACACACTTCATTTTTATTACAATTATTTGTTCCTGACTGAATGAAACCCTACTGCCTTCAGTTACACTGGCACATTACCAGTGAAGGATTTCCAAACTGAAAATAGCATTTTTTAAACATAATTACCAGAGTTTCTATTTTCAGCAGTGCTCACAATGTACTTAAGTGATCTGGCCTGCAAAACTACAGGATGCACATTAAAGACAAAGTATTATTTAAAATGCTGTCTGAATTTTTAAAATGCTTTCTTGGAAATGACATACATAAAATAAATACAACAGTGTCAGTGTTCTACAAAACTGACCTGATGGTGATGATAATGTTAATTAATAGTCTTCGTAAATAAGCTGCCAGTCAGAGAGGGACCTGAGGGTGTTGATTGACAGCCGGCTGAACATGAGCCAGCAGTGTGCCCAGGTGGCCAAGAAGGCCAATGGCATCCTGGCCTGTATCAGAAATAGCGTGGCCAGCAGGGACAGGGAAGTGATGTTACCCCTGTACTCGGCACTGGTGAGGCCGCACCTCGATTACTGTGTTCAGTTTTGGGCCCCTCACTACAAAAAGGACATTGAATTACTCGAGCGTGTCCAGAGAAGGGCAACGAAGCTGGTGAAGGGTCTGGAGCACATGTCGTACGAGGAGCGGCTGAGGGAACTGGGGTTGTTTAGTCTGGAGAAGAGGAGGCTGAGGGGAGACCTCATCGCCCTCTACAACTACCTGAAAGGAGGTTGCAGAGAGCTGGGGATGAGTCTCTTTAACCAAGTAACAAGCAATAGGACAAGAGGTAATGGCCTCAAGTTGCGTCAGGGAAGGTTTAGACTGGATATTAGGAAGCATTTCTTTACAGAACAGGTTGTTAGGCGTTGGAATGGGCTGCCCAGGGCAGTGGTGGAGTCCCCATCCCTGGAGGCGTTTAAGAGTCGGATTGACATAGCGCTGAGGGATATGGTGTAGTTGGGAACTGTCAATGTTGGGTTGATGGTTGGACTGGATGATCTTCAAGGTCCTTTCCAACCTAAAGAATTCGGTGATTCTGTAAGACAGTTTTTAACTGTTTTGGTGGTTTGGATTCTTTTGTCTTACTCTTTGTCTGTACCAAGAATGGAAAGGAAAACAGACTCTTGAGTGGTCTTCAAAGAAATAAGGCCATTCAAAAATGGTTGATTTCTATTTATGCATTAGTCTTACAATGGCATAATTTTATTGACATTTTATCCTTTCAAGGTTGCAAGGTAAGTGATTTAAATATCTTAGCTATGAAAACCAGCAGTGGTTATTTTGTAGAGTACACACTAATAGATGGATTTTGGGGAGGAAAAATTTCCTGGTTTCTCTGCTTTTGTATCTGTTATTAGCTCTAGAGTATTTGTTACTGAAATTTCTCTTGTCAGAACAGCTTCAATTCTCTGAAGTCTTCTTAAACGTTCAGTTTAGAACTAATTTCTTTGAAAATATGAAGTAAATAATTTCTTTATATTTAGGACTACCTATGCTACCATTGGCAGAGATCCTTCAAAAGAAAGTTGGGGTGGAGCAAACAAGCACAGTACTTTTTATTGCAAGCGGGTAGCAAATGAAACTTGGAATTATCTGTTTTAAACTATTTTTTACTGCCTTATATTTAAACCCTGCTGCAGGTGAAAAAGCACACTTTTATACATATCAGTTTTAAGTGTCCTGCAATGTAGGACTAGAGTAAACATCCTTTAAAAATAATCTACACCAAGACCAAATGTTTGGTATGTATAAATAATTTCATGCTTGAGTTGTGAATAGCACACTCAGCAGCACTTTCCTCTTTTTAGATGTGTGTTCTTTGAAACCATCAGTGTTTTAGTGCTTTTAATTTTGAAGACCTTCATATTCACTGTTTTTCTATTTCCTGAAAACAATTTAGTTCTAGTCAAATGAATAATATAGGTTTTCTTCTTTCAGATTTCCTTTTTTTCTGATAATGAGCACATCCATATTTATACATATACATATTTACCTCCTTTTATAAGTAAAGAACTATACTTGTAAGTTTTTGGAAAGGACAGATATGTTTATTCCAGTTTGAAAGAAATAGTAGTTAGCATGTATTCAGCCTGAATTGATCTAAAATTTGAAAAATCTTATTTTGGAAACAGGAGACAAAAGCTGCCATGTTTTTGCAGTACTGCTATCTAAATATTCACAGGGCAAGCGATACAGGTGGATTTACTTTTGCTTTTACATTATTACTCTGACTTATAAAAGAAGTACAAAACAACTATTTCCATAAACTTAACATATGTTAAGACCCAACTTCCAGACTTCTCTTCCTCCCCCAACACCAAGTGGTGCATGGGTGTGGGGGTCCATGGTCAGTACGTGGTGGTTTGTCTCTGCCACTCCTTCCTCCTCACACCTTTGCTCTGGTGTGGGCTCTCCACGGGCTGCAGTTACTTCAGGGAACTTCCATCTGCTCTGGCATGGGGTTCTTCATGGGCTGCAGTGTTGGTAATCTGCTCCTTTGTGGAGGTGGTATGGAGCTCCTGCTCCCTTTCCTCCTTTTCCTCCTCCTCTTCCTCTGACCTTTTGTTCCCTCTGTTGTTTCTCTTTGTTTCTTCACCTTCCCTCTGGGGTGTTTTCTCCCCTTTCTTACACACATTTTCCCTGAGGCACCACCCCCTTGGCCGGGGGGCTCAGCCGTGCCCTGCTGTGGGTGGGTTGGAGCCGGCTGGAACCGGCTGTGTCCAGTACGGGGCAGCCCCGGCTGCTCCTCACTGAGGCCGCCCTGCAGCCCCGCTGCCAGAGCCTGGGCACCTGCGCCCGGTACACATACAGACAGAGCAACATTTGTCCTGGCCTGTGGGAACAAGAGATGTTTTCCAAGTATTCCAACCCAAGTCACGCTCAGCCATAGCCCGGAGACTTAAAGAAGAGGATGTGTCCACTATGATCAGGGGAAATCGAGAGTACTGTTAGTCTGACTGCTGTGACAGGTTTGGTTTTAAGTGAGATTTTAGAGCAAGTGTGACTTCTGATTTATAAGCTTTGTGGGGATAAGAGGAAGAAGATGTTATACATCTCTGTGTTAGACAACCCTTGATAGTACCTCACAAGAGGTTAGCCATGACATCAGTATCAGTGGTTTAGGCAGACACGATGGTGGAGGGGAATCAGGTAGGGTACTGAAACAGAATGCTAACTACAGTAAATGGGATGAAATTGCTTCCTTACAGCAAGATCACAGGCTGTGAAAAACCTCATGCACCTCATGGTGCTTGATAGTCAGTAAAAGTAAATTGTTAGCATATCTTGGTGAAATAAGCAAAGTTCACTCAGTAAGAAATACTGCTTTCTGGTAATCAAAATGGGGGTTACTCAGTCTCTGCAACAATTTAAACTAAGGGGAAAATAAATAAAACTGCTACACAGCTATTTACAGGTACCTCATTGTTTCTGAGCCTTGCTGACAGCTGGTGCTCTACTACCCACCCATCATTTGACATGGGGCTGCAGAAACTCATTACTACTGTACAGCAGTGTTCACAAAAGAAATGATATGCAAAATAATAAAAATCCAGATTTCTGCCTGACAACTACACAACGACATAATAAACCCAGAATGCTAGTATTTTGGTTAACAAAAATGACACCAGTAAGAATTTTTTTACTGCGTTTAGCTGAATATGGTTGGAAGACCTACACTTTACAATGACTTTGACATTACAGAGTACACCCTGCAGGCAGACATTTTTGAGATGAGATTTAGTGCAATGTATCTTTTATTTTTAAGCATATTTTTTGGTATTCTCTTTTGATTATTGTAACTGAAAAAAAAATCAGGTTAAATTGCACCATTGGGGCTTTACATTTCATATTTGTTTTTTTTTCTATCCTGAGTAAAGACAAGTGGACAAATTGGTATAATTTTTCTTTGGTTACATTTCCGACAATTTCTGTACTGACAGTTTGAAATTCAGTTCCCAAGGTTGCAGAGACATATCTGAATGTGGTAGTTCGTTCTTGTCATTGAAAGGAATGTTCTAGTGATTAATTTGTTTTTGTATTACAAAAGAGCTATGTATTATTGTTATAAAAATTTAATGATGGGCACACTGGTTTCTGAAAGCTACTTTCTGAGTGACTAGATGGAAATGTTTTAGGTATTGTCAACTCCATGTGCCATTTCTACTTGGCTACCCAAAAAAGAAAGACAGTATTTCCTCGATCCACAATAATAAATAATTCGTAAGTGAAAGGAAAAACTGCCTGGGAGTGAACGGTGACTGTTGCAGGAGTAAACTGTGGCATGAGGGGTGTTAGACCTGGATGCAGTTAAAGTACCGTTGAATATAGTTCAGTTTGCAGAGTCACCCTGGCCTGACCATATTTTGTTGAAGTTTGGAAAAAAACTTAGCAAAGTCTGATTCACACACAGACAGGCAGAGCAAAGTTTGGGTTTAAATACACTCACAGTGGTTTAATTCTTATTTGTGTAAGGCTAATTTGGATAATCAGCTCGATAAAGTAAGTAAATTAGTTTGTGGTTGTTCGTTCATGTGCCGTACCAGGGTCTCATGGCACAGTGAAGTACAGTTGATCAGTAGAGCTGCACTAGGTAAATTTGACAGAGTCTTTGCAAATTAAAGTAACAGGCTTAATTATATCACAGATATGTAAACTGCCAAGCCATCCTAAGTTAACACGTTTTAGTTTGCATTGCAATAGACTAACAGTCTGAATCTTGGAAGTCTACCACAGGGAGAAAGGGGAGAAGCCCCAGGGGGTAGAGGAACTTAAGTAAATAAATTTAATAGGAAACAGGACCTAAGAAGATATCAAATGTACTAACATAGCAAATGGAAGATATCCCGTATCCTATTGATGTGATTTACTGCAATTATTTTGTGCAATATGTAATTGCATAATGCCTCCCCAAAATTATTTTTTAATAGAGACCTCAGTATCTTAAAACTGCTAATAATAATTTCTCCCCTCTTTCATCTTCATTAAGTATCAATTTTCTGATACTGCTCAGCATAAGCATAGGGTTCCCATAAGTCGTTGGTCATATCTGCCAAACTCATGTGATATTTTGGATATGGTGAAGCATCTACTGTGGCAGTACAGACTTATATTTACATACCTAAATCACTCTCCTACTGTGATGGGTTTAGACCTAAAGACACATCACCAAACCTCCCTCCTAGGCCTCAACAATCCCATAGAACAGCTCCAAACCCAAAAGTTAGCTCATGCTCCAATTGCAGAAGCAATTAAGGTAAAAATAATAATATGTTTCTTATGATCTATTAACTCTAAAGTAGTTTCTACCTTGGCTGCTTTAAGTCTTCATTAACATTTCATTAAATTTTTCTAAACTTTCATCAATGTTATGGGTCATGTGTGGACAGTAATGTTAAGATGGACAGAACACAATAGTATTACTATTTTACCCCATTTCAATGCTGAGGCCATACCAGCCTGTCACAGTGCGGTGCTGTGAAGAGATACCTAAGTATTGCTAAAATCTTAGTACAAGTGTTGTAAGTAGGTTTATATAACCTGCTTTTTAGCTGTGTTAATCAGGTCAAGTTGAATACTTTATTATACAGATTGTAGCACAACTTATTCATAGCTAGCTTGGGTTAACTTGCACTGGGTGATCTCAGGGGTTAGGGTCTCTTATTTTATGCAAATAACACAGCGTCCAATTCTGGCTGCCACAGGGTTGAATTTCTGTGGGCCGTGGAAGTGCAGCCACTGTGACAACAGCAGAAATTCATGGCTGCTCCTGCAGCAGGTTGCTTGAGGACAGAGGAAGAAGAAATGGCAGGGTGGCTGTGGCACGTTGGATGGATGGATTGATTTTCCAATAAAGTAAGTATCAGTGGAAGAAGATGTGAGGCAGCATCTCTCAAAACTGTGCACCAAATAAATGTAATCAATAATGAAATTTATGTTTGCAACTGAAGAGAGAACCTTAATCTTCTGGTTTCCATTTATTTTTTCAGAAATATGCTACCTCAAGTGTCAGATTAACTGTTGGCTTTAATTACTGGAAGTAGTTGTACTTCTCCTTAATGAAAAGAAACATTTATATAACCTGACTGTTTACTGTGTGTTTACAAAACAATAAAATATCAAAGAGATTATTTTCCTCTTAATGAAATTATATCCTAAAAAGAATCAAGAAAAAGGTGTGTATATTTTTATTTACTTGTTTAATGAATATTTGAGAGCCTGTAAAGATAGGTAATAAAAATAAAGCTTACCTTGGCCCTTCTGTCCAGTGAAAAAAATCAGGTTATCTTGTAAAGCTGAATGGTGGTTTGCCAACTGAAATTTCAAGTGGAATTCATAGTAGAAGGTGATATTTGGAATTGTAGAGTAAGCTAGAAATGAGGTATAGCCAAAGACATCTGTGCCACTGAAACTCGGTTGACTAATATTAATAGCTGGAGTTAAGAAAAAGAAATTCAGTGTTAGGGCAAATTCTTTAATGTGTATTTTCAAGTTCTATTTACTAGCCCATTTTAGAACTTAAAAACTAATAAAAATACTAATAATTTGAAATGTTGTAATATTTTTTACACATGCAGATACAGTTTGGCTTTCCTCTGAGTGTAATCTCTTTAATTTTCAGCTTTAGTAAATAGGCTTATTTTACAAACGAATTACTGGCAACTACTGCCATCTCCTGGATTCTAGCTAACAGTGTTACAAATAGAAGTACACTGCAGTATTTACTCAAAACTCAGAGAGAAAAAAGAAAACATACAAAGAAATTCTGTTAAAAGAAATGCCACCTCTGACAATCATCTGAGTGAAAATGAGTACAAGGATATGCTGAATAGGTTAAGGAATAATAATTCTTCACAGGTAGAGAAATAATAAAAAGAAACATCACAAAAGGATGAATTTGCAGCACAGTGAATAGGACCTACATGGATGATATTGTTCCCATTATTCACTCCATCTTTTGAGCTGTCTGAATATTCAGAAACTGAGTATCTAAAAATGTGTAATTTACAGTATTGACAAATTATTTAACCTTTTTTACTGTAATTTAGGTTCAATTTAATGAAAATTTCCTTTATGTTTGTCACCGACCAAGCAAAGCATGTAGCCTTTTCTAAAATATTTTTGCCCACTATAAACTCCTGCTTCTTCCAAAGCTGTGAAGGCTACAGGTTCATTCAAACACCTACTGGTTTGTGACACAGTTTATAATTTATGCTGAAAAAACCTGTGGAATTAAAAAAACAAATGAAAAGCAAATAAAATCAAGTCTATACACATATCTGCACTGGTAAACAGTCAATAGAGCACTTCTACTAAGCATCCACACAGCCCCAGAGACTGCTTGCTGGAGCCAAGTAGCCAGGCTGCCGTAGTCAATTCTTGTGGTTGAGATCGCATAATGCTTATATTGACAATATGGTTTAGTGAAAAACAGGAGAGAGAGTAAGAATAGTTGAGTAAAGATTAATCCTGAAAGACTGGGTACGGGGCTAGATTTAAAAGATTTGAGCCGTTATCTCCAATAAACCTGAGCACCAAATGTAACTGGATCCAGCTTTACTAATGAAGGCAGTAGGAGGGATTGAGGGAGGAAGAAGCAGCTGCACCATGTACAAACCAGATTGGGAAGGGCTAGTAAAGAATGATAATCTTCCCCAAGTAAATCTATGCTAACGTAAGTACCTTTAAGCATCTGGCCCTAAATACTTACATTGTGGTAGAAGCATGTAATTGTGAAAATGATATCACCATCTCTAGTTTGTGGAATCTGTTTGTAAATTTCAACCTGGGGAACCTGTCATATTGGCACCGAAGTGGAAGCCAGTGCCTCAGTATCTGCATCTGACAAAAGGTACAGACATAGGCTCTGAGAAACCTTTCCTAGCACAGACTTGGAGTCTGCAGCAACACAGAGTGTACCCTCCCATTTATTAAACACTATTTCACACCTGGCACATTATGCCTTGTTCTGTGATCTTAAATGGGAGCCAGGAAATTTCCATATGAAACAGTGATTTTGTCCTAATTAGAGAAAATGGCAATGAGTTCTCAACGTCTGACTGAACGTAACCTCAAGACTCAGACCTTTGTGAGTCATGTGCTGCATTGGAGGAAGAACACAACTCTCACATATTCAAATTTGGTGTTGGCTGCAGTCCACTAGTATTTCCTCAGATTACCTGAACATGCCTAAGGGAGGCTCAAGTTCTGCATTTTTTGTTTCTTAGGAAGCTATGACAGACAGGCAGCTCCTTTAATGCAGATTATTCTTCTGTCCTTCCTTTTTTTTTTTTTTTTTTTTCTTTTTATTTATTTAATAAACCACAAAATATTTAAGAGACAAGAAGATTTTAAGATAAAGGAAGTCTTTGTGTTTATTGTCTTTTCCTGCTTCCCTTTATAATAGGAAAGGTAAATTCTATCATGTACCTCCACAGAACCAGGTAATTTGGTTTGTTGACAGAGATCACTGAAGAGCCTATTCCTAACAAGTTATTTGCAGCAGGGTAAAACACTTTATTCTCAGGATGAAGTATGTCATTGTCTCATCTGTTTCCTCAGAGCTTTCTAACTGGGAAGTTATTTTCTTGCTTTTCTACTTTCTCCTTTCAGCATTCCCTATAAAGATGGATTGAACATTGACAAAGGAATGTCCTGCGAAGTGTTCTACAACAGTAGGACCTGAACAGTAGAAGGATGCTACTCCCGCTGAGCAGGTGCTGCACAACATACAGAAAATCGTTACACATCTCCGTATTCTTAGATTATTACTACATACCAGTTTCAGTTTCACTGCAGTTTTGATCCATCCTAGAACAAAAGACTCAAAGATTTCAATTCATACTTACAACTAAAACTGTATCTCATTTAAGCAAGAATAATTTTGGTCCATGAGCTGGGGGGCAGCAAATTTGGGGATACTGAGACAAGACTCAGCTTTTCTTTCTGCGTTTCTGTATGTAACAAAGTGATAGATAGATAGATTTACTGGGTGGAGGTTTTGTTGGAGTCACGACAAAACTGTGTTGATAACAGAACTGTTCCTATTTAAGGTTATATGAAAAAGTTATATATCTTTAAATAGCTTTACCTAAAATGAGGGACAGGCAGCTAGTCTCTTAAGAAGTCAGAAGTGGGAACTGACCTTAGTAAATTAAACATGTTATGCGAAATTTAGTTTGGTAAATTTGGTGTCACAGGAAGTTGCTATCATTTGACTCCAGAGACTATTGCCATTTTTATATGGCCTGTGATACTACATGTGCCCTGGGCTTCCCACAGTACGGAAAAGTTTGGTCTTAAATTGTGGTTTCATCTATTGTTTCCTCCAGCTTTTAAGATAAAGTCTAAGAAAACAGGTTTGAGAGAAAAATTACCAGGCCAAATAGATGATGAAGTTTTATAGCAATAAATTAACAGAAAATTGTACAGAAAGATAAGCAGTTTTATTAAAAATGTTAGTAGCAGTAAATATGGACAGCAGTACCCAGTGTCTGCAAATAGGTCACGTATGCTATATTTGGTCAACTGTCAGATGTCAAAATCTTGACACTGTCAAGTAGACTTAAAATGCTTCTTCAGGACATGTAGTTTGAAACACCTTAGACAGAAGTGACATGTTTTGAAGAATATTGTGCAAAGTTGTGAAGAAGGTATATCAAAGAATATCAATGTGACATTACTTAAGAATTCCTGAAAGCAGGATAGCTATTTCTGAGAGCATGCTGCATGAATGGCTTGCATCCGTGATCTTTAACATGGATGTGCCCTGAATGAACATCTGTATGAAGGCAAGAAGATGGGAGCTCTATCTTCAACCCAAAACATGTTACACATTCTGGTTTGGGCCTTTACCTACACTGCAATTTTACCTACAGTTTACCAGAATTGGGTACAAGAATTGAATGTTTCTCATCAAGCACAAGAACTGCTAATCACTGGCTCCATTGTGTAAACATGACACTTTGTGGTTCTGTTGTGTAAGCCAGACATCACCCACGGCTTGGTAATGACTTCATGACTTCACCATTGAAGAGGTGATAGGAACTGATAAGAGGTGAGCATTTATGCCCCAGCTGCATGATCGCTCAAGAAACAGGAAGTCAGTAAAAATCTATGAGAACTGAGGAAAAAACAAAGGTGGCAGGGTGAGCACAACAACCGACTCAACTGGACAAGGGGTGGTGCACCCCATTCTCCCTCAATGCAGTCGCAGAAGCCATGCTCCACCTTTTTCCTCCTCTCTCATGGAAATGAGTTTGTGCAATACCTGCCCCTCCTCGTCTGGTATGCTAATCAGCTGAGAAGATGAAATTAAAAGGTGACAGAAAACTGCTGTGTGTGCATCCACCACCCAAGATTACCAGACCTGAGACAACTTTGACGCTCTGCCTTACCTTGCCTTGCCTATAGATTTATAAGAGAACACATTGCTTATTATCCTTTTCCAAGTTTAAGTTCTTTCTACTGCAAGTAAAACTTTTTAACCTGTCGTTTGGTGTTGTTTTACCTTAATTTAACCTGAGGGGATCACAGAACTTTTACGACTCCCTGGGCTTCCAGTCTGGGTTGTGACAGATGTCTACATAACAGCTGACCATCTAAAGTTCCACTTTATGTCAGTGGAAAAATTAAGCACATTTAGGATGCAGTGCCCTTCATATAAAACACCTACCTTATACAGGTCAAGTGAACAGTATTCTAAAATGTTTATTTCACCCCACCAAATACAAGAGTCACATTGGATTGTAAGTCAGAGTAAAGTATTATAGACTTCTAAAGTTAGGTGGGATGAAGCCTACCTTCTCTGTATCCTGCAACTGCTTCCCCCATTCTGCATGTTCTTTGTCTCTCATCTTAATCGCCATAAAAGGTAAATGATTTAGAAATTCTGAACTAATTCTCTGTGAAATCAAGGAAACACATTTTTCTGATTTTAAACAATGGGAACCATAGAGCACTCAGAAACTAAATTATTTGCACAAAGTTGCTCACAAAGTTGTGCCCAAAGTCTGGAGTATATTGAAGAATTGAGTATAGATCTCTGAACTCCAGGTTAGAGCACAGTCACTAAACATTCTTTGCAAAATGACCTTTTAATTTCTTAATCTTGGGTGTCTGAGCACAGCCCCTTTCAAAACATCTGACAAGAAGCACTTTTCATAAAAATGTCCATCTTTGAGTACCTGAGCATTTCCTCTCAGCTCTTTATGGTCTTTTCATCCAGTTTTAACTGTGCATTTTGCTGGGGCCATGAAGTACATTCAATAACATATCCAGCATTGTAGGGGCTTAAGACATCTCTGCTGTGCTATAGCTTCCAGATGTGGTAACAGACACCACCAGCCAACAGCTTTTGGGATAAACAATTTATCTCAGAATAACAGCACAGTAACAAATACAAATCAGTAGCACCATTACCCAAGTCAAAACAACCATTACCCGAGTCAAAAGCTTATATTTCTGGCTAATTCAATATCTCTAGCTTGACAGTTATTCCATATTTTATATGTTTCTGGACTGCCACTTATAGAGTTTATACCACATTTTTAATCATGTTTCTTCTCTACACGAAGTATTAGATCTTTATCTAATCACATCAAAAAGTTAAAGGTTATCAGTAAATGTGCATCAGTGTAAAACATTCAGTCTTTGAGATATCTTTCATGCAGTGACATTCATTAGTTTGATTTTAACACAGACTAGTTTGCCATACTCTTACATATTTGTAACTTAAAAAAAAAAACCAACCCTGTATGAAAAATACAGTGATTAGTAAAACTGTGTCAAGCAACATAACTCCACCTTTTCCTTTTATTCTCTTTCTTTTCACTCATTATAAAGCTATGGAGCCAAGAATGTGCAGAAAATGGTATCATCTTATATCTCTCTTTTATTTGAAACAGTCTTTGAGAACATTGTAAAATGTTTGGGGCTGGTTTAAACAGCAGAGGGCACAGCTAACCACACTGGGTTATTTCCCTTTTCCTGCCTAGACACCATCCAGGCTGATTTCCACTCTTGCCCTTTCAGCGTACAGTCTGAAGTGGTAAAGAACAGAGATGTGTCCCAAAGGCTCTGATTATGAGCCATGTAAAAACACACTCCAAATTAACACTGTGCCTAAAACACACACTGTTCTGATAGAGTACTGATGCCTTTTATCTACTTTTTGTCCTTGATCTTGTGTTGTGTCTCTCTGTCAGTCCTGCGTCGTTCATCATTGTCCTCTTCTGCATTCCCAGTACTGAACAAGTAATGAGGTATGATATGTCCCATTGCCTCATAAACAAATAATGACAAATTATCCCATTATATAAATATATTAATATGGTTGGTTACCTATTTCCCTAACATTGTACATCTAATCAGAGGTGAGCATGAGTGGGAGGTAAAAAAAATCAACTATCATTTGAAAAGCATCTTAACAAAGAGAAGACAATAAAGTGATAAAGAAGAAAGAGAATAATGGTTTCATCATCTTTGAATTTTCTCTTATGAGTTAAAATTAATGTTCCTTTCAGCGCTCACTGCCAATACATCTTGAACCACAGCTTTACAATACATTGCTAATACCAAAGCAGATGAAAGAGATGAAGACTTAATGATACAGAATTACAATCAGATAATCCACTTTTCTATATATCATTGACTAACTGTGAACAGTTATCAGCTCAGTGTCTGGCTCCAGGATCAGTACCCATATAGACTGTGGGATGAGTATTATTCAGTTCTCCTAAACACCATCTCATATATTTGCAAAGACAATATTGAAAAAGGAATGGAAATTACTACCAAGCATTGTATTTTCCAGTCTTACAGGCTGTGGTGGGTTGACCCTGGTTGGATGCCAGGTGCCCACCAAAGCCGCTCTATCACTCCCCTCCTCAACTGAACAGGGGAGAGAAAATATAATGAAAGGCTCATGGGTTGAGATAAGGACAGGGAGAGATCAGTCACCAATTACCATCATGGGCAAAACCGACAAAACTTGGGGAAAAACTGATTTAATTTATTACAAATCAAATCAGAGTAGGATAATGAGAAACAAAAAATAAATCTTAAAAACAACTTCCCTCCACCCATCCATTCCTCCTGGGCTCAACTTTGCTCCTGAATTCTCTACCTCCTCCCTGCCAGCAGCACAGGGAGTCAGGGAATGGGGGTTGAGGTCAGGTTCATCACCCATTTTCTCTGTTGTTCCTTCCTCCTCAGGGGGGAGGACTCCTCACACTCTTCCCCTGCTCCAGCATGGGGTCCCTCCCACAGGAGACAGTCCTCCATGAACTTCTCCAATGTGATTCCTTCCCACAGGCTGCAGCTCTTCACCAACTGCTCCAGCGTGGGTCCCTCCCATGGGGTGCAGTCCTTCAGGAACAGACTGCTCCAGTGTGGGTCCCCCACGGGTCACAAGTCCTGATGGCAAACCTGCTCCAGGTAGACCCCACCCCCCTGCTACCAAAGCTTGCTATGCAAACCCAATACACAAGCTGTACAAAAGTCTTCAGAAACGTGACCTTTGTCATCACAAAATTCTGCAGCTACTCTTTCTCTTAGAGGTTTGCAGTATAGCTCTTAATAAACCAAAACTTACTCTTGAGCACAGAAGTATTGATGAACAGAGTGCAAAATGTTTTCTTAGCTGAGTTTAGAAAAATTATTTTTAAGGCAGCTGGGTTATTCCTCATCTTACTCATCACGTTTCTAAAGAAGCCGCAAGAAGATTGGATGTCTGAGCTAGAACACATGCTCCTGGTGGAATTAACTCACTTAACAAAGTGATATGAAGCGCTGTACAGACATGTAATATATGTAGCATAATTTGGGAAGGAAAGGCAAGATGGGGGAGCTAAACTGGCATTTAGAATAGAATAGAATAGAATAGAATAGAATAGAATAGAATAGAATAGAATAGAATAGAATAGAATAGAATAGAATAGAACAGAATAACTTCAGTTGGAAGAGACCTACTATGACCATCGAGTCCAACTGCCTGACCAATTCAGGGCTGACCAAAAGCTAAAGCATGTCATTAAGGGCATTGTCCAAATGCCTCTTAAACACTGACAGGCTTGGGGCATTGACCAGATCTCTAGGAAGCCTCTTCCAGTGTTTGACCAAACTCTCAGTAAAGAGATGTACTATCCAGAAATGGATATGGGAGAAGGACTAAGATGTACGCCAACTGTGGAGGCAGTCTCTTCCTGGCTTCAGAACTTTGAAGAGAGTCTTGGAACCTCCTCATCTCTATGGGCGAGTGCCTTAGATGTCAGGAGCACCCCAAGAAATCGGTTCTCTTCCACCCCAGTCAGAGGGAAAGGGAAACCTAGGCGCATGACACGTGGCGAACTTTGGTTCTTCCTGCGTGACCAGGGGGAGGACATGAGGAAGTGGAATGGTCAACCCACCTTCAAATTGGAAGCTCGTGTACATGAATTGCGAGGAAAGACACCTGCCAAGAAGAAGACATCCAAGAAGGTTGTTAATGTAGCTGGCGTGAAACCGCAAGAAAGTAATCAGCGATCTCCCAGATACAGGAAGACTGAGATCACCTCCCTTGGCCCTGATGAAGGAGTTTCCGGCCTGGCACAGCAAGGGTCAGACAGTGAATACTCTGACCAAGAACAGGAATAGAGGGCCCCTGCCTCCAGCCAGGAGGAGGAAAGGGATGATCGGGTGTATTGGACAGTGTGGATTCGATGGCCTGGCACATCAAATCCACAGAAGTACCAGGCTTTAATCGATACTGGGGCACAGTGTACATTAATGCCATCAAGTTATAGAGGGGCAGAACCTATCTGGATCTCAGGAGTGACAGGCGGATGTCAAGAACTGTCAGTACTGGAGGCCGAGGTTAGCTTGACCGGGGATAAGTGGGAAAAACATCCCATTGTAACTGGCCCAGAAGCCCCTTGTATCTTGGGCATTGACTACCTCAAGAGGGGGTATTTCAAAGACCCAAAAGGATACCGATGGGCTTTTGGTGTGGCCAGTGTGAACATAGAGAAGGTCAAACAGTTGTCTAATCTGCCTGGCCTCTCAGGAGATCCTTTTGTTGTAGGACTGTTGCGAGTTAAAGAACAACAGGTGCCAATTGCTATGAGGACCGTGCACCGATGGCAGTATCGCACGAACCGAGACTCTCTGGCTCCCATCCAAGAACTGATCCGTCAACTGGAGACCCAAGGTGTCATCAGTAAGACACATTCACCTTTTAATAGCCCAATATGGCCAGTGCAAAAGTCTGACGGAGGGTGGAGGTTGACAGTAGACTATCGTGGCCTGAACGAAGTGACGCCACCACTGAGTGCTGCTGTACCAGATATGTTAGAGCTCCAGTATGAACTAGAGTCAAAGGCAGCCAAGTGGTACGCCACAATCGACATCGCCAATGCATTCTTTTCAATTCCTTTGGCAGAAGAGTGCAGGCCACAGTTTGCTTTCACGTGGAGGGGTGTCCAATATACCTGGAATCGACTACCCCAGGGGTGGAAGCACAGCCCCACTATTTGTCATGGACTAATTCAAACTGCACTGGAAAAGGGTGATGCCCCTGAACATCTACAGTACATCGATGACATCATTGTGTGGGGCAACAAGGCAGAAGAAGTGTTCAAGAAAGGACAAAAAGTAATTGAGATTCTTCTGAGAGCTGGGTTTGCCATAAAGAAAAGCAAGGTCAAGGGACCAGCACAGGAGATTCAGTTCTTGGGAATAAAATGGCAAGATGGACGCCGCCATGTGCCTATGGAGGTTGTCAACAAGATAGCAGCTATGTCTCCACCGACCAACAAGAAGGAAACACAAGCTTTCTTAGGACTTGTGGGATTTTGGAGGATGCACATTCCAGGTTACAGTCAGCTGGTGAGCCCTCTCTATCAAGTAACCCGAAAGAAGAACAATTTTGAGTGGGGTCTTGAGCAACAACAAGCCTTTGAGCACACCAAACAGGAGATAGCTTGGGCGGTAGCTCTTGGGCCTGTTCGGACAGGACCAGATGTGCAAAATGTACTTTACACATCAACTGGGGAGCATGGCCTCACATGGAGCCTCTGGCAGAAGATAGCAGGTGAAACT
This sequence comes from Strix uralensis, assembly GCF_047716275.1. Taxonomy (NCBI): domain Eukaryota; kingdom Metazoa; phylum Chordata; class Aves; order Strigiformes; family Strigidae; genus Strix; species Strix uralensis. Next base: position 30,060,025 of record NC_133974.1, read on the forward strand.
CGGGGTTGACCATTAGGATTTTGGAGCCGGGGATATCGAGGATCAGAAGCCCACTACACTCCAACTGAAAAGGAGATACTGGCAGCATATGAGGGGATTCGAGCCGCTTCCGAAGTTGTTGGTACAGAAGCACAGCTCCTCTTGGCACCGCGATTGCCTGTACTACATTGGATGTTCAAAGGAAACATCCCTTCTACACACCATGCAACCAGTGCTACCTGGAGTAAATGGGTAGCGTTAATCACGCAACGAGCTCGACTGGGAAAACCCAACCGTCCAGGAATCCTGGAAGAGATCATGGACTGGCCAGAAGGTAGAGATTTTGGAGCACTGCCTGAGGAGGTGGCTCGTGCCCAAGAAGCACCACCATATAACAAATTACCAGAAGATGAAAGGCGGTATGCTCTGTTTACTGATGGATCCTGTCGTGTGGTAGGAAACCATCGAAAGTGGAAAGCTGCTGTGTGGAGCCCCACAAGGCAAGTCGTTGAGGCCACTGAAGGAGAGGGCGAGTCAAGTCAGTTTGCAGAAGTAAAAGCGATCCAACTAGCCCTAAAGATTGCTGAACGAGAAAAGTGGCCAGTACTGTATCTCTACACTGACTCCTGGATGGTGGCTAATGCCCTGTGGGGGTGGCTACAGGAGTGGAAGAAGACCAATTGGCAGCGCAGAGGTAAACCCATCTGGGCTGCTGCACTGTGGCAGGACATCGCTGCCCGAGTGGAAAACGTGGCTCTAAAGGTACGTCATGTAGATGCTCACGTGCCCAAAAGCCGTGCCACCGAAGAACATCAAAACAATGAGCAAGTAGACAAGGCTGCTAAAATTGAAGTAGCTCAGCTGGACCTGGACTGGGAGCGCAAGGGTGAGCTATTTGTAGCTCGATTGGCCCATGAAACATCCGGGCATCTCGGGAGAGATGCAACGTACAGATGGGCTCGTGATCGAGGGGTGGACCTGACCATGGAGGCCATCTCACAGGTCACTCATGAATGCGAAACATGTGCTGCAATCAAGCGAGCCACACGAGTAAAGTCTCCCTGGAACAGAGGGCAATGGCTGAGTTTTCGATATGGTGAGGCCTGGCAAATTGACTATATTGGACCATTGCCACGAACACGCCAAGGCAAGCGCTACATACTCACCATGGTGGAAGCAACTACTGGTTGGCTTGAGACGTACCCTGTAAATCATGCCACTGCCCGAAATACCATCTTAGGTCTTGAAAGGCAAATTTTATGGCGACATGGTACTCCTGAAAGAATCGAATCAGACAATGGAACCCATTTTCAAAATAATCTCATAAACTCCTGGGCAAAGAAACATGGCATTGAGTGGGTGTATCACATCCCTTATTACCCACAAGCGTCTGGAAAGATTGAAAGATACAATGGACTGTTGAAGACTATGTTGAGAGCATTGGACAATGGGGGATGGAAACACTGGGATATAAATTTAGCAGAAGCCACTTGGCTAATTAATACCAGAGGATCTGTTAACCGTCCTGGTCCTGCCCAAACAAAACCCCTTCATACTGTGGGAGGAGATAAGGTCCCTGTAGTACACACAGGGAAATGGCTGGGGAAGGCAGTATGGATTGCTCCTCCCTTGGGAAAAGGCAAGCCCACTCGTGGGATTGTTTTTGCTCAGGGACCTGGATGTACTTGGTGGGTAATGCGGGAGAATGGGGCTACTCAGTGTGTGCCTCAAGGAGATTTAACCTTGGGGAGAAAATAATCTGTGGGCTGAGTTGTATGTTGCAGGAAGTGATGGAGGAAGTAGGAACGACGAAGAGTGAACCAGATACGTGCGATGATGACCCAAACCTAGCCGGTGCTGGAGTCCAACAGTCAAACATACTGCTCCTGTCCTGAACATCCATCTTGACAGATGGCAGCCAAGTCACTGAACATCTGGAGGAGTGAAGAAAGCTTACGGAATGAATAAATGAGTGTTATGTGGGACCTGGGCATGACGTAAATGGTATGGAATAAGGGGTGGAGACTGTATCGGGTCTGGCTGAGCCAGAATTGGTTTTCCCCTGTAGCAGCCCTCATGGTGCTGTGTTTTATGCTGGGAGCTGGCAGGGTGTTGATAGCACACTGGTGGTGTGGCTACTGCTGAGTAGTGCTTACACAGCACCAAGGCTCTTTCTGACATTTCCCCCCCACAGTGGGATGGGGTGGGCAAGATCTTGGGAGGGGACACAACCAGGACAGCTGACCCGAACTGACCAAAGGGATATTCCATACCATATGACGTCTGCTCAGTATAAAGCTGGGAGAAAGGGGGAAGGGGGTGGGGTCACCCTTGGTCCTCCGAGGCAACCACTACGCGTATTGGAGCCCTGCTTCCTGAGAAGGCCCGACATCGCCTGTTAATGGGAAGTAGAGAATAAATCTGTTTTCTTTTTTTGCTTCCGCGCGCGGACCTTTGCTTCGCTTTGCTTATATTAAAACTGCTGTTGTTTTACCCACAAGGGTTGTTTTGTTTTCCTATCTTATTTTCTTTCCCTTCTTTGCCCTATTGAGAAAAAAAGGGGAAAGGGGGGGGAAGTGATAGAGCGACTTGGTGGGTACCTGGCATTTAGCCAAGGTCAAACCACAACAAAATGTTTCCTAATGTCCAGTCTAAACCTCCTCTGGCACAGCTTTGAATCATTCCCACGTGTCCTATCACTGGATACCAGGGAGATGATATCGACACATCCCTCTCCAAGTTCCCTCCTCAGGAAGCTGTACAGAGCAATGAGGTTGCCACTCAGCCTCCTTTTCTCCAGACTAGACAAGTCTAAAGTCCTCAGTGGCTCCTCATAGGACATTCCTTCCAGCCCTTTCACCAGCCTTGTTGCCCTCCTCTGGATGCATTCAAGGACCTTCACATACCTTCTTAAATGTGACTAAAAAAAGCCACACCAATGCTGAATACAGGGAGATAATCACCTCTTTTTCCCAGCTGGTTATGCTGTGTTTGATGCACCCCAGTTTGCCCTCTTGCTGCCAGGGCGCACTGCTGACTCATATTGAGCCTGCTGTCCAGCAGCACCCCCAGATCCCTTTCTGCAGGGCTGCTCTCCAGCCACTCCCCTCCCAATTCATACTTGTGCCTGGCATTACTCCATCCTAGGTGCAGAATCCAGCATTTCAACTTGATAATTTCATCCCACTAATCATAGCCCAATGCTCTAACCTATCTAGATCCCTCTGCAAGGCCTCCTGTCCCTCAAGAGAGTCAACAGCACCTCCCAGTTTGGTATCATCATCAAGCTTGTTAATGAACTCCTGCATCCAGATCACTGATAAATATATTGAACAGGACTGGCCTTAGAGTTGAACCCTGAGGAACACCACTGGTGACCGGTCACCAGCCAGATGTAGCCCCATTCACTACAACCTTTGAGCTCTGCCCTTCAGCCAGTTCTTCACCCAGTGTACCATGAACCCACTCATCCCAGAGTTGGACAACTTTTTCAGAAGCATGCTGTGAGGGACAGTATTAAAAGCCTTACTAAAATCTGGAAAAACTAGGCTGGTGGCCTTATCACAGAAGGATATCAAATTAGTTAAACAGGACTTTCCCTATGTGAACCCATCTTGACTGTGCCTGATGATTGCATTGTTCTTCAAATGCCTTTCAGTACTACCCAGTATAATCATCTCCATAATTTTTCCAGGAACTGAGGTTAGACTAATATGTCTATGTTTTCCTGGGTACCTCACACCCTTTTTGTGGTTTAGAATAACACTGGCTAGCTTCCAGTCAGCAGGCACCTCCCCAGACTCCCAAGACCCTTGGTAGATGATAGAGAAGGGTCCTGCCATAACATCTGCCAGCTCCTTCAGAACCGTGGGATGAATCCCATCAGGACCCATGGACTTGGGAACATTCAGCTGATACAACTGGTCTCTTACAATTTCGGTGTCCACAAATGGAAAGTCACTGTTCCCTCACTTGTGGTCCTCCAATTCAGGGGACTGGGCAGCCCAAGGTCTACCAGTATTATTAAAGACTGATGCAAAAACCACATTTGAATGTCTCCACTTTTTCTTCATCCCTATTAGTCAGATGACACCTTCAACAAGTATCTGTCCAATGTTTTCTTTAGACCTCCTCTTGTTATTAACATACTTAAAAAAGCCCTTCTTGTTATTTGAAACAACACTGGCCAGTTTTAACTCTAATTGAGCTTTAGCCTTTTGTGTCTTTTCCCTGCATAAACAAACCACAGATCTGTACCCTTCCTGTGAAGACTGACCTTGTTTCAAGAGATCATACAGTTTCTTTTTGCTCTTGAGCTGCATGAGAAGTACCCTGTTCAATCAATCCGGTCTTCTGCCTTCCTTGCTTGACTTACAACAGAGTGGAATTGCCTGCTCCTGTGTATTTAGTTTATATGTTTTGCTAGTTCTACATTAAAGATGTTTTCTTTAATAGGCAACCTGCTTTCCTCACGGGAAACTCTGGGAAGTGCAAGGAAGAAAAGATTTGGGGTGCTGGAGCTGCAGAGCAGTTCAAGGTGGTAGTAGAAGACTCTTGACATCTGGAAGACTATTGTATGAGGATTTAGTGAACCACATAATGGGTAATTCAAGTGTATGCCTTCCCCTCCCCATCCTCAGTAAAAACTTAGGTATTCCTTTTATTTGTCTTGTGGCATCAGTAGTCATGGAGCCCACGGGCCCTATTAGTTTAGCTTATTTCTGTAATCATGTTGTGGACTAGTAGCTTGCATTTCTGGTTGGAAGTTGAGAGTTGAAATAATAAATGTGATTTCACTGCTCAAGGATGAAAATATGAATCTGAAAAAATGATAATACAGCAGCAACATTAATAGTGTGTGAGTGTGTCTATGACTGTTTTGTTCTGTTTTTATGACATTCCTCACATTGGAGGGGAGGGGGAAATTAAGGCCCAGATAAAAGCAAATGACCCAGAAAATAATTTCAACAGAAAGAAGAGTAACCCTGATCAGCATTCCCCAAAGTCTCCTACCACTGACCAGAAACCTTGTGATGCAGGTTTTTTTTTTTTTTTAATCTGAGGAAATTCCCTTTGGGCATCTGCTGTCACCTAACTGCATGATTTAGTCTGCAGACCCAAACAACTCTGAAGGTGACATTGTGTGCCAAACATAGCTGCACAGAAGGCTGATTTTTTCTTGCAGGCTGATTTTCACTCTACAGAGCTTGGAGCAAGTGACTATTCCCACTTTAGCACCTTGAAATGAATTTTATACATGGGGGAGAATACATCTTACAGAAAACTTGCCAGAAACCTTTGGACTGTGAAGCATTACCATAAATGTTGCTCAGAAATGTTTCAAGGAACATACTTGCAGATTGCTCTGAACACATGCTGTGAATGTCCTTTTCGGTGTGTGTTTGTTAAATACAATGTCAGTTAGGACTCTGTTTTATGTTGTCACATACATACATATGTGAAACACATAGTAAAACTAAAACACTGAAGTTTGGCCATTGTCACAATTGACACTAAAACACTGCCATTGACACAATTACTCGTCTTAACAACACACATTCCTTTGAAATTTTTCTCCTTTTAAATTTACCTTTGTGCTTACAAAGTGCTTGCTGTTGATTTCTGACTTAATAAAATGCTTCATATTATGACCAACAGCTTCCCAGAAGGGGACAGTTTCTTGTGTAACATATAATTAACAACAACATCAAGAGTTTAGAAGTCTAGGTGTTCATTTTCATTCCTGGTGAATGAACCATTTCTGCTTCATTCACATTTAGGAGGCCATCACAACTCCACAGTACAATGATACCCTGGTATTTCCTCTTTAAAATTTCTGCATCTTATATATCAGAATTCCTTACACTTAGATATTTCAAACATTATATTTTATATTTTACAGACCATATCAGTTTCCTGTACCAACCAGGGAATGCTCCCTGTCTGTACTTAGATGAAAGTGTTAAAAAAATTAGGAAAAATAAATAAAGGGTGATTACAGAGATGGTCACAATTGAACAACTCTTTGTTTGTTTGTTCGTTCGTTTGTTTGAAGGTACAAGAACCGTGTCTTAAACTCTGCTTATTTTGATGAGATACAACAATACTAATTTTTAATAGTCTAGGCTCATTAAAATGATGTGACTTTTATTTGATGTCAACAGTGATTTGGCCACAAATCATTATAATTAGAATTCACCTTAATTTTAAAAGAGTTGGAGCATGGTGACATGGACATTTCTCTAACGGTCTGAGCTCAAGCTTTCTCTTTGGAATGAACACGCAGCACAGGTTTCATTTAAGTCTTAAATGCTACAAAATGACAAATCTTCCCAGATGACAGACGGTTCTAGTGCTAACCTAATCCTCACTTCCTTCCATAACAAGTTGCTGATATGTCTTCCTGACCAACTTTTAAAAGTAGAAAAATCAAATGTATAGCAAGTATTTTTAAAAGCATTTTACAGAAAAAAAAATGTTCATAGCACTGTTAGACAATGTGTATTCATTTGGTCTGAAATAGTGTTATTTGTCAATACTTTCACTCACCAGTGTGATACTAAATACTGGAGGACATTTACAATCTTCAGGAAACACAACGCAGGAAACTTTTTACTAAATTAAATGTGAAAAGAAATTTATCAGACTAGGGCTTGAATGTTGGTTGTTTTCACACAAAACTACTGAAAAGCCAGAGCTCAATAACTGGACTCAGTTTAAACGATATAGATCCCTTTATGTACAGTTTAAAAAACCAAAGTCACTTGGGAGATTGAGTCAAACTGCCCATATAGATATAATCTCTGTTCCAAATTGTTGCATATTGATGATGCACATTGGTAAATATTTCATTTTCTATTTTAGTAAGTGACTAAATTCTTGTTTCAGGCAACTCCATGGGCAAAAAGTCATGTGACATTTAACTCCTCAAATCAACAATGTTTGCTTATGTGATAAATGCTGGACCACAAACACACAAAACAGCAGAGACAATGGCAGGTGGGGGAACTCAATTAATACCCTTCCCTAGCTACTCCCAGCCCAATGCCAGAAGCCATCAGCCCACCATGAGTCCATCTCCACAATCCCAGAGGAGCACAGAGCCCTAAGGCAGGCAGGAACCTAAATTACAGATTCGGAGGAAAGAACACCCTGTCCCAGGGCTGTCCCAGGAGACTCTCAACCCTAGTGTCCAGGTGTGACACCCACCATGACGAGTCAGTGCTGGAGCACCTTTTGGACAGAGTGGGGTGACTGCCATGGGGTATGATGTGGTATGGGACACATTATGAAGTGCAGGTGAAGAGCATTCTGGAATAGCACAAGATTTATGGATGTTTAAGGGAGGAAAAAAAAACAGGGAGAAGGATGGAATTAGGTGATTTTTGGAAGAACAAATGTGGAAAAACAGAGGGATACAGGGACAAAAAGGCCAGTCACATGTAAATAGTTGGCTGGTCAGTATGCTTGTCTGCCCGTGTCCTTTGCCAGATCAGCGCAGCCTGTCCTCTCTTCTAACTTACATTATCATGCCCCGTCCCCGTTGGCCCATTATGCCCTAGCTATGTAGCTTTCTGAGAGAGATTTCAATATATAATGGTCAACTTGCTGTTACAATAACATGGTCATCTAGTGATAAAAGCAAGCAAAGATGAGTAGTGAGAGATAAGTAATTTTACTATATATATTTGGAAAAATGAACATGCTTTTAGGAAGCTCTTCTTGAAACCTGAAACAAGCATAATGTAACTAAGATAAACTCAGAGCAATTGTTCCCAGCCTGCATACTGCAGTATGCTCCATCGGCTTCAGAAACAGAAGAAAAATCCTTGTTAGTCCCAGGAGCTTGTCTGGTTTTCCATATTTATATAAGATGGTCTAATAGAAGTTACTATCTGTCCTTAGATTTTTGCCTCATTTGTAATATTTAAGGTAGCCCTATAATTTTCTCACTTTTAGAATGTTGTGCATTTTCTATAAAATGATGTATTTTTAACTTGTCATGCCAAGCATTTTTTTTTTCCATTTAATAGTGACAATAGTTTTATTGTCACTTTTTCTTACATATTTGTAGAGATTGATGTTGTTATTGTAACTTCCAACTCTTAACAGAGGCCAATTTGAGCTCTGATATGGGCAAGACTTTTATCAGTGGGCTCATTTGTGGCTCTGTCCACATCTTTATTTATCCTTTGTCTATTGTAAATAATCTCTGTTGGTAGGAGTAGCAATGCTGGCATGAAATCTGCAGTTCTATTTGGTGCATTTCCTATATTCATTTTATCAAATAATCACTGTAACATCTTGCACATTTCTTGGTGATGAAGACCAACTATTATTTGATAAGCATTTAGGAGAAACAAGCTTTTCTTCAGTGTTTCAGACACAAAGTAGCATGCACTTGGTTACTAATCTTAACAGTAGAGGCAATATTATTGTATATCTTAAATGGGAGATGATTCATCAAAATGCATATGCCTAGACTTCAAATTTTATGGATCATTTCTTTTTAATAAATTTATTATCTGGGCCATTCATTCTGTTATAGTAAACAATTAAATTTGTCTTCTGTTTCTAATATAATTTACATTGTTCTACCATTGTAATTAGGCAATCTATTGCTATCTTCAAATACCTCACCAAATGTATGGCTTTGATGCTGTTAGGGCTATCCCTAAGGCTGCACCAGACTTCACTGCATTGTGACTGTTTCTCCCCTCTGTTCCATTTTAGTGTATGTGATAAAAAGGCCTTTTGCAGCTCATTTTAAATTTCAGTGCAATGTCCAGCTTAATAAGACTTCTGTCTGTCCTCAGTTTATTTATATTCTTTCTAATCTCTTAAGACACAGTTCAGTAAAATAATTTTTCATATTTCAATAATTTTTTATGTTGTGGGCTTATTGACCATAGATTTATACTCTGTCCTATGAAGCTGGGTTCTATCCCATTTTGCTTGCTTACACTGATGATCCAGGCAGAGTTTTCCCTTTCCACTCAATAACATTTCATTCTTTCTGTGCTTTCAAAGCCTTCCACTCTGTAGTCTAATCAAACTAACGAATTTGTGTACTTTGTCTCAATTTAGGCTTTCTCAATTTTTACTCAGACTCTCAATTCAGAGACAGCTATGTACAAAGAGCTGCAGAAGAACCTCATTGAACGACTACAGGGAAAAAAAACATTAGATGATACTCAGAGTTGACAGATGCAAATTGAGGTAGATTACAGAAACAGTTCTAGCTTAGATACAGAATGGTGGGCTCTGAACTCATCATCAGCATTCAAAGAAAGAGGTGTTAAGAGTTTTAATAAGCAGTTTCATGAAAATGTCAGTGTACTAATAAAAGAAAATAGAATGGAAGAAATGTTTAAGAAAAGGACAGAGAGTAAAACAGAAAAATGTCAAACACCACTGTATAAAGGAGTGGCATTATCACACCTTGAATATTGCAGTCAGCTCTGGACCCTCATTTTAAAGAGGATGCAGTGGAACTGAGAAGGAACAGAGAAAGGTTACTAAGAGAGAAAGATTACTAAGGAAGTATCATACATGTTTCATACACTTGCCTACATATTTGTTATTAGCTATCAATTATAAGGGTTATATGAAAACATGAATAATACATAAATGTTTATTTACTAAAAATTTTGGAAATTAAATAAGAGGTAAAGATGTATATGGTATGAAGAAAAAGACAGTGAGGACTTTGATCCAATCGGAACATTGCTTAATATTTATTTTAAAAGGCACTTCATATGCACTGCCGAATCAGCTCAGAACTAGTGGTTATCTTCTATATGCAGATTTTTCAATCATTACCTCTTGCTACATTGAGTGTTAGGGGAAAAGAATACCTTGGACCTTCACACAGAATTTTCTGACCTAGAACACCCATTAGAATCAACACTTGAGGAATAAAAGACCTGCATTTGATAATATTAGTCAAAATGACCTATTTACTTAGCTTATTAATTTCCCTTCATCCTGTCTCCTGTTTCATAGCAAAGCACTTGGTAAATTTTAATTTGTTCCTCTTTTTGACCTGAGAAATGAATCAAATTTTAGCACCTGGTGGTATTTTTACAATCCAGAAAGTCTTGTTTATACACTCCTTTGATTTACAAAGTCTACAAAGTAATGCTTCCTTAAGTGGAGGAAAAATCCAACTACAGGAGAAATTAATGTCTCCAAAGGAGTTTTCTGTCAGATCTCTCTCAGCTTTTCTCCAGGTAAATTAGTAAAACATCAGACACTATTTAGTATTTCCTAGCTTGTCTAGTCTCAGTGTGTTTGATCTCTCTGTCTCCTTTTCTCTGGAGACATGAAAAAACACACGGGGAGGGTTCTCAGCTCAGACATTCTTTGCTTGTGAGTGGATTTTGGGCTGTGGTTGTAGGTGGGGAGGTGGTCACTTTGAGTATTTTGCCTTCAAAGCATTTGACTTGTTTCTTATCACAGCTTCTATGAATGATAGAAACTATGACCAATGCAGAAAGAATATGGTTCTTACCATCACTGCAGAGGATACCAGATCTTCCATATGGACAAAGGCAAACAGCATCTCGCCTGGACTTGGGAAAACACGTAGCACCATTTCCACATGGATTTTCATCACAAGTCATGAACTGGCAGAGTCTTCCAGAGTAGAGTTTAGGGCATTCACAAAACCAATTTTCTGCATCACTGACAAATTTAAATTAAAAACAAAAAAATATGTATAAGTACCAAAACGCACTTAAAACACAATGGTGGGTTTTACTCTCATAGAAAATCAGTGACATTTGACTTTTGGTTGTAATATATTTGTTTTTACTCTCTTAACTTTTTTTTTTTTTCTTGTGTACCTGGCATTAATTATGCCAGGATGTTGTATGGGTGACTTGAGTTGACAGGTCTTTTGGATTTAATTTTATATTTTAATTTATCTTTCCTTTCACATTAAGATATGCGACTTTTCTAATGTCTCACTAGTTATTTGTGCTGCTGCTTTCATAACATGGCCAAAATAACTGCTACAGAAAAACAGCTTTTCTATTATGTCTGAAAAAAGGAAAGAAAGTTAAAAAAAATGTGAAGTTACTGGTTTACTTTGCAAATAGAAACATCATTTGTACATTCAGGTATTACATATAGCTTGTGACACAGTAGGATGTAAAGACAAACTGAAATATGAATGCTTACAGTAGTGATTATATTGACATTGAAGCAGAATAAAGAGGTAGTATCTCTGCTTTCATGTATCTTATGTTCTTAGTCATAGAAAGAATATTAGAATAGGCAAGGGAAAAAATAAGTTGTAATCAGTCTTGAGGGGTGATACAAACATTTAGAAATGTGCATATTCTGTTTATCAATTATCTTTTTTTTATTATACAAATATAACACAATGGCAGATACGGTAGGAAAACCAAAATCAGATAGGAAAAGCAGGAGTGTAAGAAATTCCCATCTATCACTTACTGTATATATAATGTCATTAAACATCTTATTTGATTTTCCCCTTGTTTTATAAGTGAGATCAGATGACAGCTATATAGGTCAGTTCATATGATTACTACACATCCTTGGTATTGAACAGAAACATGTCTGTCTTATACTTGGTAAGGTCACATGTGCCTGTGGGTATGAATGCAGAAGACATGATGTGAGCTGTATCAAACCACAGTCATTATGTTTTTCCAGATAATAGCATAATCATTAGGATGTTCAATGATAAAATGTCAAATACCTGTGATTTCTAAAAATACGTTCACTGCTTATAATATCCATGTAATCAGGTTAGAGAAAATAATCTGGAGCTGAGTGAACTCCTGTATTTAAGAGTGAAATAAGTGAGTCTTGCGACTGTCTTTGTGCATAGCAGTTGACTAGTGTGTTTCTAAACTGACCACCCGCAGTTCTGGGGAGCAAGGATCTCAGCTGGAGAGTCTATCAGAATGAACCTCATGAATAATGCCTCCAGACAGCTTTGCAAAAGAAAATTGCTATCAACTGCAATAATAAATTTCTGTGTGCAGCGTATTCTATTTATAGATCTGCTGCAGACACCAGGAGAGGAATGTAAATGAGATACTGGATTGCTTTTGGTTGTGCGGCATCTAGAAGCCTGCTTTCAATGGGTTTAATATCAGCATTACACAGTTCAGCTAGTTAAAAAAGCAACAATGAACTGAATTCTTTCTGGAAATCTACAATTGATGGTGATGATCTCTAAAACTAGCTATCAAATGTTTTCTATCTGTTTATAGAAGAGAAGACAGATCATCGCTGCTAACTGCCAAAATACAGAGACTTTAGTCTTCACCTTTTAAAAAAATGATTTTCATTCATTCTTCTATTGAGCTGTATATGTCAGCATTGGCCATTTCTTTTTGTAGTCTTTTGCTATTCTGGAGAAGATTAAAAATAACTGGTCTCATAACAAATTGTGAGGAGTTTATTGTTATCACACTGAGCAATGTTCTAACATTTCACTATTGATGCCATAACATCCTAAGAACAAAGAAGAGTGATTCCCAATGAGGCAAAGAAAACAGGTTTTAAAAGTTCTTCAGAATAATACAAAGCTTGAAAATATAACAGCTAACCACACAGAAAAAATATCACAGACAATTCACATGTATTAGTATACTGAAACATGAAGTCTCAAATGAGTTATTATTCTCTCTCAAAGCAGTCTGTCACTATATTTGGTTAAGAAGAGGACAAGACCTTCCATATTCTGCTGAATTAATCTCAGCTGCAAGAAACATATAAATGTCTGAATGACCAGGGACTTCTCTCCTCCCAAGTGGATTTTATAATTTCAGGATATCCTGCTATCCTTTATAAATGCAAGAAACAAATGACAGGGGACAGCAATTCAGAACAGTGATATCTTTTGCCCACGCTGTACACCTGTGAATGACTCCAAGAACAAGTCATTGGATAATTACATACATAAGCTGAATAAAGTGAAAAATGCGTGAAAGAAACAAGAAAAATATCAGAACTTTGAGGCTTCAAAATTGGAATCAAATTTGTAGTGTTTTGCTGAAATGTGTTATATGTCTATATTAGTGTTTGAGTTTAGATCCGAAACATGGTTTTGAAGCGAACCTCCTTGTTGTCCCCAGTTGAAATGCCTTGATTCACATTGTGGAGTGGTCTCAAGAGTACCTCAATTCAATTTCTCTCAGATGAACCTGCACCAGAAGATTGTCTCACACCTCAGGTACTCCAGCTGCTAATGGGCATTCAGTCCATGGGCCAGACTAGGTCTAGTGTGAGTTAAAGCTCCCTGAAACATGAATAATGGGGATGTTGGGTCCTCAGCACTAATTGATCAGCCCTGTAAATCTAATCCTATTGAACTACATTATCTGCTAATATGGATGCCGATTTATAAGGCATTAAAAGAAAATCAGACAGCCATGGTGTATATTATATATCAAAAAAGTCTCCAGATTTTAAACTGGAGTACTGATGAACTCCAGAAGTAGATAAAGAAAAAACCTAACCATCCACAATCATATGAAGGAAGAATGTCACAAACAATGAGAGAAAATGGGAGAAGAAACAGAAAGAGTATAGAAAAGGAGTGGAAGAGACAAGAACAATTCTCCTAGAGCACCATCATCTCACATCACCAGCCTTATGATATGTGAAGAAAAAAGTGTAAGGAAGATGAACTGTTCTCTGATATTCTTATAATCCTCCTCTGAAATGGTAAGGGGGACACTTTTCATTACCATTTCCCATGCTAAAATATCCCTTTGATCTTTAGTCTACACATTAGATTGGAAAAAAAATCATCAGGAAGAATTTGCATGGTATGATGTGATATTGGTAATTCAATAATACAAATTTTTCTCCTTGAATCAGTAGTACATCAGTGACCTAATTTAATGAAATTAAAGTTTTGTATAAGATTGACACCTTTGGGATGCCAACACAGGTTTTGATAACATTTTAAAAAAATATTACATAATGCAGAGGAGACTGTATTGTAACACATTAATAATACAGTCACAGATGTATTTAACTGCAGTTTTTGACTTTTAAACTAATTCTGGTTTTAAAAGAAAAGATTATAATCCCTCTGTACAATGTGCCATAGACATAATTTGTACTCTGGTGATACAGTGCTCTGGTTCTCTGAAGCAGAGTATAATTTCACATATGCCTGTGCTTTTTCCATCTCTAAAGTGGGATCATTATGCTCTGTGATTCCCACTGAAAGCACTGTACATGCAATTTGTGTAGTCGTATGTGAGAGGACTTTCCTGAAAAGAAGCGCGCTCAACGCCCTTTAATCACGACAGTGCTAAGCTGAGAATGTCAAAAACTACATGTTGCAGTGAGTTCAATATTTAACGATACAAGTTCTTTTAGTTCTCTTGCTATATTATCTGGGCCAAAGCTATGGAAGGTGGAGGGAACAGCTTCCCAAGCTTTTTCAGTTAATAAGTAGTAGATGTAATTCTGTTATTTTAAAGTTGTTGCTATCATCTATTCCTAGTGCCATTTTGTTTTAAAGTACTGGAAACTGAAAGAAAGACCATACTTTATCAGTTTAAACTTTAAGTTGAATTACTCTTCATGAAAAGATTCATTAAATCTCTTTCTATAAAATACCAGGATAATGTAAAGGTGATTAGGATCTTCCTTTGAAAGCTTTGTGTAAGAGTCAAATCCACAGAAACTCATTGCAGACAGAAGGATAACCTTATCTCACCAATAATCTTAAAAATATCAAAGGACAACATATAAAGGAGGAATTTCTTCTTGTGCACAGCAGGTGTTTTTCTAGTATATAATATATCTGCCAATCTTTCCTTGTATTATACCACTCCCAAAAATCAATTCAGCTTTCCTGCTGCTTTAGTACTTTCACCCAGGTTTCCTCAATTATGGTATCTTCTCTAGATCTGAGTGCTTTTGTCAGCTTTACTGTTTTGAATCCTTTTTTCCCCTATCAGGAATTACTATTCTGCAAGCTTTGGTGATTCACTTTAAATTTCCTTTCTTTTCAATTTCATATTGGGTTTGAGTGGCAAAGTTTTGGTAGTAGGGGGGTTACAGGGGTGGCTTCCGTGAGAAGCTGCTAGAAGCTTTCCCCCATGTCTGACAGAGCCAATGCCAGCCGGCTCCAAGATGGACCAGCCACTGGCCAAGGCTGAGCCCATTGCTCATATTATAAGAATATTACATATTTAAGAAGGGGAAAATGTTGCTGTGCAACAGAAATTGCAGCTGGAGAGAGGAGTTAGAATATGTGAGAGCAACAACTCTGCAGACACCAAGGTCAGTGAAGAAGGAGGGGGAGGAGGTGCTCCAGGCACCGGAGCAGAGATTCCCCTGCAGCCCGTGGTGCAGACCATGGTGAGGCAGCTGTGCCCCTGCACCCATGGAGGTTAATGGAGGAGCAGATCTCCACCTGCAGCCCATGGAGGACCCCACGCTGGAGCAGGTGGTTGCACCCAAAGGAGGCTGTAGCCCCGTGGGAAGCCCACACCGGAGCAGGCTCCTGGCAGGACCTGTGGCCCCATGGAGACAGAGTATCCCACACTGTAGCAGGTTTTCTGGCAGGACTTGTGACCCTGTGGGGGACCCACACTGGAGCAGTCTGTTCCTGAAGGGCTTCACCCTGTGGAAGGGACCCACGCTGGAACAGTTTGTGAAGAGCTGCAGCCTGTGGGAAGGAATCACATTGGAAAAGTTCATGGAGGACTGTCTGCTGTGGGAGGGACACCACACTGGAGCAAAGGAATAGTGTGAGGAGTCTTCCTCCTGAGGAGGAAGGAGCGGCAGAAACAACATGTGATGAACGGACTGCAAACCCCATTCCCCGTCCTCCTGCGCGGCGGGGGAGATAGAGAAAATTGGGCATGAAGTTAATCCTGGGAAGAAGGGAGGGGTGGAAAGAAGGTGTTTTAAGATTTATTTTTTGTTTCTCATTATCCTACTCTGATTTGATTGGTAATAAATTAAAATAATTTTTCCTCAGGTTGAGTCGGTTTTGCCCATGACAGTAATTGGTGACTGATCTCTCCCTGTCCTTACCTCAACCCATGAGCCTTTTCTTATATTTTCTTTCCCCTGTCCAGCTGAGGAGGGGAGTGATAGAGAGGCTTTGGTGGGTACCTGGAATCCAGCCAGGGTCAACCCACCACAGCTTTCGAAACTGCTTCTCTTTGTATAAACAACCACTGACAGGCTCTCTTTAAACCATGTCTAAATCACTTGTGAACTAAACTAGTTTTGAAAACTCCTAGGAAAAATATTTCCAGTTTGGTTTGGTACAGTCATGGAAAAAAGCTTTTGCTTTATATTTTCTTTGAGACAGGCTTATACTCAGAGTTATACTGCTTCTAGCATGGACTAAATAGGAACTCCCATTTAAAAGATACTTCCAAATTCTTTGATCCAGGTTAAAAATATTGGAGTGGGAGGGTTCCAATTCCACTTCAAAAGGGAGAACAGGAGTGACAAAAAGTTTCCAGCACCTTGCTTGCCTGTGGCAACATATAAGAAAGAGACCACTGCATACAAAATCGTTCACCTCTAACAGAAAATTAATTTATAGGATCCAACTAAGAAATTTACCTAAATAGATGCTTAACCCATCCCAGCCAGGCAACAACATGTATCTGCTCAATCTTATCATTAAGCATATGTATATGAGTTTCCTTGAACAAGAATCCACTCCTGAAACAATTCTTAAACCTTAGAAATTTTACAGGAGTTGTGTTTGAATTATGACTTGGGAAGGACAGAATTCGTTTTATGGAAATAATGGAGGAGGAAGAGCTCTTGTTCACTGGCAGAATATCTATTTCAGACCTTCAAAGATGTCATTATTTTCAGAAATTTAGGACTGTTAAAATTTATTTTAAAATGTACTCATTCAAATATCTCACACAGTATTATCTAACTTTTCAGGATCATGAATTCTCTTCTGGAGTCTTTTATAAACCCTCTTTAACCTCAATTTTCCATTCAGATGGTGAATATATAGGTGATTCCCCATCACAGGAGTACACATCCATTAAAAAGTATGATGACTCCTGTCCTGTAATGTGACAATCATGACCATTCCTGTCACACAAGTGGATACACAATTGTGGTATCAAGCACTTCTGGACACATAACACAACGTTGGATGATTAAGTATCTCTCAGGGAAAAGTACAGCAAGCAATGGTTGGTGAGAACAATTTATGTGGGTAGTAATCCATTCCATGGCCACATCTAGGAAGAGAAATAATGCTCTGTCATGCTGGGTCCATTACAAAGGCTGTAATTAGCTCTGACACTACTCCTTTCCCCAATTTCCTCAGTCTTTTCAGTTAAATCAACGTTTTCTCTTTCCTTGTGTTGTATGGGAAAAATAGTAAATAGATGTTATCATCTGCTAAAATGTATTTATAAAAATGAAACTAAATTTTTTTTTAAAAAGTTGAAAGGCTATGATTTTGATAATAAAATATTAGCATTATATGAAACACAGCCAGGGAAGCACATAAACATTTTCAACATCATAAGGTAGAAGCCAGATCTCTACCTCTCACTGAAATCACATGCTGGTTAACTTCTGTTTGTCCTTTGAAAATCTCTCATAATTCCTTATGACAGAAAGTTTCCAATTGCTCCCAGCAGTCCCTAGAACCCTAAACAGCCTTTGCTTCAATATATCTACAATTTACAGCAGGACTCCTGAGCACCATATCCAAAGCAGTAACACTGAACATTAGTGCACAGCATATTCCTTGTTGCACTATTTTCGCTAAACATGCATTGTATACTATTACTCATTTCTGTTAGAATTTTAAAACAATATTTTAGCACGAAAACATTCATTACTTCAATGACAGATGAATTTATAGGTTGTACAACTATGTAACTTAGTAATTTCCAAGATTTCAAAGTCTCCTCACAAAGCAACTGCAGTTTGCTACACTGATCATGAGGAGATGGATAACAACAAAATTGAAGAACAAAATTTTGAACAGTTTGTAAAATAACAGCATTTACTTTAAATTCACAACATAATAATTTTGAACTATAATGACTATAACCTAAATTCATAACGCTCTACTGTGGCAAGAGAAACAAAGTTAGTGTAAATCTAGGTGTTCGTTATATTTTCTTCTATTTCTGAGTTTCTTCCCAATAATTTTTTTCTGTTTCTAAAACAGATCTTTTATTTATGTATTTACTATTTTAAACTTTCATAGATGCAAACTCTTCCTATTCCATTCTTAATTCTATTTACAGAAAGAAGTTTTCATAACCACTTATTCACTGCGCTGTCACTAGTTCTACCAATTTGCAACTCTAATAATCAGTGGATCAGCATTTCCTTTGTACCTATTTAACACCCATTACCCTTTCTATTTTAAAAAGATTCTTAATCACAAGGGGTTCATCATCAGACTTTCTTGTAAGCCTGGTCTATGTACAACGCTAGAAGCCAGGAACCTCTTAAGAAGTCGCATAAAAGGGTAAGTTAGGCTTTGAACTTGCAGGGGGGGTATAATCAGCTTCCTACAGTGATTTACCCTGTTCACACCGTTATTTCCCAATACCTCCTGTTAATTCAAATGCACAGCCTTCTTTTCAATCCTAGGTACAATCTCAAATCCTCCTAGTTTCAACTTGGTCTCTGAACTTTCTGTTTCTAGCTCAACAAAATGGAGATAATTTTACCATATACATATAATGCAGTGTAACTTTTACATATAAGTGTTAATGTTTATAAAACATAAGCTATGAAGAAAAACAGCAATTACAAAATGTGCTATGAGAACCCGACAACATCGTGATGATACAAGGTAAACCAAGCTGCTTTGAACTGACATAATCTTTACCATTCACTTTGGATACCCCCTTTTCTAACAATCCTACAAATGCCAGAAGAGATAAATTCTGAATAAATGAACTTCATGGAAGAGAGTCTGATTTGAAACTTTTTTAGAGGGTCCATCTGTCCACATTATACCTGCAACCTCTTTTCCTCAGTGATTGCCAAAAGAAAATTTGTAACTCATTTGTTCATTTCTTAGTGAAAACACAAAACTGGGGGCACAGGCATGCACTCTGTTTTATCTCTGGACAGCTAACAGAGCTGCAAGAAGTTTTAAGTGGGACAGAGAAGGTATTATGATAATGCTTTTCCATGGAATGGGATGACTGAGCCATGCTTAGACAACAATATTTTAACATTAATGAGAGAGTCATATCTCTCCACTTTGCCTATTCAGAGCTTGTGCATAGTTTCTAATTTTTTAATTGTATATGTTGTCTATCCATGGACCTTGGAAGCTTGCTGAGTTTTTCTGATTCTTTAAGCTGACACAGGAGAAGATAGTATTCCTCCCTACAAATCATGCCTCGAAGCAGTAAGCATTAGTGGACAGATATTCTCTGCGTTTAGACAGTGGTTAGTGAAATGTAGTCCCTTGTTCCTTCTGCCTATGCATTACAGTAAATATGATTAAATAATAACATAAATTAATATATATTGAAAATGTACTTTTCTTGTACCATGTTATGGTGTAATTAATATATTAAAAATGCACCACTGACCCAATCAGTAAAGATGGCAGTGCAGCACACTGCCTGGACTTTTACACATTATTTGAAAGAGTATAATGAGATATAACTAAAAGTCATTTGCCTATAGAAAATATTTTTTCAAGCTCCTAGTCAAATGAAGTTAATGACTATATATGCAGCATAGGATGCTGTAGCCTCTCAAACATCAAATGCTAGGAATGTTGTGGGCTGAGTTTATGTCTCTTAACACCTGACTCAACCTATTATGATATTTGAGGTGAATATGAATGACACAAACAGTTGCACTTACTATATTTCCTACAAATTTAGTGCTTACGAAAGGTGGTAAATTCTCTGGTTGGCAGAAACTAGATAATGTAAGTTTCCTTACCGATGACCAAGGTAATTTTTCTGCCTCAGAAGGTAATTCACATCTCTGTGCCTTTTCAATCTGTGGTTTCTTTGACCAACAAAAGCTTTAACTCTAATATAGATAACTCCTAGAGAACTGAAATAAGATTCTAGGAAGTTCCTATAGAGCTTTGTACATCCTTCAGACTAGAACACCATCAGTCACATGATGTAATTGAATTGGTAGCTTATGTTTGAAGAACACTGATTTTCAGGCATCACCTCACAGATACTGGGAGATAAAGTCTAGAGTTGATTCTTATCTCAGCCCAATAGTGGTGTTTCATCAGTGGAGATATATCTAATTACACTGTAAGCATGGAATGCGTGGTGCTGAAATCTAGAAAAAAAAATAAATCTAAGCACCCTAGATCTTCAACAACAAAATAACATTTTTTTGACTTCCAAAACAAAACATCTCTTAAAGCTTCTGTATGTCTATCCTCTGTCTGTCTCTTTCTTCTCATCTCTTTGAGATTCACTTACTTCCGCATTGTAGTCCAGACATCTTCCTCTACTGTCAGGAATAAGAGAGGAGAAGAAAGCCACAACACTGTCTTCTTGTGCATCCTTTCTCTGGGGTGCCACCAGCTCTCAGAAGGAGTAAGAAATCTCTGCAGCCCAGGATTTCTGTTTATACATTAACTGAACTGGAGGAAGTTAAGGAAAATTTCATAGATTCCCTTTGCCCATGGCTCTATCTGAATATCTACAGACTAAGCTATTTCTTTAAGTGACATCAGTGGTAGGTCACAAAAACTGAAAACAAAAAGCAGTTAGGAACATAAGTGCTTTTGAAGGACCAAATCTTGACCTGTCTACCACAGTTTTATTCTACTACAAATTAAAGATAATGTATAGGAGACTGCATAAACCTTTTACAAAGACTAATTGCTTAAGCTTGCACAACTATTTGAACATGAGAGGGCAAGGGAAGTGCTGAGTACTAGAACGACTGACAACATTAACTGAAGTCAAAAGTTAGAAATCATTGTGTGCTTTCAACTCTTTTTGCAATATAGTCTTTATCAATAGTCTGAGTTCTGTCTTGCAGGTTGACCTTTTACTTTGATTGTTGCCTCAGCTCTGAATTTCACACATTCCTGGATGATGTCTGTGACTTATGAAGGATATAAGATGTCCTAAAAGCTGTGAAATCAAATGCTATAAAACTGAGTGTTGGCATTTTTCAAATGTGCAAGAACTGTAACTGTTAGAGTTCTTCCATTGCTGAGAATTAGCATAGCTGGGTGACACACCAGGCTAAACTAATGAAAAATGCAACAGAAAAAAGTCTGGTTTACAGCTGACCTTTCTAATTGGTACAAAAGGCCATTTGTGTACCATTTTATCAAACAGAACTAACTTAAAATGCTAGGAGATCAGTCTCTCTCCAGCTTGTACTCAAGAGGTCAGATAAGCCAGGTAGTCTGACTTATTTGCAGCAAAAGTTAAATGACTGTCTTGAAAAAGTAAATTACAGGAGAACTTATGTTAGAGGAAAACCATTGCATCACAACATCATTAAGAGTAGTGTTATTTGCTTTCAGACTGCCCTCAGAAAAAGGAGTCAGTTCCTCTTTCTTGATACCACGATGCCAATCCATTTCTTTATGCAGAAAAATTAACAGGAAGTTATTCTGTCAGTCTGGCTCTACAGGTTATCTTGCAAAATTCAGGGGAGTGGAAATAAGCCTTTCTTTTAAATAAGACATGAACTTACAAATTCAAACTGGAAATACATATGTAATAATTTACATTTAATAATAGTGGTGTTTAGAGTAGCTGTGTGGAAAAAGCAGACATGATTTTACAGTGTTTTTTGGATATAGGGTATCTATAACTAAAATTTAGCATGACAGTGTCTGTGACAATATTAACCTCTGAATGTATTTGAGTTTCTTCACATCTGAGTATTTTTTATTTTCCAGTGTGCATCAGTATGATGTCTATCCATATAAAATGAAAGTACTGGAACAATTGCTAATAACAATCTGATATAACACTGTCTCATTCTAATGTCTGAATGTTTTACAGATATAGTTGTTCGCTGCTGGGTGGAATGAGTGGTGCTTCAGTTTCTAACATACGCTGTACTCTTCTGACAGAAAGACTTCTACCCCACTGATTCAGTAGCAAGGATGGTGATTTGAAAGATCTATCAGCAATTTTGCCATAAAGTTTCAAGGCTATGTCTACACAGCAGAATGAGGAGATCATGGAAGTAGAATTAGACGTATTTAATTTAGCTTTAATCTAATTAGCACTGTTACCACCTGCAGTGAAAACATGGCAAGATGTTTAATCCTGACTGCTAATCCTTCAGGGAAAGCAGGGTTTTTATTCAGTTTACTGGCATGTATTGACATTGCTGCTTGTTCTATCTTCATGAAAACTACCTTAGTTGTGCCTTTTCTACAACCATTATCTCTTTATTTTACTTTATAGGCATGCCCTCTGTGTATCCATAGAAACAAGTACAGAATGAACTGTGATGCCTTGTGGTCACACATTTGTTTTGAAGTTACCACATAATGGAAGTGAGAGTGCCTTAAAAAAAAAGAAAGAATGGAAAAAATAAGACAGAGGGCTACTGCAGCCAGAGGAAAGAATATGTTTTAACCCTTCATGTTTACTTCCTTCAGTCACAACAAACATAGTTACCAAATCCATATTGGCTGCAATATTAATGCAGAAATTTCTTCCTTTGATATCAATACTCCTATAAGTGAAATGCAAGTTGAAGCTAGTAAGCATGATTGAATATTCCAACAGCTCAGTTAATAGGTTGAGGAATGAAGTTAAACATCCTGCTTGTGGGTACAGAGTGATTTGCTAATGACAGTAGGTGCTTGGAGTTTTCCCAGGCTTCTAGGTTCAGTTGGCCAAACTAGGACAACTCTACCAAAATCTGTGGTGCTCTTGAAAAGTCATGGCTTTTCACTCACTATAACACAAATAGGCATAATTAGAATCATAGATTTAATTTTGGGATGCTCAGATGGTGTGAGACATGACTTGAAAAAACAGGTCCTGAAAGAAACAGGCCTGCGAGAAACAGACAGAGAAAAAACATTTGAGAAAGAGATAAAGGATAGCTGGGGTAGTGGAGGCCCTCCGAGGTAAGGAATGTCTCAAACACTTTCAAGTAATGAAACTATAGTCATGGGGTGGATGGTGTGGAGGTCGAAGCTGATAAGGCTGCCTGAATAACACAGGAGGCAGCTGGAGGGGGGAGCCCTGTGGAGACAGGACAGTTCTGCTCTGGTGCACCTGGTCAAATTTCAAGGGCCATCTGTCTGGTGAATGACCTTTGCTTCATTATCCATGAAATGCATATTAAAGTTAATGCCCCTCAATATGCTAATGAAGACTAACAAGATCATGCTAATTACATCATCCCATGAAAAACCTTACCCCTCCCCGTACATGGGATATGTAGGTATGTGGGTCGACCTAGGGGATGGACCCAAGGAAAGTGGGTATAAATCGAGGGGGGGCAAGGAGGGAGTGAGAGAGAGTGAAGTGAAGTGAAGTGAAGTGAAGTGAAGTGAAGTGAAGTGAAGTGAAGTGAAGTGAAGTGAAGTGAAGTGAAGAAGACAGATGCCTCCTGGAACCCTCACTGGCAGGATCAATGCAGAAACCCAGACTGGTGATCTCTATTTCTCTATTCTCTCTATCTCCCTCCTTTCCTTTTTCCCCTTTTCCCTTATTACCATTAAGCAATGCAAGGCATACTGTATCGCTTGCCATAACTTGTTATATACTTAGCCAGTTATCATATATCCAGTTGTGGGAAATTAATAAATGTCTGTGTCTGGACTTTGAGACTTGTCTCACCGTTGTCCACTCCGTTGGGGACTTATGAATCTAAGTTACTTGTCTCCCTCATCTGAGAGGGATGTGACAGATGGCAGAAGGCAAACTGGAATCACATTGTCTGCTTCTGAACTGCTTATGCTTTAATATTAGATATTTATTGAAAAAAGAAAAAGTAACCCCGTAGTACTGACTAGGACCTCATTTCTCTCAATTTCTGTTATATGCCTGATCAAAGGTAGGGGCAATTCCCCTACTAATTATTCCTGGTCCAGAGCAACAGACTCTTTCACTTTTGTATTGCTGGCAGCAAAGTTCTTCACTTCTGAAAAGGAGGTGAAAATTGCTCTCAGAAAGCCTCTGAGAGACTTGAGACTTGAGTACTTAAAGACTAACAGGGCCTGGAGCCCAAAAGTTATTTGAGACCTGCACCATAAATTACCCTAGAATCATGAGAACTTGATAGAATCTGAGGTTATGTAGCATTTTTATTTTACAGGTGCAAAAACTAAAAATACAAATGTCATCTGTGCTAGCCAAATGAATTATACAACTATTAGTCAAAGGAGAACAATTTCTTTGTTAACTGATTCCATTTTCTGACATGCTTTGTAAAGCCTTTTTAAGAGATTCAGAACTGGAAGGCAGTTCCCTGGAGTTGAGGTCCCCCCACAACTAAATAGCTTTCACATCAAAGAATATTTTTCTCTTGAAACTCCTACCTGTGACTGAATTTCCAACACAATAGCTTTTAATGTGTTGAAGAGTCAGACCATGGTGTGAATGTTCATCTCGTGTCTGAACCAGATGACTGGTTTCATGAGGATCATAATCTTCAGCACAGTGGCAGATGCTTTAATGCAGACAAAGATCTCCATGAAACCACTTAACAGCTACAGAAGCTGGTAAAACAGCTGAATTCTTTGATGCACATGCTTCTCCTCATTGCAAAAAAAAAAAAAAGAAAAAAAAGGAGTTCTTGCTTTACTCAAGGTCATGCAATCCTGAAAAGTTAATACTCAAAAATATGTTGTTGTGTGACAAATCAGGATGTGATACAAATCAAATGCCTCCAAAATCAAAATATAAAATATTGGATTTGTATGCAGAGTCAGTAATAAATTTTTTTTTTTTTGTGTTGGATACTGAAGAAAAGGGTGCAAAAAGGCAGGAAGTCCTACTGATGCACAACTATGCTTGAATTCTATTCTCTGCGGTATGTAACCTCTGTATTAAATTGACATTCATTCAGGGGTAGAAAAGTAATAAATGGTATATTGTTGTCAGAAACATGTATAGTTTTCTATTTGATTTTATTTTTTAAATTTGATTTGTGAAATCCTGACTTTGTTAATATTCACTTAGAACATTTTATGTGTGAACTATGCAAACATGGAATATCATAATCAATGACAAATCAGTTTGAAATGTTATCATTTATGAGATAGAGGATTTTAACTGCAACTGATATAAACCATAGTTGATTATAAACATTTATTAACCGTTTTTCTTCTGAGCTACTTAAAATGTAAAATCAAAAGTTAATTAGTATCTTCTTTTATATAATGAGCAAATTCCTTTAGAATCTCACTTTTCTTTTGTACCTACGCTACCATTCCTTTTTAAAGGTGTCAAAGAGATGAATAACTGTTTTAAAATATGTTAATATTCATAATCTTTTAATTTCTCAAACAGCAATAAAAGTCATGTCACAGTGGTATTTGTGGGAAGGGGACCTCTGGCAGAGATTTCTGATAATGCAAATGAACATGGAATATCTTCACTGGGATTGAATCTGCATTGTGATTGTAAGGAAAGCAGAATAAGAGTAGTTTGTGTTGCAGCTGTAAGAAGCTTGCTTGAGTCCTCCAACATTTTGCAGAGCATAAAATCTTTGCAGAAATTTCTGTAACTCAGATCGCTACCCTTAAATGTATTTTCTGCATGTAATATAATACTATGTCTCCCAGCATAATCTAAAACAGTGTTTATGCCAAGGTATCATTTATGTGTTTCTTGTGTTCCAGCAATTGGATTTATGCTAGACTGGAATTTGCAGTACTGGAAGAAGGGAGTGATTCATTGCTAAGGTGTTTCTATGGTAAGGTTTTTCACTGCTGTAATTGTTCAACTCTACCGGTGATAGCTATGGCAGCATCATTTGTGCAGAGAGAATATCATGCAACTTCTGATGTTTTAAGGAATGTTAATTTTTTTATTGCTAAAAGCAGTCCTATACAGCACAATACTTATATATGGCATTAATTACACTGTTACTATTAAAGGCTAATTCACACATAGTGAGAGTATCTGTAATAAATGTTGAAAACAGAAAAAAATAGATATTATGGAGTGACTTAGTAAACAAAAATTTGAAGTTGTATAAGTAAAAGTTATAAGTAGAAGACACAAAAAGTGGTTGACATGTCTTTAAGAAAGTCTATAGTATATATAATTGTAACTAAGATTTTGTAACATTTGTCCATTTTATCTAAGGATCACCTTTATGTCACGTGGTGCAGTTATGCCCCAAACATGCAAGCCAATCTATTTTACACAGGACTGCATAAATCTCAAATTTTAGGGAAGACAAAAGAAAACATCGTTTTTGTGAAGCCCCTTTAGCACTCTATTTGTTATTTATCAAATATCTTTCTATATACATAGCTAAGCTATGATGCTGATGTGATACAATAAGATGCAGGGAGCACTAGAACTATGAATTCATCTAAGAATCGCCAGCATAAATCATACAGGATCACAAACGTACATTAATCACTCCTTCCTCATACGTCACCACCTGCCAGGGGACGGCGGTAATGTGCCCTCTCTCATTCTTAAACAGTTGCAGGCAATGCCTGAAATAGTAGTGTGTCCTATTTTATGAAGGTTAAGTATCCTGGAGAAAAGGCATCATTCTCTTACTACCCAAGCTATTAAAAAGTCTCATCTCCCATTCATCATCATTTGAACAAATACATTGCTCTGTAGTCACTGTGCACTCTTGCCTGCCAGGGAGTGCAATCCTCTGAAGAGCACAGCCTGAAGCACGTTCTTACCAACTGTCATATTGCAAAAGCAGTTTTTCCAAATGTATGCCAGAGACCCTGTGAGAAAGCCCCAAAACATACCAGCCAATATAATGACAAGAAAAGAAAATTCCTTCCCACTGTCCCAGAAGAAATTAGCACAATGTTCACAGTGGCTCTCTGGATTCACAGCTGTGCTCTGACCTATGAATGAAAACTAGTGATTTCTCAGTAAAAGAGTTGTGGCTGATGAGGCAATATCATACACTCTTTCTTTTCTGAGATACGAAGAAGAACGGGTGATCTGTTTGACTCATTTTTGATGTGTCTTATGAAGTAATGGGAAAAAATCAGAACTCTCTTCCTCCAGACAGATAAAGCGATACTCCTTTTTAGTTTATGTGAGATGTCTACTTGAAATGGAAACTTTTTGCTTCTAAGACCTGTCCTGTGGCCAAGAGACACTGACAACAGGCTGTGCCTCCTTACCTGAAACAGTACAGGGTAGAAGAGACACATATCATTATTTTCTTTTGCTACTCTGGTAATGTTTCCAAAATTAAGAATTTTGAAATATTATGAGTGGCAAACAGAAAGGAGGAGAAAAGTGAAAAGTAGTTATTACACTCCATCACATTCATCAGCAAAATAAAAGACCTTTTTTTTCCCCAGAAAAGGCTTTCAATTAAAAAAGCTGATCTTTTCAAAGCTAACTTTTACTATTATTATCCTATTATTTTCACTATGACACTTCTAATACTGCAAATATTTCACACTGACAAGATGGTCTGTCTTGTGACAGATACTAGAAAAAAGATTAGTTTAATTTTCTTCTGAGTTGAGTTTTATGCAGGACTTGAAATGCATGAGATTTTTGTTCGGAACTAGCATTTACTAAAGACTAGCTAGGTCTCCCATGCGTTAGATTTAGGTCAAAGTTTGTACTTCATTTATTCATAGTCTCTCACTCCCACCGAAGAAGCCAATTGCTGCTGAAAGGACAAACAGTGAAGACATTCTCCCTCTAAAACCTAAACAAAATGTAAGGCAGGTGGATGTGAACATTATTTATGATTCTATAGATTGACCTATTACTGAAGTGTAATGTACTGGTGTGGTGGTTTGACCTTGGCTAAATGCCAGGTACCCACCAAGTCGCTCTATCACTTCCCCCCCCTTCCCCTTTTTTTCTCAACAGGGCAAAGAGGGGAAAGAAAATAAGATAGGAAAAAAACCCCCAACCCTTGTGGGTAAAACAACAGCAGTTTTAATATAAGCAAAGCGAAGCAAAGGTCCGCGCGTGGAAGCAAAAAAAAAGAAAACAGATTTATTCTCTACTTCCCATGAACAGGCGATGTCGGGCCTTCTCAGGAAGCAGGGCTCCAATACGTGTAGTGGTTGCCTCGGAGGACCAAGGGTGACCCCACCCCCTTCCTCCTTTCTCCCAGCTTTATACTGAGCAGACATCATATGGTCTGGAATATCCCTTTGGTCAGTTCGGGTCAGCTGTCCTGGTTGTGTCCCCTCCCAAGATCTTGCCCACCCCGTCCCACTGTGGGGGGGAAATGTCAGAAAGAGCCTTGGTGCTGTGTAAGCACTACTCAGCAGTAGCCACACCACCAGTGTGCTATCAACACCCTGCCAGCTCCCAACATAAAACACAGCACCATGAGGGCTGCTATAGGGGAAAACCAATTCTGGCTCATCCAGACCCCGTACAACTGGATATTTCATATTTCACTACTGTTGCAACAGATCAGAGAATCAGGCTCTCAATATTTATTCCAGTTAGCTGCATGGGTCTGGCTGGGAAAGAGTTAGTTTTCCTCATAGCAACCTGTATGGTGCTGTGTTTTGAATTTGTGACCTAAGGAGTGTTAATACATCAGTGTTTTAGCTATTGCTGAACAGTGCTTGCACAGCATCAAGGTTTTCTCTGTTTCTCACTCTGAGTAGGCTGGGACTGGGCGGGAAGTTAGGAGGGGACACAGTCAGAACTCCTGACCTGAACTGGCCAAAGGGATATCCCATATTGTATGAGATTATGTTCAGCAATGAAAACTGGGAGGTCGTCTTTCTAAAGTAGCTGCTGCTTGGAGACTGGCTGGGCATTGGTTTGCTGCAGGTAAATGATTGTTTTTGCACATTTTTTTTTCTTTGTTTCCTTCACCTGTTAAACTGTTTTTTTCTCAACCCACCAGTTTTCTTGCTTTTGCCCTTCCAATTGCTCCCCATTCTGCTGGAGGTGGGTGAGTGAGTGACTGGGCCAGCTTACCCTGCTGGCCGGGTCAACCCACCCCACTGAGCAACTGACAAAATCCAAATGATCCTGGGAGCTACTGTAGCAGGAACTGCAATAGAGTCACTCTGGAGGAGTTTGCATTTGGTGTGCTGTTCAAGGACAAATGATGTGGCCGGAAGACTGGAAAATCTGGACTTTGCAAGGGACATTAACTTCCTGCCATTCTTCCACATTTTTGCTAACAACAAACATTTG
This sequence comes from Strix uralensis, assembly GCF_047716275.1. Classification (NCBI taxonomy): domain Eukaryota; kingdom Metazoa; phylum Chordata; class Aves; order Strigiformes; family Strigidae; genus Strix; species Strix uralensis. The sequence continues at coordinate 30,089,301 of NC_133974.1, forward strand.
TCAGAGTGAGTTCACTAGCAGGTCAGGATCTGTGTGAAAACCAGGCTGCAACACATTTAATCAAGAAATCAAGAGCAGAAATCCTCCATATCCTTAAAGACTTTCTTACTTAATTTTTGACACTGTTCTTGCTGACCCACAGACCACAGCAGACTCCTTGCCTGGGTTCTGTGATGGCAGATACAGAAAACACTCCCCTGGAGTCAGTACAAACCCCAGTAGCATGTCCTCAGAGCTATGAATATGCCCTTGCAGTTGACACAAAGGAAGGCTGAACAGCACACCAAAATATGCAGAGACTTCTTGGTCTGGCCTAGTGTAGTCCTTGAAATCCAGGAACAAAAAGGACTGCAGGGGAGGCAGACTGCATGCTATTAAGGGAATCATCTAAGATGGGGAACATGTATCATTATCAAGCCATTTATCAACCCTTAGCTTTGCTTAACATCAGTGATCTCAGAATAATTGTAAGTGTCCTTGTACAAAGGAATACAGGAGGGTGAAACCCAAGAGTATGGACTAAAGCACACCAGGGACTTGACTCTGTGGGGCATTTTGTGATACTTATAGATCCTAACTTTGAGAGGAGGCAGTGTTGCTTCACATGTTATTTGTAAGAGTATTTCAGAGCATTCAGAATTAGAAAATTACTTCCACTATTGGCAAAACATGGTCAGGCAGAGTTTTGTATTGGACTTGCTGATCTACACTAGATGCTAGGCATGTCTAGTGTTTAGGACCAACAGCATCCAAAGCAATTCAGTATTGTCTCAAGATATATAAACAGGCTAACCAGCAAATTACAGTGACTTTCAGGGAGAAACATACAAGAATGCTGTACTTGGTGCAATTATATAAGATAGGAATGTAAGAACACTTATACTAGATCAGACCAATGCGCATGTGTACCATTATCCAATCTCTGACAATGGACAAAACTGACATCTCACAAAAGAGAACAGTTATAACGCAGCATTACATGACATTCAGCTTCTTGTGACCTGTAGCAAAGGACATTTTGAATCAGATGTGTGCCACAGTCCTTAATACATATTTTTTCTCCATGAACCTGCCTGATCCCCTTCTAAACCCATGTCAACTTTGAACATATACATTGTGTGGCACTGTTCCACTGCTTAAGTATCTACCTCTGTTCTGTTTGAATTTCTGTCTCCTTTTTTCATGTGATGCATACAAGTTCTTCTATTAAAAGATGAACAATTATTGTCTATTTGCTTTTCTCATGTCGCTCCTGATGTTGCAGACATCTTTCATAACACTCTTTGAACATCTCTTTTCCACACTAGAAAATCTCAAGCTAATCTGTTGAATGGAGACATTCCATTTCTTTGATCATCCTTCTTGCTTTTTTCATTTAACTTCATCACTCTTGTTTTTGAGATGAGAGAATAAAATGACAAAAATAATGTGGGGTAATGAGCCCTATCAATTAATATTTGTGCATCATGTTTTTTTTTTTTTCCCCCTCTCCTTGCCTAAGGATTTACTCTTTGCTTTCTTAATTGCTACTGAGCACAGAGCTGGTGTATTTCATAGATTATTCAAAAACTGTTTTAGAGAATATTAGAATTTATAAAGTTCCAAAACCTTTCCTGAGAGGTAGCTGCTGATTCAGAGCCAACCCTTTTGCAAAGATAGGATCTTCCCCCTTTTAAATGTGTTTTACTTCTCAGTTTATATTAACTTCCTTTATATTGAATTTCCATCCACATTTATTTATCACTCAGTCATTCAGTATTGTGAGAATTCTCATACAATTCTTCACAGGTTGATCTTCTGGATCAGCCTTTGCTCATAAGGTAATACGAGCAAAATATTATAGTGGACCTTGAGCAGGGTCAGAACCCAACTTGCAGCTGGGAATACTGTAAGGATGGTATACTTACTATGAGCTTTGGGAAAGACAGCAAAACTTCTGTAACTAGTGAATCACATGCCCTAATTCTTTCTCCTAAGTGGAGTGAAACTTTTTTTAATATTTCATATTCTAGAATATAAGGGAGAACAGGTAAACAATATCAATGCACCAGACACATGCTTATGCCTGGTTAAAAGACTTGTCTTATAATGCAATTCCAACTTTCCCTTTTAATTTCAGGTCATCTTTTATGTCTGTATTTCAGTTATTGTTTAAAAGTGATTCCGCAAACATTAAAATGCATATCCAGTTAAAAATAACGAATTAAAGAAAGTTAAGAAAGGCCACATTCTGTATAACTAAAGCAGTGAAAATGACTTGCTTATTATGTCACACCCTGCTGCCTTTAAACCATTAAAATGCCGATTTTAGAAAGCTGTTAATTATATTCTAAGATGCTCTGAAGTAAAATAATATTAAGCCTGTTTCTAAATGTGTTTCCATTCAAGGCATCTTAAGTCAATTTATTTCAAAGAGCTGTTGCGCAGAGATGAGAAGGATACAAACACATCCTAATTGTAAAGGGCCATCTGGAATATAAAGGAAAATGTTATTACGAGTTAAGGTTGAAAACAGTGATAAGAAAACATGACATTCACCTGGAATTTTGCAGATTTACATTTTCATCTATCATGTCAATTTTTCTAGAAATCATCTAATAGAGCTACTAAGTCAGACAAAATTGATAAAATCTAAACTAGACTTTCTGCTGTCTAGTCTCCAAGTGTCAGTAGCAATACATTCAGTGTTACGAATGTCCTGAAGGCACAAGTGTCTCCTGTTCTGATGACTGTGATATGTCTCATTTCTCAGGAAGAGCAGTTGCCATTGAAAATTACATTTTAAAACTGGCAAACCTCTAGAAAGCAGAGAGTCAAAACCATCAAAAAACAGATGACTGCGAAACAGTCATCTGCATTTTGAATTAATGATTCTGATAGTACAATGCTCATTATTGTTCAATTTCTGATGAGTCCTGTTGTATATATGCAGAAGATATGATAGGATTAGAATGTGCTAAGAACCATGGTATGGGAAAAATCCTTGCTCTTCCACAGATTTTCTGACCTTGGGCAAATCTCTTGGATGTTTTGACTGAAGAACATACTTAAGATAGCAATAGTTTCATTACAACATACCACCTACAAAGCAGAAACACTATTTTATTGTCTTTCGTCACTGAAAGGTTTTTGTTTGGAAAGGAAAGCTGAAAATTGCTGAATGCAAAATTACCTATTTTATTCTGAATTAAGGGAATGATGGCTCATAAATGAAAGGTTTCAGAAACAAAACCAAAAATATCATAGCATTCCTAAAGTTACCTAAGGTAAACTTGTTAAAGATATTTACATACAAATGGATGTGTGACTTCCTTTGCATTAGCATGCTGAAAACAACTTCAGTGCTAGCCAGACGACTCAAACTAACCAAACATCATTGGTGTAATAAGGGATTCAGGACATTCTCTACAAGCCTGACTGAGCCCTTAGTACATTCCCAGAAAACTGTATTCTCTTCAGTGAAGTTCATACACAAGATGTCTAGCTTTGATGTGTCTACTTATGTTCCACCACCTTTAACTGCTGTTTTAGAAGAAATGTATTTTTTTCCTAAAAGAATAGGGATTTGCGGAGTTATGAGCATATTTTTTTAAAAATAAGCTTATATAGAACAACATAATTCTGCTTACAAACAATCAAAAGAAGCTCCCAATAATCTGAGACTTTTAACTCCAAGACACCGCTGATATCTAATACAGCACAGAAGGAACAAAAGTAACAATAACTAGTAGACAAGTATCACTATCACAAGCTGATATACGAACTTATCAAAAACCAAAGCAGATAAACCTAGGTATACATAGTGATGTGCTGGATGTAACACCATAGGAAAAGTTTCCCTTCCACTGCATTTTTGAATAGCTGTCAATCATTTAAAAAACCCCAAAACAGTAGCTTTTTGAAAAATGTCATAAATCCTGAATGCAGATGATAGTGAAACCTCTATAAAAATAACTTGCAAATAAAGATTGACAGTAAGTGAAAGAAAAAAGCTCACCCTCTGAAAGAATACTGGAATTCATCTTTCAAAAGTTATAGTTGGGGAAATTCAAGGTAAAAATGCTCCTGGAAGCAGTTGGCTTAACAAGTCTGTTTCAGACTCTCAAAACTGAAATTGAAATAGATCTGAGAGATTGTAAAGTCAACTAAAATCATTTCAGTGGCTTATGGAAATGTTAGACTTCTTATATTTACTTTACTCCAGGTTCTGTTGAACCTACATGAAAACTATTGGCGCCATATGCATTTAATTCCTTTTGAGAAAACCATGAGATTGTACATGTCATAATAGCAAATCCCACTTGTAATAGCCTTTTAGCATTGTTAAATATTATTCTTTTATGCCTGTTTTCTTTCTCATTTTCCATAGTTAAAACAAAACATCTACCCCGTCCCAATCTGAAGTAATGTATCAATGAAATTAATATTATATGCTAATGATCCCTCAAGCAGTGCCATGTGAAACCACTGAGGATTAGGTCCTATTATAACAGGTATTTAACACACTGAAGGAGTCAGATCTGGCAATATAATATTTGAACACCATGGTAACGGATCTGTTCATGCGGTTGCTCAAATGCTATGGAGATGACACCGACACAAACAGAAAGCCTAAAGATGTCATTAGCTTGGTAGCTTTTATAGTTCCTGTGCTCCTTTCTCTGTAGGCTGGAAAGATGAGTGGGCTCATATCTCACTGCTGCCCCACTCCTCAAATTTGTCTGTAAGCAGGAGTGACAAACCTCCCCCACATATTCCTTAATGCTGAGAATTTTTTGTATATGCTAGGGGTTCTCCATGCCCCAAAAGCCTGAGAACAAGGTTTGTACACTAGACCACAGTTTACTAAGATTATTTCATTATGCTTAAACACTTGAAAAGTGAAACAACTGTCTGGTAATTTCATTGTAGGTACAATTGGGGAATCAACCATTTTAGCAAATGAAACTCTTCCCAGTGTCTTACGAATGTTTTGTGTATTTGCAATTTGTATCAGAGTGTAACTGGCTGCTTCTAGCTTTGGTACCCACAGCAGTAGGCTTAAGTACTAGGCAGCACAATTGAGAGCCTTCATCAGTCAGGTTTCAGAATTGCTTTATGACAATTTGCAATGTTTATGATTCTGGCAACTGTCTGTAATGTAAACTCTGTGGTCATCTGGATAAAATAATGCTCTTATACTAATATGATAAATCAAAACTACTATATAGAATTTATTACATATATTATGATGCCCTTGGTTTAGCATTATCTTAATGTACTCTGCTGCAATAAGGCTTTGTACATTTGCAGTAATATACTGCAATTTTTATACAGTTACATAAAAGCTTTATTGAAATAACACTGTACAACATTTTTACGCATTTCTTAAAATAGCAGAGAAATAATGTAACCCAAAAAATCACAGGCTATTTAATAATGCATGAGATGTAAAAATTATGCCACTTTTGTATTGTAAATTGTCCTTTTTTTCTTCTTCTTAGTGTCTCAGATGTTCTCTTCAAGACTGTGTTACTTCATCCTCCTTCACTGATCTAAATGCAAAGAAGTATCATTTTACAGTGCACTACTGTTGTATTTTTCCTACTAATCTATAATGTATTATAAGAAGTGGATAAAGAATAAAGGAGTTCCTTTTGCCCCTGCCTCCCCATTTTGTTTGCTTCATTTGCATACATTCAGAAAAAGCTAAAGCAACCATCACATCTTGCTGAATGCTATTTCAGACCTTATAAAATCAAGGCAGAGATTCAGGGGTCATGATAATCTTATACATAATTTTATTGTCTTTTGGACACCCTTAGATGTGAAAAACTATGTTCACAAAAACTAAAGATTTTATCTGCCAGTCTAGAAGGTCTGTTTTGCAGTTAATAAAGATATTACAGAAGTCAGTGCTCCTACAGTTTACCAGAAAAGAATACCCTTGCCTCTTCAACTCCTGAAGTAGGCAGGCATTGTCTTAAGTGTACAACACATTTCTGTCACGAGGGGACCCTAAAGCAGTACAATCCTGTTGCTTAGCAATATCAAGCAAACAAGATTAGAAACAATTCTCTTCAACCTATTTTTCCTCTGTTCTGCACTTGTTCCTTTTCTGAAATATCCACAGGCATTTGTGACTAAGCCATACTAAGCTTATATCCAGTATGACAGCCTATATTTTTTAAAATATGAAGAAGGCACTTTTATGAAATCCTTTAATGGAAGTACCAGCCATTATTGAATGTTTAAAATTATTAGACTGCTACTAAACCAGAACAATCCACTTAATGGTATTTGTGGCAAACAAAAACATCTGTCAGATTCAGATTACTTAAAAAACAGATGAAATAATAATACTGTGCCAAAAGCAGAAATTCTTGTTCAAAGATCACAGAATCAGAGAATGGTTGAGGTTGGAAGGGACCTCCGGAAGTCACCTGGCCCAACGCCTCTGCTCAAGCAGGGTCACCTACAGTCAGTTATACAGTACCATGTCCAGACAGTTTTTGAATATCTCCAAGGATGGAGACGCCACAACCTCCCTGGTCAATGTGTATCAGCATAAATTCATCTAATAATGTAGTACAAAGCAAATTATGACAACTTCACAATATATTTTATTGCTCATTTCATTCCTTATCAAGATAGTTATAAGGAAAAACCAAGAAACACACACAGTGCCAACCTGACAAAAAAAAATCAGTTTAACTTGAAGATAGATTTTAGCTATTAATAATTACCGCAGTCAGTCAAATGGAAGTTCCTCACACAGGTGAGATAACATTAGAGGAATCCAAATAGACAGTGAAGGATGTTTACTGGATTTTGAGCATTTTCAACGCTGAAAATGCTTACTTGTCAGTTGGTTAGCTTGCATTTATAATCAAATATTCAGACTCACTGTGCCTTGTAAACAAATGCCGAGTAAGACATATTTTTTGACAACTGTAACACCCAGTTATTGAACTGAATGCTTGTAATTTCAAAATCTTCCATTTTTTCCAGCATTTCATATTTACCAAACAGTTCAAATTATAATATTTCACGTTCTTACAGGAAATAAGAAGATTAAAAGAGTATTAATACATGTATACCTAACACTTAAAAGTTTGCACAGATCACAGACGAATCAAATGGCTGTAAAGAATTTAAAGAATTTCTTTACATGAGACAAATGATGCTGAATAAAAATGTGGAGTCAAAAGAGCTGAATAATTTCCAGAAGTATATACAGCACATAGAGGGAGCTATGTTACACAGGGAGAAAGTATTTACTATTAGAAAAATATAGTTTATATTCTTGTCCCTTTTATATGATAAATACAAAGCTAATAACTTTTAATGACATGGCCCCGTTCACAAACATTTCAAATTTAGTTCGGCTATATATTATAAAGTACGCTAGGTGGCAGCAAAAAGTAAGCTAACAGATCAGTAACGTTGAGGTACGTGTCGAGATTTAGTACAGAAAATCTGCATGATTTCAACAGGGAATGAAGGTGAAAGGAAAGAAATTCTGATTTACTTTTGCTTAGGCAATTTCCATTAATTAGTGCAATACCGAAGCAAGTTGTCCATTGCACTATTATTCTATCACAAAGCTGAGCTGTTCACAATAGTCTTTCAAAGAGAATGAAATGCAGAGTCACTATGTGGCTCAGTGCAAACAAAGTCAGTAACAAATGCAATGGTGCTAATAAGTGCACAAAAGACTATCCCATGCTCTCCATACTTTGGGCCAAATATTGTAGTTAAAATGATACGCCATACTGAAACCTAAGAAAATGTGGAAAATAAACACCAAAACAAGACTCTGTTTTCCAAATTATTTGTACTGCTGCCTCCTCTTCAATGTATTTTAGTTTCTATAATCAGGATTTCAAACTGCAGTCATACAGAAGTTTCCCAGAAGATTTATGGATTGACCACTATAGTCTGATTAAAAGTACATCTCTTCCCTAAAAAAAAAAAAAAGCTATGTAAAGCTGTACCACTTAAATCTTATCTAAAATGGCTGCCAGATTATTAGGTATAATACAGAGGACAGCTGTAGTGACATTGTGCTCTGAAAAACGTTTGGAAGCTGTCATATAGTACTTACCATGGCTCCCATTAAAGTTAATTATGTACATCTAACTTTGCTTGCCTATATAAGAGACACAAAAAGTTACAACTAATTGAGAAAAGATTAATATAATTCTTGTTATCTCATGAGAAGGAATCCATTATAAATGTTGCCCTATTAAAAGAAGCAGGGAATCTGCAAGTAGATCAAGATATGAGACAAGCAATACAAATGTAAACAAGCATAAAGCAGAGAACTTTCTACTTATAATACTTTTTATATTTTTATCTGTTCTTAGCTTCCCTTCTGTCACAGAACTACAGACAATGAAGCATTTTCAGTAGCTTGCACTTTACATCCCAACATGATCTCCTGCATACCTATCTCCCACAGGGATTGCTTTGTCTGTAAGAAGAGGAATAGGGAAAAGGAAAACTGACCAGAAAACTTTGTGCAAAGATCACAAGAGTGACTTACTGAATTTCAGTTGCTTTAGTATATACTCTAACAGACATTAAATAATCTATTGAATAATTCAGGATCAGACATGATAGAACTATGTTACAAACTTGTATTCTTTAGCAAATTCATCCTGTGTAAGAACACAACTCTGTTAAAATATGCTTTTTTGGTCATCAGCTGAAATCCCGAATAACGTGTAGACTGTAAATTTAAACTACAGAGCCTGATGAGTATTGTGGCAAAATGTAATGACACTGTAAGAAAGAAATTTCAGTCCAAGTGTGCAAGTAAATTGATAACTGATCTTAAACATCATCTTTAATATTGAAGAACATCAGTTTGAAACTCCCATTGTACTAATAAGGGTATCGTTTCATATCCAAAGAGGAATTTGACCTGTAATGTTTATTATTTTATTGTAGTCAAAAGCATTTTTCATCAAAATATTCCCATTCTCAATACCGTCGTTATCCACTTTTGTTTACAGAAAGGCTGATAAAACTTTCCTACAATATGATAACTGTCCTAATCTGAACAGAATCAGATGGTTTCTGGCATCTCTGTTTTTGTGCAGTAGGATTCCTGTTTCAATGTAGACCTGTGTTCTCCATTCCTTCCCTGAACTTTCTATACCTTTCGCCATGTACAGAGCTTGCTCTTCATTTCTTTAAGAGATTCTTTCTGATGCAATTTTGACTGAATACAACTAGTTGAAAGGATATTTCAATTGAAACAAGTACACACACAAACACACATCCATATTTCTAAATGACTTTTAATTAAGATTAATTTTCATGAGTTTTCTGCAAAACAAAGCAGCATTCCTTAATTTTTCATTCTGGAAATCTAGTTTTTCAATAAGTGCTAAAAACTAAAAATTTTTTTACAGAGAGTTCCATGGGAAATTTTCCTGTTTTGAAATTATTATGTCTATTTGGATGAAGTTATGCTATCCTCTGGAGAGATAAGGATTACCTTTTCTGCCAAAAGCTGTCATGAATTCAGGATCATGCTAGATTCAGGATGATGCTAGAGAAACTTTTTATGGACTTTTGCAAAAGAATATTTTCTTCAGTTGTTGCTAAAAGGAGTAGAATCTCAGTTACAAAGAATTTTAAAAAAATGGTTTTGCTACCCCCTCTAAAGAGAAATAACTGTTCAAAATACAGTCAATACAGAAGATTTCCACAGGTTTTATCTAGCTAAGAGGTTTTGCTGTAGTTAGAAAAAATATTCCAGTACAACAAATGACACTTCTCAAAGGATCCATTTTAAAATTGCTTTAATTAATATGTTTAATTTTCAAAAAAATCTTTCCCTTTTTAATCAAGGTAGGGATATAACTTTGGTGATAAATTGTATTCTGACTGTATTCTGTATAATAAAGTGACTGAATGCCTTACTGATGTGTGAAGCTCATCATGTCTTAAGCTATGGAACATCAAACCACAATTTCTGAAGTTAATAAATCAAACCGGAAAATATACTTAAAGGATCCCTTTCTGTACCACTTAAGTGTAGGCTTCTTTAGGAAGGAAAACAATAGTGGCTTAATGAGAACTGAACATCTGGGCAGGAAATGATCATTTATTTGGGTGTGCAAGCAGAACTTCAAGAATCCATCTTGTTTTCCAGCCAGTAGGTTACTCCTGCATAAATCTGCCATATGTATCTTTGAAGTATCAGAAAACCTTTAACAACTGAAAGCAAGTAAGACTCATGCCTAAGGTCTCATCTGAAAGAGAATTGCTGTGTTCCTTAACATCAGACTAAGACATTTAACCAGAACTGATTTAAAGGGATGAGTGTCCCTTGCTGAATCAACAATTACTCTTTGCCACCTGGGTTTTCTGCAGAGGTTTCCTATCTGAGCACTGAAGCAGCATCTCACAGCTTAACAGTTCTGACATTTTCACTGCAAAATACAATAGGCCTATAGAGCATCTGCACCTCTCATACTATTCTTCGACCTTTCTTTATGAAAGTGACTTATTTGTTTGTTCCTCTGCTTCCCCTTTGGGGTCAGGTAGATCTTGTAGAGATCCTTTACTGATATAGTATTAAAAACCACAAGGTCTGCTCAGGTAAACACATTTATACATGTGGCTTTAAAATGCTATGTCAAATTTTTTCCCATACTTCAGAAGCTGTCTCAGAAGGTAAGTATATAAATCTGCATTGAAGAAAATTTATTTTTCTAATATATAAAATAAATTGAAAGGAAGCTGTTAAGAATGATTTTATAATCATCCTTGAAGCAGAAACCATTTAGAACAACACTAGTAGCATGCAGGCTTCATATAAACTCAAGAAAGCATTAAGAACGTTTATGATTGTTGCAGCAGAAGTCCAATTTACATTGAGCTAAAGTGAATACATGACTTGGAACTAGCAAGTGTGCAGATAAGGTGAGAAGATCAGAACAGGATCAGTGTCATATTTTTGGGTATGTCAGAAGTAATGTGTACTAATGTATTATTTAAAGGATTTTAGTGAAAACTGAATCAGATGAAGTGAACTGTTTCTAATCTGATTTTCACTCTATCAGGCTAAGCCCTACTCTGTCATAACAAAGCCCATGAAATCTAAAGAAAAATAAATAAGCAGTCATAAACAGAGTGTAAAAATCTTCAGTCTGCAGGGACGAGAGTCAAGTACTAACTTTCTGTTATTAGTTGATTCCCAACTCGTCAAAAGACTTACACTTTCAAGAGAAATTAGCCATTAATAAAAAATGCCACTTTTCTCCACCAAGGACTGTCAAGAATTATAACCCCTAGTTAGGATTTCTCAAGCTGAATATACATTGCTAGTTTCTTCTTCTCACCATCAAATAGCCCCTCAGAACTGGCACTTCTCATCTGTAATTAACAAACCAAATACAAGGTAAAGTGCCACAAGTCTCAGTTGTGCAAGTATTGATGTGAAATTGTTTCCACAGGCTCCAGGTCTTTAGAGGAGAATAAAAAGGCTGCTTTATATAACTCTCATCTCAGACTCTATTCCTGCTTCTTTCCTACAACACACTCCTCTGGGGCTCTGGAAGACCATGAATTAATAATATTGAAATTTTTTGTAGTAGCCAGTTGATTCAGAAAACTGCATCAATATTTCTACTAGAAATAATTTTTTCTATGGTGTGTTAGTACTTCTGCAGCCATTTCAAGCAAGTTGTTATGAAGAAAAAATAGTCTCAAGAATACAGTTACAGCATGCAGGGACTGATAAACTGGAAGTTACATAATAAAACAGTTATGTTTGCAATCTCAGGTTAATCTTTGGCTAATTTCAGATGAGATAAAGGAACATTGACTTTAGTTGACCTAGTGACTTCACAGACTGACCAACTTAGATTTTGCTTGAACTGACCACTGACCTTGACTGGTGAAAAATATATTGGTGGTTTCTTTCTTTGCAACATTTTATTTATCGATTCTAAATTTTGAAACCTTTCTTACTAAAGTCAGTAAAGACAAGGTAAGAGTGAATGGTATGGGTATTTCCCACTCTTAATGCCTTGTCTAGTCTTAGGAACTATATTCAGACTGTTTATAAATTATGAAGGAAACAAAATCTCTCAGTTTCCCAAGGGTTCAGTCTACATTTTGCACTAATTAATCATAATTTTTCTCTAACCTTTGCTTCTTATCTATTACGCTGGCTTGTCATATTTCAGCACCTTTTCCCATCAGCCTGAGAGACTGATTCAGACCTTCATATGTAGGAACTACACTCTTAAATGTTGCAGCGTGTAACACTCAGTTCCAATTATTTTTATGCAAATGGATATGACAACAACCCATGTCTATCTTACCTCTCACTAATTAGATTCTAAGTTTTTAAAGGCATTTTCAGCCCTTTTAACTCTGCACCATGCTTGAAAAAATATTATTCCTGTAACACTGCTCTTCTTCCAGCACTCCAGCCCAGTCTTTCTAATAGTTTCCAGATAATTCCCCCTTGACATGTTTCTGCTATATGATATGTCTTTCCCTCTGGGCTTCTTTAAGGAAAAATATTCTCCACAAGGAGCTCAGGAAGACATTTACTGCATAGCTGCAACTGCCCAGAAATTACTATTCTTATCATAATACTCCTTATACAGACAGTGCATGGCACATCTTTCTATACTCATACATGCCTGTTAAAACTTGAATGCCCAACTTCATTTTTATTTTATCAGTTTTCTCTTTGGGTCACAAGCTTTAGTTTAACCTTGTTCTGCATGTTTATAGATGCATACTAGGTTCAGTTCCATGAATCCTTGATGACTATGTAAAAAAAAAAAATAATTTCTTACTTATGTTTCACAACAATGGCAGCAATTATTTAGCCTTATATCTGTTGTATCCATCGCTTTGAAGAATAATGAGATTTAAGAATAGTGTTTTCAGGCTCTATATTTCCATTTGCATGCAGACTTTCAACAGTTAAGAGTCCAGATTCAGAAAATGATTTCCTGAAATATGCCAACATATTTGTGTGCCTTGGAGAGGCACTATACATGTGTACTTGGACCAAAACCACCTGAAAACAAGTCATAAATCCTGTGTGATAATTAGCTTGATTTTTGATGAAAGGGAACAAACCACTAATGGAATGTCTGCATGTACTAATGAAAAAAAAAAAAAAAAAAATTACCCATTGATTTAATGAAATAAATCTATTCCATAAAGGTATAAATACTAAGTGATGGTCAGGAATACAGCAATAAATTGTTCCAGCTTATGAGAAGCAATATAGAAAAGTCCAGTTATGTAGAAGTGTCACCATTTAGTGCCCACTTTAGGAAAAGAACAGGTTTGAGAACATCTAAGGAGCCTGAAGGTGCACAAGTCCATGGGACCTGATGAGATTCATCCATGGGTCCTGAGTGAACTGGCAGATGAAGTGGCTAATCCATTATCCATCATATTTGAGAAGTCCTGGCAGTCTGGTGAAGTTCCCACTGACTGGAAAAGGGGAAACATAACCCCCATTTTTAAAAAGTGAAAAAAGGAAGACTTGGGGAACTACAGGCCAGTCAGTCTCACCTCTCTGCCTGGCAAGATCATGGAGTGGATCCTCCTGGAAGATATGCTAGGGCACATGGAAAAGGAGGTGATTTGTGACAGCCAACATGGCTTCACTAAGGGCAAATCACACCTGACAAATTTGGTGGCCTTCCATGATGGGGTTACAATGCTGGTGGAAAAGGGAAAAGCAACTGACATTATCTACCTGGACTTATGCAAAGTATTTGATACTGTTCCACATGACATCCTTGTCTCTAAAATGGAGAGACATGTATTTGATGGATGGACCACTCGGTGGATAAGGAATTGGCTGGATGGTCACACTCAAAGTGTCGTGGTCAACAGCTCGATGTCCAAGGGGAGAGTAGTGACAAGTACATTCTTCAGGGGTCAGTATTGGGACCAGTGCTGCTTAACATCTTTGTTGGTGACATGGACAGTGGGATTGAGTGCACCCTCAGCACATTTACTGGTAACACCAAGATGTCTGATGAAGTTGACTCACTGGAGGGAAGTGATGCCATCCAGAGGGACCTGGACCCCCTTGAGAGGTGGGCCCATGCAAACCTCAAGAAGTTCAACAGGGCCAAGTGCAAGGTCCTGCAGATGGGTTGATGCAATGCCATGCACAAATACAGACTGGGTGATGAGTGGATTGAGACCAGCCCTGAGGAAAAGGACTGGGGGGTAGTAGTCGATGGAAAACTGACTATAAGCCAGCAATGTGTGCTTACAGCCCAGAAAGCCAGCTGTATCCTGGGCTGCATCAAGAGAATTGTGGCCAGCAGGTCGAGGGAGGGGATTCTCTACTGCGCTCTCGTGAGACCCCACCTGCAGTACTGTGTCCAGCTCTGGGACCCCCAACATAAGAACGACATGGACCTGCTTGAGCGAGTCCAGAGGAGGCCACAAAGATGATCAGGGGGCTGGAGCACCTTCCTGATGAGGTGAGGACAGGCTGAGAGAGTTGGGGTGGTTCAGCCTGGAGAAGAGAAAGCTCCGGGGAGACCTTATAACGGCCTTCCAGTACTTAAACATGTCCTACAGGAAAGATGAGGAGGGACTCTTTATCAGGGAGTGTAGTGATAGGATGAGGGGTAACAGTTTTAAACTGAAAGAGGGTAGATTCAGATTAGATATAAGGAAGAAATTGTTTACTGTGAGGATGGTGAGACAGTGGAACAGGTTTCCCAGAGAAGCTGTGGATGTCCCCTCCCTGGAAGTGTTCAAGGACAGGTTGGAGAGGGCCTTGAGCAACCTGGTCTAGTGGAAGGTGTCTCTGCCCATGCCACTCTGTCAGTGTGGCTCTGACACTCATTCTTCAGCACAAAATGAGAAATTTTCTTCAGTAAAACATGTAGCAAAGAAAAATTTCCTATTGTGTATAGATTTGTCCTACATGGGTTTTTTGAACATCCAAGAGAAAAGGTAGCTCTGTAATCTTCCCAGGATATTTTGTCTGTGACACAGTAACTTCTTACTAGTGTACTTAGTAAGTCTCTTTACAAAATATCACCAATGAATAATAAAATTCAATTAATGAAGAGATCAAGTATTACAATTTTAAGTAACCAAACATTAACTGAACCCAAGTTAATTTTTACTGGTACATAAATCTAAAATCTAAAAAATAGCCAATCTTTTCAAACTCTAAAAACCCACCCATATTGTTGATAATAAACTCACTAAACCCACTAAGATCCTGTCTTATCTGACATCTCTTCATCAAATCTTCCTAAGCTTTTAGCAGAGACATGTATTTATGAACTAGTACTTAATTAGAACTCCATAAATAGAACTGTATGCCCAGATATTTTTATTACTATCTAGAGAAATAAAAATATTTGTGTTTAGTTTTTATATATAAATAAATAAATTGAACCTGAAATTGAATACTCTTTTGGCCTTCAGACAAGAATTTTAACTGTACTGAAAGTCTGAATGTGACATCAAAGTCATGACATGCAGATTAGAACAGTATTTAATTTCAAATCAGCTACTCTCCATATTTCGTGTTATATGAAACAATACCTGATTACACCCATACGACACCTTTCTTCACATTCTACATGGAAAATGATTTAAAATGGTTGCCAGAAAGGAGGAAATACAAGGCAGATGCAATTTTTTTAATAGAGAACGAAACCTCAGCTTTAAAATACAATGCTGAATTTTATTTACTGAGGAAAATTTGAAAGAAGAATTATTTGTGATGTATCATCATAAGGATATATCCTTGACTATACTATCTGCCTTGAGTGAAGAGCAGCACTGCTCTATCTCTGGAAAGATAGAAGTACATTAATGTGTCTCATTGACTGCAAATATTACCAGCAAATAATTTTTGCTGCTAAGTAGAAAGAGCAAATTATGTTAAAACAGTAAAAAAGGACTGAAAGTTTTAAGGGATATGCTACAACTAAAGCAAAAATAACAGATGTATCAACAGATTGTGATGAAACCCTGTTGTCTATATTATGGAGTATCTCAAGATAGACAGTCACAGTGATACACTTGCCATTAAATACAAGGTTTCAGTGGACTTACAAATAAGTACTTCAATTATTCAGGCTATAAAGGGGATAAAGTCTGGGTTACCCCAATTAATAATTTGTGATCTTAAAAAAGCCCTAGCACAAAACCTCACCAAACCTAGCAAAAAACCAGAAGGGTAGGTAAATTACTGTCCTACGTATAGGATTCTCTAATGTCTGGCTTTCGCTTACTTCATAAGCAGTTAAACTGGCTAAGAGTCTCAACCCCTCAGTTGTCAATAACATCCCCTTTTGGAGGCAACACCATCGCAGGACAATCAATAGGACAGAATGTGTAACCATGGTTCATTTGCTCCTTTTCACAGCTCAGTACCTTAATACAAATCCACCTGGCTCGCTTACACTAAAATGCCAAACTGGGTGATGAGATGCAGGCATACATTCCTTCATCTGACACAGAAGTGGAGCAGACAGCTTGAACAGGCACTGCCATCATTATCTGTGAGAGCTCTGAAGGAGTTCATCTAGAACTGGAAATTTATACTGGACAATGGCAAGTTTATGTGACACCTTTCTTTTTGGACTCTATGGCTGTATCTAATTTGGAAATCAAAGATAACAGGCTACCTTAAATAGCCAAATAATGTTCATGCAAGAGTATCTGCCTACAGTTTGGGTTACAAATATTATCATCTTCTGCATGCCTTCTGCTGCTATATACATGTTGTTTGATATCTCAAAGTATGTTCCTCTGGTCCTTCTTGTTATAACTTATTGCACTGTTATGCTATATGTGATGATACAGAAGTCTCTTTTGAAAATCTCCTTCAAAGTTATTTTTAAACTATGGACTCCAATTGATTTACTACATCATCAAAAAAGGTGGGAATTATCTCTTTTGAGTGGTCCAAACATTAGACAACTAGACCAAGCTAATTATCCCCATATTCTTGACAGTCAAATAAGCAGAAAAGTACTTCCAGAGAAGGATTTATCAACTACTAAGACATATGCATAAGAAAGGTGGTATGTTCTGCCAAAAGTACTTGCAAATCTGCACTGACTAGGGAGGGAGCACACACACGATTTAGATCAGACATCCTGATGGGCACCTATATTGGTCTGGTAAATCCCATCCTAGTGGCTCACCTGAAGGTTTAAGAAAACAACTGTTATCTGAAATTCAAGATTTGACATCATGCATAGGCTAGGAATGCTAGCTAGTTCTGTACTGATATTAAAATTAAAATTTTAGCTTTTGTTTTTTACAATTTTTAGAATGAGAGATTTTAAAATTTATTACAAAAGTTTAAAATACAAATTCTAGTGATTAAGTAAATACCTAGTGTGTGTGTGGTGGTTTAATAAGTTAGCTGCTACTTAATTCTGGTATATATAACAAATTAAATGAAGGTACAGCTACAGACCAAAAAGTTGACATCTTGATAGCTTCAAATATCGTTCATAATATGACATTCAATATTGTTATAATTTGCATTTGGATAAACTATGATTTATGTTATATAAAATACATTATATGAGCCGCTTCATGTCTCTGTGAGAATTATAAAATCAAAGAACACTCAAAATTTGTCACACCTGTCACATTTTGGTTAACACCAGTAAATTCCTGCTGAAAAAGGATTCTGTATATTTTAACAATGACGTGCTATGCCAGACCACTAAAACCAAGAGTTTCAGTAACCGCCTCTGAAGATTTCACAGAAGAAGGTAGCCTTGATCCAAGTGCAATGAAAAGGAATGTTTACAGGAAACTTCCTCTCCTTGGCCCTACAAGGAACCAAATCATACATTCTGTATTGGTATTGATTGTTTCCACAGACATTGAGGAAGTCTGAGCCAATCCATTGCTGATGTGAGCAGCTGCCATGTCACTGAAGGGAATGCTGTCCTATCAACAGTGAATTAGGCTCTAGGTATCTTAATGCCAAAATAGCCCATTTAAATCTAACTGCAGACAACAGCTATGAAATGCAATGAAAACCTCCCACCTTCGGGAGAAGGAAGTTAAAGGTGTGATGTAGTCACTAGAACTGTGTGGTTTCAGCACAGGTTTGGGGATGTGGTTATTGGGAAATACCTGCAGAAAGAATTTTCTCAGGTGATTTCACCTGAGTATCTGGAACAATGGATTTTTGGACTGCATCAGGAAAACGCAAAACTAATAAAGAAACCAACGAGAGATGTACTGTTTATATCCTATTTGTATATAAAAAAAGCAAAAGCTTATGCAAAGGTACTCCAATCATAAACTAATACCAGCAGTAAGAGGACAAACAGCAAGAAGAAAATATAATTATGAACAGGAACAATGATTGAGCAATTTAGTTAGCAAAATGATTGCATTTGAGCTAGGGGAGTGGATATTGGCAGTGGGGAAAAAAATAGACCCTAGATATTTTAATATTAAAATGTGAAGAATTCAAACATTACAGAGGAAAACACAACCAGCATAAGCAGACCAAAAAATCTGATGTAATAGAAATAATAATAAAAAAAATGATAGGAATCATGTTTAACTAATTTGATATCCTTCTATAACAAGGTCACCTGCCTAGGGGATGGAAGGAAGGTGGTGGATGTACTTTTCTGGATTTTAGTAAGGCTTTTGATAATGTCTCTCACAGCATCCTGGTGGTGACCGGTCACCAGTGGTGTTCCTCAGGGTTCAACTCTAAGGCCAGTCCTGTTCAATATGTTTATCAATGATCTGGATGCAGGAGTTCATTAACAAGCTTGATGATGATACCAAACTGGGAGGTGCTGTTGACTCTCTTGAGGGACAGGAGGCCTTGCAGAGGGATCTAGATAGATTAGAGCATTGGGCTATGATTAGTGGGATGAAATTATCAAGTTGAAATGCTGGATTCTGCACCTAGGATGGAGTAATGCCAGGCACAAGTATGAATTGGGAGGGGAGTGGCTGGAGAGCAGCCCTGCAGAAAGGGATCTGGGGGTGCTGCTGGACAGCAGGCTCAATATGAGTCAGCAGTGCGCCCTGGCAGCAAGAGGGCAAACTGGGGTGCATCAAACACAGCATAACCAGCTGGGAAAAAGAGGTGATTATCTCCCTGTATTCAGCATTGCTGTGGCTTTTTTTAGTCACATTTAAGAAGGTATGGGAAGGTCCTTGAATGCATCCAGAGGAGGGCAACAAGGCTGGTGAAAGGGCTGGAAGGAATGTCCTATGAGGAGTCACTGAGGACTTTGGACTTGTCTAGTCTGGAGAAAAGGAGGCTGAGTGGCAACCTCATTGCTCTGTACAGCTTCCTGAGGAGGGAACTTGGAGAGGGATGTGTCGATATCATCTCCCTGGTATCCAGTGATAGGACACATGGGAATGATACAAAGCTGTGCCAGGGGAGGTTTAGACTGGACATTAGGAAACATTTCTTTACTGAGAGTTTGGTCAAACACTGGAAGAGGCTTCCTAGAGAGCTGGTCAATGCCCCAAGCCTGTCAGTGTTTAAGAGGCATTTGGACAATGCCCTTAATGACATGCTTTAGCTTTTGGTCAGCCCTGAATTGGTCAGGCAGTTGGACTAGATGGTCATAGTAGGTCTCTTCCAACTGAAATAGTTTATTTCATTCTATTCTAATGCTTTCTCACGTAAAAAAAAAGGGTGATGCTTCCATAATATAAAATAAACATAAAATATCTGGACTTCAGTAGATAATTTACTTGATAGTATGCTCAAAATTGCTAAACTGTACAATAATATTGGGTGAGGGTGTGCCTACTTGGTCCATCTTCAACAAAATGTCCTCGAAAACAACAGCTGATAACATAGAGAAATAAGTGTGTTACAATGTGTGTGATGGGACACCCAAAACCACCTGAGTGTCCGAAACTCATAATGCTAAGAAGAAACTCCACAACACCATCAGCCAGATGAAGCTGTAACCAGGGAATTACAAAGAGACTTTTGAAACAAAGGAGTCAGCTTGAAATGCAGTGTAGAAACACAGAAATTTGTAAAAGGTTCTAGTAGAGACAGGGTCAGAAGCAGTGACCCTGGTTGGGCACTGCCAGGCATCACCCAGTGGAATCCCCAGCCCTGCCTGGATGAGGCCCAGCAGCTCCCTGTGGGACACAGGAGCAGCCTGCACCCAGCGGAGGTGGTGCATTGGGGCTGTGTGGGGTGGCACTGAGCTGGAGCACCCACATCTCCACAAGAAGGTCTGCATGTGGGGGACCGACACTACAAAATCCACACTACCTGTGAGGGGCTGTGTGTGTAGATTAGTTACAGAAAGTTGCTTAGAAATTTGCAGATGTTTATTAACATTCTGCAGTGTCTAATACTGTGGTTTAGCTGTGGCATTGCTGATACTGATCCTGAATGTTTAGTTCACTTATTGTCATGTCATTAATAGATCAATAACTACAGATCATTAATAAATCAATAGGACTTTGATTCTGATTTAAATCACATGAATTAAGCAGCCTTTCCTTATGACAAATATCTATAAAAATTTTAAGACAGGAAAAGAACTGATGGTATAGGCTGCATCTAGCTTCTTATACTGCATAATTCTGAACATGCACAGACTGTTATGCTTATGTGTTTAGGAAACTCTGTAAGTCAGAATGAAAGTACCATCTAATTTTACACACCTCTTGGAACTAGGAAGTGCTTGAAAGCAAACAATTTGAATTACTGAGACAACATAAAGTTTGTTTAAATTGAGAAAATAGGTGTAGACAGAAAAAATTGCAAATGTGGACATCCAAATAATTATCCATATTGCACTGTGGCAGATTTGTTTCCAGCTTTATCAAACACAGATAAAAGCACTTAATGGGATAAAATCTTTGAAGCATTCCGTTAGCTAAAACCAGATGCGAAGGTTCACAGTCATGTTCTCTGTAGAATAATGGAGATCCCTGAATTAGACTCCCACTCTTCAGACAGAACTAATTGGTTATTACTTAAGATTTCTGTTCTCTGAAAAAAATCAGCCCACATTTTTCTTGAAAAAGAATTATAGTCAAAACAGAAAGAATAAGGCAAACATAATGCTATTTACCAGTAGCTATGGTGACTGCTTGTGGGAAAGAGTAATATGTTTACAGAGGGAAGAAAAAACCCTCACTGTGTCCTCCTTAGAGTAAAACCAAGCCAGACTAAACCAGTTCATTTGTTAATGTATGTTTCTTTACCCAAGCAAGCAGAGTGGAAAGGGAACTAACTTCCTACCATTCAATGCATTAATTGGAAAATTGTTCTAGGAAGAGTGTTGTAACATTTCAGGAATGCTATGTGATACCATTATATCATCCTTTTGTGCTGAAGATCTCTGTAATAGCTGACAGCTTTGTAATAATTAACTCCTTTCAGAAAGCAAAATGATAGTGAGGAGGAAAAATGTTAACAGTTCATGCAATAGTCAGGATTACTGGCACACTATCATTATAAATAATTGAATCAGGTAAGTCTCCTGTCTGTAACATAACCCTGAGATGTTGGATTCTTGTTCATATTGATGCGGTTCTGGGACACAATATTGATTTAATAATCTTTTTCTATTAAATCAGTGTTGAGGAAACAGGCCAGGTTTATTCTCCTCTACATGTTCATTCTGAAATAGGGAGATCTGAAAGTGTTTATTTGCAATTGCCCCCTCTGTCTGCACTGCACTTATTCAGAAGACATTTTTAAGCTGGAGTACAAAAGAGCTGTACTGCTTAATCATGAGCTAGTATGCATTCAGATAATAGTGGGCTCTAAGGAACACATCAAACCATTGTATTTCAGCAACATTTAATACATATTAATGCTTAAACTATTGAAAGAGAAATGTGACAGAATTTACTTTATATTAGTTCAGAGCTTACAGTCTATACCTGCTATTATTCATCAGGCCTGTGTGGATCCCTTAGTCACTCTATGGTAAGGGTTACGATGTCATCTGAAGATGAAAAGACCTTTTTTTTTAAAAGGATGAATTCTCAGACCTCTCAGGAACACATACTCTTATCTATGGCTGCTGTCGCTAGAGGTAGAACTGGTTTTGCCTTTTTCTTTGTCCCAGAAGTAAGAGGCAAGTGCATTTCTCGAATTTTCCAGTTTCACTTTACACTGACATCCATAGTGACACACACTGGTAGCAGCAAGCCAGTGACACAACAGTAATTTCTTTCCTACAGAGCCGTTTATCCAGCAGTCTGAAATGACTCAAACAGCACTTTATTGCTCTCTTTTCCATCTCTCGTTATACCGCCCTGTCTCTCCCCTTCTAGCTGGCTACACTTCTCTGAAAAGAATAATAAAGGCGAAGCTGGACAAATTTTTAATCAACAGGATTGCAGTGGTTTTGATGGCATCCCCCCTGCCCCCAGACTTTACCTTCTATCCATAGAAGGCACTTAATAAATTCAAGATGTTTTTATGCATGCTTCTGACTGCAAGTCCTTCATTGATTTCTAAGGTTGATCCAGCTGAGTACAGCAATGAAACAAACACCTTAAGAACTTTTATTAGGTTCTAAATGAGACACTGTTTCTCAGATTTCCCTCCTGTTGTTTTCTGTTCAGTTCTATAATGCAGATCAATACAATCCAGAGTTATCCTGGGTGAACAAAAAGTTGTTGAATGTATCCAGCTGTGGGCTTGATTAGATTTTCACTTCACTGGTATAAATCAGAGTAACTCCACATAAGGCAAGGGAATCTCAGTACTCTAAAATGGTGTAATCTCAGATGTGAAATGAGAACCAAGCTCCATTTTCTTTCTTTTTCTGCTGACAATGTTAGCTCCAAATCCTGCAGCAGAAGATGAAGCTCCTTTACATGTAAACACTGAATTGTACAATTACTAATTATTAACAATTACAATATTTGGGCAGAGAGAAATATGCCCCTAACATCTGCTGGCAAGAAAGATAATTGGAAATGTTGCCTGAAAGAATACATACTTCTGCCTCTGTGACTCAGATGGCAGTGCATAATTCCTGTTTGAAGAAAGGTAAGTGTTTTGAAGAAGTGCTGGTTACAGACATGTTAGCTCAAACAAAAGGCAGTTCAGATGGATGGCTGGAGTATGTTGATTTTATTTCTTTAATAGCATAATGTGTTCCTGTGTTTTTTCTTATGCTTATTCTGCTTTCAAAAATTTTTTTTAAAAAAGTCTCAAGCTTAATTCCTGCATTATAAATGCAGGATAAAAAAACATGTTTTCTGTACTGCAAATGAAAGGTAGCAGTGCCATGCAGGCTCCTGCCTATGTGCTTACACACTTCACTGCGCAAGGATACCTTCATAAACACAGCATTTCTACTAAAATACATCATTTGTTAAATCTCAGTGGAACTACTTACATAAGAAATCCTTGTGGGAGTGAAGTAGCTTGTTCAGCCCACATAGAGCATTCTTCTTCATTGTAGCATAGAAAGGGAAATGAAATCAGGAAGAGCATAGGAGAAAACTCCAGTACCACAGTAGTAGTGAAAAAGAGGATACACTTGAATGGAAACAAACAACAATTTCCCTTCCTTCCCATGCACAGAGAATTTTTCATGCCAATATTTACTAGATTAAGCAGCACAGAACAATTATTAGAAGTAAACAACCCTGAATTTTCCTTATTGAAAATGATGTCGCAATAAAGCACAGAACAAAAAAGGAGAGAGCAGTCAGAGAAAATGGCACACCACTGCTGGGTATTATTATTCCTGTTCTCCTGAGGTCTTAATTTAGAGTGTGCTTTTTTTTTGGTTTTTTTTGTGGTTTTTTTTGTTTTTTTTGTTTTTTTTTTTTTTTAAACTGCAGAGATAAAAATGCAGTGGGGAGGGGGGCTGAGGTTATAGGAGCCAAACAACATTCTAAGCATCTTAAAATAGTTGCAATACACAAACCCACAATAACTAAATAGGCCCAACATGCTAAAATCTTCTTTTTTATTTTTTTTCTGGTAAATCTCAGAGCATTTTAAATGTTAGCTGACATAAGGATTGTCAGAAGCTGACGGTTTTTCTCCTCTCTGTGAAATTTAAACTGCAACATTTCTGCCAAGCTACTGCCAGTAGGAAGGTGCTTTTATGAGAAGAAAATTACTTGAATATGCTACTGGAGGATTTACTTTCTCTGTAGCCCTAGTTTTATTTAAATGTCATGAAAAGCTGGCAAAACCCAATTACCACCAGCTCTGCAAAGTCCTCCTTTAGCTCACCTCTAAGATCTACTGAATTTTGTCCAGAGGGGATTTAGTGGAAGGTCCATTTCTCTAGCTGGGAGTGGGTGGCATTCCAGCTGTAGGTGGCAGTAACCCACAGCGCTTCCATTTCAGAACCCAGCCCAGACACAGAACGGTGTTTCACTCCAATGCAGCAGAACAAAATATGGATAATAAGGAATTTTCCCAGACAAGGATACCAGGGCTTTCCTGGTAAAGAAAAGGAGTTTTTGAAACACCCATTTACTTAAATTATGATCTCTGTTTTTTTAATAAATTGTACAAATGAAATATTTTTCTTTACCTCAGTTTGTTTTTTGTTGGTTTTTGGGTTTTTTTTTTTGAGAAAAGGGCTATTTTGCATACACAGGCTCTTGGACAGTGTATAATCAAACCTCTGCAGAGTAAAAAGATGAAATTTGACATAAAAACAACCTTTTTCGTTTTGTCACCAGTTTCATTTTTGTAAATTGGGGTAGTCTGTGGTGGGTGAACTCAGGATGTTCTGGGTATTCTTTTGGGTTTGTGGCTAAGGTTGCCGTGTTCTTATCTAAGGTAAGTTAATTGTGCATGTATCTAGCTTCTTAGTGTCAGATGATAGAATACATATGTGGTCTGTGTCAGGGACCTGAGAAATACATGTATGTTGACAAAGTTGCTAAAAGTGGATATTATCAAGACTAGCCTACAGGAAATGGTTGCAAATGTAAATATCCAGAAGTTAGGAACTGACTGATTCATACTAAAAAAACCCACCCCAAAATATAGACAAAAACATATTGATAAACAAGATCATTATATATTAATACATACCAATTTATCTATGCATGCACTTATATAATGATGCACAACTGCTTTTACTACTACACAAATATGTATTCAAAAAAATGGATCAAATCTGAGGTTCTAACTACTTTAGTTCTAGGCAGAAATAAAAGATATCTTCATTTAAATTATCATTTCGTACACATTCTGCACCTAGCAAGATTAGTTCATACCCACAAATGTTGTCTTGTTCATATTAAATCACAGCATTTTACCATCAAAGTACAGGACAAACATTCTCTTATTTTAAATCTAAGTATTATAAGACCACATCTGCTCCTAAATCATCAACTCAGCTTTAAAGACCTGCTTGAAAACAAACAAGCAACTGTCCATAAATAAAAAGAGTGTCCGGATATTGAATCCTCCTCCATCTCAGTATTGGCTCCTGCCTTGCAGTAGTTCATATGCAAAACATGCTCTCCTACAGATGGAATCCACTTGTCCTTGCTATTAAATGAAACACAGCAGGACCCAGAGAGCATTTGCTGAAGCTGAAAACTGACTTTATAATTTAGCCTTGAATCTTGAGCTGGCATAACTATCACATTATAAATCTGGATGCTGAGTCTCAACATTATAAAGCAAATAAAATAAACTCCTGATTGCTTTGTCTTTTTCATTGCAGTTTAAACATACATACTAAAGCTAGATTTCAATGTTAAAAACATCTTATGTGTGTCCACTCAAAGAATTTCAGTGCCTAACAATTAAATAGGTAACTGCCAAGAGCAAAACAAATACAGTTTGTCTACCTCATTGTTTTTCAAAGCAGGGAAAATAGTAAGGATATTCAAAGACTGCATCAGTTTTTAAAATGCGAGTGGCTACATTTAACTTACTGTGAAACCAGATGCCCATTTATACATTGCATTCTTGCTCCATCGTCCCTGCAACAGTGACAAATCAAGGAGCCGTTTTCCAAGGGGCAGTGCAAAGTGTGTGTCTCACTTCAACCCTGTTTCCAGGGCTTAAGTGAATCTTAAGTAGGCAAATTTCCCCCTGGGGAAGGCAAGGGTCTAGGAATCACACTGACAGAATAAAAAACCAAGAGAAAGCACCAAGAAAAGGAAATGGATCATAACTACGTTTCCGTGTAGTCTCCAGGCGGAGGGTGGCATTTAGACATTCTGCCTAATTGACAGGTTTGGCATTAGTCACTGGGAAGATTTTTTTTAGGATACTGTCTTTTGGGTAAAAGGAGAATAAGGTTGTATCAGGCATGAACAGAGGGAAAAGAAATTTCATCAAATTATCAGCTATAAGTGTGTCATATAATTTGGACTAAAAGCACGTTATGGACTGTGTGTCCGGGGGAGCCGAAGGGGAGATTCCAACCCTTTGGCAAACTTTTCACCTTAACTTCTCAATGAAATCTGCTTGGGGTAAAGTTAAAAAAAGGTTAAAAAAGCTAGCGACTTTTACAATACAAAATTTATTTCTTAATGGTTCTTAACTCCAAATGGTTTGCAGTCCAAGTCCTAGATTTTTCTAAACAGTTTCTTCTCTCCATTACATTAGTATATTCATTCAGGTAGTGATTCTGATGCATGTAACACTATCATGAATACTAATGAATGACAAGGAAAAAATCTGGATTACATAAAATGCTAACATGATGAAAACAAGTTTAACTTGAATTTTGAGATTTAAATCAATCTCTGAATATTTTGGTAAGGTGTAAAGTCTGTAATTAATCCCTGAAGGTATCCAGGAAAGAGCTTAAATCTGGGTTAATGAACAATTGTGCTTGGTTTCCGGCCTAGAAATATACTGCACTGTTTCTGAAAATGGTTTACAGAATGGAAAAGTGGATGAATAATTGGGTGAGGCTGACAACTGAAATAAAATGATGCTATACTATCATATTATATCCTATTACAAAAAAAGAATAATTCCTGGATTTTCTTCAGCCTACAGATAGCAGCACTTTCACGTTTTACTTGAAGATTTGTGTTCAAAATGCTGTTTATAACTCAAACTCTCTTGTTGTTAAGAAAAAAATTTTTATATTGACCATCTCTCTCATTGATGTCATACCATTTTTTAATCATATTTCTGTGTATTTTAGAATGACTTTTCTTTGGCTTTTCTGGACCCCTGATTCAAATAATTCTGAAGATAATAAATTAAATTAAAGATATGAATAGTCGCAGGGCTAAGACTGTCATCAAGAAAAATAGAAAAAAATGCTTATTGTATATCTTGGACAAATGCTGTTCATTTATATTTCTTTAATAATATTCACTCCCAAAGTACTCCATTTCATGTGTCTGTTGGGAATTTTACCTATTTTCTTGGTGTCCTCATCTTTACAACTGGGGGGAGATACAAAATAAACCCAATTGCCCTTAACACCCTCACCAACAATATATTCTAAAACTCCATAGTATAATGGAGAAGAGAGTTATGAACAAAAGAACAATACATACGGCACAGCTCTAGACACCATATAATTAAATTGTTTGAGTGCATATACATACACGTGTTTTTGTCTGTGTTCCCACACAGATATTTAACTCATACTTCACTAATTCCTGATGATTGCAGCAAAGATGATGACATGGTAATTAAGTTATGAAATTTCACATTCTATTAGCAGCTTCAAAGGCTCTTTGGAGACAGGAAAGAGATGTCATGACCAGAGCTTCTGTAACCGAAGGCTTATGTACCCCTCTGTAATCTTGAGAAAATTTGTGGGGAAATGTAGAGAGAGATCTCTAATGTAAATAACAGCGTTGTACAGAGGAGTCCTTATAACTGGCACTTTCAATAACTTTTTTAAAACAACACTCCTGATGCTCAATAACTGTTTTCTGTCTGGGACATTTCACCTTGGGGGATACCTGAGGTGCTCCCTCCCACTGGACTCAGACATGAGTGTGAAAAACTCCTAGCACTTCTGTATTCTTTTATGTACACATGAAAGTAAAGTATTTGTAAAAGTACTTTTTATGTTAATATAAAGGTACGGAAATGAGTTGGATGTCCAAAAACTCACATGACTGTTTCATATGGCCCACTTCAAATGTCACAACCACCTTAAAAGATGATAAGAAGAACCAGCATGGTCAGTTTTCCGTGTAGCTTCTCTTCAGAGCAATTAAATGGTTTTTTTTAGCCATCTAGAAAACTCCTTATTGAGACAATGTCAGAAGAAATCTAGTGCACATGCTGAACTCCAAGCCAGATGAATTTTCCAAAGCGTGCAATAAGGCTAAATTGATGGGCATACTGAGAAGGTGACCTGAATACAAGAGAACAGTTGTGGAGTCAGTTGTGGGTAAGACTGTACAAGTACTGCATGCATTGACCCATGACAATGGGCAGTGAGAAAAAAGTGAGGGACTAGTGAGGTTACCTTTGCCTTTGAATAGTCAGCTGGACACCTGCAGATACTCTATTGATACTCTCCTCTATTTCTGTCTTTCTCCTCTCTAAAAGCTATCTTTTAGCTACGTTTGGCTATCTAAAAGAAGCCTAATCTAATTGCATTATATGTGTGCACACATAGCATGAAATTCCCATGACTATGTGGGTACCACTCTTTGTATTTATCTGTACACACGATCATAAAGTTGGCTGGTTTTACTAAATCCAAAAAAAACAAGGGTTACTGGATAAAAACCCCATTTCCTATCTTTCTGAAAAGCAAACTTAAATAAATGCTGTTACTGAGAAAGAAATAAATTTGGTGACACAGTAACCTTCTGTATCAGGATGATACCTCATATCCAGACTTCCCCAATTCCTTTTGAATATTAAGCATGTTCTCGAATTCAACAAGATACCAAAGGTGAAGAAGGTTTCTCTAAACCATAATCAAAATCTGTTATGTGAGCTCAGATAAATTTCACTCTTCCTTGCAATGATAAGCTCCCCAAAACAGGGATTCAGAACAATGATGTTCTCACCCATTCAATCTCCAGTCAACTACACTAGTCAGGACTCAAATTTCATACTTTTTCTCTTCCTTATACAAGTGTAGAAATCTATGACTAGTAGGTAGGTGTATATGTTAGGTTAGCAGCAAAGGAATAAATGTTCTAACATATATTATAGATAATGCATTATTCACCTTTTGCAGTAGCAGTCTTGTAATTTTATTGTGGTAACTCACAGTAAACAGTTAGAGCATATTACACATTTCACTGAAAGGATTATCTCTGTGGAAATTTGGAAAACCATTAGTACAAAGAATATGCAATTTTATTATTTTTCATACACATACTACATATGATACAACTTATAACAAACAGTACTGGCTATACAATTTGTCAGGATTTATAGCAGAGTGAAATTCTTATTAAGAATTCATGCACAACTTCAGTTGGACAAATATGTATGAATAGTGTTTCGAGTACTTCTATATATGCTCAAACATCTCACTGGCCTTGGAAAATTATAGTATTCCATTCATTTTGCTGATGTGTTGTGTTTTAAAGCTACTCCAAATAAGATACCCCTTCTGGGGTATCAGAAATCAGCTATCAGAAATGCTGATTTGGTTATGTTGTAATTCTTTAAAATAATGTTACATAGTATTTCTGGGAATTGAGTCAAAACATTCTAAGATGACTGGTATTAAAATGACGCTTACTGGCATTTCAATACCCAGACTAAAATTTTAGCCGTGGCAGCTTCTCTGAACTAAGTACAATTAAATTGAGATGATGTATAAACATCAGGTTTAACAAATTTTGTGCCCAGCTTGCACATTATCTAAACAGTCAGGAATTTGAAGTCCATCTATATTTGGATTCTTGATTTTCCTGCATGATCTGTTTTCAGTGTGTTACTTTTCACACTAATCGAATACTAAATCTGCAGATCTGAGAACATAAAAAATTGATTTTTTCACAGATATTTTTAGTAGACTCACCACTATACTGCCTAAATTAAAACCAGAGAAAGGTTTACTCTTTGAGCATCACTTTTTCTAACTTGTTTGCTTTGATTATTTTTCAATTGCCAGAATTTGTTATTTCAACAGTACTTCTATGATAAAATGATGTTCTGAAGCAAACAAATTTGGAAGAGCATACCACATTTTAATCATTGGTAAAGAAGTCGCATATTTTAAATGCTTAATTGAGAAGAACAACAGTGGCATACTAGTATATCCAATGACATTAATGAGTTTGTACTTTGTTGTTTCCTCATACATTATCATTTACAGATGTTTTGTCTAAAATCTTAAAACATCAGCTCTTAACACTGCCAGCTTAACAGAACACAGTTTTGCTTTCTTTGTCAAATCTCTTCTCCATACTACTATAATCTGAGGAATAGAATGTCTAAGAAATATAGTACAATAAAACGGGCATCTGTTTCTGATATCAAGAGAGAGACACACCTAGTTGAACTAATTCAGTCTTGAAATAGATATCCTAACACAACGGTGGATTAATCCCATTTACTATCTAAACTCCAAGGGTAAGAAGCTGGAGTTAAAATTTCAATTTTATGTTTTTAAGGAAAACTAAGGTGGGAGAAAGGCAGATTTAGTTCAGAAAAAAGTGTGCAAATTTTTTATATGGGTCTTAAGCCAAATGGAATTCCTTTTACCAGAAAGATCAACTTGGGTAAATGAATTTTTTATCTGTTAATGCCTAGTGTTAGGAAAATTTGAGATGAAATTTTCCCTTTTGTTTACTTTACTGTGAAAATATGATGTAACAAGTACATGTCCAACAGTATTTTGGTCATTCTGAGAAGATCAGTGGCATTATCTTTCATACTCCTCAAAAATGATGTGAAAGATTTTTCTTAGTAAGAATGGCATTTTTTTTTCTAAGATCATGTGGAACCTGAAATGATGAACAATCTCTCTGACAGAAAAAGAAAGTTTGGAAATAAATTTAAAGGAATTATTTTATTCACGAAAGCCCAATTTGAAGTAAGAATTAGAAAAAACAATGGATTTCCAAATGTGAATCTCTTTCAAAGTACCAAACTCCAGTTATACTAGCTACCTAATCTCATTAAAAGTATGGGATACAAAAAATTCAAGCCCTCAGACTAGTAATGGTGTGCAACTAAGTAATAGTGTGCATAAACTTAAATTAGAATAATAATATCAGCAGTTTCTGGAGTTATAACACATGTAAGCATCTTTAGTAGCGAGCGATCTGCCCAAAAAACAACTTGTTAAAAGGAAGCAGGTTATCTTCTTCAGACAAATCAGTCTAACATAAGTGCATATGGTGCAAATTCTGAAAAGGTGTGAGAATACACAACTCCCATCTGGAAATCTTCCTTTGCAAATCAACTAAAATGAAATTTAATCCCTTTGGTTTACCTTTCTGCAAGAGCTGAATACAGTGGAACTTAAAACATTAGTTCTGGAGTTAATATGGATCTTAGTGAAGTTAACTAGGATTTAGATCTGTAAAAAACCCAACAAATGGATGTTCTAGATAATATGTTGCCCTGAGTCTTTTAATCTATAAAACAGATCTATAAAAAGATCTTTGATATATGACCAATTCTGCTATTTCTGACTAGCTGGTTCCTTTCTTAAGCAATTCTAAAAGTTTGGCCTGCAATGCTGTTAGCAGTTTTGGGAGGTGCTTCAGTGCTCCTTGGTTTGAAAATGGGCACTTACTCATTCTCATGTCATAATTTTATCTTCAGTTCAACAACCACACAAATCAGATTTTGTGAGGTGGAAGCAAACTGCAACTCTGTGCTAGAAATGTGAGAAAAGCATTAATAAGGGCATAAAATCCTATCCTCAGATTAATACCTTCAGCCAAAATCTGACATAACATGAATTTTTGGCTTATGGGCACAAGAAGTATTTCTGGCACATGATCTGGGAAAGGTTCACCATGTCTACCCTTTGAAATGGAAAATGAGATTGAAAAAAAAGTTGAAAAGAACATTTAATGTCTCCAAAGTCTACAGTTTGAGCTCTTTTTTTTCTAAAAACAGTCATATTCATAATGACTACTTCTACTGTTTAATTTAATTAACATTAAGGATATATAATAAAAAGAGACCACAAAATTTAAGTTACTTCACATGGTCCGCTCAGTATCTGCAACATATGGAATTCTATCACTTAGCCAAGTTCAACTATAACATTTCCTTTAACTTACAAGAAAGCTAACCTAGAACTCAGTTTATAACTTTTAAAAAAAGGTATTCAAAACCTTATCAGATGAACTTTAAGAAACAGTTTGGATGGAATTTTTCATTTCATGATCAGTTCCTTAAGACCTAAGAAAAATTTTGTGATGCCCCAGCATGTGGAAAACAGAGAGTTTCTGAAATATAATTTAAAATATGGCTTTTCCTATTTATAACTGAAAAGGTGCCATCCAAATGAGACCTACATATCTAGGAAGGTATTTCTTACCTTAGCAGGGGATGAAAATTGAAAAATTACACTCCTTGTGTATTTTTATTGATTACAGCATTCATGGTGGTTGAAATCTGAAGATAAGTGTCTCTCAATTGAAATTTATTGCTAATTGAGTTTGATTTTTTAGTCTTGGTTAATTGATCAACATTAATGGACCCATCTGCTGTACCAATACACGGGGAACAACAACAGTAAGAATAATCACTGTGAGAATAGTTTGAGACACTGTAAACATGATTGTTTGTGGGAGTAATTAACTTGGAGATCATACTCTGCACTATAAAAGCTAAGTCTGTCTATGTTTACATTTTCTTGAGTCTTTATACAATTTAAAACAAATGTATTAATCAACTACTACTAGTGTAGTGGCTGACATAATTGTCAAATCATTGGTGAAGTAATTTTACGAGTTTATTTCCCCCACACAGATGTGTCTTTTTAATTAACACTAAGCTTGGTTTGCAACATCTGGCTCATATGATCAGGGGCCACACAGAATATTAAGAGCTTCCTAGGTTAATATTTCTGTGCCCTTTTCAAATACATACTTACAAATCCTTTTGGGCCCCTCACTACAAAAAGGACATTGAATTACTCAAGTGTGTCCAGAGAAGGGCAACAAAGCTGGTGAAGGGTCTGGAGCACATGTTGTACGAGGAACGGCTGAGGGAACTGGGGTTGTTTAGTCTGGAGAAGAGGAAGCTGAGGGGAGATGTCATTGCCCTCTACAACTACCTGAAAGGAGGTTGCAGAGAGCTGGGGATGAGTCTCTTTAACCAAGTAATAAGTGATAGGACAAGAAGTAATGGCCTCAAGTTGCGCCAGGGAAGGTTTAGCCTGGATATTAGGAAGCATTTCTTTACAGAACGGGTTGTTAGGTGTTGGAATGGGCTGCCCAGGGCAGTGGTGGAGTCCCCATCCCTGGAGGTGTTTAAGAGTAGAGTTGACATAGCGCTGAGGGATATGGTGTAGTTGGGATCTGTCAGTGCTAGGTTAATGGTTGGACTAGATGATCTTCAAGGTCTTTTCCAACCTAGATGATTCTGTGATTCTGTGAAATCCAATGAGCTTTGAATTCACAAAATTAATTATAGAAGTACATGACACTCAAACCCTAAGTTTACTGAATAGTTGCCATTTTTGTCCTCAGAAATTAACCAGTCTCTGGAATTCTACATTAGCACGAATTTAAAATGCAGAAGAGCTAGTGAACTTGCAAAAGTTTTCTAAAAGCAATAGAGCTTTTACATAGGCAAGAGAGTACATTTTTTTTAAAAAAAGTAATAAAATAATGGCGATGTAGGGAATTAGAAATTTAAATTTGTAATGAACTATTCATCCGATACAGCATATATTTAAATACTATCAAAACAGAATGGCTTTTTCCCTTCTGTGCTGGTTTTGGCTGGGATAGAGTTAATTTTCTTCATAGTAGCTGGTATGGGACTATGTTTTGGATCTGTGCTGAAAACAGTGTTGATAATACAGGGATGTTTTAGTTACTGCTGATCAGTGCTTACACAGAGTCAAGGCTTTTCCTGCTTACAGCACTCCACCAGCACATGGGCTGGGAAGTTGGGAGGGGACACAGCTGGGACAGCTGACCCCAACTGACCAAAGGGATATTCCACACCATATGGTGTCATGCTCAGTATAAAAAGCTGGGGGAAGAAGAAGGAAGAGGGGAATGTTCAGAGTTATGATGTTTTGTCTTCTCAGGTAACCATTATGCATGATGGAGCTCTGCTTTCCTGGAGATGGCTGGATACCTGCTTGCCAATGGGAAGTAGTGAATTAATTCCTTATTTTCCTTTGCTTGCATGTGTGGCTTTTGCTTCACCTATTAAACTGTCTTTGTCTCAACGCACGAGTTTTCTCACTTTATCCCTTCTGATTCTCTCCCCCGTCCCAACCCGGGGGGAGTGAGCGAGCACCTGTGTATAAACCATAACAGCTATACACAAACAGATTTTTAGTCAAAATATAAATGGAACCAAGATAACACTTTTTTTTAAAATGAAAGTGGAGTGGATCTTAACTTAATGAAGATAACTAGAGATTTCCAATTCCACAATACTAATAATTCACTAGTTTCACAGCAAAATGGTGATTGTGCGGCCCATCCCCATCCCCATGGGTCTGCCTGGCCATCTTGGGGCTTTGCCTGACCCTGGTTCCCCTCTCTGGGCTTGATCCTGATCCCCCACCAGTGGACCGATGTCCCATCTCAGCCTCAGCCCATCACTATGCCTTGGGACTTGCTCGATGCCCAGGGCTGGGGCTGTCCCCGTGCCCTCTGGCTGCCCGGCTCCTGGCTGGGGCGGTGGGATGGGTTCTGGCTGCGAGGCCCTGCCCTGACAGCCCCCTGGGGAGCATCTGATGCAACCAATTTCCAGACCACAGAGAGCTGCTGGTCCCTGCTGCATCCTGAAATTTTGTATCAGAAAACTAAGCGCATATTAATCCCTATCTCTTGCTACCAAAAATACAAAGAAAAGATCTTTTTCTGTCAAATAAATGTCTTCTGCATAATTGTTTTATTTAATAGGATGAACACTATGATAGTATTTCTGTACCCTGATGTTGAGAGAAGGCAAGTAACTTTCTTTTAAGAACTGGAAAAAATGTTTTTTACGAAACACACCTGTCTATGCCCAGCAGTGTGTTGACAAGCTCCAGTGTTCATTATAAAACATGTCTGAGATATGCGCTATGTAATACTTCATGGCCTTTCAGAAGCAAAAGCTCTAATTAGTTGCCAAGCACCTTAAGAATAACATGCAATGAAAAATCTTTTTTTCTTTTTTTTTTTTTTTGCCACTAAACAGTGTAATTGAAACACTGGCAAAGATCTTAAACAAGTCAATAACAGTTTTATATGAATCATCAAATTGTTGCTTGTTTCATCTGAATTTTTTACAGTAATAAATACAGAAATGGAAAATTAATGGTGTAGATGGGAATAGTTTTAACAGTATAGATTATTTACAGCTCTCATTGGCTGCAGTCTCATGAATATAAACTCATTATCTGAAGATAACACAGCTGTATAGTCGAAGTGCACCAGTTGAACATGGGGACTAAAGCCTAGAAATTTTTCCCGATAAACTATACATAAAACGTCTACCTCTAGCTTTTCAATTCTTCTGCTCCACACATGACATTGTGTGAACCAAGTTGATGTGACAGGTTGATGACCATGTAGTTAATCAAATAGTTGCTAGGATAAAGCAACTAATGAATCAAAGTGGAGTGGGGGGTATGAGAAACCCGTATCTTTCAGCTACAAGAGGTACCAAAGGATATTTGCAATCAAAGCACTGAAGGAGGAAGGTGACAACAAACCCAACACACTTAAAATTGGTTCTCTTACTGAATAGAGTTTGTTACAGTATGCACATTTACTAAATACATTCCTAGTATTATCAGGCACTGCCTGGAACGAAGTACAGGAAGAGTTTATAGGACAGAATGTCTCATCGTTCCTTTCAGAAGATGCTTCACCCACTGAAGCACTGAACTTAGGTCTTAAGACAACAGATTCAGAGGAACAAACTTTGCAGAGTGTTCAGGCGCAGGTGAAAGAGATTCTGGAGCCAGATCTGCCAAGGGTCATCAAGAGGTATAGAAGTAATTGCTTTCCCATATCTCCTCAATCTGCTCAAACCTGTGGAAAATGGAAATGGTATACAGCAGACTGAAGCATTCCCCCAAGGGGTTTCTGACCCTGACATTATGTCAGGCAGAGTCTGCGTAAAATGTCCACCAGTACTCCTAAAAAATGGCTGCTAGTACTGGCAAATCTACATCCCAACTTGCCACCCTGTTTACATCCTCTACAAAGAAATTGGTGCAGATAGGTAGATGACTTACCAAGAAGTGAATCTTTTAGATCTGTCACACTTCTCAGCAAAGCAAAAGTGATTTGGTTGATTACATGTTATACAGTGATGGAGCAGTCTGTTCTGAAATATATGTCTAAACTCTCCAGGACAGGGAATGTTGCACACACTGTGGACAAAATGAAGCTTCAGGACTTTGGGATGCAGGAATTGCTCCTCTAAAGATCACTAACCTAGTAACCTATCCAAGTGAGACCTCCAAATCCTGAGAGATAATCTATTGCGATCGTTTTTGTTTCCAGTCTTGACGGCTAAGAGGAGTGATCAGCCTCTGAAAAAGCAAATTCTATTCTGCCAAGTGAACAGCATGAAATCAGAGCTGCAGTACTTGAACGTGAAATATGGCATCTAGATCTTCCTAGCAAGGTGAAGCTTAATGAATATGGAAGTTTGTGAATTGACTGAAGAATGTATGTACATACATATGAAAATCAGCAAACCAGGTGAGAAGAGAGGGAAAGAATGACCTCCCTCGACCCACTCTCTCTAATGCAGCCCAGGATGCTGGTGGCTTTCTTTGTCACTAGAGCACACTGCTGACTCATGGTCAACTAGTTGTTCACCAGAACTGGCAAATCTTTTTCTGCAAAGCTGCTTTCCAGCCAGTCAGTCCCCAGCCTATAGTGGTGCCTGTGGTTGTTCCACCCCAGGTGCAAGACTTTGCATTTCCCTTTGTTGAAAAATATGAGATTCTTGTTGGCTCATTTCTCCAGCCTGTCAAGGTCCCTCTGAATGGCAGCAGACATATCTGGTACACCAATCACTCCTCCTTGCTTCATATTTAACCCTTGTTTCTGGGTTGCACCCTGTCCCATTGTATAGGTCATTAATGAGGATAAACAGTATGGGATCCAATATTGAGACTTGGGGTATTCTGCTAGTGATCAGCCTCCAGCTGGAATTTGTGTCACTGATCCTTTGTGCTTTTTGAGCCTGGCCTTCAGCCAGTTTTCAGTTCACCTCTCTGTGCACTTACCTAGCTAGTACTTAATCAGTTTGTCACAAAAGTTTTTATGGAAGGTAGTGTTGAAGCCTTACTAAAGTCGAGTAAACAACATTCAGTGCTCTCCCCTCATCCATCAAGCCAGTCATCTCATTGTGAAAGGCTATCAGGTTGGTTAAGCACAATTTCCCCTTCATAAATCCGTGGTGACCACTTCCAACCACTTTCTTGTCTTGCATGTGTTTGGAAACAGTTTCCAGGACAGTTTGCTCCATCAACTTCCCACAAATCAAGGTGAGTCTAATCATCCTGTTGTTCCTCAGATCCTCCTTCTTGTCCTTCCTGAATTCTTCTAGTCCTCAGGAACCTCTCCCAATCACCTTGATCTTTCAGACATAATCAGGATTGACCTTGCTATGACATCACATAACTCCCTCATCACTCATGTGTGAATCCCATCAGGTCCCATGGATTTATACATGTCCAGTTGGTTTAAATGTTTCCTAATCTGATCCTCCACCACCAAGTATAAGTCTTTCTTGCTCCAGACTTTCTCCTACAGGTCTGAGAGGAATAGGATTCCTGAAGGCCAGTCTTATCAATAAAGACTGAGGCAAAGAAGGCAATGAGTATTTCAGTCTTTTATGGATCCTTTGTTGCCAGAACACCTGCCCCATTCAGCAGCAACCCCATATTTTCCCAAGTCTTCCTTTTGCTGCTGATATACTTGTAGAAGCATTTGGTTTTGCCCTGAATGTCCCCTGCCTAATTAATCTCCAGATAGACTTTGGATTTCCTAACCCCATATCTGTGTATTTGGATATTTTCTCTATGTTCCTCCCAGAACACCTGGTCGTCCTTCTGCCTCATGTATACTTCCTTCTGATGTTTGAATTGTCAGGACCATCTTGTTCATCCATGCAGGCTTCCTGTCACTTGATTTCCTGGTCATTGTAATGGATCATTCTTGGGCTTGGAGAAGATGATCCCTGAAAATCATTTGGCTGCTGTAGAAAATAATGAAAATCATGCTTATCCCTGGTTTGAACATGCACAGTGTTCTATGACTCCTCTGGACAGAAGTGCAATGACCCTTTTCAGAACAAAAGTGTTTCTGAAAAGGGCTGAGGCCAGCAGTTGGAAAGCAGAAAGGCAGGAAAGAAATCCAATGATCATGGATTATTCAGGATCCAAACTTTAAATGAAACAGTATCCCATAATGGTAGATGTCAGGCCAATCAGTAGAATGACAGAGATACAGCAAGGAACAACAGAGGAAAAAATAGACTCATTACTGCCATGTACACACTCAGTTTCACCAGTTTGGTACGCAAATTATGTATGTTTTCATAAAGTTGCCTTGCTTTCATTTGTGCTCTAGTCAAACAAGACTTAGAGATCAAAAACCTGTTTGGTATTCTTTGTGTGCTCACATCAATCAAGAGAGGCAGAGAGGCACCTCAAAACTCTGATTCAAGGTCTCCTCAACCAAAGAAACACACAGTGGTCCAGAGCTTTAAAAGAACTTTAGACTATGTTCTGTTCAGCATTTGCCTTGAAGCTGAAGTATAATTTTTAAAATAGACATAGCAGCTACCTCAAAATTTCTATCAATTGTAAACAAAAATGTTGTTCCTAAATGCTGAGTGCCTTAGACAATGATCAAGTTACTATGGCTTAAAAAGCTACTGTGCTCCAAGTGAACCATCATTCAACTGAACTATCATCCTCTGTGCTTTTAGCTCATGTCTCTTTTGGACCCCATTTCCTCTTTCAGCATGATGCACTTAAACTGTCAAAGATTCTTTGACAATACTTCTTCACACATGCTGAAGGTGCTGACTTACTTCTTAGTGTTTTCATAGCATGATGATGAAGGCCTGTGCTGTGTACCCAGCAGCACACCATGAAGCTGTGTGAAGGTACAAGGCCTAGTAAGATACAGAGTTGTTAGATAGAAGAATGAGATCTTATGTGCTTCTGTCCAAACTATCTATACAAAGAGTCTGATTTAGTCACTGAGCCTTGTAGTGGAACTGAAGGAATTCTGGCAGCAACCCAACCCATGTGTGGGCAATGAAATTATATTTTATATCTCTTTTCCTGTAAACAAATAAGGTATAAAAGCTCACTAGTTAGGCATGAAGATGTCACATTTTCTATTTAATATATCAGGACGAAAGACTGGTGATTACTTCATTACACAGAAAATTATAGTGATTTCTCATGATGACCCTACCAGCCACAGAGTGTGAATATAAGATAAAATGATCAAAGAGGTAACTCTTACCTAGTGCAGGTCCCACCATTGTGACATGGATGATAATCACATATTGGAACATTGCAGTTCTCAATATTCCTCCCTCCAAGAGCCTCATCTATGATGAACAACTCTTTGTTGTTAACTTGAAAATCCCTAATACATCCTTTATAGCCATGTATCCGCCCAGCACATCGATGAACCTCTTCATGAACAGGAACATTTCCAAGGAAGATGGATCCAAAGGTAATCTGCAGAAACAAGAAGAGAATCATCAGAAAAGAATGTGATTTGTTATGTTACTGTAAGCAATGAATGAATAATAATTAGAGATAAAGGAAATAGCCATCACTTGAAGCCCGTGAAGAACTATGATACTTGCTGAAAGGATTGGTTTTTTAATTGTGGTTCTTTTTTTTTTTTTTTTTTTTAAATCCATACAAAGAGAGTGGTTTAATGTGTTTGCATATTTTCAAATGTGTAAGAAAACATGTATCCCATGAAACATAAATTGGAATTCCCAGCCTTAACTGCAATGAACGTGGTAAGGTTTTCTCAATGTTTCCCTCATTCTATACTATGAGTTTTACATTCATGATTGAGGGTTGGTGCAGGAACACTGGAAAAGCTGTAGACTTGAAGACAAAGCCTTTCTTTAGGATCTGGCCCCTACAGGACCCCAAGATAAGGAGCATACAGAAAAAAGATTTTACTTTTTTTTAATGGATGACAGAAAACAGTACTGAAGTCCAGGGAAAAAGGGAAAATTTCAGGTAATAAATTCTAGAGCCACACATGTTTAGAACATCCTTATGAAGGTACCAAAGAAACACCCACAACTATTTCATACTGGGACTAACCAAATCATGTTAGTGCTCACTATGGTATTTCCTGTGTTACCTGACCTAGGAGTCAAACACTTGACAGTCACATATAAAGGATCTGTGACTTATTTAGCACTGTGAATTCCACTTCACGATGCCTGACTTTCTGGAGTTCTGACATGAGGTTTCACCATTCCTAAGTTCCTTTGCTAAATGCCTGTCACTAAGAATTGAAAAAATTCATATTTTTTTCATAAGTGTATCACAAGGTAATGCATTTATTTGTACAATACCATCAATCCAAAAAAAGGGTGAAACCTAGCCAATTCAAGTCAAGTAGGAATAAACTAGTGGAATAAAAAATATATCACAGTATGTGTAAAACATGTGAGGAGATAATTTATAATGAAGGAGCCCTTCATATCATATTCAGACATCAACTGTAAAGAACTAGGAAGAGGAGGAAAACATCACATTGATTTATCTGGAATTCACACATCCGTATGATTCTGCTTTGCTGTTTCCTGTATTGCTTTTATCAGTCCTGGAGCTATGTTGCTATTTCAAGTGAAATTTGGAGATACAATGAATGTGAATACTGCCAGATATTCCTGTACCTACAATGTCTTTCATTTAGAAGGGAAAGAAAAAACCCCTTCTTTTAGAGCACGGATAAAATGAAATCAGATTTTTCATGTGGAAGGAATTCAAAGACATTGGCTCAGCACTTGTTAAATTCATTTCATATCAATTGACTTTATCCCCTTTCAAACAAGGCTATAAACCAGTGTAGTTACAGACAAGATTTTTAAGTAGTGTTTGCAGACAGACATTTTCTCTCTGCCTGTGAACTTGTGACAAGAATTAAAGCATTGGACTGGAATGCAAGAGTCTATGATTAAGAAAACTGTTTTTACACTCTTCTTGCAAGACAATTTTTATTATTTGGTTTATTTTAAGAAAGCACTGACCCTGGGGGCAGATCCAGTGTACCACAGAACAACTTCAGTAGGCTCTGCTCAGTTTCTTGCATCAGTGGATTTTATCATAATATGTTAGATGTTCAAACTCATGCTAGTACACCAGAATACATACTCATTCTGTAAAGGCCCTGTTCTGAATTTAACTGGCTTAACCAGAATATATTTTAAGGAAGCACACAGGAAGAATTCCTGTAAATCTTGTTAATAACATCACAGGCTTAATACAACATTATGTTAACATTATGTTAACTTCTGTAATACTCATGCTTGAGTTTTTAAACATTAATTTGAAAATGTCCTTCTTCACTTGGAGCCTGAGTGATAAAATGGATTAGCCTGGCCAGTAACAGGAAGAAATTCATTAGTCCTCCTAGAGAAAATAACTTTTTTTCTTTTTTTGCTTGTGTACTTTGTAAAGAAAATAAGAGCTCTGGGAGATTAAGAGCAGATCTGTAAAGTGTAATAGTTAGTCATGAGGATACGACATTCATACTACATAGCATGCAAGGGGTTATTCTGGATTAAGTATCATTTGGTGCCATGAAATACCCATTAGTGGTTACAGCACATTAAGTGCACTCATAGAGATAATTTTTTGTACTGTTTACCCTAAAAGAATTCAGCTGGCATTCTCCAGGATTGCTCTGCAACATGAACCAAAGTGTGGTAAGTGGGGATGACCAGAACATTCACTTCAAAAAATCACTTCTGATATGAACAGAAACTTAACTGTGGACCCCCACAAAAAGAAACAGAGAAGAGTTGTGGACTTTCTTAGGAACCAAAGAAATTTCCTGATTAGGGGCATCAATATTCTGATGTATGATTCTCATGCATAACATCAAAGGTCCTGTAAGTTTTTCTGTGAGTAAGGTATTGGTGTCTTCTCTATTAGGTGCTTATGGGTAAGTTCTTTCCCCAGATTCTCTATGCAGAAGCTGCCAATAGTGTTAGCTTTACATTCTGCCAGAACCTGAAATATAAAGGGAGAGACAAAGGAACCTTCTGCAGCAGAACATCAGACTGATCATCTGGAAGCTATGAACAGACAATTGGTCGTGCTAATAG
This sequence comes from Strix uralensis, assembly GCF_047716275.1. NCBI lineage: Eukaryota > Metazoa > Chordata > Aves > Strigiformes > Strigidae > Strix > Strix uralensis. The sequence continues at coordinate 30,131,692 of NC_133974.1, forward strand.
CAATATCTAATACAAGTTAATTCTTTGCATCAGACTGAACAAACACCTAGATACTGACTCAGGGATGAAACAGGGAAGAAATTCTATTATCAACTGGCAGTGCATATCGGGAGATGCACATCATGATTAGCATCTCTATAGCTAACTGTCCTGACTTCTAGTGAACAAACTTATAAAGTGAGCTGTCAATCACAGTTCAAATTCTCAAGTCTAAAAACATTTAAAATGTATCATGTGGAAATAATTTTGTGATGAGAGAATACATAACGAAGAAAGGTAATAACATGGAGACAAAGAATAACAGAAAAACTCAAGATTTGGAAAAGCTGGCCTATTGCACATTTAGTATGAGTCTTCTGATAGCAGTTTCAAAATGGAGACAGTAATTTTTACAATACTATTCAGAAGTGAAGTCCTAACAACAATACTGACACCAGGTTAAGTCATTGAGAATTCATAATGGCCCTCTCCTAGACAGTGTGGCTTGCAAATAAAAAGTAACCAGAATTGCTTCTTAACAATAGCTGAATTGTTTCTAATAACAATACGGCCTAGTTAAATGGCATTGCTAATATATTATTTTTTGCAATATCAGTGTCCTTTTCATAGACTATAGGCAGTTGAAATAGAAGTTTCAGAAACAAATAAACTGAAGAAATTAATGGAAATACTATGGATGCTTGATATGAAAAGACATCTTAAAGAGAAATTAGGTACATGTAATGCTATCAGAGAAGGAATTACATTTCCTCCTTTAGGAAAAGTTAGTATGTCTATTCTTTGAGAATAACTGAAGTGCATATGTTGATGAAATGTTCGAAGAAAATAACTATTTTTTGATGGTTTGCAGACTCACCTGAGATGCTCGATATAAGAGAGAAAGTTTGTGTTGTACAGGAGGATTTCCATCTGTAGCCATTTCAATCATACAGTAACCTTCAGGACTGCTCACAGGCAACATATAGCTGGAAGGAAACAAAAGATCTCATTACTGTTTATGCTGTTGACAGCAGAGAATTTAAACATCACACAACAAAGGCAAGGTGAAAAAGATGCTTCGGCCTCCATAAAGGATGACGGTCTTTGGACACTAATAATTCCAGTTTCATGGCTACTTGGACTACCCGGGAATCAAAAAATGTTTCTTCTACTAATATCCCTCTTCTATTTGCTTTCCTGCTGTTCTTGACTCTAGTGTTTGAAATGTATACAGAGACAAAGAAGAAAGAAAACATCACATGCATAAGTGAGTATTGATAAATTGTAAGTGCTAACTGTGGCTGACATATGGTCTCCCTAGTATAGAGGACTGTTGGACAAGTAACATCAATGTTGAATGATGCTGAACTCCCTAGGTGGACATTTTTTTTTCCTGCCCTACAGGGAAAACAGAAATGGAATAAGAAATGAAATGCTGCGTACTTCTGAGCATCAAGATTACACTGTGATATAGTTATCACTACATGGGAAGTGTGCTGTTAATGTAAACTCTGGTACTGAGCTTCAGAGATAAAGAAGAATATAAGGCTAAGGGAATTTGTAAAGTAAATACTAGCAAACATTCACTTAAACACTGAGAATTCTTCAGGTTATTTCTGTGATGAGATCTGATGAAATGTTATTAATATCAGCAATAAAATTTCAATCCAACAAGATGGTTTTCAAATATACTTGTTTTGTATTTAGAAAGGAAATTGCATAAACATTATCACAGCAATGGCAGAATGGAAGAAATAGTAGTCAATAGATTCTTTAAAACTGAGCTCTGCTATTTCTGTAGAAGTGCTTCCCAATTCTACTTTGCCTCAGTTTTAATTTTCACATGTTTTAAAAGAGAATGTGATGGGCTGCCTTTTGGGAAGCATGTTAAGGTTTACTCACTACATGCACTCTGCACATGAAACTCTGCTCAGTCAAATCCATATGTTTCCAGAGTAAGGCCTTTAACAAGAAAAATGTTACATTTTTGTATAATTTTTCACAAATATTACACAACAGATTTTACAAAAAGAATATACATTTATATAGACTGCCAAATTTTCCATTTTTTTAGCCGAACAAATGCTAAAGGACAACGACAGAAATCTCATAAATTATTTTGGGTTGGCATAGATGAATTTTTATGTTAGGCCATAGACATATAAAAGAGTGAATATATTTTAAAGCCCATTATGTCCATACGCCCATAAAGCTTATATTACTAATCTTAGAAATTACCTTAGCACCGCCAAGGACAAATTTACTCCTGGATGAACCACATCAAGACCTACCATGCTCAAAAACTTACCCTATCATATACCACCATCTGGTTGGTTGTGTGCAGCTGCCACAGTATGATTTATCCCACGTTATGCCTTGATCTTTGCTTTTCTACTCCTGTGTCTACAGTCTTATTATTTTATCCTCCTGTCTGTAGATTCAGTATGAAATTTAGAGTCTCAGTTTTCACCTCTGAAGTTACTGGGAACATTGTATTGACATAAATGTATATAGCATTAGATCCCTAATGAATATTTATAACATTCACTGCAATGCAGTGATTTCTAAGTGAGTAGCAAAAAACCAGTGCATCTACTAACACAAGTCTCATAGGCAGTATATCTATATCAGCAGGTGATGCACCCATATTAATAAATCCTACCTTTCCAATGGTTATATTGCTTCTGGTTCCAGAGTTAATTCAGTCAATACTAACTCATTGACTTTTCACTGTGCTCTGCTGCATGGGGTTGAAATGTGCTAAATTATTTCACCTTTGTAAGTATGCAACACTTTTCCTATTTTTGAACTAGGAACAACAATGTTTTAAAATTTTTTTAAAAGACTAAGGTATTTGAATGGCATCTTCTATTATCACCTTTTGAAATGTGATCTAGACCCCTAGACTATTCAAATGAGTTTCAGAAATGTTCATTTTTCTTTCTTATTTTAGGTTAAAAAATTCATGTTGTTTTAAAGTATATTTTAAGCTAAGTTCCTTCTTATGTAGTCTAAAGTTAGCATTTTGAATTTGATTTTGAATGCAGGGACCCAGAAGCAATGTCTGCTGTTCTGAAGATGTGCTAATTTTCACAATTTCATTATAAAATGTGAATTGAGTAAACAGAAGTGTCTCCTTAATAAATAATGGGTATATTGACAGATAGTTTTGTGATCTCCTTTTTAGATACTTGGAATAAGGACAATTTTGGAGAAAGGACTTTCATCTACTGTGATTCCAACCAATTCTTGATATGTAAAATACATATTGAATTTTATTTATCCTTCCTACTCATATTTCAGTTGCTGGAAATTGTTCAGGTAAATCACAGAGTATAAAGATAAGTTTCTCAGGTGAAAGAAAATCAGCTCGTTTAGGATTCTCTTGAGGAAAACCAACTTACAACCTTTTCTTGATGCTTTCTACTCCAAGTGGATATTATATGTTCAGCCCACAAAGAACAAAAGTTAAGTGATACAGCAGAGTTAATAAAGAATAATGTTAATCTAATGCAAAAAAAAAAAAAAAAAAGAACAATATGGTCTATGTCACTTCTAATCATCTTCAAGCAATTAGCCTTCCAAGCCATATTCAACATTGTAAACTTTCATTGCAAATGTCTGGTATTCACATTCTCACTGTTTTGTATACATAATTTCTCTTGTTTTCATTCTTTGCTAGGGGAAAAAAAGTGGAAGACTAAAAATGGGTGCAATTAAAATAAGTCTTAAAGATTACTCGATGCTGACATGGTCTTTACTGAGATATCTTTATGTAGATAGGCCCAAGTATCCTAAATTTATATAGATAACACAGTCATCCCTACGCAGGCATACCTGGTAATCCATTCTACCTTTAAAGAAATGTGTCAGGAAAAAAATAAATCCAAAGAAAAAACCCAGTAACTATAAACATCAGCTATTTTACAGTGATTTTGATCATTAGTTTCACCTTCACAAAGGACATAAAGCTTTTTTTTTTTTTTTTTTTTTTTTAAGATGCAGAAATGAAATCTCGAAGAAAAGACTGATTTGTTTGATGTCAGCCAGTAGATTAATGACTGAGTCGTAAGAAAAACAACACAGACTATAAGCAGCAACCTACTGCCCTGTATTCTGGAGCGCACATTAGGAATGCTACCACTACTTTCTTCAGTATTTGGTTCTTTCTCTACAAGGATTTCCAAGCAAGTAATACTTGAAATCTCTTTCTGTCTTATGACATAGAAAGGAAAAACTGTCATCTGAAATGTGAACAAAATGAATATTTTTCATGCTTACATTACCACAAAATTACAACTATTTGAATTTGCTAGATTACTCAAATATGCTTAGAATAGCTTTTAGAAAGAGGCAGAGCATGGAAAATTACAGCCCAAAAGACAGTTTTCTGAGAAAATTATGAAAATAATGAAAAATGGCAATTAAACCAGAAATGCTGTCTCTATCTTTACTATAACATTTAAAACCACAAAGTGTTATAATATGGACATATGCAAGATGTAATTATATAGTTTTTAAAAACAATGACAGAAAAAGAACGCGCTTGAAATATTCTGTAGCAGAAATGACCTGAACTAAAATACCACTTCACGTAGCTCTTTAAATTGATAATATTTTTCTTATAATCTAAGATTAAATCTGTCTAAATCTTGCAACTGGATAAACACAGTTGTATTATTTCATGCATCTCATAGAAGATTAGAATCCATTATCCACATTAGAAAAGATAAAATGGAACTGATGACTTATTCTCTTGACATTTTTTCTTTATTTTTCTAATTAACCTCATATTATGAGATACTGACCTCACATTAAGGACACCTGAGATGAAAGTGGCTAATCACTGACATCTTTACATTTTGGAGTATTTTTAGTTCAGTTGTGCTTTTTTACTCGTTTAGATGCTGAAGGCATTTCAGTCCATCTGCCTCACATCTCAGTGGCATATTTCAGTTGCATTCAAAGCCGGTGTATTTTTCCCTCTAGAGATGGTGACAGGAAAGAATGCAATATGATTCCTATTGCAGGATTATTTTGTCAGGCACCAGAATTGTGATTCATGCACATCACACTCATAATGATATAAAAAGGATTCACAGAACAGTACAGAATTGGGTGTGTGGGGAGTAGTTATGGGAAATGGGTGTGCGGGGATGATGTATAGGAATATTATGCACAATAATCTAAATAGGTCTGGAGCCATGTGGAGCCCAACCTGTTCCTGTAGATGCTAAGGTACAGGCCTGATGTAGTTGAATATTTGTTTCCACAAATTTGAAAAAAGAAGAGATTCAGCCTTCTTTTCTGCACTTGGCTTAGAATAACATGATTTTTTCATAGCTGCTGTGGATTTTTTATAAGCTCATTAAGAACAAGAATTAACAAAGGATTTACTACAGGGGCTCTTTCTTTACAAAACACTCATGGACCTCAACAGATGCAAAACAGAAGTTATATACAGTGTTTAATGCCATTACTAGTTACATCTTGATTAATTATGTGCATGAACACTGAATTTCTAACAAAGTGTAATGTTTACCTGACACATTCATACCTATGACACAATTGTGGATATTAAGTATTGGATTAATTTAGGCCTGGAAATGATATTGAAAGAAATCCTCTTAAACTAGCTAAGATTGAGGCACTTCTAAATCAAATGTTACCTGGTATAATCTTGCTCAAGCAAATGTTTTAGCTTAAATTGTCACAGCTATTTCATGTGGAAATGCAATCACACTTTTTTTTTTTTTTTTCCCTTTAAGCTAGTCACCAGGTGGCACTAAAGGAGCACAGTAGAAAGCATGAACACAAAATTCATACTATGTCTCTTCTAATCATAGGAAAGACTGACTTAAGCCCTAATTGATAGCATGATTGCTTCAGCTTCCAGTTTATATCAAGGGAAACAGAGTAAAGTATCTTAAACTGATTACATATTTGACAATATGGATGAGAATAGGTCCAGAGACTGGAACTTCTAGAAGACTTTAAACTGCATTCATGCATTATAATTACCTAGTGTAATCATGTAAAAATGGTGCATTCATGGTTGTGTAAACATACTTAAGAAAATTTAGTTTATAGCAATTATGTTTTCTATATAGTGCTGAAGGTGCAGCTGTATTTCTAACAGATTAAGGAGAGGCATAACAAAATTAAAATGTCAGATCATCAGGTATAAAAAAAATCCAAGCATTATAAAGGAAACCGGCATTGGTTCTTTTCCAAGCTCAATTATCATGGTAAGATTTTTTCTGAACAAATATCTCACTACTGCTAGCAGACCAGGGTTTCTGGTCTTCTGAAAAATTATTACAAAGTAGTTATACTACTGTCCATTTTCTAATGCCACAATTGGAGGATTACATTTAGAACTATTTGCTATCTTTCTTCCTACAAGCTGACAAACACTAGCCCAATTTAACAGATCATCATAGGAAAAAATCCCAACAAAAATCCTCTTTACTCAAAAAGTGTTGATATTAAAGACACAATATAAAATGACTCCTGAAAAACACTGAAACAGCGGCTTCATTTACACCCTTGATTAACCAGAGCAGTTGTCAAGGGAACATCTAACCAGCTGTCAAGCAATACAGACGATTTTTCAAGAACAGTGGTTTTACTTTTGACTGAGCACATTCAATTCACAGGTGTGAAAAACTGTACTGCATCTTTCAGTTTTAATAACCTCTTGGTATTTCTTTCCAAAATTCTTGCACTTACTACTTTTTTTTCCTTAAAAAAATATATTTTAAAAATTTCATTATTAATGACATACCTTCCCTTCCCAAAACTAACTTCAACATACAGCTTCCACAGAAATTTTCATGTCTCTTTACCCTCTTCTATTTCAACAAGGTTAAATTTTTGTATTTCTTACCACTTTCAATTACAACACTAAGAAGAGACGATTACAAAAATGAATACTTCATTTTATATCTGACATTTTAGTTGAAATCAGTGAAACATCTGTTGTAACCTCCAGCCATTCAACACCAAATTTCAGGCTTTCTAATTGCTATGAGTTGACCGAACTGTAGAATTGTACTTGTAGGGGTGAGGGGGAGAAAGAGACAAGAGAAGGGAGTAGACAAAAGCATGAAAGATGAAAAATCCCAAATGACTTTGACCCATAACAATGTCTTGCAGTAATCCCTTGCTGCCTTTTTTTTTTTTTTTTTTTTTAAGTAAAAAGACCAAAAAATTGGTGTGTGAACTTTTGGAATACATCAGGTGATAATAAACTCCTAGCTGACCCGAACTTGTTTGAGACTTGCAGCTCCAGCTGGATGCACACAAGTTTATGGGGCTTGATAGAATTCAAACCATGGTACTGAAAGAGCTCGCCGATGTCATTGCGGCACTTCTCTTCATTATTTTACAATGGTCTTGGGAGTCTGGAGAGGTCCCAGTTGACTGGAAGCTGGCAAATGTCATTTCAGTTTTCAAGAAGGGAAAGAAGGAAGACCTTGGTAGTTACAGGCCTGTCAGTCTTACTTCAGTGCCTGGTAAAATTATGAAGGTTATTCTGTGAGTAATTGAAAAATACTTGAGAGACAACATAGTCATTGGTCAATAGCCAGCATGGGTTCATGAGAGGAAAGTCCTGCTTTATGACAAGGTCGTCTATCTAGTTGACCAAGGGAAGCCAGTAGATGTGCTGGTTTTGGATTTTAGCAAAGTTTTTGATACTGTCTTTCACAGTATCCTTCTGGATAAAATGTCCAGCACACAGCTAGACATGTCCATATTTTGAGTGAACAATTGGCTGATGGGTTGGGCTCACAGCATTATAGTAAATGTGGTTACATCAGGCTGATGGCCAGTCACCAGTGATGTTTGCCAGGGCTCAATTTTAGGGCCAGTTCTCTTCAATGTTCTTATAAATGATCTGGATGCAGGAATTGAATGTACATTAAGGGAGTTTGTCGATGATACTAAACTAGGGGGAGCTGTGGACACCCTTGAGGATAGAGAGGCCTTACAGAGAGATCTGGATAGACTAGGAAGCTGAGCAATCACCAACCATATGAAATTTAACAAGAGCAAATGCTGATTCTCCACCTGGGATGGGGTAATCCTAGTTATATGTACAAACTGGGGGTTGAGAGGCTGGAGAACAGCCTTGCAGAGAGAGATCTGGGGGTCTGGGTGGATGGCAAGTTGAATATGAGTCAACAGTGTGTCCTGGCAGCCAAAAAGGGTCAACTGTGTCCTGGTGCATCAAGCATGGCATAGCTATCCAGTTGAGGGAGGTGATTGTCTCACTCTACACAGCACTGGTACAGGTGCCTCAATATAAGGAGGACATCAAACTATTAGACCGTGTCCACAGGAGGACGACCAAGATGGTGAAGGGTCTCGAGGGCAAGACTTACAAGGAGTGGCTGAGGTCACTCGGCTTGTTCACCTTGGAGAATAGAAGGTTGTGACCTCATCACAGTCTACAACTTCCTCAAGGGGTGGCAGCAGAAGAGGAGGTGCTAATCTTCTCTCTCTGGTGACCAGGGATAAGACACGAGGCATTGGAAAGAGGGGAAGCTCAGACTGGACATTAGGAAAAGGTTCTTCACTGAGAGGGTGGTCGGTCAGTGGAACAGACTCCCCAGGGAAATGATCATGACACCAAGCTCGTCAGAGTTCAAGGAATGTCTGGATGATGCTCTTAGTCGTATGGTTTACTTTTTGATAGTCCTGCGAGGAGAGGGGAGTTGGACTCGATGATCTTTATGGGTCCCTTCAATTTGAGATATTCTATGATTCTATGATTACTTGTCAGAGTGCTGGGTATGGAGAAGAAAAGAAACCCTGGTTATTAAAGGCTCTTCTGATGGGGCAGAAAATCTGACAGTTTGCTGATGGCTTATTTTCAGTGTTTTCTTAATTGGGCCTTAGAGTGTCTGGTATCTGTGTAAGATTCAAGAGCTGTTCCTCACTGTGTGAAGAAAAACAGCTAACAGTCTTTGGCAGAGTTACACCGAACATTACATTCCCCATTATTGCTGACACCTTCCTCATATCCACACATCGAAGGCTGTTCCTCCTAAAGACACTAAAAAATAGATTCTGCTATGTGTACTTAAATTCCTCCCTTATTCATTAATCAGTTTTACTAGAATATGTAGGAAAAGAAGAACTTAGAAAAATACACAAAAGTGAAAAATTTTGAGTGAGCCCTTAAAGACAGCCAATTAGCATACATGAGTGGACATAGTAATGCACATGAATATTTTTGGAGGGTCTAGCTTGCCTTAAGAATACAAGCAGTTGCTCTGATGTATTTGTACCCAATAATAAGGGTACTATAGCTAGAATAAAAATTATATTGCTCATCTATCTCTATGCCTTATATAGCTTGTTGTGTTTGTATGACATAGTGGATCCTGCAATATCACACTGATTCTTCTTGATTCAGAAAGACATTAGAGGTCCTGTTACTGGCCACTGCAGAAAAGAAAAAATATTTCAAATTGAACTGGAGTTTTTTCCTACTCTTATACATAGCACTCTGTCTTCAGCTCAGTATGATTCTAAGTGCTCCATATTGCATTGTTGCAAAATCCTACTTATTGTTTCCAGTGAAAAAAGTTGCAAAAAGGACTGCCTAAAAAAACCTGAAAACTGAGGTTTTAGACCATCAACACAGTTGCATTATATTGTGACTTTGAAAGTCTTCCAAACACTCCATTTTTTCTTTCTTCATTATGGTTGCAACCAAAGAAGCCTAAAAAGATACTACTTAGATGTTGCTTGAACATAGATACACAGTTTTATGGAAATACAAGTCTTAGGCACCACATTCACCATCAATTTCCTTTTAAATTAAATGTTCCTTTTTTGCATTTGATTATAGTTTTATTGATAGAATTGATTTATACACAGAACACACTTGATTTTCTGCCAGACTTTTGGATTTATCTGTGGGAAATAACAAATATTTCAGTCAACACTTCAAAATGTATGAGGAACTTTGAACTGAACTGTACATATGATGTTATACTAGAACTCCTATGTAATACACAGAGAGATTTACACAGTAATATCATAATTTTTGTACTAAATGCCTCTGTTCCTCCCATTTTTCCACATAGGTCTTTTAAAAAAATCTTCAAATTTACATGTCTGAATGAGAAAAACAACAATAAACAGAAAAACAGTATAGCTCTTCTGCATGTGATTTTGCATATTTAAGGTGGTCATCATTTTCTTAACAAAAATCTGACCATATTGATAAAACTGGTGTTATGTTACCATTTCAAATCTTTCTTACAGACATTTTATACACTTTCCTATAAAATAATACAGTTTGGCATTAAAAAGGTAGTATTTGCTTTTGTTTCTTAGCAGACTTTCAACTGGCATAATTTGCTCTACATTTGGAGAATGCCGTTTGTAAGAATTCTGGCTTTGAAACTGCCATCACAATACTTGCTGGGCCTCCTGAGAACAGGCCAAATTCTAACAAAGTGTAATGCATGTCAGTGGACTGGCATTAACACAAGAGAGAAAAATATGGACAGCTCTTCCTCAATTCTAATTAACCTAGGAAGAATAAGAGCATCCTTACATGGCTTTCATGTTAAAGTTGCTGAGCCTTCTCCAGTCAGACATATATTAAGCTAACATATTTCAAGAAATATATCAAGACATCAGACATGTATCAAAAAATGAAGTATCCATAACAGAACAACATTTCTTGGCTTTCCATTATTAACATGCTGTGACAATATATTTTAAATACTATCAAAGTGAACCCACTAAATTTCAAACCTCTTTACCACATGTGTGCTTCCATGCTACCCAGTTTTAGTATTAAAAGATGAGTCGGTCTGACACTGACTTTTTGTCATTATTTTGTGGGACAGAACCTTTTTTTTGTGTTGAAAGGTATTTAAAAAAAAAAAAAAAGTTTATTCTATTCTTCCATTCCCATGATGTTTTCTTTGCTTTAAAAATAAATTAATACAATAAAGATTTGCCAGAAATTGGCTTGATGCAAATCATCAGCTTTCTTCAGTTAGCTTTTAAGGGGGTGTTTTGTTAGGCTTGTTGTCATGTGCCTTCACATAATCTAGTAATAATTAATCTATTATTAACATAATGAACACAGTGCTTAATATGGCATAATAATTATAAGGAAAACATACTTCACAGTGGATTTTGAAAGCTCCTAAGACTTGGAAACAGTTATACAGTTGATAACAGTTCCACAGGAAAGATCCTTAAGAGTAGATGACAAGCTGAAAATAAGTCAGCAATGTCATCCTGTTACAGAAATTACTAGAGAACTGGAAAAAAGACCTGCAAGATTAAGATTAAATCCAGGTTTCATCAAATCCAAGATCTATTTAGTTGTTGGCATTCTTACAGTGCATAGCTGATGTTGATAGTACCATACATCACTTAGGCAAAATCGAAAGAGCACAAGAAGACAAGCCAAATCAGATGCACAATATAATGTCCAAGCACCGTAGAAGGCTGCTACAAACAAGAAATAAGTAATCTTTCCTTTGTCTCCATGTCAGATATTATAAAAAAATATCTCTGATAGTATGGATATTGAGGTAGGTTGCACGGGTTTGTACAGGCTCCCTCACAGCAGTTTTTTAATGACAAGTTAGATAAACATCTGTCAGAAATAACATAAACATTTAATGTACAGGTATGACAAATATGCCATAAGTGTACCGTACAAAGGCAGTGAGGTAGACTAGGAAAGCACCTAAGATGTCATGCAGCCCTACAATTCCATAGTTCTAACATTTCTATCAGAAGAATTACACACGATTCAGTGAAGGATTGTTAACACGAAAAATTTTGTCTCAGATTTGGTAAAAAGTGATCTTAACATAAATATGACATTTCCAGTCTTTCAGATAATTGAGCCCATCACAAAGTAAAGAAGGAGTGAACAGATCTCATAATAGACCAACAACAAGACTATAATAGAAATGACTGCAATGATCAGTGTCTCTGAATTTAACTAGATTCTATTATACACAAATCTAATGTTACTTACTTAAGAAAAAATGTCTTTCTAGAGACTGCTGAATAAAAGGGAAAGGAAAATGCTTTTGTTCACCTTCAAACTGTATCTTTTCTCTTGTGGAGATACTAGTAGAATTGGATAGCATAAGGAGAACAAATACACTTTATCTTGCCTAATATTGTCTACCTTGCACAGAAGTGCAATTTCTTTATTTAATATTGGCATACAGTTTTTCACACATTATACAGAATCTAAAGAAAACCCCAAAAATTCATGCTTCTGTATAAGTGCATTACTAGCTGAAAATGGTAATATCTACTTTAGCTGAAAGACATACTGTTTATGCTAGGTTCTACTTAACTTGCTTTATACCTCACTTATTCCAGCTCTGACAGTCCAGCAATCTAGTATACAACCCTTTCGTAGATCAGTTAATGGGATTCTTTCCATTGTATATATCACCAAGCATAGTACAGGCAGCATGCACCCAAGGATCATTTACTTCAGTGGAATGCTTTTCTTTGACATATATATTTTATGCATCATGACTTTAAACATATCTTTTCTCAGACTGGATCTTTAAAAGAAAGTGTAAATTCTGCTCCTAATCATATCTCTGAAATTCCGTTGACTTCACAAGGACTGCACTGGTGTAAACACAATACATCAGTGCACTGTGACAATCGACTGATAGACTGTGACATCTCCATTTCACACGTACAAAAATGGGAATGACACAAAGATACTGGAAGAATTAGCATAAACACATGCAGAGTTTTGAAGCTACAACAAAATTTAATAGTTACCAACATCATTACGATAGCTATTGTTATTATTATTCATAATCATGACAGTATTGGAAGAACAGATCTTTACAAAATTGATGCTGACAGTAAGCACCTGTGATGGTGTGTTGCCCCCGCCCCAACCTGACCTTTATTTCCTTATTCCTGTAACCCTGTTCAAGTGATAACCACCAGTGGTGGTCATACTGGATGCATCTGGTCATGATGGCTGCATCCGGCTCAAAGTGGATTTGGGGGAGACAGATAACAACACAATAGCCAAAAAACCTTATGTTCTAATCTGAGTTTTGGGACATGTTCTTACTTAGAAAAATGGAGAATATGTATTGTGCTTGTGCTTATCACAGAATCATCTAGGTTGGAGACCTTGAAGGTCATCTAGTCCAACCATTAACCTAACACTGACAAATATGCTGACTATTCTCTGTTATGTGCTGACTATTCTCTGTTGGACCATAATAGGCTTCTTTGTGTATTTTTTGTGGGCTTTTTTCTGTTAGATGAATTCATGTGGAGCCACTAGTTTTTACTGCTGATAAAAAACTGTGGTTTTAAACCCAGTAATCCACCTTCAAGATTGAATACTGTTGCTTTCTCCTGTTTCTGACAGCATTCTCTCAGGTTCATGTACCAACTGGGTATTTGCTACATCTGAAAAAGGCTGTTTTAATTTTCATTATGGTGACTTTTAACTTTTCTTTGAGCCTACATTATACCAAAGAGAAAGACTTCTTCTCTTCTGCTCTTTGGAGATCCAGAGATGAACATTCCTCAGGGAAAGTGCTTGCAGTCTTTTGCACAGCTCGTTCTTACCCTCTAATCTGGCTTCTCTAAGTCATTGATTTTTAATATAGATGTAATTGCACTCAAGCAATTTTATTAAAAATTATATAATGACAGAAAGGAAAATTTGCTTCCTCCTTCAGTTAAAAACCTCCAGTAAAGGCCTATGCAACACCTAATAAGAAGTGTGAAAACATATGGAAAAAATGAAGGAAATTCAACCATAATCTTCACTGAAAGAATATTCTGATGTGAAAAGTGTGAAACCCTTTTTATGAACAGTCATTACATGATAGTTTTTGACCTGTTCTTCCCATAAGTGCAGATGAAACCATATCAGCAAACAGAATGGCAAACCAGCTCCCTAACACTGATCTATTATCTCAAAAGTCATACACTTTCCTCTAGGGGAACTAAATTAGGTGATTTTTTTTTAATTAGGAAATATCAGAATAGTAATCAAATGCAACAATACAATATTATATTGATGAAGAGTGAGCTGGAAGACTTCTGTTAAACAGTGAATAATTTGAAGCCTAAACTTGATTGTATGGAGAAGCTGAACACTAACTTTACAAGAAGAATACAAAAGTACAAGACTTTACCAACTCAGAGATCTTTTATTCTCAAGAGAAACATGACTATCTGTCCATTATCTGCCATATCATTCTCTTCAAGTACAAAATCACTTTCAGTTACAGTGATTTTGAATACACTGAAAAAGTGTTGAATCATGTTTCCATTTAAAAAACCATTAATATCAGTAGGAGAGTATAAATCTATATAAGAAACATTCAGTATTATCTCCTGGTGAACAAATTAAGATAATTGTAAGCCTGGCAAAATCTAAAACCGAGCACTTGGTAAAACCTTAAATTAAAAAAACTATTTGGATACTGTTTACATTGTTGCATTGCAGAATGTGATACCACATCTTAAAACTCTTTGTTAAACCACGTATCTACCTACCACTAACTGAATCTCATGAATATGAAAGTATTGGTGAAAATAAAGAAAAATAAGAAATCAGTACATGTATGTATAGATGCAATGGTCTCATGTGAAATGGCTATGAGATACAAAGTTTGAAGAAAATACATGCATACATACATTTCCGACAACAGTGTTTACCTACATCATAGTTATAACAACAAATTGCCTACAGTGGTAAGAACTTTTATGTGTATACATAAATTGTGCTTGTTATAATGATTAGAATAAAGGAAAGAGTAAAGGAAAAGAATAACATATCCAAAATATCATATTTTGAGGGAGGAAAATTCCACTCAACATAATAATGAAAAAGGTAAATTCAAACAAATGCCAAGGATTCAATTGTCCTAGCACCTTTCCAGAAAAAATGCCTCAAAAAAGCACTGGGAATGTGCCTACAAAGAGCCATAATAGGTAATGTCCTACTAATTATGTCTCCCCTCCCCTGAGGAGGGCTGTCATTCCCAGCAGCATAGTGACTCTTCTGGAGTTAGCAGGAGCTTAGTATTGCACTAGAGTATAGGAATGAATGATTGTGTTGAACCATCTTCAGATATAGTCTTCCATTTAGTGTCACATAAATCTGATCGTATGAATGAAAATTAGGAAGACCCCTGACACATGAATAAATCTGTATCAATGTGATGTTGTACAGATAATAATGCAATACTGCAATGATCTCCAATTGAGAATCTTCTATTTTCTTACACATTACAGACAGAAGAAATACAATAACGAATAACATATATTGTTTCTACCAGGCAGGACTAATTAATTTTCCTTTGCATACTCTGATGGTCTAAAATGAACTGCTACCTCCCGTCTCCATGGGAAAACTAAGAGAAAAATAGGTTAAGCAATGTGGTTAATAAGAAACTGACTCTTTAACTTGATTGCCAAGAGAAAGAACAATTTATGTACTTACAGTGGAAATTCTGGGGAGACTCTAAAGAATAAAAACCTTCTATTGCCAACTAGTGCAAACCCTGAGGTTGAGGCTGGCATCTTTGTTAATATTCACGACCAAGTGACATCCTGCTGGTATTTCAGTTTTACACATTTAAGTATCAATAAAAAAAAAAAAAAAAAAAAAAAAAAAAAAGGTGTTTTGGTTTCAGAGTCTTTAAGGCTCATGTCTTCTAATCCTTTGTAAGCTTAAATCCTGGGACCTTGGAGTTATTTTCACATTGCCCTAATTGACACTTAGGCAAACTTTATGTGCCTCCTTCTCACAGTGATATTCAGAGAGCCTGTTCTTGGGCTCTGATGATGACATTCAAGTAATTTGCTTCTTCACATTCTCAGAAGGATTCTAGTCAGAAAAAGAGGAATAGGCAGACATCTAATCTCTCTTATAATTCAGGAACAACTGCTGAAGCACCTATATCCTCTACTCAACTCTTCTATAGAGGTGTAAGAATGCCTAATTCAGTTGAGTTACTTTAAGAGCAAAAGAAAACGTGGCAAGAGAATATGAGTCAGAGCGTATGGAGGCCAGGACAGTCTCTTAAAATAGGATATTGAGTTTTCTGCTGTACCACTTGACAAATTATTATTTTAGTCTCATTGAAGGTGCAAATATATGTTATTGCTAAAGAATAGTTTTCTATGTATGACAAGAATTCTCACTAACATCTTGTTTGTGGTAGGAATTACTTCTTATGCTGTCATAAACAAAGGGCCAAGCAGACTTGCAAAGTATACTGCAGAAGGGTAATACAGCATTTGTAGCCCAGATGAAACTTGGAATGAATG
The DNA here is from genome assembly GCF_047716275.1 of Strix uralensis. Lineage (NCBI taxonomy): Eukaryota > Metazoa > Chordata > Aves > Strigiformes > Strigidae > Strix > Strix uralensis. The sequence goes on from NC_133974.1 coordinate 30,148,006, forward strand.
ATTGACCTTTCTTAGTAACACCAGTAAAGAGAGTCATCTCTGTGCCTCCAACCCTCACTAACATTTTGTCTCTCATTTTGAAGCCAACAGTAATAAAGAAGGTAAATCCTTGTCATCGTAATCCCTTCAGGCCCTTTTCAACACATGTAAGAATAACTCTGATTTTGGATAAAAGAGAGGTAGCAGTGCTACTAAAAGTGCTGGGCATATTACAAATCTACTTTCACAAAACATGAGCAACTCACCTGACATCAATAATACAAGGCAGAAATGTTAAATGACACGTCCACTTATAAAATTTGAGATTTATTGATTTGTGAAGCCTCACTGCCAGGGAGTATAATCAGTTAATTGCGTTTTTTACAAACTTTCATCACTGATACTTACTTCTTTGAACATACAAAGGAGCAGAATGGAGCAGATCTGTCCTTTCAGAATACATAAATAAATACAGAATTGCACAGACCTTGAAGTTTACTGTTGTCATCTAAACTGATTAAAGGGGTCCAGTCAACTTTATCTGGACCATAGTCATTAGGTATTTTATTACAGTCTGCTTATGATAGCTGTGTTTTTCCCCATCATCAAAAAAGTATGAGCTTTAAAACTCCTATGTCAAAGAAATTAAGATACTCATATGTACTTTGTACTTGAAGCTGCCTAAATCACAGCATCCCACATGAACAGCTAAGAACATTTTGCTAAGCTATAACCAACTATATAAAAAAAAAAAAAGTAAAAAGAGGCTGCTTTATGGTGATGCATTTATACACATTTTAGCTGCAATCTTCTTTAAAACTACTCTTAAACATACATGAAAGTACAGGATCATAACCCTTATCCCTTATTTGAATACAAAAAGGTAAAATATAGATTATAATGTCATTTGGATGCTTCAAGTGAGACTACGTAAATAGCCAGACATACATTTTATAATGTATTACAAATGTCTCCCCTAATTTTTTCAATCACTTTGATTAGAGATTTATATTTGAGCTGAAGTGTATTATTTGGAAAATAAATACTGCACAGGTTTCATGAATATTAACTGCAGAAAAAGAAAAATAAGGTAAATATAACATCTTTAGCTTGTATGAGTAAATGTGAGTTCACAGGACACTCTTTATTAAGTTTTCTGGTTTTTAAACAAGATAGATTACTTTCATCAGATTTTAGAAACAGAAGTATGAGGTGTTCATGGAAAAGGTCAATGTTGTATGATATGAAATGTGCTACATTCCTTCATGGGTAGACAAAATCTTATGTAGGACAGTAGTCTTTTAACCAGATTATATTTTATGAAGGTAAATTGTTAAGGAAATTATGGAAGTGTAAACATACACGACAATGACTGTTGCTGTGTATGTACAATCTGGTTTTCCTTACAGATGATGTGCTTTATTTCTTCATTTTGATGTTGTCCTGGTTTAGCTAAGATAGGGTTAAGTTTCCCCAGCAGTGGGGGAGAGCTCTAGCCGGGTTATTCAGATACCATGCGGACGTCACATCCTGGCGCGGGACAGTCGGTTACCGTGTGTACTGTGGGATTGGCTCTGTTCTCACTGCTGTATTGGTAGAGATTTTGCTCTGTTCATTGTTATTACTGTTATTCTTATTGTTATTGTTGTTGTTTGCTGCGTTGCTGTTGCACTGTTGTATTAAACCTCTCCTTATCTCAGTCTCGGGGCTTTGTATTTCACTCCCTTTGTGGGGGAGTGGCAGCGGCTGCGTGGTCTCAGACCCCGGCAGGGGCTAAACTATCACAGATGTCCACTTTTTTACTTCAAACACATATTGAATTTGGAAATATTAGAAAATATTCCACTACAAGAAAAAAAAAACGGAGATCAACTATTTCATTTCAAAGGAATGCTCAGTGCTATTAACCATGTAGGTACTTTAGGTAAAAATTCAAGCACTGAATAAAGTTTCAATTTATCAGAATAAACATTTCTAACTGACAAAAATTCATTTCAGATTAAGTTGTCTCTGATTTGCAACAGTGTAGATTATACACACAAATTAAATCAGTTTAAATTATTTACATTAATTCTTTTTTCTTTAATTTCTTTAATTATTTCACATTATTAAATAAATAAAATAAATTATTAAATAATGTGAAATCACAAAGTTCCCACCTGGAAGCATGAATTAATTCAGATTTGATCCCACAAGAAGAATAAATCCCATTTTGTTTGATCTTACCCTTTAATTGATCTATTTAGTAACAAATCACGCTTTCAGTGTAAAATTAAGAAGGTGGAAATGTTTGGACTGCCTGTCTTTTTGGTAAAAAACATATTATGAAGTTTTGGGGAACTACAAAAGAAATGGCTGAGTTCATAAACATACGAAATACCATCTTTGTCATAACAAGGCATATCACAAACTTTACCTTTATGTACTGAAACATAAGCATTTTGAAAGCCTGAGGCTTCCAGTGTCTATATAGGAGAATAGCTTGTAATAGACAAATATCACAGGGACAAATATACACACATAGAAGATAGATCCAGTAACTGCTGAAACTGCTGGTTTGAGATAGTTTAACAGTTAATTACAAAATAACCAAAGCTAATAGTAAATCTTTTTACTCAGGTGACACTCAGTGTCATAAGTCAGCATTCACTTCATCAAACTAAACAGGATTATTCATAGGAGCTGGGGGTTTTTCTGGATCTCTGTGTGAGAGAGTCTGGATGGTCCTCTCTTGTCACCACAAACTTGTCAGAGAAATGCTATGCAGAAGTGTTCATGGCTATTAGCTGTAAGGAAGTGGGTGTGTTTGGTTTCTGTGGTGGGGTTTTTTGGTAGCGGGTGATGGGGCTACAGTGGTGTCCCCCTGTAAGAAGCTTCTTGAAAAGCTCCCCCTGCTCCCATTTGGACCCACCTGTGGCCAAGGCCGAGCCAACTAGTGACGATGGCTGTGCCTTTGCGGTAACATATTTAAGAAGGGAAACCTGAAAGGTAGAGGGGGACTTTGAGGACAAGTTATGAGAACACTGAGGTCACTGGAAAGAAGGATGAGGAAGGGGGGGAGACGCACCAGAGCAGTGACCCCCCTGTATCCCGTGGTGAGATGGCAGGGCTTCCCCTCCCGCGCCACCCCTGGAGGTCACTGGAGGAGCAGAGACCTGTCTGCGGCCTGTGGGGGAACCCTGGGACTCTGTGGGAACAAGCAGCCTCTGTTGTTGTAGTTCAGTGCTGGGAGGACTGCAACACATAGAGGTGACCCACGCCAGAGCATCTCTAGAAGAATGCATCCCATGGGGAGGACTCAGGGTGGAGCCAGGGCCTGTCTCACTACCCCAGCCAGGAGCAGGGCAGCTCTAGAAATGATGAACAAAGTTGTTTTCTTGTAAGAAAATCCAATAATAGCTCAAGTGTTCAAAATACGGGAACCTTCCCATAGAACCTTCCTACAGATGTGAACTGTACTGAGTGCTGTGCTCTGATCAGAGACCAATTTGATGATGCACAACCCAGGGTTACCGGCATCTGATGGGGTGTAAGATGCCTGTACTATCTTTTTCTTTATATTGTTAGGCCTAATAAATAATCATTTTAAATGATACCTTATGGAGTCTGAGTGCCTTTCTTGCTGGGATCATACCGAAACAGCACCTCCTGGTGGAGAACATGGGCCCATGCTGAGTCCAGGCTGGAAGGTCAGCCTATGGGTTGTGATTGAGTTTGGGACCTGAGCTGGTGGGATATGTGGCCAAGAACAGGCACAGCTGAGGGGTGGTGGGGCAGTAGCTCAGGCCAGGCACAGCCGTGGAGCCTCAGCTGAAAGCATCCTAGTGGACTGGGATTAGCCCTGGCTGTGTTCACATCACAGCACTGCTGGGGAGCACTTCCCCATGGCCCCCAGTGGGAAGGGTGTCCTCCGTGGTGTGGGCTCTGAGCTGGCCCTGGTGGCCAGACCCTGGGAGAGGGGATGTGTTCAGGGCCCTGCCAGGGTGATGGTTATCACGGTGCACAGCTTCCCTGCTGTGGCTGTGTCATGGGCTGCAGATGGCATGCAACTGTAACAGGTCACGCCTGAGTGAGATGTGTGTATATTGTGTTGTTACTAGGTACTGCTGATGTTTAAGTAGTGCTTTGGTATTCTCACCTTTCTAATTTTAATTATTATTGGTTTCTCAGTTAATAAAATAAACATTAAGTGTGGTATCATCCCTTTTCCTGGCATAACCACATCCACACTAATCAATCAGGTGTGTCAAGATGAAATCTGGTGGGCAGTGTGCAGGAAGAAGGCACTAAAAGTAAAGGAAGCCACAGGCTGATCCTCATGTTTCAGTACCATGGCTGCATTTTGACAAACTGTTAGAGAATGCAGGCACATGTCTCTGTGACACTATGCATATGAGTGTGAAAATACAGTGACATACAGAGTAACTAGGCAGTTCATGCAAAGAGGAAGTCTGGTTTGTAAATGCATATTAAAACTTGCAGAGTGGACTCAGGCCTTACTAGCTAACTATATTTGCAACAACCCTATGAATAAGTTAACTATTAATCCTTTCATTTGTCAAAGAAGTGAAATGAATTGCCCTGTGTCAAACTGTAAACCAACAGCAAACAAAGGGTGGGCTAGGTGATGTCAGAGATCCATCTGCACAGAACTCACAGTTCCATGGACATGGATGATAAAACAGACTGAATTCCTCAGAGCCCAAGTCTGACAGAAAAGTAAAAGGAAAATATCAATTTAAATAAAAATATATACACACTACTGCAGAGCTCTGAAATATACAGTATACAAAACTTTTAACCTTGTGTGTAAGCAAGCTTTGGAAAATGTAGATTTAGAAAAGCAAACCCAAACCCCATTTTAACACATGGTCTGCAGGACCAACAGAGTAAGTAAGTTAGGCATCTATGTTTTATTCTGAGACCCAAAGGCTGACAGGACCTCCTTTCTGCCTCACAATCACATAACCACAGGACTGAGGTTGGAAGAACCTCCAGAGATGGTCTCATTCAACTCTTCTGCTCACAGGAAGGTCAGCTACGGAAGGCTGTTCAAGATTGTGCCTCAGAAAGGTCCTTCAGAATGTAACCACACACATGCTCCAGATGCTCCTACCATGAGCACCTCATTCTTTAATTTCTTCCTTGGATCTCCTACAGTTTACAGATAGACAGTAAGGTGCCCAAACCCTTTCCTCATTCCCTTAATGAGCATGACCTGTTAGGTATGCATGATAAACACATAAGTCTTGTGATTAGGGAATTTGGTTAGTAGGAGACCCCCTGTCTAGTCTTCTTCAACCATAAAGCATCAGAGTATAGCCTAGTCATCCAGGTGAAAACTAGAGTGGGCTGAGATGGAGTAGGACCACTTTCCAGCCTTCTCACTGAAGGCAGACCACTACACAGTAAGGAATGTATCATTTGTCAGGTCACAGGAAGAAACACAAGAATGAGCTTGAGCTTGTATCACTGTGAAGGGCACTCACCTGGTCCAAGAACTTCTTACATACTTTGAAGTCATTAAGGTCACTGAATAATATACACAAAGTGCAGAGGAAACATAAAGAAATATTCTACCTGAATATAGAATATAGAAATATTCTAGCCTGAAGTCAAGTTGTTTCTAGTATCTCTGATTTTATTAAATTTCTTTTCTGTACTGGGAGAGTCAATGTTCAGTATCCTAAAAGGGAGGGAGCCCTGTAATATGTAAGTGTGAGTCAGGCCTGTCCCATACACTGTCCTGCTCCCTACCAATCGATATTAAATGCTGCAACTCAACATGTGGGAGTGACACATTGTCACACAGGGGCCTGGCTACCTCTGCAGTCACAGAAAAAATTAACAACTCACTGAAGTGGTCTGAATGAGCCTGAAGGACAGACAGTTTTTAGGCACTCTAACACCTAAGTGTCCTAACAGAGGCCTAAAAGTAGACACTCTTTTAACATGGCCCACCATAAAACCAAAGTATACCCTAACACCTTTTCAAAGGTGTTTTCTGTATGTTTGTATTCATGATTCTAACTGGTTCCATTACAGCATTTGTTCTCCAAAGGTTATTTTTTATGTTTTTTTCTTACTGCAAGATAAAATACTGGGCACTATAGAAAAATGAATGGTAACATGATCACATTGTGGATGCCGTTTTACTCAGAGGATTCAATGATTATCAGTAGTTGAGTTTCATCAAATAGATTGTAAAAAACGTCTTGCTTTAGAATGCAAAAAAAAAAAAAGAGTTGTTTTTCATTTCAAGTCACACTCTCAAGCTCTAAACACCAAAATAACAAGAACAAAACAAGATTATTAAAAAATGATCAAACTAAATAGATCATCATATCCTAGCCTACATACCGAACATTTGCAAGGTTTGGAGAAGAATGTTGTCCTTCACATTTAAATAGGAAAGAAAAAAAAAAAATTCAAAGAATATGATATAGTAAAAATATTTCTAACCTGGTCAGAAGAGCATTCATAGTAGCATACTTCTGACATGCCCATGAAGCAATCTCTAGGACTCTGTGCTGGAAGATTCTTTTCCTCTGAAGGACCCAATGCACTACTTTGTTATTTGTTTTGGTCACAGTATTGAGCACTAAGGGGTGTCACTAGTAGCAGACTGCCAGCTAGACTACGCACTGCTGACCATCAAATTTGCCACCCACTTAGCTGATCTGGATATAAAGTTATTATGGGAGATGACGATGAAAGCCCTGTTGAAAAGACGGAAAGGACAACAGTAGGTTAAAACAAACTCGATCTAACTCGATCTGTTTTAAATGTTTTATCCAAATAGCAGTGTATTTTAAGAAACACCTTATCAGGCATAAGCTATTTGTTTAGATTATTTTAGTCTTCAGCTATGTATCTGAGCACTTTGTGATTGTTAATGAATTTTGTAGTAACAAGATCTCTGCGAATCTTGTATCACAGAGAAGGAACTGAAGCAAAGATAGATGAAGAGACTTGCCCAGGATCATGACCCAAAAATGCCAAATACATCAGGTAATGAGTGCAAGTTCTGTGATTGTCATGGTTATAGTCACTAAGTAATAGTTCCTATATGAAGTTACTAGAAATTAAGAAGAATCAGTCTAAACCTAACTTACTTTGACAGAACATACGCACCGTACTGATTAAATTGCAGCACTTAAATATTTGTCTGTCTTCAGTCAATATTAAGTGCTTTGCTTAATCATGAATCTGGAAAACTTCCCCTATTATGCATCTGCCTCTCATTTGTGAGCCAGAGTAAGAGAGTGGGCGGGAAGATAGGGTGAGCAGGATTAGATCAGCTAATCCTACCACTGCTTTCAGTAAACAGCTATTGGATTGTTTTTCAAATTAAAAAATAATAACAAAAATAGGCTACTCTTCGGTCAGGAAGGAAAAAAATAAACCCAAACACCTGTGCCTGCCATAGGAACAACTGGGTGCATGCTGATGAAGACTCAACTGTAATATGTACTGCATATAATTAGATAAGCAGAATAAATTGTGTTCGGAATCTATTATGGAAAATCTACTGCATGATTAATTAACTTTATTTTCTTTTCACTGTCTTCTTTTCATCACCCTTTTCTCATTCAGGAAGGGTTGGGGAAGCAAAGGAAGTTCTGTGTTTGTCTTCTATTGTCACTGCTGAATGTTGATGTAACAGTTTGGGTAGGTGATGAAGAAACAGTCCTTATCTGGCTTGAATCAGAAACCAACTATATACTGATGTGAATAGATGGCATGACTATTTTCAGAGGGAAAACTGCAAAGGAGAGAGTAAGAAGCTTGTTAAGCAAAATTTTTAATACTCATCTTTGATCAACTCAGCATTTTGGAATCTACTTATCCTCCATCCATGATAATGATTTAAAGTACATTAGTTTTATAGAGGTGTTTTGAAGTCCATAGAAAACTATCCTCAATTAAAGTGAGGAGGGATACTCTCAGCTGCTGATATCTAAAAGATCTCTAATGATTGGATTATTTGATTTGATTATTTGGAGGAATAAAATATCTGAATCTTTGTCTACCTTATGTTTAAATGATTTTTGAAAAGTATAGAATATGTACCTACAATTTTCCCAGTTATTTGGTAATTCAATTTATTTCATCATCTGAAGATGTAGCAGCACTATGCCCTGAAAGTTTCAGGTGGCAAATGTTAGTTCATATTTAGTTCAAGAACTTGTGTAAGGTAAGATGAGATATACCACCTTCTTGCAGCTCAGCTTGAACTTAAACTGAACAGTTCTGTGCTGCTTCATTTCCTACTTAATGTAGCTGTAAATGTTTTGGCCCTTTGGTCTTCTGTATTCAGTGTGCGACCTTTGGCATACTTAACAGTCTTTCTGCTCATAACTGAGAAAGATGACATCTTATCCTTTCTCTGTCTTCTTAAAGTAGATTTTGAATAGTTTACAAAATAAAATACAAAAATAAAGCCAAAAAACCTCCCCACACTATCATAGAAAGAATTCTAGGTGAGAGCAGAAATATATGTTCTGCATTTAAACAGTGATTTACTGCTACATGAACAGGAAGATAAAGGCTACCAAAAAGACACATAACCTTGCTGCAAACCTGTCAGAAAACATGATCAGCTGTAATTAAAATTATATGGACAAATCACTTTAAATCACAGAGCAATGTTATGAAGTGAACTAATTCTGACAGTGTTGGACCCACCGTCTTTAGATAGTTTGCCTTCTACACATTAACTCATCACAGTAAGAATCAACAGAATCTGTTATAAAGAAGAAGAGAGGACTTTCTAAGATCTAGGCCTCTTTTTGTGTCTGACTGCCATGGTTGGTTGAGTGGTAAAATATTTCATATTTAATTTACTGTTAATAAGCGGCAGTTTCAGTTGATCTGAGACTGTTTTGCTGCCAAAAATAATGGTGCCCAATAACACCTTGAGGCAGCTGTTCAGGGAGTGTGTTTAGAGATCTGATTCAACTAAAACTCAAATTACTGAATCTGATTTTTTAGTCAGATCAGCAGAATTTCTGCAGCAGTTCACAGCTAATCAGACTAAGTTAATCAGCCTTCTCTTCAATTGCCTGCCCAGTAAGATTGACACTACCTTCCTGAGCAAAGAGGACTTTAATAACAGATACATTAACTCCAAAAGCTGTAAGATGCTGATCAGTGTAAAACTCACAAGAAAATAAAATATCACAGATTATATTGGCTCAAAATACTTTTTGCTGAAATATAGTATATGCAGTAATATACAGCCATTTGCCATTCAGTATGAATGAATGTGTGTGTTGGAATGTGTGAACACTTGAATGCCATAGGATTGCTTTTTAGCATTCTGAGACTTTTTGCAATTTTTAATAGAGACAAAGCAAATGGTGATGCCTACTACTTTTCTCTATTATTAATTAGAATTTTTCCCTATTATTAAATATGTGCTCTGTGTTTTGGAAAAAAACAACTCAAAACAAAACCAAAAACTTTCTGGCTTAAATTTGAAGATTAAAGAGGTTAAGGGGAAACAAATGAAATAATAATGTAGGCTGTAGAAAGCAGTCCTCACCCTGGGAGCAGGAACTGGGTAATTAGCAAGACCAGAAATACTGCATCATTGGTTGGGAGGTCCTCAGTGCATCACCACAAAGTTCTAAAACTGAAAAACATGTATACATATTTGGCATAGGCTGCTGCTGAGATTATTGTCTGCATCAAGCAACCAGAAAAGTCTACTCATGTCACTGTGAGCCTGCTTTATCTTACATATCTCCACCTTATGTTTTCAGTATAACTGCTTATGTAGATGCTGCTGTACATGGGAATTGAAAAAAACACCATTTACAAAGTGGTATGATAGAAGTGTCAGATTCACTGTCTACATGAAATACAGTTCGAAATCTGGGGTAAAGGAGACTCTACAGAAAGATTATAGGTTAAGTACTTGGTCCAAATAAGTTCACTAAAACAAAGCAATATGTGCTTCTCTTCTGTTAAAGGTGAAGGAAGAACTCACAATCTTAATAATAAACACCTTCCTCTGTGGCTGGTTCAGGAAGAGTGCTTTTCATCTACTTCAGCCAAGGAAAGAAATGGTCAGATCATGCCTTATGTCAGCCACAGACTTCTGTTAAGATTTGTGTTTTTCACAACATTTGCCATTGAGCAAAACTTACACCCTCCCCCAGAAGGCAGGCAAGTATAATCCTGTTATTTTCCAGATGGGTGAACAAAAGAGGTTGCAGAAGATTGTTTCTGACAGCACTAGGAACAAAACCCAGGGGCCAAACCACCTATCAGATTTACATAAAATGTATTCAAATGCAAGAGAAAATGTATTTTCTGAAGGTGTTTTGAACAGCTGCTGAGTAATTTAGTAGCAGCACAGCATGCTACACTATAGCTCCCACATTCACATCTTTCATTACTACTAGTCCCCTAGGTGCTGGCAGCTCTGACAAGACAATGTGAACTGTAGGGGGGATAAAACAATTTCTGTGACAATGTATAGATCCCTAGTTCCTGGTGTTCTCACTAAAACTCATAAGTTTAGTAGGAAGTCATATCCACCATCAATGCAAAAGGCTGACCGGCACAGCAAACTGCATAGAAGCTGTAGATGAAAAACCACAGGGACACATATCCCAAGGCACAGATGTGAATTGGTGCTATATAAGCAGCATTTCCCCAAATGGGGAAATGTACAACAAACATGTGATACTGCAGTTGAATAAAGCCTACCGAAAAGGCAGTTCACAGCCTGGACAAAAATTTTATTTTAATGTGCTCCAAACCTCCACATGACATGTCTGTTTAATATGGTTCACTTGGAGTGTGAGCTCAAATGCAGATTTGTCCTCATATGAAGTTTTGTCATTTCATAGAAAAGTGCACAGGGTTTCCACAGATCCAGAGAACCTCTCTACAAACTATGTTAAAATAGTTACTATATCCTGAAATACCTTGCAATGCAGCAGATGTTTTTCATGTCTCTGGAAAGACAATAGCACCAGTAATGTTAGACATTAATTACTTTTCTATGTTCAGTATATGCTAACACGTATAATGTGACTACAAGAATTCTACAATATATTCACCTTTACCTTCATGTTGAACAGAAGAATAAAACCTTATTCAACACAAGGCAGCCCTAGTTATAATTTAAATAAACTATAGAGGTCACATTTATTACAGAGTTTTGCCCATACAACTACATATGCAAGGAATGTAGAAAAATCACTTTCAGTATCACTTCACGGTTCCTTCTGTGGTGGGTTGACTGTGGCCAGCTGCCAGATGTCCACTCATCCACTCTCATTCCCCCTCCTCAACATGACAACAGGGGTGGGGGAATAAGTTGACAAAACTTGCGGGTTGAGATAAAGACAGAGAGATCACTTAACATTTACCATCACAGGCAAAACAGACTTGGTGTGGTGAAAATTAATTTAATTTAATTTATTGCCAATTAAATATATTTGGGTGGTAAGAAACAAAGACAAAAATTAAAACACCCTCTCCCTAACCCCCTTTCTTCCAGGCTCAACTTTACTCTATTCCCAACTCCTGTATCTCCCCACCCCAAGCACTGCAGGAGAAGGATGGGGAATAGGGAGTTGCGATGAGTCCATAGTACCTCCTCCCTGCTACCCCTTCCCTCTCACACTTTTCCTCTGCTCCAGCATGGGCTTTCCATCGGCCACAGCTCCTTCATGAAACACCCATCTGCTGCAAGCCCACAGGCTACAGTGTGGATATCTGCTCTGGCATGGTCTCTCCACAGGCTGCAGGGGACTCTGCTCTGGTGCCTGGAATGCTTCTTCGCCTCCTTCTTCTTTGACCTTGGTGCTCACAGGATTGTTTCTCTTTTTTTCTCCCTCACTCTGCCTGTGTGGTGTTTTGCACATCCTTAAATACTTTTCCCCAAGGCGCCACCCCCTTGGCCGGGGGGCTCAGCCGTGCCCTGCTGTGGGTGGGTTGGAGCCGGCTGGAACCGGCTGTGTCCAGCACGGGGCAGCCCCGGCCGCTCCTCAGAGGCCACCCTGCACCCCGCTGCCAGCGCACGGGCACCTGCACCCGGTACACCTTCTCTCTATAAACTTGGCATGCACTTTACTAAAAGATTAAGCTATTGACATGTGGATGCAAATTTATCAGCTGAAGACCTAAGTGTCTTATTGTATAACCTTGTCAGTACCAGTATGACAGCAATGCCTTTGAAAACTATTTTAAAATATCTTTATTTGTTTTGAACTGCATGATGTAATACTAGCACAAATCTGCACACCTAACATTTTTCTGGTGAAGGTTTCTGCCTGCAAGTCTCTGCTATATTTACACACAGCTTAAATTTCAGTCTGGAATCAGCCTCCAGTGAAGTGTATTTTTATTTAATTTTGTATTTCTAGCCATGTCAAGGACAAGATCAAGTAATGGTTGCAAAATGACAAAGCATCTTTGGATGAAGGTGATCACAGATACAACAGCAGCATCAGTAACTACATAGAAAATAGGTCAACAAAGCTAAAGAGCATGGGACAAAAGGCAAGCGGCACACATCAGTGAGCAAGCAGAGAATAAAGTTTCATGGACAGTTTATGGTCTAATAAAAAGCCAGGTCACTGTGTGCTTCAAAGAACAATCAAAGGATAATAAGGACAGTCAAGGTGTTGGAAAGAGGAATAAAAAAGCTTCTCCCACCTGAATTAACTACATTCCAGAATATAATTTTTTCACAGAATTGATGTACTTCAGTCAAAGGGAGAGAAATACCTTCCCTCATCTGTGGTGTTCCTTAAATAATTTTCTTTCAGACTTTCAGAAAGATGCAGCTCATGTTTCTCTCTCTAACCGGACCACTAAGGAGGACCATTTAACAAATGTATGTGTAACTTTTATTCAATACTGTCTTTAATCAAGTGATTCAATTTGCAGCACCAAATTTCCTTACTGCTGGTATGTAAAACTAGACCTAAACTGGCTAGTCTTGGAACAATCAGCTGTCTGATATCCTGTTTTTTTTTCCTTCTTCTCTACATAATTGCAAACTACATATTAAATATCTGCCTGAAATTTATTTAGAAAGCAAGAATTTAGAAAAAATAAGGTTATAGCAATTAAAATAACAATAATAAACCACAGAAGAAACATTGCTGTTTCTTCCTTCCTTCATCCCCCATGAAAAAAGGATTGCCAATGAACTGTATGACAAACAGAGATCTCAAGTTAGTTTACCTGAGGTCCTGTGATGGTTTTGGGTCACAGAGCTGGACTGAGTATAGTACAAAATACAGATCATGCACCAGGATCTCAATGCCACATTTTAAAAAAATCTGTTTAAACACTTAACTTGACCTCAGAACATTTAATCTTTTGAACATCTGAGATAGGTAAGTTCTGCTCCCACTTTAGAGCTGTGTAAACTAGGTAACAAGCTAAGATTAACCAAACTCTTTAAAACCATGTAGGAAGTTTGCTGCTGAGTTTGGAGCTGGTCACCTAGACCAAGAAGAACTGCTCCCTTCTCCTTAGCACAGAGGATTCAGCTAATCCTGCAGCACTCCGGACTGCACAACTTCACTGCCTGTTTCATTGTTTGTGGTGACCTACTCTCTGATTTCTCTACAATTACTGGTGCTCATGAGGTGTATCGAAGAGAGCCAAACTGGCTTGTTGGGAGATACGTGTTCTTTACCTTCCCTCCACTGCTTTTTTTTTTTTTTTTTTGGACACTCATGCAAAGGCTAGCTGTCTACTGTTTTTTTAAATTTTTACTGATTTTCATATATCTACAGAGCAAATAGTATTTCCTATTGCTTTCAGCTAAAGCAAACCTGTAGAGAATTTTGAGCGGATACGTGCATACTGAACCAGTTTTACTTCTGTATTGATCTTCTACTTAAGCAGCAACAGGCTTGAAGAAAAGAATTTAAAAAATTGCTTTGTCTTTACAGATTTTTTTTTGGTTTAGCTCTTCAGGACTCACAAATGTGTGAACATTTAATGTCATCTCACTTTTTAGGAAGAAGACAACATGGCACCTTCATAAGCTATTTGGCAATATACTCTATTGCTATAGTTCCATGTACTGTGCCAAACTACCAGAAACCAAACAGTTGTCTGAAAAGTCCTTTGTGTGAAGCACTGGGTGACCAAATAATGAGCTAATGAATTTTACAGAATTCTATATACTTTAGAAATAAATAAATAAATATTGAAACTGTCAAAATATACCATATAATCTTGAATTTTAATAGTTTATTATTCCTTCTGTAATCCAGTGACTCCTTTTTCCTTCAAGCCACAGATAAGTGCATGTTTCATGTAGAACACATAGTGCCTCTTCAGAAGTACTGAAATCCCTTTGTACTACCATGTACATGAAAGAACTGTTCTTCCTTCCAAGCAGAGCAGAAGGTCTCTGCATCCTGCTTCTTCCCTGGAACAGCCAGCTATTTTGAAATCTTTACTATCTGTTTCATGCAGTCTCACCCAGCCACAAGAAGATGGAAAAGTGAAACACATGAGATTGTGGAGCAGAAACTATCTATATAGAGAAACTGTAGTGAGTAAGCAATCACATCAACAGTACTTGGAATACAGTGCTTCATGCAGCACGCACTAAAAAAAGGACTATAGCATACTGAAAGGACCAGTACACACAATTAAAGCAGTGTCTCTTTTAATACATGAAGGTAAAGTTCTAAAGAGCTTAGCAAAATTATGGAAAATTGGGTTAAATGCAGTTTAGAATTTCCATGATATAATAAAAAGAACACTAGCAAATGTTTTAGCTACAACATTGCTGAAAGGCAAATCATATAATTTTCAAAGCAGATGTATCGAGAAAATGGGAATTGGGTTATACAATTAGAATTTTAATCTTGCTATTTTCCTTTGAGAGACACAGAGATTCTTTGAAACTTGGAATTTTAAAATTATAACACAAAGACAAATCTAAAAATAAAAAGTAATGAAATGTGCATTCATTATGTTTTACAATGTATACCTTAATTCTGGTGAATCTGTAGCTCATTGTCTCTAGAAGACCCAGTAAATTGTGACATAGAGCTTCAGTAAAATCCCAAAACCTTATAACTGCTGTTAGCAACATCAGTCACTAAGAAAGTAATAAATAACTTGCAATTATCAACACTGCATTGAAGCTGTTTCTTTAATGTTATTATTAATCCTAGAGCTTTCTTTGGAAAATGAGATTTTCTGGTTATTCTTGATTCTGAAAATTATACTAGCTATTATTTATATCACTTTTGATAAGAGGGGCTGCTAAACAGGAAGGTGTTAGAATGTTTTGAATTATACAATATTTTAGTCATGCTTTCTGAAGGTCATAGCATGAAAAACTAGCAATGTATTCACATATCTAATTGCCAACATATTTGTAATATGCGTAACAATGAAATACTGAACATACATTAGAGATTAGCATGGTCGTTAAACATCTGATCCTGTTTAAATATGTGAATATTGATATGACAAAGTTTGTAAGCATCATTCATCAGTCCTATTCCTTTTACCATTTCAATTCTAGTAGGAAAAATACAAAGAAAATATGCTGTCTTGAACCACTCGGTATTTCTATAAAATCAATAATTGACAGCAATGAAATTCAGGGTATGAGGGGTATTACTGAAATGATCGACCTATCTTAGGGAAAAAGGACATAATAAAAATATTGTTCAAAACTGAGAATATCAACCTTCATTAGTATTTTCAGGTATGGTCCTCTACTTTAGAGATGAAGAATGGTGGCAACAAAACTATTGGCCAGAAATGCACCTTAACCACTGGAAAGATTAAAAAACCCTTGGTTCTACCACTAGGTTATACAGTCACTCTCACTGGGACAATCAGTATAAAAAATATAAAGTTTGATTCATGTTAAAATGACCACTGACAAGACAGAAGTGGCTTCAGAGGTGTTTCTTTTTTTTGCTCACCATTATAAAACATTTCTTTGTATGTCTTACATAGTAGTGAAAAGTTAAATCTTCACGTCTTTGTCATGAATGCTTAATTATTTTACATAGTTATGAGAGTTATGCTTGCAGGCAAACAAAATAACATTGCAAAATGAGAAACAGAAATATATCTCTATTTTCAATATCAATGTTGTTTAGGAAGTGGAATAACTTTATTAAAGTCAAAGGTCACCAGCTGTCACAGGCTTGAAGCTGACAGCAGTCTTTCTTCACATGTAATGTGTATATATGTACACTAGAAATAAATCTATTTCTAGGATACCATACTTGTGCAAACAAAACCACAGCTTTGTAGAATTTATTTCTTGTGCTGATTTTCAAATGATATGTTGTTACACTAAAAGTTTCTAAATGAGACAAGTTTTACCAGTCTTCTTTACTTTTAGGATGAGTTACTTCATCCTACAAAAGTTTTTATTGCACCTGGTTTTACT
Organism: Strix uralensis; assembly: GCF_047716275.1. NCBI lineage: Eukaryota > Metazoa > Chordata > Aves > Strigiformes > Strigidae > Strix > Strix uralensis. Next base: position 30,164,399 of record NC_133974.1, read on the forward strand.
TTATTATGTTAAGTTGAACATGCTTATAATTATATCCTCTAGCATCATTGGTAATACAAATGAAGTATGTTACATTCCTAAAACAGATAATAATAATATAGAAGCATAGATTCTATGATTCTTAAAACAGATAATATAGGTAAAAATAACAGCTATCCTTGTTTCTTGTAGGGAATAGAGTGATCTGTAGCATATCTTACTCTATCAAATAAAACCTTAAATTCTGGTGGATGATACCTTGAGGAATAGAGGTTAAATTATGCTCTTTTTGTCAGTACACTGAAGGGCCGACAATAATTTACTATGTCAATTTCCAGCTCAAGTTCAGAGCATCTTTTTGGGTTAAAAGTCAGCATTTGTCCCCAGACAGAGTTTGATTTAACAGAACAACAGATTTGACATAAAATTTGATTACACAAAATTACCAACAAAAACTAATTTTTCAAATTTCACATTCAACAGGAGATTGGAAGGTGCACCATACTAACAGGACTTAAGAAAGAGAAATTTGTTTACAATTCCAATAACTTTGTCGTTGTTTGCACTATTATTTTTCATGGTACTAGAGAAATTTATAAAATGTATTCCATTTATCATTAAGGCTCACAACATCAGAACCTTGAGTTTTCAAGTAGGTTTGAAGTTGCAGTAATTGCAACAGAAAGAAGGGGGTTTATCAGTGGGGAAAAAGATTGTGAGAATGAAATAAATTTTGTTTTGCAAAACAATATTTATCTTTTCAGAATGTTCATCATTTAACACTGACCTCTATATTTCAATGGAGGTAGGTAACCTAAAAATAAGCTGCCAACTTTTAGCTGAATGGCAAAAAGGCCTAGTGAGCAATAGCAGTCTGAGTACTGTACCAATTTTTAATTTTTCCCATAAATCCACATAGTTATACAGTCAAACTCCTTTAGACGAGATACCTAACTTGAAAGCAGGTAAGGTTAGATGGAATGAATACGACTCATAAGAATTTTTCTTAAATAACATAGCTAATCAACAGCTTCATATTTTTTCAATAACTTTACCTTTGAAATACAGTAAATATATTTTGCTTTCTTATGTTGCACTGTGGTTTCAGGTAGGTCATAGTATTCCATCTGTGACTCAGAGTCCAGTTCAGTATGGTAGAGGGTGCTGATCTCCACAACTGTGAGAAGACATCTGTATGCCTGCCACTTCAGGAAAGGCAGCTGACAGTGCTGTACTATGCTACTCAGTATTACTGAGCTGTTGCTACGGTTCACATTTAAAAAATTTATATTAATATGAATGTATCTGAAAGACTCTGAAAAAAATTCACACCTAGCAGCACAAATGATTAAACCTTCTTTAATGCAGTTACCCTGAGATGGTAGAATCTAGGATCCTAAGAGGACGGAGCAAAGTAAAAAGCAGGAGCACAACCCTGGACATCAACAGCCAAACTCTGGTCTTTTCAGGGATCTGTTTGGAAGAAACCCATGAGATATGGCCCTGGAGAGAAGACTAGTCCAGGAGATCTGGTTGATATTCAGATATCACCTCCTATAAGCTCAAGATAGGTCCATCCCAACAAGTAGGAATCAAGCAAATGCAGCAAGAGGCCTGCATGGGTGAAGAAGGAGCTTCTAATTGAACTCAGACCTAAAAATGAAGTGCATAAGTCATGGAAGCATGGGCAGATGATCCAGGAGGAGTATAGAGTTGTCTGATCTTACAGGGATACAGTTAGGAAGGCTAAGGCTGATCTGTAATTGACTATGCAAGTGACATGCAGGGCAACAAGAAAGGATTCTACAAGAACACCAGCAGCAAAAGAAAGACTTACAAAAATGTAGGCTCACCACTGAATGGGGAAAGCAATCTGCTGACAAAAGACCTGGAAAAGGCTGAAGATACTCAGTGTCTTCTTTACCTCAGTCTTCACTAGCAAGATCATCCTTCAGGTCAAAAGAGGTAATTTTCTCCCTCTCTTCTGCACTGGTGAGAACACATCTAGAGTGCTGTATCCAGTTCTGAAGGATATGGACTTACAGGAAGGAGTTCAGCAAAAGGCCACAAAGATGAATAAGGGACTGAAACCTGACAGGACATGGTCCTACATACTCTATGTGATCCTGCTTGAGCAGGAGCATTAGACAGGATGATCTCAAGAGGTCCCTTCCAACCGAAACAATCATGTGATTCAGTGTTTCTGTGTTCCTGAGATATTCCTGTAAGGTCAGTTAATTTAAGAAGACCTAGTCTAAGACAAAGCATGAAGGGTACAGGTACAGGAATTCAAGTCAGCTCTTCAGCAGCTAATGAGCTTGAATAGCCGTAGAAGTTGGTTTGTTGGCTTTGACAGATCACTGATGAAATATTGAATATTGTTGCTGAATGAAAGCAAAAAAATTGTTTCAGAAAGTGACATATGTTTCTAAACACACTGAATATTCTGTTTAAACACAAAGTTTGAAATTGAAACAAAACCAAAAATACTCTTTTCCATACTCTTTATGAGAATCCATTCACTTATTTCAGATAGTAGGCCACACAGAATAATTTAACTGGTTGATTTTAATATTCCATGAAATGATCAATTTTAATTGCATATACAAGAATGTATATGCATTAGTTTGATATAATGAATGTATTATGGGACTATTTCTGAGACTGAATAGCAGATGTAGTGATTTACCTATGTAAAATTGTGGCAGCTGGATTGATGGAACCGGGATTAAGGTTTTCAGACAACAAACATTATATAGGCATACATTGCACAAACTTTGATACCTTATAGTGGCAAATTTGATGATGATTTTATGGAATAGATATATATTAAAAACTGAACTGAGTCCACTATTGTTTTTACAAGGTCTGATAAACCATCATCAAATGCAGATAATTTCAGTGGAATATCATCTCTGAAAGACATTTTTAGGTTTTGTCTCACTAAGACTTATGCTGTGTTATCATGATTTGCAATTTCTGTAGAAGAATTCAGTAAATATAAATGTGTATAGTTGTATATACAGTCCTTCTAAAAGTAATTCTAAATTTAATTCAAAATTTATTATATATACTTAATCACAGAATCACAGAATTGTCTAGGTTGGAAAAGACCTTGAAGATCATCCAGTCCAACCATCAACCCAACATTAACAGTTCCCAACTACACCATATCCCTCAGCGCTAAGTCGACCCTACTCTTAAACACCTCCAGGGATGGGGACTCCACCACCTCCCTGGGCAGCCCATTCCAATGCCTAACAACCCGTTCTGTAAAGAAATGTTTCCTGGCGCAACTTGAGGCCATTACCTCTTGTCCTATCGCTTATTACTTGGTTAAAGAGACTCATCCCCAGCTCTCTGCAACCTCCTTTCAGGTAGTTGTAGAGGGCGATGAGGTCTCCCCTCAGCCTCCTCTTCTCCAGACTAAACAACCCCAGTTCCCTCAGCTGCTCCTCATACGACATGTGCTCCAGACCCTTCACCAGCTTCGTTGCCCTTCTCTGGACATGCTCGAGTAATTCAATGTCCTTTTTGTAGTGAGGGGCCCAAAACTGAACACAGTAATCGAGGTGTGGCCTCACCAGTGCCAAGTACAGGGGTAAGATCACTTCCCTGTCCCTGCTGGCCACGCTATTTCTGATACAAGCCAGGATACCATTGGCCTTCTTGGCCACCTGGGCACACTGTTGGCTCATGTTCAGCTGGCTGTCAATCAACACCCCCAGGTCCCTCTCTGACTGGCAGCTCTCCAGCCACTCCTCCCCAAGCCTGTAGCACTGCTGGGGGTTGTTGTGGCCGAAGTGCAGAACCCGATATTTGGCCTTATTGAAACTCCTACAGTTGGCCTTAGCCCATCGCTCCAGCCTGTCCAGATCTCTCTGCAGAGCCTCCCTACCCTCGAGCAGATCAACACTCCCACCCAACTTGGTGTCATCTGCAAATTTACTGAGGGTGCACTCAAGCCCCTCTCCTCAGCAACTGATCTGAAAAGGCGGAGGCAAGGAGTTTCAAACTGCTTTCAGAATGTTCTATAACATTTCCAGTTTTATGCAATACATCTACATGGGTATGATTAATGTATGTGCTGACAAAATTCAAAATCAAAATATACAGTATGTAAGATATTACATTTCTAAACCATATCTAAATGTGTTTTCTTTATCAATTTATAAATTCATATTATAGAATAGAAATTCTTAAATTTCTCCCAAACTGCTTTCACTGTTAATCTTCAATGAATTTTGGAAAGGGGAGGTATGGTAAGATGATGGAAATATTGCATCAAGTTGGTTCAGGTTATCTAGCAAAACACCTTTCCATTTCTTATTCATCACATAATTGATTATGTTGGAACTCAGTATTGCAATTATGAAGCTTAGGAGTATTTGAAGACAACAAAATGTCTTCCACACATCATGAATATAGGCTATACTATATAACTGTTCAGATACAAAGCCACTGACATTTACAAATTGCTGCTCAGATGTTTCCAATTCGTCAGACAAAAAATTCCTATATTCCTAGGTAACTGGTAATGTTGGAAACAATAGAAAAAGAGAAAATTAGCAATTATTTGTTTTCCTGATTTAATGTAATTTTTAGTAATTCTTTCACACTATGCAGAGCACCCAGCATCTGTAAATACTAATAAAATGATGACTTAGAAGTATGCAGTAATATGAAAACATACATATCTCTGGAATGATGAAATGAAATATGTAAACCAAATGACTCAAAATGAGCCAACATATTGTATGGATGGAGATTTACATATTCTTTCTGAAAACACATTTTCAGAAGGCACATGTAATGAAAACCTTTGTAAGATCCATTCACAGAACTGTCTCTTCTGTGAAAAAGGAGGAAGTGGAAGTGTAGGTAAAAAGATGGACACTGATAATATAATTATGTAGTTTTCAGTCAGTGCATTATGTCTTGCCAAAATTTCCATGTGGAAGTAAAAAAACATGTTGAGGACTTTCACAGTTCAGAATGTGCCATCTGCTTTTGAAGCATGAAGACCAAATAATAACTCCAGCAGCTTCTGTACCACTGCATGGTCTAGGCTAGAGTTAGCTGAACAACATTAGCTGAATAATTTATTTAACAAATAAATGCTTTTATAGACAGCTAAAGGTGTCCTTCTCAGCCAGGAGTAAATGCTCGTATACGTACTACTAATTGAAGTGTGACAGAAAATTGGAAACAACTACATTCAATATGTTCACTTTGAAGATACATGAAATATTAATGTACATAATACAGTGATAAAGGTCTGTGGGGATGGGCATGATGTTCATTAAATTCCAGAGCAAAATTCTGACAATTCTGCAGGTAAATAAGATGCAAAAGAGTGACACTATCCTATACAGACAAGATTTTAATTAATGCTTGCCTAGAATCTTCTAAACAGAATCTGGTGTCCCCCATCACTGTCTAGAACAGACAATTTAATGTTTTAAAGTAAATATAATTTTAAAAAATATCATTTAGAGAAGAAAAGTGTAAGATGTCTAAAAAAAAAATCAGTATTCCTACTCTAAAAGCTAAAATCCACCCCACTATCTAGAAAAATCAAAATCCTGGTGACTTGATTATCAAAATCTCTTGATTGTTAAAGTTACTTTGCTTCAATCACTTGAATAAACATCATCTGGCCTCAGTGACAGTCACATCATTTTAACCACAAATAGCATACAGCAATTTTCACATCAGGCAAATTCATTTCAGAATCCACATATGGAATGAAATGTGTTTGAATTGTTGTTCGTTGAATAAAGAACAAAACCATAAAAGCAATCCAAACTACATCTCAAGTATGGGCTCAAAGCTTTAACTGAAAATATCAATACAATCTCAATTATGAAATCACAAAAAATGAAACCCAAACAAATGTACATTTTCAAAACCAGCAATCAAATAATTCTAAAATAAACAGAACTGGAAACAATGAAAAAAAGCCTGCATTGAAACAGCTCTCTACTTTCTTTAGGCAAGGCAAAAAAGTAAGCAATCAGAGTTTTATTGTTTTTTCTATAAAACTGTTGTTTCACAAGGACCGTAAAGACAATGACTGAACATTTAAAACTCATTTAATCTTCATCAGGTTTGAAAGAAATGGCCATGTATAAGGAAACTAATCATATAGTTAAGAGAAAGGAACAGCTGTAAACTATGGGGATATTTTAATTTCCTGTACACAGTGGATTTGGAAAGAAAAATTTGAGAAGATGAAAATTTGCTTCTATAGATGTTACTGGTTGCATTAATTGCACAGTTTATCCACTGGAGCTATAGTTGCATCCAGAACTCAAATATCTGTCAAATATTATCTTACAGACTTATTCAAAGTCAAATTTAACAGAAATATTGTCTCCCAGTTGGAGCATTTTCAAACAGTAACAAAAATAGTTATTTATTCCAGTCTTTGTCTCTTTTCCTGCAAAAAAACCCTCATTAATTTTGCAGATAAAACATACAGATAGAGTTATCTATCTTCAACAGCCACAAAGAGAACACAAATCAACAGTTCTGCCATGGATTCATATTTTATAGCCTATGATACAAGATCCTGGGAGACCACAAATGCCTTGTAAAGTTTGCTTTTTTCTTTGGCAGAGGTTAAGGATGATTGCTGAAGGATTACAATTTTATTGCTGCTTTGGTGAAGGATATACTGCTCTCTCTACATTTTAGAAGGACTCACAAGAATAATTACTAGTTGTTTTGAAGGCCAAGCCCATAAACTCAGATGCATGTAAATCCCAGCCAGTCACAGTCTACAATCACACCTTGCAAGTTATTTTGTATGCCACTGTTTTAAAGATAGTTGTATATATTCCAGTAAACAAAGGTAATGTGTAAATTGAACTGACATTACTTTTTAGTGTATCAACATGGCGAATGAAGGCATAAATATACAGGTGTTAGTTTTAAGGTAAAAAAGAGGGAAATAAATTTATTTTTCAGTGTGAACTTGAACTCTTGAAATAGAATCAATCTTTTCAATGTTATTTAGCGGCATCTGTTGCTAAGATATTATTAGGCTTTGAAATCTGTACGGCATTTTAATGTCTTAATCTTGTGAAGCAGAGACAATGCTAACATAGCCAATACAGTGTGCACAATTTGCTGACCAGTGTCTCACACAAGTGTAGTCTCTGAGATTAAAAAACAAATTTAGAATTGTTTGTTAGTATTGAGCTGTATACTTCTATCAAGTATTTTCTAAGAGAAAAAAATTCTTTACCTGCTGGTTCATAGGGAGAGAAATGGATAGAATTTTCTTTATACATTTTATATCATTCACAATTTGTACAAAAATTCTAAAATACATTAATACTGTCAGCTAACAAGTAATTAGATTTGAATTTATGCTATGTGATTTTGCTTCATTAATACCAGGCATTAATACTAATATAAAATAAAAGAAAAAAAAACCTGTTTTAAATGGATCATAAGAGTAATGTACAGGCCTGTGGCTAAGAAGAAATATAAGATGGAAAGGAAACAGTTTCTTAAATGGTAGAACCTTTCATCCATCCATATTTTGAAAAGAGGTTTTACATTTATATTCTAACAAGTTTGTTTCTAAAAGAATATGGCAAAGCTTATGGGGTGAGCATAAAATCTAACCAGGAAAAGTCTAACCATTGTCTTCTCCCCATATCAATCTACTCTATATATTGAGATCATCAAACCTGGCATGAGCAGCATTTTAGAATTTTACAACATTTACATCATACAGAAACAGCTCAGAAGGCAAATGCAATCATCAGGTGATGATTTTATTTTCCTTTTTTGATAGTAAGAAAGTAATTTTGAGAACACTGATGTGCATGTTTTATTGCAACTTTTACAGTCTCCTTCATATACCATCCTTTAACAGCAAAAATGGTCCTAGCTAAAACCACCTTTCATTTAATAACTTGTGCAATAAGTTCCCTCACATCACAAGTGCTTACAGTTCAGGTGCAGCAATTAACTCTGATACTTTAACTATGTAATAAGCAAAATAACATCTTAATCACACTAACTTGAAATTTTATATGGCCATTAGAATTATTTCTGAAATATTTTTAAAGTAAACATTAAGCACTTTACCATTATTTTCATGTTACTAATATAAATATAACATAGCACCTGTATTATTTCATTCTTACCTTTTTTCTAAGTTGCACATATGAAATTTCATGAGTGGAAAAGAGTTAATCGATTACCAAGGCATGATAACAATATCTTTTCCAAAATTATTAACCATTCTGTGAACTATTGTGTGTACTAGATGAAAAATTACAGTACTGGTCAGTCACCATTGTATACTGCTGACAATACAGTTGCATATGTAGATACGACAGGTTACTGCATTGCGAGATGTTAGCATGCCCATTTTTAATTTTTCCTCTTAAACATTAACTTAGTCCTTTATAATTAGTCCTAATATTTAGCACTAGAATTCTGATAACAAATCTAAATTATTCAACATGTAAATTAATAAGCATAAATTATGAGCTACCCATTTGTAACTTCCAACATTATGTATAAATTGTTTCAGTTCTCAAACTGACTTCACCTGTATCTGTAAAAGTGTCAGGAGTTTGAATGATTTGTAAGTTCTCCAAAGAACTGAACTAATCCCTGTGAACTAAAATGTATTTTCAATCAAGGACACTACCTTTTGAAAAAGGTTTCCAAATATGCAAACAATTTTTCTTTCTAATATGACTTGTCTTTTTATTGTCCAAAAAAAGTGAAGTCACACTTTATTGCTCAATATATATTACATAGTTATGTAGTTATATAGTATAACATAGTGGTAAGTTCTTACCTTATTGTGATAGGGATGACTATACCCCTGCTAACGGACTGATTGACAGATACAGTCAGAATGTTCTGAGAGTTTCCACAGCTGAATCGAACTGTTGGTCTTCCCTCCACAAGATACAAGTGAAGAAACCGTTCTCCCAAATCCTTTTCACTAGCTTTGAAAACAAAAATGGAGACAGTCACACTTCTGGAAGTGTAGGACCTTCCAAAAATATTCCACACTACTGGAATGTCACTGCCAGTCATAATGCCCATGTGACATTGAGGAGTCTTTTATCCATATGCAGGGCTCTGCTTGAGTGACTGTGAGAATAAAATTAAACTCTGTATCAACATCTGTAACTGGTCAAAGAAAACAACCAAAAGAGATTTATTTTTATACTACTGTAGTTGCATAAATCTTACAGAAATCTTTACATTAATGGAAGGTGAACTTTTCTCTATATCCAGCAGGATCATTAAGGTGACAAAAGTGATGCTAAAAAAAACCCCAACCAAATCACAAAAATACTATAATATCACAATTTACTTTTTCATTCAGCTTTTCAACCATATTATAGAAAACAAAAGTTATAAGAGACAATCTCTTTTTTTTATAATCTCTGTAAAGATTACGAACAATTTACCTTTCCCAATTAGTGATACATTTCAGACTTGATGAGAACAATAATTCTTATGTACAAAACATCACACATACTGTGTTACTTGCACAGTTCATATAAGAATAAAAAGATACTTAAAAAAAAACTTTCAATCTCTGGCACTTCCACTAAATAGTATACTGTAAATATGACAGCAAAAATATTTCTATTTAAATGATGGACGGCACATGGTTCATCTACCAAAAAAGGAACTGACACCTACAAGTGCAAATTATTTTGGACGGGGTTTTTTTTATAAATTTGCCCTTTGTATTTACTTCTCATAGAAGGTAAGACATAGTTCCTGTTTGGAATTTTTATTCCCCTTCAAGACAAACTGTTAAAATGTTAATCTATTTTTTTTCACTATATTTTATTATATTTAACTGAAGTAAAAAAGACTCAATAGCGAGGTCATGAAGTTGAATTTACTGCATGTTCAGCAGTATTTGAGCATAAGATTACTATGTTCTTCTTAACTTCCAGAGTCATAATGTTTGGAAATCTGGAACCCTGAGTTCCAGAATCATATCTGTATCTAATTATCCAACTTGTCTGGAGAATATCTCCTATCCATTGTCTGTAGCTGAGTTGAGAAAAACCACACAACACATATACCATACAAATAATAAACTTTTTATGAGGGTATGTAGTAGGAGAGAACATTTGCTTCCTTAAGTTTATATGATAAACAATCTTGTCAAATGGGATGAAAAGGAAAAGGGGGAAACCAAAACATGCAAAGGCACAAACCTTACCAACAAATGGAAATAGTAACAAGAACCAAACCTGGTTTGTTGCACTAACTTGTATGAGCATGCAGAGTGTGGGAATGATTATTTCAGTAAGATTCTCTGATTGAGGATTCTGTCAAAATGGGATGATAAGGAAAAGGGAAAGTCAATAAGCAAAACAGATGTGACAAACAGTAACAGAAACAATGACAAGAAACCAATCTTGTCAGTCACACTAATGGATGGGCTATCAAGAAACTTCAAGCATCACTTCAAAGAATCACAGAATCACAGAATCATTCAGGTTGGAAAAGACCCTTGGGATCATCGAGTCCAAACATCAGCCCTACTCTACAAAGTTCTCCCCTACACCATATCCCCCAACATCTCATCCAAACGACCCTTAAACACATCCAGGGATTGTGACTCCACCACCTCCCTGGGCAGCCTATTCCACTGTCTGACCACTCTTTCTGTGAAAATTTTTTTCCTAATGTCCAGTCTAAACCTCCCCTGTTGCAGTTTAAAGCCATTCCCTCTTGTTCTGTCACTAATTACCTGTGAGAAGAGACCAGCACCAACCTCTCTACAATGTCCTTTCAGGTAGTTGTAGAGAATGATGAGGTGTCCCCTCAGCCTTCTCCTCCTCAAACTAAACAGTCCCAGCTCCTTCAATCCCTCCTCATAGGATTTGCTCTCCAGCCCTTCACCAGCTTCGTTGCCCTCCTCTGCACTCGCTCCAGCACCTCGATATTTCTCTCGTATTGAGGTGCCCAAAACTGGACACAATACTCCAGGTGTGGCCTCACCAGTGCAGAGTACAGGGGCACTATCACTTCCCTACTTCTGCTGGTCACACTATTTCTAATACAAGCCAGGATGCCGTTGGCTTTCTTGGCCACCTGGGCACACTGCTGGCTCATGTTCAGCTGCTTGTCAATTAGAACCCCCAGACCCTTGTCTTCCAGACAGCTCTCCAGCCACACCTCCCCAAGCCTGTAGTGATGCATGGGGTTGTTGTGGCCCAAGTGTAGGACCTGGCACTTGGCCTTGTTGAAGCTCATCCCATTAATGGTGGCCCACCGATCCAATCTATCCAAGTCTCTCTGTAGTGCTTCCCTATCTGCATGCAGATCGACACTCCCGCTTAACTTGGTGTCATCTGTGAACTTACTGATGATACACTCTATGTCCTTATCAAGATCATCAATAAAGATGTTGAACAGAAACGGTCCCAACACCGAGCCCTGAGGAACACCACTTGTGACTGGCCGCCAGCTGGATTTAGCTCCATTGACCACCACTCTCTGGGACCGTCCATCTGGCCAGTGCTTGACCCAGCAGACCGTTCGCTCATCCAGGCCATGGGCAGCCAGTTTTTCTATGAGAATTCTATGGGGAACTGTGTCGAATGCTTTTCAAAAATCCGGGTAGACAATATCCACAGCTTTTCCCTTGTCCAATAGTCGGGTCATCTTGTTATAGAAGGAGATGAGGTTTGTCAGGCAGGACCTGCCTTTCATAAACCCATGCTGACTGGGCCTGATCCCCTGGTTGTCCATTATATGACTTTTAATGGCACTCGAGATGACCTGCTCCATGACTTTCCCTGGCACTGAGGTCAGACTGACAGGTCTATAGTTGCCTGGATCCTCCTTTCTGCCTTTCTTGTAGATGGGTGTCACATTTGACACCCTCCAGTCCAATGGGACCTTCCCAGTTAGCCATGACTTCAGGTAAATCATGGAAAGTGACTTGGCGAGCACATCTGCCAAGTCTTTCAGCACCCTTGGGTGTAACCCATCCGGTCCCACAGACTTGTGTGCATCCAAGTGGTGTAGAAGGTCTCTGACCAACTCCTCTTTAGTTGTGCTGACCTCATTCTGCCTCCCCTCCCCATCTCCCAGCTCATGAGGCTGGGTGTCCAGGGAACAGCCAGTTCCACTGCTAAAGACTGAGGCAAGGTAGGCGTTGAGCACCTCGGTCTTTTCCTCATCTTTAGTTACCATGTTTCCCTCTGCATCCAATAAAGGAGGGAGATTTTCCCTAATCCTTCTTTTGTTGTTAATGTATTTATAGAAACATTTTTTATTATCCTTAACAGCTGTAGCCAAGTTGAGCTCTACCTGCGCTTTGGCTCTCCTAATGTTCTCCCTGCATAACTTCACTACATCTTTATAGTCTTCATGAGAGACCTGTCCCCTCTTCTAAAGGCAATAGATTTTCCTTTTGTTCTTGAGATCCAGCCAAAGGTCCCTGTTTAGCCAGGTCAGTCTCCTTCCCCGCCTGCTTGTTTTTCGGCACACAGGAACAGCCTGCTCCTGTGTGTTGAAGACTCCTCTCTTGAAGTATGTGCAGCCTTCCTGGACTCCCATATCCTTCAGGGCAGCCTCCCAGGGTATTTTGTTAATCAGTCTTTTGAACAGGTCAAAGTTTGCCCTTCGGAAGTCTAAGGTGGCAGTTTTACTAACCCCTCTCTGTTTCTCGAAGGATCGAAAACTCAATCATCTCATGATCACTGCACCCTAGACAGCCTCCAACCTTTACTTCCCCCACCAGCTCTTCCCTGTTCACAAGAAGCAGGTCCAGGAGGGCACCTTCCCTGGTCGGCTCACTCACCAGCTGTGTGAGGAAGTTATCCTCCACACATTCCAGGAACCTCCTGGATTGTTCCCTCTCTGCTGTGCTGTGATCCCAGCAGATACCCGGGAGGTTAAAGTCCCCCACAAGAACAACAGCAAGTGACCGTGAGATTTCTCCCAACTGTCTATAGAAAGCTTCATCCACCTCACTGCTTTGGTTGGGAGGTCTATAGCAGACTCCCACAGCAAGATGTGCTCTATTGGTCCTTAACCTAATCCAAACACTCTCACTCCGTTATCACTATACTTGATTTCTGAGCTCTCATAGCATCCTTTAACATACAGGGCCACTCCACCACCTCTCCTTCCCTGTCTATCCCTCCCGAAGAGGTTGTAGTCATTGATTGCAGCACTCCAGTCGTATGAGGCATCCCACCACATTTCTGTTATAGCTACTATGTCATAGTTCTCATGCTGCATCATGGCTTCAAGCTCCCCCTGTTTGTTGCTCATACTGCGTGTATTGGTATAGATGCACTTGAGATGAGCTAATGAATCCAACACCTTTTTGTGAGTGTGGGCCCTATTTCCTGCCAGACCCTTCTCAGGTGCTTCCATGGTTTCTAAACATCTATCCCTTCTCTCAAATGAAATGGCAGAGGGAGAGCCCTTACCAGTCCACCATCCTTCAAGCCTTGGCATGCTTCCCTTGAGCTTATTCCTAACAGGCCCAGTTATCTCCCCATCCCCCCTCATATATAGTTTAAAGCCCTGTCAATAAGCCCTGCCAACTCCTGCCCCAGAATCTTCCCCCCTCTGGGACAGCTTCATCCCGCCTGTCTCATTTGTCAGCATCAGATCAGGTGCCTTATAAACTTCTCCATGATCAAAGAACCCAAAATTCCGACGGTGGTACTAATCTCTGAGCCACGTGTTAATCAGATGTGTTTTCCACCCTCTTTCAGTGTTTTTCCCTTCCACTTGAGGGATTGATGAAAACACGACCTGAGCTCCCAAGTCTTCAACTAGCCACCCCAGTGCCTTGAAGTTCTTTTTTAGTAACTTTAGACTTCTCTCTACCACCTCATCATTACCTGCCTGGATAACCAACAAAGGGTAGTAATCAGAGGGCTGCACCAGAGCAGTGACCTTCCTTTTAATATCCCTAACCAGAGACCCAGGGAGGCAGCAGACCTCCCTATGGTATGATTCTGGTCAGCATATGGGCCCCTCCGTACCCCTCAGATCAGAGTCACCTACTACAATTACCCTCCTTTTCTTCTTAATTGAAGAAGTCACAAGTCGTCGGGCTGAGGGACAAGCAGTAGATGACTCACCAGATGGGTCCTCGTTTCCATCTTCATTCAGCTGGCCATCTAGTTCCAAAGCCTCATACCTGTTGTATAATAACAACTGGGAAGGTGAGGAGGGCCAAGAAGGTTTTCACTTGCCTTTCTGAGGTAGGACCTGACTCCATTCCCCCCTGTCCCCCACATGCCCTCCTTCTGCCTGAGAGGAGGGGAGGGAGTCATGTATTTCTTGTAGAGCCTCTACCTGCTGCCTTTGTCTCAGAGTGTGGCTCCACCAGTCAATCGCGTTAGAGAGTGACAACCTGGACTTTGCAACTGAGAAGAGTGCAAACCTGCAGGTTTGGGATATTGAGGGAGGGTTGTGTTAGTGGGACTGTGCAAACCAGTGAGTCAATGTGTATAATTAGGGAACTGGGGGGGAGCAAAGGAGGAACAGACATGAAGGGGTATAAAAGGGAAGAGTCGTATGTAAAATGGGGTCAGTCAACATGTTTGTCTGAGTGAGCCCTGTGCCTGATCACTGCAGCCTGTCCAATCTTATTAAATCCTTTCTTAACTATCTCTCTGTGTAATCTCACTCTCTATCACACATCTTAGAGTGCTTCAAAGACTAAGTGCCAGCTTCTGGGGGGACCAGCATGAGTGGCTTTGGTGCCAGTTGCTGGAGTCAGACCTTAGGTGTAGACACCCTGGCCTGTGGTGTCAGCTAATGGAACTAGTGGGAATCTCAGTGCCAGGGACTTGAGAAGATGGGAGTCTCAGCCACCAACCACTGGGGTACTAATGTTGTGTGTCCCAAAAACCAGATATAGGTGTGTTTGTGTGTGGGTGTGGGGGGGGGGGGCTGCAAGGACTAGGTGCCAATAATTGATGAGAGAGGTGTGAGTGGATCTGGGGCCAGCAACTGGAGTCAGACCAAGAGTGTAGGCACCCCCGGACCTGTGGTGCCAGCAACTGCAGTCAGTGAGGGTCTCAGTACCAGCTACTGGTGTGGGTGAGGGTCTCCGCTGCCAGTCACTGGGAGAGACCGGTGTGAGTGAAGTGAGCAAGGGACTCAGTGCCAGAGGCTGAAGTGGGATGACAGGTCCTAGCCTGTGTGCCTCATGCCAGCTTCTGGGTGTAGGTGAGTGTATTTGCTAGCAAACATCAAGATGTATTAGCTGCAAGGAGGAGGCCCCAGGTCCAGGCATGGGTATCAGATAGGTAGAGCATCCATGCTGGTATTTGGGGTACCCCCGAGTGTGGAGTGCCTGGGGGATGGGTGCGTGAGTGCATGTGTCTGTCTGTGATCCAGCAAGCAGAAGACCCATGGCGTGGGTAAGAAGACATGGGATATGGGCATGGGTATCCGATGGACACATGGGATTGTGCTGCTACATCAGGAATCTGTGAATGTGCGTGTGGTTGTGACTCTAACAAGTGTCATGTGTGTGCCTTCACTAGTGAACTGCTATCACTACCAGCCAGAAAGGAGAGGAATTGGCTTTCTACAGTCATGTTTTATGTGAGTCCTCTAGGCAGGTGCTGTTGAAGGCAGTGCCTTCCCTGTGGCAGCCTGTGTAGACAGCTGTGTTGTTCTCTGTGTGTCTACATGTGTGCACATGTCTGTGTGTCTCTGGGATAGACACTTCTCATGGTTTAACCTGCAAATGGGAAAGCAGCAACCATGCCCATCAGCCTGAGATGAAGACCTTTGAGTCTCCGGGCTGTGTTCCAGCAGCTAGGCAGGAGGGAGTCCCAGATCTGGAGCTGCTGGAGGTGGCCACAGTTAGAACAACCCTTAACATTTTTTTTCAGAAAGGTAAAAAGAATGTGGGAGTACAGCTTCTTGCTGGAAAACAGACTAATTTGTAAAGAGAAAATGATCAACTTTAATTTCAAAGACAAAACAGAAAGGAAAAGATAATATATTTTAGCAGATAGAGAGAAGCCACAGATGCTTACAACTTCCTGATTATTTGCTTTTGTATAGTTCATAGCAGCAACAGTTCACAAGGTAAACTCCATCCTCAAGAGCAGCTTTCTAGTCAACACGGTGTTTCTTCAGTCTGTTACAAATCCTGATGACCTACTGAAAGTCTTTTATTCTTAGACATATTTTATATTCTGAATACCTAATTAACTCTGAAGCTACTTTAATTTGACTGGATTTTATGCCTTTGGCTTTTATGATTTCCTTCTACAATAATCTGATAATTGTCTTTCAAAATGTGTTGCACTGTCACTGTTAAAAAAGTCACTGCTTTTTAACCTTATGATATATGCACATATTGCATCATTTGTTTCCTTTTCTTCTTCCGTCCCTGCATATTCTGTTCCAGGCATTTCCAATTTCTATCAATAAGTAAGTCTGTAAGTTACGTTGAATTCAGAGAGAATGAAGTGGGGGAGGGTTGTGAATGTATATACTGACAATATGTCTTGAAGAAGGGAAGTTATGGATGAATAGCTTATTTCTCTTCTCCCAATGACTGCCTTTCCATTCACATTGCCCACTAGTGAAAACTTGGAAGAAGGTCCTCGTTATTACTAGTAAAGAAAAAAATTTGGGACAGCTCCCCCAAAGGTAGCATTACTCCTTGAAACCTCAGTGAGTATTACTGCTTGAACTTCAGTCTAGGGAATGCTTATAAGTCACACTTACAGGTGACTAATAGCATTCTTCATATTACCTGCTAGGTCGTATGAGATCCTTGGAAAGGACAGTCCTTTAAATCTTTCTACAGTGGACATGAGGAGATAGAGTGTCCCTCTGAAGAATTTCGTTCTGGCAATGTGAAAGAGTATACGCTACCTAACATATATGGTGGGAAGTTGCCTTCATAGGAAAAGCCTGAGTCTTAAGCAAAGCAGACAGATTTGAGGAACAGACATAGATCAGGAACCATCTAAGTGAAAAATCTTGTTGGATATTAGGGGTAACTTATCTTGACCTTAGTAGAGATTACATGAGGGGATCAGGTCAAAGAAACCAGATCTCAACAGTCATTCTTTCACAGGAAACTGCAAGCTGGAAGGCTATTTTTGTACATTAGTATGATGACAAACAAGTGGTTATTGGGCTCAGATGGTTGCTTATCTAGAACAGATAGATTTAAATTCCCATTAAGCTATGGGGTGAAGCTTTATTAGGCAAAAACATATTTTAACACAGAGGAAGGATACTGTGAAATGCTCTGCTTGAGAATGCCAGCTGAAATAACAGTCAACTAGACTATGACTGAATAGCCTGAAATGCCCATCTTTAATTTTAGGAGGGTAAGCAGAATATATCTGAGGATCAGAGCTTCTGAGAGCACAGGAAAATAATTTATGAGCACAACTTATGAAAAAGGAGCTTGTGTCCTTAAGGAATGCTATAAACATAAGCTGTGATATCTGAAATCCAATTGTCAGAAGTTATAGATTACCATATGTAGTAGAAGTTAAACAATCTGTCTTTGAAGGAATTGTGAACAGTATTATGCTGACTCTGTTAAAAGTGAAAATGATGAAGTAAAACTTTATAACTGTATCAGTTTTTTTCTGACCACCTGCATTTTAGTTTTCTTTATGCATAAATATCATAATTTACTTTGACATGTTGATGAAATCAAATCATGCAAACAAGTAAAATCAATAAGAAATAGAATAAAAAATCGTAAGAATGCATACTGTATTCAACAAAGAAATATTTCTCAAATGATGGCTTATCTTTATTGGCACAAATGTAATAATTGTGCTGGGTCTGTGTGTGTGGTGGGTGTTTCTGATTGTGGGAGAGGGGGCTACAATGGTGGCCCCCTGTGACAGGCTTCTTGAAGCTCCCCCAGCTCCAAGCCTCTGCATCACTTAGTGATAATAGCTGTGTTTCTGTGATAACATAATTAAGAAGGGGAATCTGAGAGGAGGAGTTGAGAGTTTTGAGGAGGAATTGTGAGGAGGACATCTATGTGAACACCAAGGTCAGTGGAAGAAAGGAGGAGGAAGGGGTGGGGATAAGCCAGAGCAAAGACCCCTTTGCAGCCAGTGATGAGAGGGCAGGTTGTCCCCCTGACACCCAGGGAGGTCACCAGTGGAGCAGATGCCCACCTGCAGCCTGTGGAGGACTCCATGCTGGAGCAGGCAGCTGCACCTGAAGAAGGCCAGGACTCCGAGGGAAGAAGCCCCCACTGTTGTAGTTCAGCATTGGAATGATTGCAACATGTGGGAGGGACCCATGCTGGAGCAGCACAGGAAGCGCTGCGGCCCACGAGAAGACTCACGTTGGAGAAAATTTGTGGAGGACTGTCTCCTGTGAGAGGCAAACCATGCTGGAGCAGGAGAAGAATGCAAGGCGTCCTCCCAGTGAGGAGGAAGGAGCAGTGTGACTGACAGCAACCCCCATCCCCTGCCCCCTGTGCTGCTGGGTGGGAGGAGGAGCAAAGCTGAGCCTGGGAAGAAGGGAGGGCTGGGGAAAGGTGTTTTTAAGATGTGGTTGTATTTCTCACTGTCCTACTCTGTCTGTTAAGTGTCATTGTTGGTAGTGTTTGAATTAAAATGATCTCGTTCTTCCCCTAATAAATCTGTCTTTTGTCCATGACTGTAATGGGTGAATCATCCCTCCCTAACTTTATAATGATTCTCGAGCCTTTTGCTCTATTTTCTCCCTCCCATCCCTGAGGGGAAGTGGGAAGTGAGTGGCTGTGTGGTGCTCAGTTGCCCACTGGGCTCAAGCCATGATGATTTTCAAACTTTTTCTCCTGACATATTTAAAGAGAAATCTCACATTCCACCAATAATTTAAAGATAAGGTAACTGCAAGAAGTCCAGACATTTTTAGTCCATTGACTGTTACCATTTGTATGTTTCTTAAATACATACTGAAAATAATTAGGGAAAACATTATTATTAAGAAGGTAAGTACATTTGTCTTTGTATTAAACAGATGATGGTTTATAATCTATTAAAAATTATGTGCAAACCAGTTCTTGGATTAGTTTCTTTGCCTCTGACATATGTAGTAATATTCTATTAATCGCTTAGATCCTATCTCTTTCCCCATGTTTTTACCATACAATCTATTTTTTGGTCAGCTTCTGAAAACAATGGTTAGTCCTTAGGACTTGTTACTCTCTACCAATCATTGATAAAATCCTTGCTAATAAAGGCATTAAATAGGAAAATGATTTTCAACAACACTATGGTGTGATTTAGTAAAGTGGTATGCCCAGCACTGTTATTGATTCTCAGATTCTGCCTATTGGTTAGCCTATAAGTAGGTTTGTTTCCTGTATATACATATTTTATTTTTCTTATATATATTTATATATGTATTTACATTAACTGCTAAAAGGTATTACAACAATGCATCAGTACTTTTAAGTGTTCACTTTTTATTTTAAGAGGCATGAAGATGAACAAGTGAAGAAGGCACAGATCTCCTTTTTTTGATCCTCACTGGCTGGTATACTAGGTAAAGATAGATACAAGTTTTAATCCTTTTACATTTTCCCTTAAGATTCTGACTTAAATATTTGTCTTATGCATACTTTCTGATTCAAATCCATTTGTATATCAAAAGCATCTTGTCTGAGATTTCTCACTGTAATTAAATGTTTACTAATTATCTGCCAGACAAGTAGATGTAACCTCATCACCACCTGGTAAAATCAGGTGTGTTTGTAAAATGAATGATCTGAAAGTGGACTAATTAAAAAAAAAAAAATCAAAACATGTAATTATTTTCTAGTAAAATACACCTGAAACAAGCAGTTGACTGTGATATTCTTATTATTTTTAAAAATGCTTTTGACAAAGACATTTTTATGTGTGTGAAACTTATTGCAACCTTAATTATGGAGCTATTGCTAACATCAGTATATTACCAGAATATGAAATTGTCAGCAACATTAACCCTTTTTTATAATTCTGTAGTTCTTGCACCTAGTGAGTGCACCAGCCTCGAGATAACTTTCTGCTGACAGTTCATTTCTCAGCTGTTTGATGGCAACATAGCTTCAAAAAAGCAGCAGCAGAAGCAGAAGTTGTACTACTATTAAAAGGAGCACAGCTGACAGCAGCAGCTTCTCTTTTGAAGTCATTAGAAGGGAAAACGAAAGATAAAGCAAGGAGCAAAAAACAGGGATGAAGGAAGAACAGAGGGAGCATAGGAACTCATGAAGGATATTATGTTTATCTGACATAAGAGCTTGGTGTCTGCATACAGAAGTAATAAATCACAAAATTCTGGATAATCTGTATATACACATAGTATTCATTCAAAAAACAGTGGTGAGATTTTTATTTTAAAAATGTATATAATGTATTTTATATTCATGTAAAACTAAATAAGGATATCGATATGGACAATCATAGCAAAATTTGTATTATTAGGAAAAGAATCTAATTACCAGAGAGACATAGAACAAAACAAAAAAAGCAAAAATAAGGGAAACTGGTGCAATAGAAAGGAGAAAAGAGCCTGAGGAAGACTAAGTAACAGTGTAGAACAAAGATGTAATTAATGTTAAATACAGTATCAGAGTTCTGCAAGATATGCAGTCCTCCACTAATTTCTGTGTCTGTGTTCAACATCCAGAAAAGATCCAAATATTTTTTTTTTTTATTTTAGCTGAAATCTAACCTTAGAAAAAAATCTACTGGTCACTAAAAAAGTGGAATCTTGCAAGTGAGGTAAAGCCCCATTTTAAGGGTAGAAGGGGGAATAGGAATGCGAGTATGATGTGTTACTGGGAACCAATGAAGAAAAAGCGAGTAAAACAACTGCTAGAAATCATGTGAAAATCATCCCAAGTTCCTGGAGCTGTCCCAGCTCAGTGTCAGGGAGAGACTGGACTCATACCACTGTATCCTGACACTCCTTTCTTCCCTCTCTCTGGGTGCATGAAGAGACAAGAAGGGAGCTGTGACAGTCCATGGAGATCTCAGGTATGGGAAACTGGAAAGAAAACAAATGCATGGTTCTCCACTAACACCACTATCTTTCCAGAAAGTCCAAACGTAAATGTTCTAAAGAATGTAAACATCTCAAAAATACTGTATTATTAATTTTCCACAGAAAGTATGAACTGATAGATGAGCAACTATTAGGTTAGATACAGGATGAGTACATTATCTAGAAAAGAAAATGCATAGAATCATAGAATGATAGAATGGTTTGAGTTGGAAAGGACCTTTAATGGTCATCTAGTCCAACCCCCCTGCAATGAGCAGGGACATCTTCAACTAGATCAGGTTGCTCAGAGTCCCATCCAACCTGACCTTGAATGTTTCCAGGGAGGGGGCATCTACCATCTCCCTGGGCAACCTGTGCCAGTGTTTCACCACCCCCATCATAAGAAATTTCTTCTTTATATCTAGTTTAAATCTACCCTCTTTTAGTTTAAAACTATTACCCTTCATCCTATTGCAACAGGCCCTGCTAAAATATTTGTCCCCATCTTTCTTATAAGCTTCCTTTAATTATTGAAATGCTGCAATAAGCTCTCTCTGCAACCTTCTCCAGACTGAACAACCCCAACTCTCTCAGCCTTTCTTCATAGGAGAGCTGTTTCATCCCTCTGGTCATTTTTATGACCCTCCTCTGGACCCGCTCCAACAGGTCCATGTCTTTCCTTTACTGAGGACTCCAGAGCTGGACATGGTATTGCAGGTGGGATCTCACTAGAGGAGGGTAGAGGGGCAGAATCACCTCCCTTGACCTGCTGGCCACACTTCTTTTGATGTAACCCAGGATGCGGTTGGGCTTCTGGGCTGCGAGTGCACATTGTTGGGTAACATCCAGTTTGTCATCCATCAGTACCCCCAAGTCTTTCTCCTCAGGGCTGTTCTCAATCCCTTCATCCCCCAGACTGTACTGATACTGGGGATTGCCCCGACCCAGGTGCAGGACCTTGCATTTGGCCTTGTTGAACCTCATGAAGTCCACATGGGCCCACTTCTTGAGTTTGTCTTTGTGCCTCTGGATGGTGTCCCATCCCTCACGGGTGTTAACTGCACCACTCAGCTTGGTGTAATCACAAACTTGCTGAGGGTGCACTTGATCCCACTGTCTATGTCATTGATGAAGAAATTAAACAGTACTGATCCCAATATGGACCCCTGAGGGACACCACTTGCCACTGATCTCTATCTGGACATTGAGCCACTGACCACTACCCTCTGGGTGTGACCATCCAGCCAATTGCTCATCCACCAAACAGTCCACCCATCAAATTCATACCTTTCCATTTTAGAGGGAAGGATATTGTGGGGGACCGTGTCAAAGGCCTTACAGAATTCCAGATAGATGACATCTGTAGCTCTTCCCTTGTCCCCGATGTAGTCATTCTATTACAGAAGGCCACGAGTTTGGTCAGGCAAGACTTGCCTTTTCTGAGGCCATGCTGGCTGTCTCAGATCACCTCCCTGTCATCCATGTGGCTTAGCATAGCTTCTAGGAGGATCTGTTCCATAATCTTCCCAGGCACAGAGGTGAGGCTGACAGGTTGGTAGTTCCCAGGGTCCTCCTTTCTGACCTTTTTAAAAATGGGTGCAATGTTTCACTTTTTCCAGTCACCAGGAACTTCACCTGACTGCCATGACTTTTCAAGTATCATGGAAAGTGGCTTGGCAACTACATCAGCCAATTCCCTCAGGACTCTGGGATACCTCTCATCAGGTCCCATATGTATGTTCAGGTTCATCAGAGCCTGATCTTCTCTTACAGTGGGAGGGACTTCACTTCCCCAGTCCCTGTCTTGCAGTTCATCCACTTGAGAGGTGTAGAAAGAGGAATTGCCAGTGAAGATAGGCAAAAAAAGTTGTTGAGTACCTCAGCCTTCTTATCCATTGCTATCAGTTTGGCAGTCGTATTCATTGGAGGGGTACACTTTCTTTGACCTTCCTTTTCTGTCTAATATATCTGTAGAAGGCCTTCTTATTGCTCTTTGCATTCCTTGCCAAGTTCATCTCCATTCAAGCCTTGGTCTTCCTGACCCCATCCCTACAAAACCAGGCAGTGTCCCTATACTCTTTCCAGGATACCTGTCCCTGCTTCCACTGCCTGTTCATTTCCTTCTCACCCTTTAGTTTGACCAGCAGGTCTCGACTCATCCATGACAGTCTCTTGCCTTCCTTGCCTGATTTCTTACACCTGAAGATTGAGAGCTCTTGAGCTCTAGGGAAAGTGCCCTTAAAGATCTGCCAGCTCTGTTCTGCTCCTGAAGGCAGTTTCCCAGGGGGTCCTATTGACTAACTCCTTGAACAGCTGGAATTTTGCTTTCCTAAAATTCAGGGTCCTGATTACTCTTTGCCTGACCCATATCCTTCAGGACTGGGAACTCCACCAGTGCTTGATCACTGCAGCCGTGGCTGCCTCCAATCTTGACATCATTGATTAGCTCACTTCCATTGGTGACCATCAGATCCAGTATCACATCCCCTCTGGTAGGGCTGTCTATTACCTGGTTTAAGAAGTTAATACAGGAGTCTCCTGAATTGCCTACAGCTTGCCATGCTACTTTTCCAGCAGATGTTGGGGTGGTTGAAGTCCCCCAGCAGGATAAGAGCCTGAGAGCAAAATGCGTCCTGTAGCTGGAGTAAGGCTTCATCAATAGGGTCCCCTTGATCAAGTGACCTGTAATAGACACCAACCACAAGGTTCCCTTTGTTGCTCCTGTCTCTGATTCTTACCCATAAGCTTTCAACCTATTCTTCAGAGATAGCTCTTCATGTTGCATCCATTTCTTAATGTAGAGGACAACCCCTCTGCCCTTCCTTCCTTGCCTGTCCCTTCTGAACAGCCTGTAGACATCAATAGCTGCATTCTAGTCATGGGATTCATCCCACCAAGTTTCAGTAATGGCAACTAGGTTGTAGCTTTCTAGCAGCTTGGTGACTTCCAGCTCCTCCTGTTTGTTGCCCATGCTGTGTGTACTAGTGTAGAGGCACTTCAGTTGGGCTGTTGGCTGTGTCACCTTAGAGAAACATCCTTTAATTCCTTTGCGGTATTTCACTGGTGTTTCCCTGTTAGCATCTATTACCTCAGGAGCCCGTGGCTCGTCTCTGCAAGACTTCAGATGTGCTCCAGTGTAGCAAGCACATCTCAGAGCAACAGGCTGAGGGCCCTCACTAGCACCCCATACCTCTAACCTTCGTGTGTCATCCCACAGCTTGTCACAGAGCAAGCTTGACATTAAATCCCCTCGCCTTCAAGTTTAGTTTAAAGGTCTGACAATGAGCGTCACTAGTTTGTGAGCAAAGATGCTCTTCCCCCTTTGAGAAAGGTGTATCACGTCTGACACCAGAAAGCCTGATGCTGTGTAGGCCATCCCATTATCAAAAACCCCCAAAATTGTGGCAGTGACAGCAGCCACAGAGCCATGTATTAATAGATTGTGTGAGTCTGTTTTTACCAATGTCACTGCCTGCAACTGAAAGGAGAGAGGAAAAATAACCTGTGCTTCCAGATTCCCTTGCTAACTGTCCCAAGGCCCTGAAGTCTCTTTTGATCACCCTTGGATAATGCATTAAG
Source organism: Strix uralensis (assembly GCF_047716275.1). NCBI lineage: Eukaryota > Metazoa > Chordata > Aves > Strigiformes > Strigidae > Strix > Strix uralensis. The sequence continues at coordinate 30,188,969 of NC_133974.1, forward strand.
ACTTCATTGCCACTCATATAGAAGAGCCGTAAGGGCTCTGAGGGCTGTACCAGGCTAGGAAGTTTTCTAGTGATGTCCTTAACCTGGGCCCCAAGGGAGGCAGTAGACTTCCCTAAGAGGAGGGTCTGTTTGGCATATCTGACCCTCTATTCCCCTCAGAAGGGAGATGCCTACAACTATAACCTGTCTTTCCTTCTTCATGGAGGTGGTCTGATACAGGGGGTAGGCCTTTCTGACCCTGGCCACATCTCTGGTTTAGATGGACTGTCATCTGCATCATCCATTGACTGGCCTTCCACATCTAGAGTCTCATACCTGTTGTCCAGAGGCACCTGGGAAGGCGAGGTGGGCAATGAAGGGGTTGGCCTGCTGCTCCAAGCATGGGCTTGCCTCCATTCACTTCTTTCCATTGAGCTACTGCCTTCAGCCTGCCAGGGGGAAGATACAGGATCCCCTTGATCTTGTTGGTTTTTTTGTCGTTTTTGTTTTTTTTTTTTTTTTTTTTTTTTTCTGGTGGCTGTTCCTGTTTCTGTCTCAGGGAGGGCAGACCATGGTTCCACCAGTTTCTCTTTCTCAGATTCCCTGATGCTCCTTAACCTTTCTACTTCCTCTCATAGCTCTGCCACGAGGCTGAGCAAATTGTCCTGGTCACTCTTCACAGAGGTGTTCTCAATATTGCCATCTGTTACCAGCGAAAGGCTCTGGCACGCCCTGCAGCCTGAGACTTGTACGGCGGCATGTTTTTGTGGGAGCCCTGTTGGGGTTGCCACATCCATTCTGGTGAGTGCAGTGGGCACGGCTTTCTGCTGGGTGGATACCATATCTAAGCTCCTTCTGAGAGGGTGATGACACCAATTGAATTCACCTCTTGAGCTGGTAGGGTGACTGTGCCCTCCCTGCATGCCCTTCCATGTGAACTGCCACACCAAGTCCTGGCTGACGTGCCACGCTCTGTTTGCAGCACTCCTAGTCGCTGGTGCTCCCTGGGAATGCTTTTTGGAGGTGTGGGGGTGGCCACTGTTGCTCTGGCAATGCCCAGGCCTCATCAGTGTCTCTCAAGTTAGCTGCCGGCTCTTGGTGGGTTTCTCCACTCCCCTTGCGATCCCTGCTCAGGAAACAGCCCTGTGCACCAAGATCTGCTGCTCCACTGAGGATCGGCCAGCTCCAGAGCAGCTTCCCTTGGTGACTGACTTCTATTATGAGAATAATAGTTCAGGTCAAATAATCAATATCAGAGGAAATGTGTCAGCTGTCTGAAAATCTAGCCAATCATTTTTGTTTTGATTTTTGTTGCAAGGATGTGGAAAGTGAAACAGGAATGCAAACATTTTTTCATATTTCTATAGAAGTCAAGAAGAAGGTATGTCAGTGGGAAGTGGAAAGTGATATACTCTTATCTCAGAAAATGGAAACCCTGAAAGAATTTTTTTAAGGCACACACATACTGTGTGAAACATGTAAGAGGAACTAGAACCCATGAAAACTTAAGGAAAAAAGAATCTCTGCAGGTTCCAAAACCAAAAGACTCTTAACTAAGAACACAAAGGACTTCTGTGCAGGGAAAGTATGAGAATTCAGATTAAAGACAAACATAAATTAAAGATAAAATTGAAGAGTAAAAATTCTATGCAATTGTGATTATATTAATTTAGGTAAAAAATGAAGCAATAATTATAATAGTGATCATTAAACATAATTTATATATAATTTGTTTTTAAATGGTTTAATTATTTTACAAGCTGAAAATTACTCATTTTTTGTTTTCTGTGATTTAACTTTGTGGTTATGATATACCTGGAAGTATATCACACTACAAATTAAAGCAGGTAAAGATCAAAACTCATAGGCAGGACTTACCTAACAACTTTAAACATATTTGATCAGATTTCTATGTCTTTCTTAGGTAATTGGTCTATGGAGTTTCTATTACCAGCGGTTACACATTTTTTGAGGGAAGAATTATTTTGTGTAGTTTTAGAAGTCTGTGATCAGATAAGATGAAATATGCTTCAGAATCTGCCCCCTAATGTGAACGAACCTGAGAATTACTCAGATGAAAAAGACACAGCATAGAAGAGGGTGTAAACAAGTGAAGGGTTAGAAGGATGCAAGTATAGGGAAAATGAGAAAATGCCATGTGTAATATTTCTACTGAGCCCTTATTTCTCACATCCAGGAAAATTAAGAACTTTAGTTCTATGTATATCCATAAGAAAACTAAATTTTAAAACTCTGGAATAGTTTAGATTTTATTAGATATGCTGCAGAGGGCTTCCACGGTGGTATTAAAACCATCACTTTTTCTACTGTTTCTGTAATTCCTATCAAGAAAAAGCTAATACCCTCCAAAGTTGTAGGCATTCCTGTAGTTAAGAAACATATTCTCTATTTATATCCTTTTGTCATCTTATTTATACTTCTGTGTCTCTTTTGTAATCAGGAAAGCACACCAATGCTTTTTAGGTATATTGAAAAAATTTTTTTTTTCCACCAAAGATCCAGATAAACATTTCAATTAACAGCATTTACAGAAACATAGAAATTCACTGAGAACTACACCATCTTAAGAATTATTATTTATTACCACTAGGTAACAAGCCAGCTATCTCTTCTAAATCCATAAAGAATATGTATTTCTGTGACATATTCTTGGTTTGTGTAAAAAAAAGGATTGAAAAAGCATTTATAAATCTACACTCCATAACAAAAGAAAATGTACCCATTTTTCAGTGCCTGAATCTCATGGTACACATTTATTTCCCTTTCCTTATTACAGTCTTCTTTACATGGGCCACAGAAATCCAAAGGCTTGTTCAGACAATATAGAATGCTTAAATTTTCTCCTTAAATACTGATTTTACTTCTGTTCTCCTGACACTCATTGTCTAAGCTATTCTTCTTAAGATGTAGCTTTCTTTCAAGAGCAGATCCTTCCATGAGAAGGCCAGCCTTACCTGACCTGTTTATTTTCCTACACGAGTCAGGAGTTCAGCCAGAGGGAAGTACAAATCTGCAGATTTTAGTAAGAAACATTATACAAACCCAACAGCAATCACTAGAGAGCTTGAAGGACTTCAACAAAGAAGTATACACAGCAAGTATAAATATTTGGGAGACCAGTAAAAAGAAGTTAAGACACAAATATGTTTTCTCTTTGGAATTTTTTTTAGTCTTTAACTTCACAGGTTATTGTTCTACCCACATCAAAGAATCAAATTTATACATCTGTGTAGACATTTTCTTGTCTGAAAAGTGAATTTCTTTGCAAAGATATATGGGAAAATAAGTGAAAATGGCATCATTCCTAATATAAAAAGGACAAATTTTCATATATCATTTCTGTATATTATGAAAAGGTTCCTTTTAATTTTTAACTTAACTATTGGAGCTGAAATATTTTTGGGAATGCTGACAGTTTCTTAGGTGCAAGTTCTAACAAAATGGAACATTATGTTTGAAAACTTGATTTTAAAGCATCCATCACAAAATCATAAAAACAAAATCTTCATCCTTGCACTCACCAGAACCCAAGAGATAAAGGCCTGCTAGGAAGCTGTTTTCCTGCTTCTCCTTCCTCTGTATGTCTACTATTTATATGATTTCTAATAAAAGGATAACAAAACATTTTTACCACTTTATGAAAACTTGTGAAAATCATTCCATCCACCACTAATATGAAATTATATTTCTATAAAGAGTCATAAACAATTTTTTTACAGTAACATATGTTACTGGAGAAGTTTAGAATGAAAGTAAAGAACAATATATTGAATAAAGGCTAGGAAAAAAATTGACATAGGCTAAACACAATTTATATGCTCTGGAATCATACAAAGAAGGTAAAACTAAGGTTGGCATACAGAAAAAAAAAACCCTCCTAGAATAACTATGGTGGAGGGACTCCATGCAAACCCTTCTGACACAGCTTCGAAGTTTTTTCTCCTAGAAAACTTAAAATTCTGTGGTTCACTAAGCAAAGGAAATTATAATATCAAAACGACTTTCATTTTAAAAAGTACCCTAACTCAAAAAAGCAATTCCAACTGAAATCTGTGGGAGGACTTATGCAAGTGTGGTAAGCAGGAACTGAAGACCTCCATCCACTGCTACTTCCTCAGAATTTCCTTGGAGCCTTTCATTGACTCAACAAAGAAAGAGATATAAATTATGAAGTGTTACTTTTCCCTCTAAAAACATGATGAATGCTTTTAATATGATAATATTAAACTGGCTAAATAGTGCTACTAGCTTGGGTTTATGAAACACACCCTTGTGCAACAAAATACTCCTAAGTTCTACTCTTCTGCCTGATGTTATTTTTCTTTACTTTTAAAATAAAAGACTTTTGCCCCAGATGTACACCTGCAACTCCCGCAGACCTAGAAGACTGAAAAGCCACAGAATCACTTTGGTTAGCAGTTTAAATTTTTTTTCTCATTGACAGTATTCCTTTCGAGATTTTCTGCAATGTGTGATTGTCTCTAAGTTTTATGGAGGCTACTAGCTTTTAAATTCCATGCTTGGTAGAAGAAAAAAGCATTAGCTTCTGCTTCTGGACTGAAAGATTTTGTGCACACATAAAAGTGACTTTTCTCTAATCTCTGATTAAATGCAATTTAGAAACATTAATGTTTTTTCTGATATTCAAAAGCAGAAACTGTTTCAGCTGTAAGGGCATAATCTGAGAAAAACTACAGAATTTATTTTGAAGCAGCAGATCCTTTAATATATTTGGTATGATTTTGAATATTTTAAATTGGCAGTCCCTCCACCTAATTTAGTGGGGTTTATTTTGCACTGATTGAATACAAAGTAACATCAAAATGTCCCTAGAATTATCCAGTATTTGAATGCGTATAACTGAATTAGGCATAAGGAAAGCTATATTTTTGTTAAATAAGTACTTTTTTATTGGATAAAAACAATGGGAGAATCAGATTCACTGGGATACAGAGGATGAAATTAGGGAGTGTAATGCAACTATCAATTATTCCACTGTGGTGTTCTCCCTCGGTACACAAAGAAGGCATCCATAACCTCTCTTCCTTTCACAGCATCATTTCAGCTACAGCTAAAGTCTCAGTATACAATCCTGAGGCAGTTTGCATGCTTCATCCCAAATTGCCTAAAATGTGTAAATCTCTAAATTTAAGAGCATTGTCTACACAAAGTATTCAACCACACTTATGAGACATATAATAATGTGCAGATTACCTGCCTTATCATACCAATTGTCAGAACTAAACATATAAAATGTGACAATTTCTAGGTTTTTCAGAACAATTTGAAAATTTACAAGCAGCAAAATAGAAACTCTACAGCCCACATAGATTTATATCATAGTGTGAAAGCTCAAAGTAACACTCATTTCTGATTCTCAACATTACTCTAAGGAGCCCGTTAATTTCAAGTACAGGATAACTCTCACCTGACAATTGCAGAAACCTAAAAAGAAAAAGCAGAGACATCTCATAAAAAATTACCAACTTTAAAATGCTTTTCAATGCACTTCCATTTTAAATGATGATTGTGAGAAAAAGTGTGGAACTCCTGCCACAAATTAAAGCATATGACATAACTCTGCCTTGTGTAGCTGGATGGAAGCCAAAAGGAGAGGATATACTGTTCATCTTTGTGCAATTTCTGTATAAAATGCAATGGAGAAGCAAATATCTTATAGTTGTTTGTAATTGTTGGAAAACATAGACAGTGAAAGAGTTGGAATTTGATTTTCAGTTACAAATTTTGCACATTTGATTTTTGCAAAGATAACCAAATTCACTGTGTGTAAAATAGTTGAGTTGTAAACTAGGCTAACAGCATCCAGTATTGAAAATCCTGTTTCAAAGCTACTCCAACCACCATCCCCAGCTTCATAAATTTGCTGCTTTCAGATCAAAACCTTTTCCAACAAGTAGCGATAGAAACAAATTTGGCTCTCGTTGTAGTACAGTACACTTATCCAGGTTTTCAGAAAACACCACTTCCTCCTGAGAGTAGAAGAAAAGCTTCCATGTTTGTTTTTTTTTTTAACCGACACGCTTACTCAGAGCGTATGGGTAGATAGTAAGCTTTACTTTAACTTTGGCTGGAAGCCAACTACTTTGCAGTGATGAGGCAAACAAAATCATTAAATTATAAATATATTCAAAGTACTTCCAGTGACCTTCCCTGAATCTGTCTTGAAGCCAAATAACTCCTCTTGAAATTGAAATAACTAACAAGTATAAAACACTTCAACATAAAGAACTGTCACATCACTGCTTATCCATGATTCTTAGAAAATTCTGCAGCCATGTAGCTTAGGCAGCTGCAGCAACAGCCCAGCTATAACACACAAGGATTTGAGATAGCATTTTGAAAAGCACTAAACATGAATCTTCAGTTTGGGGCTACAGTGTTTTACATCCAAAGAAAGTGTTATACAGATAATAATGAAAGACATAATTAAATAATGCCATGAAGATTATAGCATTTTTAACCCTGGCTTATAAAAATTTGCATAGTAAATACATACTACTTCCAGATTACTTTAAAAATAACAAAAATTAATAAAAATATATTAAATAAAAAAGATTTCTTTGAGTAGATAATCCCTAGGAAGCTGCAGTGAACAGAGAATGATCCTAATACTTTTGTCTTTGTGGAGTAAATCTATCACATACATTGCACAAACATATTTTTTTAGCTCTTTCTGGGATCAGGAAAAAATCACCTCACTTTCCAGGTTTTCCATTTGGATAGAAATTACAAGCTAAAATATATAACAAATATATACCTGGCAGAGAAACCTATTTTTCTTGCTGACTACTGAAAAACATGCTGTCTCAGAAGTTCATGTCATATACTGAGGAACGAAGTATGCAGGCAAGTAACAACATTCTTATGTAGTATCAAGAAGCATACATCCAAGTCCTCAAGTATACACTCCGGGAACCTCAAAAGAATCCTCTAAAGGGTAAAATCACAGTAAATACTCCGAAATATGGCAAGTTTGCAGAACTTAAGATATTTTTGCAAATCAAAAAATCTTTGGAATGAAGATTACAATTATAATAAAAAATGAGTCTCAACCCAACTATGAAGAAGCTGTTTCTCTGTAATAAATTGTTCAAACCTTCTTCAACATTTGTATTTTAGAGCTGTAACACTTATTACTGGAGTCATATGCTTGCTATGTTCTTTCTTGTCAGGAAGCAGCATTTTCACTTGTAAGTTATGTTTTGCTCAATGAGTCATAAATTAAAGAACTTTCCAGAGGAACACAAAGAATGATGGTTCAAATTTTATAATGCATCATGCATTAGAATACCAAAAGGCTTCTACTACATTTTAATGACTCATTTTACTGCTGAATAGGAAATGCCAGCTGATGTACACTAAAGTTAATAAGGACCTGAAGAAGCTACAAGTGATACTTAGCTTCAAGTATCATTGGTACTCACTGTAAAGAATTGTGCCATTTAGAGCAGTTGTTTTCACTGTCAAGTACAGAGTCGTCAGATTGCTTGTTTCCTGCCCAGATGCAGTCCTGGTCTCAGATACAGATGTCAGAGAAGGTAGTTCCAAGTAAGAATTTCCAGTGAAGGATGGAAAAAGAAGTGCCGTGTCTGAAATGAATAAGCAAAAGCTAATTATATCAATTTATTACAAAATAAAATAATAAAATACAATATAATCAGCAAAATGCATTTTAAAATATCCATTCTTCTGACTACCTGTGAATAGTGCAATCAACTATATTATTTGTAAAGCATGCATATAAATTTATTTAATTTCAAACATTCAAGTTAAATATGCAGAAAATGAAAATATCCTAACATCTGCATATTACCAGAAGTGAAAAGACCATTATAGGAGGAACTACTGCTAGAAGATGCAATAAAGTTCAAAAGATTGTTACAAATTTTCATCTTTACAGATGTGTCTGTGCAGACATCCTATGACATCCCTGTGAAGTACTTTTGTTTTATAGTTGTAGATAAGAAACACAGGTTTTCCTCATTTTAACGATATTCAGATGTTCTGGGTTTGAAATTATGATGAAGATGCCATTGGGCAATTTATGTATTTTTCCACTGCAGTACTGCTGTCTTGAAAATAAATAATCACAAGAGAAAATTTTTAACTTTGAAGGCTTAACATTTACAACATTTATTGCATTAACTATTAAGTTTTTTGCTTTTTTTTTTTCCCCTGTAGCTGTGATCACAATACCACTCAAGCAAGAAAAAACAGAGTAAAACTAATTGAAGTTCGAGAGAATGTCTTCCTGATGCCTTAAGTATCCCTAGTTAAGCGATGCTCCTTGAAGACTGTCCAAATTCATCATCAGGGATACGAATAAGGAATAAGCAACAAGAAAAACACTCTGAGTTCAGGTGATATTTTTGCAAAGAAATTTTTAATTTAATGAACTAAAACTATACAATAGATTTGTGACTGATGATTATACATAAGCATGACTAGTATGTGGATATTATTTTTCAAAAATTTTATTCACTTTATTCATTTTTTGTTTGCTTGTGGAATCTGCCCATGGTGTAATTTCTGCCATTTTTATTGGACTTAAGAAGAAAGAACAAAATGAAACCCCTAGTTAAACAAGCATGTGTTGAAGGGCATTCATTAAAAAAACCCCACAGCCTGGCAACAAAAGAAAGGCAGGATGGAAAGCAAGAAGTAGTTACGTTTCTAAATGGTAGGTCTAGAAAAATTGGGATTGTTGGAGAAAGTGAAAAAACTATGGCATGAAAAATTTCCCTTGGAGGGTGAGGAAAAGGTCAAAGGAATTGCAAATAATAAAATGTCAGAAGCAGACCTACACAATGAGAATGCCATTTGTCTAATTAAATTCATACTTTCAAGGGAAACAGTACTAACAGATCTACCTAGTCCAGTGCAGGGCCAGAAACATGATTAAGGGACTGAAGCTTCTTTCACGTGAGGAAAGACTGAGATAGCCAGGACTCCTCAGCCTGGAAAAGAGCAGGCTCGGGTAGATCTTATTAATGTCTATAAATACCTGATTGGAGGGGATGGAGAAGATGAAGCCAAACTTTTCTCAGCAGTGCCTCCTGACAGGCAATGGGCACAAATCAAAAATGAGGAAATTTCACCTGAACACATGAAAATGCTTTTTCACTGTGAAGATGGTCAAGCACTGGCACAGGTTGACCAGAGAGGTTTGCCAAGTCTTGATCCTGTGAGATTTTCAAAACCTGACTGGACATGATTGTGAGAAACATGCTCTAGGTGACCCTGCTCTGCTTGAGCAGGTGGTTGGATTAGATGATCTCAAGAGGTCCCTTCCAACCTCAACGATTTGATGATTCTGTGATTTTTCACACAGAGGCTCTGTGCAGACAACATTAATTCTTGTTCTTCAAATATAGTGCCTTGAGAAATTTCGGTGTAGTACAGTACTCACAATATAGTGGCACATCTTGCAGCTAAAGCTATAAACAGTCTTTTATTAGGCAGTTTTCAAAAACTACTCAACTTTGAGATTAACTGTCCACAATTTGTTTTCTTCCTTAAAAATAATATTTTATGAAGTTTCTTTCAGATAGCTGAAGGGGAGGGGGAGAAGAGAGAGAAAGGAAATGAAGCACAGGATGTACAGGCAATCTTGAAACAGGAAGGACAACCTCATCATTACTGTGTCTGGGATAGTTTCCTTAAAAGGAGAGATCTTCCATAAAGACCTGCAACTTTCCAGGCAGTCCAGTACCCTTCATTCAGAAGTCTCTGCACTAATGGATAGCCTAAACTACTGAGAAAAATGCTATTTCAACTGTAGTGACTACACCTGCAGTGCTGCATCCAAAGCAGCCTAGACCAATGCAGTGAAGTCCTCTCAGGAATCATCAGAAGAGATACAGAGAAGACAGAGACTTCACCAGAGACTTAAACTCATACCTGGCCAATAAAGCCATCCAGAACTGCAAAGATGCAGAGTACACCCTCTTCCTCATAGCATGCAGGCTATTAGCCTGCTGATCCTCAACAGTCATTCTCTGCCCTAAAGCTGTACAACAGTTGCAATCCATTGCAACTGTATAACATCAGCAAAGAGGTCACTGAGAGCACAGGGGTTAATCCTGTCAGTTGGATAAAGGGCCTAAGTGAAAGAAAATTAAACAAAAGATATCCCTGAGCTTTCATCTTCACACAAACTGAGACTGATTACCTGCAATGTAGATCAGAAGGAATACAACTTCTACAGGTAGCACAATGAAGCAAAGAAGCCACCAAAGACTTCTTAAACACAAGACACCAAGAAAACCTCCTACCCAGCAAAAGGAATCAACTGTGAAGCATTCCAATTCAACAGTTGAGAAGTACTGAAACAGGACATGGTCAGCTGTGCTTTCTATGTCCCATATTTCAGGGGAGGGAGATGTCTCAGTAGCCACAGATCCTGCAGGGAATAACTTTACAGCATCAGTTAGGGTGCTCTGACAGAGTACCCTCTCTACAGGAAAACACACCCATGGAAACTCTCTAGAACACTCTCCTCCATTTGGCTTAAAAGCTAATTTGCAAACATCACAAACTAGCTGAAGTGCTTGAATAGCAGACGAAAATCTTTACTGTTAATCATCCTAGTTTGTTGTTTTATCTTTTGTAACTTTGTTTGGTAACTACAAAACAGTTTTAAAGTACTCATATTCTCTTGTTCCTTAAATCTTGACAAATAATAAAGGTAATTCTGACTAAACTAATGAGAACTCAATTGTAAAAGAAGGTCTGGAGAGGAAACTGTATTTCAGTGACAAGTATTAGTCAAGCAAGTAGCCCAGCATATGCCAAGACAGTGAGGAACATGTAAGAACCCCAGCATCCTGAGGGTACTTGTAGCAATATCCACTAAGTCTAAGTATTCTTGTCTTATCTTTTATATAGTGGAAACACATTTTAAAGACCCTCAATGTTTGTCAAGCATCAAGTAATTAATTTTCAGTATTACTGGATTTGGAGAAAGTACCAAAATCTAAACCACACTTTTTTATCCGTAACAGAATTCATACATACAGCTAACTGTAGACCCATCATTTGAAATTAATTCAATAATAGTAGTGACAGTTTGATAACAGGGAATAGTTTGATGCAATGCAAACAGTTGTTTGCAGCAAACTGCAGCCTCACACACAGCATTGCTCTTCCTAAAGCTTATCAAGATCAACCTAATGACACTCACAGTATTTTTGGAAGAACTAAGTAAAAACCTTTGAGAGATTTCATAAAGATATGAGTGTTAGGAGATCTTGGATAGTGGAATATTGTTATCAAAATTGTAAGAAATCCACAAGCAAAAGAAATACCATCACTCTAAGTGAAGCTTGTCAAGTTGGTACGTTATACAGATAACTATATATCCATTTCACAAAGCTATGTTAAATAGTAATACAAAATTCCCTGACATGGGATTCTGAAAAAGGTGACATTATATGGACCATAAAAAATCATTGTGTGTCTGCTTTCAATTTATACATATAACTGGCAATGGCAGACTGTGAAAAGGCATCTTAAATAATGTTTAACATGCATACATAGACACAAAGGTAGTTACTGTAAACTCTTTCTAAAAATTGACAAAATAATAGCCTTGAAGCCAATACTTGGAATTCCAAGTGAAAAAACGTAAAATAAAAAGTAACTTTTAGGAAAAAAAAAAAAAAAGGTAGAATATGCATGTATCTACAAATAGAAACTATACTAAGATAGAACCATGGTTCTGAAAAATCAGTTGTGGGTCCTTGATGTAGTTGATTGAGTCTGTGTATTAAGAGCCTATAATCTTTAGATTTGTGATGAAATAAACAGGTAGAATAGTATGGGCAAAGCTGCTTGTCTGGAATCTCTTTTTCCACTTCCCTTGTTCTACTAAACTCTAAATTAGCAGGAATTAAAGTCCCATGCAGCACTGAGCATGGCTGCACGCTAGTAGGTTCCATGAATCAGAGCCAAGGAAGGCATATGCTGAACTACAATAAGCTAATAACAGAAATACTATTCATGCCATCTACAATGTGCATATAAGACTCTACCACAATATGAGTATTTTACGTTGTTTTCAAGTAACATTTATGTAACTTCATATTTTAAGATGGTTGCTGGCAGTAAGTAATTTTGTTCTTCACTTGTTTCACAGGACAGGCTGACAGAAGAAATGGTTACTTTATTCTCTCCTGAGGCCACTAACACTGTCAGCTCTGTTGATGACCCCAAGGGACTGCTCCACTAGGTTGACAAAGGGGAGTGCATGCACCCCAGGGGGTACGCAAGACAATTCACTGGGGTGCAGGAGGAAGAATATTAGAACTGCAGTAGTACATATATGTAATTTATAAATAAGTACATATACATACATTGACATGGTGTCCTCAAAAATTTGTTTACTGATGGGGTGCTCAATCAAAACAGTTTGGAGACCACTGCACTATGGAAAAACTGAAGAGCAATAAGGATTTACTAACCATGACCCTCACAAGAAGAAGAGGGAATGTAATGGAGTCATCAGCACAGCAGTTCTGTAGCATGGAGAATTTCCACAAAGGAAATGTGTTATGACCTACATTTAAGATCTTTGAGCAGAATGTTATTTTTTGAGATATTAATTGTTACTACAACTGAACAGTAACAAATGTGAGACTATACCAATAGAGGATAGTGAGAAAACTAGTACAGTACAACTTCTCAAAGCCATACAGTTCTTTCAGATTCGGAGCATGTCCCTGTTTCAGTAAGCAAAATGGTTTAATGAATTTTAGCCCCCAAACTATATTTTTTAGGCTATGTAGGTGTCTAAAACCTAAATTGATCAAACTCAGGTCTCTATCTGCATATAGGCTTCATCTTTAGATACTTAAATATGTCAATGATCAGGAAGCAACATAATACAATGATAAACAAAATTAATATGTAAAAAAAGACTTTGTAAGTGCAAGGCACAATAAACTATAAGTAATGTAACAGTTTTACAGGTCTTAATTATACTGGTAGAAATTAAAAGGTAATGAACATTTTAAGGCTAAAAAAGTGGGCTACAAGTAATTCAAGATACAATCCCTACAAAAATTCATAACAGAGACAACAGAGTTGGGTCTTGGATTTCCTGAATGGCACATATAGATTTAGACTACATATAAGGAAGAAATGTTTTATGATGAGGGTGGTGAAACACCGGCACAGGTTGCCCAGAGATGCAGTAGATGCCCCATCCTTGGAAACTTTCAATGTCAGGTTGGATGGGGCTCTGAGCAACTTGATCTAGTTGATATCCGTGCTCATTGCAGGGGTGGGATTGGACTAGATGATCTTTAAAGGTCCTTTCCAACCCAAACCATTCTATGATTCTATATTGCTAATAGAATAACTACTTTAATGGTTTAACTGAAGTCTTGAATTCTATACTGAAAGAAAAAGGTTTTCTGGGATATTGTTGACTTGTTTCATAACAACCCACAATATGCCAAGAAAATGTTGTGAAACTTTTAACAAGTTTCTATTATGATCCTATTTGACTTTGTCTTAGTTAGAAAATAAAGAGTAGTAAAGCGAAGAACACAGTTTTCCACTGCTAGTAAACTGGAATCTGTCTGTTTCCACTCCTATCTCTAATTCTTCATCTGCATTGTTTGCTTTTTGTGACAAGTTTGGTTTAGTACTGAATTCTATTAAATTCTACTGAATTCTATTAAAAATAGACTTTTGAATCTTGAAGACAGTAAGACCCAACAACTGTATCAGCCATCACTAAATAAATTCAGATGAGAAATAAGTAATACTTTTAATAGTAAGGATGAATATCAGAAAAAAACCCACGACAAAATCCTAGAAAAGGAAGTAATGCATTCATCTTCTGTTAGGAGAGATCTGACCAAACATCTGAACAAGCTGTCTACAATCTACAGGGTAGATAACTTCATTGAAAGTCTTTGGTCTTTAATAATGAAGAGAAATAGGTAATCCTAGGATGTGATTCTCTTCACCTTATAATAAACATCTAAAAAAGCCGGATTAATCATAACCTAAATCCATCTATTTCTTTCCACTTGCTATAAAAGGAATTGAGGGTCACTAGCTTAGCTGTAGACATGTACACTGGCAATATCTGAAGTTAGATGAACAATTCTCACTCTTGATGTCCGTGCATCAGAACCAAATGGCCTGCTGGAGGCTTTTCTTTAGGCAAAAACAAGCTAATACAATAGCTCTGAGATGAAATGTTAGAGATGTGAACCGAACAGGATATCAAAATAGTTAGTCAGGGGCTTAAACTCTGAATTTGCTATTTGTATTTTTCAGTTACAGTGGTAAAGATCCTATGACAGAGGTCTGAAACTTATGGACAGATTCTGTGCTTGCTTCTCTTTTCCATCACCTAAAGAATATAGTAGAAGCACAGATGATAAAAACTTTGCCGACAAGTGCAGAAAACCTTTTCCATATTACTAAGAATGGAGGTGTTCTCAACAGGCAAAAAGTCAGTTTAGAAGCAATATCAAGGGACTGATGAATACATGGCTTGCTCTATCTATCTCATGCTCACAAAATATCCCAGGAAATAAAATTTAACAAGCTGAGAGTAATGCATTCTTTTATCTCATGTTCACGGTGGGAAGAAAATCAAAGTGAAATAAATATGATTCAGAAAATTCCTAGGGATTATGTCTGGTACATACAAAATCTGACTTGGGTATTTCATAAAGCTTCACACACACCTACAATAGTACAGAAATAAAATAACCATTTCCTCAATGACTGTAACTTTAGAAATCTACGAAATAATTGATTAGGTGAGTTCAGCTGTTTCCACACAATAAAATATGAAACAAAATAAATCTCACCCTTGCTGCTTTCATTCATTTGTTTCAATGCACAAAAGCCTTCTGGTTGCTGTAACTGAACTACATTATGAGGCAAAAAATCTTTATGGAATAAAATGCACAAGTTTTTCTTTATCAGGCCAGCCTGGTGCCTTGCTGATAATGCTCTCTGCTGTCAACTGGGAGATCTGAATTCAGATCACTGGCTTAATCTCTTACTTTGCCGATTGCTAGGGGTTTCAAATGGCAGAAAGATGGTATATCTAATCGTGAAGACCGAGAGAAAACACCAAGAGGCAATGGGTCAAATAAGCAATCCTTAAGAGCATGACATAATTTCATTTTCATTGAAGAAAACTGCCATACAAGTGGAGCAGTGTTAGATGAAAAGAGTTTAAAAATTTCTGGGAAAACAAAGCAGATGATGCCATTAGAAGTCTCTTCTGAATTTTCCAAGCAGCCTGGTAACATGCCTCTGCAAAGGTACAATGAAACACAGAACATAAGCAGGGATGATCAAACGGATGGTATGGTTTCCAGAGATCAGGCCTATTGAACAAGGATGAAATATGAAGAGAAAAATGTGAATAAGAAATGACTACTCCATGTCCTGTAACACAAAAATAAGGGCACCCAGTGAAACTGTCAGGTCACAGGCTTGAAAGACAAAAGGAAATGATTAATAAATTTTCACAGAATACATTTTTTTTGGGTAATTTATTGCCACAAGATATTTTTTGGGTCAAAAGTATTTTAAAAAAAGAATCATTAAAAATTGGGAAAAATATTGGAAAACCAGTTCACCAGAACAGCAAGTATAATGGAACCACAGCTCAGGAAATCCTAATCTCAATGCTTGGTGGAAGCTGCAGTAATGTACTTTGGGAAAAATCAAAGTTGCCCTGTTTTTATATCCCTCCTAAAGTATTTGTTATTGGTTTTGCTCAGAGATTGAGCTAGATGACCTACTGGCCTGATCCAGTTGGTAGTTTTTATGTGGCTTGTTCTGCTTTCTGAATCACTGCTAAGAATGCATGACAGAAGAGAAGAAATATGCACACCATTTAACATAAAGGAAGTTAATGATTCCATAGTTATCTGAAACATATAGCAAGTGTCATTACCTAGTGCCTAGAGATCAAGTTACCTTGCTCTTTTGGAAGCTGCACTGTAATAAGTAGATCAACCCAATGTAATTATGTTAGCAGTTTTACTTCAGGAAAAATATTTGATATGTGGATAGTTTTAGCATTCCTTACATACTGAGAAGTTCAAGAGTTAGCTGCATGTCCGACAAAACAAAATCATAGTAAAGCAATTGATGTTCATATGCTGTGGGAAGAGGGAGGCACAAGAAGAAATTATTTTCATATTCCTTTTGTAGTGCTCATTATTCCTCTTCTAATCTCACATTTTAGGAGGGAAAAATCACTTTTTTTTCCCCTACACCCTCATTTGTTATATATCAACAAAGTTATAACTGCATCAGTTTACAGCAGATGAGAATTCAGTATTTCTGGTCAACTTCTATGTATCTGTAAAAGGAAGAAAATTACCTGTCTCACAGAATAAGATGATGCTTATTCAGTTAATGGCCAGGAAGCATGCTAAACTGCCCAGCTGAGAGATGCTGTGTAATTATTAAATTCTGTTATGGTTAATGGATATTACATAGACATGTAAAGTAAGACCACATGTGTAAGTGGAATAGACTAACATGAGAAAGGAAAAAGGAAAATTATTCATTCATACCCAGTTCAAGGTTCTGTGAAAACAGGTATGACCTCAACAGAAGGTATAAAAAAAAAAAAAAAATTAAGAAGTTGGGTGTTGAAAGAATTCCAAACAATCTAGTTGTTGTTAATCCAAATCCTCAAACAAAAATTAGCATCTTACTACCTGTTTTTAGTAGTTTTGAAAACAACCCAGTCATTTATCTTTTTCTGCTTGATTAGTTTCTTCTCCAGAATTTATTACTTTGCTCCTAAGTGCCTTGGATTTTGAAGTGAAAAGAATGTTGTTAATTGATACTAGTACCTAATCAGATGTATTTAACCACCTGCATTCAAAAAGTTCATAAGTGCTTAACTCTTTTCCTGAATTTGACATAGAGGAAATTGGAAAGCTATTATCTAATATTTTCTTCAAGCTCAACATATTTGACAGGAAATATGATCTTCCTTAAAAAACACCAGAGTTTTATCTATTAAAAAAAAAGTCCTATGTAGGAGGGAAATGAGGGTCTTTTATATCTTCGTTTATATTTTTCAATCTCTCCCAATTACAGGAAAAAAATCTAAGGCAGACTTTGATTATCAAACCATAATTTACACTGGAGTTGTCATAATGCGCTACTATACTTGACATTGAAAAGCTGGTTGCTTTTAAGGTGACTGTGACACATTATGGCAAATTTTAATGAAGCAAGGACTTGTAAAAATCCTTTGAAGTTCACTTATTAATGTATTTGTTCTGTAAAGTATCACAGAAGGTCTACTTGAACATTAGCTTTCACATCTTTGATTCAAATCTAATGAACTAGTAAAAGGAGTGAATGAAATAAAGTATTGGCTTTCAGGGGGAAAAAGGCAGCTGTCAGAATACATTTGGAAACTAAATTCTCATATCATGCGGATGTAGTAGAGATTGTAATTTACTCATTGTCATAAGAACTGTTTGGTTACACAAATGAATGCAACCCATTAGCTTCATTTTCTGTTGTTTTACAATGAGTCTCAGCTAAATACGTACATATTTTATTTATGTATTTGTAACTCTCATGTTTATCAAAATTCTAAGGCCATCTTTTTGCTTTATGAGATATCAATGTATTTTCAGCCACTTCAATTTTATTTCTGCCAGCTAAGTTTAATTTTATTCTCTGCAATGGTGCTTGAACACATAAACTAACAGTCCTATCCCAAAGGATCAGAGAAATACTTTATGAATAATTGGCTATAAAAATTTGATTTGGACAAATATTCAGACTTTTTCAGTGTGTCATATTTAGTCAGTTGAAGAGGAATCTTCCATCTGGACAACCCTGCAGACTGATTTGTCAGATGGCTGGTACCAGATAATAGATGATCAATATTATATGTGAAATGCAAGCTGTAGTTTTAAGCACACTAAATTTAATGTGCTCATATAAACAATACAGTTTATGTATTGTTACACTGTGTATGCACCAATTCTTTATTATTTTTCTATGAGATTTTGATAAAATTTTGATTAGACTTTCCTATTATTATTTAGACATATGGATGCATAATTTACAGAATTGTGTAAATCTAATCTGAGTTCTAATCTGAGTTTGTTTTCATAGGTTTAGGGTGCAGAGGTAGTTCCTGAAATTTCTCATTTTCTAGCTATCAGTACCTTGCAGAATTTACAGAATCGTCTAGGTTGGAAAAGACCTTGAAGATCATCCAGTCCAACCATTAACCTAACATTGACAGTTCCCAACTACACCATATTCCTCAGCGCTATGTCAACCCGACTCCTAAACACTTCCAGGGATGGGGACTCCACCACTGCCCTGGGCAGCCCATTCCAATGCCTAACTACCCGTTCTGTAAAGAAATGCTTCCTAATATCTTGTTTAAACCTTCCCTGGCACAAGTTGAGGCCATTACCTCTTGTCCTATTGCTTATTACTTGGTTAAAGAGACTCATCCCCAGTTCTCTGCAACCTCCTTTCAGGTAGTTGTAGAGGGCGATGAGGTCTCCCCTCAGACTCCTCTTCTCCAGACTAAACAACCCCAGTTCCCTCATCCGTTCCTCGTACAACATGTGCTCCAGACCCTTCACCAGCTTCGTTGCCCTTAAAAAGTTGCCTTCGTTGCCTGTAAAAGTAAGTCCTTCCTGCATAAATGTGGAAAGAAAAAAGAGAAAACAGTGTTTCAGAGATACTACTACTGTGTTCTTATGAAACCAAGAATTTTTTATTCCTGTTAAAGTTTTGGTAATACCCTTCTCAAGTTCGTTTGAGCTATTTATGAATGATCTCCTAATCTTTTAAAAGATATTTCATAAAATGGAGAAATTAATTTGGTAGAGTGTCAACTGGTTAATCAACCAATGATCAGTTGGCATCCTTCTACAAATGCTTTTAATGTAGAAAATATTTATTTGACCTTTGACTTGAAATTAATTTCAGTTTGCTTCCTACGACTTTGCAAGATCTCTAAACCATATTTATAGGAATATATTCACATTCTTTTTTATACGCCTGTCTTATGTTCATACTCTCTTTTATACCCCTCTCATGTTCATACCCAATAATTTGTGGTCAATACATTCAGTGTTTCTCCAGAAAGCTTGTTAAATTTTCTTGTTAGGGAATACTTTTCATTTGTTTGTTTGTTTGGGGGGAAGGTTACTGCATATATATAAATGTCTTAGTTAAAAATAAAAATAATATTAAATAGTCATGCAGCTGTGAATAAATGGACAGAATATTGTCCAGCATAACAAGTGGTTGACAAGCTACTGAAACACAAAAAAAAGAGAAGAAAATGAGCAAACCAAAATTTAAGAGCAACATCACGCTAAGAAAAAGATAAGAAAATGACACAGGTCATGATGCAGCAGAAGTAAATATGTGATAATCAGTGGAAGATTGGATTTCAAAGGCAATTTCATAATTTAGGCTCCCATCTACAAAACTAATTAGGAAGCTGGACAATAAAATAAAAAACATACACTAAGCTGCAATAAAACTATAAAAATAAATGCTGTATTTTGGCAAAGGATACTAAAACCACAAGCAGCAAGTTCATCAAGTAGTCCTTCTAACTTCTTCAACCTGAGAGTGTAAGCTTTTCTACTTCATAAGACTGGAATGAATATCAATTTACTTGATTCAACTTAATTAGTGAGCCAGTGGATTGGTTGCAATGTTTTAATTTGTTGAAGCTATCATTTTACGGTTGTCCCTGAGGCTTGGGATTGGGGTGGGGGATGTTTCAAGGCCTTTGGCTTCAAATCATAGAGATATGATCTTATTCTGAAAAAAGACTGTTTTGCCGTCTATGATAAGAGCCTGAGATTAGGCAGTGACAATGTCTGTAGGTAAGAATGAGCAAGGTTAGAAACAATGTGAACATAAACACTGTTAATTTCTGCTCTCTCAAAATGTGAAGTTTTAAGAGGAACAATGAGAGCCACAAAATAAGAATATGAAAGCAATTTCTTTTCCATCTCCCAATGATACTAACACCTTGCCATGGCTTCTTTTGGGAATCATGAATCTAACTGTAGAATCTGGTCAAAAAAAACAAGTAACAGACCAAGAATAATATTTAAGGGTTAAAATTATTAACAAATTCAGGTAGATTAATCTTCAGTTAACATCAGAACAGGAATTAGGAAAAGAGACATTTCAATGTATTTACCCTTTCCTTTGAGGATTCAGAAAACAGCAATTTTCTGCCTCTCCACAGTTTTGCTAATGTAATTTATTTATTTTTAGGCCAAATTGGGCTCAGTGTTGTAGGCACACAACAAGTTCAGTCACATGAAATTGCAAAAGAATATTGTAATCATGTAAGCAAATTTATCTGGATTAAACTAATGAGGTGGCCAATTGAAAACTCAGAAATGCATAATCTCTTGCACAATTCTTTATTCTTTAGCACCCTGAATAAATCAGCCAAGATGTAAAAGAAATACTGTCTGACATTACCTTAGACTGAAATGAGTAGTTTCATTGGATTTGTCTTGGCTATCTTGGCTTTAACAGTAGTACCATCACTCTCCCCTTCCACAGCATAACTGGTAGAAGTGCCAGATGAGATGGATGTTCAGTATTAGAGTTTTCAGCTCATCTGCTTGCTTTTTTACACTGATTTGATGTTACAGTGATGTAGCAAACCTCTACTGTGGGTGTAGGTGAAACAAAGAGAGTAACTGTTCAATTTACCTGTACATTGTCTGCTGTGTGAAAACTATAGCATTGGACAGGGCTATAAGCAACCTGACCTAGTTAATAATGTCCCTGCTCATTGTGGGGTGAGTGTGTGTGTGTGTGTGTGTGTGTGTGTGTGTGTGTGTGTGTGTGAACTAGATAACTTCTAAAGGTCCCTTCCAACCCAAACCATTCTATGATGCTATGATTCTATGATTTTGTTAAAGCAGAAGTAGACAAGAAACGTACTTACTGCCTTGCCATAGCTGCTGCATTTTGTGTTAGTTTAAAACCCTTCTGAGAAGGACAAAAGAGAGGGAAGACTGTTTCCCCAAGGAACAGCAGAGCAAGCTCCTTTTGGAGACAGAAGAAGCCTGCAGCATGGTTGTAAATAGAGATATTCCCAACCCCATCTCTCCTCACACTCCATTCTGCCTGCCCAAAAAGGCCTTCCTAAATTGAGTCCCAAAGGTAATAAAAAGGTCTATGAGAGTTTCAACAAACCTAGGAAGCCACCCTTCTTGAGCAGATATTTTCAACGCTTTTTATTTTAACTCTTTGCAGTGCAGATCTGACTTTCATCTATACAGAGTTACTTTGTTCTAGTTTAGTGGTTTATGTTCTATGAAGGATGACTTTAGACAAAGATTCCTTTCATGTTTTGGGGTGTTCTTATTGAAAGAAGACGAAAACAGTATTTCAACTCAACGTTCCCGCTTAATTGGGAGCCTGCCAAGTGTCACCCCAGACTAAAAACTCTTATTTCAGAACCATTTCTGGTACAGTTTTCCACTTACTGCAAAATGCCACATACCTATTGATTTCAGTGAAGCATTACACATCACCTGATATAATTTCCCTTTTGTTTAACTGTACAGCAATAGATTTTGGAACTACTGTAAGCCCCTCTGTATTGGTGTAAGTAGGTCTACTCAAACAGGTTGTTGAGTGGATTTACAGCATTAGTTTGTAAATATACAGTTAAATGAATAGCAAGGTGGTCAATGAAAGAACAGATCTAATTTTATCCTAGAGAAAAGTACATATAGACAAAAATTTCCTTTTCTCCCTAGCTTTACTGCAGAATTCAAACACATTAGTTTCAAGATAAGCAAAACTTCTGTTTGATAATAATTTAAGTTCAGTTCAAATTCTGAATACAGTTTGGAAAATACACTAAGTGAAATGCCACAAATGCGGGAAAGCAAATGAAAAATTATTTTCCAGTGTTTGCAAACATTTAAGAAACACATTTTTGTATACATGGATATTTCCACAAAGGGTCCCAGGAGGAAAATAATCTTATCTTCTAGGCAACAAAAAAAATACAGCATAGACTAAAGTAATCCTTGCACCTCAACACAACACAAAAGAGAATTTCTAAAGCAGGGTATGTAAGCAGCAACATATCTGAAGTATACCTAGCTTGATTATGAAAAAAGCACAGGAACTATTAAAAAATTGTTTGATGCTTTCTGATGCAAAGAACACCAACTAAAATATGTATGAAGGTTATGTGGTAATAAAAGTATAAAACATGTCAATGTCAGTTTCTCAGTGAACCAGGACAAGAAGCCCCTAAAATATTAATGTTTCAGTATGGGTTTTTTTGCTCAGTTCAGAAGGTTACTGCACTTGGGCTACTGGAAGCTGGTCTGTTCCAAAGGAAAAAACAGGACACTACTGTGAATGCAACAGGGACTCACGATTTGTAAGCCACTGAGCTCCAGTCTGTTTTCACACTCTGAGAACCTATTCTGTCTACCCCCACACTGAGGTAGATCTCCTTGGAGACTGCACTATACAAAGCAAAACAAAAGATCCAAAGGTTTTTTTGGGCATCAACAAATAGTGAAATACAAATGATATATATATTCCTGCTCACTTTTACTTCTCTAAGGAAACAGCTCTTCTTTTGGTGTTGCTACAGTCAAGCAAGTAGAACTTATCTGAAGATCGTGTCCTTTTCTCCAGTGCTATTGGACTCACTGCACTGCACAACTTTTAAGCACTTTGCCCAGAGGATGTAAAGAAAAGACAAAAAACTATCTTAGAAAACACATCCAGGTCTCCTGCATTGTGCTGCTGAACTGTTTAAAAAACCTTTTGGTCTTTATTTTTATTATTACTGTGTTTCAAGGGACAAAGTCTAAGCAAGTGTAATGGAAAATCACTAAATTAAAAAATATTGCTTATCATATGAAGGATACATCTCATTAGTGATATCAATCTATCTTAAAAAGGAGTAAATTTAATTTTAGTAATTTTAAATAATTTAGTTTTAGTCATTGTTGAGCTAGGGAATTAATCTCGTGGTATCTTATTTTCAATTAATTATCTACTTTAAAATAGTGTGTTGCATTCTCTCATAGATTTTCAAATTGTCTATTTCTTTCATTGATGTCAATGATTTTCCCATTTAGTGGGATGACTTTCACCATATTCTTAGGGGGAAAAAGTCATAATTTTAGCAGTTTTCCATTATAAGACTTGTTCAACAGCTGAGTAGTAATTACAAAAAATTAGCACTGGGAGGCTAATACTGAGCTCTTTGTGGCACAGACACTGAATCTAAACTGCTCCATTTAAGACTTTAATGTAATGTAAAATCAGGACAGACTTCCCTTCATGTCAGTAATGCAAAAGATGGGAGAGAAGCAATTCTTCTTTTATACAGTTTAGGAAATTATACCTATTTCGGAAGTAAGGCCAAAGTAAATGGAGAGTGCATGTAAGAAATGGATACATCTGAAATATAGATCCCTCTTTCCACTGCATTGCCAAAACACTCCTCACATTAGTGCAATTGTCTGTGGACAGTCTGAAAAAAAGCACATCACAATATGCACACTTTCCTGTACGTAAAGATCACAGGTAAACTCATAGAACAGAAACATGTTTTTGGTAGGAGACATTTAAGTACTGATTTTCATCACCTGAAGGAGCTGTGCTTCCATCTAGAAGGACAACTACCAAAACAAAGGAGAAATAACAATAATTATAAATAAAACATGACTTTGTAAAAATACAGTATGTCCTGAGATGGACTTCTTAGGCTTTCATGCTTCAACACGTGTCCTAAAAAGTGACCTACACCAGGCTGTCAATCTCAGTTTCCCCAGGAACCCAACACAGAACTGGAAGCATTGGGAATCTGTGCTGTCCATAGGTCAGAGGTCCCACTTCCTTACTTAGGATCTAGAAATATTTAGATCCCCTAGTCTCCAGCTCAGAGGAAGGAAATCCTACACTTCAGGACACCTGTCAGATCTTCCAACAATCAGGAGAACATACAGGAAACAGTCTACCTTTTTTTCATACTTGTCTTAAAAGGCAAATTTTCAGGCCAAAGGTTTAGATAGGAAATACGGGTATAAATCCATCTGGTACATTTCTGTCTTAAAACCAGAATGGGATCATATAAAGTTGTATATAGTATAGTCATTTACATTCCATACTTATAAATGTTTTAACAACTCCTTGTTATTAATTATTTCACTAGGAAATCTTTCTGAATATCAACTTCTCAAGGATATCCAGGGAGGTTTTATCAGCCCGGTGCATTTGTGTCCCATGAGACATCTTCAAAGACAATCTTAAAGTTTAGTAGCAAATAGCATAAGAAAAATGACATTATAATTACTGCAAGGAGTTCTGAGTCCAGAAGCATTTTGTAGATGTAATCCAGAGAAAGAAAAGTGATGAAGATATAAGGGAGAAACCCAGCACAGAAGAGAATATTTTTAACTCATGGGTATAAAAGGCAGATGGAATTAATCTCTCAAGTCTGAATAGGAGAAAAAAAAAAAAAAAGAAAATTGTTTCGCTTGAGTGAACTGCTTAGATCACAGCCAAGTGACTATGTTAGAAATACAAATCATGTTGTACAAACTTACTCTTCACTTCATATGACTTGATGGAACTGCAGTGCAGAAGAACAGGTCTATATCAGGATACAGTATCAAGAACCCACATCAATTCAAGGACTCAGAGAATTAATTTCTGGTTACAGGTGAGTGGGGCAATTGTCTGCTTGAAGCTGTTGAAAACTACAGAGCCTGGACTTAGTAAGAATGTTATTTTCTCTCCCTTTCTGATTTGGATCAATGTTTTGTACAAACAAAATACTGTGGCACACAAGAACACAAAGTCTCAGGACAAGTAACTTTATATTGTGCTTGATATTTGCACCAATTTATACATCTTCCTTGGTGTCGTGGTTTAATCACAGCCAGCAACTAAGCACCACACAGCCGCTCGCTCACTCCTCCACAGTGGAATGGGGGAGAGAATCAGAAGAGCAAAAGTGAGAAAACTCATGGGCTGAGATAAAGTAAAGCAAAAGCCGCATGCACAAGCAGAGCGAAACAAGGAATTCATTCACTACTTCCCATCAGCAGGCAGGTGTTCAGCTATGTCCAGGAAAGCAGGGCTACATCACACCTAACTGTTACTTGGGAAGACAGACACCATAACTCCGAACGTCTCCCCTTCCTCTTTCTTCTCCCCAGTTTTTTATTGCCGAGTATGGGCCATATGGTATGGAATATCCATTTGTTCAGTTGGGATCAGCTGTCCCAGCTGTATCCCCTCCCAGCTTCTTGTGCACCCCCAGCTCAACTGCTGGTGGGGTGGGGTGAGAAGCAGAAAAGGCCTTGACTCTGTGTAAGCACTGCTCAGCAATAATGAAAACATCTCTGCATTATCAACACTGTTTTCAGCACAAATCCAAAACATAGTCCCATTGCAGCTACTATGAAGAAAACTAACTCTACCCCAGACAAAGCCAGCACACTTCGAAAGCCACAAATAATACTTCTATGCCATTTATTACACCACAGTTAGAGGTTTAATGTTTGTATATCAGTTGTTCCTTTCTTCCAGCAAACTCTGAAAGGTCTTTTCAAAATGAAGCTGCTGATGTTGCTGTGAGGGTTAGGCTGTTTTTCCCATTTTTAATAAAATCATAGAGAACTCAGTAAACAAACCCCATTATTATGTTAGATATTTATTTCTTTAAAGCTGAAATAAATCCACCTCTATATCCCATTGGAATATTACTTCACTGTTACACATGAAGCTGGGAAATCAGTAAGATTTAATACAGTGATGTAAGATACAAGCAATTTCTCAGACCAGAGAGGTGAACACACCTGAGAGACAAATACTAACTTTTCATTACATTTTGTGAAACTATTAAAGCTTCAATTTGATTCAGTATCAGAATAAGAAAAAATTAATTAAGTAATGCCTTCATCCATCCCTCCATCCAATTCCCTCCACCCATCATGATTTCAGAACATATATTCTCATCAACTCCAAGATTCAGCAATTAATACTTTACCTCATGTCTGGTATCAATCTTAAATTTAACTTTTACAGTCTTTCAGTGAGCAGCTGCTAAAAATCAAAACTGTACAAAGGCAGACAGGAATGCATGAGGCAAGATGGTAATCAAGATTACATGATTTCAGAGATCCCAGACTATTGGAGCTAGAAAGTCTGCTGTCCTTACCAATGGAAAGCTAAAAGTACTTCCAGTTTTTCAGCCAGTGTATTTCTATTTTTGATCTTAGAGTTGTTCACAAAGAACTTACTATATCCAACAGAGTTGGGCAGCATATGTTTTACTCAAAACAACTGATGTCTATGCTGCAGCAGCAGTCAATTCGCAGAACAGGTTCAAAACTCAAATACTTCTGAGTCTAACTTTGTAATATATTTCTGGAACGTAGCAAAATAAACAGTCTGATGTACTGATAGTGAAATAACCCAACTTTTAGAGATTGCTATTTTCTTCTTTATTCCATTTATCACTGATCTAGGGTTGATACATATTAAATAACAGATTATCTACCAATTTGCACTAATTTAATTCTATTGCCTAGCATCTTGGAGGATATAGTTAAAATACAAAAAGCTTAAATTTGCTTTTATATAGCTAAAATTAACCAATAATCCAGAATAGCATTAACTGTTCAATGTGCCAGTCTTTTGCCATGTTAAATAGAATTTCAAGAGCTACTTCATGAAGTTCAATACTTTTGTTGTTATTACTGTTTATAATGTTATTTTTTCAGTTTTACACCTCTGATGTTCCACACTAAATTTCAATGGCATGACTACTGGTTTTGACTGGGATAATTTTATTCACAGTAGCTGTAAGATGCTATGTTTTGGACTTGTGATGAAAACAGTGTTTCTCACTTTTACCCTTTTGATTCTCTTGCCCATCCCACTGAGAGGGAGTTTAAACCACAACACTGTTCTAGAAAAATACTTCCAGGCCATCTAGAAAGCATTGTAATGCAGTCTGCAGTCATTTTTAGAAACCAGATATTAATAGCTCTGAAAAGCAGGCAAAACTCCTTGCTCAGCCTTGGATACTGGAATAGCTGGTAAGTATACATCTGCTTAGAGCCCTAAGACTAAGCATAGAACTTTCAAAATAAACATAGTAAGATCCTTGTTGATTGACAACTACAAGAATTTCTAAAAAAAATCTGAAATGTCTGAAGTAACATAATTAAGAACAATTAATTGCCAGGTTAGAAAAAAGGAGGTATCCCTTCCTTCTTTGACAGTCTTATTTGTATACAACTGTTCTTCCAGCTAACTCTGAAAGGTAATTTCAGAATGACAAGCTTGGCCAAATGCAGTGCAGGGCTTAGAAAAGGAGAAATAGAGAAGATAAATAATATATCTAAGAGTCATTGCAAAAACAAAATAAATCACACCATTTTAACTGCATCACTGGCTCAACCCAAGAATAGGTAGAGGTTGCACCATGAATTTACTATACTCAGTTTTTGGTTCACAAACACAGCTCAAGCAACGCTTTTAATTTGCCTCCAGAGACTATGGACCTGAACTGCGTAGAGTGGAGCCTCTCCTAAGATCTGTTTATGTAACAAAACACAGCTACTAACAATTCCTTTTTAATATGACATGGTATTTTAGGATGGGAAATTTATATTTAAAGTCATTGGCAGGGCTGAGTTAAGTTTCATGTTGAGAACTACTTTGTACTACTGTAGTATTAATTTTCTATACATTTTTCCCAGTCTGATGAGCATCTGCAATTGTAAAATGACCTTACAACAATGTCACAACTCTGCCACTAACACTACATGTTATGGTTCTCTAGTATATGATAAAGAAAACAGGAAAGCAGTGAATAAAACAATACTGAAATCCCATTTACTGATAGTTTTAAATACATGTTCCCCATCTGCCTTACTAATATCTGCTTGGCTATAAATAGTCATCTGTGAAATTACTTCATTTTCAAATCATAGATGAAAAATGAATATGGGAGGAAAAAACAAGGCTGAAATGAGCTATCATTCAGCATAGCTCAGATGCAGTTTAGAGCAGCAGCAGTGCTGATTAGTTTTTTGAAAGGAACACAATCTCAAAACACACTGAAAGGGAGATAAAATCAAAATATGTTCATAAGAACATGTACCAGGGTAAGGAACACCTGCCCTTTTAGCTTGTGGTATCTAATTATTAACAAAGGTACATTCTGTATTTTAGTACTGTCTGATTTCTCCTCTTTGAACCATTTTTTACCAAGTCACACCTCAGATATTTTCTTCATAACAGTCTCAGTGCTGATGGATTTCAAATTGGAAAATTTAATTGCTTTTCTGGGTTTTTACTACATTCATTTCATAACAAACCTACTAAAAAGTATCACAATGGATGAACTGCAGGTAAATGGTCCAAGACACATTTAATCTAATTTATCTACTAAATCATTTTAATTAGTTTTGGACTGTGAGCTGTTACTTCTAGATTTTCAGAACAAAAAAGGAACAAAACCTCTAATTTGAAAAAAAGACTCCTACACACTTTCTTCAAGTCAAATAACCTCCCACAAATTAAAAAACAAATACAGAAAAGACCCACATCATTAGTATACCACTTCCAGTTTATAACTTGGATGATAAGGCCCAAAATAACTAACATCTGTCATCTTGAAAAGTGCGCTTTACCTTTATTTTCTAATGTCTAGCAGAGTCAGACACTGAGCAGTCTTGTTTAGACTGATTTAAATTCTCATTTATTTTAATGCATGCCTATAAAAACTGAAATTTGCCATTTGGTTTAATTTTCTACATTGCTTATCGATGTCAGATATAGTAGTAGAAAGCCAAAATAAAGAGTCTGTAAAGTTAAGTATTATAGTGACTGCTACCACAAAGTGTGGGCAGCTGTTGTTAACAATATAAATGATCATAAAAATATACTTAATATCTTCGTGTATCTTGGGCCAACAGAATGAAAACTTCTTTGTTTTTTTCTTTTATGCACAGCATGTAAAAAAGAAATAGATGTTTAGAACCTCATTATATAATGTGTGTTCCTTTGTTCCTGAGCAACAACTGTTTTGAAAGAAGCTTCACATTGATTTTAAAGAAGAAATTGTGAAAATAAAGCCATTATTTCAACAGTAAAACATTTTCAAAATTATATCCAAACATGAAATTAATTTGTAAATCATGTTGACATTACTAAGAGCACACAGTAGTGATCTTGCTCTGTTACCATGTTGACTTTATTAAACTTGTTTAAAAATTGCTCAGTATTGAAGTGGAACAAGAGACAGAGAACGATAACATGAACATAGACTGATACCTTCCTCAACCACCTGTATCTTACAAAATGAAATATTTGCTTCTTAATCTATGGGAAGTTTTCATTTATATTAAGATCTCTGTGACCTCCTTTTTTTATTATTTAGCGATAAATCAATATATCTACTTCTATGGCATACAACTCTGCAATGGAACAGAAAGTGTGGCAACTGAACTGATACTAGTGCTGTGAAAATGTACTGCCTGGTCTTTAATTAGATTCACACATTCGCATAAGGAGGTATCTGGAACCAAAACATGTTGATTCTTCTTTGCCTTTGTTTATGTATCAAGGAGACAAAAAACAAAGCCCTGATGGATCAATAAAATAATGATTTTTTTCTCTTCAATTACAGCAGCAATCCTTCTGTTTTCCTAGAGGGTCTAGGAAGGGACCAGAGCAACAGCTGGTGCAGGTCATGGATTAAAGCTCTACTAAAAGAAACATCAGAAAGGAGATTTTCAAATGGAGAAATGTGAAGGAAGGATCTGACATATTGTATCTTTGGACATGAGATCTGGGGTCAGAAATGTTGAGGTGGTGAATCTGTTCTCAAGTGCTGACCCCTCTAACTGGGACCTGCATCTGGGGCAGATACACACACAAAGAGACCCTTATAACTATCCCATTCATTTTTGCTGCTAGAAATAACCAAGCTGTAACACAGACAAAACTTGCATACAAGATGAGCTGTTATGCAAGTAAAGTCCTGCTGTCATAAGAACAGGTAGTCCAACCACAGCCTAGCCCAGGATTCTCTTTATGACAGGGCTAAGAGAGGATGCCACAGAGGAGGATAGGAACATGGCAAGTATGTAATGATGCTTCTGAACAATACTTTTCCAGGCTCCAGCAATTTGCAACTCGTGGACTTTACGAACCAAAGATTTTGTCTTTGCATTTAATATCTTTCAATGAATCTTTATCTTATGAATTTATACATGTTGCTTGTTGAACCCATGTAACTTTTAGTATCCACAATATCATACAAAAAAGTCCCACTGCTTAATTACACTCTGTGAAGAATACAAGCAGAGGAATCCCCAATGATTTCAACCATGCTGAAGGTTTCTTTCCCCTTAGAACATGCAGTGCCTTAAAAAAGACAAAGCACCTAAAAGCTGTGGGAAAATATGAATTCCATGAAACAGCCCTTTGGACATTCTGCTAGCAGTTCTGCATCACTCCCCAAGAAATTAGTTCCAGAACTGATTTTTTTTTTTTTCTGAAGAACTTCACATCTATGTTCAGAATCTGAAAGTTAAGAAAATCTGCTATAGGTTTCAGCACATTTGCTGAGAATAATGAGAGAAAGCCATTGATTATACTATTGCAGATTACAAATGTAAAAAGTCTTGATGACTAAAGAGTATATAGGTATAACAAAAATATAACAAACTACAATTCCTAAAGTCAAAAGAAGTAAAACAGAGTATCTTCTGTTAAGAAACTAGTTTCTACCAGCATAAACTTACAGGGAGAGCTCAAGAAGTCTTGAGGCCTCAAATATTTTTCCAGACAGTATGCATTCTGGTGTCATGGGAGAAATTTCAGTTCAAAACCCTCATGCTCATACAGACACATCTAAACCTCATCTCTCTATTCGTAAAAGTAGATTTAATTCATGCCTCAATTCGCTGGATTTTTTTTTCTTTTCACAAATACTACTGTCTCATGAGATAATAGAAGTTTAACTAATTTCATGTTCTGAAAAAGAACATCAGAGGGCGTACGACAGAGAGCAAGAACTTGCTAATTTGAAAATGAAAGAAGGAAATCTTTCTCTAAATGAGATACAATTTTGGAAATAATGGAAATGCTGACATTATACTCATGTTCATTTATGAATCATGTGTAGTAGCTTAAAATGTTACTGATCTTCAGCTGCTCATTACCGTGTCCTCAGATAAGATCTTCTAATCATGTGAAATGTGAGTCTTTTCAGTGCATTCCAGTGAACAGTAAAACATGTTATCTTAAATCATCTTACAAATGAGAGCACTATTGAATCAATTTTTGTCACTATGGATTACAGCAATATGCTAAATTAGGTGAAAAATTAGTAGACTCACACTTTACCAAGCCTCTGAAAAATCTAAAAATAAGCCTTTTGCTTCATGCGTTCAAATTTGTGCTTCCAAACGCCAAATAAGCATTCAGCTTTTTAGAAAACAGAACACAGTTTTAAAATTTTGTTAGCTCTTACACAGCTCATGAAATGAGTACTGCCTCAGGGCAGGCATGTGGAAAACACAGCTTTTTAAAGGACCAGAACACCCTTGATAGCCTAATTAGCCCAAAATAGTATTAATAAACCCCCAACACACACTGGCAAAAGCTTCCATGGTCTTTATTTCCTGTTCTTATTTAACTCATGCATTCTACATTAGATTATGTTTTATTTTAGTATAATACAATGACTACCATTGTTAAACTTTTTTTTTTTTTTTTTTTGAGTGTTATATCTTTCTCCTGCACATGGTATTTTGGCATGATCCTGTTCAGAATTTTTCATGCAAAAATTAATAACTCTCAAGTATGACAAAATGTTTGCAGTGGTTGTATTTCAGATAACCAAAATAGTACTACTGTTGCATAAAATAACAGGAGCAAATTGCAACACTTTTTGCTCAGGATTTTGTGTTTCATAGAGAATTTTTAACAACATCACCTTGTGTGAGAAAGTTTTTGTCATAGGGAAAAACTGATATGGAGCTCCAGTCTCTATAGGTATGACATTGAATAATGATGTAAAATGACCACTGAAATTTGGCATAATAAAATTTGTAAGGGAATATTTCTATTTCTTTAGCTCTACTACACTACTAAGGCTAGATATTGCATCCTGGTATCAGTAGGATATTACTTCACATTTCCTTAGAACATGGTTTCAGCTGTTCAGCACTTGGTTAAATGAAACAAACTGAAATTTTGACCATATTAAGTCTGACTCATGTCTAAAAGAAGCTACTAGAATGCTAGAATTTAACTGTACAGATTGAAAGGAAAACAAAAAAATTAACATTCACAGACTAAGTCTGGCTAAACCTAAATGACCTTTATGCCTCAGAAAAAATGTCCATCACACTTAGAATCATAGAATGGCTAGGGGTGGAAGGGACCTTTAAAGATCATCTAGTCCAACATTCATCGCTTGATGAAGTGTTAAGGGATGAACAGACAGTGGGTACTTCCATGGTGTATATGAGGCAACTGGTAAGTAGCCTGGACAATGTCACACATCCATGCTGCAGGGAGGTAGAGCTCTGGTTACCACACACTGACAGCACCAAGAGCTGCCTAATCTCAAGCTGCTTCTGCACACCAATTAACTGCATTAACGTGGCACTGGGACCTTTCTATGAAGGTGAGGAGATAACTGTGAGATTGTGAGCTTTCAACAATCTACGTAAAAAGACTTGGTTGTGTTATCCCTTTTCTGATTCAATGTCAGTACCACACTGTTAGAAATTATACTATGAATAATTTTAAACCCATCAGTTAGCTTGGAGTCAAGTCCTAGAGAGAAATGCTCTAAATGTTACTGTCAGTAATTCAGTGAGGATGGTAGTACTGATGGTGCACTTGTTACAAGTGTTCGGCTTATTTGGAGAAGAGAAGCAGAGATCTTACAGTTTTGTTGCATGAGACTCTTCAATCCTAGAAAACAGCCTGCTATTGCAAAGGATAAATAACTTTTAAGGAATGTTCTGTTTCTTAAATATCTTCACAATTTCTTTTCTCTCCATTTTTAAAGAAAACCACTAAGTACTGCAATTTTAAAATTAACAGGGAAGTCCATATTTCTGTCACATGAGTATATGATGGTGCCAAAGAAGTAGCTATCAGGACTGGAATTAGCTGTTTAGCTTGCAGACTGCTAATGGCTAGTGAAGGCACATTGAAGACTCTGCTACAACATTCCTAATAGATTTTCTCTTTAATTTTTCTGCTTTTTTGACGAAGATGTTTGGGTCAATTTACATGACAGTTGTATTAAGCTGCATTGTGTCAGGAAAACTGACTGGTTACAAATAGATGACCTTCATTCCCATCAACAGAATAAAACCTGCATTTGTTCCTGAAGACGAGTACATATTATTGCTTCATTACTGCCCTAAAATTATGGACAGATCCCCTGAAATGGAACCTAACACCTAAGTAAGCAAGTTGTAGAATCTGTATAGACAGGAAGTCTACTTTTTTGAAACATTTAACATTGTGGTAGACAAAATATAGATTATCCCCCAAATAAATAGAAATTACATCAGGCAGAACTGATGACACAGATCACTGAAAACAAGTGGAAATAGTATAAAATAATATACAAAAGCCAAAACCAACAACTGATTCTGTCATTCTGTCACTCATTTAAAGGACTTATTTAAAGGATACTTCATATGTAGTTACTTTTATCAGTTTATAAGTGGTTCATTAGGATATCATAGGCAAAATACATAGATAATGAAAATAATGTGGCAATTTATATAGGAAATATATGCAAGTGATGACAAACAAACACTAAAGTGTCTTATAACAACCAGTGGTCTTTGAGATGTACTGTGCATGATAGTATTTTTCTCTTGTTCAAGAAAGATTCAAAACATTCAATCCAGAGACTTTTCTATTTACTAAGAGCAGTCGGGGCAGTTCCTTTTCTGCAAAGTTTTCACGACTAAGTAGTGGGAAAAAGAAGGCATATCACAAAATACAGCTAAAACATATTTCAAAGTTCATAGTTTACTGGGCGATAAGAGGCAGTTTCCTCCTTGAGTGTCTGTGTGAACATATTCTACTGATGATGATCTACTTCAGTAGAGTTTTTTAATTGAAAGTCTGACACAAAAAATTATCTACACAGTGACCAAAGCAAAAGTGTACCAAGTCTTGTATCATCAAAACAACGGAACGGGAATGTATTTGGTGAGAGGACATTAACAAAGATGACTGTACCACATTCCCAAAAGTATCCAAGCTAAATAATTGCCTATGCCCAATGTTCATTTGATGGGTCTGAGTCCTAAAACAAGCTGCAATTCTGTCAGAAACTTCAAGTCTCTTAGCCACATGATGATATAACCTGATACATCCAGATATTGCACTGGAGATCCCTTCATTAGTGTTGGACCTGTATTTTATTATTCAAACATATATTCCCAACTGTCCAGGACATTTTCTAAAATGTACCTGTCTAGATAGAGTGAAAATTCTTTGCAAACACACAATATTATCGTTTCTGTTCTTACCTGAAAGTGATTTGTAAATGCTGGTGAGGGGATAGATTCATTTATGAAGTGACACACAACTAACTTTGGCATATATATTAGATGCAATTTCACAGAAACATTATGAAATATGGCAGGAGATTCAACTGTCCATGTCTGTTATCCACTTCTTTCATGGAGGTGTTGCCATGAGTAATGAGATATAAAATAACCCTAAGTTAGAAATGTGGGATCATGAGGTTTGATGAAGTCAAATGCATACATAAACTCAGTATACTACATCCACTTAATGGACAATTTCATTTAAATCCTTTGGAAAGGCTGTCATTTGTTGACAAAAGGCTGAAAAAGCCCTGCCACAGATGATACATAGTTGAGGTAGAAGCTAAATATACTGTTATCAAATCCAGTGACAGGCACAGCTGTTTAAGCAAATAGTTTAGAATATCCACATCTGACATGTTGTTAGTAATGGATGTTATTGTGGAGAAAATAAGAGATTGTTTTTTTCACTTTGCAAGTATCTAGGTCTGCTAGAATTGCTTCCCTTATGTTCAGACCTCTGTGATACTTCTGAAGCATACACCTTGTCTTGAGGAAATTATGCACTGAGACTCCAGTAAGGCAGGCTGCAAGATGAGCTGAAACAAGTTTAGGTCCACTAAGTGACCCCTACCTTAACAAGACTGTGCTCTGAGGTATATGAAGTATGAGTGGCTGCTCACAAGCTATTTAATCTTTATTATTAGCTTTCAGAACAAACACAAGATGATTACACTGCAACTATTGCAGACCGTATATAATGGCAGCACGATTTGATCATGGAAATGGAAAAACCTGGCAAAACCTCTATTGTCTATGAAAAAGCAAGGGAAAACATGAGTCTCCTATGCCTGTAGAAGGTAAAATGGCACAACCACTGGAAGGAAAACAGTGGTCCACAGGGGCTGAAAGACTTCTGTTTTGTTTGGGCTTTACTACCACGTGAAGATTGGCACTCAGTCAGAATTTCCCAGAAGTAAAAATGCAGCAGCAGCTGCATCACCATGGGATAAACTAAGCCTGCTGTATTTGGCAACCTGGGTTAGAGTACCATCAAAAAGAAAGGGCAGAGCAATTGGGAAAAGTGATTTTAAAACTTAGGTGAAATTTAAGAATCTGGTTATATAAAGTGGTTATAAGGCATTTGTAGATTGTCCTATTTTTTTGTCATAAATTAAAAGCTTCAATAGTTAAGCAAACAATCAGAAATGTAAGACCTGTCCTTACATGACCCTCAAGCACGTTCACAACCTTTTTTGCCTTTCAATGCATCTGTACATCTCCTGTCTTTAAAGCGCATCTGAGGAAAAAATTCTTTTTTTCCTGTATCTCTGCTGCTATTCAGAATTCAGAGTGTTAGATTAAAGTAATAATGAAAAAACTGCTGTTGTTGTTGCCTTAGGGTGATATTACAGCCTCAGTGAAATGAGGGCTCATTATCAAATTTCCTGTTTTATTATTATTAGTGTTAAAAGAATCCAAATAATGTCAATACGAATTATATGCAGATCCTAGCTAAACAAAATTCAGTGAAATACAGCAATTAACATTTATGGTATGAGTTTACCATTTCAGTGCCATAAAACAAGAGCAAATTGGCTAATAATCCTCTTAAATAAAAATTGCCTTCATTTTATAGGGGAAATGCAGTGTTCCTGTTCAAGTGTTTTTACTCATGAAGAGTAGTCAGTCATGCACATTAAGGCGGTTAGGAAACCTGCATCTTCAACAATGACCCAACACGCTCAAACACTACTGCCTGGACAATAATCAAAATTCAGACCTTGGCTTCAGGCTTTGAGTTTAACTCTCCATTTACTGTGGCATAGGGCTGGTTAAACCTTGTTGATCTTCAGGCGACTCACTGTGTGTTAATGGTGGCATTACCTGGCTGTGGAGAATCTTCCAGAGCAACAGGTGGGGAGCACCTGCACAGCGGCTGCCAATTGCTGGGTGCCACGGGAGCTTGAGCCAATCAGAACCAGGTATTCCCTCTCTGCTCCTATGACTGACAGGAGCTGTGGTCAATGAGGGAGAGAGCCCGTAGACTCCGCTTGAGGAGGCTGGAGTGCCTCGGGGCTCTAATGGCCTCTGGCCCTGCCCAGCCCACGTGGCTGGGAGCGCTCCCTGATCTGCCCGACCTCCTTCTGTGCTGTATCACCCCACCACAACAACAGCCACCACTGCTGCTGCCACCAAGGGGCAGGGACTAATGTGAGGAAACTTTACCCTGATCTGCCTGGCTTCTCTCCCAGACTGTCCCACCTCTTCTGCTGTGGGCCAGGAGGCCTGTCATTCATTAGCATTAAATACATATCTGCACTAAAAGTGCTCCAGTGTCTGAGTCCATTTAGTCTCCACGCCATCAGTTCAGCCTCAGACACTTTTATATGCTGATTTAAATACTGATTGTTTATAGTGTTCCCAATGAAAGGCTACTAGAAAAGGACCTACTGACAATTATGAAGTCATTGCTTACACTGCACTTACTGTATTATATTTTACCAAAATTGAGCTCATTGTAAAGCATGCTTTCAACAAAGTTCATGAACAGTGTGGCATCAATACAGATTTTCTGCTTTGGGGCAAAACCAGATTCATGTTCTGCTCTCTCCAAGGACACACAATACAAGCTTGACTCCAGAAAAAGTACCTATGTAGCTATGTTGAGGTATAATGGATACACAAAACCACAATGTACATTCTTAATCAATTAAAATCTGACTTTTAACAGTGTATGAGCAGTAAGAGTAAAATCTATGCAAACTATCACTCACTGAAGAGCATATTTTTCATATATTAGAGGGGCAGAAAGTGTTAGAAGACTCAAGTCACTGTTGTAAAAGGTGTCTTTTCTCTTGAAACCTGGTAATAAAAGCTAACATAAGATGCATCAGTAATTATCATGAGAATAAAAGAAAAAAATAACCAGTGCCTACAACTGGGAAAAAAAAAATGCTGATTTTGATTCCTGGCCTAACTGTTGGCTTTAGCTGACAGTCTTTCAATGCTCATGTTCACCTGACCCAGTATGAGTTATTCATGCAGACTTTGTTTCTAGTCAGTGAGTGGAAACAGGCATGTTGAGTACCTGATTCCTCTGAGCCGTTTTAGATGGGTGAGATAATGAGTGCCAAAGAAATGTGTGCTTCTCTTTGCTAGCTAAAGGAATGTAGGATGTCTAGCTCAGATACAGACATTTATATTGCAAATATAGTTATGTGAGACAAACTCCACTAGTAAGCAGTGAGGTACCAAAATTAAGCTAGTTAACCATAAAGCAAATTGAAGGCACCTCTAGAGCTTCAGTTAAGTATCTTTTTAACTAGGGTGTCAGGCTTACAGGCTTCTGTTTGCATGAATGAAGACTTACTTTTAGCTTAATATCACAAATACCATTCTAAATATCAGAAAAGCAGAGGAAGTTCAAGCCTGGGAAACTAACTCCATGGGACTTCACTTCTTTTTTGAAACTATGGTGAGAAATTTGACAACATTGGTTAAAGCTGCTGGTAGGTTTGAACCAAGAAGAGAAAAAAATTATCCAATCTCTAGAGCTCACTTTCACAGTTAGACCTTGTACAGAGGGCTTAATTCAAGTAACTGCATACAGCTAATATTTATATGTAGTCATGGCTGACAAGTTATTACAGCTTGCATTCAGTGCTACCACAGCTAGCTTGCTACCTGTAGTTGCTAACTATGACTGCAACATAGGTGTATATTGAGGAAACACACATTTTATAGATGAACTAATTAGAACTAGAAGTGTTTTAAAGTATTATTGTTGCTATTTTCTAATCTTCTCTGTTGAGAAAACTCAATATAACATTTTACAGGAGTCTATTTTGCATGCAGAACTTTCTGAATAAAACAAAAGAACATGCCCTAGATGACACAATCATTTTAATGTACTTTTTTGTTGTATTAGAAAGTTCATAGATCTCAGCACAATAAGTAATAAAACATTGTCTTCAAGCTACCACTATTGTTTGACTAAATATTGTCCATCCAGCAGTAAGTAATTTTATGGTAAATTACACATCTGATCCAAAAGAAGAAAGCACATATTTTTTGCACTGTTTGAAATCAGAAGTATGTAAAGCTATCAGTGATTTCATGAAAGCATGTTTGTGGGGAGAATGGATAGGAATGTATGCTTAAAGATTCATAAATAATTTGTCACATGCTTTAAAATTTAATCACGTGGTTTCTGTTCCTCTTTGGCACATCAATACAGCTATTTACATCTTGTGTCTAATAAAGATGCAACTGATATCAGAGTTATGTTAAAAAAAAATAAAATGAGAAGTTGATGCATACTAAGGAGAAGTTACCCAATCAGTTTTTAAGCATGCTTTTTCAACTCTTGTTAAATACTAATTTCCTGAATCCTTCACACCCTGAAATACAAAGACTTGAAATATTCTTCTCACTAAATGAGTCTCATTAGGAATATGATTAATACAGGAAAAAAGTTCCAGTACATTGCAAGGTTAGTTTCATCAATTGGGAGAGCAAGCATGGTCTCCTAGCCAATTTATAGGTTGATGATAAAGAGAGAGACATTTTTCACTGAAAATTACACAGTATAACCTCACTGGATATCAGCCACAAGAAGTAAGTCATGTGGACACTCACAAAACCTCATTTAATTACAGTAATGACACCAACACATATCACATATCTTCACTCTATGATCACTTGGTTCTAAGTCAAAAGCAGTGTAAGTTCAAAGTCTGTAAACATCTCTTATTTCATATGTAAAAAATTCGAAAGACAAATACTTGCTTCTAGAAAGCTGGGAAAATGTGTTGTCTGATTAAAAACTATTCTCACATTCTGCATGCTTTTTTAGAAGATAAAGCTTCCTTCCTCTTGAGGGAAAACTAGATACATAGCACTGTATATCAAATAAAAGTATAATTAAAAAGACAATGCCAAGAGTGAGAGCTTAGCTACTTAACCTGCTGTCAAGTTTTACTTTACTATCTTCAAAGTGCTGTAGTTACAAAATTGCTGGAAAAACAGTTTTAGTCTATTTAGCAGTGAATAATGTTTGCAGTGTTTTAGTTCTCCTATGCCCATGCATCTTTTTTTTGCCTAACACTCTGGTTAAAATAAAGCTCTCCTACCTGGTTTTCCAATGCAACTTTCCATTTTTACTAGTCTTTTATAAGGACGTACTCTCTCGGGCAATGGATTTAAGTGATTTACACAGTGATAGACCAAGGGGGAAGAAATGTCTGTGTCCCCCAGAGCAGCCACACTTTTAATCAAATATAGCTCATAAATCACATTTACAACTTTCAGAGCTCAATCAATAGGATACTTTATAGTCTGTAACAAAATTATCTGGAAAGAAGTAGAAGTATAGGAGGGATGTTACTGAGGGACCACACAAGTCTAGTCTCTGCACCCTGTCTGCCTTTAGGGATTAAACTGCCAATTTTAACAATGAGCGATCTGTTCCAGGACTCTAATGCATTTATAAGCAATACATGGCTGATAATGAAGCATTCCAGGAGGCCATAATCAATAGTACCAAAGCATAGCAAGTTTCCTGTTTCACTTTACCCTAGTTTGGTGACAATTATTAATACTTTTCTCATCAAACTTTAGTTAAAGACTTTCATTCTCATGGTCAGAAGTTCTCATGTCTTTGCTAACTCTGCACTATTAAATTACTCTGAAGCTCTCTCCAAGTAAATCACAGAATACCAACGACTTCTCAGCACTAATTCAGTTACACATCTTCCTTAAGTTCAATTTGCATATTTAATATAGCAAATTATTTATCAAATGTTTAATTTGTATACATAATACTGAACAGTCTCCTTCTATAAAATGTAGTAAAAATTACTGCATTATACAGTACTTCATCGAGGACTGACTTACATAAGTCAATACCAAGTTCTATAAATTACTGCTAAAATACCCACATAACTTAAATCATATATTAGATAACTTTCTCATAATTATTATAGAGTATGCAATAGAAAAAATGAACATAATCACCTCACATTAGATACTTTAAAATGTGTTGTCTATTTGTATATTCCACTGATGACACAAATGGACTGTGTGTATTTTGTGTTGAAGATTTATTTGAACTTTTATTCCCTGAAAAAGGCACCATATCTATACTCTGTGCTAAGAACTCAAATAACCAAAAGTATTGTCTTGACCTCCTGAAGATCTAATGACAGCAGCTTTCTTGAAATTATAAATGGATGCCTGCAGCTGTTGTATCAATATTCATATCGCACTCATACTCCAGTGATACCAGGCAGTTCTGGCTAAATGACTTCTAAGTGATAGACTACTCAACAGCAAGTTTTCATTCAGATGAAAATCATCTTAACAGACTGACTTCAGACAGCTTTGCCTTTCATTCCTTTTTGAGACATCTGCACAAAGTATTGGCAAAGATCTAGATGATTTCAGGTTTTGAAGGCAAAAGACTAGAACGCACTGAACACTGAAGATGGGAGAGCTGTTACCAGCTCTTACAGAATACAAAGGATAAAAATCAGGAAATAGTACTGATACATTAAGATTTTGCATTAAAATGTATGTCCATCATTTCTTTCAGCAACTTAGGTGGAAATTACTTGTAAAGACAGAAGACAAGGAAAGTGCCATCACAGCTCAGAAGTCTATTCTCTTGTAAATTACAAGTGACTTTTAATATTATGTCTATTAGGGATCATGTTGTCACTGATTTAAGACAGCTCCATAGGCTAAAAATGGCAAATAAAGGTCCTAGATGTGACTGGGTCTTTAATGGGTTTAAACACTTATCCTTTTTAATCAAGATCTACAATAATTTTACTTTCAAGGAGGGTGGGAGAAAGTTTTTTGACACAAAAAGTGAAGTTGATAGCAACTAAATAATCTTTGACCAAATTTAATGCCAAAGTGTTCTATTTCAGTTTTAATAAACTCTAGGATGAAAGGTACCAAGGTGTCACTGGTATCAGAAACCTCCTGAGGTATGTCCAGAAGTAACATAAAAAGTATCCCTTATATTGCAGGTCTTGTGGCTTTCTGATGAAGATAAGTGAATCTGTAACGACTGTAAAAGGTTGTTTATTTATAGAACTTTGTTTTGTGACCAGATATTCAGGTGGAATAGTAGGATACTGAGGAGGGGAGTTAAAAGGATTTGAACTCTAGAAATCAGTGGTTTGAATCCTGCTTGACATCCATATTTTAGGAACTAATCAAAGCCTAAATATATACACACCTAAAGCTAAGTCCCAAGTCTTCAAAAGATATTTTGTCATATGGAGCCTTTGAGTTCCCACTTATGGTATGAGGAGAGTATGTCTGTTACAGTTTTCTATTATGTTGTTCTGCAGACCTGATGGGTGAATCATGGCAAATATGGTCTGGTGTCAGGTGGTCAACTTCTAGACAAACCCTCTTCTTGAAGATGGAGAATATGTCATATAATGAAATTTCCATATTTATCTATTTTCTGTCATAATCAGAATTCTCTGACATATAGCCATATATGAAAATGTTGGCAATAAAGTCTTTCTACTATTCCAGGGACAGCAATTGGATGGACATACAGAGGCCTGTCTGTATGATCTTGTGCAGAAAAATACTTACTAATCCAATTTCTATACAAAGTTGGCAGGGCATAAATCATATCTAGTCTAAAAGCATGATGCTGCACTAATGCACACAGATGGTAGCAATTTTCCCAAATGTGTGAATTCCCATGCTAATAAAATCACATTATTTATGATTTCTTCACACAATGGTTCACAACCAGTGATTTCTCAGATGAAGGTAGAACATGACCATCTGTCATTGATCATGTGGACATGCATAGAGTGGAATAATCACACAGCATCTGGTCAAAATATAATTTGAAAGGCCAAAGAGAGCATAATCTGGAATATGATGTCTTGAAAGCTATCGTATCATGAAACAGCCATATATTCTAGCAAGGCAAGTAACATTTATAATGTGGGGTCTGGATTTTCTCTGACTGTAAGATTCTCATATCTGTGCCAAACCAGATAAACAAGAGAAATCACATATCAAAGCTACTATAGATTTTTCAAGATGTTGAATATATGCTAAGTATCCAATTTATAAGATATTTTCTCTCATATCAGCCAATCACCAAGGAAAGGTGCACCAAGATAAAGTTTTTTAATCATGTGTTCAGCTGATTCTATTAAAACTTAGGGAAATTGCCTTTATGTAATTACTAGTCTGGCAAGCATATTTTTTATTAAAAACAAACCAGATTTTTTACCAAAAATGAATTACAGATTCTTGATGTACATTGATAGTACTGACATTCAAAAATATATATTTAAAAATTGTTCAATGCAAAAGAACCCTCAATATCCTTTTTGCACACTAATGTATTGAGTTTTAAAATCCAAGTAAAGTTAAGAAAGAAATTTTCTCTGGGAAAAGAAAGAAGAAAAAAAAAATTGATGATGTACACATGCCTGTTTCACAGAAACAAAATTATAGGTTCGTGTTCTGTGAAAATGTATAATGAATACAATCCTTGAAAACACATGGAGTATCTGTGGTTAGTCTTCAACTACTGGGCAGTGGATTTAAAACGGCTGATCAGAAATACCTTCATCCACAACCTAAGGTTTCCATTCTCAAGCATTCTCATTAGAATGAATTTGTCTTTGCTGACTGTACTGTACTGAGGTAAGGACAGTTTGTCTGCCCATGAAAACACAGCCTCTCTGGGTGATCTGCTGGTCCTTGGCAGAAAAAAAAATGTTTAGGAACTTGCCTTTGTGGGACATGATCGCTATCAGACATATTTCAGTATGTAATGTGTGAAACGTGACAGATTACAGTAGCTCATCAAGCCTCTTGCCTTTTATGATACTGTATTGGCTTTCAAAGGCAGCTGGTCTGAATTATCAGACATGCCGTGATTAGAAAAGGAAGCAAATAAGGACCTCCCTGAGGCAGCCCTGGAAATTTAAAAAAACATCCAGACAAAGAATGGAAGAGTGAATTATCACTCGGCAAGCAAAATCACATCATTATGATCCCACTAAAATTACAGAAGAATATACAGCAAGAATTGCAGTGAGGGAACAGAAGTCCAAGGTCATACAGTGAGTCTGAGGTTAATTCAAGAATACAGGAGCTCTTGATTTTTAATCTCCTATGCTATTTAATACTAACAGTTTTTCTATCAAACGCTGAATTTGTCAGAGTACAATAGAAAAAATCACATCGGTAACTGGAAAATCAGTTTCTTGTGGGGCATGCATGGAACTGCCTCTAGTGTCTGGAAGCACTCTTCCTAAACTGCTCCCATGATTAAGCTTTTGATCTACTAAATTATTGTAGATTTATTTGGGGGTGGAGGTGGGGATGCTCTTTTCACTTCCTTATCTGATTGTTCTTTTTTTTCCTCAAATACACTCTATGTTGACAAAGAAACAGTCACATTCTTTGATTTGTGACAGTCTATTTTACTTTTCCTTCAGTATCTTTGGCTTTGTTATTTCTTCCCTTACACTGAACATTGTCTGTGCAACTACCTTTTCTACTGTTACTGTAAAAAAACTTAATAGTTGGCTCCAGGAAACCAATTCTGCAAAGCTACATGACATCATCATTCTCAAAAACATGTCTCTTTCAAGTTAAACTCTGGAAACTAATCACTTTCTATGCTCTACCTTGGTGAGGGTTTTTTTTTTTTTTCTTTGCTACCTTTAACTCAACTTTATAATCCACTATGGTTAGCCAAAGAAAACCCTTTCTGTGGTCTCACTAGAGTGATTCAGGCCATCTCAGAAGATATGTAACATTCTTCCTACCTAAACCTTTCCCACTTTCCTTTATCCT
This sequence comes from Strix uralensis, assembly GCF_047716275.1. Classification (NCBI taxonomy): domain Eukaryota; kingdom Metazoa; phylum Chordata; class Aves; order Strigiformes; family Strigidae; genus Strix; species Strix uralensis. Next base: position 30,233,479 of record NC_133974.1, read on the forward strand.
CATTGCAGATCTGATGTGAAATGTGCAGAGCACCAAGCTAAACTGGGTGGTGGATTCTGTTCTCTGCTGTATTATACATGTGATGGTCCAATGGTCACAAAAGCAATGAATATAAGCAGCAAGCTACTGCAGATTTTGAGAGAAGAGCTTATGGAACCAGCATGAAAACACAAACTACAGACCATAGGTTTTGTGGTCAAAGATAGGATGAGTAAAGCACAGTAATTACTAATGTCAAATTGTAACACAAGTAATTGGATATACTTTCTGAAATAATCTCTGGCTGCTAGCAGTGGAGTTATTCAGCTTTTTATTTATATTCTCCAATCGTTTCCTAACATTGTCTCTTTAGGTGACCAATATGTTAACAAAATTTCAAACCCAAATTTCCATGAAATTTTCCATTTCTCTTTCACCACATTCTATTAATTTAGAAGGTCACTATAGCTGCTAGTTCAGTTGAGCCTCATGTTTTTTGTGATATTATATTAACTTTCAAAAGCAGCTGATCTGAATGATCAGACATACCAAGATTAGAAAAGGAAGTAAATAAGGACCTCACAACACTACATAATGAAGTACGGAATGGAAATCTTACTGGTTTTATTCTACACATGCTGTCATCTGCAAATATTAAGGGCAAAAGAAATAATAATATTTACAAACATCACGAAGATATTTGAAGGTTAAGCTTTTCTCAGCTTTTGCTTCTATCATTATTCTTCTGATTAGTTTTTTAATAGTTATGCTGCCATACCTTCAGTCTACTACAAAGTTTTCCATTTTCTGACAGAATAAAAAATTTGAATTATAGCATAGAAAAAATAAATGTAAGTAACAAAAATAAAGGTTGGGTTTTTTTGGTGTTTTGTTCTTTTTTTTCCCCCAGAAAGGAAGAAACTGCATAGCTCAGTCTTTATTCAGTGATGGCAATAGGGAAACATTCATGCTCTTTTCAGAAAAAAAGTCTAAGTTGGACTAGGTTGGAGTAAATATGACTGGTTTTAGAATTGCACCCTGATTTCTACCGAGACATTTGACTTCAGATTTTGTTTAGTAAATATTCTCTCATTTTCAAAGTTACTGTCGTCATCATCATTTATAAATAACCACAGAGCACATTAAGTGTGTGCAGATAACACATCAAAGCAACAGGAAAACCCAAGAAGTATTTTATGTAGAAATATTTTTTTAAGCATTTAGTAAAAACATCAGTAGTAAAGAGCCTCACCCACTTGCCTTACCCACATGTCTATTAAATGGGATGTGGTATACAGCAGTTCTACTGACCTGCCTTCCCACTGCAAGGGCCACTACAACCACCTTTAACCTCAACCACCGCGAATGCCTTTACTACAGAATGCATCTCCCACTGATTGTGTGAAATGAGCAGATTAGTTAAAACGCTGTTAGAGGTGAGCAAGCTGAGCAACTGCTACATAGCTCAGACTGCCTCACAGAGCAATGCTGTAGCTGATACACAACATAACAGTGTAACAGTGGGCAGGCACCAGGCAGAAGACATCACTTTCCATCTGAGCAAGGATTGAAAACCCTCAGACCAGGTCTCCCTTCCTTTTGGCAGACTGTGATACATGTAAGAATGACAAAGAAATTGTCAAATACAAGGAGATGTTAAAAATGTCCCTATCTTTATACTGTGGCTCATAAAAAAGGAGGTGCAGATTTAGTCTTTTTCTGTTCTGTTCACACAGCACCGGGGGGGGTTTGGCAAGTCACAAAGGACTATAACAGCTACAACAAAAAAAGGGAGAATAAACAAATGAAAAAGGGTGACAAGATAAGAGACAAAACTATTATGAAGTTGAAATATAGTGTTTCTATATGATTTTTATGTATTATACACACATACACAATAGCATATAACCAGTTTATTGTTATTTGGGGGAACAAAGTCAGAAAATAAGGACACAATATCAGTATTTTATGGTCTGTAACATAACGTTAAGAAAGAAAAGAAGAAACAGTGTTGATCATATTCAGTAAGAGGCATTTCTGTTATTAGTAAAGACACTACTTTTAATGACATTTCACAGTATTTCCATAGATGACTTCAGCATTTTTCTCTCTCACTTTTTTTTTGGTAGGCAGACGTTGCCTGATTATATTTTCTCTTAAAAATTCACGAATCAGATGTTAAGGGGGGGAAACACTTTTTGTTAGAAGAGCACCTTTTAAAGCAGAACATGAAAATAGCCACATTATAAACAAAAATTCATGGCATAGATAAATGAAGATAGTGCCAGAACTTATAAAAATCCTAATGTCATGCACAACAACTAAGCCTTATTGATTATTGTGAGTAAGGTTCACTATTACTCATGGAGTTATCGTCCTATACACTTTTGGCAAGTTGTTTATGTGAAAAATAAGATACAGCAATATAATAGCATAGTATTAATCTACTGTTTCTGAAAGTGTAACAACTCAGCAGGATTTCAGTGTACCACTACTGGAGCCACAAGAAAGAATGAAGAACATCTCTGTTCTGGAAATGCAGAAAACATATGACGCATTTTCAGAGGTAACAGAAAACACAGACAAATGCAGGGGTTGGTAAGGTCCCTGCTGAAACCTCATTTTAACAACAACAAAGTAGTAAACTACCTGTGCACTGAGATAAGATGATAACACCACAAGCTGAAAGAGTTTGTGACAAATGTCAAATATAAAACATTAGTTTCCATCCTCAGTTCTGAGTTTTTATCAGCATTCTCTGCGTCCAAGATTTTTTCTTTATTCTTGTAAAATACCCTCAGCTGGATTAAGTATAATGCCAATTAATACTTTTCTTTATAACTCCTCTTTCAATTTTTATTTTGGTTTTCTAGATTAGTATTTCAAGAATATTTTCAGTATTGAGCTGCCCTATCACACAACCTGAGAAATCTGTCCTGCCTGCTGTTATGTGACATATTAGTAGTTTCTTTATCCTGTTCCCTCCTCCCTTCCTTAAATGTCAACTTTTTAGCATATTTAACAGGGACCAAAGGCTGTTATTGTTATTTTGTTAATTTTGTTAATATTGTATATTGTTAATATACCTAAATCCTCATGGAACTAACTCTTTGTTGTTTTACAAACAAAACAAAGAAAAAGTGAGGGTGACCATTGCATCAACCACATTTTGAGCCAGTATTTTGGATCACAGTGTTCTGTTTTGGCAAAAATTTATTGTTATTACTCCTTTTAAATCTTTTGCCTCCCCAGCATCTCTGAATAAAGTTCAGATCCACAAGCATCAGCATCTGGATTATTCGTGGAAATATTCAGGCTTTAAATATGGGCTGACATCCTTCTCTTTATTCTCAACTGTACCCAGTCTGGTCTCCAGAAATATCAAAAAGTGGGAGACTGTTTCTGACCGTCTAGAACTGAATTTCACCTTACCATTTCCTGTCTTGAGTCTGTCTGGATTCATCTCTGAAGGAAGAAATTTATGCAACCTGATGGATTTCAAAGATTTTTAATGCATGGAAATCCTTGAGTTGCTGCACCTTTTCTATGCATTAATATTTTAATAAGTGATTTAAAATACTTTTATATCAAGAGCAGAATTAACATAATAGGAATTCCTATAAAACTCCTATATAAGAATATCCAGGAACAGAAAGGGTTACATGCTGATTCTACTGTGCTCTTAACAAGACATTTAATGAAGTACACATGTATTTAGTAGAAATACTCCCATTTTATGGACTTTTTTTTTGCTATTACAATAACAACTCCATAATTTAAACCTCAGACAAGCCTGCAGTGATAAACCTTTTTTGTTTTGCAACTCTGCTGCACAAAAACCACCCAGCAGCATGCTCCCTGTTATATGAGAAAATGTCTATCAGGGACTAGGATTCTGCTGTTAAACTCCAAAAGAAACTTTAAACACTGTATTTTGCCACATGGTACATATTTTATTTGTATAAATTTTGGTTGATTTATGCTCTTTATTTTGTTGAAGTTCATCACTTGCTGAAACAGATTGTTCATATGAATAAAAAGAAACAGTCACTACAACTATGATTATTTCCACAGGATAATATTAAGAATAATGCCATGTGTTGGAAAACATTTTTGGAAGTCAGATGAATCTATAGTTTTCCATTATGATTGATAGAGGTTAATAGGATGCTTGTCTTTATTTTCTTGGTTTTATTTTCCATATTTGCATATTTTCCATTGTATTCAATATGTAAGCAGTTTTTATTATTTATTTATAATACAGTGGGTTTATTTTGTCTTTTATAGAGTTAAGAATTCATTAAGGAAAATTCTTGATACCGGAAATACAGTTCACATCAGAAAATTCTTTTTATTTATGCAATATTCTGTCTTAAACATGAATCTAACAGAAAGTAGGAATCTGCTCTGTTTGAAGATGTATTCAGTATTTTCATTAATTCCACTGAAACACAAGGGCACTCTGCATGCCCCCAAGCTTTCACACCTCCCACACATTCTGCACAGAACTGATCTGCACGCACGTAAAATATAAATATGTAACTATATTGTGCTACTAGGAAATTCAACTTCTGAATACTGAATTTCCTGGATAGCTAAAATAGTTAAATAGCTAAAATATTTTTGTTATATAATTACTTGCATATTTTATCAGCACAAACTGTTACTACAAAAATGTAAAGAAACTACAATGGAGGGAAGAAAAACTGTTTTTTTATATTATTTAAGAGAAGCTGACTTCTTTTCCTCAAAGGGAGGTTTGCTGTCTTGAGGATCCTCAAAGCAGTGGTTTTGTAACAATTATATTGTAAATTTTCCTCCTCTTAAAACAGTTTGAAATTTTATTTAAACACAAGCACCAGTGTTCCATGGAGATGCATGAAAAGGCACATGTGAGGCACTCTTAATTAGAAATAATGTGGGGTTTCATGTTTAAATCAGTTTTATGCTTAGGCCAGGGAAACTCCGCAGACAGTGACTGTCCACACAGAAAACCCATTTCCTCTGTAACCACATCATGTAAGTAGCCACTGTTCTTTCAAAATGAACACTTGCTTTGGGAGGTGACACAAAAGAGTCTGCATTCTGCATGTCCCTGAGCAGTAGGCTTTAGTGAGGTTCCTAGAGAATCCTGATGTTTGCTTCACACTCTCAGCTAGCTGAAGCTCCTGCAAGTGGTCTGGAAGTGAACCAGCAGCTGCACACCTTTGTATCCAGGAATGAAACAACCCTTCTGGTTTTAATCACAGCATTCTTGAAATCAAACTTTGAAGGCAACACAACAAGCATACTGTCATCCTAACTTGTTAACATAGGTGATTTCTTTGGTAAAAGACCTAACTAACTGCTTTTTATTCTATGCTATAAAGGCAAACCCAGTCTTCTATGTCTCTTTTTTACAGGCTGTGTAATAAAGCTCAAAGACATTATTTGATACTTCACCTGCTTTATTACATGGTATTTTCTGTGGAAGAATGTAAATGAGTCAAGCTCAGAAAATAAGCATTGCTATCGTGCCTGGGGAGACACATAACATTTCCACTGATGACTTCATTATCAGCAAATTAGCACCAACAGAACAAAGGGCAGCAATTCAGGTGTTACTGAAAGGTGTTTCCAGAAAATATCATAAATGGAGAAGGAAGAAAAAAAGCAAGTATTTGTCACCTATGCAACAATGGTTATCTTTGAAAAATGACTCAATGCAGCTGGGAGGTTAGCAGCTGAATAGGTTAAGAGCTTTAGAAACAATCAATCTTTATACCAATATTTTCAAGTGGAAAATGAAGGGAAGAAAACTCGTTCCCCACAAATTCTAAACTCACCATTGTTTCATTTTCTGTAGCCAAAATTTCATAGGTCTGATCTACATGAGGAGACAAAGTGGTTTCTACTGCTCTTATCAATTGTTTTTTCCAGAAATAAAAGGATAACTTCTTAAAAAGTGCTTATCCGTGCAAGCCTTTATAAAACGCTACAGCTATCTTATTTTTAATAACATCCAAATGAAAAAATAAAAAACCTTTAAGCAATACTTAAAAAACAATACTTCATTACTTTAAATAGTCCATGACTGCATGTGAATGGATGTGAATACAAAATCATAGAATCATAGAATAATTTAGGTTGGAAAAGACCTTTAAGATCATTGAGTCCAACCATAAAATGGAGAATGTACTAGCAAACTGACAACTATTTAAAATGTTTATCTCACTATTAAGTGTTTTCACAGTAATTTTTCAAAGCAACTAATGTCCAACAGTTACTGTAATGTTCTTTCCTAAAACAGACTTGTGAAATATATATCAACTCCCTGTTCAGTAATAAAGACAGCCTTATAGCTCTATAGTATACCCTATAGCAATAGACCCTATAGGTGTCCGGAAGGTCATGTTTTGGGGATAAGTGACAGTTGGAATGGACAGAGACTGGAACACAAGTTGTTAGAATGGTTGGTGCTTTGAAGATCTCTTTATCTGAACAAGCTCGTTCTTGTCATCTTCCCCCTAGGCATAATTACAGTGTATCATACTGTCATTTAATCAAGTTTTTAATCTGGTCTTAATAATCATAGAAAACTGCTACAATCCTCAATTTCACAAAGTCCTCTAGATGGGTTTGAGATATAGGTTGTTTTTAACTGATAAGCTACATAGATGACCAAACTAGGAGTGGCACAGATCCTAATTCAGGATCTGATGTAGCAGAATACCTGCATCCTTAATGTTAAGTACATGAACCACAAATATTTCTTACACTCTTGCAGTTAAATACATGTAAACCTTACACACTCCATTGGATCTGGGACATAATTTCTAAATTAGACGAATATGTACTAATAAATAGTATTAAAGCTCAGTTAAACTGACAGTTGCTTTTGAGGTGGTAAAATTCTACAAAACTGTTCAGGAGGGCAGGTGGATTAGTCAAAAATTGCTTCACCACTTTCTTGTGAACCCAGATGCTCTTCCCTCAAAATCCTGTTTTCCTTCAATTTCAAAACCACTCAGCAAATTAACCCACAGCAAATAAAAACCTGATATATAGTAACTGATAAAACAAGATGACATTGTATTGTAGATATTTTAGATATCTCCAAAAATTTCTCTACAATTTTGTAGAGAAAAATAGGGACCATATGCTAAGTCCAGCTTACTGAGCAGCTAATGTGTAACTGGATTTCTTCCTCTCTTACTCTATTGTTACTGTTACTGATTTGTTATTAAATTGAGTTAATGATTTTTGGTGATTTTGGTAAGGAATGATTAGGACTAATCAATTAAATGGAATCTCACAGAAATACCGGTTTTTATAAAAGATAGTAGTGCAATGTTTTAAGCAGTCACAGAGATGTTGTATTTAGTTTAAAGTAACCATACAACCAGTTATGTTGCTAGACGAGGTACCATCAGAGGGTTTGGTAAGGATGATTTATAGCCCTGTAGACTAGGTGTTTCAACAGCTGTATTGTGAAAGGGCCTCGAAGCATGTTAAAATTGCAATGTGAGCCAAAGTCCTTGAGTCAAGGACATTGGGGGGTCCTTCTTTTGAGTCAGTAGTCTGTGGTGGTCATAAAAGCAGCCCCCCGACTCATTTCAGGACTCAAGTGTGCATGACTGGAAAAAGGTGGGAATATAAAAATGAGTTGCGGGGATTAGCATGTTTATGAATGAGAACTTGATTAATATGTATTACTGTATCCAATATAATCAGCATGTTACACGAGTTAGGTGTGCGTTGCTGGTGAGATGACTCCCCTGTGCACCCGGCCATAAATAAAGGAGTGTCTGCTTATCTACATCACATTGGTGTTGATAAGTTCTTTTATCCCATTTTGAATCATAGAATCATTCATTCAGGATGGAAAAGACCCTTTGGATCATTGAGTCCAACCATCAGCCCTACTCTACAAAGTTCTCCCCTACACCATATTCCCCAACATCTCATCCAAACGACCCTTAAACACATCCAGGGATGGTGACTCCACCACCTCCCTGGGCAGCCTATTCCACTGTCTGACCACTCTTTCTGTGAAAATATTTTTCCTAATGTCCAGTCTAAACCTCCCCTGTTGCAGTTTAAAGCCGTTCCCCCTTGTTCTGTCGCTAATCACCTGTGAGAAGAGACCAGCACAAACCTCTCTACAATGTCCTTTCAAGTAGGTGTAGAGAGTGATGAGGTCTCCCCTCAGCCTTCTCTTCCTCTAGCTAAACAGTCCCAGCTCCTTCAATCGCTCCTCATAGGATTTATTCTCCAGGCCCTTCACCAGCTTTGTTGCCCTCCTCTGCACTCGCTCCAGCACCTCGATATCTCTCTCTTATTGAGGTGCCCAAAACTGGACACAATACTCCAGGTGTGGCCTCACCAGTGCAGAGTACAGGGGCACTATCACTTCCCTACTTCTGCTGGTCACACTATTTCTAATACAAGCCAGGATGCCGTTGGCTTTCTTGGCCACCAGGGCACACTGCCGGCTCATGTTCAGCTGTTTGTCAATTAGAACCCCCAGATCCTTGTCTTCCACACAGCTCTCCAGCCACACCTCCCCAAGCCTGTAGCAATGCATGGGGTTGTTGTGGCCCAAGTGCAGGACCTGTCACTTGGCAACTTTTGGTGACACTATACTTGTTAAAACCTATAGAAATTCTGTGAATGATGGTATAACTGGAATTTGTCAAAATGAAAAGCAGACTAACTTTTAAAGGAAATATTTCTCTGGACTTCAATGGGATAGAATGAGTTTGAATAAAACCTCTTTCTAAAGTAACTGAGTCTGATTTCCTAGACAATACCTTTATGACTGACTCCTGGCTGTTGTATTAGCTGTATGTTGTGATAACAGCAATAATGTCTGCATTGTTGATCTTAAAAAAATTAGAAGAACTAATTGTTCCAGTTAGGTTGGGATGAGGAGAGCAAAAATGTTCTCTCTTATTCCTGCCTTAAAAGGACCATCTCTTTGACATCATCAAAGTGTCTCTCCCTGAAGCTGCAGGTACAGTTGTTTCACAGCACAGGAGATGGCCAGTATACAAACTGGGAGAAAAAGAGGTAGAAAACATCAGTACCATTATCCCCTCCTTCTATTAATATGGAAGAAAATTGTTTCACATCAGTGATAGCACAATATGCTTATACACAGACTGCAACATGAAATTGATAAGAGTTTCTAATAATAGTAAAAAAGAGAAGTTCTTATATCCATCATATATATCAAAGTTTCTTTTATAATGGGCAAACACCAGGACTGACCACCACACCAGTTACTCAAGGTTCTAGGAACACGACTATTTTCAAGAAAAGGTAGGTAGAAATATTTGAAAGCGCCATAAAACAAGACTGTACTGCAATTATTAACCACATATTCAGTCAGAAACTCCGAGCTATTATGTAGGACCACAAATGTAGAAAACAATTTGTCAGTGCACTAGTTTGAAAAATCAGTGCTCGATCAAAGTGGTAGTTTGCCCTCAAGAACTATGGGCTATCTCTTCTCAGGAATCAGAGTAATTTGCTTTGAAAAATGCTTCCGTATAATATAAATGTAAGATGCAATGTGCTAAGAAGTTGCAGGCTGAGCCTCACTGAAGAAACATGATGGATAGTTTACATGTCAGTGGTAACATAAAGGAGACACTGATTGCTGACTTCTGTCATTATCTCCATATTCATCCATGAATAGGCTGGTTTCTAAAAGCATTTGCATGACATCATCTTGTAAGACACATATGTGCTGTGTTTTCTAAATTACATAAAATATTTATTTAAAAGTTAAACTGATGATCAGAAATGAAAATATTATTTTGGCCAATTAAAAAATCTGAAGTTATAATAATTCTATGTTATTGACACAAATCCCCCAAAAGTGTGCAATTTAGGAAGCTGAGTTCAGAAGCGTTTTCCTCAAAACCAAAAATGGGTACCTGAGGAGCAAAATGCTTAATTATTTGTAGTGTAGATTAGACAGGATAATTCTGTAAACCTGGTGACAAAAGAATTGTACTTATCTTGAGGAAAGCAAAATTAAAGAGACCAACATCTGAGCAAGGAGAAAAAAAGTCCAAAATCTTTGTGGAGCATATTGGAATTGATCTGGCCAGGAGTCCTTGATCAATTCCTTAAACTTACCTGGCCCAAGATACCAGAATGAGTTCATAACTGTCTTTAGATATACCTGCATCTTCCACGTATTCCACTGGAAGTGGTAACTTGTGTAGCTAAGATCAGATGTTAACCCATGACATTTAAACAGCAGATAAAATAAACAGATACAAACCTCTAGTTTATATATGAAGTACTGATTTTTCAACTGTACTTTGAATTCTGATAAAATGTCTTGCTAAAAAATCAAAATCACAGAGGTGACAAAAAACATTGTTTCCTCTCACTGTATGACCATGTGATTACAGACAGAGCAATAAGATATTATGAAGTGTTAACAAGTTACACAAGGTTTGCGTAGTCTCATATCAAAGTGCAAGCTTATATCCATGACTGAAAGTGCAGAGAAGAACGTTAGGGTTAATTTAGATAATTCCTTTTTGCAGTGCTCACCAAAATAGTACTTCTGTTGAATATTTTGTATCAAATAAACTGTCTGGGAATGGCTAACTATTTCCAACACACAACTTAAAATTGCTATGATAGCCATTAGTGTATCAAAGCCAATGTACAAAGTTATTTCTGTTATTTAACTTCTGGCTAAATTCTTGTTTGTTCTTAACTAGCCTACTATGTTCTTAAGTCAGCCTCTGTGGTGGTACAATTCCGCCCCCGTCTCCATCCTGGACCACTCGGTGATTAATGTGATTCCTCTGTGCACATCCAGTGACCCCAAGTGAGACCCTTTGAGCTCTTCTGGACCCCATTTGGCCTGTGACCAGCATCTCCCCTGGGTTGGGACACCTCTCAGGTATTAACTTCTTGTGGTACTGTCACCAGCGGAAGGCCAGGGCGAAGTCAACCCTGCTGATGCATTTACTCTAAGCTCGAAAAGAGGGAAATTTTAACTTTGAGCTAGCTTCTCCGATGTGTTTAGGTATACACAGTTATTTTCATGAGTATGGGTACATATATGTTTTACTGGATCCAAATAGTTTTGACTGTCTGTGTGTTTGTACATTTTTGTATTTGTGAATGTACATGTATATATATATATTTAAGGTACCATACAATAAGTTAGTGTGAATCATGTCATCTTTGAATCTGTAGTTAAGTCATTATTTTAATTACAACATATTTTACTGAATTATTTTGTAAAACTTTAAACTGCTAATGATTAAGTGTTGCTAGTCATCAGTAAATCTTGATTTGCTGCCAAATCATTACCATGTTAATACTTTCATCCATGACAGCCTCTGAAAAAACATTCTAAAGCTGAAGGGAAAACTTACTCCTTTTTTCAAATTGAGTACAAAACCTAGTAAATGTGAAAGCTTTACATACACAAGTAAATGCATTTTGTGAGAAATCAGTAGGCATCTCATGAGTTTAGACACTGACTTTGGTTTATGACATCAAATTACTTACTGAAGTTTATACGTATCTCTACACACGTTATCATTTTTTCTGCTCATAGAGTCCTACAAGGTTATGAATCATTTTGAGGGAGGACAAAATGGGTGAAGGGGCCTTGAGGCCATGATGCAGCACGAGAACTATGACATAGTAGCTATAACAGAAACGTGGTGAGATGCCTCATACGACTGGAGTGCTGCAATCGATGGCTACAAGATCTTCAGGAGGGATAGACAGGGAAGGAGAGGTGGTGGAGTGGCCCTGTATGTTAGAGGATGCTATGAGAGCTCAGAAATCAAGTATAGTGATAACGGAGTGAGAGTGTTTGGATTAGGTTAAGGACCAATAGAGCACATCTTGCTGTGGGAGTCTGCTATAGACCTCCCAACCAAAGCAGTGAGGTGGATGAAGCTTTCTATAGACAGTTGGGAGAAATCTCACGGTCACTTGCTGTTGTTCGTGTGGGGGACTTTAACCTCCCGGGTATCTGCTGGGATCACAACACAGCAGAGAGGGAACAATCCAGGAGGTTCCTGGAATGTGTGGAGGATAACTTCCTCACACAGCTGGTGAGTGAGCCGACCAGGGAAGGTGCCCTCCTGGACCTGCTTCTTGTGAACAGGGAAGAGCTGGTGGGGGAAGTAAAGGTTGGAGGCCATCTAGGGTGCAATGATCATGAGATGATTGAGTTTTCGATCCTTCGAGAAACAAAGAGAGGGGTTAGTAAAACTGCCACCTTAGACTTCCGAAGGGCAAACTTTGACCTGTTCAAAAGACTGATTAACAAAATACCTTGGGAGGCTTCCCTGAAGGATATGGGAGTCCAGGAAGGCTGGACATACTTCAAGAGAGGAGTCTTAAAGGCACAGGAGCAGGCTGTTCCCGCGTGCCAAAAAATAAGCAGGCGGGGAAAGAGACCAGCCTGGCTAAACAGGGACCTTTGGCTGGATCTCAAGAACAAAAGGAGAATCTATTGCCTTTGGAAGAGGGGCCAGGTCTCTCATGAAGACTATAAAGATGTAGTGAAGTTATGCAGGGAGAACATTAGGAGAACCAAAGTGCAGGTAGAGCTCAACTTGGCTACAGCTGTTAAGGATAATAATAAAATGTTTTTATAAATTCGTTAACAACAAAAGGAGGATTAGGGAAAATCTCCCTCCTTTATTGGATGCAGAGGGAAACATGGTAACAAAGGATGAGGAAAAGGCTGGGGGTCTCAACACTTATTTTGCCTCAGTCTTTAGCAGTGGAACTGGCTGTTCCCTGGACACCCAGCCTCATGAGCTGGGAGATGGGGAGGGGAAGCAGAATGAGGTAAGCACAGTTGAAGAGGAGGTGGTCAGAGACCTGCTACACCACTTGGATGCACACAAGTCTGTGGGACTGGATGGGTTACACCCAAGGGTGCTGAAAGAGTTGACAGATGTGCTCACCAAGCCGCTTTCCATGATTTACCTGAAATCATGGCTAACTGGGGAGGTCCCATTGGACTGGAGGGTGTCAAATGTGACACCCATCTACAAGAAAGGCAGAAAGGAGGATCCAGGCAACCTGTCAGTCTGACCTCGGTGCCATGACCAGGGAAGGTCATGGAGCAGGTCATCTCAAGTGCCATTAAAAGTCATATAATGGACAACCAGGGGATCAGGCCTAGTCAGCATGGGTTTAGGAAAGGCAGGTCCTGCCTGAGAAACCTCATCTCCTTCTACGACAGGGCGACCCACTTATTGGATGAGGGAAATGCTGTGGATATTGTTTACCTTGACTTTAGTAAAGCCTTTGACACTGTTTCCCACAGCATTCTGCTGGCAAAACTGGCTGCTCGTGGCTTGGATGGGCACACGCTTTGCTGGGTAAAAAACTGGCTGGATGGCCAGGCCGAAAGAGTGGTGGTGAATGGAGTTAAATCCAGTTGGCAGCCTGTCACGAGTGGAGTCCCCCAGGGCTCGATTTTGAGGCCACTCCTGTTTAACGTCTTTATTGATGATCTAGACGAGGGGATCGAGTGCACCCTCAGTAAGTTTGCAGACGACACCAAGTTGGGTGGGAGTGTTGATCTGCTCGAGGGTAGGGAGGCTCTGCAGAGAGACCTGGACAGGCTGGAGTGATGGGCTAGGGCCAACTGCATGAGTTTCAATAAGAACAAATGCTGGGTGCTGCGCTTGGGCCACAACAACCCCCAGCAGCGCTACAGGCTTGGGGAGGAGTGGCTGGAGAGCTGCCAGTCAGAGAGGGACCTGGGGGTGTTGATTGACAGCCGGCTGAACATGAGCCAGCGGTGTGCCCAGGTGGCCAAGAAGGCCAATGGCATCCTGGCTTGTATCAGAAATAGCGTGGCCAGCAGGAACAGGGAAGGGATCTTATCCCTGTACTTGGCACTGGTGAAGCCACACCTCGATTACTGTGTTCAGTTTTGGGCCCCTCACTACAAAAAGGACATTGAATTACTCGAGCATGACCAAAGAAGGGCAACTAATCTGGTGAAGGGTCTGGAGCACATGTTGTACGAGGAGCGGCTGAGGGAACTGGGGTTGTTTAGTCTGGAGAAGAGGAGGCTGAGGGGAGACCTCATCGCCCTCTACAACTACCTGAAAGGAGGTTGCAGAGAGCTGGGGATGAGTCTCTTGAACCAAGTAACAAGCAATAGGACAAGAGGTAATGGCCTCAAGTTGTGCCAGGGAAGGTTTAGACTGGATATTAGGAAGCATTTCTTTACAGAACGGGTTGTTAGGTGTTGGAATGGGCTGCCCAGGGCAGTGGTGGAGTCCCCATCCCTGGAGGTGTTTAAGAGTCGGGTTGACATAGCGCTGAGGAATATGGTGTAGTTGGGAACTGTTAATGTTAGGTCAATGGTTGGACTGGATGATCTTCAAGGTCTTTTCCAACCTAGACGATTCTGTGATTCTGTGAAAGAACACTTGAAATCTGGTGAAACAGAATATACAGCATAACAATATCCTTTTTTTCTTTCTGGGTACTCAAACGGAATCTTGAATGCGAAGATGAATACACAGTTGCCCTTCATCACTCAGACCTCTTTATATTATTCCCCCTTCCTTATCCTTCTTTTTTGATGGAATTGTTACAGACTTGTTTTAAATCATACATATGATTTTTCAGTATCACATACACGGTATAAACATTTTTAAGGAGATAAATAGATCTATGACATACTGAAGATGTGATATTGTATGCTTATAAATAGATCTATGACATGCTGAAGATGTGATATTTTATGCTTCTAAATTTGGCTGAAACCACAGAAATTGGACCAATTACATTTATTTGTGAAACAAAAAACATAGAGACAAAAAAAATTTGTCAGAGGTGAATGATACTAGTCAGTGACGCAAGTCAGAAATGTTAAGGTAGGAACAATGTCTAGAAAAACTGCTAGTAAAAGAAACCTCTAATGGTCGGGGTGATATTATCAAGTATTGCTCAACAAATCAGGAATTCCAAGCGTGTGCCAGGGAACAAATGGAGCAAAGTCTCCAGGTGGAACTCTTGCAAGATAAATGCCTGTAACAGCCTGCCATTTTACTCCTGGTTTTGCAGCTTTGTCAAAGGAGCTGACCTTTAAGTCATGTACAGAATATACACAGGCAACATATCAAATTAAACCGATTTCCTCCTTTTAACACATGACATTTAAATATTCTTTTTATTGAACAATTTATAAAACTTTTACAGAATACTAACAATTTTGGAGATTTTAAGAAAGTTAATCTTATAATTAACAGTCAGGGACATACTTTGCACATGCAAGACAGTGATATTCCAAACCTATCGCTATGAACTTTACAGTAATAGACAACCATCTGCCTTCATGCTAAAGCAGAAGCATTACGTTTTTTCCACTTGTGTGGAGGGATTTCACAATGAAGCAGATACAACAGCTTACTAGTAAGGAATTGTTTTATGGAAGAAAGAATGATAACTTTCATATTAAACTCAAAGAGCTTATTTACCCAGAAAGGAAAAAAAACTCCCTCACTCACAGTACACTATATACCCTTCACTGTATTCCCTGTTTACACAATCCTTCCTTTCCATTGTATGACCTAGTACTCACTGCTCAGTAATAAAGATTAAATTTATGTTGGTGGCAAATTTTCTGTGTTGTATTTCAAGTTAGAGTTTTTAAAATAATGCTTGTAGCAACTTCTCATTTCTAGATAACTTTGGTAATTTGTAGTAAAAAAAAAAAAAGGAAAATACTGAAAGCAGTATTAGAGGGAACTGAAGCCTCAGATGGTTACACATATATGCTTTAGACTAAATCCTTACTTTGTATATTTTGGCATATACCCAGTGTTCAATTTGACTTTAGCAAATACACTGATTTCTATGTATAATTTTCTGTTTCCTTAGGAAAATGGAGATTGATTTCCACTTTTAAAAACTGTCATTTAAGGACATTTCAGATTTCTGAGATATCTGATTGCTTAGAGTAAATACACCATGTATTTAAATAAACTATCTTGTCCCTAATATATCCGTAATGACACTTATAACTTGAACATATTTCTAGTAAGGGAAGAACAAGCTGCTGGATTTTATTAGTTAAGGAGGAATTGAATAGGAAAATGCTATATTGCATATAATAAAATGCTATCAATTTGAACCACATAACTGAGATAATGACATTCACTTGCTTTCACTCTAGAAGATGGTCATATATGCTGTCAGAAATATACAGTTGTTAGTAAGAAACTAAGTGGTGTATCTTAATCTAGATGTGAAATAAGCAAATGCACACATTCTAATGAAGCCAAGATGCCTACACAGGGTTTGAATATACCCTGTGATTATGCCAAGTTGAGTGTTACTATGCCAGTTGAGTGTATGATATATTTCCTTGCTGAAATTTAGTTAAGTACAAGGTAGATGACTAAGATAATTAATAAGAACATATTACTGAAACATACAAGTATATGTTACAGCATGATTAGAACAGATCACAGCTATCTTTAGGGAGTCGAGACAATTTCCTTGACTGGAACAAAGTTTCTGGATTGCATACTTGATAATTTACTTTCTCCCTTGCAAGGTCTATAGTAAATAACTATAAAATTATTACAGATGTCCTCATCTCCTGTAATTATGAGTTCTTTCCAGACTTCTTGAAGAATAGGTGCCTGAATATCAAAGGTTTATAATGATAGTTCAATTGGGCAATTTCTGGTCTCATTACACTAAATTATCAATCTTGTTGATACTTTAGGATTAAATAAAATTGTATTATGCTTCAGTTACTTTTCAGCCACTAAATACAGGATACATCAAATCTGATCCTGATCTATATTAACATGCAGTGTGACAGCACATGCCCTGGATTGTAGCTGCCCCAGTGAACTGCCAATGAGCCCATCACATACTGCAGCCTTCGCTGACCCAGAAGCACTAAACACGAGGGAGAAGGCTGTTTCCTGTATTGACGGTGGGGTTGTAGAGGGTAAAAGCAGAGCTCTGTGAAAACAGGAATTCTTTAATTCATCTTATCCACACAAAGGGAAAAAAGAAGACAATTCTTCTTCCAGTGCCAGAACTATTAAAAGACATCCTATGCAGAAAAATGGGTTGCTGTTAAAATCTCATCATCAAGCATGCCTACAAACTTCAGCAAAGGAAATGGCATCTCTTCCAATTTTAGAAAAAATGAAAAGATATCTCATGGAAACTAGACATTCAACCATTAAACGCATGATATGATTATACAGCTGAGGCTATATTCTCAAAAGGAGCTACTTGTTTCAGGTTTTTTTTGAAAGCTTATGTTCTGATTTTATTGAATGGAATAGTTACAAGTGTGTCTAATGTAGGATGCTTCAGTCTTTATCATCAGAGATTTGGTTACAACAGTGACTTTCTGTAATAGTTTCCTGCTTTTACTTTGCTCTTCAGATAGTCATAATTCAGTCATATTCTCACACATGAATTTTGAAACAAAGTCAGAGAAAGAAAGAGAAGGGGACCTCTTCATTTACACAGATAAGATAAACATGTGAAATTCCCTTGAAAATGTAGTTGGAGGAAAGTCAACTCATCCCATTGTGTGAACTCAGCGAGCCTGTACTGCTTAAGGTTCAAAGGAGAAAATGGCTTAGGATGATGTGTTTTTGAATGAGCAACTCAAAAATAGCTGTTTCAGTCAATGGACTGGAAGGTACTTCGACCAAAGTCTGTAGCACAGGGAGATAAGCGTTCAGCCCAGGTAATATGATTCAAACATAGATTTTGTAACTTTTTGTTAAAAACACCAAACCATAGAAGACTCCTGGAGACTGACAGATCAAGTGGAAGGTAAGACTAAGTCAGAAGGTGGCAGCAATCAAACACTGGTAGAAGGCATCAGTGGTGTCCAGACAAGGTGTCACCCAGCAGAGTGTTTGTGCATCTACACTGATATGGCCTGTTACCATAGGATATCTATCAAACTCTTGCTTAAATTTAACATTGCTTACTCCTGGCATAACCCACAAGAAAAGCAAAAACCGGCTCCCATCCAAAATACCAAAGATGATGTTGATACAAAGGATGTTAACTGCATTCTTTGGAACAAGAAGGGAATTCTGGCACATAAAATGTATCTAAATAAATAAAACACTTTATTGAAATGTTGAAAATATTTCATTGAAACACACACTGAATGGTAACTAGATCTGTTATCTTTAAGGAAACCCACTTTTTTGGTTTCACTGTTTTATGAATTATGGTGCAACTTGCACAGATGCTATGTATTGAAAGTAAGTGCAAATAGTATGCCCAGATACCAAGTGCATAGAAGATATCCACAGAATTCAATTTTAACACTGGAAATGTGAAAATATATGATTTAATTTATTATAAACTTGGGAAAGGGTGAAAAGTAAAATATTCTCTGATATCTAAGTAATACAAGGCAATTTTTTTTTGAGCTCACAGTCATTGATTGCTTTCACATATTGTGAGTGTAATGACCTGCTTTCAGACAGTAATACAAGGTGATAGCTCAGATATACCAGCATTCTGGCAAGAGCATTTTTAACTCTAGTTGCCTGTATTTCATCCTATTAGGAGGATTTTACAGTTATATAACCATAATCTAGATGATTTTTTTGTTCTTATCTTCTATACCAGTAATGCCCTTTAATACGATGAGAATTATCCACTGCCATTTATAACCCACTGTAAATTAAAAGCTAAAACAGTTTTTGAAGCCAGCTATAAAATGTCATAAAAAAGAACTTTCTGAAGAGCAGTAATGGAAAACAATTACAATTACAAAACAGAAACCATAGCAGTTATTGATCAGTTTGTCTTATAGCCTTGATTCTTTTTACAAAGAAACCAAAGTTGTTCAAAGAATTAATTTATTCACATTCTAATTAAATTGTGTTCATTTGGCTAATTTGTGCGTTACAAGAAACAGTAATACAATAGAAGTATAAATGAGCCACAGACTGGAAAAAAAATCTTTTTCAGCAAAACAACAGGCACAGTTGTTAAAAAAAGAACAGTCTGTAGAAATGGAAACACATAACCTTTTGATGAAAGCTTCTCCTTATTTTCTTAAGTTAACTTTCTTCTGTCCCAGAAATACTAGGTTGCAAACATGCTTTAACACTCTGCACAGCAATCTGCACAAATAACACATTTTTGTCATTAACTCAAGCCTGCAACTCTTACTATTGTACCTGACTGATATCACCCATCTTACCCTCCAAATATTCTAAATACCTCAATGAATCTATTCCTGAGTTACCAACACTAACTGAAATGGAAAGCAGAGAAACATGTTGATCACTACCTCTTCCCCTTTTCCTGCTCCAAAGAAGCATAAGACTTAAATTTCACAACTAACAAAAAATGAACCGTAATTACCTTTTTCGCAGAACCGACCAGTGAAGTGCAGCGGGCAGTCGCACTGAAATGAGGTGGCCCCAGTAGCCAGAGAGAGAGGATGACAAGTCCCTCCGTTGTGGCACATTCCTTCCTGGCATATGAACGGCAGTTCAGGGGAAATCTGAGAGGTCACAACAGGCTCAGGCAACTCAGGCCCATCAGAAGAAACCATAGGGAATGCTGTTGACAGATGTGTGGGTACAGGAATCCTGAAAGGATAGAGACAACACATCAAAAAATCATGAGACCTAATTGTGCCACTACACTTCAGCTTCATTAAAAACAGTAGGCTTTATTGTTTAGAAGTTCAGATTATATTTAAGAAAATGTGAGTACCTTAGCAATTCCCAAATCAAGTCCCCATTCTGAAATCTAGCTAAAAGAAAATGAAGGTATTTTTTCCTGTGAAGGAACAAGAAATAACTTCCATACATGTAGCACAGTTTGTACGTGCTCTCGTACTTCCTTTTCAGTAGATGTCAACAATGGACTGATAAATAAATACAGGCCTGTATTATTAAATATTTTAGTGTTAAAATTTACCAAATCTCATAAGGCTGTCCTAGAAGATGTGACGTGACTTTCATACGAGTAGATTAAGCATGCATATGCAGAAGGCAAATGATGTAGTACAGCAATATATTTCTTAATTCATAGAAATAACTGGGGGGGGGGGGGGGGGAGAGAGAAAGGGAGATGGCTTTGTTTTCATTTTTCCCTACAATTTTTTTGTTTAGAATGACGTTATCTCTCTCTTCTCAGTTTTTGAACTCTCACTTTAACTACTAGACTGATATGCTAATAATTTTCCTCATTTTAATTATTTTCTATCCAAAGTTAGCAATACCACCTGTTTGTTCTAATTAACAACTTTGTGTATTACTGCTTTTTTTTTTTTTTAACCAGAGAGACAAGCCTGTGACTCACTAAAACTACAAATTTAAGGCTACTGATTTACGTACCAGAACAATTTACGTGCATCACACAAATTACTATGATGAGGCCAAAGCAAAAGGAATCAAAAGTCACAAGAAGATTCATGACTATTTTAAAAGCTTGAACAATTAAAATAGTTTTCAGTAAATTTTACATAAGAGATACATTCTTCCTTCATTTTATGAAGTTCAAGAGATTCTACTTTTTTCCAGAAAGCAACCTCCAATTCTGAAATTTGACAACAGTAATCTAATAAAATATCTTACTAATTTTACTTCATTGGCAAGTTTGAATTTTCTGAATGTTTCTCTTATGTCTTAATGTTGTGCAAAAAATGTCAAATTAGAGAAAGGGATACTAGACTGAACTGAAATGTCAATAACATCTTGACCAAAACAGAACATAGAAATTACATATTTCATACAATGGTTTATAGGCATCACAGCCAGTGAAAGTCAACATTTCTGGTAATGTGTTAAACATCAACAGCCAAATTCTTACTCATTTTGGTTAAAATGATGGTATAAGCCTGCTTTACAAAAAATAAATTAAAAAAAATTATATATTTGCCACTGCTACACACGCCCCTCTCTCCTTGTATCAGCTAAAACTTTTGCTTCAACATGTTGTAGAGGTTGGAGTATGTCTTAAAAAGAAGCATTTGAAAGGGATGATGCATCATGAGAACAGTGTGTCTGCAGAAGCAAGACAGATGGGGAAATAGTGGTGTGATGGGACACCTTCACTGTGACTTTGCATTCACCACTCCAGGCATCTGTCTTCTTACATCTAGCTTCCAAATTTACTAAATATCCCATTTAGTCAGGTCAACCTGAAAACTGATTTTAATAATTTATCTTTTGGAAGCTTACTATTGAAAAATCAGTACTCTGAATTTTCAATACAGTACCTGTACAAAAACAATGATACATGCTGAGAGGCAGGTAAGAAAGAAAAGCAGCCTGACAGAGGAAGGACAGAAATAATTCAGGACAGAGTAAATTTCTAATTGGACCCAGAGAAAAACATAGTAATTGAGAAAGGAGCAGAACCTGGGAAAGAACAAAATGGGCACAGAGCTTACGTGACAGCAGAGAGGAGACACGCAGAGCAATAATGGTAAGGGAATCATTAGAGGGGGGTAGTGAAGCAAGGATGCAGACTGAGTCCAAAACGTAAGATAGGCAAAACACACACAATGTGGTGGTTAGAAATGAGGATACAGGGATTTCAAGGCAGTTAAAAGCTATACACTTTATATGAGAGAAAAGCATCTAAAAAGATGGCAGACAACATCCCTAAAAGATTGAAACAAAAAGATTTTGAAACAAAAGATTTTAAAAAACAATCCCTAAAAGATTTTTTGAGACTCAGAACTTGCTGATAAGAGGCTTGGAATTTTAGGAAAACACATGACATCCTGCTTATTTCCACTTACATGAATAGAATAACGTTTCCATTTATATGAATAGAATTACAACAAAGAAATTTCTGGGTTTACAGCCATCCTTTTTTCCTACTGGAAATAAGTAACATGATCTTCATATGGGCTATTCCATTCAGAGCAGCAATAAGAGCGCACTAGCGTGTGTGTTATCTTCTACCAGGCTAGCACAGCAAATTAAAAATGCTTAGTCACCTGCTGCTGAGATTACAACCACTGATTAAAAAAAAATTAAATCCTTCATTTTCTCTCAAAACATAACATAAATGTTTGAGCAGCTCTGAATGGAAGCTCTGTAGATTTACATAAAGAATCAGGCATTTACAGGAAAAATTTATGGGGAGATTTTACTGGGGTTCAGAGTTGATTTTTGTGTTCCTCCTGAAAAAGAATGCAACAAAAACTAAATAAAACTTGGGAAAGAATCAGGCCATAAACTAAGCTCTCACTACTAGCTTTTAGAGAGACCATTTATCAAATTACATGTAATCCTATAGATGACCATAGCAAAATTTACTCCTCTGAACCTGATCACAGCTACTGTCAGGGGTAAAATACTGAATGAGAAGGATATCTGCATGACTGGCAAATCATTCATACTTGTATCCACTGGAAGCACTGATTTCCAGCCGTGGAAGTTTCACATCCCCTTTCTGACAAGAAGCTACTCTTTTTCTCTAAAATAGAATCACAGGAGTGTCCTTAAAATGAAATTTTAGGACCTCAAGTAACGCAGCCTTGCTTCATTTTTTGGTTGACATCCTAATCCGCAGAGGAGAAAGAAAGGAAAGCTCCTTGGCAGGTTGATTTCTCCCCGGTTCATTTGCTAGTCTTTCACAGTGTGTCAGCCTTTGCAGGTTTGTTCTGGTTGTTTTGCTTCTAGATGGTGCCTGACTGCATATGTACCAGTACCGCTTCCAGGCGCCCTGCAGCTCGCTGCCTTACTGCAAAAGCAGGGAAGAGTTTGCCTGGGCTGGTTTGTGGGGCAAACATCTGCAGCTGCACTCACAAGCCATTCAAGCTGCTGCTGTGAATAAGCAATGACCTTGGTTGAATACAGTTTAACTAAAACATTTATTTGAATAAAGAGCTGGGAAGTGTTTAAAGGAATTTAATAATTGAGGTGTTAGAAGTTTTGACAAAGTGTAACAAAAATAAATCAGGCAAAACTTGATTCACTGATACTACACAACAAGGCCACAATTTTCTGCTTTTTTTTTTTTTTCTTTTCAATTTCCCAGGCTGTCACTGCCTCTCAGCTCAATAATGCACATGAAGACCTTATAACTTGCTGCAAGCATCAACACATTGTTTTTAATCTTAAGATGAGTTCAAACAACTGAGTTTTAAAGGCCTGTAAGCTCGTGTTTCATAGCTGAGTGTACGTTAAGTTTGAAATGCTTGTCTAAATATAGATGTTAGTGCAATCTGAAGTCTTGTTTATTTTATATTACATTCTTTTACCACTCACGGAGATGTATGATTGACTGAATGGCAGGTATATAGCACTTAGGGATCATGCTTGATATTATGTTGTTAAACCAAAACCACACATACCAACTGTGCTTCCTGCTCCCCTATGCTCTCCTTTTCTCTTCAGAAAGAGATGGTAACTGTTAGTGTGTGGAGTTAGGGGCACTGTGGATTAAAAAGTTAAAAAACCATCTGGGATGCCTGTAGTGCTAGGGCCTGAATAATAGGTCCTGAAACAAAGTTGACCTCTAGATGAACCTCACCACCAAACATTATCCATTATTAGTATCTGCTAATTAGTAAAATCTGTATTACTATTAGCATTTATTATTAGTAGCTGATCATTAATGAAATATGTATGCTCACTAGTGAAAGACGTAGCTTCGACAAAATATCATCAGTAGTGAGGATGAAATGTCATGAGAATGTATCCAACTTTCCTTGTTTAGCCTTGTTCAAGGCTGAGAAGCCAAGTGTTTGGCCTTGTTAGAAACTCCTCCCTGAGGCCTGGCCGGGCTTTTGGTGGAATCCAACAGGAGGATGAAACCAGATGTTTCTGCTCAAAGAGAAGTGCAAGTCATTCTGACTTGCTGATTTTTGGTATATAAGGCTGGATCCGCTTGCAGCGACTTTGGATGCCTCACCTATGGACGGACACACCGCGTAGGATTTCCCACTTGCCGGGACAGGCTCTCCAAATCCTCGCTGTAACCGGGGCTCCCCAGTGACTGCGGATCTGGATGTTGGTAACGTATGCAAGTGGTGATGTGTCTTTCTTAATCACTATTCTCTCCATCATGTAGTAATGGTTAGGTGTATTACCTTGCTTATTCTTTTTTTCTATAAATAACTGTATGGAGTAATAATTAAGTGTGCTATCTGTATTTTTCTTGTTGCTTTTTTTCTGTATTACTTGGCTATATCATTTACTTATTAACAGTAAAATAAGCCTGCTCTTTTCACTCTGGTGTCTGAGTTTAATTGGCATCCTTGATCAGAAAAACAATGCCCCAGCTGTGCCCTGACCTGGCAGTGCAGGGGCTCAGCCCCCCTGGGGGCTGAGCTGGGTGTCACTGGTTTAACCCTGTGCCGGGGCCAGTGACTGGGGCTGAGAGCCTGGAGAAGGAAAGGCTCAGGGGGATCTTGTCAATTTGTATAAATACCTGAGTGAGAGGGGAGAGGAAAAGATGGAGCTGACTCTTCTTGCTGGTGTCCAGTAAAGGGCCACAGGGCAGCACACACAAACTGCAATGCCAGAAATTCCACCCCAATGCAAGAAAAAACTTGTTGTGTGTTTTGTGGGTTTGTTTTTTTTGTTGTTTTGTTGTTTTGTTTTTTGTTTTTTTTTTTTTTTTTTTTTTTTAATAGGGATGATCTGTCTGTATAATGGACTTCAAACTGAAACTTGCAAATAGAGCAAACTTGTCCCCAAAGTAATTCATTATCAGGCTGATGGCAGCCATGTCTACAGAAGAACTCTGACATTTTTCCATGAAGCAAGTTGATGAGACATGCAATGGCATGGGAGTCCCAACGATACGATAACATCTCCACTGCCTATATCTTCTGGTACTTACACACTTAACATTTTATTACTGAAGTAATGGATTTAGCCTTATCTGATATGAATGCGATAAGGAGTCTTGTATTTTTAGCTTGTCAATAAAGTAATTTGTGCTGGGAAGCAACTGCTTTTATTTGCAATTTTCTTCGGTGGAGAAGTGTGTACATGCCATTTTTCTTAGGTTCTGACAGAATATTATTTTAAGCAAGTGTTTTAGATTTTGGAGCCAAAAGAAAGATTTTTCAAGGGCATTAGCATGTGTGGTAGAATATAATTTCAAAACCTTATGAAACTGAAAACAACTGCACTTCTTGGAAATGTTGGTTTAAACAGAAATAAAAACCTAGTACCTTGCATGTAATTTGACAAGAATGAACAAAGCCTTTTACAGGCTGTTTATTTCACTGTTCATAACCATGTCAAGAAGAATAATTTAAATGGCATTTCACTGATTTCAATGAATCCGCAGAACAGTATATCTGTGCACTTACCCTACTGGCGAACCTGCTTAAATGTCTTGACACAGTAATTGAGAAAACAATGTAAGAGATTATTAGAGAAGGATGATTTTTTTTTTTTTTCAGCAGCTTATATCTGAATCTTATTTCCTTTCTTATTTTCTTCCATCCCAGTCTTTGTTTGGTTTGGAAGAATCAGGTGTCTTGTTTCCTAATAAGATGACTTATGATCATAGAACCATAGAATGGTTTGGGTTGGAAGGGACCTTAAAGATCATCTAGTTCCAACCCCCCTGTCATGGGCAAGGACACCTCCCACTAGACCAGGTTACTCAAAGCCCCGTCCAACCTGGCCTTGAACACTTCCAGGGAGGGGGCAGCCACAGCTTCTCTGGGCAACCTGTTCCAGTGTCTCACCACCCTCACAGTGAAGAATTCCTTCTTTCTATCTAATATAAATCTACCCTCTTTTAGTTAAAAACCATTTCCCTTCATCTTATCACTATACTCCCTGATATAGAGTCCCTTCCTGTCTTTCATTTAAGTACTGAAAGATTGCTATAAGGTCTCCCCAGAGCCTTCTCTTCTCTAGGATGAACATTCCCAACTCTATCAGCCTGTCCTCACAGGGGAGGTGCTTCAGACCCCCAATCATCTTCATCTCCTCCTCTGGACCTGCTCGAGCAGGTCCATCTCTTTCTTATGCTGGGAGCCCCAGAGCTGGACACAGTACTCCAGGTGGGGTCTCACGAGAGCAGAGTAGAGGGGTAGAATCACCTCCCTCGACCTGCTAGCCACACTTCTCTTGATGCAGACCAGGATACAGTTGGAGACATGATCAGGCATATCTCTAAAAAATTCGGTTCTATGTATGTTCCAGGTAATGAGCCCAGCTTCTCCCTCCTACTAGGCACAACATTTGGTAGCTGAAGTCAGTGATACTGCAGTTGCAGCATTCCATTTAAAAATTCGCAGTTGGTATAACATCTTTTACAACTGCTTTTGCACACACAGCATCTCATTTAATCGTGCAGACTCTTAGCAATGCAAATAATATATTTAATATACAATGCAGCCAAGGATGTGAGTGTGTAATTAACAGATACAATGAAGTTTAAGAAAGCTCTGTTTACAAATACAAAGAAAAAAATATGAACTCCAGGATGCATAGCAGTGCCAGATATGGGAGGAAATGTCAGGTATGGAAAGATAGGTGAAAGGAGAAAGAAGAAAAGGAAATACATATACTAAGAGACAGATTCTAAATGCTTTAAAGCATTTAGATTCCATAGACTTTAAGACAGATAAGTAAGTTAATATAACAGAATTTGCACCAACAATACTTCATGTTGTAAGTTTAATAGCAAAATCTTTCCTAAACAGGACATTAAAGTGAATTTTCCTTGGACGATATTTGAAAAAAATCCTCTCAGTCCCTAAGTTTAGGACATGGCAAATAATGGTTTTGCTATAACTGAATTTCTATACCAAATCTAGTCCTCTTTTTACTTGGCTTGCTTACAGAAGTAAGTGAATATTGAATCTTTCAATCGTTCACACTGATCTCTATTTTGTCTTGGTTTTGCCATAGCCTTAGCCTTCCCCATCCTCCCTTCTAAGCCCTTCTGGACTTTCTTTCATCCAAACATTAAACTCAAAAAAAAGCAGAGCAATCAAAAATACTGAGCACTGTGTGGACCAATGTGCAAATCTTAAACTTTCTGAAGTTTAAGCAAATCTCGAATCTGTCTGAACTTCAGTTTTCTCTTTTACATTTAGTCAGTAGTCACAGTTAGAAAACTTCTTCCCAGTTTCATCTTAGATGTTGTTCAGAACAGCACTTGAAATGCCTGAGTACTGCATCTTTTTGTTGATTTATGCAACTACTCTTGTTTCTTGAAACTAGTGGTTTTGAATGGGAAAAAAATTTTTCATTTGCTCCTTGAAGATTCTCTCAGCAGATCAGAAATATTATTCTTTTTTAACACGACACTGTACTTGTCCTTCTGAAAAGCCTCTGTAAGATTAGAATATAACCATTCTGTCCCAGTCCTAAATGACTGAGTAAATTGTACTGGGTAAATTGAGTTCCTGTAACAATGATGCTGTGAGAGCTATCTAAAAAAATCACAATTTCAGAATGAAGCCACTACTGTTTACCAGAGCTTCTATCTAGTTTCAAGGGCTAAAGACATTCTTCCACCTCAGTGATGCCATCCATAATTTAGACTCTAAAATGGAAGATCTACCTGTGATATATTATTGCACAATGTGTCTGTGAAGGATAAGGGAGAATCACTTCTAGATCCTGAATATACCATTGATTTCCTAAGTAATAATTAATCTCGGGCAAGAATTCTGAATTGTAACTCTCGGGACTGTAGTTGTCAAACATTGGCCTTTGTCCACAGTGAATATTCTCCAGATAGCTAGAGCCCTGCTTTGCCAAGAAAGAAAATGAAATGCTTGAAGAGGTATGCTAAAAAAAACCCAATTGATACAGTGGAAATATCTAAGACTATACTCAGATGAATATTCTAACCCAAGGGATGGGCAACCATATGCGAACACTTTTCTCCACTCAATAGAATGGATGCTTGTTCCATGCAGGACAGAACAGACCAAGGGACTGGTTTGGGGAGTTCTTACAGAACTTCTGGTAGCAGACTGGCAAGTTGATAATTCCATCAAGCTGAGGACAGAAAGGAAGTCAAGTATCTGATAAACCAGATCAGTGCTCTTACCACTTATCTGAAAAATAAAAAGGGAAAGCAGGTATGTATCACCATTGAATATATCTTGCCCAGTCTCATCTCAGTTTCTTCTGGGCATGCCTAGTAGATCTCGACCTCTGTGAAATACATTTATGAAGGACAAGTAGAGGCATTCTCAGACCCTAACAGGAGTGAGGGGAACTCTCAAGAGAATCAAGGTGCTTCCAGAGATCCATGGAAACACACACTTTTGCAGGCTGGTACTTCAATGCACCCTGATTGCATTACAGATAAAATGCAGCTTTGAGAGTACATACTTTGTTTTTAGGTGCCTCACATAAGAATAGTTTAGGCATCTAAATTATTTTCACAGACAGAGTCCTTAATCTCTTTTTGCATTTGTTTCCCCGTGTGCTGAAAATAGTTGTTGCCTACATAAGTAGGGGAGGCCGACATTGCTTTATAAATATTAATTAATATCACTGGATAGAAAGCATTTTGCTATTCAAAGACTGTGTGACTGGAGAGAGGTGGGAATATAAAAAGGCATTCTGTATCACACACTATTGAAATTACCATGAGAGCTAGCTTGCAAGCAAGATGAGATAGACATGTAGAAATTACTAGTACAAAAAGAGCTAAAAATGCAGACTACTGTTATGTATTATCTAGTCTTTCTTCCAGACTTAATTTCTAATTATATCTTAATGCTGGAGAATGGTTGGCATACATAAACACAAACATCATTTATTCATCAGTAATCTGGCATTTAATTAAAATATTCTCATTGAGCGCATGAAGAAGAAGGTTGTAAATATGATAGGTCAAAGAATGACCATGATATTAACAGAAAGAGTGAAAAAATATATTGCTGAAAACTTCTGAAATAGTATTTTACAAGGCAACAGACAAGGAACTAAAATAATAGGCCTTTATGTACATTTTTTCTATACGAAAAAAATTATTTTATAGTCAATAAAGCACATGTCACAGATGAGAGAGTAAACAACAGCCCATCGTGGATCTGGGTACTGGCGTTTACTTCAGAACCGGCGAGATTAGACCTTTTACCCTGCATGCTCACTCACACCTGCACACCACCTGTTACGTTCACTATGTTTCCACTTTCCTTCCCAGGAAGGAGGTTGTTGCCGGTTGGGAAGGTCAAGTAGAAAGTCATGTTAATTCACACAGAGTTGTAGCAACTAGCCTTGACTGTTAACAGCCATGGTTCCTGTGCATCCCCTGGTAGTCATCTCCATGCATCTTTCCCATCTTCAGTTCCTCCCCCCACTTCCAGGATCTTTTCTCCAGCCAGGATGTTTACCTCCTTCTTTCCTGGCCCTCTTCTTTTGTCCAAGACCACATCTTCTTTTCAGGAGTTCTTATTTTTCAGCACTCACTTTTCTCTCCAGAACCCCCAGCATCCATTTTTCCCAATTAAAATAGTTCTCTGTGCAGAAGCATGAAGTGAGATCAGCCTCCTAAATGGTGCTTTTATCTCATGTCTCTTTATTAATTGGACGTTTCATGACATGCTACTACTGTTTGGTCCAGACGCTATCAAAATTTACAATCACCTCATACTGATTGTAGCTATCAAGTAGGAGGCTTCTGTTTGAGAATTCAGAAGTTTAATTTTGGATATTTGTGTGTGTCGTTATCTGCTGCCTGATATTGTTTACAATTTAATATTTTTTTTTTCCTACAGCTGTATCATATTTTAGAGTGTCCTAGTGTAAGAGGCAATGCTGGTAGATGTCTTTTCCTTCTTTCTTATATTAGCATGAAATGACTCTAAGGGTGCACTAAACAAAGTTATGTTCGAAATAATGAGATTTTTCCTAAAGGAAAGTTGTTACATGCTGGAGTAGAGAATATTTTTCTCTCATGTATTTGGAAAACTATTTGTATTTTGGTCACAATATGTTTTTGTAGTGAGCATTCTCACTTTACTTGAGAGTGAAAAAACACTTTAACAATAACAATGACAGCAGCAACAAGAACAATCAATAACAAAGTAATTAACATGTTCAATGCTTATGACCTCACATTCAATCTCTTTTTAATTCCAAACTCTCCAGGGCTTCAAAATGTCACCCAAAATAGCCTTTTCCCTCCTATATATTTGAAGAAATTTCATCTGCCAATAAATATCTAGGATAGAATTCACTTTGTCAAACATTATCAGCCTAAGAGCTTGGAAACCTGCCTGAGCTGATCACCCTGGTTCTTCCTGTAGACAATTTATACGCAGAGAGCACTATCTCCAGTTCATCCCATTCTAAGAAAAGTGGCCACCTTTCTCCATTGACTAGAGATTGAACTGAACAAATTAACTCTGATGAGTGAGGACAAATTCCTACTTCTGCTTGCTATGTCGCACGTAAAATCATGCATGTTTTGATTATATAACTGAGAAAATCCAAAACCATTTTTAGGTATTCAAAACATTTAATAAAAACATTCCCTATGAATCACATACTTTACAGCAAAGAATAGAGCTTACTTTACTGTGTTCCAACCTAAAGTGATCTTTATAAACCTTTAAGCAATTTAAGTTCATAATGAAGAGACAGATTTGACTTTAACATTGGTAAGAGGATGTGACTCTAGCTTAGCAAAATCTTAAAACATGGAGAGTTAGTATCAGGCAGCATTATCAAGACTAAGCAGTCTTATTATTAGTGTGAACAACTGGAAGAAAAGCATAACAGTTCGCAAACAAGAAATAAGGAAAGAAAACTCCAGATGCCTTGTCAGCAGATTTCTGTCTTTCCTTTCAACTTGCAGAACAGTACTCAAAACTGCACGGGAATCAAGATCAAATTCAGCAGAACAATATGCCACTGCGCTGCACTAAACTATTCAGTTTTTGTTAGGACTAGGAATAATTAAGGAGCTGTCTTTTCTCAACCTGGATTACTTAACAGAAAAATGCTAAAAATGGATTATTCATATTCTTCCATCTTCTTATCAGCCGAAAGGCTGTGACATGGCAAGATCATGGGGGGGCAGAGAACATGTTAAACTAAAAGTATGTTACATTGAAATTATCAGGTGGTCAACCTGTTCCAGGGTAACATTTAAATAAATTGATATTTTGCATTTATTGATTTTAATAGTTTTCAGTTATCTTAAGCACTACCTAAACCCAAATGTTATGTCATTGGAGGTTTAACTACCTGGTTATGATTTGGGACTAGGCAATGCCAGTTCCCAAAAGCCATTGATCCTTCCAACTACAAAACAAGTTTCAAAGCAAGAGAAAAAGAGGAAACTGAGGCAAAACAGGGAGAATATTCTCATTAGCAGAATGAATACTTCTCATTGTTACCTTCAAATTGCACTACATTTTTTTGCCATTCTTCCTTCATTAACTTTAACTCATGAAGGGCACCTATATTCAAAGCATTATTACCAGTTTAACAGGGTCATTATCTCAAAGCAGGTCAGATTTAGGAATATCAGTCAAATCCTCATTATCATATCAGCAAAACATGCTTTTTATGAAAGCTATCATCTGAACACAATCAGGAGGCAAAAAGGTATGAGATTACTTTGTTGTGCTTACTTTCTTTTTTTTAAATTTACTTTCTTGGTTTCCTTGTGAAAAGTTTAGACAACTCATTTAGAATTCAAGATTCAAAATATCTAGCCTGTTGATTTAAGTGATGAAAATAAAACACACCACGGCAAGCAGATTGTACTTTGCCATTTACAAAGGGCTTAGCAGGGTTTAGGAGGTACAAATATACCTTTTTTGATAAAAAAGAATAAGCCCCTTCAATTAGTCAAATCTGATGAAGACCTGACAAAGGCTTAATTATATGGCCATATTCCCAAATTAGAGAATTTATCTTACTGTGTTTATATCAGAAATTAATTCTGAAGGAAAAAAAATATTTACTTAAATAAAATTAATCTCACTTGTAACTAAAATCATCTTGCTACTTAAGAGTTCTCTCTGGTGAATTTCTTTCATATGCTTTATTTCAGACAAGAATCTTTTATATCTT
Source organism: Strix uralensis (assembly GCF_047716275.1). Taxonomy (NCBI): domain Eukaryota; kingdom Metazoa; phylum Chordata; class Aves; order Strigiformes; family Strigidae; genus Strix; species Strix uralensis. Next base: position 30,265,470 of record NC_133974.1, read on the forward strand.
CTGGTTTATGAAATGGATTTTATAATTGGTAAATGCTGGAAGCCAGTTATTGATGTCTCACTTTTGTTTATAGTGCCCAGAAACTGAAGAGATCTAGTCACTTCCCCTAATTTTCATACAATACTTACTCAATTTTATAACATCAGTGAAATATGTTAGGCAGTTAGTTCTAAGAAATGACTGCATTTTCAGTTGGCTAATGTCATTTGGCCTTCAGCCTTGCTCCTTACAAATGTAAAAAATTTATATTACATCTTGCTATTTAAAAAAGGAAATTTTTTGACAGTTAAGAAATGCCAACTCACACTTTTATGTCAACTAGGACCTTGTACAAGTACTAGTAGTGCAGCATCTTCTTCCCCTATGTACCACTTAATTTTAGAGTGGGTGGTGAGTGGAAAAATGGGGAAATCTGGCTTCAGAAAGCTGGTCTGAAGCATCTCAACAAGTTCTTGCACAACATAGAGACAGGTGGTTTTTTGAAGTTCAATTCATTTATGCTTATGGCCTCTTTTTGACACTGTTTGCAATTTTAACAGCTCATGGTTTTATGAGCTGAAACCTTTTCTTTTCCTCATACATAGATAAATTACTTAAGATTTCTAGTATTGCTATGGACAACCACTGCTTCCTTTAAACTTCAGAACTTCAAAAGAAATCCATAAACCCATAACTAACATTCTTTCTAGAAATTTACCAATTACTTGAGAAAGATGTGAGTAGGAGCTGACGGAGAGGACACAAACCCCAAAATTATCTTTATATGTGTGATTTTGAGTGAATTGTCAAAAATATACGTGAATACCTACTGCAGTTTTGCACAGATGAAGCAGAGATTTCTGTATGCTCTGAACATTCTACACATTACAGAATTAGATCTTCCAAGAGCCAAACTTTCTTTCTGCAACGACTCATTTTAAGGTTTACACATATATTCTGAATTGTTTATGCTTCTAGTTTCTGCTTTTCATATGCCAGGTTTTTTGAAAGAAAAAAAAAAAAAAAGGATTTTTATTCTCACGAATATATCAAGATCTGTCTTGATTTTTAAGTTAAATTTCTGAAGCATTTTCTCTTTACCCCAGAGCTTTTGAAGAAGGAAGGAGAAAAAAGGAAAAGATACAACAGAATTTAAAGCTGTTCTTTTTCTGTATAGTTACTTCAGCAAAGATCAATAACATATTTTTTAAAATGGTATACTAGTGTTTCAAGGCTGCAGGGGGCACTGACGCACTGTGTATCTACAGTACTGCAGAGCAAGAGTCAGACAGGATATGATTAAACAGTCCTGCAGGTTACAGATACAGAAAAACCACATAAACTATTTATAATCAATTTAAGTTTTGAGAAATAAGGTAATTGTAAAATATTTATATGAATTTTGGAGGGCAATTAATGTTTCTTTTACTGGTAAATATATTTGTTTTTCTGCTGCAATCAAGTAGTTGTAGGGATAAGACTGTTTTCTTAACTTTATAACCAAGGTCCCTTGAAGGATGATATATCTTTCTAGTATTGCATTACTTAATATTACAGCTTTAAACAAACAGTCCCCACTCCCTGTAGAATATAAAATTTTGCTTAGTAGCTCCCCAGAGAAACCCATTTATTGGCTGTTGATAATAACTTGTTTATATATTAATCAGCCAATACAGATACTATCTGATTCACAGACTCATTTAAATAAGAATGTATTATAGTAAGAAATAATCATATATTTTATCAGTTTATTCAATATTTTCTATTTTAGGACCTAAGAATGATGACAGCTAAGATGTAAAGATTTCCTGATAATAAGAATATATGAAAATTTGTCAGTCAGCAACATATGGTAAACATGCAACCACGGCTGCATCATCTATTTTATGTTCAATGCTACTTATTTATTCTTTAATTCCTTTATGCACATAATTACTTTTTTTTTTTTTTTTTTAATGCAGTTTACATCAGAGTTTCATCTCTTTTGTTTATCTCAGATCTTCATATTTCCTGCAGATACAACTGTACTAAGCCTAATAAGTTATGGCTGTCTAGAGAATCCTTTCTAGAAAGATAAACAGTCTAATTTTAACACAGCAACACATGAAGAAGTCACCACTTCAACTGGTAGTTTGTACCAATTACATTCATCATTACTGTTATAGCTTTTTTGGTTTATTACCAGTTCAGATGTTCTGGCTACAGCTTTCAGCCACTGGTTCTAACATGCTGGACTCTGCTAAGGTAAAGAAACCTTCGTGTTCGGTGTTTCTCCTGGTTAAACATAAATCTCAAACCATATTTTAATTGTAAAAAAATGTTCAAAACCTTTTTCAGAAAGTGGAATATTATTCATAATTGATTTTATTTTCTATAAAAACACACAGGCTTTTGTGATGTTGCTGATTGTTTCACTTTTATCTTTGTTAAATGAGATTTTTACAAACCTGCAAATACCTTGTAAATCATGAAGTCCTGTGGTCTATTCACTGATGCAGTGAAGGACACAGAATGGATGGCAGCAGAGAGCTGCTAGACAGAATAAAACTCAACTTCCAAAATTTTCTCTTGACATTAGGAATGTTAGCAGTTGAAGGCAACTCTTCCGATTTCTTATTACTTCTGCATCAAATTCAAAAGTGAATCTCAAAGATGATGAAAGTCAAAGCAAAAGTATTATACTTCCAGTAGGCAAATTATTCTTTTCAGTATGACTCTCATTCTTGCTTATTCTAATATGCCTCTCTTCACAATACAGCCTGGTACAATAACAAGAGCAACTACATCTCCATTACGAGACACTCTCTGCACATAACTTGGAAGTCATGGAAACCTGCTCCAAAGTTTAATTATTTGTGAGTATATAACAAAACATTTTTTTCTCTACTTCCAAGTTTCTGTAATTGGAATGACATCAAATACTAGCACTAAAGGTAAGTGGGACAGTAGTCCAATAAGGAAAGCATAAGAGGTAATTTATTTTTACTATTTGATTGTTTTTAGACAATTTCTCCTGTTATATACTTCGCTTTTCTGAACGACAGCTCATAATAAATTTAAGACTAGATATATAAGGAAATATTCTTAAAGTGGAATTCTGTCAAACCATCCATGCAGCCACCTTCAAGTTTTAGACAGGCAGAACAAATCTGAGATTATTTTTTTTATTCTAAGAGAGTTGAAGAGGGTTTTGTTATTCATATACCTGTCTGGCTAGAAGCCCAAGTGATTATTTCAGGAAAGTACTGAACCACACTACTTGATGTCTTGTGTCACTAAGATAATTTTTCTTAAGCATTAAGGTAAAGTTTCAAAAGAGTATTGCAATGGCTATGACACATGTCATCAATGCTGTGAAAAATATGTGCAGTGAATTTTTAAGAACTTTGAAAAATGGCTTTAAATTTAGTTTTATTTAGTGACTCTGCTTCCGTTTTTTAGGAAAATCGGGATGTTCTCAACACAATCTTTTTTTTTTAATTCTAGCAAAACCCTTCTCTTTTCATGTTTATGATATTGTCTTGTTTTTAGGGGAAGCTGTGCTGAAATCTGAAATGAAAAAGCTACATTCTTTCACGAAAAAAAGGAGTCTTTCTCATAAATCTTAAAAATTTATTTTGTTGATACAAATTTTTTTTCATGGTTTTACATTTCAAAAGCTAATCACATTCAAGCACTGTTCTTGTTTGGATGACAGAATTTCTAGGGAAATATAAAGCAATTTGGCAGAAGGTAATGAACACTGTCATTAACCTTAGAGCAACCCAAAATGTTGTGGCAATGTGTAGGGTTCCTGGAACTACGATCTTTGATGTAAAGCAAAAAAAGGGTCCTCCTCATTTGCTGGAGCTCAAAATATACAGCTGAAATCCTACACCTCTCCACCCTTCAAATTACCATATAATCCACAGGTACGAAGGCTGAAAGACTGCAAAGAGGCTTTTAAGCTGTCTCGGCAGCCTTTTGATTCTGATCACTCATCATACTGAAGAAGCTCCAAGTACAGAGAATTCACTGTGTTGTCCTGTAGATGGTAATGACTCCTAGAATTTCTGAACCACTCCATGCTGGTTCACTGAGCTCTGTCACATCCTTAACTTTCTTATCTCCTATGCAAGAACTTGTGATGATCTACTGAACCGTTACCTGATAGGCAATCTCTCTCATTTCCATGTTTTAAGAATGTGCTGTGGATGGATACAGTGACTTTATACAGTAATCATAGTTGTTTGTGGGGCTTTGAATCTACCACACAATGTAAAGATGCCAAAACAGATATAGATTTTTTGTTGTAACGGAAGTCTTTAACACATATTTCACGTTCCTAAAATATTTATGCAACAAATTTGGTTATATACTATGAGTGTTCTGATTAAAGCTTAGCACTTTATTTTACTGATGTATAAAGGGATCAATGTATATGTAATGGTTAAGTATTTTGGGGTGAAAAAAGCTTTATAAATTCCATTAATACATTTAGTAGACATAGAGTAAAAATCACCAGTAACTGGATATATTCAAAGTTATATAACTACAGTAAATTAGATACAAATGTGTGATATGAGTGCAAAATAGCATTTCTCCAGCACTGGAACATTTTCTTTAGAACATGAGACATATATATTATAAAGTAATGAAGTATACATGAACAGTAGTAGAAAGAAAATTTCATTAAAAAAACCTATGGGTCTTATTCAAAACAAGTTTTCCTTTCTGTGCAACTGTGTCAGAGTGTTTTCCAAAATATTTAGTTGAGATACAATTTATTTGTAGTAGCACACTGACTCAGACTTACGCATTGGTATGCATACATTGACATATATACTTGCAAATGGTTCCTTGATAAAAACAGAAGAAAAAAATGCATGGTATCCTTTAAGACTTGTCTTATTAGCTTCCATGCACATACCTGGAAATTCCAGAAGAAATCAAGATCTCATTACAATTGTTCATTACAGACACAATAATAGACAGTGACTGCCACTGAATTCTGTTGATAGACTTAAGAGACAGTCATCTGTTGGTATAATGCGCACACCTAAAGTTACAGAAAGGTAAGTAAGGTCAAGATAAACATCACTGAAAATTATTATTAATTTTTTAGAAATAGAGAGTAGTTCCAAGAAATATTGGTGTTAGTTTTGTGGTATGCTGATGAGGGGCAACCTTATCCATAAATATAGAGAGAAATGTAATATTTACAACCCACATTATCTCACCTGCATACGTTTGACACAGGGATTTGTCTAATATCCATCACAAACAATTTCCACAGAATACTTCAAAAGATTGAGCTAAAGGCTTACACAACAATTTATAGTGATTCTGAGGATTTATAACAGTAAGAAAGATTAGATCTGATACTTTTTTTTTTTTTTTTTTTTTTTAACATTGAAGTCTGTATCACTGAAAAGTCATCATCTGAACAGGAATACCAAATGAAGAAGAAAAGGTAACAGAAAAATACCCAGAATTCATGTACACACAGAGAGCAGAAAGGAGATTGCACAAGACAGCAAAACTCACAAAGGTAAAGAAAACATTGCAAACAAATGTGCAAAAGATGAGTGAAATCAAGAAGGGCAAATCAAGCAAAGAGGACAAAAGTATATAAAAGCAACTCAGGCACTGGAAAAAGAGGAAGGGGCAATTCAACAGAAAAGTTTATCAGCCAGCAAAACCAATAGAAGAGAGAGAAAAAAGTAACAAAATAAATGCATAATGAACAAATGCTTGTTATTTCTATGTTAAAATTGCACAGAATTGTTATTAACATAATATCAAGCATCACATATATGATGAATACAAATGAATAATATTTCTGAAGATTTATTTTCAGTTCTGTACTTCAGAAACATTTAGTCCAATCTCTATGTTAACCACAGAAAACACAGAAAACCTGTTAAATAAATAAAACTAAGTAGTGTTAGTATTGTTCATTTAGTAATTTTCTTCTACAGGGTTGAGGAGCACTAGATATTATTCTTTTTTGCTGTTTCACAATTAAGCACATAAGTCCAAACTGTTAATGAAAAAATACGAACATAACTACCTATGCTGAGATGTAAGAATATAACTTAAGGTATGAATATTCTTTCTTTCACATATGACAGAAGGTCAATACTTCTCATAGGATCTTGCATTTATTCATCAACTAAGATGTAAGCAGACAAAAGAGCTTAAGTTTGGAATTCTGTGATATCTCCTTCAGGTTTGAGCCAGCTTGTACATTTGATTGAATTTAAGTTTTTCAGCTCAGGGGAATTTCAGCTCAGGATATGAAGAAACTCTTTAACCTTACCTCAGTCTGGTATAGACCAATGATAAACTCTAACATACAGTATGCACCACCATAAGCACTCTTCCTTTTCCAAGTGTGGAATGGTAACTGTTTGACTTTCACAACCAGCTGAAATATAACTTTCAGCAGATCCAACTTTCCCCTTTTCAAAGTATGCAGTTCATTCCAAAGACAGAAATCAAACACCTCAGGTGCCTGGTGTCAGATGCTCTGAGTTGTGGTGTTTTATAATATTCTGAAAAAGCAAGAAGTTCAATAGAGGAAGAGACATGCTGAGAAATTGCACAGGAGACTGAACTTCACAAAGGTGTTAGGAGTCTGTTGGGATGTTTGTAAAAATATCACAGAAAACTACAGAATGGAAAGGAGAGTACTCGCACATAAGGAAGGGGATTTAGAGCTTGTTGGAAAGTGGATAAGTGAGGGGTAAGTGGAACTGAGGGCTTACTGAAAACATGTAGAGATCTCTAAAATGTATTGCAGAGCTCCTACGAAAATTGCCGTGCATTAGGAAACCCATCAGTCCTCTTGATGGAATGGAACTTGGATAATGCACATTCAAGAGCCTCTTTCCTAAATGCAAATAGCAATCAGAGTCTTTGCTGAAATTAAGCTCAGTTTCAGCCTGGAAAAAAACATCTTAAGATAAATTAACAACAAAATAAAATCTCTAAAAAAATCAGCCAAAAGTCCAATGGGCTGTAATGAAGAACTCAGCTTATTAGCTTCTGCCTGTGAGTACAAATCAGCCTTGTACATTTGCATTCATCAGCAAGACTCTTCTTAGGAAAAAAACAAACAGTATTTTTTTGTTTCCTAGTTAAGAATGTTTTAAAAAAAAGAAGAAATAGTGGCTTGAATAGATACATGCATATGCATATGCATATATATATGTGTATGCATATATTTTATTTATGTATATGTGTTTAGAACCTTTGAATTTACTACATGCAGTAAACTCTTACAGGAATATACAGCAGTCCTAGGTCCCAGACATTAAAACAGAAGTGAGCTGCAGTAAACACCAGCTTTTAATGCTGGGACTCAAAGATTCATTTATATCTGTCATCTGAGCCCTACCTGAAAGTGATAGTAATTTATCCTGCAAATTTATTCCAGTAACATTTTCTGAAACACTTACAGGAGCTTTATTTTGTATTAACACATCGCAAGTATCTTATCTGCTTCAGAAGAAGGAAAAAATAAAAAAGATTTCATTTCTTAACAGATCTCATCAGAGATCCGTTATTTCCAATTGTCTCTTTTACTACTGTTGGCCATTATATAATGTCTTTCAAAATTGCATATATTCATAGCTCTGAGTCATCAGTAATTTAAACAGAATCTTAAAATAAACTTTGACAAGATTTACATAAGTATATAGTCTAGCATAATTCTAGAAAACTACTTATTGGAGGCTGACCTTTTCTAATTGACACAGTTCTATTATAACCTTTCCTGAAAGCGAAAACCACACAGCTCAAGAGGACTTTTGTGGCTGCACATCTGCTCTTAGAGAGTCAAGCTTAAATTCATTCTCCTGCCCATGCCATTATTCTGCCATTTCCTATTCCACCTTGGTTACATCTTATGTCAGGAAGCCTTGATGAGCCCTCATTGCAATACCTTCCTCCTAGCTGTTTTCTCCTCCCTGTGGTATCATGTGTTGTAGCATATCTATGAACTCCAGGCTTAAACAACAATGCATGTGGTTAGCAGAAGGATCTGGGCCACGACCTTGCAGATTAACTGAGTTAAAGCCTCATGCTTGAAGCCTCAGTGCATCTGAGTGTGCACAGAAATCCTGAATTTTTCAGATTGATCAGGATTATTGCAAGATTTAAGGTCTCTGATCTTATCCAATTGCCCAGTGTTGCTTTTATCAGTCATCCTCTTGAATTTAAGCAGAATTTAGCACCTGCTTCCAAAATGACATGAAAGGCAACTTCCATGTTGCCCCCATCTCCCATTTAGTTCTACCAAGTCGTGTATGACATTTACATTACAAAATATGAATACTAAAGGAACAAACAGCATTCTTGCCCTGTATATTTAGGGCATTTTAGACAGCAGATAGTCAGATATGTATGCCAGTGAAATTAATGTTATGACTTCATTTTTTACATTTCTTAATTCTCAAATAGGTTTAAACAGTAACTTAAATTACATTAATCTTTGAGATAAGCAATATGGTGTATATAATACACTATGAAAGGTACTGATTTGTCCTGAAGTAGTGATGTCAATAGTTTTGAAAAGGTTAATGAACTGTATCTAAAATTTGTTTTTGAAAGCTCTCTATATTCCTTACACATATTAGCTCATCCTTTTGGTATTTTAAAATTCAAATAGATCCAGTTAAAAAAATGGCAGAACACATTTGAGTAAATTTCAAACCTATTAAAAATTCATAAGCTTAAAATTTACTCACAAGCCCATACACTTTAAGAAATTTCTGCCTGTCTCGCTTTGGCTGACCTTCTACACCCAATAATGAAGTAATCCATGCTACTGGGGAACCAAGAAGTAAAAACACCAGCAGGGTAAATAAATGCCACTAGAGTATGACTAAATATGCAAAAGCAGAGGTATTCAAAAGGATTAGAAGTCTACAAACAGGTGATGATATGTAGAAGGTCAGTTAAAGAAAAAATACAACAGCAAGAACAGAAATACTTAGTGCCACTGAATGATAAATACAGGGATGTCCTTACAGGAAGAAATTGGATTGCTTTGTCTGCTATGCTGTAGTGCTCTGTTACTGCCAGGAAGCTCCAGCTGTAGCAATATTGCATCAATAGAACCATATGAATTCAGCAAATACAATATAAGTACACCAGGCTTTCTAGTATTCACCAGCTACTCATATTTGCAACATATATAATCCACTATTGCCCTATTTAAGCAACTTTCTTCAATCACTTTTTCTTTCCTTTTCAAACAAATCTCTCTTCCCAAGAAGCCTGTCTTGCAAAAAGAGAATGGCAGCTGGGCTTCCTAGATGCTTTCTGGGAAACAGAATTTACATGTAAGGACTGATGATGGTCAGGATGCATGTGTGTTATACCTGAAGTGAAAAGCAAAAGATGATGTAAACTGCCATGTGTGGACAGAGATATACAAAATTCATGTGTCACAGGCAGGGAACGAGTAAGTAGAATGCTTTCCAGGCTTCCCCGCAGTCCACTCCTATGGGACAACCATGTCACCAAGGGAAATTCAGACTAATTTCAATTCTGTTTCCCAGCTTTTTACAGACAGGAATAGCTGTGATTTGGACCAGGATGGAGCCACTCTGTGGATTGAATGGGGTTGGACACTGTTTGGCTCATCTGCATTCTGGAACAATCAGGGAGGTAAAAGGATCATGCTGTCCAGGATAGAGGATTGATGAGGCAACATCCAACGTCCTTCCAGCATCCTTTCATGTACAAGACTATTTCCACAGTTCATCTATACAAACTATTATGTCATTTTGTTCATCTAATAAGTTACATATATACAGTATTTGCAAGAAACAGCCCTAGACTATAATCACTGAGTTCTGATTCAAATAAAGCGATATTTAATATCTATATTATACCTTATCAGCCATATTTCTATGCTAATTGACTATGAAGGGAAGTATCAGACTCTATACAAAATGCAATCAACTTTGGCATATAATTCTATAGACTATAATATAACAGATAACACAGCATTCAAAATTAAACCAATTTTAAAAGGAAAAAAGCTGAATTTGCTTGTAAGCCGCCTACTTCCTTCTGTATACACAGACTCTTCCTTCTATATACACAGACTGGCCAAAGCAGATCTCATTGGTCTTCTGGTTCTTGAAGGCTATTGGTTCTTAAATAAATGGTTATATAAGCCACTCAATACAAAAAACTGAAGGAAGAATGCTGTCAAAAATGCCAAGGATGTATATACCTATCTCAGAGACAGTGTTATTTTGGAGAATGAAAGAAAGCACTAAAGAAGATAACAGTCCTGATTTTTAAGTTATCTCTCTTTTATCTAGTAGTTTTAAAAAAACATTGTTACATCTTGTCTAGGATTTGGGACACCAAAGCTCTAATGCCTGTGTGAAATGGAGAAAAATTTCATAATCTAGTAACCAAAAGAGATATCTGAGATGGTTTATGGTTTTTTGGTTGGTTGGTTGGTTTTTTTTCCCAATGCTTATTTAATTTCTAATATATAAATAGTCCCTGACATTAAGATTTTTTTTTCCCTAAGTTAATGCCTGAATTAAAGTCATGATTTCGCTTCCTCACTTGCTTTCATCTCCATGAATTTCTGTTCTGCACAGAGGCACAGTTCCACAGACAACAGTATGTGGCCCCATTTTGGAATAGACCACAGTTCTCAGTAGGAAAATACTCTGTGCAGAAAAAAAGAGTGGAGACATCACTTCTTACTTAGCTGGGGTTTGTCACAACAGAGGCCAGAGTTCTGTATTTTGTGCAGAATTTACACCCACAACTGTTAGAGAACATCTTCCAAACAAAATGCCTTGGGAAACTCAAAGGGTGCAAAGATTTATTTCTTCATTAAATTCAGACAAGGAGATGACACTGAGCTGCTGTTCTAAATAAAAATGGTGGCAGGTCTGTGCAGGTGTAACAAGTTGAACTTTATGTTCAAAGTAAGTTTTACTGGCAAAACCTGAGGCAGATTGTTGATTAGATAATGTGTTTGATGCTTACACTCCTTTCATAACTTTGAGTGTGATGTGCGTAAGTTCATGAAGGGGCTTGTGATAGAAATGAGTGCAGAGTCCAGATCTCATGGATCTTTAATCAATGAGCTAGTCAGTTATCACTAGCTTTCTAACATACTGTTTAAACAAGGAGAAAACATTAATTAAACTATTCTGTAAATTTTAGGGAAAGAAAAATAAAGCCATATGTAAAAAGGCTTATATAAAATTCTCCAGGGATATATGTCCTATGACTAAAAAATCATACTCTGTTCTGAAGGATTTCATGATCTACAAATGCAATTCACCTCTACTTTCTTTTGTTTTACACTTTTCCATGTTCAAACATTTATATGCCAGAATAGAATCCTTATCTACACCATTATCTCTGTACAGCCTTTTATTTCAATCAATGCATGACCAACAGCAACGTGAATGTGCAAATATGAAACCAAGTGGGTTTTTTTAATGTATTCAGAAACAATGCTTTCCTGCATTTTTTACAGTCTCATATAGAGTAAGCATAGCAGCTAGTCATCAGTATTTGTTACAAGATGAATAGAAATCCCAAAACCATGAGCAGAAACACAACCAGCACATCACTTGATTTCCCACTCCAGTATTTTGTTGCAGATTATCTTGCTTAGTACACTGTGTTTCAGCATTCAGTGGGTGAAAACTCTCTAAATAAACTGTCAAGCTTAATTGAACTACTCTGGGAAAAGCATCTTACATAAAGAAAATGCTTCAGAAGCATAAAAGAAAGAAAAATATCTCTATATATAATATTTTTTTTTCTGTAACCATTGTTGAAATTACCTAAAATGGTCACCCTATTTAAGGAAGAAAGCAGAATCAACACAAACAGTTTCATCCAATTTGAAAAGGCACAGAGGGTAGTTTACCTGCAATTGTCAACATCATTTCTTCCTACAGCATTAGAGAAGTTGAACGGTCCCACATGATTGACTTCTACGACTTGTATACAGCCAGTGAAATTGTAGACAGGTCCAGGTATCTACGAAAGAGAAAATGCACACAGTTCTGTCGTCATTATGATCAGTTTAAAAAATAATTAAGTTTTTTGCAAAGGATTTGTAAAATAATTTAACCCTACTCCTGAAGCACTCTCCTGGTCTCCATTTTTCCTCTAATGAAATTTTAATAAAAAAATTTGAATGTGAAAAGAAGTTACAGCAAGATAAGCAATACAGACTTACAAATGAACTCATAGACTTTTGGACAAGCAGACAGCATCACAGGTACGCTGAGATAAGTGGACTTCCCTAATTTTAATCAGGCATTTATTTTTTATAGATTAACACAAGTCATGGGGAATTGTAAACAAAGAAGCTTTGAAAAGTCTGCTTTTAAGTTTACTACTTCCCCGCTCAAAAGATATCTAGTACCATTAATCATGTTTCAAAGATGACAAAAGACCTACTAAAAATGGGAATCACTGTAGGGGAACTGAAAAAACACAGAACAATAAATTGTTATTCATATCTCGCCATCTAAACAAATAACACTGACACAATATGTTGACAGGTGTTATAGTATATAAACAAACCACCCAAAATGTTACAACTGGGTCCTTATGGACTGGACCACTGGACTGGGGCAAGTTCCTGGTCATACCACATGATGTGTACCTGTCCTTGGGGCCACATAAGAAGTAAGACTCCATAGTTTATATAATAAATTTCATGCCAAAATAAGAAAAAAGTACTGCTAGGACTATCGATGAAGATGAAAGTCATTGACACATTCAAATGGGGCCTTGGGACAGTACTCGGGAAGAAGAAACAGTAACACTGGAAGAGGGTATGACCTGAGGCACCTAAATGAATGCTGGTCATAAGCCCATAGGAGGAGAAACTAGTCTTGGCTTGGTCCTTAACACTGCAGAGGACCCATTCCTAACACTGACCATGAAGTCAGGTTTAGATACCTGCAGGTTTAGATACCTGCAGAAACAAAAAAAGAAAGTCATTGCAGTCATCATTTCATACGGGAACACTACATAAAAATGAAGGAACATTTTAAAACTAAGTTCAAAGGAACATCCCAAAGGGTATACCACATGCAGATGAATACTTAAAACAAGCTGTCAGAGGTTCACATAAAATGTAAATAAATTACTAGAAAAAGAAAGACTTTAGACCCCCTCAAAAACCAGGATTTTAAATAGCAAGGTAAAAAATGTTTACAATGACTAAAAAGATATCCTTTAAAAGTTGAGGTCATGTCCAAATGCAGGAAAATAGGAAGTTAAATAAATGTTGGCAGTAAAAAAACAATAAAGCAAGCCAGGTAAAGAAAAATAAAAAGATCTTAAGGAATAATTTGCTAAAAGCATAATGGCAAGCATTAAATGCTTTTTAAACCCCAGCAGGAGCCGTAAGCCTGCCAGAAAGACTGTAGGGCCAATAGACCATCAAAGTATAAAAGGAGTGTTCAAAGAGATAAGGCACTAGCAGGAAATGTAAATGAACTCACCAAATCAAAATTTAATGTAGAGGAGCTCTGGGAAGTTCCCATGCCAGAACCCCTTTTTAGTAGGGATACATCAGAGATCTGTTTCAAATTGAATTACTACTTGAAAATGTTTTAAAACAAATTAATAAAGTGAACAGTAGAAAAAAAGAGAAAGACCAAACAGTGTTTGCATGGAAGTCCTAAAGGAAATTACTGTGGTCATCACTTAAGATGGCATCCAAACCACAGGAATGGTAGATGTAGATTTGTTTGGTGTTTTTTGTTTGTTTGTTTGTTTGTTCTGGGTTTCGGGTTTTTTGGGTTCTATGATTTGGAAAAGGGGAACAAGACTAGGGAGTTCAAGGGCACACCTCAAACTCTGGATCAGTAAATCCCAGTTCCATTCCAGACAAACCATTAAGAACTACATTAAAGAAGAGAATTAACAGATACATAGATGAACACGATGTACTGGGGAATAGTTGGTTTCTGAAAAGGGAAATTGTAGCTCACAGGAGGAACACTGAATATGTGAAAAATGATGTCTTGGCACATAGCTATTGATTTCCAAAAGGCTTTTAACAAGTTTCTGTGCTAAAAGTTTCTAAAGTAACTCAGACAACCTGGGATAACAAATAAGGCCTTCATTAAATGAAGAGAATGGTTAAAACAGAAGCCAAAAAACTGAGAATAAATAGTGATCTTCCTCAATATGGAGAGGCCCTAGAAATTCCCTCAGCAATCTGTATTAGGGTCTGTGCTCTTCACCATATTCACGAGTGGCTCAGTGTTTCCTGGATTACTCAGGACAGCAAAAACAAAGTCCTGAGAAGAGTATTTCACAATGTGCAAAAAAATCACAATATGCAAAAACTGTAAGTTATGTAAGGAGAATGATAGATACATATGAGGGTTTCTGAACAGAGTGTGACTATATAAACTGGGAATCTTTACTCAGCAAAAGCCACCATCAAGGAGACATAGAACAGAGTAGTGTGCAGATGAATAAAGAGCTATCAGTTTCTCACGATACAGGATCAAAAGGACATGAAATTACATAAATTAGTGTGAAGATGAAAGCAAGCTAACAAGTGTACTTTTCATGCAACTCAAAATTAAGCTGTGGAACTCTGTCATAGGATGTTATAGTTGATATAAGTCTAAATGGGGTCAAAATTGATCAAATAACTGGGAAGAGATTTTTCAAAAATAGTCTTCCTTGTCTCTTTTCTTATCATTAAAGGTCATAAAAAGAATTATGGCCTCTAGCCTGTATAATTGCCTTCTTCCTTACCAGCCATTAACACACATTTCATATTGTGATGGCTTCTTGCTCTGGCCAGAGCCTTGAGGTAAAACCACCTGCTCCATTCTTTAAAGGAAAAAGAGATTTTGAAAGATTGAAAGATTTTAAGACTATGTTTTACTAGAACATAGAATAATAAATTTGAACATGGCAACCATTTAATAGATTTCTGATGTGCTGGGTGAGGTAGATAAATCTCCCACCTCCATCCTCTGTCTGTGCAAGGAGGGCCCTTTCCTCTAGTAAGTTCAGTGACTTTAGTGTCAAAAACATTTGGTGTACCAGATGCACACAGCTGCTTCTGGGTCCCAAGGAAAATTTTCTTTTTGCCATTACTTCTACAAGATGGCTGAAAGTCACCTCCAAGCTTTAAGTACCTTTTTCCACTCAGAACTGCCCCAGCCTCTTCTCCTACAGGCTTTCTGCCTGGGGCTGCCAAAAGCTGTTCCCCGCTTTCTTGGAAAAGGAGACATCTCTTCCCTCCTGGCAGAGAGATACACTGCACACGTACCACTCAGCTGAAGCAAGGCAAATTGCTTTACTCTGTACTGTTGAACCACTCTGGAACATAACAGATGTATGTTCCACTCCGTACACAGTAAACAAAATGAACTGGCCTGACAACCCATTGGAGGGCTCAAAGAAGTTCACTAACAGTTCATTATTTCTTTAGCAGCAAAGGCTTAAGGGCAGTTAAGACTTTAAAACAGATATATTACTACAATGCAACAATGTGAAAAGTTATGTATCTGTTTAAGGTGGCATTTAAAGCCAGCAAAGTTCAAGTGCTGGAATGGGGAAGATCATCTCACTGTGTAGCAAACACGTTCTAGAGGATTACACTGAGACTTCCTGGAGCTTAGAAAGAAAAAAAAAAAAACCCTCATTCAAGGACTGGATGGGAACACTCCCCTCATCAAAGTTACGCTTCAGATATTAAGAGAAAAATATTATTTGATATACCACGAGGGCTGACACAGGCTATTGATACGGATTACGGACAATAGAAGGCAGTCTCCCTTCTTTGCCAGTCACTTTGGCAAGGAAACAGGTGTGTCGAACTGTCAAGTGTTATACTCAGCTGTTTGCTTTTGCTGACGTTATCAGGACAAATTATACCAGGTAATATTTGAAAATGTATTGTCCTGTTAAGTTTCACATTTTACTTTTTATGACATGTTTGTCACTTCTTTTTTCCTGCCTTCTATAAATAGTACATAAAACAATTTTTAAATTAACAGGATGCAGGTTCTATTATAAATTAATATGAACATGGACAGAAACAGTTACACAATTCTGAGTTGGAAATTACATAGGATTCATAACATTGCCTAAAAAAATGAAAAATTGAACAGTGTTTTAATAGTGGCTGCATAAATCAACTTGTTAGAACTCTGCTGTTTCGTCTCTCCCTTAACCTCTTATGGAGTTTTACTAAAGCTTAATTATGATTGTTCCAGTCACACCATGTATGTTATTCAACAAAACCCCTCATTCTTGGAATTGTAAAAACAAACAAACAAAAAAATAGAAAACAAAAGGAGCCAATAAACCTAAAGGTCAGATACAATATAGTTTTAACATTTACAATAACTACTGTGCTTAGTTAAGTTCATTCAAGACTCTGAATGTCAGGTTGGTATAGAGAAAATTCACTATGGCAAACTATGATCCATTTTGCACACTGAACAGCAAACGAATCACTTGGTTTGGGAATAAAAAATTATCTGCTTATTCCCCCAAGCACTATTATCAGTGAATATTTTAAGAACAGGGTTTCCTTACCCCAAAACCCAAACATACTCATTGGGCTCCTAAGAATTTCTCTTACACTGATATATGTACATTTTCAATGTAATGCATCCCTCTAAAGTAATATGAAAATACTTCTTTGTTTTGTAATTATAACTACATCATAAACACTTTGGTCAAAAAATTACTTGTCTTTGGACTGCTATGATATCTATACAAAAAACTAATGATATATTTAGGAATAAATGTTATTGATACAAATAATCAAAAGTAAGCAGCTTTTATTCTGCTATTTTTGAGAATAGATACTCATTCATGATTAGCAGAGTATTAAAATGTAGACTTCACATGTAGTTGGGTTTCCTTCCATTTACAAAAATACATTAATACGCTGACAAACTGTAATACTTAAATTGCCTGAAAATGTCAGGGTCATAGCAACACAGAAATTTAATTTACTACAATTCACTATTCAGAAACTATGCAGATATGTTTGACATATAGTAACCATGCTCTTTAAATGCCCTTTATACTTGACAAAAATGAGTACAGACACTTACCTGGTAGGAAAAGTTCACACATATATTCCAAACCATTTATTAATATTCCTTACTGACTAGCTCAAATTAGAGCTGCTCTTAGGTAGAATTAACCTAGAATTGAGTTCCTAGTGAAATGAGTTTGCATGCTGTCATTTCACTACAGATTCATAAATAATATAATGAGGTTTTGGCTTATGATCAGAGAATTTATTTAAAAAAAAATCAACTCAAAAGAGAAAAAGCATAGCAGGATCTTTCCTCATTTGTGTCTCCACTTAATATAAATTTTATATATCTTAAAAATTCTCAGTATAGATATTACAGTATACCAGGATACACTATTCAGCAATCATTCACGTTTTCATGATTCCTGTGAAATATGTCTGATTTTGAAGTCTGATTTGTAGAACTCTCTGCAAAAGACTGTGTAACTTTTCAAATTTCAATATTTTAAACATAAACAAAATGGACCAGGTACACATTTTTAAACACTCTAATAACAGTTTTATTTATATTTACTAACAACATGATGAACAGTTTGGAAATTAATGCATAACTCCAAGATAAAAATCAACCCTGAGATAACAGTTTCTCCACTCTATTTCTGGTTCTTGCTAGTGATTAGAATCAGATGAAATGGTCATAATGAACTCTGAAATTAAAAAAGTTCTAGTCTCAACTCTGTATTCTCTTCAGATTGGACAAACAGCAGCAAATCTGACTAACCATGTCAGTTTTAACCCGCTCAAAACCTACTGCAACTGAACTTCAATATCAAAACCAATTTAAAAAAAATCAGAAAACCAAATATAATCTCTTTTTCAAAAAAAGCCTAAATTTCAAGATGGGGTGGTGGTGGTCCTTCCCCCTAAAGAAGAATTTGTTCTTTAAGAAATGTAATTTTATAACCCCTGTTCCTGGGTTAGATATTGAGTTCAATACAGCACAAAATAAAGCTATACATACTACCAAATTAGCACCAACGCAAACTGAACATGCTTAGTCCAACAGGACCTTATTTTGTCTTTGTATTCCATTTAGTGAACACTGAAACTTGCCTGCATTCAAGGCAACATGCTACAGATAGGATATGTAATTTCTCCAGTCTCTTCAAGCCACCAAATTTTCAAGGATTTGTCAAAAATCAACATTAGTCACTCAGACATCACCTTTACCAAAAAATGTTAACACTTTTGTTATTGTTGATTTAAACCTTTTAAACATCAATTAATAAAAATTAAGCCTTGTGCATTTTAATTACGGTAGTTCAAGCAAAATGGACAATGTTACTCTGGTTAATTTGTATAGCCACTAACTAAAGAGAAAAGCAGCTTCCTTTGAGAAGTGTTGCTGTAATGGGCAGTGGCAAGGGGGGTGGGTGATGTATCTATGCTGTTTGTTACTGTACTTTCTAATATTTACTTGTTTTAATATTTTTCCCACTCAGTTCCAATTTTAAGACACGTATGTTTTTAGTGTTAGATAATGTAGTACAAACAATTGTTTTTCAGAGTTTAATGAGATTTCAAATTGTGTAGGTTAATGAAAAGGTATTGGTTCTGAAAACAAAAGTAATAAAAACCACTTAAAATGTAGAAGAAGTATTGTTTCAGCTTCTGTACTAGTACTAGTACAGAAATGGAAGGAAAAATGGGAAGGTAGTAAAATGGCCTACATGCCAACATATATAAAATAGAATGGATGAAACACAAAGGAACTGAAATCTCTCTTACATCCTGACCAGTACTGGCCATGAAATTAAACACTGTATAAACCTATGCATAATATTAAAGTTTCACTTAACTGATATGTTAATCTAATTGATGATTTTGCACTGAAACTGCAATTCTGAACCAAATATCCAAAAAAACATTTTAATTCAGTTATACTAAAACAACTAAAAAAAGGTTAAGAAATAAGTTAAATCAAGATTTTTTTTTTTCATACAGCTGCTTCTGCTGAAATTTTTGAACAGTTTATTGCTATTATCCTGAATCTGTGTTTATCATATCTGCCATGGATATTGGACCCTATCACAAGACATTCATGAAACAAGAATGGTAAAGCATAATAAAATAGAACAGTGGGAAAAAATCCCCAAACTTCCCAGGTGGTACAGGTTTACATTCTGATTCTCGTTGCTCATTTGTTCTAGCAACTCAAATCAGGAGTTGCAAAACTTGCTACCCTGGTAGTTCTCTTGCTATAGGAAATCAACATGTCAGGAGTTCTTCCAGTCTCCTGTGCTGTTGGTCAAGGAACTGAGACTATCTTCTCACACTGGATCCGTAAGCAGACTAGTATTGGTAAAACATCTCCTGAATTGCTCTGCTTTACAGCAAGAACCAGACTGGTCATCTGCCTGGTCCCAAACTCTGATGGAGTCAGCTCACCATATAACATTCACATTCCTCTTGCATCAGTTCCTCATCTAAATTGACTAGTAGTGCAAAACTTGAGCATAGGTGTTTCACTGTCAATTTCCCATGATTCTGCCTGTTTGTTCTGGCTGAGAATGGTTCATTAATCCACAAAGGATTAAATAAAATCAGTAAATCTGAAAGATTCAAGGGTACCGAGAAATTCCCTTACCATTTATGAAAGTCCATCCTTGGCCAAGATCCTTATCTTTTAAACTTGTTCTTGCTGTGCAGTTAAACAAGTGCAATGTTGCATTTCAGAAGTGATATGAAGTCTCTGAAGTAAGGAAGGACCTCCCTAAGTTTTATGGCTATCAGTGTCTGGCCTTTTGGTAAACAATTTCAGTTATAAGCAGAACACATGATTTACTTACTGTGTTTGATATTGCAATTCTTAGTGTTCAACTACTGTAATTTATCTTTTTTAGTAATCTCTTTTCAATGTGGTACAATACCTTGCCCATGAACAAGCTGGAAAATATATTGGCCTGGGATGACTACAATATGTAAAGTGAAATTTGGAAAACAGACTTATGTTTCTTATCTAGTACAGACTCTGTGAACTGACTGTGGAAATCAACTCATCTCCCTGTACTTCACCTTTTCAGAGTGATGGTGAAGTTAGACATATTGACTGTGCTATACTAATATAATACAGTATTACAGCACATTAAAGGAAGGGTGTTTGGAGTCCATCACCGTGAACCAGTTTTCATCCAAGCAGGCCAACTTCTGTAGTTCTGGTTCTTGTCCAGTCAATAGCCAATAAATAGCTCAGACCTACAAACATTTAACCTGAGAGATGTTTGTATCAAGTATATGTGTTTATGTACTGTTAGATTTGAGGATCCTCATGGGTCTGTTTCAACTCAAAATATTTTATGATATCTAAAATAAGATTCAGTGTGAAACACTTCTTATTGAATCATAAATGTTGAGTTACAAAAAAGGGAGGGTTTGAAGTAAATAGTTGTACATCTGTCTGAACTAGAAGAGATAACACCTTATCTAAAACAAAGACATCGCATGTCAAAGGAATTAGTACTCATATGATGGTGGGGCTATCTCCAGCATAAGGAGGAAATACATATGTTTCAGGGACAATGTTATTATCTGGAACATCTGGAGGTCTTCAGAAGGAAAAAAATGGCTATAAAAACAAAAATGTTCCAAAAAATAGGCCTTTCTTCAGTGAATGTAACCTGAGGTATATGGTGTTCAGAAGGGGTTCATTTTGTCAGAGTTCTAAGAAAGTTGAAGATTCTCAGCTGAAGAAGGGAGAGACAAGAAGAAAATTTCTTCATAAATTTATGATTTTGTGCTTTCTTATATCATGCCTGTACATCTTTTATAAACATCTGCAACTGGATTGTCTGATTTTGTATGTTGTAAATACATACTTTTTTTTTCCTAACTCAGTCTCTTTTAAGGCAAGAGGGGTTTTAAGGTAACACAGTATTCCTCACACAAGTTGTAAGGAATATATCAGCTGGCACACTATGCCTTTCAGCAAGTGCCTTCATTTCCCAAAAATACTTCAGAGAATCCTAACAGTGTGGCATATATAAGCTACTAGAACCAGGTGGGAACTAGTATTATGGTGGTTTGCAGTGTTAGGAACATGGTAACAAGGAGAGCTGCCTAACACATAACAAGGTGTTTAGGAGCATGTGTGCATTCCAAGGTCACCAAGATGTTAGTCATATGTATTTATGTGACCAGAGGTGTATCTAACGTAGACAGATCACATAAAACCATTATGTGTGAAGAAGGTAATGAATCCATGCACTTCCAAAATGCATTTAATTCCCTTACCATAGTAAAACCAGACAAATTTTTGTGTTCCAAAAAAAAATGAACTCTACCAATGAGTAAAAATTTAAAACCTTTATCAAATTTTGATGAGACAACTGACAGGTTACTACCCACTGTTATCTGCACTGCCTGTCAGTCAGATATTGTTCCCCCTGTGACAAACGTAACAGAATAGGAAGATATATTTATAATTCATCATATAAGCATAGATTTAGATTAACAGCAGTTTAACCTGGCACAACTGAGAAGTGGACCCATGACCTGTTTAGTCATCTCTCCTGAGGAAACAAAAACCTTTAGCAAAGGAGTGAGATAAGCTGTTGTATTTGGTTACCTAATTATTTGTTTTAGCTTGAATTCCCATTTTGACAGTCACAGTCCTGAGAGATTTATGACAATATGTTTCCCCAGAGCTGTGAACTATCTCTGTACTGCCTACTCATTGACAGAGGCAGTTCTTGGTTTATGTGGAACGTTTCCTTTTGTTCTAGCTCTCAATTCTATCTACCTCCACCTTGACTCGTATACTACTCACGTGCTTGTCAAAAGGCACACCTAGTCCTGAGATTCTCATGCTTGCCCTGAGTTTCATGCTCTTAGAGTCCTTGTCTACAGCATTTACAAACTTCATGTGGAATTGATATAGTCCCCAGGAAAGCCCCAGTAGACAAAAAGGTCAGATTCACATGAACCTACATTATACACTAGATGATCTAGAGGAGAAATCAAAAAATACTCTAAAAACTGGAAATATGAAGTAAGTTCTTGACTTTACAAAATTTGCAAACAAGCATTAAAATAACTAAACATGCATGGCAGATTCTAAACTGCTTCCTCACTTGTTTCCATCACTCAGATCCTGGAACTGAGTTCCCTCCTCTGCCTCCCTAGCATTGCTTTAAGCCTTAATGCTGACCTGCTCTATTCGTCTCAAGATGAAATCTTGCCTCTTATTTTTACTCAACATACCTCAGGCTGTTATTCAGGGCAAACATCACAGGTCAGCCACTTTCCCTTTCTTGAGATTCCAATGTATTTGTATTCTTTCTTTAGCGCATAGCTTCTGGTTGAAAAATCTTTCCAACTGTCACAAAATTTTCAAGGCTATTAAAAGGCTTTAGAATGAAATATAAAAAAAGGTGTTCATGTAATACACATCTTACCAAGCTAACAGCATTTAGTTTTCTATTCAGTCTTCACAGAGGTTACAAGTGTCATTAATAACAGTATAGAGATCTGGTACTCAGAGGGCTCTAGGCCTTCCCTTCCACTATTCTGCAGCCATTGAGGCTTCTACTGCCACAACAAAGTACATCTGAACATGAGAAATAATGTAGTTTTTTGCCCCCAACTTTCTCCTAGGAACAGAAATATTAGTTGAGAGTAAAGAACCATCTTCACCAGGCACTGAACCTGTATCCTATATCTCCAGTAACAACAAATACAGGATGCTAAGAAAGAGAATAACAGATCATGTAGGCTGTTGTATTTCACAGGATCACAGCATGGTTGAGGTTTGAAGGGACCTCCGGAGGTCATCTTCTAGAACCAGTTGCTCAGGCCTGTGTCCAGATGGTTTTTCAATATCTCCATGAATGAAGACTCCACAACTAATCTGGTCAACCTTTGCCAGTGCTCCGTCACCCTCACATTGAAAAAGGTTTTTCTGATATTCAGATGGCACCTCCTGTGTTTCAGGTTGTGCCCATTGCCTCTGGTCCTGTCACTGGGCACCACTGAAAAGTCTGGCTCTGTCTTTTTCACACCCTCACTTCAGGTATTTGTACACATTGATGAAATCCTCACCAAGCCCTCTCTTCTCCAGGATGAACAGTCCCAGGCCTCTCAGCCTTTCCTCACAGGAGAGATGCTCCAGTCCCTTGATCAACTTCATGGCTCTTTGCTGGACTCTCCAGTATGGTCATGACTCTTATACTGGGTAGCCCAGAACTGGACACAGCACTCCAAGTGTGGCCTCACCAGTGCTGAGCAGAGGGGAAGGATCACTCCTTCAACATGCTGGCTGCCCTTCTCCTGATGCAGCCCTGGATACCATTAGCCTCCTTTGTTGTAAGGGCACATTGCTGGCTCACCTACAACTTGGTGTCCACCAGGACCCCTGGGTCCTTCTCTGCAAGAACTCTACAAGGTCTTTCCTACAAAAACTGTACAAATCACAGGATACTTGATATGAGGCATTTCTTCATCAGGGAATTTTTGCTATGTAAGTAAAAGACTTCACAAGATAATTCAGCTATTGGAATTTCAAAAGCCAAACCCAATAAACTTTCATATATACATACACACACACACACACACATGCACCCAGAGGTTTGCATTCTTGCACTCATTTACGCTGTTAACAAAGAATGTCTTTTAACTAAATACATCTGATTCATTCAAACCCGTCTCCTCCAACCACATTAAAGGGTTCAAGACTATTCTGCTGTTTGCAAGAAATCTACCAGAAGATAGACAGCAGGTTTGCGGCATGGACAGTTTTCACCATTTTCACAAACTGATTACAAGGCAAAATCAATAGCCTTGTTTTTCAGGTATTGAGTTCCCATGAGCTCACAAATGGCAAACAATATAGGCTCATGTGAAAATCCAGGACATTCCTACCATTTCAAGTTTACATTAACATTTCATCTTACAATTAACTTGTGCTAATTTTGAAATGCATTCTATAAATGTAGTTGGTTTTATTTTTTTCCTCTCTTCTATACTATTCTGCCTGTGCTGTGAACAATAGTCTGTAAAACAGCATTCTGTAACCTGGAATAAGAATCTTTATACTGAGACAGTGAAACAATAAAAGAGTGTTTTTTATGTTTACTATTGTACACATAGAAAGCAGCTTTCAGTAGTTGTATATATAATTCTCAGAATTTAGTAACCACCAGCACAGTAAAGTAGGTAGAAGCTAGGTAAGTAAATAACAAGGTTTAAACCACAGAAGAGAGTGACAGGCACTGACACAGTTATTTATCTTTATTCCTTTTTGCCTTCAAAAAGCATAGCATTAATACTAATCAAATAGTAAACTAAAGATGTTATGCAAATATTCCCCAAAGTTCCATTTTATTAAATGTTTCCTCCTCCTCTGTTCTTTCATTTCCAAATCTCATTTCATTTAGATGAAAGAGCAAAAAATAAGAGTTGCATTTCCAATGGTTTCATGTATGAAAGCTGCCAGTTCCTTCATTCTTTTCTTGTTTTTATGATGCACACCAAAAATCACAAATTTACAATGTGATCACCATGTTCCTCTCTTAATACTGACTGTTTCTTTATATTACCACAGCTTAGCTGGCTTCTACCTTTAGAGCGAAGTGCACTTCCTGCTGGCTTGGCAAATGTGTCATTTGACTATTTTTCAGGCTCAGCTATTTGCTGCATGCCCAATAGGTACATGCAGATACTTAGCTTAGTGAAGCCATTAAGCAAGCAGCACTGAAGAGCTTATTTGCCAGGGAACAGGAATGGCCTCCATTTACTACAGTTTTCTATAAAAGCAGCCTCTGCTACATTGCTTGCAATTGGGAAAAGAAATGAAACAACATAGCAAAATGTCAAAGCTGCCAAGATACACAAAGTCAATTTATTGGTACTGAAATAATGGAAGCTTGTACGTAGAAGATAAATTGAGAAGGGAAGATCCCAGTACTGAGAAAGAAGGTAGAGAGTGCATGCTAACGTTATTGGAGAAGTAGGTTTTAGGGGAAATCACACAACTATGAGACTAATTTAGCACGCATAATAGGATACCAAATGCTTTTGATTTTGACAGAATCTCTATTCCTCAGCAAAACATTTGATTTCGGTTTTATTCATCAAATAACACACAGCCTAAAAAAGATGATGGTATCTTATATTTTAGTTTGATAAATGTCAAAGACACTATAGAAACACTAGACACTCACATTAACTCTGGAGGGAACAAACAGGAATCATCTAATTTAAACAGAGCCTAGACAAACAAAACTACATCTTTAACGAAGATTTTCTCTTTTGGAAGAAAAAAGCACAAAATTAAAGGAATTAGTTAAAGAACTGAAAACATCAAAGATGGGAGGTGTGAAATTTCCTTAATTAAAGTGGCAGAAATGTCTGGCAATCACCAGCTTGAAGAAGGTACTGGGAATAATGAAGAAGATACAAAAACATACACACACAGAGAAACAGCAAAAAATGCTATGTGTTGCAAGTACAAAGCATAAAGTTGAAATGAAACTTGCCAAAAGTCAAACTGAGTTGGATCTTAAACAAAACTTAAACACATAGAGGAAAGAAGAGTGACTGACTACAAGTGAGGAGAGGGACTAAGTCACAAATTCTGCAGCTGTCACTAAAATCCTTTGTTTTACTAACACTGGAGAAGCACTTCTAGGGTTCTCCTAGACTGTGTTGTATCAGTGTGCTGCTATAATAGACTGCATATTATATTTGCTTTTATTTTAAATTAGTATTATCCTCCTTTAAGAATAACAGTTACCCCTGTAGAAGTGGAAAATATGATTTATTTCCATAAGGAGACACAGAGTGGGCTCTAGCTAAAAAAAAGTTCCAGAGAACAACCCAGATGGCAGGCAATAAGCATAGCAGGGAAGTAGCAGACTGCATCTTAAGTAAAGAAACTAAAACTACTGTTAGAACACACCAGAGAACCTAGGCTCAGAGATAATGGGGAAGAAAATAGTATCAAAGATGCAAATTCACTACACTTCAGAAGGGCAGTGAGACACTAAAAACCTACTTGCAAGATCATGGTGGGTGGGAGAGGATTGCATCTAGTCATTTTTCTCCTATTTTGTCTGTCATCATACTAAATTTTTATTTTAAGAGGTTAAATGTTCTAGTTTTTATTCTACTAAAAAGTTGGGATGTGTCTTATTTTCAAGACTTTAGGTCTTCTTTGTTTAAATAAAATCATGCTGAATATCATGCCCAGGTAGCTTCCTGTAATTCGGGTCAGATCAGGAGGCTATCAACTGTGAGAGTATTTATGCAGCCCTGTGTTAGGATTCCATGAGGAAACCCCATATTTCAACATTCCCTTCACTGAAAGATTAGGGAAAGTATATAACCTCATATGATGATTTTCTTGCTGGATTATCTTTCAGTATAGTTTCCTGCAATTTATAAACCACATACTTCTACTACCAGATACTTCAGGATTATATATCACAGTTCTCCAAAAAACTTATTAATGTTCTTCTAATTTCAGAAATTCTGATGTTTATTGAGTATTGCCAGGCTGAAACATATCATATCTAGATAGTAAAGAGAACTTAGTTGCTGTCCTAGTATTTTTTTACAAAGACATTGTTAGTTCCTTGTGAAAGAAACAATTCTTACCAGCTAGTCAGGCAGGGCTCTCACCTCTGGACATACCTTTAACACACTTAAAAGTCTACTACAGATAGACCTACAAATCAACAATGACACCTAACAGAAGTATAAGATAGAATACTGTGTGTGATTCATTGTGAGCATGTGACACAAGTTAGACACAGAGGTCCCTCTGGGGTGACAATGAAGTTGAGGAAACATGGTGGATTGACCCCAGCTGGTAGGGAATACCCCTTCAGTCAGTCAGTCACTCACTCACTCACTCCCCTCCCAGCAGGATGGTGGAGAGAAAGGTAAAAGTGAGCAAACTCATGGGTTGACATAAAAGACAGTTTAATAAGTGAAGGAAAAAAAGAGGACAAAACCCAAGTGATGCAAAAGCAATCAGTCACCGCCAGCAGACTTGTACCCAGCCAGTCCCCAAGCAATGGCTATTTTGGAAAAACTCCCCCAGTTTTATTGTTGAGCATGTTATATGGTATGGGATATCCTTTTGGTCAGTTGGGATCAGCTGTCCCAGCTCTTTCCCCTCCCAGCCTCTTGCCCACCCCCAGACAACTCACTAAGGGGTCAGAGCAAGAAACAGCGAAAGCCCTGATGCTGTGTAAGCAGTATTCATCAACAGACAAAACATCCTCTTGTTAGCAACACTGCTTTAGTCACCAATCTAAACCACAGCACCATACGGTCTGCTGTGAAGAAAATTAGCTCCATCCCAGCCAGACCCAGTACAGGGAATAAACACAAATTCAGAATTTCTCAGACATATGACAAGAGTAGTTGATGTAATGCTTACTGTGATTCAGTGCGTGGAAATACAAACAGCCACTAAAGATGTTACAGAAATGCAAAGTGATACAAACACTTCTTTAGTGATAATGGTGATGGAGGTGAGAAACAAAATTTAAAAATTTCTGTCCCAGAATACTATAAAAACACAGCTGTGAGAGAAAAGATATTTTTATTATTATCAATTCAGGTGGCACTATATAGAATAATAAATAAACTACCTTAATATACTTTCTAGCCACATGCATGCTTTTGGTTACTAAGTTTGTATTTATCAGAAATGACAACAATTTGCTCTACTTGCCATCGAAAGCACACAACTTTAATCAGTAAAAGTAATTTTCAATGGGATTTTGTGAGATTTAGCAGCAAATTGTCTTCTTTTTTTCCTGAAGAGAAACTCATGGATTTGCATTTTAATAGGATGGAGGTATGTAAGGAACTGAAGGAAGAAATGCCTCAAACATTCATCCACACAGACAACTTCAAGGTCAAGCTGTGGCCTTTGGATTAGTCTAAGGAATGTCACCCAAGGAAGTGGAAGTGTATTGAAGGATGCACACCCCCCCTCCCTTGCAGTTGCATTGACAAACTCCTTAGATAAGCCTCAAAGGGGGAGACATGAACTGAGTGGAAACCAAATGTTTATTGCTGGCTTCATCGTGTAGCCATTTGTGACTCTATTGTGCAAGCCAGACACCATGCATGCCTTGTCTAATGACTTGTTAATGACTAATGGCCCTTTGCCATTGAAGTGGTAACAAGAACTGATAAGAGGTGATAATTTCTGGGATGACTGATAAGACCTCTGGGAACAGAGGAAAAAACAAAGCTGGGCAATGACCACCAACTCAACTGGAACCCATGCTCCACCTTTTTCCTAGTCTCTCATGAAAATGAATTTGTAGAATACCTGCCCTTCCTCATCTAGTATGCTAATCAGCTAAGAAGATGAACTTAAAAAGGCAACAGAAACTTTGCTGTGTGTGCACCCACCATCCAGAATTACCGGACCTGAGACAACACTGGATCCAGGGGTGGTGATCTGGATTTCTTTGACTCTCTTTCTCTCGTTTCCTTTTCTTTACTTTCTTTTCTTTCTTATAAATTTATAAGAGACCACATTGCTTATTATCCTTTTCCAAGTTTAAATTGTTTTCTACCACAAGTAAAACATTTTAACAGGTCATTTGGTGTCATTTCACCTTAATTTAACCCGAGGGGATCACAGAACCACTGCGATTCTCTGGGCTTCCAGTCTGGGTTGTGACAAGGTATACACCCAAAACTTCATGTTTGTGGCATAAACCTTTCTGCTGTAGAAAAAACTTGGAGAAAAATCACACATACATAAAATAGAAACAAGTGAATATTGGTTTTGTCTATTAAAATAAGGTTGCATAACATGCTTTTCTCATGTAGCTTGATGTATTGCATTTGCATGGCAAGGTTTTGGTAGCAGAGGGGTGGCTTCCATGAGAAGCTGCTAGAAGCTTCCCCCATGTCTGATGAAGCCAATGGCAGCCGGCTCTAAGGCAAACCCACCAGTGGCCAAGGCTGAGCCCATCAGTGACAGTGGTAGTGCCTCTGTGATAACATGTTTAAGAAGGGGAAAATGTTGCTGCACACAGAAATTGCAGCTGGAGAGAGGAGTGAGAATATGTGAGAACAACAGCTCTGCAGACATCAAGGTCAGTGAAGAAGGAGGGGGAGGAGGTGCTCCAGGCACCAGAGCAGAGATTCCCCTGCAGCCCGTGGTGCAGACCATGGTGAGGCAGCTGTGCCCCTGTACCCATGGAGGTTAATGGAAGAGCAGATAGCTACACCTGTAGCATGTGGAGAAACCCACGCTGGAGCAGGCAGATGCCTGAAGGAGTCTGTGACCCCATGGGAAGGCTGCGCTGGAGCAAGGTCCTGGCAAGACCTGTGGCTCTGTGGTGAGTGGAGCCCACTCTGGAGCAGGTTTGTTGGCAGGACTTGTGACCCCATGGGGGACCCACGCTGTTCCTGGAGGACTCCACCCCTGTGAGAAAGACTCATGATGAAGAAGTTCATGAAGAACTGCAGCCCATGGGAAGGACTCATGTTGGAGAAGTTCATGGAGGATTGTCTACTGTGGAAGGTACCCATGCTAAAGCAGGGGAAGAGTGTGAGGAGTCCTTCCCCTGAGGAAGAATGAGCAGCAAAGCCAATGTGTGATGAACTGACCACACACCCCATTCCCTGTCCCCCTGTGCCACTGGCAGGGAGGAGGTAGAGAAATTGGGAGTGAAGTTGAGCCTGGGAAGAAGGGAGGGGTGGGGGTGGGGAAGTTTTAAGATTTAGTTTTTATTTCTCATTACCCTATTCTCATTTGATTGGTAATAAATTAAATTAATTTCCCCAAGTTGAGTCTGCTTTGGCCATGACAGTAATGGGTGAGTTATCTCCCTGTCCTTATCTCAACCCACTAGTCTTTCATTATATTTTCTTTCCCCTATCCAGTTGAGGAGGGGAGTGATAGAGCAGCTTTGATGGGCACCTGGTGTCCAGCCAGGGCCAACCCACCACACTTGAGTTTTGTGGTTAGATTGCTAGAGCTTATGCCTAGACATTTACTGTTATCAAAAACAAGCTAACAGATGAGTAAACTTACAGATAAAGGAGATCAACTCTTGATTTTATCTGTGTGTTGCAGGGAATGAATAAAGAAACACAAGGTAATATTCGTGCATTTCCATCAGTTGCAGAAAGAACCACTCTGCAAGAGACGAACCTACAGTTCCCGAACACACAAGGAAAGAGTGGGCAACTAATCTAAGGAACTGCTGATTGATAGGGTCATTTGGGTAATTACGTTAGTTGTATATTTCTGCCTTGTCAAATGGGCAGTTTGTCTGAAGCTGAAAGGGTCCTACTTAAACTACACTGAAGTAATTGCTGTTGCACTTTTCCCTTTTAGGTTTACATCATCAGGCTATATCACAAGAGCTACAAAGGAAGATTAGAGGCCACTAACTGGTATCTGCTGGCATGCATGGTCAACACATCCCCTCTCCTGAGGGTAAACCCTAGCTCTTCTCTGTTCCTCTTCATCGTTTATAAAGGGAGAGTGTAGTGACCACCATTTACAAAGAGACTGAAAATGAAGTGTAAGCCACAGTGTGGAGCCATACAAATGTAGTTGAAGACTGCATGTGAATTTTCTGTGTGAAACTTTTTTTTGAGTAAAGTGTGCCTGTATACATTTTCAGTCCAAGTAGATAGTCTGCAATCAGAAGAACCAGGAGTACAATTATGCAATGAATGATTACCGCCTATCCTCCCAAGCTTTGGGAGGCTGCTTGGAAACAGTATAATGTTCAGTCAGTGTCTGGAAGGACCTTGAAGTGATTAGACGACAGGTGTCTGGGATGCAAGCACTAAAGAGCACTGCTGTATTAAGTCACTTCACTGTTAAGCTTTGCTGGAAGGGACTGATACCAAACACGTCCTCTAAGGGCTCATGAAAGTTATCTGCTATCTGTTTAAGCCTTAATTCTCACTTATCATCAACCAGACCTGGTGAAATTTTCCGAAAAGGATCTCAAAGAGTCACACAGAGGAATTACTGAAATGTCATCTTCACAGATGATGCCATCTGTTGAGCTCTATTGCTTCCAGACAAAGGAAATTATTTCTTTTTGTTGTTTGTATAACATGTGATGGCAAACCTATACCTACAGTTCTCAAAGGTATTCTTCATGAATTGCATCCACTTCTGAGATGACAATGTGAAGGCATAGCTCCATCAAAACTACAGATCCTGTGTAACAGACTGCTTGAATGTGGTCTCCATCCAATAATGCTGTGTGCTGCCACTTTCAAGATAACAGTAACTTTTTAAAAAGCAGCTTCCAGACTGGACCATGAGCAACAGGCAAACAAAGGTGAACTACCTGACAAGGTACCTGACAAGGTGTTACGCACATACACACTGACACATTTCCAGGTAAATCAGATAATTTGGGAACATGGAAAGCTCTTGGATAAAAAGGACTGAATGTGCTCAGCAGAAGATAAGTCATCCCAAATGTTTGTAACTGCCCTGAATTTTGCACACTGTGAATAGGAAGAAGAGAAATGTTACTAAGAGAAGCAGGGTTGTCAAAGACAAAAACATCACAGAGATACTGAAAATTTTCTCCCAGGACAATTCTCACATCAGCCCACACATCAAGATAAGATGTTGAGAAAACGTTTTTCCAACAAAAATGAGCTGTAGCCATTGCCAGGATCCTGTTGGAATATGCAGGAGCTGTGGACTAATTAAGTGACATCAGTAACGAACTGAAGATCTTAGCAGGTCAGCCTGGCAGCTATGGGAAAATAAGTGCCCTCACAGTTGAAAGACAAAAAGCGATCTTGCAGCCTTGCTAATAAGTTCAAAGAGAAATGATCACCTGGATTTGAACTTGAAAATTCATAAAAGCAACTTGTATGCAAGTTTAAAACAGTGTCATCCCTTCAAAATCTTCTTCAAAGTAGGGAAATATTCTCTACAGAATCAGAATCATATCTTTGCACATCATCAAATCGTATCTTTGTATATCACTAGAGCAGCATCTTTCTTCTGATAAAATTAGTGTACCTTTGTATAGGTGTAGGTGTCAAGGTTTTGTCAGCGAGGAAGCTGAAGAGATGACCTGTGTGAGGAGAGGCTGGGGTTGCCCAGTGCCAGACACAGCCAATTCCAGCTGTCTCCAATGGACCCATGGCTGAGACCACAACCAAGGTGATGGTGCCTCTGAGAACATGCTACAAAGGCAGAGGAGGCATGGAATAAAAGAGAGAGAGAGAGAGAGAGAGAGAAACAGAAGTGTGAACATCAAGGTCAATACCTGCTCCACGGTGCCAGAGCAGATATTCCCCTGAAGTCCATGGAGAGGACCATGCCAGACCAGGTGGGTGTTTCCTGAAAACAGTTCTTTCAGGCTTGTGGAGAGGACCAATGCAGGAGCAGGGGAAAAGCGTGAGGATGAAGGAGCAGGAGAGAGAAGCTGTTATGGACTGACCACAACCCTCCTTTCCCCTGAGCCACTTGGGGTTGGGGTGTAAGGAGTTGGGCATAATGTTGAGCCTGGGAAGAAGCAGTGTGGGTAAGGGGGGAAGGTATTGTTTTAATTTTGTCTTTGTTTCTCACTACCCAAATCTATTTTAATTGGCAATAAGTTAAATAAATTTTCCCCAAATCAGGTCTATTTTGGCCATGATGTTAACTGGTAAGTGATCTCCCTGTCTTTATCTCAACCCACAAACTTTTTCGTCTTATTTTCTCCCCCTGTCAAGTTAAGAAGGGGGAGTGGGCAAGCAGCTAGGTGGGCATCTGGTGCTTAGCCAATGACAACCCACCACACTCCTGAAAATTGACAGAAGCGTAGAAGGTAGCAGGATGGTGAAGTTAATCAAATGAGCATTTGTATCTAAGGACAAGCACTGAATGTGAGGACCTTAAGATGGTAGATGATGTTGTAGTTGCATGCAGTAAAAGGCAGAAATAGTATCAAGTCTTCCAACACATACTTAAGGCTGCTGATATGCAACAATGAGTTGGTGGGAATAATGCAGACAATCCATGATGGATAAAGAGCTGCCATCTGTGAGGCTGGTTAGATGACTGTTGAGGTTGATGCTGAGGAGCACCTAGGGAAAGAAGGTAGAAAGAAACTGTCTTGTTCTTCCTATGAGTCATTAGAAAGATTGTGAGGGAATATGGGATGACATAGCTTTAAAGGAGCAAAGGACTTAAATCAGTTCTCTCCTGTAGATCCCTCCATTTCCTTTGGGATCCCTGTGCAAAAAGTACGAAGGGTACCAACAGGAGGAGGTACCTGATAGATCATGAACAGTTTTCAGCACTATGGAATATTGGTGACAGTGGCCGAAAAGTCCTCTAAGGTGTCATTCAAGATATATTCTGCAGTTTCAGATACTTTATTGATAAGTTCTTATAGGTGAACAAAGCCCAAAGAGTTCACTAGTGAGATCTGAGGGATAATAGAAAATAAGCCTTTTCTTCTAGCAGTCAGTCTCTTAACATCCGTCTTTCCTGTGAGACACATGCTTCTATATTCCTCTGATGTGGCCATGGAAGTGAAGGAAAAGGACAGCAGAATACATATAGGTACTCAGTATTCCTGGGGGTTTAGCAATTGTAGTTCATTTTACAGATGACAGTAAGAGGATAATAGTTGCCAAATTGCCTGGTCAGACTCCAAGCAAGGCCTCACTGATGGAAAATAATCTTGCATGGGCTAATATAGAAGAAAATTTCCATTACACTGTGTCTACCTTAACTCTTTGAATGCTGGATAGAATTTTCCAGGATCAAACAGCACACCGGCTTAGCAGAAGAAGGCAGGCTGAACCTGTAAACCTCCAAAGCCCAAGAACAACACATCTCAAGACATGCATACCAGTGAGGAGGCAGGTGTATCTGTCTCCTCACTGGCCACATAGCCATAATATGACAATGCATAGAAGATACCCTGAAGGAAAGTTCCAACTTGTGGCTCCAGAGCAAAAGACTCAATAGAGTGAATTACGAAGGAGGGGCGCAAATGTGCTTTGACACTGACCCCAATATAAGTATCAGCACTCTCTTTGGTGGTTAAAGCGGAGATGGATCACAGAATCACAGAAAGGACCTCTGGAGGTCTTTAAACTATGAATGACAGGGAAGAAGTGAGTTACCATCAACCCTGTGAGGGACTGATGAGAAAATATCTGTGAGTGTTGACAAGCAAAGGGCCTGGGGTGATGTGACAGGAAGGGATCACAAAATCAAAAGAACAGTCCCAGCTCTTTCAACCTTTCCTCGTATGAGAGATACTCCAGTCCCTTAATCATCTTTGTGGCCCTGTGCTGGAAATGCTCCAGTAAGTCCATATCTTTATTGTATTGGGGAGGTCCAGAACTGGTCACATTAATTCATATGTGGCCTCAACAGTACTGAGTAGAGAGGATGAGTCCCATCCCTTGAACTGCTGGAAATACTCTTCCTAATGCAGATGCAGGGCACTGTTGGCCTTCCTTTGCTGTGAGGGTGCACTGCTGGCTCATGGTCAACTTCTTGTCCACCAGAACTCCAAGATCCTCCTTTTCCAAGCTGTTTGCCAGATAGTTGGCTCAATCATGTAGTTGTGCATGGGATTATTCCTCCTCAGGTGCAGGACTTTGCAATTTCCCTTGCTGAACTTCATGAGATTCCTGTCAGCTCATTTCTCCAGTCTGTTGAGGTCCCTCTGGATGGCAGTATGACCCTCTGGAGAATTAGTCACTCCTTGCAGTTTTGTATGATCTGCAAACTTGCTGAGGGTGCACTCTGTTCCATCATCCAGGTCACTAATGAAGATGTTGAACAGTATTGGACCCACTGTTGAATCCTGGGTTATACCAATAGCTACTGACCTCCAACTAGACTTTGGGCCACTGGTCACAACACTGGTCACAACACTCCAGGCCTGGTCATTGCAGATGACATCAAGCAGATGACATCATTGCAGATGACACCAAGTTGGGTGGGAGTGTTGATCAGCTTGAGGGTAGGGAGGCTCTGCAGAGAGACCTGGACAGGCTGGAGTGATGGGCTAACGCCAACTGTAGGAGTTTCAATAAGGCCAAATGCTGGGTGCTGCACGGCCACAACAACCCCCAGCAGCGCTACAGGCTTGGGGAGGAGTGGCTGGAGAGCTGCCAGTCAGAGAGGGACCTGGGAGTTGATTGACAGCTGGCTGAACATGAGCCAGCAGTGTGCCCAGGTGGCCAAGAAGGCCAATGGCATCCTGGCTTGTATCAGAAATAGCGTGGCCAGCAGGGACAGGGAAGTGATTTTACCCCTGTACTCGGCACCGGTGAGGCCGCACCTCGATTACTGTGTTCAGTTTTGGGCCCCTCACTACAAAAAGGACATTGAATTACTCGAGCGTGTCCAGAGAAGGGCAACGAAGCTGGTGAAGGGTCTGGAGCACATGTTGTACGAGGAGCGGCTGAGGGAACTGGGGTTGTTTAGTCTGGAGAAGAGGAGGCTGAGGGGAGACCTCATCACCCTCTACAGCTACCTGAAAGGAGGTTGCAGAGAGCTGGGGATGAGTCTCTTTAACCAAGTAATAAGTGATAAGACAAGAAGTAATGGCCTCAAGTTGCGCCAGGGAGGTTTAAACTAGATAATAGGAAGTATTTCTTTATAGAACGGGTAGTTAGGCGTTGGAATGGGCTGCCCAGGGAGGTGGTGGAGTCCCCATCCCTGGAGGTGTTCAAGAGGCGGGTTGGTATAGCACTTAGGGATATGGTGTAGTTGGGAACTGTCAGTGCTAGGTTATCGGTTGGACTAGATGATCTTCAAGGTCCTTTCCAACCTAGATTATTCTATGATTCTGTTATTCTGTGATTCTATGATTCAGCCATTTTTAAATCCACCTCACTGTGGACTTATCCATACTTGTACTTTGTCAGTTTGTCTATGATGATATCATGGGAGATGATGCCATGGAACTTTACTGAAGTAGAGGTAAGCAATGTCCACTGCTCTCCCTTGTCCACCAAGCTAGTCATCTAATTGCAGAAGTCTATGAGGCTGGTGAAGTATGATTTCCCCTTTGCAAATCCATGTTGATGACTGCCAGTGACCTTCTTGTCCTCCATGTGTTTGGAAATGGTTTCCAGGAGGACTTTCTGCATCACCTTCCAAGTGACTGAGGTGAGACTGTCTAACCTATAGTTTCCCAGATCTTCCTTCTTTGCTCTTCTTGAAGATAGTGATATTTGCTCTCTTCCGGTCTTCAGAAATGTATCCTAATTGTCATGACCATTCAGAGATAATTAACAGTGACCTCACGATGACATCAGACGTCTTCCTTAGCACTTGTGGGTGCAACCTGTCAGGCCTCATGGACTTACATATGACCAGTTTGTTTAAGTGCTCCCTAACTTGGTCCTTCTCCACCAATGGTAAGTATTCCTTGCTCCAGACTTTTGCTCTGGTCTTAGGTGCCTGGGGTTCCTGAAGTTTTATGGTTTTATGGGTAAAGACCAAAGCAAGGAAGTCATGAGGTATCTCGGTCTTCTCCATACCATTTATAACAAGTTCCTCTGCCACATTCAGCACTAGACCCACAGTTTCTCTAATGGATGAACAGGTGAATGCCCACAATGGACCTGTCTTGCCAGATAAGACTTAACCATTGGTGTCAGTACAAAAAATATAATGTGTCTCAGGAAATGGGATAAAAACCCACAGCTGGCACAAAGCTGAAAGAGAATGAAAACTGAGTTCCTAAAATCCAAAAGGCAAAGACAACTTCAGAGCAAGAAATACCAAGTAGAAGAGCATCTCAGCTCAGTACAGTGTGAAATGGCTGCAGATATTCTTGTATTTTACATGTGGACTAAGAGGAGAGAAAGAGCTCAGGCAGATCCTCTAGAGGGACTGGAACACAAAAACCTTCTGGTGTCATTCAGGAATGCACAACACGTACTTTCTTTCAAATATATATGTACTTTTACAGTGGTATATTAATTCATCTGAGTGCATCCACCAGTTGCCTTTAGAAATTGAATGATACCATACTATTTTTCTTTTAATTTATCTTTTATTTCCCAAATGCTTATTTCCTTCTATAGAAAATATTAGTCAAAAGAAAGAAAATGTTTCTTCCATACTAAGCAGAAATCTGGACTCAAATCTCTTATTAAGTTCTCCAAATACAGAGTTTGTTTACAACCCCTTCCCCCATATGTTTTTTTTAAAAATGATCTCAAGAGAAAAAGAGAGAGAAAGTTTCAGTGATGCTTTTGTATCAGACTTTTAATTTACTGAGGCTGCTATTTGGTTAACTTTGAGCATTTAGAACACACAAATTTGAGTTCAGGCACTGTAAGTATGAAACAATTAAAATATTTTTGAGAAAAATAGTTCCATAAAGTCAAATTCTGAGGGGATTTCAGTGAGACAGTGGCAATTGTCATCATTCAGGATTAGCAGGAAACTTTGCTAGTTTTTTTCTTTTTCTTTTCTCCCCACACTCCTTTAATTTTAGACTCAGAAGCTTCATCAGTTTGATTTCCCCATGCACAGAGAGGTCTGGTTATTTCTAACTGCATAAAAGAGCTTCTAGAGAACTTGGTTAAAGCCATACATATCAAGACTCTCATACAAATAAGAAAGAGAAATAATCTATTTGGCTCAGCATCCTGATTCTGCCCAGAGTTTTGGAGTGTAAACACATTGTTTTCAATGTTCTAATTCAGTGTGGCTGCTCCTAGCTAAGGCCTGCAGCACACATGGCCTAGGGCTGTGAACTTCTTCAGGTTCATTGGCTTCTTTTCTGCAAGAATATAGTGTAACTATAATATCACTGGTTCGGGTGAACTGCAGCTCTGTAATAAGTATAATGAACTTGGCATTGTAGCATTATCTAATGAGACTGAATTACATTTTTAATCTTGCTTATAGTTTATACTGTGGACTGCTGACATATATGTGGAATGCAAATGCATTTTTTTCATATAAAGTTCATATTAATGAAATTTTTGTATTTCTGTGAAGCACAGCCTTGTGAAATGTATCACTTACTTATATACAACCTTGGGTGTCTCTTTTAATTTGATGCAGAAGATGATAACTGAGAAAAGATCTTGATTTCTCACCAGCAGTACTTTCTAGTCTGTGTCCTTAACACAGTGAAGGATATTTTTTGCTTTCTGATTTGAGATGATGTTGTTATGGTTTTGGTAGATTTTATGGAAAAATTTAATAATAATATAATAGCAATACAATATAACATCATATTAATATTAATATCAACAGTTAATTAATATTGGCATTACTAATATTACTATTTATATAATATAATACTAAATACATGCATGTATACATATATACACATCTGAAATTCTAACTTCTCTAAACCAACTCTAAAGAAATTAGAAAAAGAAGTAGTAAAATATTACAGAATATAGCTGAAGAAAAGGCAGAAAAATATGACTACTTCTAATATACATGTTCACAATCAGTAAGAAGTCTGATATTATAAATGTCAAAAATACTTCTCTCAACTATCTTCTTAATAAAATATGAAGTGCAATCTTCAATCAGCCAGGGTGTGGCACGACAGTTCTCGTGGGAGGATGTGCAGGGAGGACATCTCTTCAAAAGAGGAACATTCCACTGGCTGAGTGGAGAGGGTTGAAGTCCACACAACCGAGTAATTGGGTACCATTCTGTGACCATCTACACAGGCCAAGGGCACACATCCTACCTGGCCCTCAGGGCAGGATGGCAGGCACTCGTCTGAGAGCAAAGGCTGCAGCTCCAGATGGAGATCTCCACCATCTACCCCAGCGGTGGCCAATGCCTCCACCCAGACAGAGATGCTGAAGGGAGAGGCTGCAGAGCTGGCCTCAGACTGCAGGAAGTTCACAGACCTTTCTCCTGTGGCAGGGACAGGCAGCAGACCTGCTTGCAAAGGGTGTGCCCAGGTGAAGGACCTCCTCCAGCAGGTGGCTGAGCTGCAGGAGGCAGTGAGGAGGCTGCATAGCATCAGGGAGGCTGAGAAGGAGTTAGATAGCTGGTTCCAAGCGCAGTCTGCTGTGGCACCACAGCCCATGGCCAAATAGCCAAAAAGTCCCCCACTAGCAAACTAGGGAGAGAGGGGGGAAAATAATGCAGAAGAATGGAAACTTGCAATGGCAAGGACCTGCAGGAGGAAGAGACTTGCCCTGAAGGCTGAGGTTCCCTTGCAGAACTGCCTCACCGCTCTTCAGAGTGAAGAGGAAAGACCCGTCACATCAGGAGAGATGCTGGAGCTAACAAGGCAGCCTGACCTGCTCCCCGTAGAACAACCAGTGCAACTAAGAAAAGGGGACAGGTAACAGTAGTAGGCAACTCTCTTCTGAGAGGTATGGAGACATCCATCTGCTGACCTGATGCACTTTTTAAGAGGTGTGCTGCTTACTGGGGGCTCATATCAGGAGTGTCATTAAGAGACTACCAAGATTCATACAGTCCACTGACTATTATCCACTGCTGTTGTTTTGCATAGGCACCAGTGATACAGCCAGGAGCAACCTGAGGAGTATCAAGAGGGATTACATGGGCCTGGGAGTGATGATATGGGACTCTGGAGCTCAGGTAGTTTTTTCATCAGTCCTCCTGGTCAAAGGGAAGAGGTTTAAAGGGCCAGTGGAAACTG
Source organism: Strix uralensis (assembly GCF_047716275.1). Classification (NCBI taxonomy): domain Eukaryota; kingdom Metazoa; phylum Chordata; class Aves; order Strigiformes; family Strigidae; genus Strix; species Strix uralensis. The sequence continues at coordinate 30,305,118 of NC_133974.1, forward strand.
ACGAATCAACAAATGGTTACAGGACTGGTGCCACAGCCAGGGGTCCCTAGAGTATGGGACTCACTTTGAGAAACCTGTTCTACTGGGGGCTCATGGGGTCCATCTGTCAGAGAAAGGGAAGAGCATTTTTGGTCATACGCTTGCCAAGCTGGTGAAGAGGGCTTTAAACTAAAGCTGCTGGGGGAGGGAAACATCAACCAATCCCATTCTTACCAATTTGATGTCAGTGCCAGCAAAAGATGCCCAGAGCCTGGAGAGGGATCGCAGGTCAGCAGGAGAGCACCTGAAGAGCAGCGCAAAGGAATTCCAGCCAGTAAGTCAGCTGCATCAGGGGCCCAACTTAAATGCCTCTATGCAAACGCATGTAGCATGGGGAATAAACAAGAAGAGATAGACGTGCACATGCCTGCAAGGCTACAATCTTATTGGCATCACAGAGATGTGGTGGGACAGCTCCTAAGACTGGAGTGTTGGAATGGAAGGACACAGGCTCCTTAGGAAGGACAGGCAGGGGAGACAAGGAGGGTGTGTTGCCCTCTATGTCAGTGACCAGCTGGAGTGCATGGAGCTCTGCCTGGGGATGCATGAGGAGTCGACCAAGAGTTTATGGGTCAAGATTAAAGGGAGGGCAGGGAGAGGTGACTTTATAGTGCGGGTCTGCTACAGGCTGCATGATCAGAAAGACTGAACAGATGAGGCCCTCTATAGACAGATAGGAGCAGTCTCACATTCACAAGCCCTGGTCCTCATGGGGGACTTCAACCACCTTGATATCTGTTGGGGGGACAACCCAGCAGAGCATAAGCAATCCAGGAGGTTCCTGGAATGCATCGATGATAATTTCCTTCTCCAATTGACAGAGGAGCCAACGAGGAGAGCTGACTACCCTGGACTTCAGGAAAGCACTTTGGTCCCTTCAGGGATCTACTTGGCAGAGTAGAATGGGAGAAAACCCTTTAAGGAAGAGGGGCCCAAAAAAGCTGGTTAATATTCAAGGATCACCTCATCCAAGCTCAAGAGCAATGCATCCCATCAAAGAGGAAGTCAGGTAAGAATGCCAGGTGTCCTGCATGGATGAATGAGAAGTTCCTGGACAAACTCAAACACAAAAAAGAAGCTACAGAGGTGGAAACAAGGGTGGGTAGGCTGGGAGGAATACAGAGAAACTGTCTTAGCAGCCAGGGATCAGGAGAGAAAGGCCAAAGCCCTGATAGAATTAAATCTGGCCAGGAATGTCAAGGGCAACGAGAAAAGTTTCTATAGGTATGCTGGTGATAAAAGGAAGACTAGGGAAAATGTGGGACCTCTCCATAAGAAAATGGAAGACCTGATTACCCAGGATATGGAGAAGGCTGAGGTACTCTTGTGGTTTAAGCCCAGAGGGCAACAGAGTACCATACAGCTGCTTGATCACTCCTTCTCCCTCAGGGATGATGAGGAGAAAATAAAACAAAAGGCTTGGAGATCTATACAAACACTGGGAGGGATGACTCACTAATTATGATCAGGGGCAAAAGTCAGATTTGATTGGGGAAGAAAAAGAACAGCAATTCAATTTGAGCAGCATCACTACCACCACTAATTTGCCAATCAAACAGTAAGAAACACAACCACATCTTAAAAACATCTTCCCCCACTCCTCCCTTCTTCCCAGACTCAGCTTTGCTCCTGATAGCTTCCTGCTCTCAGTGGTGCAGGAAAGCTGGGGATGGGGTTGCAAGTGTAGCTAGCAGGTAGAGGGAGGCAATTCTCCCTCTCTACTCTGCTCTTGTGAGACCCCACCTGGAGTATCGTGTTCAGCACTGGGGGTCCCAACATAAGAAGGACATGGGCCTGCTCAAGTGGGTCCAGAGGAGGCCACAAAAATGATCAGGGGGCTGGAGTATCTCCCTTATGAGGACAGGCTGAGAGAGTTGGGGTTGTTCAGCTTAGAGAAGAGAAGGGTCCAAGGAGAACTTATAGCGGCCTTTGAGTACCTAAAGTGGGCCTACAGGAAAGATGGGGCAGGACTCTATCAGGGAGTGTAGTGACAGGAAAATAGGTAATGGTTTTCAGCTGAAAAAGTAAAGATTTAGATTAGATATAAGGAAGAAATTCCTCACTGTGAGGGTGGCGAGACACTAGAACAGGTTGCCCAGAGAAGCTGTGGATGGCCCCTCCCTGGAAGTGTTCCAGGCCAGGTTGGATGGGGGTTTCAGCAACCTGGTCTAGTGGAAGGTGTCCCTGCCCATGGCCGGGGGGTTGGAACTAGATGATCTTTAAGGTCCCTTCCAACTCAAACCATTCTATGATTCTGTGTTCTTTAACTAGTAAAATCACCCAAATTATTATGAACTTTTCAATATAAAATTATTGAGAAGTATTCAGAAAATTGTACTAATAACTGAATAAAAAGAATTGAGGGGCCTTTATACTTACTTTTATGTCTTCCATTCTGTATTTTCAATATTATAAATTTGGAATTTATTAGGCATACTAAAAAGATTTATTGCACATTTTGATTAATATAGTCTAGTTTTAGATTTTATTATAACTAGCTGTCCTGGTTTTGGCCAGGATAGAGTTAACTTTCATTGGGCTGAGAGGGAGCACAGCTAGAGGGCTGGGCTCAAATCAGTCATTGGAGTATTCCATATCATGTGACGTCATGCTCAGTATATAAGGGGATGCGTGCTCTCTCGTTTTCCGTTTGGGTTTTGGTTTCCTGGTCAGCAATGGGATATCTGGTGTGGTCGGGATCACTTTTAGGGGGGCAGGCTGCGCACCAGTCGCCAGTCGGTGAGCCACTGCGTTGTATTTCACTCATTTGGACTTACTATTGTTACTGTTGTTTTGTTACTACTACTACATTTCTTTTTATTCAACCTACAATTTTTTTTTTTTTTTTTTTGTCCCTCCCGTATTTCACTGGTGGGGGGAGAAGTAAACAACTGGCCACGTGGTGATTGGCTACTGGTTGAGTTCAAACCATGACACTAGCAGAATCCAAAACTTCTGCATGAGCTGGGATATTCTTTTTTTTACCTTTAAGGATCATCCATTACTAATACTGATCTCCAGGAAGAATTCAAGCTTATTTCAAGCAGATAAATCAATAATAAGTTCTCCAAAACACTTACACGAGCATATTCAGATGTAATAAAAAACATCAACAAATCAATAATATACCTATAAGCATACTGATTAATGTAATTAGAAAAAAATAAAAATAGAATGTGGTGCTATTCACTACAATGCTCTCTGCACATACTTCTTTTCTTTAAGTTGGTATCTCAGATACTGCAATATCCAAGATCGTCATCTGCAGACTTTACAACACAGATTGACTTGAAAGGAAGAACACAAGCAAGTAATACAGTATTACAGGAACATCTTAGATTTTCCTTGATGGTATCACTTCTTGGTATTGTTTAGCCTCGAAGACCTAGCAAGATCACACTCTTAGATGGTAAGGGCTACTGGCACACTAGTAACGAAGAACCCCAATGTGGAAGCATTGTATACATCCAGAACTTGCTGCAAAATATCTAAAATTCACATTCAAAATATACATGATACAACTAAGCTAGATAAATATGTTACAAAGAAAATATAATATGAACAATTTGTGTGCTTTTAAATACAACTCCCTTTCTGTCAAACCACTGAGCCATTGTTTCTTTTCAAAAGACAAGATGTTTTTCCCTCTGGAAAACCATCTGATTTCTAAAAAGAAAAAGAAGCAGTCAAACAATAAGAATATAATAAACATCTTGATGGCAGAAAAAGAAACACTGGAATATTATGATGCAAGATTAAAATCATGTAAGGTGGAGGCTACAACAGAAAAAAAGGCAATATAAATAAAGTAGTCAAATAAATATATACAAACCAGCACAAGTCCTTTTGCACAGAAATTTCATGCAGAAAGAAAAATACAAAATTAGAGCTACATTGTATATCACGTAACCAAGATGATGATAGTGCTTGTTATATACACAAACAGGTTAGAAAGGGTAAGGCAGAAAACACAGCAATAGGAGAGCTTAATTACTCCCAAGCAATCTGGTAAGAAATCATGACAAGATATGATGCAGGGACTACCTTTTTAGATGTTGTAAATAATGGTTTTTTTGAACCATTAGAGAAATCCCAAGAGAAATAACCCTTGTTTTTGCATTAAGCTAGGCATGGGATATGTTTCAATATATAATAATAATACTACACCACCACCCCCCCCCCCCCCCCAGCATTTAAAACCACCAACTATAATATACTCAACTTCAGTGTTCTTCTGGGAGCAAAACACCCTTTAAGAATCCACCAAAAATAGTTTAACTGCAACAGGACAAAATTAGTAAGGATAAAAATAAACAGAAAAACTAATGGGTAAAATGCTTGCAAGTTAGAGAAAAAAAGCTTCCACAGAGTTCAGATAACCATGTACGCTCTAGCAAAAAAAAAAAAAAAAAAAAAAAAAAAAATCAAGCATGACTTAAGAAAAAAAGCATCTTGAATGACAAAATAACAGAATAAACAAGGGTGGAGGGTGTAAAAAGAACATATCTGGTAAATTAAAGCTACAGCTATGCATATTCAAAAGATTCTGGGATAGAATTTATTCTAGGCAGAAAAAAATACTAATAGATCCATAGAGTCATAGAACAGCCCAGGTTGGAAGGGACCTTGAAAGATCATCTGGTCCAACATTTCATGGGAAAGGGAGCTTAGATGAGATTATCTAGTACTCTGCCCAATTGGATATTGAAAACTGACAGTGATGGGGACTCTACCAGATCCCTGGGGTGCTTGTTCCAGTACCCATCAAAACTTCCTATAATATGAAAAGTAGGAATCATGGAAGTGTTCAAAGATGGTAGGTAACTTTTCACTTAAATCATGTTTGGTACCAAAATACAGGAAAGTGGCAAATATGATACCAGTTTTTTAAAAGGGAAAATGAAAGGCCAAAACAATTGAAGCAAATGAAACCCCAGCAAATCTATATTCAGAGGCAATTTCCTAAAAGTTGTAATAAAGAATGTAAGTAGCAAAACCACAGAACAATATGATATAAAGAATCAGTGTAAAATTTTGTAAAAGTAAGTTATGCTTCCTCAACTATTAAAATTCCCTGAATACATTAATAGTCCTATACAAGAGGATCATTGAATAACATAGCTAATTGAATTTCCAAAAATATTTTTACATCAGTCCGCACCAAAAGTTTTTAAAGATAATTAATAGTCATGGGAGATACAGGAAGGTCTCCTTTTGGGTTAGTAAACTGGTTAAAAGAAAGGAAACAAAAATTACAAATACTAGGTAAGTTTTCACACTGATTAGCTGTCACACGTACTGCCAACAGAATCCTGTGCTGTTAAACACATTCACAAATTATCTGCGAATGTATGAAGTACTGAGGTGAAATTCAGAACAGTCAGAACAGTGGCTCCCTGCAGAAGATTGCAGAATTATCTCTTCACTTGAGAGACAGGACCCGTGATTTCAGGGAAATGATTAATCATATAAGAATAAAGCATGTAGACCACGATTTCTCAATCTAAAGAAGAATGAGCAGCAGTGAATGTGACAGCAGTCAATAAAAAATGAATGACATGTAGAAGATATATTTTTGGTGATGTGACAAATATCTATTTAATCTTTATCTGTCTATTTATGAAAGCACATAAATATATAAAATACCTTGAGGAAGAATAAGCATTCAGGTGATACAAAGACAGATCCAGAGCATATCCTAAATAGGACATTAGAAAGAATATACTTGTCAGGATCTAAGGCTGTCATGTCAAGATCCAAGAAGAAATCAGACACTCTTCAGGATGTACAATGTATTTCAAACCAACAAACACTCTGCTAAAGCTTTTCTGAATACTGTAATCACAAACCTGAAACAGAGCAGACTTAGAAGACATATAATGTGTGTAAGGAAAGTCAAATTAAGAGGGAGTGGCATAAATAAAAGGACAAATATTTTCATCCCATTTTTGAAAAATGCAGGCACTGGAATCGATACAAACAGGAACAACTCAGTTTCCACAATGTAGCCCTGCAACCACATGAAGATGGGTAGAAGAGTCAACACTGTTCGCTTTCATTTTCTGTATCACAACAGAACCTCAAACTCAAGTGCATAGTGACTAAAGCTAAGCATATATATTCCACTGTACCTTGAGTGAAGAATAATGCCTGGCAACTAGCTCCCACTTAGTCTATTCTGAGCTACAGCTTAAACTCATGGAGCAGATGATGTTATAAATTATATCAAATAAGAAATACTCTTTGAACAATTGCCAAGTTCATTTATGATCTAATGAAAAAACTATAACCAGTCTACAGGTCTCATTGTATGCACTGACAAAAAAAATTAAGAAAACTGAAGCAGGTTTTTTTAGACTTAGAGGACTCTATGAACAGATTGGGCAATTTGACTGGCAATCAGTATGTCAAAATTCTGTCAAAATAAAATGGTTTTACAAATCACATGATTCTTAATAATTAAGTGTGACAATTTCAGATGTGCTGTGAACCAACAGGAAAAATGTGGAGTTTCAAGAACTGCCCCCTCTAAAGTTTCAAACTACCTACTCCTTCTTATATCACTGTAGCAAACAGTTGCAGCTGTGTGACTGTCTAGTATGCTTTGGAATCCTATGAAAGATTCCATGTGCTTTCCTTGCTGGCTTCTCCAGGAATCTTCTCAAGCTGAACACTGCAGCACAGGGGGGCTGGACTACTTCAGTTTGCTCACAGCTGATGACTACTGTAGCAGGATGTTAAAACATCATGTAAATAAAATATTATTATAAATTATTATGTGAAAGTTACTGTCAGAGCCCCATTCTGCACCTTTATCCAATAAGGTGAATGCCAGATAATCAAACCTGAACACTGTGCACAGATTGTACTAAATTCTCCTACTGCTTTGCAATGCTCTGGCAAGGGAAACGGATCATAAACTATATCTAACTAGACAGTTAGAGAGGGATTACTGTTGCTTTGGTCTATGGAAGCACAGCAGCTGTAACATACAGCACACTGTTTTCCGATCATTCCCAATTAAGGGCCTATTTCTGTATTCTGTGACACCTGTTCTACATTGTCTATTTCTTCACTCAATGTCATTGAATTTGGTGGATGAGTAACTGTCCTGATTTTGGCTTGAATCAAGTTAATTTTCTTCCTAGTAGCTGTTACAGTGCTGTGGTTTGGATTCAGTGTGAGAATAATGTTGATAACACACTGATGTTTTAGTTGTTAATTAGCGCTTATCCTAAGTTAAGGATTTTTCAGTTTCCCATGCTCTGCCAGCAAGCGAGTACACAAGAAGCTGGGAGGGAGCATGGCCAGGACAGCTGACCCGAACTAGTCAAAGGGATATTCCATACTGTAGAACATCATGCTCAGTATATAAACTGGGGGGAGTTGTCTGGGAGGGTCGGATCGCTGCTTGGGCATTGGTCAGTGGGTGGTGAGTAATTGCATTGTGCATCACCTGTCTTTTCTTGGGTTTTACTTCTCTCTCTTTTTGTTATATTCCTTTTCATTACAATCAAAATTATAATAATTATTATTGATATTCTTATATTTTATTGTTATTATTGTATTTTATTTTAGTTATCAAACCGTTCTTATCTCAGCCCACAAATTTTACTTTTTTTCTATTCTGTGGCTGCGTGGTGCTTAGTTGCTGGCTGGAATTAAACAGTAACTGCAACAGAAAGAATGTAGTTTTGTATGGTTTAGTAATCATTTATTAAAATGTTTAAAACATTTTTATCTACATATGATAATGCCTGAGAATATTCTGAGACTTATTGTGCAGTTTCATAGCATTATTTGATTGTGATATCACACTTTTTCATAAGAAAACTATATGTTTTCTTAAATATGAAGAGCATATTTTGTAGATATGTATTTAAAATATGTTCCACTGCAAAAAAGGTTCACCCAGTGCTAGTAGTCTGAGAGACTTTAGATGTGTAATGATTTCTGTTTCATCTTAGTTACAACACTAACGCACTATGACCCCAAGCATATCATTCAATTATCCGTTGCTCTTTCCCCATTGGTAACATGAGGATACCAATGCCCACATATATATTTGCATACTTTCCACTTAATCTTTTATCTTTACTTTATTTCAAAGTTTGTTCTCCTGGTACATAAGCTTCCTTTCCTTCTGAAACTTCCCTGACTGAATATTTGCAAAGTTTAATTATAGAGAACTGCTTATGTTTAAAAGGAATGTGAAGATATAATGACATTTCACATTCTCAATACTAAAATACTATTAAGTCTAGAAATATAAATTATTGGAGCAATTATAGAAGCAGGAATAACACTATTATTGCAATCAACTGTTGTTGTAGGTATTTGAAAACAATCTTTAATTTCCCTTTGAGTGTATCAATCTTCTCTGCAGAGGAACAAGCTGTTGTAAACAATTAATGAAACTAAAGCTAGCATGAAATTAATTATTCTGAAACATGTCTTGAGATTTCAGAAATAATACATTCTTTTTTTCAATATCTAATTTAAAATGTCTTTTTTCTGTGTGTAATTTGGTTTCTATTCCCCTGTTGTTTTTCAAGTCTTAGAAAACAGTTATCGTAAACAGCTTTAAAAACCCAATATTTGAAAAAGATGACATTATTTAACTGTTTAACTGATTTTGCCATTTACCTGTTTCTTAGATATGACAAGTCTGAAGTATGCATGTCACATTCTTTAATGAAGAAATAGGATATGGTTTAAAAATAAGTAATAAACAAAGCTGTCACAGAATTGGAGTTTTTTCGCTGTGTAGAGACATCAGGACAAGATGTCTGCCAGTCAGCTATTTATGGTTTAGTTTTCCTCTTTACTGTTGAGCTCTGCCTTCCTACACTGTCAGATGAATCCACTAAACTTTGAAAAGGACAGTTTGCAGAGTCATAAAAACAATTTCCTGCTGTGCATGAAACAGTTTGCAGTGCTTGAACTTGGATGAATTTGTCCAAGATGTTTCAGTGTGTGTATCTGTTATCTTGTTTTCTACCCATGTCTTCAGATCCTTCAGAATTCCTGCCCAGGCAAATTTTCTATCTTTGTCCTGTGGGTACACAACATCAGAGAACTGTAGATGTGTATGAGGAAGGAGTGGCAGAGATGAGCTGTTATGGACTGACCACAACCCCCATTCCCTATCCCCCTGTGCTGTTTGGGGCAAGGAGAGAGAGGAGTTGGGTGTGACATTGAGTCTGGGAAAAAACATAAGGAATATCCACTTTGTCCACAAAGCCAGTCGTCTCAACATGGAAGGTAATCATACTGGTCAGGCAGAGTTTCCCATTGGTAAATCCATGCTGGTTGTTCACAAGGACCTGCTTGTCCCTCATTTGTTTCTACAGTTGTCTCAGGAACTGAGTTGTGCCACTGGCCTAACCAGCTCATGGTTCCCCAGATCTTCCTCCCTGATCTTTTTGAAGAAGAACATGACATCACATTTGTCTTTTTCCAATCATAAGGAACCTCCTCTGATTTAGAGGTGATAGAGAGTTGCCTTGTGATAAAATTATCCAGTGGCATATGCTTGTATGCATCCCATCTGGCCCCATGATACTTTATATGTTTGGTTTACTCAAGTAGTCCATAACTTTATCTTGCTCTACTGTTGGTAGTGTTTCTCCCCACCAATGACTAGGCACAGAGATCTGAAAGATCTGAGGCTACTGATTGGTGAAGAAATCTATTATGACATTATTTCCCCAGATGTTCATTTAAATGTATCACTGCATTGAGGGTAAGGCTGTAATCTGTTCTCCTGAAGTGTCTTCCCAAGCTGTGACAGCAACCAGGGAAATTAGTAGAGGGTGACTAGGAAGGAAATTCAAACTTCTGTTGATAGCGTGCTAGAAACATGAAATAGCCTGGCCAGTGGAAACATATGTAGTTGGTGCTTATGAAGCCTTCCAGTCTAGAACTACTATGACTTTGCTTATTGCTATTTTTGGTCAAAATGGTGTATAATAGGCAGAATGCCAGTCAGGTTCAGAACAGACTCAAAACACCTCAATAAGTACATACAGAGAAACAGTAATTTCCCTTAATAAGGCCTGAAAGACCCTATGGTTTCCTAATGAGGAAGACTGAAACAATTCTCTTCCTTAAAAAAAAGTCAAAGTCTACCCGTTATAGAACCACATATACAGAATGGCATTAAAGAACAAAAGGGAAAGCAGTCAGGACAGGGAGGTAATTCCCCTCATTTTTGGAGAAGATTCAACTCTTTGAGACTGAAAGGCAGAGAGTAATTGTCGTACCTTGCCTTACATGTTGAGGGCACTCTGACTCTAAGCAATACCAAATAATAAACATACAGACAAAAAATAAATATGTGGAAAAAATGCATGGACACTTGAGAGCTGATTAGGAAATTGTAGTACAGGAAATCCTCAGAGGACACAATATTTTAACCTGAGGGCTTCACAGATCATATTAAACTTCACTGATAAAGAAAGGAAGAGGAATCTAGACTGGAAATTAATAGTGTAGCTGAGCCAATTCCAGTAATACAGAACTCCTGTGTCAACAGTTTCTGTCACTGACAGGTAGCAGTTCCTGTTAGACAGAAGCTGAAGCAGTCTAGGGTCTGAAGTCAGTGCTCTCTACAACTTCCACAATATTGGAAGGTAGGAGAGCCAACAGCAGAGCAAACTACTCCAGTGAGAGAAGGAGCTCATCTAAAACAAGACAATGTATTATTAGGCAGATACTATGGATATCACAAGGGTCATTATCAGACTTGACTCCAAGAACGATCAGAGCATTTACCAGAAAAAGCTGAGTCTCAGCTGGAGCAGAAATCTCCCTTGAAGAAAACTGCAGGATGAAGGTCAGAAACAGACCTTTTCTGTTTCAGGGATGGTGAAGATTTTACAATAAAAGCCTGACTGCCTGGGTCAAATCTAATGAGAAAGAAACTTCCTGGAGTGGCTTCCTACTGCTGGGATTGAAAAGCCCACGTAAAGAGAACTTGGATAGACAGTTCTCCATTCCCTGACAAAAAGGAAAAATATAGCCTTTATAGACTGTATGTGGCTTATAGCCAACAGACTTTGATAGAAAAGCCAAGGAAAATTAAACTTGTCTAAAGCTACAAAAAAGTAAAAATTAAGCAAGATGAGACACTAAGATCAAAATGAACACAAAAATCACAAAGGAGCAAAGAAGATGAAGTGAAATAAAAGGCTGAGGTAATCTCAAACAGAAAGCAACGAACTGCAAAAAAGCTTCATGGAAACTAGAGAGGCAACTGAGTATCGAGGATATATTTTTACCTTTCAGGGAAGTTATATGAACATATGCTTTCCAAGTACTAATAGAGGTTAAGTATCACCAGCTTGAGCACTTGCACACGTCCCACACCTATCACATCTAAATAACAAGCATGGACCATAACATTTCACCTGTTAAACCTGAATTAAGAACAGAGTAATCTATTGAACTGCAATATCCTTAAAGAAAGCAAGCCCATCTTGATATGACAATCCAAGAAATATATAGGCAAAATGTTTTAGCAGTAAATTACCTTTAAGCCATTGTGTTTTATCACTATTTTAACTTATGTAAGATAAACCTATTTTTCTGGATTTTATTTTGCCTTTAGCTAGTGAGAAGCTATTTACCATCTCAAACTTCCTTCTCACATACACATTATTATGTATAACCCTCAAACAAATTGCTTTTTTACCTACTCCTAAATACACTCCACGGATTGAACTTCTCTAAGCCTTCACTATAAATTATGTGGGGGATCCCCCAAAACATTTTATTTTAGCTTCTAGAAGACAGGTCATTTAAACATTGAAAATGTAATTTTTTTATCTTATTAGTATAGAAAATTTCTTGAAGATACATTTCTATAGTAAATAAAGTTTTATATGCAACTAATAGGATAAAATATTCCAGATGAATGGATAGTTTTCATATGAACGCTTGAATTAAAGGAAAAGTTATATAACTACAAATACAATTTGATGTGTTCTTTTAATGCCAGTATATGATATTTAGAAGTATACTTTTGGCTGAGTACTTTGCAACCCTAAAAACACCTACTCACAAGAACTTTTAAGCTGGTTTTCAACAGTATTGTCACTTCATTGGTTACTGTACAATTTATTATAAGGTGAAAGCAATCGAGAAATGCTGCATTAAAATAAAAGCATCAAAACCATGTCTTTGCTGGAAATGAATGTATTTGCCTTATGATAAGATGACCTTCACTTACCGAAGAACAGAGCAGAAATAAAAAGGTTAAAACAATTGTCACAGTGTGAAATCTAGCCTTAAGTGTGCCTTAGAAAATTAATCTGGATGTCCAGCTCTGACTATATGATTCTGCTGTGCACTGGGAAAACAAAAAAACCTGCAGATTAACTTTGTCACAGTTGTGGGATGACACTTATCCAAAGATCACTGCTCAGATAATTGAGACCTGGACTACACCAACCCAGCGTTAACAGTTTAGTTCATTCCACTATGTGTGGAAAATAAATAAAGACTTACAGATAATCTTTGTTATGTAATGATAAACAGCTTTACATTCTGTCAACACATTTGGGACATGAGACTAGAGGGTGAAATAATTCAGGTAGCAACACTGGTTGGTTTTAGATGAGGGAAAAGTCAGAGATTAATTTGGAGCTATGTGACTTGCAAGGCCACTGGCACCTTATGCCACAATTTAATTTAAAAAATTTGTACATAGTTATGGCAATAGGCCCTTGGGTGCAGAGGGGCACTCCATACTCAGACACCTGACAAGATGTAGAAGGCTGAGCCATCTGGGAACTGCTTTGCACAGAGGCCACACTACCAGGAGCTGGACTGAGCGTCCCCTGGGTGTATGGTGAAGCCTCAAATGAATTACAGGGGCTGGGTATCTGTTATTGTGACTACTCTACCTCAATTTCCTCCATAACAATTCAGTAATGATCCACTTCTCACCAATCTGCATGACCCTGCGTATACTCTTCTTCACTAGCTCTGTGCTAGCCCTATTGCATATTACTTCTCACCCCTGCATGTGCTGTTACCCTAGCTTCATACAGAGCCCCACAAATTCAAGCTCCTATAACATACCTCTCATTCATTAATGCAGTTCCACAGGTTAACTCTCTCTTGCTTGGTTCATTTTTACACACAGTGATCTGTGCCAGCACAGGATGCAAGCAGAGAGCCTTTTTCATTATGGAACCCAGTGCACTTATACTTTTCACATCTTCATAGAACTAGCAAGAGGTAACAGGTACGCCCTCTAAATTTGATCATATTTGCTACTTAACTCTGCATACTCAAGGCAAACAGGATTACAGATCATAATAACGTTAGGCCAGAATGCTGTATCTGTTCACTTCATTCACCAAAGTTCTACACACCAGCAAAACTCTGCAAAGGACCATACTCATCTCTTAGGTGTAATCCTCAAAAATCTGTAAGTAATTTTTATTTTTTGCATAGTTTATATCTCTGCAGTTATATCTTATTCAATATGCCACTCCCGAAAATATCAAACATCTTAAATAAAAATAAATAATAATTAAAAAAATACCTGTTTTATTGCATAATGATGAGGCAAACCACCAACAAATATGGATCCTGTTTCAAGCCAGTGTGAACTGGACCAGAAATTTCTAGGTATTCTTGTCTTTGCAGATATCCCCAGGACTGACATTTCTGCTTCACATGGTACCATGCCTTGCCTACATAAATTTAGAAATAGGCTCATTTTACCACCATATATAGTTTACATTACAGTCTATCTGACAAATTAATTAGGCTGTTACTAAACCAAAGAGGAAAGGAAATCAAGTAAATAGCTGTTTTTATATTAAAGACCATAAACATAAAAGAAGCTGTTTAACAAGCTGTAAGTTGGCATGTCTTTGGGGTTTGAATTTCCATTAAAATGAAGCTATATTGTAAATCTGAGCAGTGCAATTGCTAAAAAAGCCAAAGCATATAATAATGGCTGAATAAAAAAGTTAGACAATTTATAACAATAACAAGAAGGCTTTGTAATTTGGAAAAAAGACATCTATTGACCTCAAATATTTTAAATATCCTTCTTTTACATCACAAAAAAAGATAACCCAAAAAAGCAATTTAAAATAAACTGCATCTTAGACAGTGTAGATGTACTATAATCTGTAATACTTATCTTCAAAAGCATCATTACTAAAACTGAAGGCAGTAATACTAGTCCCTGAAATTAATACATTCCCTTTCCCTCCCCCTGTCCACACACCCTCTTAACAGTGTTGCTCTTAACAGCATGCATAAATTGTTAGCAATAAACTGAAGATGCAAAGTAAACAACTTGGTTTTCTTCAATTTTTCTTTTTAATGATGCAAAGCTCATTTACATTACAATAACTAACTGGCAGCAAGCACTTTGTCTTCATGAAAGAAAGCACAGTGAAGAAATACCAAAACTAAACAAGAGACTCTCACGTAGGAATTTCTTTCAGCCAGTCCTTCTCCCTGCACACAAAACAAATCAGAACTCAGTCATCTGTATGTTTAAAAATATTCAAGTGCCTTTGTAATATAGGTGCCAGAAAATAATCTATGTGAAAATAGCATATACAAAAAAAAACCCTATAAAAGCAACAGTCTGTAATTTAGCTAGAATGCTCTAAGTATGAATTCAGTTTATCTTTGATAATGCAAAATTACCTTCTGAAACTTATTAGTTACAATAAGACAACAGAAAGTTTTCTTTGATATCTTCTGTCAGATAATGATATATAAAAGATTTCTCAGATACTATTTGGTAAGTTTTCTATCATTTTTTAATTGAGAGAAGAGAGACTGAACATTAGCAACATTTGCAAACAGTTCTCTGTTTTCTGCACAATTTTTTTTTGGTGATACTTTCAGAAAAATAGGCAAACATGGTATTAGCCTTTTAACAGAAAGGACTATAAATGTTTTTATAAGCAAAACAGCCTGTTCATCTTATGGTAAATAACTTCAGATGAAGAATATAAATTTTTGTTTTGCTGCGAAAATCAGCATTAGAGAAATAAATTGGATTTTTAATTCTGTGGACTAAAAATAAACTTCTTAAGGGATCAGTTCAGGGGATATTTTGTTGTCACCTCCATTTTTGCAAAGTTTTTTGAAACTTGCTATTTAATAGCTGACATGAATGAGAAAAAGGAGAAAATTGTAGCCAAAACTGCAATCAAGGAAAGGAATGTTCTCCTACCATGTTTTGCAGATATTATGCAATGGTTGTATGTCTAAGCACATCCACAAGGTTCTGCAGCACACTATTTTCATTATTTGCTTACAAAGGAAGCTTGCTGATAATATGTGTAACCCATACATTCATTCTCAGTAGCTCTGTTTGCAACGATCAAGCAGTTTTTCCTAAGGCTTGAACCCAGTGTAACATCTTGGATATATTCATTTTACAGGAGAAAGCTGTGGTGAAAGTTCTAAGAAAAAGATATTGACTTTTAAATATAAAAAATCTCTTCTTTTTCTGATAAAAGGGCATAATATTTATGAATAAAAGCATAATAATAGGATAAAACTCTTTCTGAAATATTTTAAATCAGACTTGTTTTAATGAAATATAATTCTTACGATTGGAGTGGAAGATGGTCAGGAGGGGAACTGACAGGCATTTTTTATTTTTTTAAACTAATTAACAGATGTGCTAAATGAAGGAAAGCTCCCCAAACAACTTTTTTTATTTTTTTCAAATTACTATTAAATTTCTTCTACACATTTTGAGATGCTAATGGTGTAACTGGGTATGTGACCATGTATGTACTTCTATTACACAAGCACCCTATTTACTAATGTACTTCTTTTCACATTAGCTTTAGACATATTTGTTAGCTTGTCCTTAGTAGCACATATGATGGATATGAAGAGATATTTTTGTGCGCATATATAAACATATTTTGAAATTAATTCCCAGTACTTTATATCAGAAAACAAGTTAGTGCAATTCAATAGCATGAGCTGCCTTTGCCCTAAGCTTGTTAGAATGTCAGCCAAGCACCTTTGATTGTGCTTGATTGAATCTAGCAGGGTCTGGCCAAATTAGAATAACAACCTTAAACCATTATTGTTTAGCATTTGCTGATGATACAATCACCGACTCGTATATGCACTCTATGAAATTTCCATCAGGCTTTTAAAATACTTTTTCTACAATCAGCACATTGGGTGCTTTAAAGGTCAAGTAAGAAGACAGAGCTTTTTGCATAATTATAAATGTGGAAATGCATACAGCAACTCTCAAGCACTTTTGCTGGGTAAGCTACCAGTAATTGTGCCTCAGTCCAGCCCAGCAGTAATAGTTCATAGTTTCCTCATTTGTACTCACATAAATGTAATGATTAGATACTGGCCTATTAATTATAACCTGAAGATGAGTTCTGTCTAAACAGTATTAAATCCATTGCCCAATGCCTTGCAGGTTGGAAGGATGGAAAGGTCAGATAATAATTTGATAACTGTTGGGATAACGGTACCTAAACATGACAATGTCTGCATGAAATCCAAATCCTTTTACATAATGTCCTTACTTGATGACATTTGTTAGTGATGATTAAATGACATGTTTGGGATTATCATAAAATGGTAAAAAGGTAATAAAACAAATGGGGGAGAGGAGGAAGGAAAGGGGAATGTCCAGGTAAAGTACTAAGTGTCAGTCATGCTGTCCTGCCTTGCTGGGAATAAAGCTTATTTAATCTGGTTTTCCTGATAAGAAAGAGAAATCTCTTGTCCTAGAAACAAGATTGAAACTTTCACCCATCTCTAGCAATTGCACTTTAATGTGATCATGCTAAACAACAACAAACAATTCACTAATTACTCTTGAACTATTTGGGATGTAATGCTGGCATTCAGTCTCTTAAAAACATCGGTAGGTTTGCAAACAGCTATATCAAATATGATGTAGCTGTAGTTGTGAACTACAAGAATTAAAGAGAATTTTTATTATCATATATTCTAAAAAACAATCCCAAAGTTCCCTGATTTTATTGAAGACAACTGATTAAAGCTGAGAAATATATTTAACTTTCACTGTGTTTAATTATTATTTTACAGATTTCTTCTCTTAAAAAAATCAAAACCAACTCATGTTTCCCTCTGTTTTCACTCAGTATCTAGTAGTTTTCATTTTCTGATTTCATACTCAAACTGCTTCTTGCGGTAGAATGTGTATTTTTGTAATATTGTAACAAAACTATAGACCTATTGTCACAGACAATTAAGAGTTATGTTTTCTTAATACACATTTAAAAGGTGCGATCAGTTTTGACCCAGCACTGGTTTTGAAGCCCTTAAGGCTTTCCAAGGGTGTTTGAGACAACTTCCAGAATGGGACATCTGGACCTCTTTGCTCAGAAATGTTGTGCAGGTTTCACCCTTGGAGGTTTTCAAAACCTGACTGAATAAAGCCCTGAGCAACCTGGTCTGACCCCTTGGCTGGCCCTGCTTTGAGCAGGAGGTTGGACTAGAGACCTCTCAATGTCCCTTCTAGCCTGAATTATCCTATGATTCTACAATCCTTTGACATTTTTCTTTAGCAAAAAAACCCCCTACCTCATAGTAATAACATTTAGAGAATAAGGCAGAATCTCATACTATCCTCAGCATATTTATTTAGATAGAAGATATACCATTTACACTCACAGATATTAAATTTTCACTCTGCAGTAAGATGCATCATTTTAGACTGCTCATATCTGCTGGTGTTGACTGTGCCTTACTGAGACACCAGAAAACACACTTTCATGTTGCAGATGAACTGATGAATCAACAACATAATTTTCTCATTCCCTCTGACAGCAGATTCATACTTCCTGGACCTGGAGCTGCTTTCTTAGTCTGGTCTTAGAGAGGGATTTAACTAAATAAATAAGATCAATGAACTTAATGACAAGGCATGATGCAAATTTCTGTAAGAATACACAGGGAAAAAAATAATTTTTGTTTCATATTTTAAGAAATTAATACATATGGTACCCCCTTATTCTTTTCACAAAGGGACTTAAAAAGGTCCTCAACATGAGTTCAAGTCTTGACACATAATCATCCATATTTTTATGAAGTCATCACAGTTCCTGTTACAGTTGCCACGTAATCTAGCTATCACCTCCAATTCTGAAAATGAAACAGTTCACCGGTTACTGCCATTCAGGAATCATTCCTAATCTACTCTATGTTGCAATAAATATTTTTATAGACATGATCTGGGACCTGCTAGCCGGCCTCAGGTCCAGAGAATAGTCTTCAGATTTCAGTTTTATTTACTAATACAGATTTAGATAGAGATAAAAAACCAGTGATCTATGTCTCTGGCCACTTCTGTCTTTGCATTTTGGAGAGCTTTAAGTTTCCTGCTGCTCATATAGTAACAACCCTAAATACTATTTACAGAAATTAAACTTAGAAAACAATATGCACTTATTTCAAGTTGATGTAGATGTAAATAAAGTGTCATTTAGTGAAAACCTTGGCCCAGTTAAGAGAACTGTGTTGAAGCGTTCAGACAGTGGCAAGTTTACAGTGGGATCTAGACTTACAACACTGACATTTTATTTCAAGTGAAACTGAAAGACAGCACTGAATATCATTATACAGTGGGAATTCATATTTACATCAAGTCTGCAGACCAACATTATTTCTGGTCTCTATACCCTGTCGCTGTTCTCCTTAATATCATTTCTATGCTTGTGACTTGGGGCCAAGGCCGCCACAGAACACTGAACACACTTTTAGTATCCATAAACATCTTTTGATTTTCCTCAGAAAATAAAAAAGAACAAAATTTTAGGTATGTTGTCTGATATTAGAGTCTTACTCTACTGTTTTTATGTTCCTGTCCCTGCAATAAACCATTTCAGAAGATAAAGTAGAAAATTTTCATTCTTAGATGTAAGACTAATGAGCTCTTTTGAGATCAAAAGTAAAAGAAAGCAACAATGACAAAAACATTTTTAGTATTTATTTAGTTAAATACCCTGTACAAGATATTTATACACCATAGATTTGTCTCTTCAACGATTCTAAATTTTAACTTCTGAATGTCTCCTTTGATGGCAGAGTTCTGAAAAGGTGTAGAATGTGATTTGTACCCAGGATGTGGCATGAATAACTAAGTAAGCTTTTATCTTAAAGAATGTCTAAGACAACAGTTTATATCAAACTAATTGGTGGTATTGTCGCTATTAACTGTTATTATGATCAGTTTAGTATAATTAAATCCATTGCATTCAATTACATTGTTAGAAAAAGGCAGTTGCTTATTCTCTGTTGACTCATATGAAGTTTATGAAAAATAGTCACACTTTGTGGAATATAAAAAACATGCACAACACATTGAGCTTCAATTTCATGACTTTTTTCAATCTAGTTAAGATTTTTTTCATTGCATTGATGCAAAATAAAAATTATTTAGCTGCAAACAAATGCACTTAGTTTTAATCTCTTGTTTTATTTGAAGATTTGATCAGTGAAGGATTTATTGTATACTGAGGCAGATATGCAAGAAGAAAGTCTCCTTTCAATTTCTAGAAACTAACTGCAAGATATGAAAATATTAATGTTAAGTTTTTCTGTCCTAATTTCTAGGTTTCATCCATTTCCATCATTCTTTCTTTCTCAGGGAAATGTTAGTTCTTAGTTATTGTTGAATGAATAAAGCATTTGTTGTAGCCAGGTGTATTCTGACGGCTGGTAATGCAGAACTGAGATCTTTACTATACAATATTTGAAAGGAGTATGATCCTGTAACATCAGTAGTATAACAGCATGATTTTTTTCTGAAAGAAAGCTTGTTTCAGAAAGAAAGTTAAGTTTCTTATTTTAAGATGACAAATGTTAAACTAACATTTCAGAGAAATCCTGAATGTGAATGAAGGATTGTGAATATTTACAGTAGATATGGTGGAGCCTGGATCATCTCACTGGCATTTCTTATACATCTATAGGTGTAGTCTGACCAGCCTGAATATGGTAAAACCAACCAAGTCTCCCTGAGGCCAAAAGTCTCCTTTTGAAGGGACTCTAAAGTGTCACCCTTTTGTTGAAGTGACTTCTCCAAAAAGATGTAAAAGGACTCCCCTTTTTAAAGACAGATTGTATTTAGAGCACAAGATTACCAGATTTTTAAAAGGTAATTCTTTTAAATAAAGAAAATGTAGAAATAAGTGTGTTAGATAAAATAAAAGGCTTGAAAGCAAATTTATTCTCTAACTGGAATAAATTCCTTTCTATATACTGTTGGTCCCGAACAAAATCTTCTTCCTTCCGTGGTCTTACAAGGCTCACCTTCGTGCTTACTTCCTACAGCAGCCAGACTCTGCTTTTATTTTTTCAGGATTTTCCCAGTCTGTGCTGTTGCTGCAGACTGCAAGCTCCATTGTGTCCTTCAGGGAGACAAAGCTTATTTGCTTTCAGAAGAAGGCCAACCTCCCTGCCTCCAGATGACTCTGACTGAAAGGGAATCATGGGGGATAAAATAGAAAGACAGCTTCCTTCTTATTAAGTAGGAGTTACAGTGTACAGTATTCACACAGCACTGTCTGAATAAACAAGACAGCTATACTGCTTGTCCCTCTCTCTGCATATCTCTCTTTCTTCAGTGAGAAAAGGATGGCTTGAATCAATACCTGTCTCAGTACAATGACTGTCATAAAACTTATGCCTTCAGGCTTCTGGATGCAATGTGCAGTGCCTAACAGCATTTTTCTCCCAGTACAGAACCAACTAATTATTTTTGTTTCTCCATTGTTTAGGACATCTCTCAAAAAGCAAAGCTTGTCATGAAAGGATATCTAGCAGGTAAAAATATCTTAGAGGTGAGAGTGAATTACACCTTCTAAATGTCTGCCACTGTTTGTTCATATAGTCGGGGTCACATAGCTGAGACATAGGGTTAGCAGGGTCAGAAAGGAATCTTTACACAGCTTTTATTTTCAGTTGTTCACTGAAGTACTGTCTGGGGTTTGCCAGCTAGAATAATTTGGATATATAAATTCCTCACAAATTATGTGTGTTTAGGAAGAGGTGACAACAGTAGAATGTATCTTAGGAAAATATTTAAGGAGTAGAAGGGTTTGATTTAACTGAAGTGTGTGGCTTTCTGAATATTGATCATTTATGACATAGAAGAGGTCAACCTAGTAGTCCCTTGGTGGTCAGATGAATGGTCCCTTCTGGATTGAAACTCCCAAACCAAGGAAGTTTAGAAATTTTATCTTAGATAAAATTGGTAACCCATGGTACCTTATTCTGTAGTGCTCAAATGATATAACATGTTCATATATAGAGGGGAAAGATGTTTTATAAAATATTTTTTAAATGCTACACTGTTTTTTCCCTAAGCTTCCTTTGCAATAGTTGGTGTATTTACTCTTAATTAATAGCCATATATTGTATAAAATAGGGCTCAGCATATTTAAGTGTACAAAACAAATTACTGGACTGTGAGTATTACACATATTAGGTCTGCTTTCCAAATAACAAAATTCATTCAGAAACAGGGTACTGTTATGTTCTATTACTTTGTATAAAGAAACATTATTTCAAATGTATAATATATGTCCATCAATGTTGTTACTATTTTGTTTTAAAAATTAACAATTTGGGTTATTCTGAGAATAAAATTATGAAGAGTCTGCGAAATCAATAACGTGAAGAATGGAGTTAAGAGTTACTGTGTAAATCACATGAGATAGAACAGGATTTAAATACGCTTATACAGAGAACCAGCTAAAGACATGTCCTGAGGAAAAGCCTCCAGCAAATACAGTATCTCTGTACAGATAGTTGAGACAGTATCTCTAAAAGATATGGAATTTAGTGATATGCAGCAGTCAGTAAGAGAGAACATGTTGTTTCTTT
The DNA here is from genome assembly GCF_047716275.1 of Strix uralensis. Taxonomy (NCBI): domain Eukaryota; kingdom Metazoa; phylum Chordata; class Aves; order Strigiformes; family Strigidae; genus Strix; species Strix uralensis. Next base: position 30,327,042 of record NC_133974.1, read on the forward strand.
CTGTTTTCTACTGAAGACAGAGAAAGAAAGGCAACTGTAAGTAAGGAAAAAAGGAATAGTTTGCAAATCTAGAAATAGTTTTGTTTTTCATGATAATAACACTTCAAAGAATAGATAATAGCTTTGGTAAAGTACTTCTACTACTGAAGTTTAAAAAGTTATTTTTTGAGAAAAAAAAATTTAGACTAACTGGTACTTTGAAAATACCTAAGATTAATAAAAGGTAACGGCATTGATACACTGTACGTGAAAATAATTTCTGGTATTTGTATGCAATAATCATTTTCATCTACAGAGATCTAGGCTTACTTACAAAGCAAACTGCCTAAGTATAATTTCACTGATTTCTTATCACTTTCCTTAATATTTCTTCAACAGCAGATACCATCAATGCATTCTCAGTATTCATCAATGTATTCTCAGTTTGCTTATCTGAGTTTATTGTTGTTTAACTGTTCTGATGATTTTTAGTGAGTGGCTGTATTTACATTGCTATTCCTCTCTAGCATCTACAAAGTCATTATTTCTATAGTGTTCTAAGTCATAAAAAAGGGAGGATTAGGTTCTTGAACAAAAAACAACTATAATCTGAAAGCCATTATTGATTGAACATTTATTCTTAAGAAGTAGCACCATTTATTTTGAACACTTGACCTCCAAATAGAGATACATTAAGCTACATTTAAATTATCAAGTATTTATGAGATAAAGTAATGAATAAAATCAGTCACAGGAGGGAATGTTATTAGCCCATATCCCCTTCTACTTGTCTGTGAAAGGATTAAAATCAAATTAATTCTTTCTAAATGTACTGTGCAGGTTAGTAGAATGAACTGGAAAACACATAAAGATATATTCTGAGTAGCAAGATTTCAAAACTTTTCCTCTGTTTAGTGTTTTTTGATTCATATTTGGTGCTAATCTCACAGTTCATAAATCAGGATCTCCTTTGATTCTCTTGCTTCAATCCAGCATTGTTATTTCTGGGGCACTGTCATGCTCTGCTAGTGGGCAGTAACAGTGTCACTGTGTAACAGAAATCTCCAACACCTAGAAATTAGTTTTCCACTTTTTGAGCTACTTGTGCCAATAGCCACTCTTTGTTGTTTCAAAGTCAGTATCTTTTTCCTTTCAGATGCATTCCAGAATATCCTTTTTGGGGGATATTCTTCACTTCCTGTGCAACTGTGTGATAGTCACCATAAGTATTTTAGGTTAAATTCCTTTCTCTCTGTCAAATAAAACCAAACCAAATAAAAAAAAAAATTCTTATAATTTTCCTGATATTTCATGATTTACTCATACCTATTTTCTACCTTACAGATGCAGGCCTTGACATTCGTGTCATTATTTCAAAAGTTTTCATGATTTTTGTACAGTTTAAAATAAAAATGCCACTACATCTAAACTATATTCTTAAATCAGTTTGTTTTCATTGACTTAGACTCTCTGCGATGAATACTGGACAGTAAGTAGCAGATACAGCCTAACTAGGAATGAAGACACAGTGGAGTTTAGGAAACAAGAAATGTCATTTTAGTACCAGTGTTAATAAACCATAAATAAATTAGACTAAATGTAATCAACCGGACTTTTTACAAGTAGGACCATTGATCTTGGGAAAAGTTTCAAACTATATAAAAGTTAGAAATTATGAGATAAGTCAGCACTTGTGTTGTATTTCGTACACCCCTAGTTTTGCACTAGGCACTTTAGGAGGGACTAAAAAGAAGACCAACACAGCCATGGCTAGGAAAGTATGTTAGTGAGGACCCTATCAGTGGCCAGTTTAGAGGTCCAACAACTTCCTAAATCATTTGTATTTGTAATAATTATAAATCAGGCTTAACCCTGCGTATGTCCAAATACTTCAACAAATGTCTTGCAGCTGATGCAAGTCCATTGATAACTTCCTTGGAGAGGCCCAGAAAATTAAAAGAGCATGAAGCTATCTTATATCATGAATAGGCTTCTTACTGCATTATATAAATATTGAATGCACTTCTACTCTAATTAAGCAGCAGCCATTGCTGTTAATATCTTGTGGCTTACACTGTTTTTTGAGGACATGTCACATTAAGGATATTTTCATTAAGTAGAGTATATGGCATTTACATGGTACATGAAACAATAGATGGATGACCTCTTCACTTATATGCTAAAAATGAAGGCCAATGTTCAGCACCTTTGTGATAAAATGAAAATAAGAATGTACAAAAAAAGTGAAATAAAAAACCAAAAGAGAAGCTTCTGCATTAATTTCTAACCACTTTATCTATCATCTGCTTACCTTATCTACCTGAAAGCCCAAGGGAAAATATGAGCTTTATAGCATATTCTGAAGGATAGTAAATACAACATATTTTGTACCATATGGATTATCTTAGGCCTTCATAAAAAGCTATCAAAACCAAGCAATATACAAGCTCCAGAGTGAGCATATGTTGCATTATGGCATGATTAGAAAGCTCTTTTTCTGACTAGAGGAATCAAAAAACATCTACATCTCAAAACCAAGACAATCAATCACCAAAAGTCCTATAGTTAATCAGTGCAAACCTCAAATTACAAACATTATGAGTTAAAGGAGAAGAATAATAAACTCTTTAAAAAAGCAAATTGCCACATTTTGCAGTTGATTTCTAGACTGATGGAGCATCCACACCAGTTTTCTAATCCTAGTAGTCACGGTCAATTAAAAAAAAATTTCAAAGTGGGTAAACTCATTTTAAAGAAAGAAGTTGTATTCGTGACATTTACTGCATAATCAATTTATAAATTGATACATGCTAAAGCAATTGACAGTTGTGGTCTCAGATTAAAAGTAAAATACAAAATGTTTTTTATTTAATCAAGGAAACTATTATTATCAGTACTGAAATAATTGTTGAAATGGATGATAGTGGACCAAGAAAAGGAAAATTTTCTAATATTGCTGTTGCAGTTCGACCTGTTTTTGAAATACATGTTATTTTAGCAACTTGATTTGATGACAAAGATGGAAGAAGATGAATCTTAAAGCAGTTAATGAAGTCAGTTTTATAACATTTGGAACGAGATGATTGTGGTAAAGCATCCCTTGCACTGTCAATATGGTAACTGTATCTTCACAACAAAACCAAATGTGAACTTCCCAATGCTTGAGTCTAACATTTCCTTCCCTTCATAATACTCAGTTGTATTCTAATCCCAGTGGGATATTGCCTATATCCATTTTTCAGTGTAGCTCTTTCACTTCCCTGGTAACATTGTTAAGAAAACCAAAACTATACAGTCAGAAATGTGAGTGAAACAGCTGCAATGATTTTCATTAATAGATGGGCTTAGTAAACAACTGTACTAGTTTACACATAAAACAGAACTCTCAGGCACTGCTCTGAGGCAAACCTTGGCAATGTGTTGGATTTAGAAGCACTTATTTTCTGCTCAATGAAGTTTAGAGGCAAAAAGTTATATCTTATCCAAGATTATCAAGCTATCTCAGATTTTGATGCAAATCCAGTCCTCTTACTATTTCAAATTTTATTAAATTTTTACAATTGTTGAATCCACAATATTCCATCATCATAGAATTACAGAATGGTTTGGGTTGGAAGGGACTTTAAGATCATCTAGTTCCAACCCCCCTGCCATGGGCAGGGACATCTTCCACTAGACCAGGTTGCTCAAACCCCCGTCCAACCTGGCCTTGAACACAGTTCGAACCCCTCTGCCATGGGCAGAGAGACACTCCACTAGATCAGATTGCTCAAAGCCCTGTCCAACCTGGCCTTGAACACTTCCAGGGAGGGGGCATCCACAGCCTCTCTCGGCAATCTGTTCCCCTGTCTCACCACCCTCACAGTGAAGAATTTCTTCATTATATTTAATCTAAATCTACCCTCTCAGTTTAAAAATCATGAAAAATGTACTTCAGCAATGCTGCTATTTCACTTTCAGCATGAATGTTCTGGTGAACTATGAGAACTGGATATAGTGTAGAGACTGACAGTAATATGCACGTTTATCTGCAAACATTAAAAGGTGTGACATTTCCTTTATTCACACCAGGAATGATTTCTGTTGGACAAAGGAAGCAGTAAAATGTTCCCCTGTAAGCAGAAAAGGAAGATATAATCACTATCTAATTTTCACTATATTTCAACTTGTATTACACAATGCTCACTACTTTTAAGTCTATTTCTTTCATTTAATATGATATTGCAGAGGCAGTATATTATTTGCAGATGGCTTGAGTAGCTGAAATGAATTGCTTTTAGTCAATCTGAAAGACAAATATCTTTCCATCACAAGGCCACATCAAAAGAGCTCCAAACAATTAGAAATACTTTAAGTAATGAGAATGAGTGTTTTCTTTCAACAAACTAGTACAAAATAATTTTTTTTAAATTGCCCATGATGTCTTCATAATTCTTAACATATGCAGAACAAAGAAAATCCCACACTGCACATATCCCCTGTTACAGTACTCAGTATCTCCTACATTCCCATCATGACTTCACCAACTTCCTTGATACCATTCAAAACTTACTTATCTCACTCTAAATCAGTTCTGGGAAGTTTAAACAATGTTTTCAAAGCTGCTGAATAAGCTAAAATAATTTTTCACCAAAGTTATTATTTTACTATGCCATATTATACTACAGTGATTAAATGTTGACTTTATAAAACAAGTAACATACATATATCAAAAGTGACTCTATCAAATCTAATTGTCAACAATATATATTTAATTGTTAATAAAGAAAAAAGTATGTAAAACAGTGTTTATTACACTTTTCCATACAACAAATACAGTTTCGTAATTAACTCAAGCACATGTGAAGATGCACTAGATGAAAATAAGAAGCGACTTCTAACCAAATCTGTCTGACATCTGCTCCATTAAGATTTTAAATCTTAGAATCGTAGGATCATGCAATCATTTAGGTTGGAAAAGACCTTTAAGATCATCAAGCCCAACCACAAACCTAACACTGTCAAGGTGCAACTTGAGGCCGTTTCCACTCATACTATCACTTGTTTCTTGGGAAAAGAGTCTGACACCCACCTCGTTACAAACATCTTTCAGGTAGTTGTAGAAGGCGATAAGATCTCCCCTCAACCTCCTTTTCCCCAGCCTAAATAAACCCAGTTCCCTGAGTTATCCTTGTAAGACTTGTGCTCTAGACCCTTCACCAGCTTCACTGGTCTTCTTTGGACACGCTCCAGCACCTCAATGTCTTTCTTGTAGTGAGGGGCCCAAAACTGAACACAGTATTTGGGGTGCAGCCTCACCAGTGCCAAGTACAGGGGAATGATCATTTCCCTAGTCTTGCTTGCCACACAATTTCTGATACAAGCCAGGATACCATTGGCCTTCTTGGCCACCTGGGCACACTGCTGGCTCATGTTCAGCTGGCTTTCAACCAACACCCCCAGGTCATTTTCCTCCAGGCAGCTTTCCTGCCACTCTTCCCCAAGCCTGTAGAATTGCATGGGGTTATTGTGACCCAAGTGCAGGACCCGGCACTGAGTCTTGTTGAACCTCATACAATTGTCTTTGGCCCATCGCTCCAGCCTGTCCAGATCCCTCTGCAGAGCCTTTTTACCCTCAAGCAGATCAAGACTTCCACTCAGCTTGGTGTTGTATGCACAATGCTGTCTTAAAACAATGTCCAAAACCATTTCCAGTCACTTTTCCACATTTTCAGAGTAGAGAGATCAATTAATAATTGCTCACTAATTAGCCTGAATCCCATAAATGTTATGCATTCCCTCTCTTTCAACTGCAAAAATCAGTGTGGCCCATCTTACCTGAGCTGTCCTGAAATAATTACCATTCTCTGTAAATGAAAGAAGATAACTCTTTCTTCCTTCTGTTTTAGGCTCAAAAGGAACACTGGAAATAGAAACTGGGTTGTTTTTCTTTCCAGCTATTGCCATAGACTGATTTATAGATTCAAGTTATTTTCTGCTCAATGGAGTTGGGGGAAAATGCATAAAATAGGTGCACTCATATCATGGTAGTTAATGTATCCCTGAGTAATGTCAATGACATGGCAGTTTTAATGCTCTGGTGCTAGGGAAAAGGATGTTTTTCTTAAAGTCTCCTGCGGAACTGAGGGTTCAGGCATTCATACTTTTGCTATCTTCAGGATCTTAAATATTTCTTAAGGCTTTGGGGAGACCTCATAGTGGCCTTCCAATACTTAAAGAGAGCCTGCAGGAAAGATAGGGAGGGAGTCTTTATGGGGGAGTGTAGTGATAAAATGAGGGGTAACAATTTTAAACTGAAAGAGGGGAGATTTAGTTTACATATAAGGAAGAAATTTTTTACTGTGAGGGTGGTGAGACACTGGAACAGGTTGCCCAGAGAAGCTGTGGATGCCCCCTCCCTGGAAGTGTTCAAGGACCGGTGGGACGGGGCTTTGAGCAACCTGGTCTAGTGGAATGTCTCTCTGCCCATGGCAGAGGGGTTCGAACTAGATGATCTTCAAGGTCCATTCCAACCCAAACCATCCTATGATTCTATGATTAAAATGAACAACAGAATTCTAATGGATTAAACTAGCTAACAGACTAGAAATTTTATGTCTGTAGTGCTTATCCACTTTCTCTGTGTCACTTGGGATTTTTTAGACTTCTTTGGTATTCTCCCTCAATTGTCTTTAAACGACTTGCAGAGCCCTTGATTATTTAGTCACTATTCATACAGAAGCTGCTTAGTCCTTTATTATCTTTATATCTCTTCCAATTCTACTTCCTCTATTTTGTGATTGCGAGGGAGTCAAAAACAGAGGAATAAACAGATCTGTGTATGATATTCAAGATTTTAGAGAATACTGTGTGGTTTGGAGCTTAAGCCTGGTTTACCATGCTGGAAGAAAACATGATAGCGACGATAGCTGAAATGCAGCAACAAACTGTTGTCCTTCTCACTGACTATTCACTGACACATCTGAGGCAGCAAGGCACAATATAACGGATATAATCACCACTACATCTTCCCATAGAAGCTAAGGTTCCACTTGTAGTTGCCCTGCAGAAGTGCTTCATTTAGCTGTGTTTGAACAGATATAGCTGTAATTTTAAGCTCTCTAATGGGACCTAAGCACCTGGAGAGCTCACCAGGACTCATGCCTAATTTTCCTATAAAGTGAAACAAAAATTTTCTCTGCCAAGTTCTTAAAGGGTTGTGATTCTAACAGTACAGATGTTTGGTCATTAGATACAATTATATACAAAGAATATGGAAAATCTACTACCTAACTGATTTTCTTTTCATTTTATCCTCCTTCAGTTGTAAGCATTATTACTTATACAGGAGTAATATACCCTATTATGAGCTGCAAATCAGTGACAGCAACAAAAGTCATGGTACTGCTTCTACCTATCTGTTTTCCAAGATTTTTTATTAGTCACACTCTCATTGTGGGAAATTCAACTATTTTGTGGACTAAGTAGCTTGGACATACTGCACAGCAGCTTCCCTGCCTGAATGTTTGTTTGCTATGGTACATGATTTCAATGAGAATAAATTTATTTCCATTAAGCACATCAGTGATATGATGAGCACTGTCCAACTGTACTAAATTTTAAACATTCTTTCCAAGGATGTGTTGTAGTCCATACTGCCATAACATGATTTTACTGCACATGTTCAAGTATCACTCATAGCTAATGAGATATAATATAATTGGAATTTACTAACTATTCAACATAGATGATTTTCAAAGCAAATATAAACACAGACAACAGTAAAATACAAAACTTACCTAATCTGCACTTTATACCAGTGTCCATCATCCACTCTAGCAGTAGTAGTGACGTTTTTGACTTCTGATGCTTCATCACATAAAAACTGATACTAGAGTGGGAAAAATACTTTTATCACATGATTTCTAATAATTAAATAGTTACAGGCTTAGAAACTTAAATTTAAAAATAACAAATGATTTCATAAAAACCTGAAGGATGTCATGTGTATCAGGGAAAACTAATGTTACATTAAAGATCTCGGTCAGGAAATACCAGAAATATACATGCCTTCTAGTCTGCATGAAAATGCTTTAATCTTTGTGTATTGTACAATCAGATATTATGGGCCTGATTTGCTAAGAAGTTGACCATCTGCAACCCAGCTGAAATTAACATTGGCCATGGGTGAATTTTACTCAACATTTTATGGCTTCCTTACACTTACGAACACATAATGTAGCATGCAGGCTTGAGCATTTTGGAACACCATTTAATTTCCTGTACTAATGTGAACAAGCACTTGATTTCATGGTTTGTCTACTTGTAATTGTAGTTTGATTGTGAGCTTAGAACCATTTGTTCATTGGACTTTAAATCTACATTTAATTGACCAGCTTTGTGAATGATTAAGTGAATTCAATTAGTTTTAACATGGCACACTGGGATCTCTGAATAGATTTTTGTCAATTAAAGTACTTTGATATTTTATGGTGCTTATGATATGTTAGAAAAATATTTTTCTGCATCATTACTTTACCATGAATGTGAGATGGACTTAAAGCCGTCAATATTTTCTAAACCTTGGATAACTTTCTGCCCCTGACTAATCTCATTCGTTCTGGATAAAGATAGTCACAATATAACAAAACACAGTAAATCACAATATAACAAAATAAAGTAAAAGGTTATTTCTTATTTTTCTGTTTATCTACAATTCATATATCTTTTTAGTATGATCATGCTCTTTAAACATGAAGGCAAATATAACTCAAATATGTTGTTCCTAACAGTCATTTCAAGTCCTTACAGAAGAATATAATTACAGTCAAACTTTTGGAAATTTTAAAAGAAAAACTGAAGACATTATGAGAAAAGTAACATTTCTTTAATATCTTTTTTGTAGCCTCTTTAATACCTGCCCATCTCTTCATAAAGCTCAGGATTTATCTCTTCAGAAAAGAAGGAATAATTTGCCAAAGGTAAATATATACTGGGATACACACTTTACTCCTTAAAGTTTATAAACAAATATACTCTTATTTAATTTGTCCACAAAAGCCAAGCAAATGTTATTCTGTGATCCTGTGGAACTGTGGATTAACATGATAGATCAAGTGAAAGGTTTCTACTCAGAGACACATGGTAACAAAGATACGCTATATTCCCTTACACAGTAAATTTTCCTATGACAATTCACTCAGTTCCACAGCCTCCCTTATAACAATTTTAATGAACTTGCACATGAGGAGGTTCAGTTAGTTTAGGCTTTGTATATGAAATAGAATACCTTTATTCATACCAGCTGTAAAGACAAAATCTACGTTCTTTATTTTTGTCTTTTAATGTGTACTTTTTATATGAGACATTCCAATTATAATCACTATTCAATTTTCCCCAAACACCACCTCTTGTGAGACATATTAACCATATTAGCCATGAATTTGCCCCAACAGATAACAAGATTGACAACTATTTTCCTTAAAATACTAGAGAATCTCAAGACTCTGCAGCTCTACCTATTATCTTCTACAGTAGGAAACAGAAAAAAATATTAACATTTTTACAGATCCTAACTTCTCCTTCATTGGGAGATTTTAATGCCTTACCTGTAAGGTGCCATTTCTGATGAAAAGCTGAATTAAAAAATGTCCTATTGTTTCAGGGCTCTGTTCAATATACAGGAGGAGTCCATGAGGTTTATATGTCTTAAATTCCAAGTGAATGAAGTTTTGCATGTTCAAGTGCAAGCTTTGAAATTCCAGGTAAGAATCACCATAATAGCGAGCATAACTAAAATCTGTAAATAGAATTTTGAGACATATAAATATAAACCCACATTTTTCTTCTTCGCCCACTGCTATTTTATTCTGCTAATGGTAACAAAGATATAGGATACTCTTTTATATCTGTTAAGGAGACAGACATGAATCTGAAAATTGGTGTTAATTTTCTTCTGTCAAAGGCTAACACTGAGAGTTTTTAAAACTAGACATAAAACTAGGTCAAATTATATTAAGCAGGCAACTAGGATCAATGCCTGAAAGAAAAGCCTATGAAGATGGTAGCACTTGGTACATATATATCAGCTTTGGCTCCCCATAAGTCAAGAATAGTTTTTACAAAGTTAAGCATTCACATAGTTTTTGATGCAAGAATGAATGAGTATGAAGTCTTTGCAGAAATCAGAGTATGGAAAGGGAGGAAGACATTCCACAACTTAATAGTGAAATTGTCATCTTAAATAGGTCAACTATTTCTGGCTAAAACAAAAGGATGTTTCTAGAGTGGAAGATGAAAATTTTCCTTCTGACTACATCTAGCTTGTTTGTTTGATTTATCTAGATCCTTCTTAACCTCCAGTCATACCTGACAAGGGGAGATGCAGCTCTTATTTAAATGGAAAAGCTATGCAAACACATGGCCGTAAGCCTATCAGATGACAGGGAAGTACACTTAAAAGGGGCTTCTTTCTTTCTTTCTTTCTTTCTTTCTTTCTTTCTTTCTTTCTTTCTTTCTTTCTTTCTTTCTTTCTTTCTTTCTTTCTTTCTTTCTTTCTTTCTTTCTTTCTTTCTTTCTTTCTTTCTTTCTTTCTTTCTTTCTTTCTTTCTTTCTTTCTTTCTTTCTCTCTTTCTTTCTCTCTTTCTTTCTCTCTTTCTTTCTCTCTTTCTTTCTCTCTTTCTCTCTTTCTCTCTTTCTCTCTTCTCTCTCTTTCTCTCTTTCTCTCTTTCTTTCTCTCTTTCTCTCTTTCTCTCTTTCTCTCTTTCTCTCTTTCTTTCTCTCTTTCTCTCTCTTTCTCTCTCTCTTTCTCTCTTTCTCTCTCTCTCTCTTTCTCTCTTTCTCTCTCTCTTTCTCTCTTTTCCTTCCTTCCTTCCTTCCTTCCTTCCTTCCTTCCTTCCTTCCTTCCTTCCTTCCTTCCTTCCTTCCTTCCTTCCTTCCTTCCTTCCTTCCTTCCTTCCTTCCTTCCTTCCTTCCTTCCTTCCTTCCTTTTTTCTTTTTCTTTCTTCCTTTCTTTTTTCTTTCTCTTTCTTTCTTATTTTTTATCTTGTCCTGTTTTCTTAATTTATTTTTCTTTTCTGCCTTTCTCTTCTATGCTTCTTTTTCCCTCCCTTCCTTTCTCCCCCACTCTCTTCTTTTTTATTTTCCCTTCCTTTGTTTCTTCTTTCTTTTTATTTCCATTTTCATCCTTTCTTTTTTCTTTCACATGTTGTGTTTTTACAAGAGTATTCAACATGCACATGGGTACCCATTCACACACAAATGCAGTCATGTACTTGTTAGTTTTTTTACTTACCAATATTTAAGCTCAGCCTCAGATCAGTACATTTATCTACTCATAAGGAATTAAAAATATATGTACTCTTCCATACATGTAACACAAGGAGTTTAGTTGTTTCATTTTAGCAAGCTATGGTATTTTGATTTTTGAACAAGCAGAAATATACTTTAGTCTCACTTGAAGAATCACACAGCATATGATTATTTGTTTGATCAACTTTATAAGACTGATAAAAATTTAAAGAAATAGTAACAATTTATAAGACTGATAAAAATTTAAAGAAATAGTAACAATTCACCCATCTTGTTAAAAAAGTCAGTGCAACAATGTGAAACTAGATACAATGCATAACACATAATAAGTGAATAATTTTGTTTCACTTGGCTCGAATTTCACTGAATCATCCAGACAGGGATTCTGAGTATCTTTGAATGTCACAGATCCATTTCTATTTTCCAAAATAGGAAAAATTTTATTCTGTTCTGACACCAACTCCAATAGCAAATACATTACTGCATAGGCTTAAATTCTGAACATCAATGATACTGGGATAAATTACGAACTACTAATGTTGCACTCCTGTATATTGCTGTAAGGCTATGCTGAATTTTATCCTTTCATGACTTTTCAGAAACCTATTTACAAAGTCAGAGTCACTGTGGTCAAATCCTGAACAAAGCTCTTTTTAACAAATTCTCAGGAAGATGTGCAAAGAGAAACAGAAACAATTCAGTAATATATGTACACATGCAGCACACAGTAAAACAAACAAAAAAATTCAAGCAATACTAATCAATGTGATTTTTTGCAGTGATGCAAAAAAGATGACCTGATAATTTAAAAATTCTGGTTTGAAATATAAACCTCTATGTGTAAATACAGAAAACTCAGTTAAAACATAGAAAATTGCAGAGAAAACTTCTTCCATTTTATAGACAGGACAATTTCTCTAAGAAAGGGCAGACACAGCTTTAGAGGATTACCTCCAATCCCTAACCCTTGTTTGTTTTCCTTCCTGAGCTCACTACTGAGCACTAAATCTTCTTCTCATTCCATTTGCCCTGAACTGCCCCTGAAAATGGTTTTACTTCTTTCATGGAACCACGCAGTTATTCCCACACTCCTGAGAAACTCATATGTAACCACCCCTTTTTCTTGACTTCACTTAGGAGATCAGCTTGGCTAAAAGACAGCAAAGTTGTATGGAACATCTCTTTCCTGCAGTCCTAATTCTTTCTGTACCTTCCCAGTTTTACGGATTTTATTTTATTTTATTTTATTTTATTTTATTTTATTTTATTTTATTTTATTTTATTTTATTTTATTTTATTATTTTTCAGCATATAATTAAGTAGACACATGAGAACAGGCCAAAATTATATCAGTTCTTTGGTGCTTTGCCAACACAAGGTATCTGAGCCCCTAGATCTCACTACAAGAGAGTAAAATCTGTAATTGTGAGGAGAAAATGAAAGTGAGCAGCGGAACAAAGCAGTTTATTCATGATTCCTGAAACTATAACTCTGGTAACTGAGGCCAGACTGGATTATCTACTAAACTTCAAGAAAGACCAAACAAGTAAAAGCTAGTGGCATCTACCTTTAGCTTTCGATGTATAATTGTAATAAATACACAAAGCACTGCAGACAAAAATTGTACTTTATTCTCACTGCCATCCATGTCTTTTTATCTTCCTATGGCACAAGTGATGCTGCTTTGCAAGACAATACACTCCATTATTCCATGGATTTGAGGCCTGTTTGGCTTTTTATGGGAAAGATATTCATGTTGCTAACCAGAAAGCTTTTTAAAGGAATCAGCTGCAGTAAAATTGCTGCCATTGCTCCATCTCCATAAATATGGAAAGAGTTAATGAGATAAAGCACTGAAGTCTATTTAGCAGGTTTTTGTTAAACCCATAAAAATGTGCTACTTGAATCACAAATGGCTACATACCTTCCCACAATAGCTATTAAAACCCACTGCTATGGTTTTACCTATAAAGATTCTCACATTGTAACAGTACATAATGTCTTTTTATAGAATATAAGATTTGTTTATAATCCTTCTACTACAATTACATGCAGCTTTTTCATTTGACCTCTAGAGCTGGCTTCCTAGATTGCTATTTGTCCTAAAGCAGAGTGCTCATCACCCAAGCCTTTAGGAAAAAAAAAAAGAAAAATTGAAGCTGTATTTTATCTTTCACTCTGAATGTCTAACATTTGCTTTCCTAAGACACAGGAAAGCCCTTTGGCCTATAAAATCCTTTCAGTTGTATCTCGTTCCCCTGTGTATGTGCAGCTGTCCGCATTTTTCTGTTTACACAAATTCACATTAATGTCAGAATTTTAAAAGATTTTAGATCTAGTTGTAACGGTAAGCAAATACGCAGGCAAGCCTGCAACTCAGCCAACTGGCAAGCTTCATTAACTCTTGCCAGTTGGGTTTCCTCCATTCCAATGAGGTTCAGCTGCATCAGCTTCAGAACAGAGGCTTTCAGATGTAAAACTTCTTGAGAGTTAGACAACTGTAAGTCTTGGTTTTTAAAGGCAGATAGAGATAATAAAAACTTTCAATATGCTTATGAGCATACATTCCTGTGGACAATGAAGCTTCTGTCTCTGGGTATTTCTATGTCTAACGCATATCCCACAGTTTACATGTATTCAGGCACAGAGAGGATAATAATAATTTTCTTCTTTCTACTGTTACTCTTTTTTGTTATGTTACACCTTGGAATAAAATACTCCTGTTCAAGCTGTTGTTTTTCTCTCTTTCATGGACACATCTTTTACATCATTTACATCATTCTAATTAATTTAATTAGAAATACCTTACAACATTCAAAGAGAAGTCATCATTGCCTGTGGGAAGGACTGTCTCATGAAAAATATGAACAATTAATTTGTTATTTGGGAATTATTTTTTTTTTTTTTTTATAAAGAAGAAAAAGATCCGTTACAGCAATATAAAACTATGGTCATAAGAAAGTTATGTTTGTTTAAAACTGGGGAACACCAAGTGAAAAAAAGTTTTAGAAAAGTGAAATGAAAAGGTCAGAGCAAGGACTATTTCACTGGGCTGGTTACAGACCCCTCCAGCCCAACAGCTGACTTCCAGTGGCTGCCCACGGCTCAGGCTTATGCAAACAGCATGCAAGGAGCAATGTTTTTCCTGGATCAGCTTGTTAGGTCCCACCATAAACAGTGCCATGGCTTCCTCAGCCAGGATGTGCTCATGGCCTACCATACAACCCTGCTTACCACCTTCCATGAGTGGCTGGCAAGCGGGCCAAAAATATAAGCAGTGACCCAGCACCCTGCCCCTCCAATGGCCTCACCAATGGCTGTGCCAACAGCCGCCCTGTGCACTATGATCCCTTCCAGGCCCCTTGCTGCTGCTTGGGGCTGGGCCTCTCAGTGTGCTCTGGGGATAGAATACTCTGTGGTCAGGTGAGGGAGCTGTGGGGAGAGATGAGGCAGCTGACCACCATCAGGGAACATGAGAATTTTGCAGAAATGCGTATGGTAAAGAAGCTGAGCCACACGAAGAAAGGGCCTAGCTGGAGCCCATGGCCCCACAGATAGGGGTGAGGTGGTGGGCTGTTGAGACGTGGAGCTTGTGATCTCTGGCAGCAGGACAGTTTCTGATCAATGAGCAGACCTGCAGCTGCCCAGTGTATCACTGAAGGCAAACAAGATACTTCAGGAGACCCCTCAGAGCTAGCTCAGACCAGAGTTTGTGTCTGCAGAAGGGGACGAAGGCAAGTGAGGTCATTACTGAAGACTCCCTTCTGCAGGGTATGGAGGTGTCAATCTGCCAGTCCAACCTGATGTCTCCAGAGGCTTGCTGCCTGGCAGGGCCAGGATCTGGGATTTTGTACAGGGCCTAACAAGGCTTACACAGCCCACACATAGTTAAACATTGCTACTCTTCCATGTGGGCACCAACAATGCTGCCACAGTAACCCGATGCATCAAGAGTGACTGCAGAGCTCTGGGTGTGAGGGAGGAAGACATGGAGGCCCTTAGTCCCAACAACAAAGGGGAAAGTCCTGACCAGCAGCTAACTCATTCAACAAAATGCCTAGCTGTTTTGCTGACACATATAATGAAGTGGAACAAGAGTGGTTTTGTTGGTTTACTTAATAAAGAAGACTTTAGACTAGGTGTGCTGGGGACAGTTATAATAACCTGAAGAGAACTGAGGAAGGAGCAAGTGTGTCTGGGCAACAGCATGACAGGAAGCTCTTGCAAGTGAGATGAATTTAACACAATATGTACTGGTATAATATGGTCAAGTTCCTCAAATGCTGAAACTTGAAGAAAAGAACAATACAACACTCCAAAGAATTACAGATAGTAAGTCGGGTAAAACATCACTACATTTAGTTAGTCCTCCCCACCATTTCATTCTCCTGTGAATTCATACACGTCACATACAGAAAGTTGAACAAATATTTTTGTGAATATATTCTTGGGGATATTTGTAGTGGTGGTAACAATTCTTCAACTACTTTGAAACTAATAATTTCATTCTTAATTCATAAATAAATCTTCAGTTCTCTAATTAGGATGGCACAAAGTAAATTCAACTGTGATACTTTGCTGTGAAATGCTGTCTCTTGGCTTATTTCTGAGGAACATAGGACATACATAGACAAAAAGTAAATTTTTTTAGTATTAGTTTTGTCTTGAAGTTGAGTATTGAAGAAAAGGAAGGGGGATTTTTATAACCAGTCTTTCTTAGTGGTACGGCTGATTAGTGGGTGTTCCATTTCTAGCTGGAATTTATGTCTTCAGTAAAATATTAGTGTTCTGCACCCTAGAGAAAATTTTCAAACAATGACTAACTATTGTCACTTATTGCTAAATATTTTATTAAAATTACAGTGTCTCCAAACTTTGCACTTAATAGCAATAAATGATTTCAAAAACTAAACTGCTGTTTGCTCTTCCTTCATTCACTGTTTTTACTGTACAATTGTGTTTGTACCTAGATGACAGTTAATAGTGAGAATTCATTTTTTCCAGGTACACACTACATTCTCCATACTACCAATAGCTACGCACAGTGTTAAAGATGTGATTTGATTGCATTTCGACCACTGCTGAAGGTTCCTACATGCAAAAAAAGCTTCACATGAGGAAAAACAATTGCCATGACAGAGTAAGGGTCCAGCATGATGTTCATGCTGAAGATGGGAAGTTTTCAGGGAAGATTTGAGGGGGACGTAACAGCAGCCTTTCAATACTTACAAGGAGGTTATTGAGGATACAGTCAGGCTCTGACTCAAGTCAGAGTCTTCCTCTAGACAGGAATGACAGGAGGATAAGATAAAATGGTCTTAAATTGAAGCAGGTAACTTACCACAGTAAAAACATGTCCTATCTACAAAGAATTCATGCCTCCCTAGTTTTGTGAACTCTGTGACAGAATGTAAAAGCAGTGTTAATGGATAGTATTAGTCATATGATGCTTTTTTTTTACCTCTTTTAGACCCTTCTGTCTCAGGTGGCTTATGCACATAGCAGTGTTTTTTCTTTACTCTCAACATGCTGAAAGTACTTCAGCTTTCATTTTCTTTACATTTCTATGTTTTATCTCCAAAAACTGTATTGCTTTGAGGTTTCACGTATAATGAGTCATCACTCTCTTTGGCATTCTAAAATAAGGTCAATCATTCCAGTGAGTCCTAAAGGACAGCCACAGCAAAACAATTAATAAATTTTATGCTTTATTCTCTTTAATACAATAACCTACTTCATATTTTTAATCATCCTTTAAAAGGTTTTAGTTTATTTTCAAATAAGTCTCATGTTCTACTGTATTTTCTATTTAGTCTTTTCAGCTGAAATACCTTAAAGACAGATCAGAACAATGATCTTAAACCATTATTTCTATTTCCAGATGACATGCTATTTCACTGTGATATGCCTCCCCTTTGGTTCCACATAACATACCCACAGTTTCAGTGAACCTATGTTTTATGTTGTCAAAAAAGTCTGTGCTGCATGACTAGCAGAGAATTATAGTCATGTTTTTCTCTCAAAGTTGAAATGTTCTTTAATGTGGCGTGTTAGACAACAATAAAATGTGGTTAACATCCAGAACCGTTGCCAGCACAGCCCACAAGCAGCTTTCAAGCAAAGAAAAACAACAGTTATGAATAAACCCTCTTTACTGTTCCTTTGTCATGCTTACACAGAGCTTTAAGTAGACTATAAAATTCTTCTGAAAGAAAATCACGGTTGTTTTAGAGCTCCTATAATTCACAATGTCTACACTTCTAGCCTAAACATACACATACAGACATGCACAACACATACATAGAATTCAGCTGCCTTAAAGGGATGGAAAATCAGATCCTCTGCCCAGGAAGCTGCTTCCCTTTTGCTGCCATTATTGTATATCTTTCCTTTCCTCACATATGTGTCAGTCATGCCTGTTGAACCATGTTTTGATTCTTAGTTCCTTCATATTCAAAAGCCAGTCTGCAATGTTGTTGGTAGTGAGATCTGCACTTACACTCCCTGCTCATTTCATAAAGGGGACAATTGACTGCATTTTCTGTTAATTTTTAGTTCTTCCCTCCATTCTGTTCAAGACTTATAAGATACAGTTGGAAACAACAAAAAAGTCTATACATACAAGATTTTCTTACACACTACATTTTTCAAAACATATATATATTTACAAACAGATCTTTAGAAATTAGAGAGGTATAAAGAAGGCAAGACTACAGTAAGGAGTGAAATTCAGAGATTTCTAATCATACAAGTAGCAACATTCTCAAATATAGACTTATTTAATGGGAAGTGGAAGCAAAAACCCTTTTTAAAAATATAAACTATTTATTTATTTATTTTCACAGTATTTGGATACTTTGGGGAAAATGGTCATGAAATTTTTTATATCCGAGGATAATAGTAGATTATATACACAGTAAAAATTTTCTTTTTCTATATATTAAGAGATATATATATGTAATACAAATCAAATTTCTATATGCATAAAATACATAAACCACACACTTTAAAATCTCTTGGGAAAGAGGAAGAGTTTCTTTAAAACTATTCTTAATTTTTTATATAAAAGAGAACTCACTGAACACCAGCAAATAGCTCTATTTTTGTCCCTTTTCTATGACTCATATGGGCAAAAAAAGAGGTTCTGGAAAGCTCCCCATAGAAAGAAGGGATTGGAATGTTGGACTGTGCCTAGCAATGCGGACAATGGTATGTGCCAGTAAAACATTTGTGCTCCAACAGTCTCTCAAAAGTATCATTTAAGTAAGTCCATTTCAAACTAAACTAACAGTTTGGAGAGCTCTAACACCTACACCTTTATTCATAAATGCAGAGAATTCCTGAATTACTTTGAAGTTATTTTAGAATGACAGATACTCAGATGTAATGCCTAAAGTGAAGCTCCCAATTTCTGCTGATTTCCATTCCAGTTTTCATTGATGCCTGCATTCTCAGAACAAATTGATGGCCTTTTACAGATGGTCAGGTCAGCACTTTTCCAGAATCACCTAGTGTAGGTAAACTATGGTTATGTTCTACCTTGCCAGAACAATTATAACTACACTGTATTTCTGGAAATAATTATTTGCTATTTATGTAGGTAATATGTACGTGTATTTCAATACCCTAAGCTCCGGTTTTCCCTCTCCTCTTCCTTATACTTACTGAATTTGAAGAACACCGTGCTCCTGCAATGTGATCTTTTTCTACTGCTGTTACTTGCCTGTGAGCAACGTTTTAATTGTCAGTTTTGCCTACTTATTTTCAGATGTCTGCCTCTGCCTCTTCTGCACTCAGATATCTATCAGGGCCCACTTTAATATCTTTTCCTGGGTTTAGCAAATCCTTGCTGGGTCCCTGTGCCAAAGCACCTCTTGGTATATTCCACTGATTAAATTTGACAGAAATGTCTTCTCTAAAGGCAAAACTACAGAAGATTGCTGTACAAGACATGTCAACTGGCCCAAAGGACTTGAAAATCTTTATGGTTGTCTTATCTTTGCGTTTACCACAGAGAGGTTCATATTAAATACTTCTCCTGCTACCATCACTGCTAAATGAATTCCACCAATAATTCAACCTGAAAATACAAGTGAGCTAGATAATGGAGAAATTGCTGATATTGAGAAAAAATCAGGAGAAGATATATGTAATACAGCTTAATCATGTTCATGGTTTATAAGACTGGGAGTATAATAAAAACTCTGAGGCATTTATTTGGTTGGGTTCTAATACTAAAACTACTTAAAATGTCTACAAATGAAGAGGAGCATGACAATCTTGGAAGTTTCAAACATTTCTGTTTTAATTTGTTAGTCTGCTCACTCATTCCTTGAAAAGGTATTTTTCTGTCTACAAATAAACACTCACAACTCATTTTCTGGAAAAGTTCACTCCTGCAACAAGAGCAGTGTTGTTATATGCTTATATATATTGGAGTAGAATAGTGTATATTGTCTGATTTTTTCTTAAAAGTACGCATAAAACAGTAAATAAATTAGTTCATTACTGTACATTTAAAAATAATTTCCCTACATCTTTTCACACACATATTGCCTGCAAAGAACTCAGGGAAAAGGGGGGCAGGGTCTTCTAGCAGTAACCCATTTAAATTATAGGAGGCACCTGAAATGTAATTAGTGCAGGAAATTGTTTTATTATTGTCATTAAAGTATAAATAGTTCCTAAACCAGGATTCTGTTTCATGTTCAAGTGTGGATTTTAACATCTAACACACTGTATGACTAGATCTATTAATTACAATATTAGCTTAGTGAGATGAACTGGGACTTGGGTGACTGCTGTCTGCCAGTGACATGAGATTTTTCATCATGTAGGCTAGCTCAACAACATACAGATAATGGAGAGAGGTGTTAACTTTTACTGCAATCAGCAGATGAGTAGAAGAGATTCTCTCACAGAAGGTATAGAAACATATATATATATATAAAAATCAGGAAAAGCCTCAGCCGTCTGTGGTTCTATTTCAGCTAAATCCTGTGTTGTTTCTTTCCTTTTTAAATGTACCATAAGGGACATATTGAGGATCAAGTATTATTACAGCAGAAATCAGGGGCAGTTCTTACCTTGGGGATAATTGGCCTGCTCTCAGCAGAACTTCACAAGCCTCCCTAAAATCTTTCCCTTTTGCTGCCCTTTCTACAAAGTGCTGGCAGGTGGCACACAGCCATCACCAAGCCTAGTGTCACTGCTTGCATGTTGATAACCCCACAGCTAGAAAACATTACAGCCACCACTGGGAGAGAAGCAGATGTATCCGTAAGAAACCAAGCTTTTTCACTTCTACTCATAAACCAACTTGCTGTTTTCAGTCTCTTACAACTAGACTTTCAACAAACAGAACTGAACTAATTTTAATGTCTTATCAACTATTTTAAAGATTACAACCAATATCAATGGTCACAGCATGAAGTGTACATATTATGGCTTTAAAATGTCCTTTACAGTGTTGTAGGTTACTCCAGAAGACAGTTATCTCCCCATTATTCAGAACAAACAATATAGATGGGAATAGCACTATAATCAAAATCTTTCAATGCATTGCAAGAACTGCACACTGAAAGCACAAGGTTTTAAGTCTATAATACAAGAAAAAATAGGTCAGTAATCATTCCTCCACATCTACCCCCCCAATAACAAATCAATCACTTAAGCAAGATTTTTTTCTAACTAGAAAACAAAACAAAAAATCATTGTGAAATCCAGAACAAAACAGTATTTCTGTTTGGTCTAATCCACTGCTAGAAGGGATGGATTTTTAAAAATTTGTTTCATGGTGTTTTTTTTTTTTTTCTAATGCAGTCAAAAAATCACCATGAAAAAGCTTCAGGACTATGCAACTATGGGTGTTTCTTGAAAGTGGCACTTACAATAATATTGTGTATTCTGTGCATTTAGTTGGGGATGCATATATGGTATCTAGTGTAGCAGAAGGATAATGGAACTCTCTGTGAGTAATTTGTTCTTGTTCCAAATTCAAATCTTCACAGATCCAACATTTTGATTTAGCAATTCAGCTTGAATTTTCTTAGCACTACATTACTCTGGGAAAAGTGGTATTCAGGTTATTTGCTGACAAGCATTCTCAGGAGTGTGCTTCTTTCTGTTGAAGGTTATTGGACAAATTCTCATGGAGTCCTAAGATTAAAACTATGCTTATCCTGAAAACCATCTCTCCCCTGTCACTGATGAAATACTGTGGCAAGATGGCATTGTAAGGCTTGCACAGTAGCTATGCTTGTTCCTCATAATTTCTAGTAATTACTTTTACCTATTAAGGGCACACACCTCACTAAATTGACGGCTAAGTTTTACCTGATCTGTATTTATAAGTAAATATGTTGTATTTACTGCAGTTGTAACTTTGCATAAGCCCATATTTGCCCAATAAGTTGCAGTTAAATTGGCCAAATACATGTCTGTCTTCAGTATGCTTTGTTTTGGTCACAGCTACGTGTGCCAGCTCTCAGACTGGTGCCAAAACTGTTACTGGGCAGATACATCAGCTACAGAATCTGTCTTTATCTTGGATATTCTGAAAACAGTCCCAACTGAAGCTGCACCCTCAGACATGGATAGTATTCACAGTAATACCCTATCAAGCTGTCTTTTACAAATAGGGCTGACGCTATTCATCCTAACAGTGAAGCCATGGTGCTTCAAGCCAATAATACTTCCTTCACGTTTTCTGGTGAAGTTGCAACTATTTCAACTAATATCTTACATTTAGTACCATATTCAGTCTGTCTGATCTCTCTGCTTTCCTTTCCCCCAAAGTACTTTGTAGTGCAAATATGTAGGTCTTTTATAAAAGAAATTCTAAAGCACTCAATTAAGAGCATGGTGAGCCTTATTGCTACTTACTTCATCTTATGTCAAGTATTAGAAGCCTGCAGGCTGTCTTTTGTGCTTGTATGCATTTTATTCCCACTTAACTAGTGAGGTCTAATGAAGACCTGCATGCACACAAAGCATCAACAAAATAACACTCTGTGAATGTTAAAAACACTCATCATTTACAGTATTAACTTCCTCAATGATGTCCAATAAAGGAGGCATAAGACAGATGTATATGACATACCATTTTCTGTTTCACTTTCTGAGTCACAGTGGTCTAGGGTCTGCTAATGTGAACAAGTACTATGGAAACAAATGCTGCCATGAATATTTAAGAATATAAATAAGGAATGAATCATTAATAACACAGCAGACCAATGTTACTACACATAAAATTCAGTAAATGTTTTGAAGGTCACAAAAATGAAACTCTGATTAAAAAGAGGATCAGAAAATTTAGTATCATTTCTGACACATAACCTATAAGAGAAAACCAAAACACACACCCTAAAATAGATAGTTCATAAATATTATATATATATATCTGTGTATAAATTATAATATATGGTCCCAGCTACTTTCCCTCTTATTTTGTATGTGATATAGTCACTTGCAACATATAAATGCAAAATTCTTATTTGGTAACCTTTTAATATGGGAACTGGCAGCTGAAAAGATGGGGAAAATTCAGAATGATATTTCTGCTTAAGTAGTTTTTTTCAAAATATATATTTGAAGTAATTTCTATGCTGAAAAATTTAAATTTACATTTGGATTTCTAGTGTAAGTACTGTAGAAAAATTTTCCCTGTGTAGAAGACCTTACAGTGCAAAAGGACAAATATTCACACAAATTTTCTGTAGCAAAGATTTTGCATGAATCATGAAGATAAGTTTAAAGTGTGCAAACGCTGGATATCTCCCAAAATAACTATGTGCATGGAATTTTTCTGTGGTAATGAAAAATGAGAAACTTCTTGTTGCTTCAGAGTAAATACATGTGTTTGTACAGTGCTTGACTGTAGTGTCTTTGTTTTAAATGCAGATTGGACTCTGAAGATACTAAACTGTGGTTGGGATAGAGGCTGTCTAAACAATAATTTGTGGAAAGTGTCCCACTTTTGATCATGATATTGAGTTAAGCAGAAAGCTAACTGCAAACCTAACTGAGGTGACATGGCTGAAAGGTAAATGCATTAAAAATGCTAGCTAACTAGCAATTAATCAGGTCTGCAAACCAAATAACAGTTACCCATACATCTTTATTTGTGAAAGGAAAAAAATAAAAGCAAATAGGTAAAGATGTCTGCTATCAAGATGACACAAACAATTAAGGTTGCAAGAACAAGAATTTTTGCTTCTGAATAAAACATGCAAAATACATATTTGACTATGCTACAAAGACTTGTATTTTCCAATAGAGTTTTTTTCAATAGATCTCAGAAATGAAGACGGCAACAACAAAAGCTGAAAACATTAATCAAATTTAGAATAGTTCCAAAGACATGCATGAAGCAAAGAAGATGGTGGTAGAACATAACAGCCCCCACACAGATGTATGCCAGTTGAGAAACTAGGAATATATTGTGATTCAGATAAGTGAGCAACAATGAGGAAAAGACAGGAAAGGATCCTAGCTAGTAAATGAGAGTAGAGAGGAGAAACCATGAATGAGAAGTAATGGGAGCAAAGTCACTAATGTAAGCTGAGAGGAAAGCAAGTGTTAAGAGCTTCAGTCTAAAGAGGAATATAGATGTCATTTCTGAAATTGAAAATGAAAAGGTAGGATTAGCTGTAATCAGAACTCAGGTGGAAGCTTATGCAAAGTGGTTGTTCTATCTGGCAATCTGCAACATCAGGAGAATTAACTTTGTATGTAGAAGTCCTTGTCAGCTTTATGTCTATGTTTTCACTGAAATAAAGAGAGGTAAGTAGGGGTGGATTTGGATTTCATGTCACAAACACAAAACAGCAATAGCTCTTCTCGCATGGATGACATAGTATTGACTCCTCCACAACTAAGAGGAAACCAGTCAGTTCTAGAAATTCTAGGAGATAAATGAGAGGTTTAGTATTTAAAAGGATCTTTCTCTGCAAAGGGACCTGAAATTCTCCAAACAATCTGCCTGGTACTATTGCTCAGACGGATGCCTTCAGATAACTTATTCAGATTTAATTCAGAATGTTCATAAAGTGATGGCCAGAATAGAAAATACCATAATAAATTTTGTAATTAATTCCACTTGGTCTGGAATTACTTACTACCTCCCTAATGCTTTAAGTGCTGCATCTTAGAATCAAGACAGAATTAGGAAGAAGGTGAGTAAAACCAGTATCTGCACTTGGTATTGTTTATCTCTAAGGTAAAAATCAAAAGAAACCTAAATTCTTATTTTGCAGGGAATAAGATTACTTTTAGATTGGTATAAGAAAAAAAAAATTTTTGTTACATATTCCAGTTCTTACCATAAGCAAAATGCCTCCTTTATATCAAGTGAACTGTCTGTGATTGCACATTAGAAGTCTACAGTCATACTTACTTTTGTGATGTACACCATTCATTCCTGCTGAATATTTGACTGAGAGGATGTCCTTTCAGGTTCTCCACTATTTTTTCTCATATATATTTCATTATAAAACAAAAACTAACTTAAAATATGAAAAAAACCCACACCTGTTTCTCTGTTTAGATTTTGCATCCACTTTTGCCAGAGCTACAGCAATACTCTTTGCTGATATTCATATTAATCATTCTCTTGCTCTGTTCTAGCATATGGGTCTAGATCACAGAAATCACTCTACAACATCATAAGCTGATACAGAAATCATGCCAGTTTTATACAGTTTTTAGCTATAGAAATGACTGTACTTCCTGTGTCACAGTAACCCCAAGTTTTCCCCTGCTGAGGAGTTACTGTAGATAGACACAATGCTCTGACAATTGCTATTTGCTAATGCACTTACAAGGCAAAACTACTGAGCTTCTCCATAACTTTAACAAAATAATCTACATTTCTTTTACTACTTTATCAGCAAATTCCCTGTGGGTATGAAAGTTTATTCCACTCAAAAACACAAAAACATTGCTAGAGCACCAAATGCCAAAGAGAAAAAAAAAAAAAAAAGTACAGTTATTTATGTTCGAGACACATTCTGAAGGGCAACAAGGGTTCAGAATTAGTGTCAATTAAAAGGAAGCCCTGGTCAATGGCTGGGTTATCTAATTTATTCATACAAAACCTGAAAAGCAGCTCTATATCACATTGTCTTCCTGTTCAGTCAATGAAGAGGAATGCCCAGTGGGAAGTTCATCCCATCCCAAGACAACATTCTAAAACAACAGAAAAAAAACTCTTCAAAGTCTTCTTTTTCCACTACTGAAAGATCCTATATCACCATCTATTAGTCACTTGGAGAATTACTATTGTCTATATGGAAAGTGTCTTGCCCAGGAGTTTTCATTTGGTTTTATAAAGCTCTGTGCATCCAAGTAGCAGGGCCACTACAACTGTAGTCTGCTTTAGGAAGGGCCGTTCACTGTTGTGAGTTTGAATGGATCAGATGTCTATAACTTCAGGTCATGTATTTCCTAATATGCCTACCCCCTTTTCAAATAAAATTGGATATCAATAAGCTGGTTACAGAGTATCACTGTTTCAACTTTATACTTATTCCTTAGTAGCCTTTACATAATTTTCTGACTATGACTATTTATATTGCTGAAATGATATTAAATAGGAGTAATCCCAGTGTATTTTCTATGTCTTGTGCATATCACTAATATTTAAGGAATATTTGAGGAATTTGAGGAAGGACTGAGGTACAAAATTACAATTTGTATAGGAGCTGGAAATAGTGTCATTTCATAGCCAAGCCCACGAAGAATTCTTAGTTGTTGTTCTGTTATTCAATTTTTTTGCCCAATCTGGCAATACACAAAGCACTTCCAGCTAAATGTATTTGTTAACTCTCATAGAAATCTGAAATTCACATCAGGTACGCCCAGTGTTTATTACCTGTCCTATATAACATACCATTTAAGAAAAACAATGTTATCCCTGATGCCTCCAACTAAAGATTACTCAGGAAAATCAAACTACAAATACTGACATGCTTAAATACCACACAGCAGCGGCCACTGAGGAATTCTTGAAAAACACTGAATTCAGTTTTGACCAAAACAAAAAGAAAAAAAATCTGCAAAAGTAGATTACTATTTGGGAGCTAGAGCACATTATATTTTATTTCTTTAGAAAGTTAGACAGAAATTGTCAACAGATATAAATAAGGATGGAAAAACCCCCTTATTTACACCAAATAAAATTTGAAAAAAAAAATCATTATAATCCTGGGTACAATGACATTTCATTTACCAACTCTTTAAAATTCTCTCCAAAATTCTAGTTTGATTTATTAGAAATGTTAGGCATGAAATGCAAGAGACTTGAAACAAGTATTTTCAGATATAAAAGTATAAAAACAAAGAATAGCTACCTGCTATGGATTTTTGTATGATAGATATGATTTTCACCAAAAACATTCATATGAAAATCACTTGGTTAAAGAGAAACACTGTATGAGTTAAGATTTATTTTTTTCAATTGTTAATATATCAAAAGTAACAAGAGTTGCAATGCAGTTCACAACAACAGTAGCACGTGCTGTGCACACTTTTGGGGGAACAGTCATTAATGAAAACCAGAAGAAGCCTGGAATACAAAGGTTTTGGCCTGAAAACTGGTGTTAGCTCAACTCATAGAGCTTTAGAGTGTATTCTATAGTATAGCAGAATACAATGCTTGTACTACTTAGTATGGTCTTTCCAGCATTAGAGAAATATTGAAAGCACTGATTATAACTGGTGTTGATGTCATTCACTGTCTCTTCTTTTAACTGGTTTGTAAAGGTCCTACGCTTCTTTCTCTTCATGGGATGGGAAATTTATAGTCAAGTTCGTTAAGAAAAATTTCAGGCTAGCAAATAATGACTATGCTTAATGTCATCAATTCTTTTCGATCTAATATTATAAATAAATGTTGGGGAAATATTAAAAAAACAGAAAAGAGAAAGACTATCCCACAATTAAGGACATATGAAAGATCTAGCCAGTGTCTTTTAGGGCCCACCCACAAAATATTTTTTTTCCGTTGAATACATTCAAATGATTTGATGCTAATTGATCCAAACCAACAGAAATTACTATTACGTCCTTCAAATTCTCAAATTCAAGGTTTTACGTGAAAGTAAAATCCCAACATTACCAATTGTTAGTATTAAAAGCTATATTCTCAAGAATAAGAAACCTCCGTGGCTTATGTTTTCATCAGCTTCATTATAAAGCTTTTTCTTCTGCATAGTTACAAGCTTTATCAACTTGCTAAGGACAGAACCAATATAGCCTGGTGTTTAAAACTTGATTGTTGTAAAGGTCTAATGAGGATCATCTTCTTACTGTACAGGAAATTAGTTAAAACAGCATTAAACTAATCACCACATTGAGTTTTGTGAGCATCTTTAAGTTCTAAAGTCTAAAAACCAGCTCCCTTATTTAAAGTACAAAGCAGGCTTCTCCACCTATAAGAAGCATAATGCTAGGCCCTCTGAAGGAATGGGCATTATTTTTCTCTTACATGGGCAGTAAGCATGTCCCCCTGCCAGGAGAGGGGAACCTCAAGCCATCTCCTACCACTTTGATGCCAGTGCCAACAATAGATGCCCAGAGCCTGGAGAGGGATCGCAGGTCAGCAGGAGAGCACCTGAAGAGCAGCGCAAAGGAATTCCAGCCAGTAAGTCAGCTGCATCAGGGGCCCAACTTAAATGCATCTATGCAAAGGCACGTAGCATGGGGAATAAACAAGAGGAGGCAGACGTGCACATACCTGCAGGGCTATGATCTTGGCATCACAGAGATGTGATGGGACAGCTCCTGTGGCTGGAATGTTGGAATGAAAGGACACAGGCTCTTTAGGAAAGACAGGCGAGGGAGAAAAGGTGAGGGGGTCACCCTCTATGTCAGTGACCAACTGGAGTGCATGGAGCTCTGCCTGGAGATGGATGAGGAGCCAACCAAGAGTTTATCAGTCAGGATTAAAAGGAAGACAGGGACAGGTGATGTTATAGTGGGGGTCTGCTACAGGCCACATGACCAGGAAGACTGAGCAGATGAGGTCCTCTACAGACAGATAGGAGCAGCCTCACGTTCACAGCCCTGGTCCTCATGGGGGACTTCAACTACCTCGATAGTTGTTGTGGGAACAACACAGCAGAGCATAAGCAATCCAGGAGGTTCCTGGTATGTGTTGATGATAACTTCCTTCTCAAAGTTATAGATGAGCCTGCTATGTTGGACCTTGTTCTCACCAACAAAGAGAGGCTGGTGGGGACTGTGAAGCTCAAGAGCAGCCCTGGCTGCAGTGACCATGAAATGGTGGAGTTTAAGATCCTTAGGGCAGCGAGGAAGGTGTGCAGCAAGCTTGTTACCCTGGACTTCAGAAAAGCAGACTTTGGCCTCTTCAGGGATCTTCTTGACAGAGTAGTATGGGAGAAAGCCCTGGAGGGAAGAGGAGCCCAAGAAAGCTGGTTAATATTCAAGGATCACCTCATCCAAGCTCACGGGTGATGCATCCCATCAAAGAGGAAGTCAGGTAAGAATGCCAGGAGTCCTTCATGGATGAATGAGGAGTTCCTGGCCAAACTCAAACACAAAAAGGAAGCCTACAAAGATTAAAGCAAGGACAGACAGCCTGGGAGGAATACAAAGAAATTGTCCAAGCAGTCAGGGATCAGGTTAGGAAAGCTAAAGCCCTGATAGACTTAAATCTGGCCAGGGATGTCAAGGGCAACAAGAAAAAACTATAGGAATGTTGGTGATAAAAGGAAGACTAGGGAAAATGTGGACCCTCTCTGGAAGGAGACGGAAGACCTGGTTACCTGGGATATGGAGAAGGCTGAAGTATTCAATGACTCTTTTTCCTCAGTCTTCACTGGCAAGGGGTCCAGTCACACCATCCAAGATGCAGGCAAGATGCCCCCTCCCTGGAATTATTCAAGGCCAGGTTGGACAGGACTTTGAGCAACTTGATCTAGTGGAAGATGTCCCTGACCGCGGCAGGGGGGTTGGAACTAAATGATCTTTAAGGTCCCTTCTAACCCAAACCATTCTATGATTCTATGATTTAACACATGACAAAAATTCACACATACACACACATTACAAAAAAGGAAGAGACATATAAATTACAAAACCCCTCTGCCTGAAAAGGTTTAATCTACAGATCTCATCTTCCTTAGCAGTGTTATGGATCATATGTCTTAATAATGTCATTCTGCTGAAGTGAATGCAAAATCCACTGTGACAGAGAAAAGGAGGGAGATGTCCAAGTCTTCTAGCTGTAACCTAGCGAACAAGACTGTCACCTGGCTAGAAACCTCAGAGGAGTTGTGCATTGTAACAGGATTTTGACTGTGTGTCTTCAAGCTTACCACAGAATCAGAGAAGAATTGAATTTAGGTCATCTTTTAACACTAAGAAATTCTATGCTGTTAAAAGAATGCATCATTATTGGATGGGGGCTGAGAAAACATTTGTAAGATTAAAGAAGAAGAGATATAATTGCAGATGAAATCTGGGGAAGATTATGCAAATATGGTGGTTTATATCAGTTGCATTATGCCTAGAAAAACAAGATGAAAAAAAAAGATAACATAGCTTTAATGGGTTAAACCTCTTATTGAGTCTGGAAAATGTGTAATCAGATATACTGGGCTTGAAATAATCAAAACCGATGTAAAAATAGCTACCTAAAAATAAACTTTGCTAAATAATGAATATTCTGGTTTTGTTTTTTTACATAATTCAGGGAATTAGTGATTGAGCACCATCTCCACTAGAGTGATCATGACAAATTCCCTATACTGTGGATTTCTACCCCCCTAAAATGGGATCAAGAACTATGCAGTACTTGAGAAATTAAGCATTTTTGCACAATAATCCAAAACCTGTATACGAATCAGGAACCTATCTAATGCTAGATAATAGAAACCACGAAAGACAGTGGCTGGGACTCTGATCCTTCCTCAGCTGCCAGGTGTCTGATTAAAGATTGCATGCAGACCCATCTACCTGGAAGCTGAAGAACAGAATTTAATGCTGTGCATTGGCATGTACAATTGCACTTTCACAGAACTAAACAGGGATCATTATTCTACTTTACAGCAGTGCCACTGAGGTGATGGTAGTGCCACTGTTCATCTTTTATGTTACAAAGCAATTATTATACTGTTCAGCCAGTGGGAGACCCAGGTTAATTTTTTTCTCTGTCTAGGACTCAATATCTGTATCTTGTATGTATTAGGAAATGTCCTAACTACTAGATAGAAAGCTAGCCCAAAGGGCATTCTGTCCCTCAGAGTGGCAGAATTCATGAAAAACAAAAGTGAGGAGGAAAGTATAGATTTTGTAGCCTTAGATGAGGGCACTTATCTGAGAGCAGGGAGACACAGGATGTCTCGCTTTTGCTTTATGGTGGATTGACAGAGAGGAACTTCTATAACATGATTTACCTGAATAATTTTAGATGCATTTCTTGAGATGAATCATACCCTAGAAACATCTATTTCTCTGCATAAAGGCAGTCTAGTGTCAAACTCCAAACCCTCCCATAGGCAAAAGAAAAAACACCATTTATATGGTGCTAAGACATCAGTGTTTTAAAAGCCTCATAGCACATACTAATTAATGCAGAAATGCCTCCTTAATTAAAACAATTAAAATTGTTAAGTCTTCCTAGTATCAATTTCTTTTCTTAGCTGTTATGCTTATCCTTCTTGTGTCCTGATGGGTCTTAATGACTTCTTGGTTTTCCTCAAGAGTGACAGGGGTCCACACTGAGCTGTCAGCATCCTCAGGTCTTCACCAGAAAAAGTGTCACCTTTCTTTCTCCTCAGGCTTGGGCCCTGCTTTGGGTTCTTTTTATATGTTTCCCTGTCACAGCTTGTTTCCTTCTCCCAGGCTGCCAGCTGCAGCCTGGCAGTGGTCCCCAGACCCCAGGCAGTGACTCTCAGGGGTGTGTGTGTCACCCCCTCCCCAGTGGGGCCACCCCCAGAGCTGAAGCTGGAGTAGGGGAGGCAGCAGTCACTGTCCCCAGGGCAGGGGTTAAACCAGCAACACCCAGCTCAAGCCATGGCAAGGCTGAGCCCCTGCATTACCAGGTCAGCACACAGCCAGGGCATCCCTCTACTGAAGGCAGACAACATATTTACTGGGCTGCACTATTTACCTAGCTCCCATATGGACATCATCATAAATCTCCAAGGTTAGGCATGATGAAGTCTATCTTTAATGTCTGAAGTCTTGCTGAGGACAAACTATGGACTATTACTGATGAAGTGTAAGACCATTTGGAATAGATTCTAAGTCAGCCAAGCTGACTCTTCTGATGGGATTAAAAGTTACCTTATATGTCCTTGAAAGCAGGGGAGAAAAAGAGAAGGATGGGGCAACACTGGCGCTAAAATTGCTACCTGGTGAAAACAACCATACACCTGCAAGGTTCTGAGAAGTATCTATTCACTCGCGTGCAGAAGTAAGAGAAGTTCAATTAGTCGAATGAAATCTTTAC
The DNA here is from genome assembly GCF_047716275.1 of Strix uralensis. Classification (NCBI taxonomy): domain Eukaryota; kingdom Metazoa; phylum Chordata; class Aves; order Strigiformes; family Strigidae; genus Strix; species Strix uralensis. The sequence goes on from NC_133974.1 coordinate 30,358,786, forward strand.
CTTCATCCTCCCTCACAGTTTCCCCAAATCCCCTTATCTCTCAGAGAAGGAAGATTCAAATTCAAGGAATGTGAGATGAGTCTGAATTCAATTACCTTAAAAATTAAACCCTATGGTTTTCCAGATAAAACAGAGAAGTAACTTGTACTACTGCTTTTGAGGACACTGAATTAAAGAATGCAATATGCAGTTTGTCTCATATATTCACTCAGTACATTCCTACTGATGTTATTGCACTGATCTCCCCACGCCCATCTTTTCTGTTGTTTATTTAGAAGACATCTGAAACACCAAATTGAGTACTTGCATTTTGGTTAGGAAAAGTGCTGTTTTTTCTGCTCAACTGAAAGGTTAGAGAAAGGGATATCACATCAGGGTTTTACTGATCACTGAGTTGTTTCTGGTCCTAATTTCTGTGATAAACATAGAAAATAACAATATCTAGTAAAACTTTATCCATCGGTGATTCCAAACAGAATCTTCTGATATTCCTGAACCAGAATAAAAGGGAAGGCATCTCATATTCTATGAAAAATAATATTTTACAGGAAAATTCCTTTCATCCTCTCCGTTGCTGAGCAAGTCCTTAAAATTTTAGGAAATGAACACAACTGTTTTTTTAAAGTCTTGAGAGACTTAAGTGTTTACTTTTCTGTCATCAAAACTCAATGGAGTGTGTCTAGAACCTGCACTCTATTAAATACATACATTTTTAAATTGCTAGTAAATCCAAGGTAACAAAAAACATCACAAAACCAGTAGCAGATGTATCTTTAGTTACCATTGTATTTGGTTACCATGATGTTCGGTGTGTCTTCCATTTCCACATGTGCTGATTAATCATGAGGTTTTAAGATACATTCATGTCAAGAAAGAAAATAAATTTCTATTTTTAACTACTATAAATGCTGTTATAAGAACTGGTCTCAGTTCTTATTCTGAAGACAGGTTTCTTAGGATTTCTACTATACATCAACTTGAATTCAAAATAAATCAAACCCCACATCTATTTTTTAAATATTCCAGTCTCTACTGAAAGGGATTCCAGTACATGTTCAGATTCATCTGTAGATTAGTAAGGAAAATTTAAGGTTAAATCCAAGCTAGCAGAAAACTCAAGAAACCACCTATTATATATTTTGACTCTACTGGGTTTAGTGTTGCAAAATGTCTTTCAGCTGGGCCAAATTTCTCAAAAGAACAGCTCAGAGATTTCAGCATGGTGATTCCCAATCTCTAGCTGTGTTTTGATCTCAGATATGATTCCTAGTAGAAACCTAATCTAAATCAAAACACAGTCTGATTAATCAGTCTCTTGTTAGTTTGTATAAGTTAACAGATCTACTTATATACTATAAAAAATAGCAACCTTCTATAGCTGTTTAGTGTTGACTCTATATATTTTACATCCTGTAAAGGGGAAGGGTACATATCAAACTAATTTTATAGAATTTTTCTCTATCCTTATCTATTGCTTAGTTTCTGATAAAAAGACAGTGTGTTAAAAATTTCATATATATAATAATTCATCGAAATTAAACTTTGTCATGCAAGCTTTGTCAAACAATGTTGTCACCTATTTTTTTCTGCTGCTCTTAGGACATTTTTTTTTTTTTTGCAAAGGTTTCTTCTGGAATATTTTGGTAACAATCCACACAGCTTGTTCAGTACAGATAATCTGTACTGCTGAGGAGAATCATAATAAAGAACAACTAAATTTGAGATGACGAATTTTCTCACAATTAATTTTAAGGCAAGAAAAAAATGCAGTAGTAGTTCATATCGAACACATGTAACAAAACTGGTGTAGTTGCTTGGTAACCGGGATCAGACTCTTTGGAGAACAATAAATACCTACATCAATCTATAGAGATTTGCCTATAACACAAAGAAGGAGCTGATACTCATTGGCAGATTGGTTTGCCCACTATTAAGAGTTCTATCTGTGTGTCTTTTTGTGATTAAGAGTTTGAATTCCTCTGTTTAGATTGCTCATGCAGTTATATTCACTTTGTTTCTTCATTTCAAACTGTATTAGCAAACTAGCAGCCATCAGGTGAATCTGCTAAGCAGATCCTCTGTCCAGCTTCCAATATGACTTTGAAGGTTTCTTGGAGCACTTAAATTTGCTCATTCAGGAAGTGACTAACTTTGAGACACTGCTGCTGGAGACACTTTTTCAGAACAGTATCCGTTAACGTCAGAGTCAAGGGTTGTGTTTGCTTTCACAGCACATTTCAGGCACCAATATGTAGAATATGCCCAAGTGCAAACCTCTCTGGTCTCTGTGCTATAAGGACCAAAGGCCATGACTGGGTCCAGACTTGGAGACCTGCAGGGAACTATAAGCAGGAAGACCTGTATCACTATTAAGCTCAAACCAAGATATGGACCCACCTGCAGTATGAACTGTTGGGGTACTTTGTACCTGACCTATGTGGCACACATTTTTGTAGCTCCTGGCCTCCCCAGTATGAAAGAACCCCAAGGCTGCCTGATGCAAAAGTTAATGGGATTTGTAGACAATGTAAATCTAGGCTGCTTATGCAACATCTATAGTTGTTCTCCAAGAACAACAGCATGCACTTAGACAGCTGAGTCAAGGAGACTGTCTCTTGAGCATTTTTCCTGACCTAGCACTCTACCATCAGCATAGATATAGCCTTTCCTGTAAGGCAAACTATTTCAGAGTTTTGGAGAAACAAAAAATTTGCTCTCAACAAAAGCTATATATTAACTTGGAATAACTGCTTTCTATACACAGATGCTCCATTGCCTCCTATATTCCAGATGAAACAGTTCAAGTGCTGATAAAATATCCTCTGTCCTGAAGCAGCAGTAGGTCATTTCATTATAGATTAACCTCATCTCTGCTATCTGCTTTGTCTTGTATGATGTAATCGTGCTTACATTAGAGGTATGAACTTCACTGAACACACAGAGTGATTTCCTTTAAAAAGAACTTAACTTCCTCTGGACTTAACTCTCATCATCAGTGCAATGGAAGTGCAACATATAAGGGGGAACAAAAAGGAATTATGGTGTAAACTTTTCTTTTTTCTGGTTAAGGTTCATTTCTGTAATCAGGTGTAGCCTATACTAAGACTGTGTTTACTATAAAGACTTCCTCCTGTTTTATCACAGAAAAGTGGTAATTATTCAAAGCCAATAAGAATGATAAAGGTACTATGGCACTCTGGTACCTCTAGCTAAACCCTAACTTTATTTTTCCTTTAGTTATAGAAGACTTTTGTTTATATAAATGCATCTGTCCTCTCACAGCCTTCCCTTTCAATATTCACCTTTAAGCTACTGTCTAAAGCTTCAGATTATTGCTGATGTCAAGAGAGGTCTTTAAAAAGGAGTGAGAATATGGCACCAGAACCATGAAAAGAGAAGAATTCATTTACAACCTAAAGGTATACAGCCTTTCTTTAAAACAATTTCCTCAGCAGGTTAATGTTCCCATCCTGTGGACAGGCTATCTAATGATAAAGGACAAGAGTTTAAATAAGACTTTATTTCTCTTAGGCACTAAGAGAAAACTAAATAACTTATAAGACTGAATATGCTTCAAAGGGATTAAAACCAGACACAAAAGTGTAAAACACTGCAGAATAAACAGGAGAGTGTTTTATTATCTTTTTCTTCCATCTGACTCCAGTGGATGAGTAAATCTAAGGTAACTCCATTTGATTTAACTGTCTGTGGAGAATAGCATGAAACTAAAGCAAGCCATAAAAAAGCAAGCAAAGATTCTAAGTGTTTCTAGCTATTCTGACACATACCCAGATGCCCCACATTTCATTAGTGCATGAATAGGATACTGGTGGCTATGTTGCAACTAAGACTCTTCTATTTAATACTCTTACCTCAAAGAATCAGAATAAGTGTTTTCCATTAATGGGTCCATATGGATTGTGATTTCATAGAAATTCCTTATGGCTGTTTAAGAGAACACAACTATTGATGGGACTGCAAAGGGAGGTTCAGAATTAGTTTGTGTGTACTAATTCCAAATAATACACTTAGTTTTTATTATCTCCCTGGAGTTCACTCTACCTTTGGTTCCTCATTTAACATAAAATCTCTGAGCTGTAATTCTGCTTCACATATGAGAGCTTCAGCAATTTAACTGTTTTTAGTGGTCTTAAAGTGATTGTACCTGTAATGTAGAACTAGAAAAAGGCTTTTGATGCTTAACACCTATAAACCTGTCATTGTAGATCACAGAAAATCTATTATACCAGTGAACACTTTCTGCTTCAAAAGGAGATGAGCAGGCAAAACTTTTATGGCAATTTGAGAGGCATTTAATGGTGTGAATCACTATTCAAAAGTTTTTTATACATGTATTAAGTCCAATATAATACTTGAGCTGAAGAAGATGACAAGCATTAGCTAATAATTCTGTCACGTCATAGGTTGCACCAAGTGTCAATGAAAATGACATTGGAGGACTTAGCAGAAAACAAAACAAAATATACGACAGTTACTGCATGCTGTCATTTGAAAACATCACATTTAAATGATGTATTAGTTAAAACATTACAGCGCATGGAAGAAAAGAAAAAAAAATGAAAAAAACAAGGAAAGAAAAATCTGGATGTTAACCTTATTTATTATTTGTTAATGGCAGTAAACCTTCCATCAATCAATATACCTCATACTTCCTCAAAACAAGCTCAGCAAAAGTATTTCCCACTACTTACAGAATGAATTTGTTAATTCACTCAACACCTGTCCCATTACTAGGGAAGAGTTTTCCATCTAGAGCCTTTGATATACTTTATAAAGTTGCTAACAGATTTAATAAAGATGTATCTAATTAGGTAGGACTCCACCTCTTTACAGCTATAAAGGTTTTTATGATACCTTTTTTTGTGTGTTTTTGAGTTAAAGCATCAAAAAGGCACAGAACTATCAGCAAGGCTAGACTTCTCTAGCTTAGATTTTACAATGGTGACTATCTAGTGTTTCTAACTTATGCAAACACAGAGGTAAACTTTGGTGTTCATTTTTTTTAACTATATATTCGTGTTCTCTTTTGGTTTACTGAGAGATGCAGGAAAAAATGAATAAAGCACATATAAGCAAATAGAAAAAAACAAAATGAAATGCTCGATAAACGTCCAAGCAAAGTAGACATGTACACAAAAAGGTGAGGAACTGTTCCAAAGGATACTGTTTAACTTTGGATTCAAGAAGGCTGCATCTGGCCAAAACAGCAAGAGCAGATCATCTGTATGAGGAAACTCTTACAAGGTCGTGATCCCTTTTTACGCATTTGGTACAAGCTCTATCTCATGTGACAAATGAGATTAAAAAGTCTTCTTCCACATCCATAGCAAGTTTTAATACCATTATAGATGTAACTTGCATAACTTATTAACTAAAAGCACACTTGTCAGTTTATTACTACCCACTGGCTCCAAGATTCACACTAAAATTCACCAAATATATATGTATTTTTAAAAGGTGATAGTTCCCTGCATACAATTTTTTAATGTGTAAATAACATGAAACATAACTCTTTGTTAATATAGCAGATGAGAGTATGAGATATCTATTCATAGTTCTGTAAGAGCCTCTGCTTGTCCTATAGTTGCCACGGTTATTAATGATACTGCAGGTGGTGGAAGTTTTGCTTTTGGCTCTTCCACTCATTGGGAGTGTGGTGAAACATTCTTAAAATGGCAGTGTCCACTGGGGCCTTGAGGTGACCTCTGTCTCCTTATATTTTCTTATGAGAAGATAAAGAGAAAAAAGAGCTTAGAATTATCTTTGCACAGCTACGATTACAGTCATAAGCTGATGTGAGTAGGGCATGCTTGGGGTCCATTGTAACTATAACATCTTAAAAGAAATTACAATCATAACTGAGTGAGCTGCCTGTCTTCACTGAGTACATGTTGGCCTATTTTTCACTCTACTTAACTAGTCATACCCCTCCCACACTGCAATTAAGCATGTGTTTTATGACAATCAGGAGTGAGACAGCTTCACGTTTCTCAAGCTACTCATCTGCTCATCCAACTAAATTCAGTGTGTGGTGCTTGAGACAGTCCATCAATGGATTCCTAACAGTGATTTCAGAACTATGACAACTGCAATGTGCAGTAGTTATTGCTTGCACCTAATGCAGTGGACCTCTCTGATTACCAAAAGAGTTATGCTAGCAGTTCACATGCCAGAAGAGCAGTGGCCAGTATGGGCTAATTGCTCAGGTTCCTCAGCAGGTTTCACAGTGTTGAACTCTGCTGGTAAAGCTACGCTGATATCTGCACCACAGCAAGCTATTTTTAAGCTTGGTCCTCTGTACCTACATAAGCTGTAGTCCTATTTTTCACTTCTTTACAAAAAATTCTGTTGACAGAGATTTCACAAGCTCCAAGAGCTTTTTCAGAAGAGACAAAAAATGTATTAGGGATGGGACTCAGTTCAAGATGTAAATGCCTAAATGGAAGTGTTTTGATAAATATATAAAGACATACTAAATACCCGCTATAAGCAGTGGAACTTTGTAGTGCAGACGCTTAACCTCCTGATCACAGATATCTGGTACCATTTGAGATTCTGCAGAATACCGTGCTTGGTGAGGATACTTGAATCGTATCTTCTAGCCCTTCAGTATCCACAGCATAATCTAGGGCTTCTAGTATGCTGTGGTGGTTTAGGCCCTGCTGGGACCCGAGACCACGTTGCCGCTGCCCCTCCCCCACCCTCAGACTGGACAGGGCAGGGAGTGAAATACAAACCCTGGGGTTGAGATAAGGGGAGTTTTAATACAACAGTGCAACAACAACCAACCAAACAACAACAATAACAATAACAATAACGGTAATAACAATGAACAGAACAAGAGATATACCAATACAGCAGTGAGAGAAGCGACCGCACAAAAAGGGCATCTACCAATCTTCCCGCGCTTGGGCACCTGGACCTGACGTCAGCATGGTATTGAATAACCCGGCTAGAGCTTCCCTCCCCACTGTTGGGGAAACTTAACCCTATCGTAGCTGAACGAGGACATATGCATAGGATAATCTAGTGTTTACTCTGACATCTGTTTAGTCCAACTGAATTGGACTCTTGGTCAGCTGAATAGCTCTCTAAGATTCACTGACGATACTAACCACATCTCAGTCACCTGAAGCAGTTAGCAACATCTACATTTACTTTTCAAAATTGAACCAAATCTCAGTTTATGAGACTCTATTCTTTTATTTCTAGACATCCTAAGCAGAATTGTAGAGTCCACTTAGTTTAGACCTTAAATATAGTTGTATACAATCCTGAAAATCCTTTAGACAGAAACGTATTTTCTATCAGGAATATCTCTTCATTAAATGGTGATGGTGCAAGGTGTGATCTCTGACGATACGCATAAAGCTACCCTATAAACGTATTCTTTAGAATAGAGAAATGAAAACCACAAGCATCTCAGTGGAGAAAGATCTATGAAAATTACATTCAAGAGCTGTCACCCTTCCTAGGTATTCTCTGATTAAATCAGAATTAAATTATCCTTTCATACTGAAATGGAAAACAGACTAAATCTCAGTATAGGAGCTCTACCATTATTGTGCAAATGAATTAGCTCTTCACAATGCATGATGATGACTGTAGCATAAAGTTCATGCTCATTCTGAAGAATGTCACCAGTGCTTTGCAGCTACACAGAGCGCTGAATCATTGACTCTGCTTATGACTTGTCAGCTAAAATTGTAAATCATGCAGGAGTCTTGTAAGAACACTCAGGTCTGGATAACAGAAAATAAAGAGAAGATATTTAATTTCTGGGACATTCAAATTCAACCAGATATTCATAGTAGCAAAGTTTCCAAAGTTTCCATTTCTGATCCCCTATTTCTGAACCTTTCTTATCAGAAAGGTTCTTGAGATACAGACATAATTCAGCAAAGCTGAATTTTACTTTGAAGTCTGTGTTTAGTTTCTGTCTTCGCTCATCTCAGAGATTATGTAACATTAAAATTCAGCTTTGTAATAATTGACATCTAAGGCTATCGATATTCCTCCTTCAGTGTTTGTTAGTGACGGCATTCACTTCCAGGTCCATCATATTTCCATACAGTTTAAGCCGGACTGTGTTCAGAAATTTCCATTTACATCAAAAGAACCTCAGCAGTGTCCTAAAATGTCATAGTCTCAATATCTGGTCTTACTAAGTTTCTGATAGCATTCAGTAATAAATCTATCCAATCTATCTACTTGAGTTGTTAGGCTGCCATAGTAGTTAATTATTAGATGACTACCATTTACATTAAAATATAGAGCTAAATAGAACTTATACAGAACTAAAAAACTAAGCTCTGTTAAGTTTAAGAGAAACTCTTGCCTTTTCAGGTAAAAGAATATGGAGCTTTGTGAACCTAACTGAACTACTTACAATTAGACAGGAATGGTATACAAAAGTAACATTCAGCCACCTCTTCCAATTTCTGCCTGGATTATGTGGAACAGCAGGAGTTCATAGAATTTTCTCCTTCTTTTATTTGATGGCACAAACTTGTTCTGTCTTGGTGAACAACTGTCAGCCTCAGTAATTATGTGATCAGTACTCTGGGGTAAATAAATGTAATTTCATGGAAGACTGTGTGCAAAACAACATCAGAGAGATGAAACTACAACTCAAGCTGAATGTAGGCATGGAAGAAAAAATTATCTTCTAAAGCTGACAATAGTTGAGGAATTCTGCATTCTGTTCGCAACATTAAGTGAGCTCAAACAGGACTCTCTTAGAGAGACACCACTATTCATTCATCTGTAAAAAAGGATATTCAAAGAATGTGTAGCAGGTAAAAATCTCAACTGGTATTTACAAGGCAGTCCACATCCCATAGGCTTGCACTGTCCCTCTCAGTTTTCCCATCGTTGTTTCCTGGACTATTTTTTTCTGTTTTAGAAGTCAAATCTTCCTTCACTACATTGTCTGAGCTTGTGGAAAGCATGAAGGGATAAGGCCTCTGAGATAATTAATATTAGTGTTATAGAATGTGTTGCTTCAGGAGGTGGACTGGAAGGTTGATTGAAATAGGGTGTGTAACAGCAAGTACTCAGAATTGCAGTGTTGAAAACAACAATAAAGAACTGTTGCCAGTGTAAAGTAGTCTACACACCTCAAATGTATGAGGGACATGTAGGTGTAGAGGTCATAGTTGTAAAGTGTCTAATATTTCCCTATCCAAGTCGTACTGCTGGGGATAAAATGAAATCTAAATTCTCTTCCATTGCTTAAACCATGATTGTTTCAAAAATCATATTTGTCAGTAAATTGAAATGCTTAGAAGCAACGTAGGTTAAGTTGTTTATTATTGTAATAGCAGTAGCTTTCCTTTATCCATCACAGTTTGCATGTTGAATGCCTGTCTTTTGATAGTCACTCAACTACATGTATCGGAAGAGCTAGAAAAATTAGACACAATTTGCAGTTGAGAGAAGGAATATTGGCTGAGTTATCTCCCACAGTGTTAATGCCCTGAAAAGGGAATATATTGCAAAAGGCTCCTTTCATGTACACAAACTTGATTTTTATTAGACAAAGATGATTTTCCTATGGAACATAAATAATGCTTTAAACATGGTCATTATCATCACCAAAGATTGTGAGGAAAAAGGTAAATTCTGGAACGAAGGAAGAGCAGGAAATCTAATTCTGACATTCATATGAACATAAGTTTTTGCTGAACCCAAAGGATTTTTGTGCAGAATGATGCCCACATCCACAAGAGGAGAAAAAAAAATCCACTTTATTTCAGTGTGATGGTCCAGCTGAATCATACCTTTTTCTTGATAATAGCATGCTTTAAAGCTGTATTGACAAGTGTCAGCTAACTGTCATTACCAAGATACAGAGTGAGGAACCAACAAAACCATACCTGTCCTTGGAGTTCTCACTTTCCTTTTCCCTTCCTAATTCTGCTGATCTCTTGTATGCTCTGACACATTTACTGCCAGCTCTATGGGGCAAAGGAACATGTTTCCACATGTCTGTAAAATGCCCAACTCACTTAAAAAACTGCACAGGTAACAGAGAAAAGAAAAAATAGTCACTGTGTCATTTCCATTAATTGAGTTGTATCTTAGAAGTTTCACACTTTAGTCAGCTGCAGCTGTAACCTAGAGGCAAGCAGCAGAAGAGTGCATACCTCTCTCTACTTTCCTGCCCTCCACCAACCTTATGTTTTTATAGACAGTGCTAAAGAAGCCAAAATATATGGCAAAAGAATTTGGAAAAAGGAGAAATTGTGCCCTCTCCTACAGTGTATCCTGTTTCAAAGTTGTTTGGTTTTTGTTTTTTGATTATTTTTTTTTTTTAAAAAAGGAACACAACTGATCAAACAGAACCCCAAACACCTAAACAGCAACAGAACAATTTTCTGCAGATATCAGGATTATAAATGATCTTTTATTAATCACTTCATTATGATATCTCTTCTTCTAGTCTAACACTTGTCTCTTGGTAATTTTTGTTTTCTACTTAAACATTCACCATCTCTATCTATATAAATATATTCCCTGACCTTCCTACTGGAATTCTTTCATCCCCATCTTTCTGTGGTTTATAGAAACTTGTAAATCACAGCTCTATTCAGTCTAGCCCCACTCCCTATGCAACTGTGTCATGATCACAACTTACTGCAAATATCCCAAAGACCAGCCTGGGAATCCACAGCAACTCTTTTATCCAGGCCCTGGACTTCTCACCAGTTCTTGGGTGACATCTTCTCCAAGTTCAGGGCTTTACAGGTCATCTGCAAGTCTTTTAAAATGACTGTTTCTTTCAGGTTTGAATTTGAAAATATGTCCCACAGAAACTTGTCTTCTTATTTTTCCTTACTAAATGTTTTCACTCTTACCTAAACCTCACTGGTTCAGGAATTTTTTGTATGACTATAGCTGCACATTGTGGTTACAGGAGATAATGAGGCAGAAGACATTGCAGGCAGCCATGAGTCCAATGATTGCACCCTTGAGTGAAGAAATGATAGCAATAATCACATGAGAGACACTACATTTTACATCTTAAATTCAGCGAAACCTGAGGAAGGGGTAAATATAGTTTCAGTCTACATTCTTGATCTAACTTTCAACACAGCAGCAGTGTGTCATTCAGAGGGAAGACTGTATGGTTATGGAAGTCCCTGTGATCACTGTAACATCAAAAAAAGCTTTGTATCCCCAAAACCATACCTTTTATGGACACACACACACAAGGAGTTAGGTATGGCTGTATCTTGAAAGGCTCAGGCCATTCATGACAATCAAGAAGGAAACTGATGCCCACCTCAGCATTCCACATTTTACATCTTGTTCATGGCAGAGGGTCAGATCACTTGTTTCCCCTGCTTTTATAAGATGACAAAGACCGACTGCTTGGGAGAATCTATTCTGCCTGACAGATAACCAATCATTGTAACCCATTAATGGTTTAAAGATAGCACAGGAAAAAAAACAAATATCAGAGAAATCAGAATAACATTTATGTTAAAGATATGAAAATTCTGCAATAAAGACACTGTTTTCTTTTTAACCATGGTCAGAAAACTTAACAAATTACTGTGGGTATGTATTACAGGCTTTTGTCAAGGCAAATATACAGATCATTTTTAAGAGTTCTTAAGAAAAGAAAAAAAGGTTTTTTTGCTCTTAGAGTCTCTAGATTTAAAAGGAAGATCTTATAGGAAACAATTCTCTCTGGGTAAGATAAGACATAGCCAAGTGCACTTTAGAACCTAAAATTTTTTAAGGGCACTGATGTTACAGAAATCTATTTACATTTAAAAAGGTGTGCTTTATGTGAACAAATAAATATGGTAAAAAATCTTTGTAATGTAAAATGAGCTTTTTACAGCTAACAATCTGGAGATGAAATAAGTATCAGCAAAGAAACCAAAATCTTTGCATAATGATTCAAAATTTATATGATAAACAGATTATGAAAGAGAACATATAATTAGATGTAATAAATGGACATAAATAAAAAGAGTGAAGAATGGAGGGTAAACATGGTTCAGGAGGAAGGAAAATAGGTCATAAAACTGCAACACAATATTGTAAAGATATTACACCATTTCAGACTATCAATAAAACATGGCTATTCTGAAATCAATCTGCAGAGGACATGGAGGTAAATGCACTTGTAAAATTACACATAAAGAAAGCATACTCTTTAATACATTTTTAGGTATCTAACCTAAAAGCTTAACAATTTAATATAATTTAGCTTTAAACCTAAGTCATTTTATCTAGATATAAAATAATCCTTCTGGTTTAGGAAACATATCATGAATGCAAAACATACAAGTACATACAGATTGCTGAAACAATATACATGTTAAATATCATTAGTCTGAAAACACATACATTTATTAATTGCACACTCATTTGTAAACAAAGCATCTTTGAAGCAGTGCCATGTTTTCTAATTCTGTCCCTACTAATTCTTTATACAGACTATATTACATGATCCTCTACATCAGATCACAGGGTTTATCCAGAGCTGACACATGCATGTAAGTGTACCTAGTATAATAAGCAGCTGATTTTACCTAAAAAGTCAGAATTTTGGAATATGTTGTATAGGCTGTTTTGAATACAAAGGCATGATTTCTAATTTTGGTATTATAAAATATATTGTATACATAATAAATGCTTTCTTTACAGCAGTGCAGCTCTGAATGATCTGGAATTAACATGCAGAATATATATTGTTCATTGCTGGCTGGGAGTATCATGATGTAAAACACCCTAGTACACACTGCCTCTCCTGGAGCCTGATAATCTTCTGATGCTTTTATAATAGACCAGGAATAATTTAATCCAGAATGAGTTTCATTAATTGTGAAGGTTTATTAAATGCTCTGAACAGTTACTAATATGTCATCTGGAAAATTTAAAAAAAAAAAAAAAAAAGTGGATATATCAATTTCAGCCATATTTCCAATCAAAAAAGATTATTTCTTTTTTAAGATACGGTATTATATGCAGCATTATCAGCTTGGGAATGTGAGTGCTGCTCAATTTAGTACTCATATGCATAGAAAATGTCATTCCTCCTCCTCTTAATGTTTTTTACTTAGTCTTAAACTGTCTCAAATATACTTATAAAATATTTACATGAAATCTCCTCACAGATGTTTAAAAGATGACACAGCAGTATTAGGGCCTTGCCTTGACTGAAAGCAGGGGCCAAGTTTTGGGACCCTGTTCAAAAGGACACTAAGAAGAGGATCTGAGTACAGTAAGTCTCGTCACGTGAGAGGAAAACAGTACCTGAAACTGCTGTAAAGATGCATCACAACAGCATCACACAGTGATTTGATGGTCAGCCTGTGCTGAAATCTGGCTATGAACACCCCTCCTACACACCCCTCACTACCCCAATGATTACAGAGATAAGTTATAATAAATGATAAAGATGGGGGCAAAACATTTTTGCATGGATGCAGAGGACCTGAGGGGGAACAGTTTTGTGTTTGTGCTGAGCTGCTGGCCAGAGCCCAATGCTGACACTGGCCAGAGTTGCCTTCTCCTGAGCTTAATGGTGTCTGCTCATCACAACAGAAGGGATGGGTCTCAGTTAACAGTGCATGTACATATCACATCTTTGGTCCCCTTAGTAAATCAAATGTATCTGTGGCACACTGCATGGTGTTCCTTTCTCCTCTCCTGTGACAAAGGGATTCCATATTTTCTATCTTGTACTTTACTTTTTTGAAAAGATGGGAGAAAATAATTAATAATTTATATATAAAAAAATCTAAAGGTGTTAAGAACACAAGCTGATTTACTCCATCTCTCTTGTGCTGTATCACAACTAAGTTCCCATAGAGAAACAACCATGAAGAATATAATGTTCTGAGGACTTTTGGATATCCTGCAAGTTGGAGGCAGAAAAATTACTCTGTTCTTAGTCTGGAGAATACAAGGCTCCAGGGAGATTTAAAGGGGGCTTATAAGAAAGATGGGGACAGACTTTTTAGTTGGACCTGTTGTGATAGGAGAAGATGTAATGGTTTTAAATGAAAAGAGGGTAGGTTTAGACTACATATAAGAAAGAAATTTTTTACCATAAGGGTGGTGAAACACTGGCACTGGTTGCCCAGAGAGGTGGTAGATACCTGATCCCTGGAAACATTCAAGGTCAGGTTGGATGGGATTCTGAGCAACATGATCTAGTTGAAGATGTCCCTGCTCATTGCAGGGGGGTTGGACTACATGACCTTTAAAGGTCCCTTCCAACCCAAACTATTCTATGATAGATTCTATGATTCTATTCTGTTCTGAACCCAGCACTGTGACTTCAATAATGGAACCAGGTATTCACTACAGCCTATAAGAAATACTGGCTTCTTATATATTTCCTTTGTAATTGTACTTATAAGAAGAGTCACAGACTGATCGACTGCAGTGAAAAAAATCAAAAAGTATTTTTGTAGATAGTGCGTTTCTTCCAAGCCACTTTCCTTTGATAAAGATCTATGCAATAATAAGTTATTGTATTGTATGTTTCTACTACTGGATTGCAAAGGTCTTCACTGGGAAGATCTAATATATTAATCACCCATTGTAGAGATGTGGAAATGGAGACATGCTGAAATGACTTTTATGAAGTCAGCACATCAGAAGCAGGGACTGAAAACAGAAACAAGATGGAGACAATTGATGCTTTCACTGAAAAAAGATTGATATGGTTTTTTCTGAGAATCTTAGTAGGGCAGCTGAATTATTGTCTTGTACATTTTAGATTTTGCTTGACAGTCCTCAGATATCATCATTTGTATGTGGATCCATTCATCTACTCCTCTTTTCCCTAAGAAACATGACACATCTAAGAGTGCATTCAATCACACCCCTACCCCAGGTGCCAATACAACCCTTAAGACTCAAACCAGAATTTTTTCAAATGAAGCAAATAAAAAAAATTTGAGTGCACTGTCAGACAACACGAATTTATACTTATTAACTGTGCAATACTTGTAGAATAAACTGCATTTTCTAGGGTTTTTTTTGAATGCATCTTTATAGAAATCTAATTTCTGTGTGGATTGTTAAAATCTCGAGGAAAAAAGTTATCAATTGTTGAAACATGTGAGAGTTTTTTCATTAAAAAAAAAACAAGCAAAAAAGCAAAAGCCAAAGTTTTTTCTTTGTAGATTTTATAAAGGCTGTACATTTCAAAAAAAAATTCAAAAACAGTGTGTCATTTTCCCAATTTAAATACTGGATATTCAGGAAGAATAAGTAAAAGTAGAACTATATGTGTTAGTTGGAGGCTTTTTTGGCCAGAATTAATTGAGTGCAAACATGAAAAATATGCAGCTAATGCATAAATAGTACTTAAAGACAAGCTTAGCAGTAAAATAATTCACATTAATCAGGTGTTAGTAAAAAGAATTAAGAATAGAGTGGAATTGTAATAGGTCTTATTAATGAATCTGTTGAATACAGTTCAGGGATCATGAGAAATCTTCTGAATTAGTAATGATTTACAACCTGTGCCTCTATTAAAGAGCTAGAAAACAGAATTGACCAACATATAAACTTTATTGTATCTGTCTTTTTATTTTGTTCTCCATATAGACTGCAGCTGAAGAGAGAATGAAAGTTATAGCACTGAACTACAAAGTAACCAAAAAATAATTAACTGTTCCTAAGGTAGGTCTGATGCATTACTGATATAATAAAATTAAGAATAAAGAAAATGTGCTCACAAGAGGCATTTTTTCCTGGCAAATATAATGTGTAAGTTACACTCCT
Organism: Strix uralensis; assembly: GCF_047716275.1. Classification (NCBI taxonomy): domain Eukaryota; kingdom Metazoa; phylum Chordata; class Aves; order Strigiformes; family Strigidae; genus Strix; species Strix uralensis. The sequence continues at coordinate 30,374,569 of NC_133974.1, forward strand.
GAGGGGTAAAGGTAAATTTGTAAATCGTTGAAGGAAAAAAGTTGATTAATAATATTAAATTATTTAACAAAGCAACAAAGAAGCTTTCTATAACTTATGAACAAATACTGGTATCTAAAATGAAAGAGGGTTGGAGAAAATGGAAGCAGCTAAAGCAACAAACACTTTCCTCAAAATAGTTAAGTGTGTGACACATTAACTTTTTCAATTACTTTAATTTGCAGCTGCTCAGATCCTTTAGTTGCAGTGGACTCTGTAGCTGTATTTGTATTCCCCAGCTCTTGGCATATCATTTCCAGTGAGCAAAAGACAGGAGGATCCTGTGGGTGTCCAATAACAGCCTCATAAACAACTATTTTGCAATTGAGATGCTATTATTATAAGGAAACATTGCTATGCATTTCATATTCTCCTTATCAGATTTTTTTTTCCCATGCCTTTTAATAATATGTACTTTGGATTGTAAATGTCATGAAAATCCCAGGCATTTATAGCCTCAAGACAAAAAAAACCCAAAACAGATAAAACTTCTAAATATCAAATATCTTAAGTACCAGCCCCCCTTTTCCTTGAAGGCTAGAATGAGAGAGAAATGTTAACATGGGCTAACACCCATATATAGCTTTGCAGCCTTTAAGGATTGTTAAGCACAAGAAACAAGCTTTAAAATACATTGCCAGCAGTCTACAGGCATCCTAACATATCAGAAATTTGTCAGCTGTCATCAAATTTATCAGCTGGCTACTGTAACATCTTTAGACCAGCCACAAAGTATGCCATTAGTACCTATTGCTATTCTTATGGATCGTGGTGTTTTAAGGGAAAAAGATTTATAGTAACTGTTCACAAGTATGAAAACACGCTCAGCATTATTAATTGGTCCTGACACAAGCAGTGTTTTTGTTGTATACAACTGAGCAAAAAGCCTTACTCAACGCAAAGCTTTCATCAAATTATCTACCACTGAAAGCTGACAAGCTGATTGAAAGTGTCAGAGGAAGGGGGTGGTGATATATAACAGCACAATTTTCATTGCACAAAGCAATATTTTTAGCCCTTACAATTTGTACTGAAACTCATTATTCTTCTCCATTATGGGCAAAGGGGAAACTCTGTAAGTGCTCAAGTCTGTGACTTCTCCAATTTTAAATCTAGCTCAAATGACTGCTTTCCGCAGGGAGATGACTAAATGATATACAGCTACTCACCAGGCATTTGTCTCTTGTTCACATTCAGGGAAAGCTATCAAGAATTAAACTCTGTGCAGCCATTACACTTGTGGGAATATTAAAGCTGTGACTGTGCTACATTAGATGCAGCGTAATGAAGGATGTTGCATTACAGTTGGTCTAGAATTGATATCACAGGACAGATGCCTATGTCACAAACAGAGAGAGCTACAGCACTCTAATTCAGTACCTGCTCTAGGATAAACATTTCTTGACACAACATAATCACTTGCCATCCATGTGGCCTCCTCGTGAGAATCCAAACAGGCTGATGTTTTTTTATCACAACAAGAATTTATTGAAGTACCTGGACACACCTGTGTACAAAATGATCTAACTGTACTCATTATATGCACACAAATGAGGAAATGATACTAACAGCTGATGGGAATGTGTAAAACCATTTGAGAAAACTGTTACATGTAAGATTTTTTAAAATTTGTTTTTAAAGTTAACTTAAAGTAGCCAAGTAGTAAATTCAATCTGGCAAAACCAAATCATTCACTGACCTATTTTTGTTAGTTTTGGGTTGATGATGATGATGAAGAACTATTTTATATTGATGCGTTAGAAAAAAAAATCAGATCAAAAAATTTCAACCAAGTATTTCCTAGACCTTATCTTTCTCATTGTACCAGACAATGAAACCCATATATGAATTCTCTATTTAACAAGAAATGCCTAGTTACAACAGATGCCTTCAGTTTGAAATAAATAAATAAATAATAAGGATTTCTAAATATTATTTCAAAGTAATTTTAATTAATTTCTTGTTTATTTCAAAGAGTCAATTATTTGCAGTATTTGCATTAAACCCTCATTAGTGTTAAGACTGTACTAATGATATAGTATACTTCATATTTGCTAGATTTCATGGTTAACAATTATGCTAGTAGCTATAGCTACTTCACAACTGGGGATAATCATAAGACTGGTCAGCTGAGACACTGAAATTTATAAAGAATAGGCTTTGTTCTCCATACCCTAAAAAATGACTAGAAAGTCCTGGACCATAAAGACAACGTATAGAATTGTGTTGAGAATGAGCTATTTGACAACTTGACAAAGTGATTAAGCGATCAGTTAACTTGGCAATGAAAACAACTTTTGGGTGTCCTTAAAGTGCGCTGCCTTCATTATAATACTAAAAAACACACCCACAGGTCAAAAAGACCCCTTCCCAGGTTAAGACCTTTCCCCTGAACATGTGTAGTATTAGAAGCATTAGGTAAGCCATATTATAATTTTATGATAATCACAAACCAATCAGTATGTAATAGGCGTGTTATGGAAAAGTACTAACTTCTGTTTTTTGTGTGTAAAAGGAACATGAAAACCTGCTGTTGGTGTGGAATTTGGTGGTTGATTTGTGGAAAAGTCCACCGAGAACCCAGGTCTGAATAAATACAATCTCTCTCCTGAGGGCGTTAAGATTGGTTCATTGCACACCAGGCATGAATCTGCTTTTTCAGGTAACAGTTTTTAGTGACCCAGATGGGACAGCTGTAATGCCTTGCCCTGATCGTCTTGCTGACTCTTGGCCAGGAGACCCTCCTCTCTGGACTCCAGTGAATGCTGGTCTTCGGATCGGGGACTCCCTAAGTACTCTCCCTAACCAGAGTGGGTAAGCGACACAACAGTGCAACGCTTGATATTTATTTATACCAATATTATTTGGTATAAGGTTGTGCATGCACGTAAGGGGGGATTGTTGGTAAAATAGGAAAATTCATATATGTTTGACAGTGATGACTGGAGTATACGAAGTTGTGGATCAAAACGTTCTTTTTGGGTAAAAATATGGAAGCTCAACTGTCTAAAATGACTCCTTGTTCTCCTCTTGGGTGTATTATAGAATATTGGGGAAAATCTGGAGGAGATCTGTTAACAAAGCAATGGCTAATTGAGTATTGTACTAAATGGTGGCCACTGTGTAAGTTGGAAGATGGGGAAAAATGGCTTGAGAAGGGGTCATTGAAATATGATACTATCTTGCAACTGATGTTTTGTCAGTGACAAGACAAATGGGATGAGGTACCTTATGTTGATTTATTCTTTACTTTAAGAAATTATCACGAAACTCAAAAGAAGTGTAAGCTTTTGGATTCTGATTCTTATGTAATGATGATGATGGAAGATATAGATAAAGAGTCATGTTGTTGTTCTGCATGTAGCATTGTGAAAAGATGTTTAAAACTGAATGATGATGAGGATTTACAAATGCTGGTGGCTCCAGATAATGAGGAAAATGATGCTGGAGGAGCTGGTGGTTTTAGCCCTATAGCAGGGAGAACTCGAGCACAGCAACACCTGACACTATTAGCTCCTCTTTGACAGGCTGTAGGTCCATAGGGAAATCGGTATTTGTTAAAGTGCCATTTACTACTTCAAACTTAATTAATTGGAAGAAGTCAGTTGACTCATATCAGAAAACCCAGACAAAATGTATCATTCTTTTAGAATGATTATTGAAAATCATCATCCAGGTTGGCAGGACATGCAAGTTTTACTAAATAGCCTGTTGACCCCGGAAGAAAAGAGAATGATATTAGAAAAAGCAGAGGAAGAGAATGGATAAATGCATGGATATGCAAATGAACAGATAAATAAATGCAAGGGATAATCTGGTGTGTTTTATGCCCACCCAGGAACCTAATTGGGACCCTAATAAAGATGAGGGAAAACTGATGATAAAACAATATCAACAATTAATATTATGTGAGATTAAAAATATAATCACTCGGCCAAAGAACCTTGCCAAATTAATTTAGGTAATTCCAGGAAAATCAGAAGACCCCTCAGCCTTCTCTGAAAGGTTATGTGAGGCAGCCAGAAAATGGACTGATTTAGACCCAGAAAATGAGCACAACAAGGTAGTATTCACTGCCTTGTTTGTAGGGCAATCAGCCCCAAGACATTAGGCAAAAGTTAAAGAAAGTGGATGGAGTGACTGGAATTACTATCTCTCAGCTAATTGAGATTCACATACAAAGTTTATAGCAATCGAGAAGTGGGGGAGGAAAAGGTAATGGAAAAGGAGAAATTAAAAGACAGAAATCAGAAAGCTGTAATTTTGGCAGCTGCCCTTGCTAATGTCCAAATTTCAGCCCAAAGTGGAGGATTTCCCAGAGGCTGAGGAAGAAGGGGTAGGGGAGTAAGTAGGGGAGTAGGATGTGAGAATACGACCAGACAGTCAGAAACTTTAGGAATTAACCAATGTGCCTTTTGCAGGTAGCAGGGGCACTGGAAAAATGAGTGTCCAAAAAATAAAACCCAGTCAGCCCCGGGAAATACCTCCTGAAGCTGACTTGCTGATGATGGGAACTGAATCTGAGTGATGAGGTCCAGGGGCAGGAAAGGAGGACTCCCCAGCTGAGCCCCTGGTTCCAATAAAGCTGGGAAATGAAACTTGTGATTTTTTAGTAGATACAGGGGCAAAATATCCAGTCAGAAATACCTACAAGAGACCTCCAAATAAATTTAATATGTCTGTGTTGGGATCATGGGAAAGGCAGAGGTTAGACCATTTTTGAAACCCTTGAAATGTGAAGTTGGAGAAAAAACAATGATGCATGAATTTTTATACATGCCGGTGTGCCCAATACCTCTCCTGGGATGGGATTTATTAAATAAGCTAGGAGTACAAATCAGTTTTAGGAAAGGAAAGATCCAAGTTCATTTTCCTAAAACTAATGCCTGGCAGGCACAAATATGTTTCTTACAAGCAGAATCAGAAAAGAAAGAAGAAGAACTTGGAAACATTCCTGAGGAAATTAAGAATGCAGTCACTCCCTTTGTATGGGCATCTGAGAAAAACCTGGAAAAGCAAAGAATGTGGAACCAGTAAAAGTTGAATTAAAACCAGGAGTTTGGCCAGTAAGAAAAAAACAGTAACCTATTAGTATGGAAGCAGGAAAGGTTTGGAGCCAATAGTGAATAATTTTCTTAAATATGGACTTTTACTAGAATGTCAGTCTGAATACTATACTCCTATCCTTCTAGTGAAAAAATTGCATAATCAAGGATACAGACTGGTTCAAGAGTTAAGAGCGATAAATCAACTGGTGGTGGACATCCACTGGTGGTTCCTAATCCATATACATTGTTAACAACAATAAAGGAATCAAATGTATACTTCTCTGTTTTAGATTTGAAAGATGCTTTCTTTTGTATACCTTTGGAAGAAAACAGCCGAAAGATTTTTACCTTTGAATGGGAATATCCACTGACTGGGAAAAGAACCCAACTTTGCTGGACTGTGCTACCCCAAGGATTTAAAAATAGCTTGATCATAGCCCACCGGGCATAATTTCGCTTTTTTGCATAACACTGAGACGAAGAAAGTAGCAGTTTTGGCTCTGCAGCACTTTTCAGGGGATAATCCACTAAAGCCATGTGGCCACAGAGGATAAAGAAGTATCTTACCCAAGGTCACAGAAACAATGTCCCGTACCTGACTTTTAGTTTAGTGAACTATTTGCTAGACTGTTCATGAAAAAATTTCCAGGCCTCACTTAGAAGCAAGAAACATTAGAGGTCATGTCATACAGTGACAAAGGTCTTCACTCTTGTATGCCTCTGTGTGTACCTTTAGCAGAACATCCATTTTGCCTCAAGTTCCTCACTTCCAATGCAAAGTGAACTGAGATATGTTTGTTACTCAACTGCAGAAACAAAAATGTTTTTGTGTGAATTACACCAAGTGTGAGAGACAACTTGTAAAAACAGGCCTGTGAGAAACACGGACTGAGAAAAACAGCCTGAGAAAGAGATAAAAGTTAGCAGGGGGAGTGGAGGCTCTCCAAGGTAAGGAATGTCTCAAACACTCGCAAGTAATGAAACTATAGTCATGGGGTGGATGGTGTGGAGGTCGAAGCTGATAAGGCTGCCAGAATAACACAAGATGCAGCTGGAGGAGGGAGCCCTGTGGAGACAGGACAGTTCTGCTCTGGTGCACCTGGCCAAATTTCAAGGGCCATCTGTCCGGTGAATGACCTTTGCTTCATTATCCACGAAATGCATATTAAAGTCAACACCCCTCAATATGCTAACAAAGGCTAACATGATCATGCTAATTACATCATCCCATGAAAAAACTTTTTCCTCCCCAAACATGGGATACGTAGGTATGTGGGTCGACCTAGGGGACAGACCCAAGGATAGTGTGTATAAATTGAGGGGGGGCAACGATTGGGGGGCAGGCCCCGGAGTGAAGTGAAGCGAAGAAGACGGATGCCTCCTTGAACCCTCGCTGGCGGGATCGATGCAGGAACCCAGACCGGTGGTCTTTATTCCTCTATTCCCTCCATCTCCCTCCTTTCCTTTTTCCCCTTTTCCTTCACTGCCATTAAGCAATGCAAGGCATACTGTATTGCTTGCCACAACTCGTTATATACTTAGCCAATTATTGTGCATCCAATTAGTACATTGTGGGAAGTTAATAAATGTTTGGACTTTGAGACTTGTCTCACCGTTGTCCACTCCGCTGGGGATTTAAGAATCCAAGGAAAAAATCAAACTTGTTACTTTCTCTCCCCTAGTACTTCTATATTTTAGGGTTGGGGCAATTCAGAAAAACAAAACAACCCCCACACACACTTTCTGTCATGAAAAACATCTACAGATGATGATTAATAGCACACACAAAACACATTGAGTAGTTATCAAAAGGAAAATAAAACTACAAAGGTCTAAGTCACCCTACAAGTAAAATGCAGCAAATTCCTTAGAAACCAATAAATTCCCATTAGAAATAAGAAATTGTTTTAGCAAGGAACAGAACCACCTGTCTTCTTTCTCCAGGGTAAGAGACCATTAAGATTCAAAATTGTCATTGAAAACTTGCACTTGATAATCTTCCAGTTTATAAGTGTGAATGCAAAAAATGTAAAATGTGTTTTCCACTGGATGATCAGAGTCTAGATGGGGACTTTGCAGGCCCTTTTCTTGACATCTATTCAATGTTAACAGCATTATTTGATCATTTCGTAGGAAGACTGGGACTCGAATTTTGTCTACTGTCTCTATACATAAATAGACCATTTAGATATAAAAAAAAAAGCCCAAACCAAAACACTGAATAACAGGGCAACAGCTAAGGATGTGTAACCTCTTATCTTGCAAAGGTAGAACTGAAGTTCCCTGCATAGGTAGCCAGTGGCCACCTAGTGACTGCAGTCCACATGACAAGGGACGACAACTCCATCTCAGGAACGGCAATATAAAATTTATAGTCTTGCAAACCATACTTTACATTTACTCACCATACTTTACATTTACTCAATCTGAATCATGAAATGGAAATTTGCATTATGTTAATGTGCAGTTTCAGGAAACAGCTGGAAAACTCAAACTTCCCCTTTTCTCAGTCTATTGGCAACAATAAACTCAAAAGAGCTTTGCAATACCTGACATGTCTGCAGCTGGTCCAGGCCCTTAGAATAATTCTGGCCTGAGTCACTGAGGAGAGTGGCTGGAGTAATGGGATGTCGGTTGCATCTACCCCAGTTCTGCACTCATCCTCAAAACATGGTCAGCTGTACAAAAGTGTGGATATGAAATCCTGAAAGCTCTTAAAACTTCATGGCAATTTTATACCATATATACAAGTTCTCTAACAGCAGTCTGTGGTCAGCTGAGATGTGTAAGTGGAATTAAGTACTATAGCATTACATTAAATATTTGGCTGAAAGATCAGTTTGGCCCATTATAATGCATGGACTTGGATATAACATGAGAAGAAATGAAGACTCCAGAATAGTAAAGTTCAAGATTTTTCCAAAATGTACAGCACATTATCATTCTTGAGATAGCACATCTACTCAAAGCATTATCATTATGTAGAATGTATCATTTTGTCATGTATTTACAAAATTGCCTCTTGACAATTCTGAGGTGAGCAAGTATTCTTGTCTTGCTAGGATACCAGTATGATGAGACAGAGAAGCAATACACCAGGTCCACTCATATCTACTTCATTTTGTATTTTCAAGTGTTTTTACCACAATAAAAGCTCTGCAGAATGTTGAAAAACACTGATCACACTCAGTTTTCTCTTTCTTATTCCATAGCATACATTATTATTCTACTCCTGCCTGAAGCCTAATGCAAGTTGTACTTGCCATTTCATTAAGGTTGCTATAAAAAACAAGAAAAAGGAGACAGGATAAGCATACTCCAAAAACAGATGGCAAAATTATCTTGTAAATTCTGTGCCTGGTGGTGCATGATTGTTCAAAAGTTTGTAAGAAAATTATTTCCTCAGTGGAAAGAGGTCAGAATCTGAAAGTCAACTTGATACCTAATCAAGGAAAAGAACAAAATCACTAATAATAAAGTTTCTGCAGGTCAAGTGTTTCCTTGGGCTACTTCTATGGAAGCTATTTCCAAAATAGACTTTAAATTACATCTTTACAATTCTATTATCTTTAGTATGGTAGGATCTGAGGGTAAAGGACACTGCAAATAAAACTGAGTTCTGAAGACTATATACAAAATAAAATATTATCTAATTCAATTTTAGATTAGTGTTGATTATAAAATATCAGAGCAAAATTCAGTAAAAATATGCCAGTAAATTATGTAGGAGCATGTAAAGAAGTAAACATAAAAAGAAGTTCAATGACTTTTTTTTAATATAGTCATTTCAGGACTGAACTACATACTGAGGGAGAAGAAGTGCTTTATATTTTCCCTCTGTTGTTTGTCCTTTACCCCAAGTACTGGTGAAAGATTGCTCAAAGATATTGTTACTCATCAGTGGCAGACCAGACACTAATATTAAAGGACAGCCTCCTGAACAAGAGCTGTTGCTGAGCACAGAAAGGTATTCAAACAGGGAGTTACAATATGTAATGGTTTTTAATCATCAGCATATTTTAATGATAGTAGAAATGTGATGAAAAAAGTCTAGAAAAAGAGGACTGAACAAACAAAAGCAGGGAATTCTGAATGTCATGTAATGGTTTCATTTACCCATGGATATAGCTGAACATGAAGAGAGAAAGAATTAGTAGAAAACCAAAAAACTATCTCACAGCTAAGAGAAGAAAAGAATGAGGTGTGAGAAAACTAAAGATTGCTGCCTAAGAACTATTTACAAAATTTCTCCCCATTAATATAAAAAGAAAATGACAACTGTGACAGGGGAAAAAAAAAAAACAGTAAGAAAATAAGAAATCAGTAAAAATAATATTATATGTCTGGAACAAAAGAAGTTAGTTGAAAAGATTAATAACGCAATGGTAAAGAGTGTGAGAGACTTTCTGGGGCAAGTGGTAATTCAGCAGCATTTGTTCTCTACCTTGGAATTCTCTGGCAGAAACTGCTACTCATCCTTTAAGAAAACTTTCTGCTATCTCTAGGTTCATTGAAAAAGCAACCAGTATATTGGTTTTGCTATTTCTGCCTCAGCAAGGTTTTCTGTTAAGACATTCTCAATTAACTCTCATTGAGAATAAAAGCGTAAAAAAATGTAAAAGATAAATTACTGTTAACATTTTTTTTTTTTTCCAATTTTTCCTGTTTACCATGGGCGTTTTTAGGCACTTGCTTGACAGTATTATTCTAATACTCTTCACAGTTCCTTAATAAGTCCAAAGACTATTTTAACTATCATACTAACTTACTATTTTGCTTATAGAATTAAAACTATACAGTCAAGTGAAATCACTGCTTCTTAGTACAAATTTTCTTATTCTATCCAAGCTAAGAAACTATTTTTTATATATATCTTAAATCATACTACTACATGGATAAAGCTACTGGATACATTCAAAATTCCAGGTTGAACAAAATAACCACAAAACAGATCTTGATCATAAATATGTCTCCCCATAAAATGTGAAATATCAGATAATTATTCTATTTCAGTTAATGTTTTTCCAGTCGAGTTTAGAATTTTTTCCCGACCTAATTAAAAATTACTTCATCTACAGTTCAGATCCATATCAATTCACTGGTGATCTACTACAAATGCAACAAACAGAAGGAAAAAAGAAATCAGGTCCCTAAAATACAGATTCCTCTCAATAAAGAACTGCAAAGAGGAAAACACAACGAACGCAGTACTGAAGACTATTTAGGTATTGTGAACATTTTCATACTTTTGAGAGCTACTTTGTCATAAATCATGTAGAGGTAACCTTTCATTAGAAATATCATAGGTAAAGGATAATGCCTTTCTAAAAGGCTTTTCAACACTCTAGGCCATAAGAATGATTTTTCAAAGGAAGTAAAATTCTCCTGTCTTTCTAAAATGCCTCAGAGTTCAGACTTGATCCCTCATTACTTGTAGGCTTGTGACAGACTTAGAGGCACCCTATTGAACATGCTTGAGATTCCTGCCCTGCTGTAGGAAAGATCAAAGCTTGTATGGTAAACTATGCCATGTGAATCCCTGAAATACAAGGGAAAACAAGAAGGTCAGTGATTCTCTAGCATGGCTGCATCCCTGCTTGTGTGCCTCTGCCTGGTGTTGCTTCAGGGATACTCTGGTCCTGAAAATAGATTTACTTTTTGCATTTCATCTGTGGTTTTGTGGTTGTTCCTGCATCCTGCCTGTGCCAGCTCACAAAATGACCATTATTAGTTCTCAATTAAGACAAATAACATGAAGTCAACCACTCTTGGCAACAAGCTCAGCCTCCATTTTGATACACACACTATGACTTATAAAATGACTACTTCCTGATATGTTGTAAATCCAAAAATATGTGTGACAATATCATATAAAAAAAAGGAAGCAACTTTTTCCTAAGATTTTTCTTAGATAAAATCAACCCCATTTACCTTTAAGGAGAAAGGCAACATTAAAATTCTGCTCTGGCTATCCTACTGGTATTGCCAGTCAAGCTTGAAACCACCAGTAAGTATCTGAGGACACAATATCTTCCCCAGCAGTCTGAAGGGAAGGATTCTTCACACAGACCAGAGGGAGAGCAGAATACTCTAACAGCACCCTATGCTTAACAGACTTTCTTGACCTCTCCGAATTAAAAACAGAAAAGTCAAAATTGCAGCAAGCAAATCCACTGAAAAATAAAAACCAAAACCCACCCTTTAACTACTTATCGGTTGACTAAGATTTCAATAAGAGTTGGAGGAGATAATACTTTTAGCAAATTCGTAGAACTTTTAAGAGTACTAAGCTCCTGGAAAGGATTGAATAGCAGCAATGATTTGGCAAGAATAAGTTGGTTTTCAAAATGAAATACAAATGTACTCAGAGTATAGAAAATTAATTAGCATGCTGTATAATGGTTATTTAATTAATTACTAATGACAAAAAACTTCAAAGTTATAATTTTTATAGATCATCTTGATTTCTCTTATATTGAACGTACATAATTTATTCTTACATTTAATTGGTAAGTATTTGATGTATTTCTTATGCAGCAATTCCATAAAGGATTCACAAATCTTGACAGCTCTGGTACTTTTCAACTTTCAATTTTTCTGAAGAAATTAAGAATTTCGCATTTAATTTTTCACTTTCTCTTATAAAGTGAAATAGCTTTTACAATATGTACCATAGTGGGTGTATTTAAAGTAACTGCCTAAAAATCCCTGACAGAATTAAAGACGTCCGCTCCTATTTGGAAAATATTATTTGCTATTACACATAAACATAGATGGAAATTCAGGGACTGGGACTACATGGAAATGATATGTAGAGAACATATAATCGATTTTGTGATTGAAGGATGGATATGCAGGTTGTGGCTGGATGAGCAGGCCACCTGACCTGAACTCAAGCACAGCACTTGTTGTGTTGTGGGCCAGTCTGGCTTCCAAACTGCTTTAGCTACCTTTGCAGGTTAGCAGTGAGACCTGTCTCACCTCCTCTGTCTAGAACCATCTATAGCTGGGAACTTGGATCTGTTTAATCTGAAACCACGTGATGCAACACTGAGTGGCACTGAAACCCCATCAAAGAATTTTGATCTCTAGCATGACTGTAGAAAGGCTAATATATGTAAGACTAAATTGGACCTTTTCAACTAAAGTTTTCAGTAAAATTTTTATTGCTCAATATTTGAAGTAAACCCTTTACACCACCACTTATAACTCAATGGCAATAGCATCAGTAAAACCTACAATAAGCACCGAACTTCTGTCAACTCAAGAAATAGGAACAATGAAACTGATTTTCATATAATCCTTGTCAAGTTTTGAGAATCAGGCATTGTCTCTACAGTCTTTTCTGATGTCAATGATCTCTTTTGATTATTTTTGATCATTGGAAGATTGACTCCTCCCATACCAGCTCTCAAAGTAGCAAAACACAGTCTCTGAAGATATACACCATGATGGAGAAGGGCAATTACTGGGGAATGCTAAAACCTTACTTTTAAGGATTTCCCCAAGTAAACTTGCATGCAAGATTAGGATAACAAGTGAATAAGAACTAGCAATGGACACTATTTACAGAGAAAAGGGAATAAAAGTTTTAAAAATGGCAACCAGATTAAGCATGAAGATGTTTCTATATGTTTATCTTTAATTAAGCTGAAATTGTCTTAAGATTCAGGTGAGAGAAAGGGTAATTAAAGGTTTCCAACACAAGCGGAGACCTTTCTTCCATCTTGTGCCAGCCCAGTCTTCCAGTGTGATTTATTCTGGTTTATGAAAGCTTTTTTCTTCTGCGTTTATGCAGTAACATTACTATGAGTTTCACCAAGGGATAAGATTATAACTTTGCCTCTCTTTTCCTTTTCATATGGGTTTTGATTAGGTTTTTGTCTTCACGCTTAATACATTACTCATTTCAGCCTGTTTTCTCCCTTCTAAAAATACACTGTTTATTCTGATTTTTTCAAAATAAGTTTTCCAATCATTTTATAAGAAAGAATTTCTGTGTGTGTATGAATCTCAGAAAGATAACACAAGAAACCAAAGATGTTAATATTCAGAAATGCATGCTATGTTGAAAGAGACAACTACCTGTTTTTGTGTAAGTTTAGTTTTGAATGATTGTACCAGATTTAGGACTCTGCCTTGGTTTCAGTATATCTTGCAATGAAACTTCAAATTACTCAAAGCCAAGTTAGAGATGTTAGAGTTAGAGTAGAGATCACAGTACCTTGTCAATAGCTGTAGACTATTAAATCCTTCCAGATTCAGTGCTAGTGACTCAGGTGTCAACAAATTAAACCAAGAGCAAGTACAAGGGATACAAAGTAATACAACTTCAATATCATGAATTATCAAACCTAAAACTGCTGTAAATTTTGGTGTCATTTTGATGAGGTCAGGAGTAATTTTTCAGTAATAGACAGAGAAGCAACCATTCTGTTTTACAGAGAATTAAGTATTTATCTAATTTGCCAGAACAGTACAGGAGGATCCAAACTGGCACAATTTTCTATTTCATCTGGCTGTAGTGATTTCACTGGAGTTTCTTGATAGATGTATATAGACACAGACCTCTGGGAGCTCATGCAGTTAGTCTTAGTCTAGAGAGGATTCTCTCCAGTTCCAAATACAGGTAGCTGCTGATGACTGAAGAGGATTCAGTGACAGTCATTTGTTCTACTCAAGACTTCATGTCTATGGTTAGTTTTTGTTACGCATCAAGATACATGTTTCATATAGCCTGACAAGCTTCTCAGGGTTGTACAGAAGTATTTTGTTTCTTCACAGAATCATCTACATTGGAAAGGACCTTGAAGATCATCTAGTCCAACTGTTAACCTAACACTGACAGCTCCCAACTACACCATATCCCTCACCGTTATGTCAACCCGACTCTTAAACACCTCCAGGGATGGGGACTCCACCACCTCCCTGGGCGGCCCATTCCAACGCCTAACAACCCGTTCTGTAAAGAAATGCTTCCTTGATTCCCTTTATTAACCTTCTCAGTTCTCTCAAAGGACCAGATTCACAGAAGGATGCAACTAACTAACCATTTGACATGGTAATGTTTAATGTTTACCTTTCTGGTTCCTGGCACAGAACCCAAGTCTCTTTGCAGGTAAAAGCATTATGAATGTCCCAAGTCAACTAGCTGAAGAATCACAGTTGCTGTTGGGGAAGATCAGTGCAAAGTTCATGTCCCGTCTCATGTGTCTAAACCATGAAACAGTGGTCTGAGACTATACACTGGAAAGCCACTTTGATACATTTTTTCATTCAGCATTGTTATCCTTAACTCAGGTATTTTTAAAATGACTTTTCTGTAGAAAAAAATAGTTTTTGGTAACACAAACTCAAAATAGAATTTGTAGTAACTGACAGAAAAGGTGCTGGTTTTAAAATCATTCAATACAACCCACTGAGATCAGATACTGAAGAACTGTTTGTTTACTCCCTACTTAGTATTGTTTCAGATGATATAATAAAACACAAGACAACTATAAGGCCTGTGAGAGCACAGAAGCAGCTAGCTGCATACAACTGTACTGATGGAGCTGTTACCAAGACTATCTATTTTAAGAAATCCCAGTTTGCCAGCGCTTAAAATGAGCACTCCCTGCTTCCAAACTATATTTATAACTTCTTTATTCATGTTATTTTGTACCATGCTTTCTTTGCCCTTACTGCAGATTCAAATTGGAAACACCAGCTTCTGTGGCAACTTTACATGTAGCTTATGTAGATCCAGTTTTGTTCCATTAAATATCCCCCACCCCAAGAATATGGCTAATAAAACAGTTAATCAGAAATTGTTGATGAAAAGATCGATACAGCAGTTAGGTTGCTTCTTGTGACTACCTGAAATGATTTTGCAGCTGTGGTAGACTGGAGAAGCTACAGCTATTCAGACATCAGTAGACTGTAAGAAGTAACAATGACAAAGTTTATATACTGAACATGGTGCTATTTCTCATATAAGAAACCATCAGGATCATATCACTAAAACAAAGTGTTAGGTACGTATAAGTTGCCAGTCACTATATTTTAAAAATTTTCAAATAACAGAGTTTTAGAAGGGTGATTGTAGGGTTTTTGTAAGCTACAGTGTGCATCAGGAAATCTAAAAAGTAATGGCCAACACATTTATTAATAACCACCACATTCTGAGAGTGCTTTCCTCTCCTAAAACAAAGAAGGAAACACAATTTATTGTCACAAGAAGGCATAAAACTGTCTATAAGCTAAGCATCACAAAAAACATAAAAGTTATGTACCTTGCTTATAGCTCTATCTTTACTTTTTACTGAGACTGACTGTTCACCTCTTTTACCAATGCATCTTTTTAAAACATTCCTATTGATCAATTTTTGCCTTCCTTTTCACTCTTCTAATGATATGTCTGACTTATGTTCTTTTCATTCAATTTCTCTCTAATCGTCATTGTCTTCTGGCTCTCTCTCATCATACTTATAAACTTTTCTCCTGTGTGCTTCTCACATGTTAAATAGATTGATATTCTAAGGTGTTTATACAGTGAACGATGCTGCCTTACCAGTATTAAATGTTTTACTGGATCTAGTCCTTGAACAGTCAAAGGTCCGTGTTTGTATGTAGGTTCATTACACAAAGCTCGTGTGAGGTCAGGCACGTGTTCAGAAAACTTTGTTAAGAGATAATTGGCAGTATGACCAGAATATACAGGTACTTTTGACCTATTGCTGCTGAAGGTGGACTCTATCTGCCAGATCCGTTCCTGAAGAAAGCAGTCACGGTCTTTTTCAATGTACTTGGCAGGAATTTTGTTTTAATTTTTGAGGAGGGCAGTGCCAGTGGTATTATAGTTGCTACCTACTTTTCACATATTTGCTCAGAGTTTATGAAAGCAGATTTTGTTGGAAGTGTGGGAAAAGCAAAGCAGTGAAACAACTGCAAAACACACATTTCCTTAACACATGGTGCCCATAACAAACACAGGACAGGGTGAAGATCTAGTGATTTGTGTTGCCATGGCACCAAGGAGGAATGCAAAGTGAGCTGGAGGCCACACAGTCCCATTCTTCTAGTCTTCTCAAGAAATATTTGACACAACTATACAGATTTATCTCCTGCTCTTCTGCTTTTCTCAAGGAATATTTTGCACAACTCTGCGGACATTATCTCCTGCTCTTCCTCTTTTCCCACAACAACTGCACGCACATTATGCCAAGGAATACAATAACAATGTCTTGACCACAGTCCCACCCACTCACACATACATACTTAGATAAATACTACCCCGAGTTTGTATCTAATTCAGATGGATGAGAATCTGGTACCAAATTGGAGGGACAGATCGACAGGTTTGTGTTCCTTGCCCCCCACCCCAAAGGGGTGGTAAGATTTTTTGGTAAGATCTTTTGGTAAGATTTGTGCCTTCGACAACACTGAGTGATTACCTGGGAATTAAACGTTTGATTGCAATTGGTTTTGTTTGTAGTTCTATGTAGCCAACCTGCAGTTTGTGCATTTATCATAGGAAATCCGAAAGAATTTGTAGATGTTGCATAAAAATAAATTGTACTATTCATGAACCTGACTGCTTCTCTTGAATGCAGCTGGACCTACAGCATATGGGCTATTCATGTGTCTGGTGTCAGGCCTCTAGTTATGGCAAAAATTGGCATACCTATTAAGAGATAAGTCCAGCCACCCCTACTCCCTCTAATCTCTGAGAATCGGCTAGTACTCAAGGGGATTCATCCTTTACCAGATTAATCAATCACCTTAAATGCAACAGATTTTCACCTTTGTGAACCTCAGTTCACAATAACTTCAGAAGCCTGAACTTCTCACCCAGCACCAGAGAGTAACCAATGTCAGTGAGGAATCAAATCTTATTTGGGTGTGCTAAGCTGTGAACATAAAACTGACTGTACCCAAGAGAGCAGAGGAAGAGGAATCATTACTTTTCTGCAGTGTGATGACGACTAGCCATGTGCCGCAGCAGTGTTCAGTGATGCTAAATCCCTGATACAAGAAGAAACCTACTATAGGCTTTTGATCAATCTGAAAAAGAGCAGTACTGAGAAGTGGACCAATCTGAAAGACCCTACTGTGAAACACTTCTAAGGATGATCAGACTGATTCATGACTGGAGGACATACTTAAAAAAAACACAACAGAGCTGTGATTTAGTATGTTCCTGATATCTTCTAGCGGCTAGACATTGCTCAACACTAGCTGTATTTCTCTCTTTTTTAAAGAAGCTAGAAATGCTACCATTCCTTTCCCCAGCTTCAGAAAGTCTCACTTGTGCTCTGGTTTGAACCTTTTCTTTTGGAACTTTCATTTGTGGGTGGGAGGGGGGAAGGAGGCACAAATATTTCTTCTGGTTTTAATTTTCAGAGCAAACTCAGTTGTCCTAATTGCAATTTGTTATC
Source organism: Strix uralensis (assembly GCF_047716275.1). Classification (NCBI taxonomy): domain Eukaryota; kingdom Metazoa; phylum Chordata; class Aves; order Strigiformes; family Strigidae; genus Strix; species Strix uralensis. Next base: position 30,392,075 of record NC_133974.1, read on the forward strand.
CTGTATAAAGACTGCTTTTAATTACAACTGTACATATAAATACCTGCATCAGTAATGACTCTGCCTTTCTCTGTATTCTGAGAGTTTAGATTTAAATCTCACTCTTCCTGGGACATTGTTTTGCTCTAAGTATCTCATGCCTCTCCTACCTCTAATGAAGATCTGGCAATGATGAAGAGAGTGGCTGAAAATAACAGTCTGATCATGAGAGCAAAGGATCAGAAGTCTAGACTGAGAAGAGCCTGATCCTGACAAAGAGTGACCAATATACTGCATAATGCCAACCTCCATGAATTATATTCTATCCCTCTGAAGGCAAGAACAAATTTGTGTACACTTATACACATATACAGTTTACCTAGATTTATAGTAAGAACAGTGGTTAAGGAGAAATTTGATCATAAACAGTGAGATACCTGGCATAAAACAGTTGATAAACTTACTCCTACAGTGAATAATCATTTATACAGTGCAGTAAAAGTCACCCTGACAAAAGAATAAACATGAACTTCCACTTTATTCTGTTTTTAAGATCGGGTGTCCACTGTGACTCTTCAGCCTTTAAGCTAAAAGCTGAAATAACTCCCTCAAACTACAGAACTACATTTTCCCCTTCAGTTCTAGCAGGTCATGATGTCTTAAGTTTCTGAACTGTGAACTGGTGTAACTGGAAATAATGTACAAGGATTTTGCAATATTAACTTACAGAGCAATAAAACAGTAAGTGGAAGACAATGTAGATAAGTGTGAAGTGATGTTAGACACTAAGAATGTAGAGATAAGGAAACAGAAAAGATTTCATTAGGCTCATGTGCTGGTGATGTCCCCATACTATGAATATTGAGTGGTTTGGTTCCACATCTCAGATTGGCAATGTAGAATTGGAAAAATAACAATCGCCTTCTTACTAAATAGAGTAGGAGGGAAGGAAGAATAGTATGAGAAAGGTCTAGAAAGCTATGGGTGTCATGAGAAAGGTTAATGAGGCATTCACCATTTTCCAACACAAAAAACCAGAGGCATTATCTTAAATCTATCATGACTGATCAAGGCAAACTAGCAGCAAATGCACTAGTTTCTTATAATTTCAACAATTTTAATTTTTTTTAAGCCAACCTGTATGGTTCTGCTGTCCTAGGATTTGTTATGATAAATATTAAAAATTGTCTTTGGGAAGATGAAAAACAAACATTAAGTTCAGTGTTGACTCAAAGTGATTCAGCACTGCTTTATGCTTAATTAATTGCTGTGAGCCCATAACAAAAAGTATGCTCACTTTTTTTTTAAAAATGCACTTGCAACTGCTACCTTGAAACATAAGGTCTATGAAATGCCTTTGATCAAGGTACAGAGAAAAAAAATTAACAAATCAACGATTTTTCCTCACTTGTGCAATTAAGAAGTTGCAGTCACTGGTCTTTCTTTGAAAGAAATATTGCACTTGTATTCCAGTAATTGTATTGAAATAGTACCTGTGTAGTCTGCAAGCTGAAGCAATGTTGTCATATAAACACCACTCCACTGAGAAGACACAGTTCCAAAGGGTGGGAGAAACAAACACTGCAGAAGTACTTGGAATCTGTGCAGTCATGGACAGAGTCCAGTACATTACAGAATCACAGAATCATCTAGGTTGGCAGGGACCTCGAAGATCATCTAGTCCAACCGTTAACCTAGCACTGACAGATCCTAACTACATTAGGTACATATCTGAAAATTTTACCTCCAAGTCTGCAGACTTGGCACATGTCCAGATGAGCATCCTTCCCTGAGCATCCTCTCTGGTGCATAAGCTTTACGACAATAGCCATGCAGTTTTCATCAGGACCTGCTCAAACTCCCTATAGGTTGTTCACGCTTATGATGCTATTAGCATTGTCTCGAACATGCTTTGGTCATGGACAGGTGCTGCACACTAAGTGGTTAAGCTTTGTGCATGCATTTTATTGGGTTCCCTAATGTAAACCAAAAGGTACGACCAATAGGTAGGAAAAGGAGGAAAGAGAGGTGATCTGAATGCCACTGGCATTTCCTTCCTATGAGAACCCACCGTAATGATGCCATCAGGATCTGCAGGAGCATGGCCATCACAAGAACAAGGGAAACATACCACCACCGTGTCTGTGCATGATGCTGGCTCATGCTCAGCTAGCAGCTGCCCAGATTCTTCTCAACAGAGTTGCTCCCAGTCAGTCAGTCTCCCATATTTTCCTCTTACGTGATCTAACACTTCCACTGTTCCTACTTCACATACACCAGCACATTAAGTCCTTTGGCATTATGACTTCTGCCTAAGTTTGTGCTGATTTTGGGTTTCCCACAACCTTGTGTTCCAAATCCCTCTTGACTACTCTAGCTTCCTCTCTGTGAAACAATCAGCCTCATTTACACAGCCCTGGCTCCCTCTGTAATTTCACACCATTTTTAGCAAAAACCCCTCAACTTCAAGTTTTAATTTCAAATTGCTTGTATAGTTATGAGTTTACTTCTCACAACTTTATCCCCTTTTCAGAGAAGAAGGATTTCCAGAAATCTCACTTAATCTGAAATATTCTTGGATATGTAAGACCTTGATCCCAGAACTCAAATATGATGTAGACCAACAGGTTCCACTGTTCATTACACACAGTTATTGTGCCTTTTGAGCTGCAACCACAGGTGTTAAAATCATGTTTTCCACTCTGGCTACATGTAATACTCTCACCTCACTTACAAAATCAGCAGAGCTTAGCAGCCTGTTTTAATATAGTTTATGCCAGTCTTGTGCATCATATCCCACAGATACTTAGACAATTTACCGTATGAGATAGGTGCCTCATTAGTTGACTAGTTAAAACCTGAATAAATATTCTACACTTACAGTCAGAATTATGGTCTCCTCTGTCACAGGAGAGGGGCATGAGAAATTTTCATAAACTCAGTTTCTACTGTGTACCTTTGCAACGCAAAGACTGTTGATTGAACTACTGTAATTGCAGTATTTCAGATGCTGCTCAGCATCATTATGACACATCTTTCTCTATGAATATTCTTATCTATTGTAGGAAGTGTAAGCATCTGAATGCAACAAGGAAATACAGAATATTCAAGGCAGTATGTGACATTATGTCCACTGCTTGCATGGAACCATGCCTAACTTTCCATAAGAAACCAAAGTCTCAAATCCTTCAAACGTCCCTGTTCATGTCACCTCTTTCTGTGCCTAAGCAATAGCATGGCTATTCTCCAATACATTAATCTTTAAAATGTATTTTAAAATAATATGGTTGGATGTACTCTGAGAAAAAGAATGGTGAACTGAAATCTATCACTCAGATTAACAGAGTTGCTACATGCCTTATATGAAGTAGATTTTTAAAAGTTTGAAAAATTCTTCTAAATACACTTCAAGTTTTATTCCTTTGCTAATACTGTTGGAAATAAATAAAAATACTTTTTTTAAAAAAAAAAAACCAAAACCCTATTCAATTACTAAAATACAGAACGTCCCAGTTTTCAGAAGTTTGAATCTACATATTATTACACAACATACTAGCATACAGGCATACTAATAAGTTTACTATGTTTGAAAATACTTTTCACATCACATGCCATGAATTATCACATATTAATCAATGTCCATTAACATTATAAAAATACTAAGATCTGCTAGAGTGGTGAATATCACCTTGTATAGATTAAAAGAATAGTAAGAACTAGATTTCTTTGAGTATTCCTTTTCTAATTCATTCTGCCATTGTAAAAGGGAAGAACACTACTGCTTGCAATTGCAATTTCTGCTTTAAATAATCAACAGATGAGAGTATTCAGAGAATGTGATATTGCAGCTATAAGAAGGGAAGTTTGTTTCCTTCTTCTCTTGTAAAAAATTAGGTAAAAATGAAGTCATCATATATTAAAGGTTTATTGCATTTTTTGGTTTCTATTAAAATGTAGATACTGCCTTCAAATTAGGTCAAGTTAAAAAGTCACAAACAAACAAAAAAAACCCCTTGCAATTTCAGGGTTTTTTAAAGGAATTTTACTGTTTTTGTCAAACAATGTAATTTATTGTCAACCAGGACTGACATCTCCTTATTCTTTCTCGTTGCTATACCATATTTCAGCCAGTGATTTTGGAACAAGAATAACTAAATCTCCTTGGAAATATGTAAATGATTGAAATACGAAACGAAAAAAATAAACCTTATATCACTTACTGGTCAGTGTAAAACAGGTATTGGCAACTGGTTGGCTGAGTACTTTGAGCAATCCTATTGTCTCTATTTAAATTGAACATTACACAAGTATCACTCAAAATTTTATTTAAAAATTAATTGAATTGTTAACAGCTCTATTCACATGCAGTCACTATGCTTTTTTCAATCAGCATGCATATGAGTGGACTTTTTGATTGTCTGGATGTTTGCACAAGTGACAGTTTATCCTTTATACACCCATATACCAGTACAAACAGAATTTGACTATTTATACAAATATTCTCTGATCAAGTTCTACTATTATATCCACTGACTTTCCATAAAGTCAATGGATATTAACAAAGCAAAATATGAACGCAATTTCTGCTGGATCTCAAGGTTAAAGGATAGATATCAATATTTCATAACTCTGAAATTAACTGCTGTGCCTCTTACAACAATCTCAATATATGGCAGTTTTTTGTTTTTTTGTTTTAAAGTTGTTGACAATAACATTTCAGTCTCACGGGAGAATAGTTTTGTTTGGCATTTTACAAACAGTTACATTTCGAAGCATTATCACACAGGGAAAAGGATGGCATTCACTCATGTCCTGATGCTGAAATGTACTTCAAAGCAAAAGCCAATTCATCTGACTCCTGAAGGAGGATCACTTGTTTATTTGCAACAGGGGCATTGTTTCATCAGTATCAGAAATAATGGGATTTTAAGACGCATCATGGTGTGAATAAATTGATTAACTTTTGAACAAACAGTTGTAGCAGAAGACATAGAGGTTCAGTTAAAAAAAAAAAAAAAAAGAAAGAAAAAGAGAGAAGGGATAGAGACACTGAGTAAATCAGTGAGAAAGGGGAGTCTAAGAAACGCAGACTACCTTCTCTTTCCATGTCACTTTACCTCCACTCTATCTGCCCCCTAAACCCACACACTCACTAGATCTAATTAAGCCTGTGAGCTGTTAAAGCACTCACTAGTTCTCACTGACTTCTGGAACACATACCACTGAAGACATCCTCTTGAGAAAATATAATGGTTCAAGTTGTAGTGCGTAAATCAAAACACTATATAATTTCTCATACTTTTCACTCTGCAGGATCTCCAGAGTCCTTTAAGTTCTAGGTCCCATATTTTGGAGTATTTTCCCCCGTGACTGCTTACAAGAATAGGTCTTTTCATTTAAGTCAGTGAATATTTATCCCATTTCCCTGACATTCACTTTCTCTCCCTTCCCTCTCCACCTCCAAAAGAGCTTAATCAAAGTTTACTGTGCTCAAGGACAGACTCTTAGAAACATAGAGATTAACTTAGTGATGACACAGGCTTTATTTTTTTTATTTGTTCACAGTTTAACTTTAGAAGGATGACTCTCAGCAGCAAAGAGAAAATACCCATTTGCTTTTGCATGGCTACTGCACTACTGGTAAGCAGAAAGGCTGCAGACTGAGGAAGGATGGTCCTCAAAAGCAAACCTCCTCCATTGGGATAAAAAGAGCAAGAGATGCTGCAAGCAAGGAGTTTGTAACAGTAACAGAGAATGAGAGGTATCTGAGAAAAGCAGGGAGCCAGGACATAGCTGTACTTTAGTGGTGACAGTAAGATTTTTTCCAACTGACTCAGTAGAGACTACACAGAGATTTTTGCTGTCAAACATAGCCTCTAAGTTTTAAATGACATAAGCCTTACAGGATGGAAAAATTCATAGTACTTACATAATTATAAAACTTAGTTCCAGAGAGACTCTTATAATGTAAGACCATACATTATAAAACTATGCTTTCAACTAGTCTATCCTTCATTTCTCCAGCCGTAATTCTACTTCACACAAAAAGATAACAAAGTCCTACATCACTGTTAAAGCAAAGCATCTCTAAGGTTTACTGTGTCTTGACTTTGTCTCATGGTGTGATAAAAGTCTCTTTTCCCTAGTCTAGAAAAAAAACCACTGTCTACCTTCTCTCTTACACTAGGAGTCTGTTCCTATTCTCAGTCTCTCGCTCACCCTCTAATTAATATCAGCAGAAGAGTACTTGCTCTCCCTCCTGGCAAAACTGTAGGCCTCTTAATAGATTCTCCCTGGCAATTATGTCATGGAATCAGTGCTCTACTTATATTTGCAGAGCAGACCATACTCTACTTATTGTTCCAAGTTATCAGTAAACTCCAGCAGACATTACATTTTTGAAGAAAATTCAGGGAAAGGTACTAAAAAGGGCTATAAATAGATTGTACAACCTCATAAGTAATATTATTCCATAAATTCACAAGTCCATACAAGTCCACGCATTTAACATTGGTTCTATTAAGTAAAAGTTGATCTGTCCACAATCATAGAGAAGAGAAAAATGTAACACAGTTATATGAAGAAAAAAAAAAAGGCGAAATATATCACAAGAACCATGTTGTCCAAAAGGTTCTATTTGGATGTCTCAGCTTGTCTTTCCCACTTCCTGTTCAGAAGAGTCTTTGCTCTCTTGCTGTCTCCCATTGAAACTCATGAGTATTCCTAACTCATGACTCCAGTACAAGTCCTTCCTTCCATGTCCCCATTCCATCCTTCACGCACCTAATTCTCTGTCTTTCAGTCCCTGCATTTTCTTTCACCAGAAGGCCATCTCTTGTTTCTTCACTTTGTTCCATGATCCAGATTTCTTATTCTCTTCTCCATCTAGGTTCCTGCTTAAACTCAGTTTGCCTCTCTGTATTTTCCAGCTTCCCTCTACTACTCCCTGCTGAAGTCTGTAAAGGCTGCATGGACACAGAGCAGGAAAGATCACATAACTTTCCAGTAGGTTTTAGAGAGCTTTTTGTGAAGTAGGCTTTCATAAATAGAAAATTCCATGTTAAAACAACATTTTCTGGATCCAGAAAGTCAAGAGCTATTGCTGAAGGCTTTCTTGGGGTTATGCAGGCATCTTCATGTTTTATGATAAGAAAATATTAGCTTTCCCACATACTTCTAGTTTACCTGTAAATAATTTTTCCATGAATAAAAACAAACTAAAGACACCTATATAAAAAAATGTATTAAGAAATTGAGCATTCGTGAAACATTAAAGATACAACAAATACAGAGCAAAGCTCTATTGTATACCAACACAGAGGTTCTTAAGAAGCTCTCAAGGATCCCTAGAGAAAAAGGGAGAAATTCTTCTTCAAATGTAAGTCTATATAGCAGGTATTCAATGCTTATAAAAGTCCCATATTACTTGCTGCCTAAACCAGCATTTCTATGTTGAGTGAAACGTTTCATTTTACTTAAAGTGTTATTTCAATGTAATATTGAATGTAAGCCAAATTCAGGTTAATTTTTACCTTTCTGTTGCAGTAAAAACTTTAATAGTACCTCAAGAAATATGGCATAGTGGTGAACAAGGTGATTAGGGTTTACTACACTTTTCCCCAGAATACACAAAACCAATATGACGAACTACTGATACCTTTTCCTCAACCCAAGAGATTTAGCAATCATGTTCTACTACTGTGTGGGCCTAGAACTGTTGGCACTTTTGCATTCATACCTATTTGGGTGGTGAAACAACTCTGCAGAAGTCTTGGCTTCAATGGCCGATCCATTCAGCTAATTATAATCCCTGAATTTTAGGCCATTTACAATCTAAAAGTACTGAAATCTATATCTTCTGCTTGTCGATAATTAGATTCTAAGGATAATTCCCACCCATCCTATGAAGGATGCGAAACTGTTGTAACCCAGAATATGCAATTAACCTACTCTGTTGTCAAGTAAACAAACACTAAAAATTTCAAAGAATAAAGCAGGTTAAAGGATTACAAAGAAATAGTAAAGAGCTTGGCACTATATTCTGGTGACAAGCAGAAACACATTATGAAATAAACAGAAAGGACAAACAGGAAGTTAGTAGCTTTATAATTGAAAATATGCAGAAAAGTCCTGGAAGAGCGGGAACACGGGACTGTCTTCTTAGGTGTGGACACTTATATTGGTTACATTTCTAACTATGAACGTAGGCATACGCATTTAGATAGGTCTCTGTCAAATATCGTAGCCTAAGGAACTGCACATTATTTTAGGTGATGTTAAAAGCCGCCCCTCTCATTAATACTAAAATGAATAAATTAAATTAATAAAACCCCCACCTTTAAGAGGTATGTTTGTTCCTCATTTTCCAAAGTGATTCTGGTAGAAATCAACAGACTTGAAGAACAGATTCATGTTTGACTGAATAAGCCCTTTTCATCTATAGTTCTCTAACCAGCCTGGGCAAGTTCAAAATGCTCATAATGATTTATGTAACAAGGTTTACTCACCTCAGCTGTCAAGTACAATTTCAGAACAAGTCGTTAAACCAGCATAGCTACTGTGACTTTCCAACCCAACACTGATAATTGTATCTTGTCACTTATTTTTTTAAAAAAAGCTTAGTTGGCATATTTAATTTGTGACTTTAACTGACCAAACTTGCATTGAAAATTTCTATGTCGTACAATTGCTTCATTAGCCCTGCCTTAGTTCACTCTGTGTATTCCTATTCCACTAGACAAACCTATTCTATAGGACTTTCTGCAGAAAAAGACAATGTGAACTTTTTTGACATTAACTGTATTTCAACAACTGTCAAAATTTGGGACAATTATTGCATTCTTGCTGTCATCAGGAAGCAAAAATTTTAAGCTCTGTTTCTCTAACAAGACCATATTTTTAGAAAAGGAAGTTAAAATAAGTCCCAGGTTTCATGACACACGCTTCAGTTTCTTTATCATCGTGTTGGTTAAGAGCAAGTCTCCTGGAACACTTGTTCCAAGTTCTTGCAAAAGTTTGTATCTCTAGCCTGGAAGCTTCTGCTCCAGGGGCTGTGAGAGAGCAGAAATTAACACGTGAGACAAAGAAGCTGTATGTCTTTCCCTGTGAAAATCCTCGTTTCAGAAGTTGTCCATCAGAATATAATTCAACTGGGTTTATAGCTTCTTTCCACTACACATGAAAAAAAAAGCTAGGGAAGGGATAGAGAAGGATAATATAACCAATTGTTCAGAGCAGTGTTGCAAAGATCTTACAGGAAGTGACCAAGTATTAGAAATAAATACTAACAGTTTTAAATCTTTGAAGTAGAAGCAAAACTATAAAAAAATTATATTATTGTAAAAGCACCAGACTATGTTGGCATTTCAAGGTAAAATAAATCAACTATTAAATTGCACTGATAGTTGTGCCATTTTTTTTTTTTTTGTTTAACATTGGTTTATGACAACCAATCAAAGATTATGTCAGAATGAGGATAGAACTCCAGATTCTGTCATAGAAATGTGACAACAGCCTTATTGTTTGATTTCAGAAGTCCCCATTCTCCAGAAGTATTTAAAATTAATGACTATAGAAAGAAAAGAACAGATCAAACATATGAGTGTCTCTGCCCGTCTCCTATTATTCTTCAGCTCAGATGTAGCTTTCATGGTTTTCACACTAATAGCTTCATTATTTTTGTCTGATCATTCCTGATTCTATTATATCTCTTTAAAAAGAGATAGGAGGACCAAAACTGCACAGAGTATTCAAGGTATGAACATCTCTGCTGTATCGTTGATGCTATAGAATCCCCCATTTATTTTCTTAATAATTCCTAACACTTGATTCGGGATTTTTTTATGATTACTCAGCACTGAGCTGACACTTTCACACAAATATCAGGTATGAATCCCAAATACTGTTCCGTAGTCTGTCACTGTAATCTGAGTCAGGATTTCTTTATCTTCCTGTGCCTATGAACCATTTCAGACATAGCCTGAATTTCATTGTGCAATTTCATAATACAGTCCCACAGTCATAAGGCTGTTTCTTCTACAGTTCTTCAACTGACTAACTTGATTTCTTCAGTGAACTGTTTTTCATTGGACTGATTATTCCATTTTCAGCTTCTAGAATTTCACTACTGATCTCCAGCTGCAATAAATATTTACTGTTTTACTGGTTCTTATCCTTTAGCTGCTCACTTTCCTTAGAAGTCTGTTTTATGGGACCAGCAGCAGCTTTTTGGAAATTTAGAAAGCTTCCATCAATCTCTTATCCACATGACAACTAATTTTTCCAAGCCTTCCAGTAGGTTTTAGGGTACAATTTGGCTTTACAAAAACCCAAACATGTTGACTGTTCTTAACTAGGTCATATGTAGCTGTATATTCACCAACTCTATTCTAAAACATTATTTGTATTACCTCACTTGATACAGCGGGATATCAGTTTATGGCTTGTAGTTTCCTGGAGCTCTCTTAAAACCTTTTCTGGCATCACAGTTAATGTCTTGCTTAAAACTGACTTGGCATGGAAGACACGAATATTTCTAATGTTAATTTTCTCAGTTTATTAAATTATCAATGATGTGGTTTATTATCCAAAAGGATCTTTTGAAGACTGACACTCAAAGAAAGGATGCAGCCTAAATGTTTCCTCAGTTTCTTGAAAGTGAAGGCAGAATAAAGAGTGTAAAGGTGTAAAGACTGATTTCAGTTTCTGTGTAATGGCCCTGGCTTCTCCATTATTCCTTTTTTAACTTTCTCCATCAGTCTTATGGTCTTGCTCACTGACATCCTGCCCTTGAAATACAGAAGAGAAACCTGTCATTACAGAATCACAGAATCGTCTAGGTGGGAAAAGACCTTGAAGATCATCTAGTCCAACCATTAACACTGACCGTTCTCAACTACACCATATCCTTAAGCACTATGTCAATGTGACTCTTAAACACCTCCAGGGATGGGGACTCCACCACCTCCCTGGGCAGCCCATTTGCCTAACAACCCGTTCTGTAAAGAAATGTTTCCTAATATCTAGTCTAAACCTTCCCTGGCACAACTTGAGGCCATTACTTCTTGTTCTATCGCTTATTACTTAGTTAAAGAGACTCATCCCCAGCTCTCTGCAACCTCCTTTCAGGTAGTTGTAGAGGGCGATGAGGTCTCCCCTCAGCCTCCTCTTCTCCACACTAAACAACCCCAGTTCCCTCAGCCGCCTCTCGTACAACATGTGCTCCAGACCCTTCACCAGCTTTGTTGCCCTTCTCTGGACATGCTCGAGTAATTCAATGTCCTTTTTGTAGTGAGGGGCCCAAAACTGAACACAGTAATCGAGGTGCGGCATCACCAGTGCCGAGTACATGGGTAACATCACTTCCCTGTCCCTGCTGGCCACGCTATTTCTGACACAAGCCAGGATGCCATTGGCCTTCTTGGCCACCTGGGCACACTGCTGGCTCATGTTCAGCCGGCTGTCAATCAACACCCCCAGGTCCCTCTCTGACTGGCAGCTCTCCAGCCACTCCTCCCCAAGCCTGTAGCACTGCTGGGGGTTGTTGTGGCCGTGCAGCACCCAGCATTTGGCCTTATTGAAACTCATACAGTTGGCCTTAGCCCATTGCTCCAGCCTGTCCAGATCTCTCTGCAGAGCCTCCCTACCCTCGAGCAGATCAATACTCCCACCCAACTTCATGTCATCTGCAAACTTACTGAGGGTGCACTCTATCCCCTCGTCTAGATCATCAATAAAGATGTTAAACAGGAGTGGCCCCCAAACCGAGATTAGACACATTTTGATTAGACTGGATTAGATACATTTTGCTAGTTGTTTTTCAAGGCCTTTTTGACCCATCTTATGTTTTTATGTTTAACCTGCCAGAGTTTCAGAATTTATTGTCCTTAATTTTCTTCATTTGGACAATATTTAGCCATACCAGTTTCCTCTAGCACTTTTTGTAGACTGTTTCTAAGTACTCTGCTATGATAGGCAATCTCTATCATCACTGCTTTAGATTTGTAGAAAAGAGCACTAAATACTCAGAGAGAAAAACACCCAACTTTCTAGTTCTGTAATTAGAACAGCCAGAAGAAGAGGTCACTGGTTTCCATCCCTGCTTGCTAGGCTGTTTCCACAAATTATCAACAGATTTTAAATGCAAACATGAATGAGTTAAAAAACAGGGCCAGGAGAGCCATAGCTGATTATGTTCTGTTCTCCTCCCTTCCCTGTTATATCCTGGGCTGCATCAAGAGAAGTGTGGCCAGCAGGTCAAGGGAGGTGATTCTCCCCCTCTACTCCACACTTGTGAGACCCCACCTGGAGTACTGTGTCCAGCTCTGGGGCCCCCAACATAAGAAGGACATGGACCTGTTGGAGCTAGTCCAGAGGAGGGCCACGAAGATGATCAGGGGGCTGGAGCACCTCTCCTATAAGGACAGGATGAGAGAGTGGGGGATGTTCAACTGAGAAAAAACAAGACTCCGAGGAGACCTTATAGCAGCCTTCCAGTAGTTAAAGGGGGCCTACAGGAAAGATGGGGGGGGACTCTTTATCAGGGAGTGTAGTGACAGGACGAGGGGTAACGGTTTTCAAGTGAAAGAGGGTAGATTTAGATAAGGAAGAAATCCTTCACTGTGAGGGCGGTGAGACACTGGAACAGGTTGCCCAGAGAAGTTATGGATGCCCAATTCCTGGAAATGTTCAAGGCCAGGTTGGACGGGGCGTTGAGCAAGTGGAGGTGTTTAGATCTAGATCCACTTTGATCTAGTGGAAGATGTCCCTGCCCATGGCAGGGAGTTGGAACCAGATGATCTTTAAGGCCCTTTCCAACCCAAACCATTCTATGATTCTATGATATTCCAACATGTTGCACTGAATAGGAAATGCTAAATGCTTGTATTCTTTTTGAGTACAAATTTATATCTCAGTCTGTGATACTTGATACCTGCTAAATATAAAGTGACAGAAGATTAAATCAACACCGTGAGGCACCACAGTTGGTATGCTTTATAAACAATAAAACACTAGGCAGACTTTATCTAATTTGGAGACTGGGCTTTGATCACACTGAGAAGAAAAAAGTTATATGTAATGTGACAAATAAGTTACAAATCCCAACAGTAAAAAGCAGTCTCTATAACTCCCTTGCTTTGCAAATACTTGGACGGAGTGTGTGTTTGTTTTCTTTTACTTTCATATTCAACTGCCTTGCTCAGAATATTCAATACATGTACCTTATATTAAGCTTACTGTTTCTTAAACCATATTATTTTCTATATTAGAAACCAGCAATTATCCAAAATAGAAAGCTATTCTGATTGTAACTTTAACTCTCAAGGAACTTTTATTACCTTTGCAGAAGCCCTGGCTAACTTTGCACTTTCCAAGTCAGATACTGTACACACTTATTTCCAAACATTTTGGATTCAGTAAGAATTCAGGAACTAAGCAAGAGTTTTTCTCTTTTATTAAATGTAACTTTCTAATACATTTCTAAGACAGTATTTTTAAACCATGCATTTGTGCCTAGGTCATTACCAGGGGCTTCAGCAATTAAGAAAATCTATACACTGCTACTATTTGCTGTTTTTCTGTTAAATTGAAGTGTTAGAACGTGAAGGAAGATAAATAAGTTCAGCAGTGAGGGCTGCTATCTTGACAATGAACAAAAAAAGTTACTGACATTTCTCATGAGGATATTCTTCCTTTTCTTAAACACACTCAAAGAGAAAACAGTTCTGAACACATTATATTTTGATCATGTAGCCTATTTTTATAATCAGCTTAAAAATCAGCATATAATCACATTTTTAGGGCAATTTCTCCTCTTCCGTTTCATACATTGACAGGAAAGAGCCTAACTTTCTGGCATTGTAGTTAGCATACTCAGAAGAGTGTATTTAAATTTGGGAACATGGAAAGATGAGACTGCCAAGTAAAGAAACCAATAAACCACTGAAGAACTAGACCATCTTAATCTGAGAGGTAAATTCAAAAGAACATAAAGAAAACTGTATCACAAATATCTGCAAGTTTCTTGTATTGATTTAAGTGGAAAAAGTGAAATTGCCTGGTTTTATACTGAGAAAGATGGCGACATTGTCTACAGATGTTACTAGCTGACAGGTAAACCTCTGTTCAGTGGAAAGCAAAGACAACTCTTGGACCAGCTAGACAAAAAGATGTGTGTGTGTTTGATAACAACCCATCTACAGAAATTTGTCTCAAAGAATAATGCTAAAAACTCATTCAGATTTCACAATAAAATCCTTCCTGTGCCTAGGTTACAATTTTCTTTTTAACTATTATAACATATGAAAGGTAATTTAAAGTCTAGCAAAGAACAGAGTTTAAGGTGCTAATAATGAGTATTTTCTGGATGGGCCTACACCTAAGCACATACAGTTTTTGGGTCTCTTTAGTCCTTAAAAGGGAAATCTTAGGAGAACAAAAGTTAATAAGCAAAGCCCCCTAATTACTTCCCTGATCAATCAGAAATCTCATGTTAGTCACAGCAGATTTTAGAACACATGGTAGTGTGACATACAGGTTTACTGCAGTGATCTGTATGATCAGAAGTTTTATTCAGTCATAGACTCAGGTTGTGCATTTGGAGTGTAATTGAAATGATGCTTTCACTGAAAAAAATTTTAGTTTTAAATAAAATAAAAAGCAGTGTGATTGTACTATTTAGGTAGAAACCTTCCTGCCCTTCCTCAGAAAGTCACAATGGTACTTAATCAGTGGGTTGGTTTTTTTCTTAGGTTTTATTTTTAAATTTAGAAGTGTGCTTTAACTGCCAACCTAAGTCTGCTAAGCTAATTTCAAGAAAAAAAGAAAAGAAGCAGAAAACAAAAGGGACAGGGGAAGTCCCACACTTCAAAGACAGTTTGTTATGAAAAGGCCCTCAAAATATCAATATAATTTGTTATTTCAAAGTTGAGATAATAATTTTATTTATTTTTGACTTTGAACTGTACAGTTATGTATCTGAATGTAAATGAATCAAGAACTGAACAGTAGTAGGCTGTGTTAGAATATTTTTTTTTTTTCTTGAAATACTGCATTGTTGTTCCCTTGAGCCTGCTGGGACTTTCAGTTATGAAATCATATCTAACCTCATCATGTGTCATCTCTTGGGAAACAAAAAGCATGTTGATCTATGAAACAATTGAAATCACCTCCCACAGCTTAGAAAGATGAATCATTTATTTGCTTCATCTCTATGAATGTAATGCACCTGTGCAAGCAGTTGCTTACATCTCATTGGTTAGTGCTGATTATGCCCAGCAAATTACATTTCAAGAGATTACACTATGCATTAGTACTTGAAGGATTGTTATTGCTTTTCTTTTCACTCTTACCATGTTTTTTTCCTGACACAAATATGAATGAAATGGTTACCAGGAATAGCCTAATCAAGTTTGTGACACACTTGCTTAATGAAGGTATTTCAAGTGTTTGGTAAGTGAAAGCTGCATATAGTAGTAGCCTGTACTGCTGCAAAGCTGAAGCAATTTTTAAAGTAGGGTGTTATCTAAAAGCAAAGATTTGTAAAGAAAGTATTCAGAGATTTTGTAATGATCCTGTTGATTATGAGTGGATACTTCACAATCTCATTGAGTTAATGCTTTATCAGTATAACTAAAGTTATTTTACTGCAGTAAGTGTTGGCACTGAAATGTTTTCATTTGAAATTAAAAAAGAGCAATGATTAGCCATCCATTAAAAATGTAGTGGATTAAGCTTTAATAGCTCCAAAATATACAGAACAATGTATATAATGCTGAAGTTCAGTGAAATGGGTGTTTTAACAGCTTTTTCAAATTAAGTCTAAGAACATCTGTATCATTTGTATGACCCACACTTGCTTTCCCTGCAAACGGGGCATGATACTTTCAGCAGTTACTATAGCAATAACCTGGCAATTATTTTTAAATAGCTAAAACAGTGCTTCACTAAAAATAATTTAAAATAGCCTCATCTCACTATATCCCACTGAAGTTTCAACCATGCATTTTTTTTTCTAACTTAAAAAAACTACTTTTAATAAAAGCAACTCTCAGTTATCCATTCTATAGTACTGGAAAAAAAGTGTGTATATAAGAATGAAATATGGTATATGTAAGAAAAAGTCATCTACATTTTAAACATATAAACTCATGAAGCCTACAAAGATTTTAAAATTGGTACAATAAAACATATACAGCTAGCTGAGGCTTAGATTCTGCAACTCACATTACAGTAATATAAAGTTCATGACAGGAGGCATTATACCCATTAGTAAATGCTTGTAGGATTATACACAGAATTTGTTTTCCTATGAAAGGTGTACATACACAAACAAATGTGTGTCTGTGTATATATATATGTAAGTATATATAATTTTTTTAATTGGTCTTATCATAACATTGAGAAGTAAAAAGAGATCCCCTGCTTTTTTGATGAGAATTCTGCTAATGAATTGGAAGTCATATCTTCTTGTCGGCATTATGAGCTCATTTGAACATTACTTATATCTGGTGTCATGGATATATTCCAGAGCAAAACAGATTCAGAAAACCAAAGCAAGAGACCTAAATATGAAATTTAAAAATTCCCCAAATTAATTAGTACAACAGCAGCCTTAGGTGGAAGCACCAATAAACTTTTTATGCTTATTAAAGGAAGACATCCAGTAAAGAAAATTCAGTCTCAGAATATTATTTATTTACCAGATAGGAACTGGCAAGTTTAAAACTATATTGTAAATAATCACAACCATTAGACTAAGTCTTGATTTTTCTACTTGTACCTTAGAGGAATGTTTAAATCATCTGTTAAATGGAAGCCACCCTTGTGTACACACTTCTATAATCTACCGTCAATTCTAGGTCAGTAAATATTTTAGTGAAGTCAACTTCACAGAATCACAGAATCATCAAGGTTGGAAAAGACCTTGAAGATCATCTAGTCCAACCGTTAACCTAGCACTGACAGTTCCCAACTACACCATATCCCTAAGTGCTATGTCGACCCGACTCTTAAACACCTCCAGGGATGGGGACTCCACCACCTCCCTGGGCAGCCCATTCTAACGCTTAACCACCTGTTCTGTAAAGAAATGCTTCCTAATATCCAGTCTAAACCTTCCCCGATGCAACTTGAGGCCATTCCCTCTTGTCCTATCGCTTGTTACTTCGTTCAAGAGACTCATGCCCAGCTCTCTGCAACCTCCTTTCAGGTAGTTGTAGAGGGCGATGAGGTCTCCCCTCAGCCTCCTCTTCTCCACACTAAACAACCCCAGTTCCCTCAGCCGCCTCTCGTACAACATGTGCTCCAGACCCTTCACCAGCTTCGTTGCCCTTCTCTGGACATGCTCGAGTAATTCAATGTCCTTTTTGTAGTGAGGGGCCCAAAACTGAACACAGTAATCGAGGTGCGGCATCACCAGTGCCGAGTACATGGGTAACATCACTTCCCTGTCCCTGCTGGCCACGCTATTTCTGATACAAGCCAGGATGCCATTGGCCTTCTTGGCCACCTGGGCACACTGCTGGCTCATGTTCAGCCAGCTGTCAATCAACACCCCCAGGTCCCTCTCTGACTGGCAGCTCTCCAGCCACTCCTCCCCAAGCCTGTAGCGCTGCTGGGGGTTGTTGTGGCCGTGCAGCACCCAGCATTTGGCCTTATTGAAACTCATACAGTTGGCCTTAGCCCATTGCTCCAGCCTGTCCAGGTCTCTCTGCAGAGCCTCCCTACCCTTGAGCAGATCAACACTCCCACCCAACTTCATGTCATGTGCAAACTTACTAAGGGTGCACTCGATCCCCTCGTCCAGATCATCAATAAAGATGTTAAACAGGAGTGGCCCCAAAACCAAGCCCTGGGGGACACCACTCATGACCGATTGCCAACCGGATTTAACTCCATTCACCACAACTCTTTGGGCCCGGCCATCCAGCAAGTTTTTTACCCAGCAAAGCGTGTGATCATCCAAGCCATGAGCAGCCAGTTTCGCCAGGAGAATGCTGTGGGAAACGGTGTCAAAGGCCTTACTAAAGTCAAGGTAGACAACATCCACTGCCTTTCCCTCACCCAGTAAGCAGGTCGCCCTGTCGTAGAAGGAGATCAGGTTTGTGAAACAGGACCTGCCTTTCATAAACCCATGCTGACAGGGCCTGATCATGTGGTTGTCCCACATGTGTTGTGTGATGGTACTCAGGATGATCTGCTGCATCAGCTTCCAGGGCACCAAAGTCAAGCTGACAGGCCTGTAATTTCCTGGATCATCCTTCCGACCCTTCTTATATATGGGCGTCACATTGGCCAATTTCCAATCTTTTGGGACCTCCCTGGTCAGCCAGGACTGCAGGTAAATGATGGAAAGCGGAAACTTGTTACAAAGAAACATAATTTTAAAAAGTAAGAGACTTGATTGCAAGATTATTTATACTTAGGAAACAGCAGATCACAGTATGTATGTATTTTTCACTCCTTTCTGTGCCTTTACTGATTCTATTATTAGTGCTGATGGAATAGTTTCAAGCTAGCAGTTACTGATGTTAATTTAGAAATGTATATTTTAATCTTTTTTTTTTCAGATAGATGCAAATATTTGATTTTTATTTCTATTAGAAAATACATCTTCATGTAAAAGTAGTTGTCCTTACTGCAGCTTTGATACAGAAAGGCGGTTCTAGCTATCTTATGAGGACATGCAAACGCAAAGAACAGTCATTGCACTAAAGGCATGGTCCCACCTACACCTACCTGCTGCATGTCTCCAGCATCCATTTTACAGTTATATATATACAACACAAATAAGCCACTCATTGATTTAAGAACTGAAAAAAGAAAGATCTCCAAAACCCAGGAGAAATACTGGATACTCTACCTCCAATTATGAAAACTGCAAGGACAAAAAGATCTCTCTTTTCAGAAGCTGAAGATAGTAATGTTTTCCAAGACTTCAAGATTGATAAACACGTTAGGATGCCACAAAGCACAAATTCTATCTCAAATGATGGAAAGCAGCAGCATTCCACTTCATGAAAACTCAGTAATTCCAATCAGTCCCAAGATGTTAAAACAATTTATTTGTTCGTGTGTTTCACTGTGGTAGTGTCAGATATGTTAGTATGCATTTGAAGGGAATTGGAGACGGAACAGGCATGATATTAAACTAGGAGGGACTCCACAACTATTTCTGTCCCATGGACCCAAAGAGATCTCCTGTGACCCTGGCAGTAATTTGGGAATGTAGGCTGCACTAGGCAGACAAACATAACCCCAAAGATAAAACAGACATAGAAGAGAGTGTGCTTCACTCTAAAATAAAATTCAGTGCATACAGTTTTTATGCCAGTAGTGCCAATTCCTGATCAGCCACACCAGTTCATGGAAGAATAACTGATGAAAATGGTCTAATTGATTACCTAACATACACTGTGCCTTTAGGAGCAGCTGAAGTAAAATACACTGAATCACATAACACAGTGAAATTTTTTTAATGTTAAACTTAGGATGCTTTTACAAATGAAGTTTGAGAGCTGATCTTGATTGTTTTCTGTTCAATCTCTTGATTTTATGAAGAGGATAAGTTTATATACTAAACCTCAGAAACCACATTAAGAAGAGACACTCAACACCATCATTTTCAATTCTGTTTTCTGGTGAGCTAGTCTCTACACAGCATTTATGTTCTACTGGATGGTAATATAAGCTAAGTTCTTAAGCTGTTTTATCATTTCAGGGTCTCCTCTTCTCTTGATTTCAACAAAGCTATTTAAATATACATTTTTTTCTCAAATTCCAAACTAATTTTATTAAAATTACAGTTGTGACAGTGCTGGCCATTTACCCTTAGCCACCAAGACAGGGAAAGAGAAAGGAGAAAGATGTGAAAAACTCCAGGACAGACCACACATGCTTTAAAGTCCTCATATTCCTCAAAAAGTATGATGGAAATTATAGGACTTCATTATCCCAGAAGAATCATAGAATCATTTAGGTTGGAAAAGACCTTTACGATCATCAAGTCCAACTGTAACCTAACACTGCCAAGTTCACCACTAAACCACATCCCTAAGCACCACATCTACACATCTTTTAAATACCTCTGGATGATGGTGACTCAACCACTTCCCTGGGCAGCCTCTTCCAATGCTTAATAACCTTTTTGGAGAACAATATTTTCCTAATATCCAATCTAAACCTCCTCTGGTGCAACTTGAGGCCATTTCCTCTTGTCCTATTGCTTGTTCCTTGGGAGAAAAGACCGGCACTCACCTTGTTACAATATCCTTTCAGGTAGTTTTAGAGAGCTATAAGGTTTCCCCTGAGCCTCCTTTTCTCCAGACTAAACAACCCCATTTCCCTCAGCTGCTCCTCATAAGACTTGTGCTCTAGACCCTTCACTAGCTTCGTTGCCCTTCTTTGGATGCACTCCAGCACCCCAATGTCTTTCTTGTAGTGAGGGGCCCAAAACTGAACATAGTATTTGAGGTGTGGTCTCACCAGTGCTGAGTACAGGGGGCAATCACTTCCCTAGTCCTGCTGGCCACACTATTCCTAATACAAAGGTTATTAAATGAGATTAATAATCTAGATGTGTTGGAAACTGATCATAGGTACAGAGGCAACCAAAACATAACTAAAGCAAAGGAAGATTCAAGTCACATAGAATGCATTCATTAATTCATATGTGTGTGCTTACCTAAATTTAATGTGGACATAGAAAGTGTTAGAAACTGTAAAATGAAAAGCTGCATTAAGGATACAAAGAAGAAAGGATGGGAAAACTAATATTTGAATACATTACTTTGAAAAACTTCCACTTTACCTTGAAAGGAAGTTAATTGCTGCATATACTGATTTAAGTACATTAGCAAATAGTATTTTAAATATTTTAAGAACACTAGGAAGCAAATTTACATACTGTAGTAGTGCAGATGAATACAAGGAACCTAAATAGAAGCATATTCCATCAAAATACAAAGCTCTAAAGAGTTCTGCTGCATCATATGAACTCGCTGCATCTATACTTTTCTTTGCCTGAGGAAGGCTAGTGGCCAAAATAAATTCTATTTTTCCTTTTTTATTTCTTGAAAATGTATTTTTTCAAGTAAATTCAGTATTAGCAATAGGTGACATAATGTAAAGTTTTTATACTGAAGTGCTCCATTTATTCACAATGCAGGTAGAACTTTCACTGTATACTGTGGTTGAAGGATTCAGGTGGTTTTGTTCCTGAATAAGAAATTGGTAATTTTAATACACATAGCATGTTGTTAATGTGAATAACTTCTTGAGCTGAATCATAATGGACTTATTGGTGTAAAAATTAAAATAAACAAACAAAAATGTAAAGGACTTTTAATGAAGCCATTCTCATTTTCTTATTTATGTGAGTTACTGAGGTTCATCATCTGGACTACTACATAGGAGTGTAAATTCTGAGGTTTTGCCAAGTCCTTGTCATGACATATTATTTTATACAATTCCTGAAGCTACTGTCTTTAACCGAAGGGAAGATAAATAACAGAGTTTAACAGTTCTTTACTTGATCTTGAGATAGTTTATTCAATGAGGAAACAAAATTCAGTGAGGTTACAGTGAAAAAAATCTCACAGAACAGGAATTTTGAATGAGTCAGTATTACAGAACTTGGCTCTATTTTTCAGTCTTCAACGGGAAACCATCTTTCAATGTGATGGCTCTCCAGTAGTCCTAAATAAAAACTAAGAATTAATAGTTCACCATTTCAGAGTAGGTCAGGATTATAAGTCAACACCACAATATTGCTGATAGGCACTCTATTTCCTTTGAATTTAACAAAAAAAACCCTTATCTGAGGTTAAGAAAAAAGGAGAAATAGAAAAGGCAAATGATTACTAGAAGAAAAAATTACTCTCATACTTTAGATAGAAGAATTAATTTAAGAAATAGATACAATAATAGATATATCCACTTCAAAACATGATGCAGGGGAAAAAATTAAATCCCTTCACGTCTTCCCCCCTACCCCTTTTTGATATAAACTATTGAAAAAATAAATGTAGTAAATGCTGCACATCCTGATAATGAAGTTCTTAATTTCTCTTTTTTAATTTAAAAACTTGAGGTTTTGAATTTTGGATTCCAAAATACTAAAATACATTTAGTAAAAATAGATGTCATATGGCCTAAAAGAACCTCTGTTATTACCACATTCACAGAGATCAAGTCGGCATGTGAGGCTTGATTACCAGGTGTCATAGGGACACAGCTAAAAGCTGCAGTAAGAGTGGCTAAACTAGTACTGATTCTTCCTCTTCCAAATATTGTAAGGACTCATGCAGAGATAGGTGGGCTAATCAGATACAACTGTGCGAATGGCCAACATACAGAAGAAGTGTTTTATTTCAGAGACTGGCTTTCTTTCATATTTGGAAGTCATGAGTTTTCTACAGAGTTCTGAAATATACTCTACCTATAAGAAAAGGGCTCACAGAAGCCACAAACTCCAGAAGAACCCAAAAAAATGGTTCCAAGGTTAGCTTTAAGAGGAAGTACTAAACAATTATATAATACAAAGTTTGAATTATGCCCTTCAGAATCAAAACCATGTAGCAAATTGCCAATATCATATCGGGTTTTTTCTCTCTTCATCAGAGAAAAAAAAAATGTCGACTGGATAGTTCTTACCCCTCAAATCAAATGCAGATATAAGCATTCATGACGATGTTAATTCTTAAAAGAATGTTTAAGATCAATATCTCATTTTCTATATTGAAGTGTAGAAAAAAAATCTACAGTGATGTTTCATCACTGAACTCTTATTGTTTTATAAATCTTTTATTATGCATCTAAACTGAGAAAAGATTACCAACTAGGTCAATGATTAAGATTGTATATTCATTCAAACATGGGAGTATAAAAAATTTAAAATGTTCTTAGGTTTTTTAACACAGTAATCATTTGTTCACCCAGAAAACCTTGAGAACTCTGCCTATGATGAACTGGATACATTAATTCACCCAGATCTCACTATTTCTGCACTGTAGATATTTGCCTTTAAGAACAATTTACTTTTAGAACTTACAACTTTTAGTGATTCTTTGTATTTGTAAGTTCTAAAATGCACATGATACAGCACCTTTAACAATCAAGAAAGCATACATCTCTCCAAAGTAACTCAAGACAGAAGAGAGTCAAACTGATAAACTAATAGAACTTCTATTTAGCCACAATCCATTCTTGGCAGTTTGTTATTTTTGAGTATATCTAAAGTATCTGATAATTCCTCTTTCCCCCAGAGGCCCAGAACTCTCTGTTAGATGCCTATGTTTTTTACACACTTCCTAGACAGTTTGAAACCTTTAGAGTAGCCTATAGGAAAACTAACATATTCATGGGTAAAATGATCTCCCTACACCCTCAGCCAATATCCCTCGCCAAATCCACAATACATATTTTGACAGAACTCCATGGCAGAAATCTCATGGGATAAGTATTGTCAAGGATTCCACATCCAAGTTCTTCTCATCAAGAGAGAGTTCATGTCTCTCCTGGCCACAGCTGTGGTTAGTGGGGACCCTGCCTCTCTGGCCAGTGTTTCCATTAAATACATGTTAGTGAGAATTCTCCCTCCTTGCTGAAGGACGCTAATCCGTAGACCCCTTAACAGAGAGATGATGCAATCTAACCTGCACTTCACCTTTACTACAAAGCTCAGTAGAACTGGAAATAGATTTCATCCTCCAGGCTTTGCTGAAAATTTGTTCTTACTGACACAGAGAGAGAACTTTGAAAGAATCAGAGATGAAAAGTCCTATAAGCAAAAAAACACTTCTTTCTCAGGGAAAGGGAAGGGAAGGTTAAGAGAGGGGAAAAAGAAAGTCTTTCCAGTCTCAAGTCCTAACACTATATTTTCAGATATGACTGTTACCCAATTGTGTCTACATGTGGGTGGAACTTAAGATTTGCCATATGCCCAGAAAAAAAATAAATCTAGATTTCCTTCCCTACCACCGGTAATACTGTCTGTCTGTTTCAAATTCCACTTCCCTTAGAGTGCTTTTATATTAAAGTATAAAAACAATTAAATTCCTCTCACCAACAAAAGAACTGTTATCTTTACCAATAATGACAAAAATAAATATATTCAAAGTTATTCATTAAAAGTCTTCATTGAGTAAAATTCCATCCTTTCCAGAAATAAATGTGATATATTCAAAATATTGGAGGCAAAGGTATCTCATATTTCATAATCCTAACCTGAAGTATAATGATCTTTAAACTTCTTTTCCAGTATCCCCATCCTTATGTAAATATTAAGTGGCTGCATGCATAAAAAATTAAGGTTACCAAGGAAACTATCTCTAAAGAGATTAGAGAAAAGCAAGGATGTAAGTGATGGTATCAGTACACAAATAGAAAAAGGAAATGGGAAAATTTGTTATATTGTTCCATGTCCTGTGATTTTTAAGATGTGATCTTTAAAACGAGATCCACAGAAGGTAATTTAGATAATCACTGTTTTAAGTTTTCCTTTAAGATATTATTGTATCCTAGTTATTTTATTGAAATAAATATTTTTAGTATAAATTAAATATGCTCTTAAATGTGCTGATGCACTGCACATGTTTAACAATTCTTTTTGCTTAATAGTTCTAAGAGATCATTAAGAAGGATGAATAAAACTGTGACATAAATATTGGTATTCTTTTAGGAACATCCAGTAGTCTCCAACAATTAAGGGGAAATATATACTAGGATATTTACCAGCAGTTGGTAAATTCTCCAAATTAGAATAAAAACCATCAACATTTGAATATTCAGACTGAAAACTAGGAAATGAGGAGAAACTGAGAATACTTGGTTCAAAAAGTACATAGTGATGTTCCAGCATTTAAGGACACACTGCTACCCATGATAGTAGCACTAAATTGGAAGAGAATTGCTGTAACAGTGTAAGGAAAAAAGATTCTGATTCTTCCAGACAGGATAGACTTTTAACTCACATTTCTGAAGTGAGTATCTTCAGTATGTTTTATCCACTCTAAACTTTTCTGACTCATTTATTTTGAAACTAAATGAAATTCTGAACACTGAATATTTCTAAACACAGATATTCTCAAATTATTTGTTTAGAGTTACTAGTACAAAAACTGCTTGTGATACACATGACTGAATTGCCGTATGATTTGGTACTTTACAATGCAGAGTTTCTTTGGTATTTGGAATATATGACAGTTTGCTACAATGCAAATAATGATGTAAGTAAGGATTAACAGCCTTGCAGCTGCTCAGCTTGGAAGAAAAAAAAAAGCCTCTACAATAAGTTATGCCAAGAGAGGCTAAATCAACTTTTTCCCCACAATATAGAAAATAGTGCACAAAAGCTGTAGGTTAAAACCTTTAGTTGGGGAGCAGCTATTTCCAGCCAATAAGAAGGCTAAAATATTTTTCCTCTGTTATATTCTTGACTTATTCAGGTATGCAGAAAAGGCATAGCTCCAACACCTCTTCAGCTATGCTATTTGTCCTCTTGTAGTAACAGGTGTTCATCATCAACTCTTTAGTTATACACACATTGGCAGTGCTAGGAAAGAGGTATATAAAGGTATTTAAGGTACCTCTAACTTCTGAAGCAGAACTAAGACCACAAATACTTGAGAGAATTTGCTCCAGCTCCACACTGTGTACTTACCAATACGGAAAAATATGTGTCATCTTTCTTTTCAAGACGAAGGAAAAAAGAATAGTTATGTATGATAAATTGCTATCCAGGCCAAGTCAAGTCACAGGGCAGTTTACTGTTAATCAGGCACAATCATCTCAAGAGTATTGAGTAATCAGTTCAGTCTTTATGACAAAGTGACCCATGTGACATCAAAAGAAAAAATAGGATTGGTTTATGAAGTCATTTTATGTTTCCCAAAACTGCACACAAAGATTTACTGGCTACTTGAAACAAGATAACCCCCCTGGTCAAAGGTCTGAGGTACATAATCCACTCTTGCTCACAACTCTACAAGCCTGTTAAAATTAAGAGGTACTGGCACATAGAAAGAGTACTACTGCTTTACTCATGAGAAGGTATTGGCTCTTGTTTCCGCTAAATTAAATATGGAAATTTTTAGGATTAATACATTGGCAGAAACTGAAGAGAACCTGGGAAAAGTACAGGCACTCTAGTTTTCTTCAGGATCAGTGTTGTACTATTTCAGGTCTTGTTCCTAACCATGTCATCCTGAATGCTCTCACATACTTGATGAAGTTTCCTGTTTGATTCTTACCCCATTACCTCACTGTGCACCCACTTTTGCTTATCCTGTCCTTACCCTATAATGCCTCCACCCTTCTACCTCACATATTTCTTTCCTTTTCACCCTCCCCATCCTACAACTTCCTTCACTTGCAAACACATATTACAATATTTTAGCAGATTCTTTTTTCTTCTTTAACTTTCAAAAGCACATTACTGTCTCTACAGATATGACTGATTTGAGAACAAAACCGAGACTTACAGATAATGTTTAGCATACAGTTCCTGTATCTTACTGTAATGTCCATGCAAGCAGAGATCACAATCAAAGGAAAAGAGTTTCTGAGATGCACCAAATCAAGAAAGAATTATTTACCCTTAAATATTGATTATCCTTTCTTAGCAGGATGAAATCTGAGAATTCACATGATTTAAACTTAAATACAGGTCAAGTTTCCTCAAAGTTATTCAGAAATATTATGGTTATTATTTTTAAGGAAAATCATACATCATCCCTCCTTAATGTTTTTTTTTTTTTTTTCCTCCAGTATTGGATGGGTGGTAGCTGTCATACTTTGTATTCATTGTGGAATAGAATTTAAATGAAGATGCCTTTGAACAATGTTTATCAACTACAGGACTAGAAACCTTGCACAAGAATCCAATAGCGCATTCCTCCTAGTGTACTCCTCTCTTCGGTCCAGATCCCTGTGACTATTATCAGAATTTATCACTGCTGGTGAGCAGTTACTTGCTCGAGGGAGTCATACAGGAACCTCTTTACTTCCTCCACTAAGCTGAAGGAGCAGTTGAAGTGGCAGTGTTTACACTTCCTGAATGCTGCTAAATCATCCCTAAGGATTACTTAACCCCAGGGCATGTAACAGTATCTTTGAAGAGCAATCTGTGCATTTGGGATGCACTTCATATTATAACAAAAAATAGGATTTTCAAATAAATAACAAGAGAAAGTCTTAGTAGGGGGTTCTCATGACTCTAAAAAACTTTGTTATTTTAAGCTACAGAAACGGATCATTATGATTTATTTTGAATATATTCAACATATGGGTTTAAGACCAAAGCATAAGTAAATTCAGTAATTGCACTAACTGCTCTAAAATGTAAATGCAAAATGCCAGCTGCATAGAATTCCTTATATCTTTCATTTGCTGTTCTTCAAAGAAAATCAAGCTTAATCTTTTTAGGCTTTTCAAAACCTGCACAAATGACATTTTAAGATACCTAAAGAGTACTCTTTTCTATGCTGATGACCGTTAGCATGGATGCTATATAGTTTGGTTGGTTCAAAAATCTACAAATTAAACCAACATATACACAACCTTACCATAGAATGCCGATATTATTTAACAAAAGCAGAAAACTCTTTTGAGTTACTGGGAAAACAATAGCTTCACTAACCCAGAAATACTTGTTCTATTCCACTTACTCTTTTTTTTCCCTTTTTTTTTTTTAAAAAAAAAAAAAATCATATGGAAGTTAACTATGCCTGTAAAAAGTTCCTTAGAGGATTGTCTTTCAAAGACAGAAAATGCTATTGGTGATCTATCAGTCCCAGGAGTAGATGTTGCTCATAGATACCACTGTCTTTGAAACTCCAAATGACAGGAGCTACTGACTGTCATAGATACTGTTCTCAAGATGGCTTCTATGTACCCGATACTCAAAATTTGCTATCATTGACATGTATGCCAGGAGTTTTATTCCCAATGTCATGATTCTTTCTGCTGTAAATTAACATAGTCCTAGGAATATCAGGCAAAATGAAACTCTGTGCAGATGGACAATAAAAAGTCTAGAAAATATTTAAATATTACTGGAACACCATTGATGGTTAAAAGGCAGAATACAGTTGTCAATTTAGAAGGGAAATTTAACCCATCACAGGTAAGAATCTGGTGCCTATAACTATCACCTTTTTTTGCTAAAACAACCATATCTTATCTAAATTACCAAAATTATTTTTAAAAGCTAAACCAAAATAACTGTTTGGGAAATATACAGTTATCACTAAAGAGTTTATTTTATGATTTGTATGAAGCATTTCTTGTTGCTCTGTACCACAATCATCAGTAAGAAGGCTTGCATACAAGTATATATCTATAGTGAAATCTCCTTGAAAAGTCTGTTCAATTTTTATGGAAAGAAGCTAGTCAGTATACTCTACTGTCAGATATTACAGAATACTAGGAATTAGTTTCTCATGGTAGCTTTTAAAATGGTTAGCAAAAATATTACCTGAAGTCATATTGGAGTTTTACATTTTTATGTTTTTTATGTCTGCTGATAACATAGAAAATACAGAGTGAAAAAATCAAGATAAAATATATCTGAAATGAAAATGAGGTGACCTAAGTTAACAGACAGGCTTAATTGATCTTAGTTTCATTTGACTAAGAGTGCATAATAAAATAAATGAAAATGTGAAGGATTTCTACTTAGTCAGGAACATTAAATTATTGAAGTTGTAGACTTTCATTAGCATCACTTTCTGTGAAGGCTGAAATGTCCAATCACCTGAACATCACCATTTCTATTCTCTTCAGAAACAGTGTAAATATTTTTAATACTATATATGTTACAATACTAAAAGTCTTACTGGATGTTCCATACATACATTAGGGTGGATTTAAACCTTACAGTCTGTGATTTGTCATTTATTTACTATTTTAAACTTTTCATATATTATGACACTTAAACTACTATTTCACATTTTGTCAATCACATTTTCTTATAAGTGAGCCATGGATGGTATAATATGGTGGACTTTTCACATATTAGATTGTGATTTTTTTAACAGATGAGTAAAATTTATTCCTTCTATACCTTCTTCAACTTCTCTTCCAGATTTCACTGTAATAAGAGTACACCTGAGATGTAATTTTCCCTCTACTATCACCATTTTACTTACATCAAGAGATTCATATTGACAACTGATTGTAAGTTAGCCACATATTGATCTGCTCAAACTTTCTGATCATTCTGCATTGTTATGAAACACTAGATAACAGATTTGAAAGTATGACGTTAACAAATGTTGATCGATTTTTTAAATATATCTCCACAAAGTTTAAATAGAAAAGAAACATTATTTAATAAACAGATATAGCATTTTAGTGAGATGAGCAATAAGGATAATTGACCTGAGAGCTAAATATTTGATGAAGTGAAGTTAAAAGTCAGTATTTTCAAAATGGGCAAAATATTTTTCAATGTAACTGAACAAAGAACTGCTCATATTGGTACTACAGAACACATCTGTCTACATCAGGAGTACAGAATGTGTATGGACATTTCTCAGTGTGTTTGTGAGTGTATTTTAAAAAACTTCATACATAACAGGGTATGTGTATATACTATATAAATAATTTATATAGAGAGATTTTTACATGTCAGTATATTCATAGAATCACAGAATCAATTAGGTTGGTAAAGACATTTAAGATCATTGAGCCCAACTTTTTATCTAAAACTGCCAAGTCCATCACTAAACCATGTCCATAAGCACCACATCTACACGTCTTTTAAATACCTCCAGGGATGGTGACTCAACCACTTCCCTGGGCACCCTGATCCAATGTTTAATAAACATTTCAATGAAGAATTTTTTCCTAATATCCAATCTAAACCTCCCCTGGCACAATGTGAGGCTGTTTTCTCTTGTCTCATTGCTTGTTACCTGGGAGAAGAGAGCAATAAGGTCTCCCCTCAGCCACCTCTTCTCCAGACTAAACAACCCCAGTTCCCTCAGCTGCTCCTTATAGGACTTGTGCTCTAGAACCTTAACCAGCTTCTTTGTTCTTCTTTGAACACACTCCAGTGCCTCAACGTCTTTCTTGTAGTGAGGGGCCCAAATCTGAACACAGTATTGAAGGTGTGGTCTCACCAGTGCGGAGTACAGGGGAACAATCACTTCCCTAGTCTTGCTGGCCACACTATTTCTGATACAAAACAGGATGCTATTGGCCCTCATGGCCACACTGCTAGCTCCTATTTAGCCATCTGTCAATCAACAACCCCAGGTCCTTTTCCACCATGCAGCTTTCCAGCCACTCTTCCTCAAGCCTGTAGCATTGCATGGGGTTATTGTGACTCAAGGGCAGGACCTGGCACTGAGTCTTGTTGAACCTCATACACTTGGCCTCGGCCCATCAATCCAGCCTGTCCAGATTCCTCTGTAGAGCCTTTCTACCCTCAAGCAGATCAACACTCCCACCTACTTGGTGCTGTCTGCAAACTTACTGAGGGTACCCTCAATCCCCTTGTGCAGACCATTGATAAAGATACTAAACAGAACTGGCCCCAATACTGAGCCCTGGACAACACCACTTGTGACTGGCCACCAACTGCTCCAGCACCTCAATGTCTTTCTTGTAGTGACCTAAGTGCAGGACCTGAGCCTTTCTACCCTCAAGCAGATCAACACTCCCACCCAAATTGGTGTCATCTGGATTTAACTCCATTCATCACCAATATTCTGGCTCAGCCATCCAGTCACTTTTTTACCAGCAAAGAATGCACTCCTCCAAGCCATGTGCAGCCAGTGTCTCCAGGAGAATGCTGTGGGAAACAGTGTGAAAGCTTACTAAAGTGTAGGTACACAACATCGACAGCCTTTCCCTCATCCACTGATTTACCTTGTCACAGAAGGAGATCAGGTTTGTCAAGCAGGACCTGCCTTTCATAAACCCATGCTGACTGGGCTCGATCACCTGGTTGTCCTGTATGTGCCGTGTGATGGCACTCAAGATAATCTGGTCCATAACGTTCCCCAGAATGGTGGTCAGACTGACAGGCCTGTAGTTCCCTGGATCCTCTTTCAGGCCTTTCTTGTAGATGGGCATCACATTTGCTAGCTTCCAGCCAACTGGGACCTCCCTGGTTAGCCAGAACTGCTGATAAAGGATGGAAAGTGTCTTGGTGAGCACTTCTGCCAGCTCCCTCAGTACTCTTGGGTGGATCCCATCTGGCCCCATAGACTTGTGCGCGTCTAAGTGGTATAACAGGTTGCTAACCGTTTCCCACGTACTCATTTTCATTGCCATACAGAAACTTAGAAAGTAACAAATTATGTACAGTTTGTTAAAGAAAGGTTAATTTTCATTTGTTTATATTTTTCGTGTTATGACACTCACATACGTAGAATTCCCATAGATTTTCCTATATATCTTGCTTGCCTAGAGGTCTGAGTACAAGGCAATCAGAGTAAAAACACACTTCAAAAATACAGGCTATCAAACTGCTTTTGCTTGCAAGGCAGCAGGTTGCACCTAAATAAAAGCAGAAGCAGGCCAGGCTTGCATTAACACTTCCATGTGCTATCAGGTCACTGGGGAGAATGACTGCTTGTGAAAGAGGTCTGGAAATTTACCAAGTTCCAGCTTCTAGCAGTTACAGATATAGTGCAAATACTGGATCAGGGATCAATGCATTCACTTTGCATGAAATTCCATGCTAACCTACATAGCTAGCATCCTAACTGTGTTAAAAGTATTTCCTTCCTTGATATAGCAGATATAACAAGACACATTTAATATCAGCGTATGATTACAGCTATTGAGAACAGGGAAACTAAAATGGGCTGAATAACAATGATATGTCTGGCAGAGCGAATAAAAGACAAAGTTTAAAGGCATCATGAGAGTGATGGCAGATCTAGTGAATGTAACAGACACAATTCAATATGAGAAAACAGAATTAGAAGGCAAAGGTGTCATGTAATTTCAACATTTTTCAGAAACCTCGGCATATATTGTTTCATGTAATTGAACAGAACTTGATTAAGGAGAAAGAAGAAAAAACATTACATTATTATGCAAAACAGTATGTAAAAAAGAACAAAAGCTCTGAATTTTCTTTTCTCCTAGGAGTTTTAGTAATAACAACTCTATGTGAGCAAGTGAGAAAATAAAATTTGAAATCTGTCAGAGTAAGTTTTTAAAACAAAATACTACATATGAGGAGGTTTGTAGTGTGTGCCAATTTGACTACTATTAATAATATTTCAGATCCTACTTCATATTTTAGGCACTCAAAGGAAGTAATGATATATATTGAACACAGTTTAAACTGTGGGAGTAGGTGGCACAATAGAGAGATGAAAATCCACTTCAGTAAAGTATTTAACATGTGTTATTCTCCCTAAATAATAAAAGTAAATAGAAGTTAACTGTTGTGTAGTAGCTCTATTTCTCGGAGATGTGTTGTTAACATTGATATCTGGTCTGCTGTTTTTGGCCTCCCAGATGTTTTTGTGAGCTCCACCATCTACACACATAACATGAACAGAAAAGTTGGCCCAATATTCAGTTCCTTTGCCAAAAACAAAAGTATGCAGAAGTAGAATACTGTATATGGAGGAGAGGAGAAGAGTTTACATCCTATACATTTGGTAGTTCCATTTATCTTAATTTACTACATAGTGATATAGCTTACACGGATTAATTAATGGATAGCTACAGTTAATATGAATCTCACCCTTGGTGGCTAACTAGATACTTGCATAGAAGTACATATTAGGAATCTTTTTAAACAATGTCTGTAAGGCAATTCTGTCCTGACAATTACATGGTCTCATAGTATCACAGAACAACTGAGGTTAGAAGGGACTTCTGCAGATCCTCTAATCCCACCCCACCTGCTCAGAGCAGGGTCAGCTACAAAGGTTACTCAGGACATTGCCCAGTTCAGTTCTGAATATGTTCAAGGATGGAAACTCCACAATCTCTCTGGGCAACCTGTTCCAATGTTTGACTGCCCCAACACTGTAAAAAACCCCCCCACAAAACAAAACAGAAAAAAAAAAAAAAAGGCATTTCCTGCATTTCAATTTGTGTCAATGCTTGTCCTCTCAGTGGACACCACTTGGAAGTCTCTGGATCTGTATATACAATGTCCCTCTGATAAGGGAAATCGCCTCCTGAGCTTTCTGTTCTTAAGCTAAGAAATCCCAAATTCTTCAGAGTCTCCTCATATGTGAGATGTTACAATCCCTTCATCATCTTCATGGCCTTTTCCTGGACTCACTCGAGTAAGTCCATATATTTCATGTAATGGGGCCAGAAATGGACACAGGACTCCATATATGGTCTCACCAGTACTTTACAAAGGGGAAGAATCAGCTCCCTTGACCTGGTCTTTGTCAGCTTGTCTGTGAGGACTTTATGGCAGAAAGTATTGACAACCTAACTAAGTCAAGATAGACAACATCCATTGTTCTCCTCTCATCCACTAAGCCAGTCATCTCATCATAGAGGGCTTTTGGGTTGGTAAAGCACTATATCCCCTTCACAGTTCCATGACTATTCCTAATCATCCTCTTATTCCTCCTAGCTTCCTAGGAATTCAAGTGAGACTGACTGGCCTGTAGTTCCCTAGATCTTCCTTCTTGACCTTCCTGAAAACAGGAGTGACATATATTTTCTTCCGGTCACCACAAACCTCTCCTGATCACTGTTACCTTTCAAAGATTATCAGCAGTTTCCTCACAATGACTTCAGCCCTCTCCCTCATGATTTGTGGGAACATCATTGTATCAGGTCCAACAGACCTGTGTCTGACCATTTTTATTAAATGTTCTCTCACCTCATCGTCTTCAAGAGTGAGTCTTCCTTGCTCCAGAATTTCTCACTGGTCTCAGGGATTCCCAAAGGCCAGTCCTACCTGTAAAGAATGAGCCAAAGAAGGCACCAAGTACCTTGGCCTTTTCTGTGTCCTTTGTCATTAGGTTCCCTGTCTCATTCAGGAGAAGTCCTGCATTTTCCCTAGTCCTACTTTTGTTGCTGGATAGCCCCTATGGAAGCCATTACTAAAGAAGTGGTCTATAAATGTACAGACCAAATTTCCCCAAATAACCCTTCATTTTTAAAAATGGGCTTATTTTTCAAGCTGGTAGTACAATACGTTTGAGCTCCATAATTTAGACCAGAGGCACCAAGTGAACAAACCATTATATGTCTTCATAGATCTTTGGATACCCATGGAAACTACCTCTAAAGAAACTTTGACTATCTTCATGTTGAAGAGCTTTCAAATCTCAGATGCAACCTCTTCTGCTATTGTAATTGTGATCGGGACAATATTCAAATCAACATGAGCATGGTCATATTAGGGAGAGGGATATTAAGCATGCATGCAGAATTTTGCAGACTGCTAACAGAAATTTCTATGTAATGAAGAACCTAGATCATTCCACCTGGTCCCATAAAAACTTTTCCATAAACATGTATTTTTCTCAGAACAAATTTATTTACAAACATTATTAGCCACGAGCAATGGTATGGTAGTTGAAATGCATACCTGCACGCTGAACCAAAGAATATATTTTTCTGCCAAACAGATCCCATCTCTCACAGTGCTTTTCTAGAGGTTCCTGCTACTTTAAACTCTCTTAGAACTTGCTGTAATGTGTGAACTCACTGTCAGATGAGAACAAAACTAAAACATATGAAAAGTACGTAGTACCATCTTCCCCAGAGTGCAAATTATTGATGGTGGATCACCAGCCTTTTTTTCCCAAGTTTTAGTAATATGGGTTATTGATAAATACACTAAGCCTAGTAAGCACATAAGCACAACAGGTTTAACAGCTTGACACATTTCTTTTACTATAGATACCCTGATGTACTAAGGATCTTACTCATTCAAGAGCATTTCTCATTTAGCTTTATAATAGTCTTCCACTGAACAAGACATAGATTTGCTTATGCATCAACACAGTGGCGAATATTACTTTTGGGGATGCACTGTTCTTCCTCATCTATTCTTTCCAACGGAAAAAAAAAGGATCCAGCCATGGAAAATAAGATATTGAAAGATATTGCCTTTTAGGTATTTTTCTGTGTGCCTCATAACTTATGTGTGTTCGCATATTTTGAGCATACGGATACTGGAATCATGGCAGCAATACCTGTTTCCTTTAACTCCCAAGTGATGTTCCACTCCAGAAGTGAGATCTAAAGCCCTTTTCTGCTTTCTAAGGCAGTCTCTTTAAGCGGAAGGACTAGGAGATAAATCTCTCTGATGGTTTTACAGGAAAGGTGAAAAAAAGTATGTTTCAACTCTATTCATTTTGGTATATTTGGGCCTCCCATTTTCAAAGAAGAAACAGATGGTGGTCAACTAAAACATGGTATGCAATACTATGATTTTGGTGACTTTAGTTGTCTTGATGTTGTATAAGCCAGTAAATAGGATTAATATGGATCCCAAAGAGTTCGCTTGGTGTCAAACAAGTCACAGTCATTGAAATAAACAATTAGAAAGTGTATGGCATAACCCATGCAAATATACGTCACACTGATGGTATCAAAGAAAAAGGAAGAAATTAAAAGAAAAATAAGAGATTAACAGATTTTATTAAAAGCTACAACTCATTTTTCTTTGCTAGTTCTGAGGGAACTTTTTTAAGCCAGTAGTTATCCACTAGATGTGGAATTTGAGATTTATTTCCATGTTGTTTCATATCTTGATCAGTTGGGAATCCACAGTGGTATGCTCAGATAACTTGACCTCATGAGTGCAGGCATAGTATCAGGAGGCACTTCTGACAGAAAGAATTTGATCTGTGTACTTATGTATGCATACTGTGAATGGAATCTATATGGACAAGAATTCACAGGAAAACAACTGCTATTCCATTACCAAAAAAATTTTTACTTGTCTTTTGGCATCTTTATGTATCTTTCATAGTCTAGAATTTGTAATTTTTCTATGTGATTTCAATCAATGAAATAAACCCATTTTTCCTACACATACCCCCAAGAAAAGAATGAAAAGCAATAAAAGTAAAAAATCTCTCCTTGGCTTGATGGGTATTCATTTTGTAGAAAGTATTTTTATACAAGTACCATATAAAAAATTAGTCCAAAGGAATCAACATTCACCAATATTTAATTCTAAAATTCATAGGGTTTTGTGTGTTCTTTTAATTCCCTGACTTTATTTCTGAAAGAGTTGTAACGTTCTTACAAAAGTACTGTTTTAAAAATGTGTAGCCATCATCTGTCTCATTTTAGAATGAGAAGTGGTAAGTTAATTATATTACATATAAAAATTATTCTCTCAAGAGTTAAAAATATATTTTTTCTATACTTAATTTACATTCAAAAATGTTAATAATCATATTCATATACTGTAATCATAGACATACCTCCTGAATTTATATGTATGATGAAAGCTACATCTGAAATCCTGAAAACTTTACTGTAGTGAAATGAAACTGTTCAGTTGCTGATTGCCTGCCAGCGTAATAGCATCCTCCAACCTGCTTCTATATTGATCTAGTAGCCTATGTGGCAAAACATGAAGAATAACCATCTGTGTCAGGTACAGCAGCAGGTGCCATAACCATTGAACAGGCTGCTGCCTGACTATAATAAATCTATTTCAAGCACCTGGCAACCTTGACAGACACTTTTATCTTTGTATAAAAATATCCCACCACCTCAAAAAGTTGTCTGAATAGAAATGAAAAACTCAACAGATAACATCAGCTGATAAGGCCAGAAACTGAATCCACTGCAGATATACTGTGAAGTCTAGGTAAGAGAGTGTTTAGATTCACGAGGAGTTTTTTATCATGCACAGCAGTATTGTCTGCTCATTTCATATGTTTCAGTATAATATTGCTAATGTTCTTGTAAGGCAGAACTTAAAGTAGGATAACAGGTTTGTAAAGATAAATGCTTTGTCACTAACATTTTGCAAATTTCTGTTTGCACAGACGAGGTTTCTGCAGACAAAACCAAGTAAGATAACTCATTATTAGAAGATTTGAATAATGACAACTTTTCAGAGTATTTGTCAGTAAGTCTATACCTGAAGTTTTTGTAGGAAGAAGATACACATCAAGAACATTTGACCAGAGTGGTTTTGAAAATACTGTAAGTCACACCTGCATTTATTAATAGATGTGTTTTGAACTCAGAACTACTATTTTCTATGTGGGTTAAAAGTAGTTCTTGAGATACACCACTCAGCTGAATGTTTAAGAAAGTACCCTGACTTAATGAATGATAGATCTCCATAACTGTTTTGTCTCCAGTAATTGTTGAATTTCCTCTGTTGTCAGCTGTTAAGTAGTAGGTAATCATTTTGTCAAATCTATATTTGTCTCTAAAGGATTTATGTGATGAAAATTATCATTATAAAGAGATGGTTTTTGAAGGAAAAATAGATAATATGAATCAAAACATGGAAAATGAGTATCTGATTCTTGTGAAGAAAAAGACAGGACAGATCTATCAGTCAGAGATGTGTATGTATTTCCTGTAGTGGGATACAAGGATGACAGTTCTGTGAACTCCACTGATGATGTTATTTTGTTAGATGAAGAAAATAAATGCCCAGAAGAAATAGCAGTATCTCCCATTAGTGTGCACCAGCTGGTTAATATCACTGAGTTCATCCAAAACATCTCATAAAATGGGGACTGTTTACTATGCAGAACTTGGTCTGAGAATTCATCAGTTTTATTCTAGTCATAGAACATGTTGCACATATTTGGTTTAATTCACTTAGAGAATCAGCAGACTGTGATTCGATGCTTGTGAGTCTTTGGCTGATGGATGAAGCAGTAATAGCCAGATATAAACTAGGAAAAGGTGTTTGCATTTGAGTTTCATGACTAACTAACAAACTAAAGAAAAATATCTGGTTTTAAATGTCTTAGGAGGAAATGAGAAACTATTGAAGGACTTCGTAATCTCCACTGCTCTTCTGATGCTGAAAAGACACCTGAAAATTCTTAAGGGCCCTTTCAAGGCAACCTAGAGAGAACTGAAGCTGCACTTGTAGAATCAGATAAACACTGTAATCCACTGGAGAGTAATGACTCGCTATTTAATTCTATTTCAGTCCCTGCTATGTTACTAATTACTGAACTTATGTCTGTGGCAGATAAAGCAACAGTGTGGTGCTGCTCTAATGAGGAAACTTGTGTAGGGAAAACAGAAAGTGTCATTAAGGAACTATGATAAATTAGATTGTATCATAACTATGTTGGGGAAGAGGCACTGACCTTAAAACTGTGGAACTATCAGTAGCCACATATGGTACACCTGTGATATTAGACTTTATTTTTACTGAGAGCTGAACAGCAGAACTAAGAAAGTGTGAAGAGAGAACATCTGTTGAGGTTGCTATCCTGAATACTGTTGAAGACTCTCCAGTGGCAATTAGTTCTCCTAGCTCATAGCTCACCTTAGCCAAATTAGTGGTCAAAAGTATCCCACAGTTGAAAATATCTGTCTTTTCAGACATTTAAGGATAAAAATGTAGAAAAAAACCAAAAACTAACAAAAAAAAAAACATAAAAGAAAAAAAAAATTAATAACTTTGGCCCTGGACTGAGTCTGCAGCAAATTACATGGCCACTAAAACTGCATTCAGTCTTACCAAAGTATTATATAGCAGACAAATATAACTCTGCAAATCATATTCTTAATAAAAGTGTACAAGAATTTTAGAGAACTCAAGAGTTGAGTAAATGCAAACCTTCCCATTATTCAAATTCTGTATGAGGGCCAGCATCAGAGCAAATGGCACTGCTCAGAACAGAAGTTTAAATTTTCTAAATCAAACTGCTACTGAGAATCAATACAAAATGAATGAATTACAAATGATATCCATTGAGAACATCAGCAAACTAGCCGACATGGTACTTTAGAAGATATACAGATGTAACTGCAATTACTAACTGAATTTCACTCAGTGCCATTACTTACATCAAGAAGGAATATTACCTATTAAGAATGCAACAAAAGCTTAGGTATATCCCCAAAAGACTAGTCTGTAGAGAAATTAAACATCAGTGAAACTCATTTACCCTGATTAAAAAAACAGGACTTCTGGCTTATTTCTTATACAAGTAATTACTCTGAAAGAGTATATAAGCAAAAAATTCTGAAACTAACTGTAAAGAGGATAGCTTATACACATGCTCTCTCTATAATATTAGCTTTAGTAAAATGAACAGGCCACAATGAAGGTACAATCTTCAAAATAAAACATTGCACTTATGTTAGAATTGACTTTCCATCAAATATTTTAAAAATAACAGGATAGGCAGTTTTTTGGCTTCCCAAACACATCACTATAAACATTTAGAATGGCAGAGATGTCGAGAGGTTTCTTCCAGATATTTTTAGTGAAAAAACATCTAGATGTACAGAAAAGGAAGCACTCAGAAAACGTGTAAATTAGGAAAGAAAACCCAAAGTCTCCATGGAGTAAGGCAAATTATCTTTCTGCTGCTGACTAGCCAAAGAAGAAGGGAAGATTGGCATTAGAGTCAGAGATTGCTGAACACAATGTGAGGCATATGAAATTGTACACTCTAGCAAAGCAAACAGAAAATCAAGCTAAGAGAAGGTGTAGTTTCCTTACTGGATGTGTAAGATGCTGGGAAAAAATCTTTTGAGAAAAGAGTAATTTTAGAGTTACCTATAAATGCAATTAAGAAAGGATGATGGATAAAATCAAAAGAATAGAATGTAGTACAAAAAGTAGAAAACAACACTCATAAGAAGAAAATTAATATATTTTGAATATTCTTACCATTTAAGAAAGCACTAAAAGGAAAGAAGTTTGATATATCCATTACTCAGAAGCTTTTTCTGCTTACCTTGGGACACCTCTCCTGTATGAAAATCAGGAGAAGAATGTCTAGACCAAAGTTCCATAGACACAGCCAGGGCTGATGGAAGGTCATTCTCTAAAATCTCAGCAGGAAACACTTCACTCAATTCAGTGACAGTTTTCTTGCTTTGAGGGATAGTAGGTAAACAGCTGATATTGTTTATTCCATCAACACAAAGAAACCCAGTGGAGCAGGACTGTATAAGGCAATCGTTGTAATTAAGCTCACAGCTTTGTCCCTGAAAGAGAATTTTAAAAAAGATATTTTTTGAAGGCAATTTGCATTTCATAGTCATGTTAGTTCAAATTATTGCTCTCTTTTGATTCTCAAATGTTTTTTGCTTCTGTTAAGCTGTCCGCACTTTTGAAAGCAAATGCAATCATGTGGAAAATATTACTTAACTAATTTAATAGTGTAGTTGTATATCTTAAATTTTAACTAAATGATATTTTGACTCTGACTTAGTATTATAAATTATCAATCAAATACTTTCCCCACAGATTTGTAATTGCAAAGTATCAAATATAATATTGTCACCAGTAATAAAAAGTGGTTAGCATGCAGTTATACAGAAAACGTTGTGCAGTGGACTTAACTGTCTAAAAAAACCTATGGTTTGTTCTGATTGCCAAGTTAATGTTCTTTCTTTTTGCACACTGAACCTCAGTATTTGTGGCCTGCTGTTACCAAATCTTTATGTAGCATCTTGCAAATATATTAAGTTCACAAATAAATCTTAGAAAGGAAAAAATGTAGTGACAGTCTCAAATTGAACCTGGCACTCACATTTTATTTTTTATTAAGACTAACAATTCATAAGAAGCCTGAAATATCTTTAGTAATAAATTAAAAATGTTCATATTCAGTGGTCTGTGAAAAAGGCAAGAAATAATACAT
This sequence comes from Strix uralensis, assembly GCF_047716275.1. Taxonomy (NCBI): domain Eukaryota; kingdom Metazoa; phylum Chordata; class Aves; order Strigiformes; family Strigidae; genus Strix; species Strix uralensis. The sequence goes on from NC_133974.1 coordinate 30,432,826, forward strand.
TTATTTTACAGCAATAATTATGTGAATTAAATGCATTCTTGAAGTGTGAAATAAATATATGCTGAAGCCAAGCCTGGGTTAATTTTATTTTCACTTCTGTTGTAATGAACTAATGGGCTATGTGAAGAGATACAGCCAACTTGGTTAACCTAGAAGGATCCTACATATCTGGGTAGCTATTTAAAACATGCAGTGTCATCCCTGAATGACATTCATCTCTGACAACATATCATCATGATATAATTTCTGACTGAAGCTTCTCCTGTAATGGGGGCACATGTAAAAAAATCCAAGTAACTTCTGTAGTGCTCAATAACCATGTGCTCATTGCACACTTTCCCTCAGACAAGATGCTTAAATTGTCTCCCTTGACTGCTTGGATAGCTATTTACACAGAACTTGAAGCGACTTACTTTTTCTGAGATTTCTATCATTTCTATTAAATGTATTTATGATATTAGGAAATAATAGGAGGTGCAAGAAGGAAAAAGGCAGAAATGCAGATGTAGAAACTGAAATTATTTTTCTTACAAGTATTTTAAATCATTCAGTGTTTAAAATGAAAGAGGTTAAATTGAGGGGTTTTGAATTATTTAGATACATCCATGCTTGTATCAAGTTCTTAATTTGTTTTGGCAAGTAGACAAGCTATCTGGTAAATTCATGGCATCTTATAAAATCACTCACTGTATCAGTATTCCAAAGCACGAAGAAACAGCAGGCCAATTAATATGTCAAATTTCCATACAGTGATAAAAAAATATTTCCTCCTTGCTCTCTTCTAATTTCACACATAGCACAAATGATCATTTGAATAATATTTCTGTCTAATAATCTTTCTTAATCCTATAAAACTTGTTTCATTCTGACATTCCCTGTGACAAATTAGTGCATTTTTGTTACTACTGCATGTAATGGTGAAGAGCATTTGATTATGATTTTATGACTCATAGAAACAAAGCAGATGTGGATAACCTCCACTGTGCATGAAGGGTACATTAAATAGTCATAGATAAATTTGATAGCCTTGAAAGTGTCTGTAAATGCTTTAACAGTTTCTATGCAGGCAGATGGTGCAGATTTGCATTTAAAAGTAGTTATGTGTCTATAGATGTTTCCATTTAAAAAGTAAATATTTATTCCATATACCACTGGCTATGCTTTTCTTAAAATTTATGAGAAACTTCATGATCCATACTTCAGATAGTATTACATACATAGACTACACAAGATTTACTTAGCACATACTGTAGCTGGAGTTCCCTGAATACTTATTTCTCTGGGAGTTCCACTATTTCCTCCCCACACTTACTCACGGTTAGGAACCAGAACCCATCAGGGGCCTACCAAATACACATCTTGAGATGTTTAGACCCTAACTCCTTATCTTTCATACTGAAGATAGGTATGTTAAACATTTTTTCTGTTTCCTTTTCCATGTTTTCTTTTTCTACTGTGGAATTCCCAAAGCATAGTGGAATCTGAGGGACTGAAGATGGAACAGTGAATAATAAAATAAAAGCAAAGACGATACATCTTCAATTCCAGCTACTTCAAAGGTTTGTTACTTTTTCTTCTGTAAGGATTTGTTCTGCAACATACTGTACAGATAACACCCAAGCTATGTACTAATAGAAAAGCTGCCCCCATGGGTGAAATATTTATCTGGTTCCATCATCAGTGAACTATTAATGAATACTTGGGAAAGAATACAGGAAGAAAACAAGCAGAGTTTGCATCTAATAGTTCACCAAATATACCATTCCAACTTCTGGCAATAAGTACTTCAAGGACTCCCTAAGCTAGGGTAACATTCTGGAGAGTAATTTGAATAATGATGAACCTATCCTCCTTTTAACCCATTTTTGGACTTATTTGTAGTTTTCATCTCTACAGTATCATGCAACACTGACTTATACCAGTGAATTTTGCACTAAGTGAAAAAATAATTTCTTTATACAGATTTAAGCTTCCTCTCTGATGGTTTTATCTGGCATTCAGAAGGTTTTTGTGTGTGTGTACTTGATCTTCTTCATTACAGTTGTTCATATAGGTTAACTATTAATAGTTAATGAACAAAATGAGATCATTTTAACGTGAGGGTCTGACTGTTTTCCATATAAAAACACCGTGTCCCTCAACTAATATATCCTTCATCATCATCTGACCTTGTTTTGAATGCCAGCCTGCTTTTGAAGACAAAAAGAGAGCAGTTGCTATGGACTGTGGAGAAGTAACATTGGTATGCATTGTACTCTGTAAAAAGCACCTTATGAAAAATTTGTATTCATTGTTATTGGCTAGTCTCTTCCTTCTTGGGATAGTCTGTCAGTACATTTAGTGAAATTATATGCATTATTAAAATCTATTTTCAACCTACAAAGCCATTATGGTAAAATACAGATTTTACAAAATTGTGGGCAAATAGTCACTGCAACTGGGAGAAATTCCTTGTGACTGGAAGAAAGCATATGTCACTCCTGTTTTCAGGAAAGGCAAGAAGGAAGATCCAGGGAACTACAGGCCAGTCAGCTTCACTTCAATTCCTGGGAGGCTGATGAAGAAATGACACCTGGAAACCATTTCTAGGCATGGGAAGGACAAGAGGTTGATTAGAAATAGTTGGCATGGAGCTATGAAGGGGATATAGTGATTTACCAACCTGATAGACCTCTACAAAGATATGACTGGCTTGGTGGATGAGGAGAGAGCAGTGGCTGCTGTCTGTCTTGACTTCAGTGAGGCTTTCAACACTTTCTGCCATAGCGTCCTCACAGACAAGCTGACAAAGTGTGGACTAGATGAGTGGACAGTGAGACAGACTGAAAACTGACTGAACTGCCAGGTTCAAAGGGCTGTGTTCAGTGATCATCAGCATGAAGCCCTGCTGGAGGCCAGACATTAATGATGTACCTCAAGGGTTCATACTAGGTCCAATACTACTTAAGCTCTTCAGTAATGGATGATAGGACAGAGTGCACCCTCAGCAAGTTTTCACATGATACAAAATTGGGAGAAGTTCTTGATATGCCAGATATATGCCATTTATACTGACATTGAGAGGCTAGAGAATTGCACTGACAGGAACCTCAGGAAACTCAGTAAAGGGAAATGCAGACTCTTGTACCTGGAGTGGAAGAACCCCATGCACCAGTACATGCTCAGAGTTGACACACTAGAAAGCAGAGAAGGACCCAGGGGTCTTGGTGGATGACAAATTGCATGAGCCAGCAATGTGCATTTGTAGCAAAGAAGTCCAACAAAATCCTGCATTAGGAAAACCATTGCCAACAGTTTGAGGGAGGTGATCCCTCACATCCACTCAGCACTGGTGAGGCCACACCCAGAATACTGCATCCAGTTCTGGGCTTCCCAGTACAAGAGAGATATGAACCCACTGTCACATTCAAACTCATCTTTATCATCCCTCTAATATTCCTGAGAGGAATCTGATAATATTTTACTTTATTTAGAGAAAATCTCTGCCTCCACACAATCCTTTCTGTGTCGATTTCTACAGGGATATCTTACATAAAGAACCTACTGATCCCAGAGTGATGATTCTTCATTGTAAGCAAATAAGGAAAGGAAAATGGAGAATTTGGTGAAACTGATAGTCTCTAAATCTAGAACGCAGGAGTATTCTACTTTTTCTCATTTAAATTAACACCAGAAGTGAGTCCTAGCCAAAAAAAACCCAAACCCAATGATGCTTTCCCACTGCTGGGTTCAGATATAATGAGTCCTCTGAGTCTAGGAAAGACTTATGGTTATATTGAGGTTAACAAGGTTACACTGAATCCTTTCTCAACATTTTGGATTGTGGCAAATACGGATGCAGGCTCGAGGAACTCATAACCTATTATTTTGGAAGTGGACATAAACTTCCTGAAAATATGGCAGTTTCAGCTACTATAAATGTAACTTGTAAAACCTTCCATTATTTGGTGACATATTTGTACCACACAAATAAGAGACCCCTTTCCTCATTCCAATTGCAATGATGCACCACTTGGTATGAAGTTTGATTAGAATTGGATGTTCCACTCTGAATGTTTAAGGGTGTGTGTGTGAAGGACTTAGGAATGTCCTGTGATAAAAGCATTCACACAACAGTCTTCTGGTATTTTAGAATTGAACATATTATTGTTGATGCCCTGATCAACCTCATAATTTTCTGCAATCAGTCTCTGCAACCTCTTCCTTCACACTCATAGGTTTAATTCTCTGTGCTTGTGGTTAGCTCTGATATGGTGCAGCTGTGCAACCTCAGACCGGCCTGTGATGAAAGAGCTAAGCTGTGAGAAAGATATGTGAGATTTTTCATCTGGGGCTTTCATACCTGAGCTCAGAAACTGCATTTAAACTCAGGCCCTTGCTCTTGGTCCTTGACTGAGCTTCCAATAATGCTAAAGCCTGCTATAGTAAGCTCAGTACTTTGCTAATTATGACCTTGCCTTGGTGTCTTGACTTCCTGGCTTAACCTTAGACCTGATTTGTGATCATGGACTTGCCTGGCAGTACCTGGACTTCTGGAGGAAACTGTTGGGTGGTTACCACCATCACTGGTCTTGCTTTGCTATTCTTGTTCAGGTAGTGTAGGACTCAACCTCTTGTGTGTAAGGTCATTGTCCCTGACTACCTTACTGCTCTCCTTGGGTCCTGGCCTGCCTTCCCTTGTGGAGCAGCCCACTTGCCACTTGTGCTCCTTGACACATGCTAGTGTGTACTGGGGACATCCTCAAGAGTTTGGGCATGGGACAGAGAATGATATGGTGCCTGAGAAGAACTGAAGACAAAAAGTTTCTTTCACTTTTTAGAAAAACTTTTTTTTCCATTTTATTGCTTCATTAGTTTTTCCCTCATTGACCCTAAATGAGAATCTTCTGCTGTAGAAAGAAGACTTAAAACTGGCTAAAGTATGAAAAGTTACTAATTTCTTTCTTGACTTGATTGCAGAGAATCTATGAAGGTAAATCTGAGTCTTGTAATAATCTGTTCCTTCTATTTTACAGACCTAAATACACCAAATAAATGGTGCATAGATATTAAAATAAACATCACTGTCATCATTTATAAAGAAAAGGTATTCAAGTAACAATTTCAGGCTTGGACTTGTAGAGATAAGAATTACTGAAGTAAGAAAAAAAGAATTCAAAAAGTTATTTACTCCTTTCTCTCCTTCTTACTAACCCTAACCTGTTAAATGATACTATTAAGCTAAACCTGAAGTGGGATGAGGTAAAGCACAAGCTCAAATTGTAGATACCAACTGCATGTCTTCAACTACAAAAAGAACTGGCATTAAAAGGTGGTGGCAACACAGAAATTTCAACCTTAGATTCATACAGTATTGGCATTTAGCCACCCTCAAAGGATTCCTTTGGTATGAAAAACAATGAGAATAAAACATAGAACCGAAGCTCACAGGGTCAAACATTCAAAGGAATTGTTTGATTTGGTTTCAGGGAACTTGCTTTCAAAATATCTGTCTATGCAATAGTTTCAAGTATGAGTTATCTTAGTATGTAAAGATATTCATTGATATGTAAAATAAAAATATTAATTGGTATGTAAAAAATATTAATTAATTATAGTTTAAATTATTAACATACTCTGATGACTGACAAGGCCAATATATACACTCACACTTCCAATTTTTGTGGATATTAGGTAATATTTCTCTGGAATATTAAAGTTCCTGTTAGTAAAACAAATAAACAAACAAACAAACTAAACCAAGAACAGTTACTAAAATATTGTATTTTTCAGAAAGTCCAGGTTTTATCTGAGTGAGATTAAAAAGGAAAGGGATTATGTACAGTATTTTTTGTGCAACAATGAATTGTCGGGTTAAGGGAAGGAGAATAAAGAATCACAACATCTCACCACAAATCCTGGCTTGCAAAAACAGGAATAACCATAGCTGGGGTCCTTCTGAACACAGATGCCATGTATACAGGGGTTGGATATGCACTCATCAACATCCAGCTCACAATGGAGGCCTTCCCATCCTGTCAGGAAGAAAAAAAAAACCACCAAACCCAAGACCCATTAAAATGTAAATCCATTTATAGAATGCCATTCAAAAAAAGCTGTGGGTAACTATAATCAATCTCCACATATATCTAAATATATATTATAGGATGGGTAAGAACTGTTTTGGACTGTGGTTTCTCAAAGTAGAAAAAAGTAAATAAATAGTTTAACAATAAACAAACACAATCCAAACTATATGGACTCTACATTTATACTCTAGTGAACATCTATTAGGTGTCCTGGTTTAACCAGGATAGGGTTAAGTTTCCCCAGCAGAGGGGGGGAGCTCTAGCCGGGTTATTCAGATACCATGCGGACGTCACATCCTGGCAGGTCACATTTTCCTGGCGCTGGAGCGCGGTGCACTTGTGGTTTTGTACATCGTGCTTCAAACTGCTGTATTTGGTAGCTATTTTGCTCTGTTCATTGCTATCACTATTACTGTTATTGTTATTGTTGTTGCTTGTTGTGTTGCTATTGCACTGTTGTATTAAACCTTTCCTTATTTCAGTCTTGGGGCTTTGTATTTCACTCCCTTTGTGGGGGAGGGGCAGCGGCCGCGTGGTCTCAGACCCCAGCAGGGGCTAAACCATCACATTAGGGAAGTTAACATTTGCTGACTTCTATTTCTGTAGAGACATAAGTAAGCAAATCAGAATAAAACCTCAATACTTTCATAAGACTGTGCCACAGTCAGGGGTTCAGCTACTTACACCATGGGACTCACTTTGAGAAACCTGGTCTACTGTCAGAGAAGGGGAAGAGAATGTTCGGTCATAGGCTTGCCAAGCTGGTGAAGAGGGCTTTAAACTAAAGCTGCCAGGAAAGGAAAACCTCAATCCATCCCACTCCTACCAATTTGATGTCAGCACCAGCAAAAGATGCCTAGTACATAAAGGGATCACAGGTCAGCAGGAGAGTACATGAAGAGCAGCAGAAAGGACTTTCAGCCTGTAAGTCAGCTTCATCAGGGGCCCAACTTAAATGTTTCTATGCAAACGCACATAGAATGGGGAATAAACAAGAGGAGCAGGCAGGGGATTTGAGGAAGGGGTGTCGCCCTCTATGTCAGTGACCAGCTGGAGTGCATGGAGCTTTGCCTGGGGATGGATGAGGAGCCAATCAAGAGTTTATGGGTCAGGATTAAAGGGAGGGCAGGGACAGGTGATGTTATAGTGTGGGTCTGCTACAGGTCACGTGACCAGGAAGACTGAGAGGACAAGGTCTTATATAGACAGATCAGAGCAGCCTCACATTCACAAAGCCTCATGGGGGACACAAAGTCTCATGAAGTCCCACTCATGAGGGACTTCAACCATCCCGATATCTGTTGGAGGGACAACACAGCAGGGCATAAGCAATCCAGGAGGTTCCTGGAATGCCTTGATAACTTCCTCTGCCAAGTGATAAGGAGACACCAAGGAGAGGTGTTATGCTGGACCTTCTTCTCATCAACAAGGAGGAGCTGGTAGGCAGTGTGAAACTCAAAGACAGCCTTGACTGAAGTGACCAAGAAACGGTGGAGTGCAAGATCCTTAGGGCAGTGAGGAGGGAGCACAGCAAGCTCGTTACTCTGGACTTCAGGAGAGCAGACTTTGGCCTCTTCAGAGATATGCTTGGCAGAGTAGCATGGGATAAAGCCCTGGTGGGAAGAGGTGCCCAAGAAAGCTGGTTAATATTCAACGATCATGATAAAGAGAAAGTCAGGTAAGAATGTCAGGAGGTCTGCATGGATGAACAAAGAGCTCCTGGACTCAGACACAAAAAGGTAACCTATAGAGCGTGGAAGCAAGGACAGGTCACCTGGGAGGAATACATAGAACTTTTCTGAGCAGTCAGGGATCAGGATAGAAAGATCAAAGCCCTGATAGAATTAAATCTGGCCAGGGACATCAAGGGCAACCAGAAAAGCTTCTATAGGAATGTTAGTGATAAAAGGAAGACTAGGGATAATGTGGGCCCTCTCCGGAGGACATGGGAGACCTGATTACCTGGGATATGGAGAAGGCTGAGGCACTCAATGACTTTTTTTCCTCACTCTTCACTGGCAAGTGCTCTAGCCACACCAACCAAGTCGCAGAAGGCAAAGGCGGGAACTGGGAGAATAAAGAACCATCCACTCTAGGAGGAGATCAGGTTTGAGAACATCAACGGAACCTGAAGGTGTACAAGTCCACAGGATCTGATGAGATGTATTCGCTGGCCTGAGGGAACGGGCACATTAAGTGGCTAAGACAGTATCGATCTCATTTGAGAAGTCGTGGCAGTCCGGCAAAGTTCTCACTGCCTGGAAAGGGGAAAACATAAACCTCACTTTTTAAAAGAGAAAAAAGGAAGACCCAGGAAACTACAGGCCAGTCAGTCTCACCTCTGTGCCTGGCAAGATTGTGAAGCAGATCCTCCTGGAAACTATGCTAGGGTACAAGGAAAATAAGGAGGTGATTGGTGACAGCTATCATGGCTTCACTAAGGGCAAATCATTCCTGACAAATTTGGTGGCCTTCTACAACGGGGTTACAGTGTTGGTGGATAAGGGAAGAACAACTGACATCATCTACCTGGACTTGTGCAAAGCATGTGACACTGTCCCGCATGACATCCTTGTCTCTAAATTAAAGAGACATGGATTCGACGTATGGGCCACTCAGTGGATAGGGAATTGTTGTTGCTACTTGTTGTAGCAGGTCCAGAGAAGGGCCACGAAGATGATCAGGGAACTGGAGCACCTCCCCTATGAGGACAGGCTGAGAGAGTTGGGGTTGTTCAGCCAAGAGAAGAGACGGCTCTGGGGACACCTTATTGCAGCCTTCCAGTACTTAAAGGAGGCCTACAGAAAAGATCAGGAGGGACTCTTTATCAGGTAGTGTAGTGATTGGATGAAGAATAACTGTTTTAAACTGAAATAGGGTAGGTTTAGAATAGATGTAAGGAAGAAATTCTTTACTGTGAGGGTGGTGAGACACTGGAACAGGTTGCCCAGAGAAGCTGTGGATGCCCCCTCCCTGGAAGTGTCCCAGGCCAGGTTGGACGGGGCTTTGAGCAACCTGGTCTAGTGGAAGGTGTCCCTGCCCATGGCAGGGGGGTTGGAAGTAGATGATCTTTAAGGTCCCTTCTAACCCAAACCATTCTATGGTTCTATGATTCAATGATTACTGAATTAACTGACTTGATGAGTTGCCCTTCACCTACAGAATTATGTGTATTGTTATTTCTCTTGTGGCTAAGAATTAGGAAGGGTAAAATACTGCCTGAAACCTATTCTCTCATTCCAGATCTGAACAGTGACCCCAAAGCCATATTTTTCCCAAAGTTGGGAAACTGAAAGAGTATAGAATTGCCTATCTGACCTTTTTATCCTATTCATTAAATTTGTACGTTATTGACACACTGAGGAAGGTAAACTGGATAGATGAAAATAGTTACAGTTACACAAATAAAAAAAGGGACAAAATTTAAAAGAGAAACTCTGAGACAGATTACTCTATCAGATCTATGAGGAGGACAATTTCTAAGGAAATACAGTTTTGTGTTTGAATAGCATCAGAATACCATCTTCTTATACTGCAACAGTCAGATTAGTGGCATTTTTGTTAATATGTATTTCTGATAAAAACCTCCTTTACAACTAAATACACCCATAAATTAAAGGCCAAAAACTTACCTAGAACCTGGTATTTAGATCATGTAATTTGAGCCTGTCTTGGACTTTCTCCTTGGAGGCTAAGCTGAACTGGAAGCAGTCAATTTGCTTGGTAAATACAAACCCAGCATTTTGTAAACTATGGCTAGTTGTTGAACACCATAACTTCTGCCATGATACTCCCACCACCTATTACAGATTTGTTATTTCTTCAATTAAATCTTTCCATTTCTAAATAAACAAATAAACAGATAAACAAAACAAACCCCCCCACAGCCCCAAAAAACCCCTGCAGTCCTCAGCTGATACAAATCTCATTGCCTCTGTTCTGCATTTGCCTCAGACCATGCATCAAATGGACCCAGCAGTTACATTCCAGTCCTGCTTTAGCTGCCCTGGTAGAAGTGCAGCCTGTCCCAGCTAAAGACTTCAGCTATGAGACTGCTATTAGTTCCAGTGACTGCTGTTGTTGTTTTTGAGCTGCCTGAGATGCTGTTAGAATACAGTTTACTTCTCTGTGTGCTGCTTCTGCACCTGAACAGCCCGCAGCTGCAGCCACAGATCCTGAACATGCATCTATTATTCTAAGGGTATAGGGCCTGCTACTGGGACAATAGCTGACAAAATTCATGATCCATTACAGAATGGATTTGTCAGAGCTAAATCAATTCTCTTTTCTGGTATCACACGCTGTCACCACATGCTTCATTTTGTTCTCTGGAGGTTTTTGGAAAGCTGCAATCATCTGCCTTGTTCCTACTTCTGTCTTGTCACTATCCCTTTTCCATTTCATTAAATTACAACTGTGGATTGGCTGCTGGATATCTCAGACTTTCTGCCTTGTGGAAACTTCTTTCCCACAGTTGCCTTTACAGATTCAAAAATACTCAATCCTGTCTCCATAATTCTATAGGAAATAGAGAAATCCAAGACCTATCATATGTGAATAGTAGTAGCCTGCAATAAAAGCAGATTTGTTCCAAGCATTTCAACTTTCTGTTTCCAGAAGATATTATTTGTCTTCTATTCCCTTTCTTCAGTTGTGCAACTTTCCAAAAAGATATTTCTCTCAAAGTTTCCCCTGCCTCTCCAAATTCACTCCTTTTTTGAGTTGTGAACTTCTCATCTATTAGTCTGTTTCAGAAACTCAAATAACATTTGAAAATACCACATTAATTAAAACAGCCAAGATATGTAACCATGATACATATACCTAATGCATGTGGTTCCTTCCCTGTGTCTTTTCCTAGTGGAGAAATAATGTAGAGATCTTTCATGCCTACTAATAAATGTTATTATTAACAGAAATGTAAAAGAAAGTCACCTTATGTTTGGGTTGGAAGGTGTTTAAAACACTTTAGCAGCAAGAGTGAGTTCCAAGGCCCCAGAGAAGCTTGTTGTACCAAGCATTTCCATATACAGTTGCATAGAGACAGCAGTTAGTTACAATCTTTGGTTGGCAAGCAATTTTTAAATGTCTATATTTAAATATATTTAAAGTATTACTAGCTTTAAAAATGAGAAAAATTTGTAACTCGACAATGTATTCTGTGTGAGACACTGTAATGATAGAAAAATACAACTTTTAAGTTTTTAAGGCATCTGTATTGGTGAAGTAGTACATGTATATATGCAGTACCACGTAGAACGGGGGGACATACAGTTTTATCCATGTGGAATTTCCATTGTACAACTGTGTTGAGAGGAAAAAAGATATATAGTAGTGAAGATAGGTCATGACTGAGACTTTTAAGATCAGAAGAGACCTTTATGATTATGAATTCTGACCCTCTGTATGGCAAAGTCCAAAATGTTTTCATTCAGTTGTTCATACATCAAGAGTATAATGTCTTTCTACTGACTATTTCTTAGACATAAAAAAAGGTTGCTATAAAAATATTAATCTGTGAGCAAGTTAATCCTAAAATTGATTAGGGTCTAGTAAGCCAAAGATACTTCCATTTAAGTCTTACGTATTAGAGTATCATTCCTCAGCACTGATTAAACAAATGAATAAACTGTCCATATTGACTCTCATTATACGCATGCACATACACACACGTTCTTGCTTCAGTATCTTGAATACATTTTTGGGGTTTTTTTAATCTGTTACATATAGTTTTGTAAACTGCACTAGGGACACTTCAGAATGAAAAAAATATGTAAAATAAAATCTGATTTTATTAATATTCAATTCATTATATTTTCTTTTTAATGAAGAACAAGCATGGATATAAATCTATGTAAAAATTATATGAATAGATTGCTAGAAACACTGCAGAAAAGTTTTGTGTAATACTTATATGGTCACTTGACTTCAGGAGAGTTTAGCAAGACCTTAGTGCTTGCAAACCAAAACCAACAAGGTGAACATACTTCAGTACAAACAGAATAAGTAGATCAGATGTATGAAGATATCATGAGAGAATAGAACATTTATCTTCCAGAATATATCTAAATAATCTCTAAATAATCACTAAGAAATCTTGGATCAGTACCATCAAAGAACATATTCAGCATGCAGGTCAGTACAATAAGAATCAATAGACTTAAACTGAAAAATTAAAGTTTCAGGAGGTAGGTACTAGTATAATTCTTAAATTAAGAGTAACTGAATTATGGAGCAGTATGCTTCAAGGCAGTTATTTGTACCTTACTTATGTTGACCAAAGGGTCTTTGTTAATAGACATGACAGGAGACAGTGAGTAGTCCTGAACAGATTAAATTTGTGATTGCATGACAGTGCAGGCTGATTGTGACCTTTGTTTTTGTTTAAACACTAAACTCCTTATGCTTTCCTAAGTCACAAGACATGTTTAAGTTGATCTGTATCAGCATAAGAAAACAGCTCCCACTTTTTTTAGAAAATGCTTGTTTTCATTCTATTTATAACTGCTCAGAAAACTTATTTTCTTCCCAACCAGCACACATAATCATGGGTATGTGTGACAACAATAGCAACAATAATAATAAATGTTAGTTAAAATATTCAGCATTTCTTTTCAGTCAATCTTATTCTGTAGCTAGTTAAATTATCTAGTTGCTATACAGTGCCTACTTGACTGCTTGGTCAATAAGTTACATTAGTAAAGATCATACATAATAAACCTGACTCTAGATAATTCTTCAGACTCATTTAATGAGCTGGTTTTAGTTTTAAGTCTTTCTAACATGCTTATTAGACTAATTAATTCTCTTTCGATTTCATTCAAAAGCTTGTCAAAGAGATAGTTAATCTTTTTGTACCTTACAGGTTATATAGAAATAAAGAACTTGATATAATTTACCAATTTTCTCAGCAGTAACACTGATAATTCAAAACTATCACTGATTAAGACTGTTCTGTCAGATGTCAGTTACCTTGTTGACATTTACAAGTGTATCCATTGATATGATCTTCACAGGTTGAGCCATGTAGACAAGGTGATGAATTACACTCATTAACTTCTATTTCACAAAACTGCCCAGAAAATCCAGCAAAACACCTGAAGCAAACAACATTCCAAAGTGTTATACTATGCATAACCATCATATAAAATATATTTTGTGTGGAAACATTTTGTAGAACGGATAAGCATTAACAAGACAAAACTTCATATATTTCGTTCTGTTTTAAGGAGTATTTTACTGGAACTCTTCCAAGTTTTACATCATAATCCATGATGATCTTTTAGGTGATTTATGATGGCAAAACCCATTCACAAATTTCACATCTGGATCATAATTAAACATAACAGTCTCAATTACAGTTTACTGGTTCTATCAAGGTGATTACAAACCTTTCTTAATGTACTCTTAGGAGACTACTGTCTACTAAAATAGTTTATTTAGCTAAGTGACTACAGTCTATGTTTAAAAACTGCTTGTTGAGGAATGTTGCACCATTAAATGTAACTACAGCATAAAAGTTAACCTTCAGGGACCATGCTTTCATTATCTTTCTAATTATCAAATAGTACTCATCTTGAAAAAACTCTTTTGTATTTTTCTGGTTGTAAATCCTATGTGATCATTCATACCAAAATAGCCCTGTGTGATTTCAGTATATAACTGATCCAGGCTCAAAAGGCTTCTAATGAAGCTCAGAAATCTTACTAACCACATTATTGACACACATCCTTGCATACATATGAAGAGTTTTGCAGATATACTCAAATACGTTCTACAAAACAGGGCCCCATAATAGTATTTACAATATTTACTCTTTTAAGATGTGTTGTACATGGATATATTTCACATGAGACAATGTATTCAACAACTCCTGTTAGCAACCTGGTGATGCACACGTTGTCTTGGCTCTAACGAAGAGCATAAAGCTTTATGCCCCACTTAGAGAAAGATGAGTACATTAACACATTACCTTTGAGTAAATTAGTATAGTCATGTCACACACTCCTCAAAGTGTTACATTGTGTGAATACAAAACACATCATTAGAATGAAGTATCTGCAGTGTCTACCTTAGCTTTCAGATTCTGAAGTAAAAGAGAAGAAAGAGGTACCATGGTATGGAATACACTCTGGGTAATAGGAATTTTGGAATCTACCAGGACAGTGACAACAGAACAGATTTGCCAAAATCTACATCAACTACAGATGACAGCGATGGCATACTGCTTGGAAAATGTACAAACTGAAGCACACACACTACTATTTTTCAAATATCTAACTATAATGTGTGAGAGAAAAAACACAGATAAGGTTTAATGAGTGAGCTGTAAGGCCACCTGTATAGCTCTTTGACCACAAAAGCTTAAGTAAAATCTACTGAAAAGATCCTGTTTGGCCTTTCTATTTCCAGTATTTAGAACTGGATTCATCCCACGTAACTTCACATACCTAAAGGTAATAACCCTAGGATTCTCCTATGCTTGGTAGAAAAAGGGATGCAGATGATTATTTTATTCACTGAAACTTAAATAATTTTCCAGTGTTTCCAGTGACTACATAGCATATTAAAAAAAAAAAGGGAAAAAAAAAATTGAAGGTCACAACTTCTCCCAGATATAGGAAGGAGGACCATAAGGATGAATGCCTATAAAATAATAGAAAGAATATTCTACTGGAAAAAAAGAGAAGTAGATACAGGGAATACTGGCACAGTTTAAAATCAGTTTAACTTTATACTTTGGTGTGCTTATAGGCATTTCACTTTAAAAAAGTGGTTACAACATAAACTGGAAGAAATATACATTATGTAAAATTTCTGAACAGAACTATAACTATGTGTATCTCAGGTGAGTGGGCTTTATTTTTTGTTTGCACAAGGTACCCTTTTTCCCAAGTCAGACAATCATTCAACTTAAAGAATATTTAAGAATATTGCAAGTATTTCACATACTGATGTGTTTTATTTTTTGTAAACACTACAATACTACAGTGTTCAGTTTGCTTGTGTTTATATAGCATAATTAGAAATGATGCTTCATGACTGCAGAGGCAGGCATTCTATTAACTAAATAATTCTGAGCAATTATGAAACTAACAGTAAGCATGTTATTGGTAAGTGTTTGCAAGGCATAAAACAACACCTTAATGTCATATGGTTGGTGATTGCCCAGCTCCCTAGTCTATTCAGATCTCTCTGTAAGACATCTCTGCTCTTAAGGAAGTCCATAGCTCCTCCTAATTTAGTATCATTGGCAGACTCAATTAATGTACATTCAAGTCCTGCATCCAGATCACTTATAAAGAGAACTGGCCCTAAAATTGAGCCCTGGTGAACCCCACTGATGACTGGCTGCCAGCCTGATGTAACCCCATTTACTAGGGGTAAATGGGGTTCTTTTGAGCCTGACCCATCAGCCAATTGCTCACCCAATGTGTTATGGACTCATCTTAGCTAAGTGCTGGACATTTTGTCCAGAACGATATTGTGAAAGACAGTATCAAAAGCTTTGTTACAATCCAAAACGAAACCACACCTACTAATTTCCCTTGGTCAACTAGATTGGTGACCTTGTCATAAAAGGAAATTAAGTTAGTTAAACAGGACTTTCTCCTCATGAACCTGTGCTGGCTATGACCAATGACTGTATTGTCTCTCAAGTGTTTCTCAGTAACTCCCAGAATAACTTTCTCCATAATTTTACCAGGCACTGAAGTGAGACTGACAGGCCTGTAATTACCAAGGTCTTCCTCTGATCTTTCTTTTGCTGTTAATATAATTTTAAAAAGCAACAAAATTTTTGTTGTCTTTCACAGTGCTGGCCAGCTTGAACTGTAGTTGAGCTCTGGCCACACAAATTTTCTCCCTACAGTGACAAACAGTGTTCTGTAGTACTCCCACATTGTCTGTCCTTGCTTCCAATGTCCATACACTTTCCTTTTATGCCTAAATTCTAGAAGATCCCTGTTCAGCCAAGCTGGCCTTCTGCTCCATTTTAGAGCATTAGAAAGGACAGAAACAATAAAATTTAAATACAACTGACATTAGAAGGTGTAAGTAGATAGGGAAAAATGTTCTTGTGCTATAAATAGCATCAAACCTAACTCAAATACTTTGGAACACATTTGTATGTGGTGCTTGGGACATGACTGTTCTACAAATGAAAACCAGGGGCTTTTAGCTAACTTTCCTATCAACGTATGACCACTGCAAATCTTGTACACTGGTTACCATTTAATAAAAAACAACTTATGCCTTTATAAATAAGAGCATATCTAGGTTTAGCAGCAAATAATTCTTAGAGCTCATCTGATAAAGAAAGCTTTGTGAAGGCTGAGTTTTTAAACTTACGAAAGTATCAACATAAGATCAATAGTTCAGTACTGAAAAGCAACAAAAAAATACTGCTTATTTGCTGTAAGAATAATGCATTCACAATTTAATTGTGACCAGTTTGTAGGGATGACAGCAAAGACCTTTTATTTTCTATCATTCTCTACAGCTTTTTCTCTCACATAAAATGCTGACATAACATAGTGCAAATATGGCCCCTTTTCTGTTGTACCTTTATATCAGTCATTATCAACAATGATCATCTTGATTTTGGCAAATGTCAATGTAATAGCTGAACTGACTGAAAAGATTCTATTGAATTGGACGGATTTGAAACAGAAGAATGTAACTAGTACTTTTACACTGCAGTAAAGAACAGAGATGGGAATAAACATCTCTGCAAAATGCTTAACTGAGGATTAGTGTGCTGTAGAATACAACAGTTCATTTATTTCTTCTGGAAAAACATGGCCAACTAGTCACCATTAGACCTCTTATGTGTCTGCAGAACCAGTCCTTTGCAGTTTTCAAACTGCATTTGACATTAATTGCAAATTGTGATGAAATGATACTTGTAAACTTTCAATTTTGTAATCTTTCCTCATTCCCCATTAATCTCATCTGGAACGGAAACTATCTTCTACAATGAATGCAGGATGGGATATTTGAGAGAGCGCAAGAGTATTAACAGAAGAGGCTGGGAACACTTTGGGTAGGGAAATACGGGCTGACAAAGATCCAAACACCAGTAGTCTTAGAACACAAGAGAGTCACTCAAGAAAGATAAAAGGGACGTAAAGTTTAAAAAGTAAAGTGTGGGTTTTAAAATCGTATTTCTGTGACAAAAGGAAAAAGTTATCAAGTAGCAGAAAGAATAGGAAGGTCAGGCTTTCTTCACCCTTTGACTGATGAAGTCACCATGGCACTGCTCATCCAGAGGTAGGAAGAGCTAGTGCCCTAATGTTGCTGCATTAGGGCCATGACTATTTTTATGCCCCTTTCATCTGAAAGTCTAAATACCAACATCTCTGGGACAAAGACTGACTGTGCTTGCAGAACATCCTCAGTGTCAGTCTCCAGTCTTTCCAGTAACTAGTGCTAGTCCACCTTAGGCTTCCTCTTCCTTGCCTGTACCCCCGCATATCTGGAGGGTATTGGGACTGATAAAGCAGAGATATGTCCAGACCTATTCTTCTAAAGAAGCCATGCTTCTATCACAGTTGAGTTTTCAAATTTGTCTTCCAGTGATATGTTCAGTGTGAGAAGTTCATTAGTTTTCACTAGATGATTCCATAACATGATTGCTGCAGTTTCACCATCCCCCAAAGCGCTGAGATAACGGAGTGTCATGTTATGCCTTGATGACACTGAAGATTGTTTATCTCATAGAGCTAGTTGGCCAAAAAAATCAAAGATTTGTACCTTTCACTCGTACTTGATGTCACAAGTGGTTGCAGATACCTGGGAAGATTCAGTCATTGGAAAGCAGTAAGAAATCTCTGTTGCCTGGGTCCTGAACAGAAGGATTATGTTGGTGTGGCATCTGCATAGTTGTTTCTTTCACATGTTCTTATTTGTTTCTCCTGCTGCTGTTCCACAGCAGGCTTCTTTTCCCTTTCTTAAATGTTATCCCATTGCTGATGGGCTCAGTCTTGGCCAGTGGCAGGTCTGTATTGGAGCTGGCTGGCACTGGTTCTATAGGACATAGGGGAAGCTTCTGCCACCTTCTCACAGAAGCCACCTCTGTAGCCCCCCCACTACCAAAACTTTGTCGCACAAACCCAATACAGTTGGGAAGACTTATTTTGTCAGGTACAGCATTCTAGCTTTATTAAGATGATTTTCACTGTGATTTTCATTATGATTCGCTATGGGTTGATATAAGCTGTTCTTTCTTCATGCCTCACAGGGCTTTTTGGTACTTCGATTCAGTAACAGAGAGGTAATAGTTATGCACTGAAGGCTTTTCTACAAAAAGCAGCCAGGATATTTAAACTGAGTGAGCAAGGCAATATACAGAATCAGGGAACAGACAGGAAAGGGGCTGGAGAATGTTCCTTTAATGGACTCAGTATAAAAGCAATTTGCAAGCTTGAAGGTGGCCTAGCTACACAGTTCAGGCTGAAATAAAGATGACACATTCAGGATGAGGGCTTAGCTGTCTAAGGGGCTGCCCATTAATATAGTAAAGAATTGACCTTTAAACCTAAGAAAGTTATATAGATACAGAAAGACAGCCAAGTTAATAGGGTGTTGTCTATATGTTCTTGGCTGACCTATTTAGGAAAGATAAATCAGGTCCTAAGAAACATTCACAGATTTAGTAATCTTAAACCATAATTTAAGCATTTACTGCTATAATATTGATAGATTTACAGAACTACAGGAAATTTTAACTTTATTGTTATTTTATCAATCAAACCAGAGAAAATACCATTTACCTAATTTAAGTATCCATGTCTCACAGTGTTGTAGACATCCTACCCCAAAGCTGGCTATACAGTGGATCAGAACTGGGCTAGTTGTTACTAATAAGAAACATCCTTTCTTTACATATACCATTTAAAAATCTAATGCAGTAGCTGCTGCACATGTGAAATTCATCCCAGGTCTGTGCTCCTGCTCTTCATTATATCAAATAAAATAGTTAAAATCAGATAAAATAGTTAAAATAAAAATTTAAGTTAGACATTATGATTTATCATTCAAAAATAAGGTAGAAACACACACTTTTTGTAATGACTTCACAGAATTTACACTGAGAGAATGAAGTAGTTACATTTCTGAAACATCCCCACAATTGTTCTGCTCCTGAAAATTATGTTAAATAAGAAGCTAAGTTATTTTACTAGCTTGTTATATAATAAGTAGGTTTTTTTTAAAAAAATACAGACTTGCAGTTATTTGAACAAATAAAAATTATACAAATCAGAAATTCCATTTTTATATTAGTATTGGAAAGATTCATCAGAGAAGGGGTAAAGGAACTTCACAGACTTGTTCAAGTGTTTTATGCAGAAATTGAATTATTCAAGCCTAATCAGAATTTTGCAATAACAATTTTTGGGTTGCCAAAATATTTGTAATTTTTGCTGACACATTTCCATATAAACAGTGAGTAAATCAATAAGAGACTTCAACTCCTAGATGAAGTTTTCAATAAAAGACCAAGATGTCCTATGTAAAACTCCTGTAAAAAAAGCAGCAGTGGTAACTCTTGTCCGTTTTGCTTCATGTTAATTATGTATTCTAAGGGCTACTAGTATGCATACATTTCTACTACACCGTATACTACATTTACAACAATTCCAAAGAGATTGATTAATGATATATTAAGTGAATTAAATGAAGGATTTTGATCTATGACAATTATAGTTGCACTCATATTGAAATTTATTCTATATGAGTAAACTTTCAGCCTCAGAGAAAATCTGCAAGAACCCAAATGTCAGCCAACTTTTTCCCTACAATTCTAATTCATAATCTGTTGTAATTCATCACTCTTCGACTCTGTTTTGTAACTCATCTTTTGAGTCTATTTTTTATCTGTACCCTTTTCGTCCTCTCTCCCTCTCTTTCTTCATCTGCCTGGTGACCTTTTAGAGCTTATGAATAATTTGTATATCTGTGAGATATAAGGCTCAGAAAAAACATGGTTTCTACAACACAGAAGTTTATTAGGTTTATCTGTGAGCAATGATTAACAGCAGTTGTACTCATAATAGAGCATTTATGCTGAACCCTTTACCTGACTATGTGACTCATTCAACCTGGTAAAATCAATGAAGTTTATGGACCAACTCACACTATGAAATTTGTTTGGAACATCAGTTTTTCTTCATGAGTGTTACCCTTGATGAGTGGGTAATGATTTCTTAATACCTCTCAGTTAGGTAATTAGAACTTTGGGCAGAATAATAGATCAATGTGAAAAGTACCTCTCTTGAGCAACTGTCTTGGCTAAAATAGTCTTGTAAATGTGCAATCTCTTTTGACATTAGTCATGATTTTTTTATTTTTCAAATCTGCATTTTCTGTCCAAAATAAATCTAGTTAACTGCTTTACTGTAACAGGCCAGCTCTGTCACTGCTAATTTACACTGGGGTTGCTATACATTATTAACAAGCTATGAAAAGTCACTGGCTAAATGTCATGGAAGCTGAGATATAGCAGCACCTTGGGATTCATATAGCAAACAGTTTAGTTTTAATCATCTTGGACCACAAGGTGCCTTGACATTTGCAAGGAAACTTTTTCCTTTTTAACTTGCACTAGAATCAGACCTCTATTATCTCAGCTATAATTCTCAACTTCAAATGTGATAGAAAGTTTTACCTTCTAAATTAAAAAAGTGAAAAATCGATCAAATGTGGACCTTATCATTCATTTAATCGATGCTCATATGCCAGCTTGGAAAGGAAAAAAGGAAGAGCAAAGAAAACTAGATAATTCAACCACCTTCAGGATTATTAGAGATGTTTCCTGTGAATACATGACCCTTACCTTACCACTACTGAGGCATGATCTTCCTGAGCAGTATTAACACTACAAACTTCTGTAGAACCTTTTTAATTTCAAAGAAAAAATGAGGAAGAGCAATGATTCATTTTAAATATACATATCATTCCAAAATGATTTCTTAAAGGTTTAAAAATTTGGGAAAATTCATCTATGATGCCAAATAAATGTGCAGTCATTATCATACTTCTCTCTCAGACAACTTTTTGATCATAAGTTCCAATTTAATGGAAGCTAATGAGTCATCTTTGCCCTTTTAAGTAGGATTATTCACAGACAAAATAAAAGAGATAAACATTATTTTATTAAATTGAAATTATTATTTCTCAAGAAATACAAGAGCAAGCCAAAATTCTGACCCTACTAACATTACTTTGAAAAATTAAATCTATTTCGTTTGCAAGTTAGTGTGATGTTTTGAATATTCAGATCTTTTTATTTCTTTCAAACTTAACTGCTCTAATATCTGTGTGGGTTTTTTCTTATTTTATACATCTATCTACACATTATCTATATTTCCTTAATACACGTGTCAAAAAAAATTTGCCTCATAAATGAGTGTATACATGAAGTACTGTCATTAGGTTATACAATGAATGACCACAACATTCCATTACCCTTGCACCACTTGGGGGAGTGGTGGAGGGAGAAGGAAGTAGAGGAGTTGCGAATAAAGGAGTGAAGTTAAGCCTGACAACAGGGAACCGGGGGGGGGTGGGGGGGTGGGGGGGGTGGGGGGGGGTCTCTCTTACATTCTTTGACCATCCATGGCTGTAACATTGTTTTGATTCAAATAAAAAAACTTTTGACAGTAGAATCTTTTATAGCATTCTTGTTTCACTTATCAAGTTACTGAAACTTGTGATATATTTCTTTTCTGAAAGTGAGATTAATAGCTATGGGGATGTTACTGTGAACCTGATAGAGAATCCAGAGAGGAAGCTTTAATAAATATCTAACAATGACCAAGCACCTTATTGCTTTAGAAGTAACTTCTATAGGAAAATCACTTCAGCTGAGAAACCTTTCTTCCAGATATTTCACTATTCTAAGCTTTGCATCATGTATTTCAAACAACTTTCATAGTGAGATTTACCAGGGCTTTCAAGTAACACTAAAAATGTGGGTGGTGGACAGGTCACATAATGAGCTCATCTTGGTGGAAACTGTCCCACACACATTTCACCAGTTACAGATTTTGAACTTTTAACATCTTAAGCTCAGATGCAGTAATTCCCTATGGAAAACTGAAAAATGAAGGTATCACATGAAAGTGAATTATTTGCTGTCTGGTCATCCATCTGGTCTGAAGATTATGGATGCTGGTGATGATGCAGTAGGTGATACAACCAATGTGTATGCTAGATTAAAAAAAAAGTTCTATTTATCTTATATTCTGAGTGATAGGGGGGAAAAAAAAACATTGACTCTTGTGTGCATGTGTGTGTAAACTCTTAGTGATTTCTGAGATGCTATGTTGGATCAGCATAGATCTTTGTTATTGTGGTTTCACTGGTGGTTTAAACTGGTTATCTCCATAAGCAGAATGACTCTGAATTCAAAGTAGTATGAGTCAGCTGCCTTATCACTAATACTACTGAAAATTGCTTCTTGTGAGGTACTTTGAAACATGTTTCTGTGGAGAGAATTTGAGAAAGCAGCCGGTAGAGAACTTACAGAAGTCTCCCAAGAGAGCTTTTCTCAGATTTTTTTCTCTAAAACCCTTCCCAAGGGTGACACTATGATTGTTAATTTTAGAACATTGACAATGAAGCTTTCGCCAAGCTAAAGGTCTAGCATATCACGTTACTTTTTTTCTTTCCCTTCCCTCCTCTGAATTCTCCTTGAAGGTATGGTCAAGAATGAAGCACTGAAGTAAAATTTTGCTTAGAGTGAAGAAAAAATAAATGATAGCTCTTCATGGTGGTCAGGAAATGTTAGTTTTATTTTAAAGAATAGTGAATCAAAAAGAAAAAAAATAGTAATAACATGCTGGAGTGTATATTTGATTTTAGAAGGCTTTCTTCCATTTATTCATCTACATGTTCCTAGAACAGGAGCTACAAACCATAAGGTTGTGACCCTATTCATATGTTCACTTTTAATAGTTCCAGATTTTCACTAACAATCAGAACTTACCATAGGCTTACAGACATCTCTGACTGGTTTGAAGACTTCAGATGTTTATCACTGGGTTTTGGCCCCATTTCTACTACATATTATTGCCTGAGATTTATATTCACAGGGGTAAATGTAAGGAAGAATGAACTGATAGATCAACACTTTATAAGGAATGAAGGAAACAGAAGCAAATTACTCTTAGCCCTCTCAGAAAAATGACCCTGTCAGCATACTATGTTAGATACTCTAGTGCAAGGCATCCTTCTCCCAGGAGGAGGAATGTTGCATGTAACAGTCCGAAACAGATTCAGGTAGTTTAGACAAGATTGGAGCTGGAAGCTCTGCAACTTTTTATCTTTCCTCTGTGCTTGGAAAAGAGTTAATAAAATAGAGAAATTATTACCTCTATAGAAAAAAAAGAAAAAAAAAAAAAAGATAATGTAATGATAGGACAGTAAGGACGATATTTAGAGATTTATTCCTGACTATAATAATATAAGTGCAATGTGGGCCAAATAAAACTACTTTTTTACTACTCTGGACACACAAAACTACTTGGGACATTGTCTACATTTTATTTATAAAAATATCTGGCCAATAAGAGTTTTTATTCTCACAGACTATCTCAGGACCACCACAACACATACTAAACATTTGCTAATAAAAAGTTCCATTCTTTCTAAGGTCATTCTCATTATAAGAGACCTTAAACTTTCTCAGTCCTCTTGGAAACACTCTTTATTGTCCTTAAGAGAAAAAGCAGATTTTACTGCCAGTAAAATCTCCCACTGTGGTTAACATGGACATTCTTATTAAGTTATAAATTACGTACTTGCTAAATCACAGTTGGGGGGGTGTGACAGTGTTATAAGAAAGGTTAATCTGTGGAAGATCAGAGAAGAATGAAGACAATAAAATAACCAGAATGACTAAGCCTTGATGAAAGTGTATTAGAGTTAACACACTCCTTTCTTTATTTTATTAATCTACCCAATTGGAAACTAGATGCATTTCCTCACACACTAGTAGTGTGGGCAGAATTAAAAGAGGAACTGGCATGCATGAGTGTGTGTGTATCCTTGCAGGACCGATGAAAAACCACCATTCAGCTGTTTGCTAAAATAATCTAGATATGCACTCAAATTTCACATACAGAAAAGTTCTCATTATTTGATCAATCCCTGCTCAAAAACAAATCTCCCCGTGCTTTTTACTAATAGTTCTTGTACCTGAATGAATATGTTAAGACAGGTCCTTAGCTGTTGTAAACTCTCGTAATATCAGTCTTGATATGTTTCTGTGCTATCCAGGTACTCATTCACAATCCTGGATACAACAAAACACATTAATGTCAGACAACATTTCCTTATTCTTCATTTATTTCTTCAATTTCCTTGGTTCAAATCAGCTCCTATGTGACTGTGTTGAGAGACATGCATATGAAAAGGGAAGTTTTGAATTAGCAGATTTCATATAGATCCACAGAAAGGTATTGCTTCTTAATGTCTTAGTGAACTCTTTGTGTTGGAAACACCACCAAATCATGATAAAAGTAGCCAAAATGGTCTTCAGCCTATTCCAGCCAAGACAGAAAATGAAGTAAAGCAATTTTTATTTGTACTCTCCCCAACCCCCAGTCATCTAAGATCTCCCCATCTTCAGTGAGGGAAGGCTGGTGCTTCCAGAGAGCAATTCATTCCACTTTAGATATTTACCCTACTTGCAGTCTCCAGAAAGTGATTCAACTACTTCAGGAAAGGACAATTTCTAGTTTGTGGGTGCCTGTTGCTCTATTCAATATCAGTGCAACCCATGCAACCTGTTTACACAGATGTCTAATTTTTGCAAATAAGATTTAAGCAAGATGGATCTCATTATTAGTGTTATACTACTAAGAGGTTTATATCTGTTGTGAAATTTTGTATTTCTAAAGCCAGTAAGCTAAAAAACTTATTTACTTGTTTGCTATCTAAAATTTCTCATTACTCTGTCTCTACACTTAAAATTCTTTCCTGCTTATAAATAACCAGAATCAGTTATTGCTCATGAGAAATATTTTATTTTGAAAAGTCAGAAATTATGGACAAGGGACTGCAGTTGGGGATTTCTGTTTCCTAAAGAACATGCAAAGTACTTATTGTTCCAAGCTGAAAGCCATTCTGAGGGAGAAATCTACAGGAGTATATACTGGATTATAAAATTCTCACTGAAAAGAAATGTACTCTTTGTAATTGACTTTTTTGTATATTTAAGCTACCAAAGCTATTGTTCTAGACTTAGGAGCATTTCTGAGACAGAGCATATCTCAAAGCTAAATCCAGTCTGTAATTTTTCCTTTGATCAGTCACACACATCCTTAAGGACATTTGGAACGTAAAAACGCCTGCTTTGGAAGGATATCTGTTAAACAGCTATTCATTATAAGGAAAAAGCAGAAAACAAAATAAAAGTAATAAATGAAATAGAATGACACAAGCCTTAAGGAGCAATAGATAACTGAGATGATAACAAACACAAGACCTTTCAGGTCACTAACTGATGGGAAAGAACCAGTCGAGCACAACCAGAACCTTCTCACTAGCAAGAAAGAAAACATTATCATGCGTGTGATGAGAATAGCAATAGAAAGTAGTAGTCATGTGTAAACAAGCTTCTTATCAGTATGCTTCTCTGGCCAATCCCTCCACCCGATCCCCATATTAAATTCTATTACTAACCATTTTCTGTGTGACCCTTGCTCTGTTGTGTGTGTGAACATGAGTAGCCAGTGAACTTAGAGCTGGACTAGCCAGTGAGAAGACGAGCATCTGGAAAGACCCAGGTCTGAGCTTGCAACTGGGAATAGGGCCTATGGTATGAGTATGGATATTGGACTTTAGGTCCATGCTAATATTTGAGGGATCCATGAATACGGATTTATCTGTGAATAAAGATGGAGAGGTTGTGTGCAAGTTCCACTAGTGAAAATCAAGATCAGCCAGAGAGGAATAACAGGATCAGGCAATTCAGGCTGATCATTTGAATGTCACTGCTGTTGTGTGTATGTGGGTGCTTGCAAAGGCACCTCTGTTGATCAGTGAGGCTGGTTGGCTAGTGGTGTGCATATTTGCATTTTTGGAATTTGCATGCGGCCTCACTCCTGGCCAGACATGTAAATGTGTAAACATCTAACAGATCAAGTAGAAGAATCCTCTGGGCTTGCCTAAGATCCACCAGATTCTGTCCTCCCTTACTACTCCTGCTTCTCAGTTTGAAGTGAGAGAGATCTGGGAAGTTGGTATCCTTTCTCATTGCATCAAAAACTTGCCAGAAGACCAAGCTGTTGCTCTCTTGGTCACTGTCAGCAAACTGCTCATGTAAATAGGACTGCAGGTTAACTTACTTCCACTGACTGCTCACAACTTCACCCCATAACTGATCTTTATCAGCACCAGCAAAGGTTGGTACTTGATACGTATTACAGCTGAGGTGCTCAGTTGTGTGATAGAGTTTTCTGGCTGTTTTTTTTTCTTTTGTCACACTGTTCCTTTTCTTTTGTGAACCACTACAGGATCTAATGTGAGAGATCACTGCCAATATTTCATGCTCCTTCACATTAAGTGCTTGATTTAAACTCCTTTGTATATATTAGCTTACAAAACAAGTGAAGAGCTCACAAAATACTAAAGGACAACAGGAGAGATGTTACCCAGAGAGATAATCTTTCTGATATAAAACATTCTGTACCACTTTAAGTTAGTCTAATTTTGTAAGTACTATTTAAGATCTCTGTACTTCCCAACTCTGATAAAACAGCTATAATACAGAATTGTAAGCACCTCATTAGCAGGCTGCTATTTACTGTCAAAATCCACCTCCCTTCCTGCCCCTAGATTATTGTTAGAATCCCCAGGGACCATTTCACAGTGGTTGTCTCAGCTGATTCTCAGTGTTAGTCTTTTTGACTTTGAATGGTTCAAAACCAAGTGAACTGTAGTAAGTTTCATTCAAGGATATATTCTCAGTTTTACAAATAGTATTAACACGGTTTGTCCCTGTGTCTCACTTGTGTAGTTCTCTAGTTCAGTAGATATGGTATTGCTGAAGGAGAAACCACAGGGTTTGTTATAACACTGCAAGGCCACTGGACTGGGGCTTCTCAGGGAAAGTAGTGATAGGATGAGGGATAATGGTTTAAAATTGAAAGAGGTTACATACAAGGAAGAAGTTATTTATTCTGAGGGTATTGAGGCACTGGAACTGGTTACCCAGAAGACCTGTGGATGCCCCTCCCTGGCAGTGTTCAAGGCCAGGTTGGATGGGGCTTTGAGCAACCTGATCTAGTGGGAGGTGTCCATGCCCATGGCAAGGGGTTTGGAACTAGATGATCTTTAAGGTCCCTTCCAACCCAAACCGTTCTATGATTCTATTATTCTATTAGGCATGATTTGTCTGGACTTGTCTTATGTTAGCCTGGAGCTTTGTTTTAGCTTTTTTTAGCTCTAGCAGACTGTTAGCTAATTTTTTTGAGTTTTGCTTATCTTTGTGCAATTGTGTGGTGCTATGTCAATTATCATAACAATTCTGATATAGCTCTGTGAGTAACAGGTAGTGATAACAAGTACTATTCTAGTGATAAAGTTTATTGTGCACAGAATAAATTATGTGGTATTGTGGAATACAAATACTGGATAACAGTAGAGGCTTTGAAAAATATAAACACAGGATGACAGATCAAGGTTATAAACAAATCATCACTGACTTACTACTGATCACTGAAGAGATGATACCTTTGGTGCTGGGTGAAACTGGCTTTAGGAGTAACAAAAGACAAGCTTCCAACATGAATAAAACACACCTTATATAATAAATACGAGTGTAAAACAGAAATGCAAAAGGAGCAAGGTGTAGATCATGTTAGAAAATGCTTAAAAGTATCCTCTAGTATGAGCCCCTCAAGTATGAAAAGGCAAAAGTCCCGCCACATTGCCCTAGCAAAGGATTCAGGATGACAACTCATCATAGCCCTTTCCCCTTGAATGAAACCACTGAAAGTGGAAAGTTTGTTAGTTTTAACTATTAAACTATTATTACTTTGATTGAACTGCAATAATTGGATAACTTGCATTGTAAGTCTTAGTACTTTTGTAACTGGACTTCTAATGCATCTTTGGCAAGACTGTCAAGATTCCAATTAAACCTAGAGTAAATTCTTGGCTTTGCATACAAAGCATATCTCTTGTGTAGTTGGGACACCAAAGTTTTAATGCAACTTACTTGGAGGCAACCAGACTTAAAATTTAGTTGAACCTTTTTTCCCCAGCTTTCTCTCATACCTCTAGTGCACTCTCCACATAGAGGCTCTGCTGGGTACTTCTAGTATTAAGAACTAATCCTTTCCAAACCCAGACTGACTTATAAAAGTGGAGCAATAGTGTCACCTGGAAAAAAATGCTACTTGTTCATGACTAGTCATTGCTACTCTTTCTTTGGCTGAAGAGAGATAGACTAGAAGTTTTCCCATGGTGGTGGTCAGGGGACAAGGCTGGTGAACCACCATAGGAAGGAGAAACTGTGATATATGAAAAATGCCTCTAATGGAACAGCTGATTTAAAATCAAAACTGTTACCTTAGATTCCCCAGAAGCTTGATCAGACAATATTACAATCTGTCCAGATTACTGGCATCCACAGCAATTTTGACACAGCAGACATTTCAGGAGAGTGTATAGCTCCATTTAATAGTAGAAAACTGACTGTCAAGTCAGTTTATTTATCAAGGGACATATTTGACTGCCAATAATGTAGTTAGAACACTTAAAAACAGCATTCCCACAGAAAAAGTCAGAAGACCTCTTTGAAAGGCTGGACAAATCTAAAATAACTCTTAGAGAGCTGAAAACAATTTTGACACAATACAAGAAAATAATGGAAAAAGAGAGGAGAGAAGTTGTGAAGAACCATTTAAGTGCAAACATAGTACTTACTGTGCTATTTTTAACATGTATTTATTGCTTTATTCAAGATGATTGTGGAGGAATAATGTAGAACAGGACTACATGACAACTTCTTGGAAAGATTAAATATGTGTCAACAGGGATGAAACAAGAACCAGTTTTTAAATGAGCTCCTCACACTAACTAGAACATTACTTGATTTTCTTCTTATACTGTGTAATTGAAAGATCCTGTATATGGACAAAAAATCCCTAGACTTTGTTACTAATACATACCTTCCATAAACATGCACAGACACTACAGCAATTGGTAAAAGCAGAAGACTAATAGATATTAAGGATAAACAAGAACATTTAGAGAAATTAGTACTCACACTTTCTAAGTGAGATTGAATGCAAAATGTAACATCTCCAGCTCCTGATTTAAGCTAAGAAGTAGATTATTCTCCCCCTTCCCTCTCCCCCACCCCAAAATGGATGAGTATTAGCATAAAGATGGTGTTAAGTAGTGTTCAGTCATAAACTGTATTTGTAAAATTTAGTAGCAAAAATAATATATTATCCATCTTAACCCATCATTTTTCATCACCTTTGACATAATCCTCTCCTGTCCATTCAAAACACTTATTACAATGCAACTATTTTCCCATCTTTTAGGAATAAGTTGAAAATTCTATTCAATTCTTTATCTGCCTAAAACTGCATCTTCAACCTTGAACATCTCCATTATCTGCTCAATTTTGTGCACTCTACTTGTTAAGTTCTGTTTAGAACTTCCTTTACACTCTCTGACTAAAGGCTTCATTCTTGCCATTTGCAGCATGCAGTGCCTTCTTCTTATTTTTGTTTCCTAGCCTTTGGTTGTTAGCTATAGTGTTATGGGTGGGATTCAGTTGTCTACATAGACATATCAAGTGGCAATTTAGGCAATCTAACGTATTCCACTAGGCTTCCTGCTACTTTTCCAGAGGTGCTTAGCTTTCCCAGAGGTCCCATATCATATTTACTACCCTGTCTCAGATTCAGAAGGGAAATTACAATTGCACTTAACATCTATTGTACTCCAGTAAATGTGATTTGTGACATTAACAGTAGAAGGACACAGGCTCTCTATCGACCTGACACTGCAGAGTGTCAGGATTTGTCAGAGCTTGCCTTGGCGTGAACTGGACTTGCTTTGTTGTAGCATCTGTGCCAAGCTCAGTGACTGCTGCCTCCCCTGCTCCAGCTTCAGTTCTACAGATGGACCCTCTGGGGAGGGTGTCACACCCCCCTGCCCAAGTCACTGGCAGACATACCATAGCCCTTTTTGGGTGGGGGGCTGCAGTGGGCAGCCTGGGAGAAGAAAGCATGCTGTGATATGGAAATACATGAAAGAAACCCAAGTGGACCCAAAAGATGAGGAGGAAGAAGCCCCCACCATCAGCATCATGCTCCTCCTCACAGAGAACACATTGGAATGCTAACAGCTTATCACAGGCTACCCCACATTTTGCATAAGGAAGACTTGAAACATGAGCCTTTAGGACATGGAAGGACATTGGAAGTGTGAGCATAATGCCAGAAAAATGGCAGTGACTAAAAAAAAAATTATGTAACAACTTTCACTGCCTTTGCTAATGTGTTTTTCTGTATTATTTAGGTAATTCGGAGCACCGGGCTGATAAAACTAGTTCATGGCTCCACTATATACTTTGTGTTCCCCTTTGACCATAACATGAATTGCAACCCTGTCTAGATGACCAAATCCCACCCATCATAACAGGGGACAGTTCTTATGCCTTCAGGCATTGCACTCCACAGTTCAAATCACAATATGAAATGCAGTGTAACACCTAATTTTAACCGGTGAAGTAAAAAGCTTGCTCATTAAGCTGCTGTAAGACCTTCTCCACAGGAACTGATATTGAAATTTAAGATCTCATGATTAATTACTCAGGAACAACAATCAGCATTTACACCTGAATGCTTGCTTTAACTGATTTCCTCTACTTTTATTCATTCTTTCCTGGTATTTTCAGAGTCATCATAAATATCCATTAAGAAAGTTACCTGACAATTTGTAAGAAACTGCTTTAATTTCTTTTCTAACTTCTTCAGATCTTAATCATGTGAGGCGGTCATGTCCCTCACCTGCAGTGCTTCACAACATGGCAGGTCATGAAAGTGAGCCATTTCTCACACCTGCCATGAGTTCACAGGAGGGAGAAAAATAACCATGGAGATAACTTAGACTTGCCTGATAATGCTCAGGAAAATTCACTTTAAACGTGTCATGGCTATGTAATGAAGATTATTTTATTCTGCAAGTAGAACATTTGACCTGCGTCTTCCATACTATAAAATCTGGTTGCAGGAGCGTGAAGGGGTAAAATGGGGGATTAAAAAAAAGGAAGCCCCCTTATATCACCAACTGGCCTATCAGGAAACAGCTAACAAGCAGGATCCCACCAATCAGGGAAGTGGCTGGAAGGCACTGAAAGCTACAGTCTGGATCCAGGGCAAAGCTGAAGTAGAACAAGAAATGAACAACTTGCACCAGCAGCTGCCAGGGTGAGGAAAGAAGCAGAAAGCAAACAAATAAACCTGACCTATAATCTCTCCTCTGAAAATGGAAAGCACAAAAAACAGATAAAAAATAAGCCTTTGACACCGTTTCCCACAGCATTCTCCTGGTGAACCTGGCTGCTCGTGGCTTGGATGGGCACACACTTTGCTGGGTAAAAACTGGCTGGATGGCCAGGCCCAAAGAGTTGTGGTGAACGGAGTTAAATCCAGTTGGCAGCTGGTCACGAGTGGTGTCCCCCAGGGCTTGGTTTTGGGGCCACTCCTGTTTAACATCTTTATTGATGATCTAGATGAGGGGATCGAGTGCACCCTCAGTAAGTTTGGAGATGAAACCAAGTTGGGTGGGAGTGTTGATCTGCTCGAGGGTAGGGACGCTCTGCAGAGAGATCTGGACAGGTTGGAGCGATGGGCTAAGGCCAACTGTATGAGCTTCAATAAGGCCAAATGCCGGGTGCTGCACTTGGGCCACAACAACCCCCAGCAGCGCTACAGGCTTGGGGAGGAGTGGCTGGAGAGCTGCCAGTCAGAGAGGGACCTGGGGGTGTTGATTGACAGCCGGCTGAACATGAGCCAGCAGTGTGCCCAGGTGGCCAAGAAGGCCAATGGCATCCTGGCTTGTATCAGAAATAGCGTGGCCAGCAGGGACAGGGAAGGGATCTTACCCCTGTACTCGGCACTGGTGAGGCCACACCTCGATTACTGTGTTCAGTTTTGGGCCCCTCACTACAAAAAGGACATTGAATTACTCGAGCGTGTCCAGAGGACAACAAAGCTGGTGAAGGGTCTGGAGCACATGTCGTACGAGGAGCGGCTGAGGGAACTGGGGTTGTTTAGTCTGGAGAAGAGGAGGCTGAGGGGAGACCTCATCGCCCTCTACAACTACCTGAAAGGAGGTTGCAGAGAGCTGGGGATGAGTCTCTTGAACCAAGTAACAAGCAATAGGACAAGAGGGAATGGCTTCAAGTTGCACCAGGGAAGGTTTAGACTGGATATTAGGAAGTATTTCTTTACAGAACGGGTTGTTGGTGTTGGAATGGGCTGCCCAGGGAGGTGGTGGAGTCCCCATCCCTGGAGGTGTTTAAGAGTCGGGTTGACATAGCGCTGAGGGATATGGTGTAGTTGGGAACTGTCAGTGCTAGGTTAACAGTTGGACTAGATGATCTTCAAGGTCTTTTCCCACCTAGATGATTCTGTGATTCTGTGAAAATAAATATAAATTACACCCACAAACAATTGTTGAGGAGGAACAAAAAAAAAAAAAAAGGCAAGCAAAAAGCTTCCCATGACAAACCCTGTCCAAACAAAGCATCCACAAGTTGTCTAAGAATGGGACCCCCATGCCAAAACCTCCTGAAAACAAGGCAAAATCCCAACAAAAACTTACCAAAAAAAATTCACCATCTGTCTGTCTCTTACCCCTGGATGCACCATCTAGACAGTTCATGCCACATGCTCACAGGAGAAGGGGCTGGTGAAGGAATAAATGCCTTCTCATGGTGGTGCTGGCAATGGGTGTGTGTGTTGTGAGGCCATGCTTGGGCGTATCCCCAGAGGACATCTGACAACGCCAGGCTGCAACCAGAAGCATTGTTTTCTCCTTGCCCTGTACTGAGGCTGAGCCAAGTAAACTGCCCTCCTGGAGACCTCTGTGGGGCACAGGGCGGTGACATTTTGATAGGCAGTCTGGCCAGACTACTTACGGCATGACCACCAGGGGAGGTCCTCACTACATGGGGGAGGATAGGGCTCCATGCAGATGCACTGTAGTCTCCCTCTGCTCACATCTAGCTCTGCTGGCTTCTTGTCTCCCCATTTATCACTCCTCACATCTTGTTGCTCATCTGGTTGTTACTGAATGCAAAGGGGAAGCAGGGATGACACTGAATGTGATTTTACCTGAATGCTACAGTTGACAAATCCAAACAGCAAACAAAAAATATGATGCCACCTAACGACACATTATAAAACCCCCTGGCATGCTCTGGAGAACTTGGTCTTTTTTCTAGGACCTAATAGACTTTTGGTTTTATATTTGGCCAAGTAAAGGTCAGATCCTGTAAAGGTTTCTCTGTCACCTTTATTGAACTAGAGAAACTGGGATTACCACAGAGGTAATCTCTTTTGGAAGAGGTTTTGTCAGAAGACATTAGACCTTTTCTTCTTCCTTGTGGATTTTGTCAGTGAACCAAATTACTAAAACTCAGGAGTGTCCAACTCTACACTTTTTTTGCCATTTAAACCTCACACAAAACTTCAGTCTCCCCAATCCCTCTACAGTTTTTACATATTTTGTAGTGGTGTAAAAGAGGCCAAAGACACTCTGTGACACTTTGTTGCTCTTACTCTGACCTTGTGCCAAGCACATACAGAGTGGACCAAATTGCTCCAATCCCTACAATTTTCTGCTTCCCTTATGCCACTGTTCTTTCACTCCAGCCAATTTAGGGTGTTGAGACCTTGTACAACTGAACTAAGTGGCTTTCTAAGTCTAATCTGCTCATTCTTTTGAAGTCCATAACTGCTCACTAGATAGAAGTTATAAGTAATATATTTACCTTTGTACCTCTTACTGACAATGAGAAAAACATTAATTTAACTTCTTTGGCTGAATGTGAACTAACGCCTTAAAAAGAAGATGAGTGACTCAACTACTTTGCTGCTGTTGCCCTGCAACTCTCAAAGGGAAATGAAATACTGCAGGGATTATAGAACTCAGTTACAGTGACTTTCACAGGAGAGAATAATTTCAGTTACAATCTGCCAAGCCATACAAAAATACTAGTTCAGCTTTATGCACATTAAGTCTCCTTGACCCTGTTCAATTCTGAAAAGGACAGATATATTTAAGGGACTTAACAAACAATTTATTTCCAGCTGATTTCTCTCCAGCAAAGAAACTGCTATTGAAGTGTTACCTTTTCCCTGTAGATACAGAATCACATCACTGATACATTTGTTGTTGCCATTGTTATTATCATTTATATGAATGTAACATCAAAATAACCAGATCAAGATCTGTAAGTCTGTACACACAATAAGAGAAAGTGCTAGTATATAAACAGATGAAGCCGGAGGTATGAGAGTGCAGTCAAAGAGAAGTGAGATACTCAAGGTCATCCAAAGTACCAGTGAAAAAGAACTGAGATTTTATCCTAGTAAAAATTCCTGAAGCATTCCATGTCATAGCCATTTCAAAAGTAACATAAACAACTTGCCAATTTAGAGTGATCTAATTTTAGGATGTTTTTCTGCATAATGTAATACCATCTAGCTTAATCTTTTTCAATGAATCTATAGTGACTGCTAGTCCTGTCTGACATAAATACAGAACAATCAGAAGTAATAATCTGTAACTCATTAATCTTGATGTTGGTTATGATGCTTAATATTATATTTCATATTAGTGCCTTATAGCACATTCAGCAGCAATGCAAATGATTAATCAACATTAGAAGAGGAGATGCAGTTGTATAGACTGCTTTTTTCAAATTTTCATTTTGTTTTTACATATATGTACATAATAACACAGTTAACACTCAACTAATTCAGAACTGTGGTATGCTTACTAATCTATGTAATAATTTGAGATGTTTACAACTACTTTTCTCACACTAATTAACAAGAAAAATGTAAACCTTCCCTAGCTTTTTCAGGCTGCCTTTCTTAAAAAACATTCCAGAGATGGCATTTTTGACTAGTGCTGTGCAGTAATGTTTTATAAAAGTTGCATAGAGGTTTATGAACCCCAGTTAATATTTAAAGCCTGCTTTCAGTGGCAGCAGGAAATGATCCATCTATGTCAATAGTAGAAAACAGCAGCAACAAAAGTTTCCTTGGGAGGTATGCCCTTTTGAACACAGGGCAGTTCACATATCTTGTAGAGAATTGTTCAATGGATATCCTGTGTGCACACAGTGCTTCCTCTTTTGTTTAGGCTCTTTTCATCACACTTCCAGTTTTCCTCAAGAATACCTGTAACTGCCCTCACTCCTGCTTGTATTTGTATAGGTATTCATCAAGAATAGTGTTGGAAGTAACTTAGGTCTAATACAAGTTTAATACAGTGTATATAAACTACATTTTTGGATTGAGGAATAAACAGAAATTGGGGGTTGGTCTTGTCAAATATCTCTGCAATCACTGTTTTACATCTCTAGCTTTTTCGTGCACTACAATGTCTCGGTTATGGAAGACACAAAATTAATTTTTCTAAATACAGGTATAGTTCTGTATTACTATATCTAGAACACCAGTCAACAAAAATTAAAGTACATATAATATGGGGACAAATAGTTTTTGTGCTAGAATAGAATTCTACCCTCAGTAATCAATTTTGTTCTGTTAAAGACAGAAACTGAAGGACCTGACATTAAAAAAAAAAAAGGCAGGAATTTCATACTTTTCGGTGTTCTTTTTCTCTCTGAGCGTATAAAAAAAAATCTTAGAAATAAGTATACATGCCTACAGACACATAGTTTTTTTGTGCTAGAATAAGCTTCTGCATGTATATAAGCTTCTTCAGGTAAACACTGTAAAACAGGAATGAGATGCAATCTTTCAAGAGTAATCACTTCTTATTTTTAAAAATATGCATATGCAGAAACTATACATATTTGTACACATTATTAGTTCTTCATTTTTAAATACATATATACACTTATATCCATATAAACACCTGTGTGGATATTTAAACTGCCTCTGTACAAGAAAACTGATTTGCTGTTACCAATGCTAACATCTGCAGATGTCCGTTACAGTTTTAGCATTATGTGTCAAAAGAAGTGCATTTGAAAGAGCTTGTTTTCTATTCCTAGTGCTGACTTTTGAATGAAATACAGGTTTACATTCTATGCATATATTCCAGAAAAGGCTAAGAAATCACTTCAAAAATTTT
Organism: Strix uralensis; assembly: GCF_047716275.1. NCBI lineage: Eukaryota > Metazoa > Chordata > Aves > Strigiformes > Strigidae > Strix > Strix uralensis. Next base: position 30,469,263 of record NC_133974.1, read on the forward strand.
AATAGCTGGACATATCCAGACATTAAATCTTGTAAATTCATTAAACCCATTTCTAGGGCAGGCACTTGATTTGTGCATGCAGATGTTTGGAATTTCAAAAGTGTATGTGCATGTTTAAGCACATGTATTATTGCTGTGACCAGATGCTTTGATGTAAATTGAATGCTGGATGTTCATTTGCTTCTGAATGCAGAAAACCAGGCAGCAGTTATCTAAGAAGGCCATGTGGAATGCGGCTGAGATGTAAATCAACAAAGATACCAGTCTCAAGCAAATTGGCATACACAAAGAAGAGACACTGATGTGGTCTTATGAATAAAGCGTTTTCCGTAGGCAGTTGTGTTAAACCTAGCAGTTGTCAATTATAAAGCTGCAGATGTTTCAAAATCTGATTAGGGCTGAGTCCTTTTGGTTTTAGGCCATTGATTTCAAGTGTGCTTAGAGATTTGCTAGAAGGCACAGTGTGCAAATTTATATAAATAAAAGTGCTGGCAAATTGCCAGGGTGTTACCTATAATCGTATAATCCAGCAGGTGCTTGCTCTGGGAAAACAAAGTGCTTGATGTGGCTCTCAAGTTTTCTACTAGGCAGTGCCTGGTATAAAACATAAATACTCTTTAGTCTTCTTTTTTAGATGGAAGATTAAAACATATGTACCTTGTATTTATCAGAAATTATTATTCCAGTGTTATACTATCCAAGAGCTCTGATTGTATGACCAGCTAGACAATAGTAATGAGGGTGGTTTTATAACATAAATATATATATATATAAAGCTTTAAAAAAGAAAAGGAAGGTATGGTTTCACTTAGTAATTAACCTAATATTTTTTATTTTTCCATCATTAGTATCACATTAAATTTTGCTAATGGGTGACACTGGGAAAATAGTAAGAATTCCCCAGTTACAAGTAGTTCTTTGGCAGGGAAGCTGTTTCCAGGTATCTTTTGTTAAAACAGAAGGCTGGGTGAGGAACAAAGTATTATTTGGGCCTAAAAAAAGTAGTGAACGTACACATAACAAAAAATAAAAAACTAGAACCATGATCCAAGCAAGAAATATTGATGTCCAAGGAAGAAAGCCAGTTTATAATCATACTAGAAGTCAAGTATATCTGGTTCTATAGTGCAATAGATGTTAAAAATGAATTTCAACATGGATCATAATCCCTGATAACAATTGCATTTGACTGTTTTCCTTTCTATCCAGCCCTTGCCATACGCCTGCAAACAAATATATTCTAAATTCAGAGGGATTATTACCCTTAACTATTTAGATTTCTAGTAAAACAGAGATCATAAAACTGCTTCCAGAAATTTATTCTTTAAGCCCGTCAACCTCTGGTTAAACTGACTGTGTATACATAGTCTCATATTTTCAAAGATCATCCAGTGGGTCCACCATTCTGCATTCAGCAGCAGGAAGGATCACTGTTACAACAACCTGTTCAAGCCTCACAGTTACAGGCAACTTTTCCTTCCAGTTGGTTTTCTTTATCACTTGTAGCATAATGTACATTTAAACATTTCTACATTTCTCTTCCACCTCAAAAAGAAAAAATACAGTATATGAAATTTTTAAAATTATATATATATCATAAGGCATTTTGTTTTACCTTTGTTACTCATAGACTCCATTCTGATCAGCTCATAATATATTCTGACTTACTCAGACATTTTATTCTACTAGTACTGAAGAATACCAAAGGAAGACCATGATATCCAAGACTATATCCTATTCTGAGACTATATCCTCTTCTGAGCAAGGATTAAGCCTAATTTAGTTATATTGCAGTGCTATAATATACTGAGCTGTTTAGAATTAACAGGCAAAGAATTTAGTGTTCTAACTATTTAATGAGGCCATATAGTTCTGTCTTCAATAGTAAAATGTTTGCCATACACCCTCGGTATAGAAAAAATTTCCATTTACTTCCAATGGCAAGGCCCTGCAGGAAGAAAACACTTTCCCCAAAGCCTGAGATGCCCTTGCAAAACTAAAGAGGGAAGACCTGTCACATCAGGAGATGACACTGGAGTTGACTAAGACAGCCCGACCTGCTCCCCATAGAACAACCAGTGCAACTAAGAAAAGGGGACAGGTAACAGTAGTAGGCAACTCTCTTCTGAGAGGTATGGAGACATCCATCTGCTGACTTGACGCACTCTCTAAGAGGTGTGCTGCTTACTGAGGGCTCACATCAGGGATGACACTGAGAGACTACCAAGCCTCATACAGTCCACTGTTATCCTCTGCTGTTGTTTCATGTGGGCACCAGTGATACAGCCGGGGGCACTCTGAGGAGTATCAAGAGGGATTACAGAGTGCTGTGAACAGTGGGTAAGGGACTCTGTTGCTCAGGTAGTTCTTTCATCCATCCTCCTGGTCACAGGGAAGGGGTTTGAAAGGGCCAGTGGAATCTGGTGAATCAACAAATGGTTACAGGACTGGTGCCACAGCCAGAAGTTTGGCTACTTAGACCATGGGACTAGCCTTGAGAAATCTGGTCTACTGGAGGCTCATGGGGTCCATCTGACAGAGAAGGGGAAGAGCATTTTTGGTCATAGGCTTGCCAAGCTGGTGAAGAGGATTTTAAACTAAAGTTGCCAGGGGAAGGGAACATCAATCCATCCCACTCCTACAAATTTGATGCCAGTGCCAGCAAAAGATGCCTAGAGTCTGGAGATGGATCACAAGCGAGCAAGAGAGCACCTGAAGAGCAGCAAAACAGATCCAGTCCATAAGTCAGCTACATCAGGGGCCCAACTTAAATGCCTCTATGCAAACGCTCATAGCATGGGGAATAAACAAGAGGAGCTGGAGACATGCGCACACCATGTGCATCACAGCACACACCACAGCAGGGCTGTGATCTTGTTGGCATCAAGGAGATGTGGTGGGACAGCTCCTGTGACTGGAGTGTTGGAATGGAAGGACACAGGCTCTTTAGGAAGGACAGGCAGGGGAGACAGGGGTGGGGTGTCACCCTCTATGTCAGTGTGGTCACTGGAGTGCATGGAGCTCTGCCTGGGGATGGATGAGGAGCTGACCAAGAGTTTATGGATCAGGATTAAAGGGAGGGCAGCGACAGAAGACATTATAGTGGGGCTTTGTTACAAGTCACATGACCAGGAAGACTGAGCAGATGAGGTCCTCTATAGACAGATAGGAGCAGCCTCACGTTCACAAGCCCTGGTCCTCATGGGGGACTTCAACCACCCCAATGTCTGTTGCAGGGAGAACACAGCAGAGCATAATCCAAGAGGTTCCTGGAATGCTCTGATGGCAACTTCCTTCTCCAAGTGATAGGGGAGCCAACAAGGATAGCTGCTATGTTGGACCTTGTTCTCATCAACAAGGAGGGGCTGGTGTAAAGCTCAAGGTCAGCCTTGGCTGCAGTGACCAAGAAATGGTGGAGTTCAAGATCCTCAGGGCAGAGTGGAGGGTGCACAGCAAGCTCACTACCCTGAACTTCAGGAGAGCAGACTTTGGCCTCTTCAGGTATCTGCTCAGCAGAGTAGCATCAGATAAAGCCCTGGAGGGAAGAGGGGCCCAAGAAAACTAGTTAATATTCAAGGATCACCTCATCTAAGCTCGGGAGCAATGCATTCCAACAAAGACGAAGACACGTAAGAATGCCAGGAGTCCTGCATGGATGAACAAGGAGCTCCTGGACAAACTCAGACACAAAAAGGTAACCTATAGAGGGTGGTCACAAGGACATTTGGCCTGGGAGGAATACAAAGAAATTGCCTGAGCAGCCAGGAATCAGGATAGAAAGACCGAAGCCCTGATAGAATTAAATCTGGCAGGGATGTCAAGGGCAACAAGAAAAGCTTCTATAGGAATGTTAGTGATAAAAGAAAGACTAGGGATAATGTGGTCCCCCTCTGGAATGAAACAGGAGACCTTGTTACGTGGGATATGGAGAAGGCTGAGTTACTCAGTGATTTTTTCCCTCAGTCTTCACTGGCAAGTGCTCCAGCCACAGTGCCCAAGTCGCAGAAAGTGAAGGTGGGGGCTGAGGGAATGAAGAACCGCCCACTGTAGTAGATCAGATTTGAGACCATCTAAGGAACCTGAAGGTGCAAAAGTCTGTGGGACCTGATGACATTCATCCATGGGTCCTGAGGGAATGGACAAATGAAGTGGCTAAGCCACTATCGGTTCTACTGGAGAAGTCTCGGCAGTCTAATGAAGTTCCTGCTGACTGGAAAAGAGGAAACATAACCCACATTTTCAAAAAGGGAAAAGAAGACGACTCAGGAAACCACAGGCCAGTGAGTCTCACCTCTGTGCCTGGCAAGATCATAGAGTGGATCCTCCTGTAAAGTATGTTAGGGCACAAGGAAAATAAGGAGGTGATTGGTTACAGACAACATAGCTTCACTAAGGGCAAATCGTACCTGACAAAGCTGGTGGCATTTTACAACTGGGTTACAGCATTGGTGGATAAAGGAAGAGCAACTAATATCATCTACCTGGACTTGTGCAAAGCATTTGACACTGTCCCGCATGACATCCTTGTCTCTAAATTGGAGAGACATGATTTGACAGATGGACCACTTGGTGGATAAGGAATCGGCTGGATGATTGCACTCAAAGAGTTGCAGTCAATGGCGCAATGTCCAAGTGCAGGCCAGTGACAAGCGGCGTTCCTCAGGGGTTGGTACTGGGACTGGTGCTGTTTAACATCTTTGTTGGTGACATGGACAGTGGGATCAAGTGCACCCTCACAATTTTGCTGACAACACCAAGCTGTGTGGTGCAGTTGACATGCTGGAGGGTGGATCTTGACAGGCTTGAGAGGTGGGCCCGTGCAAACCTCATGAAGTTCAACAAGGCCAAGTGCAACATCCTGCACATGGGTCAGGGCAATTCCATGCATGAATACAGGCTGGGTGATGAGTGGATTGAGAGCAGCTCTGCGGAGAAAGACTTGGGGGTAGTAGTGGATGGGAAACCACGAGCCAGCAATGTGTGCTCACAGCCCAGAAAGCCAACCATATCCTGGGCTGCATCAAGAGGAATGTGGCCAGCTGGTTGAGGGAACTGATTCTCTCTCTTTACTTGACTTTCCTGAGACCCCACCTGGAGTACTGTGTCCAGCTCTGGGGCCGCCAACATAAAAAGCACATAGATCTGCTCGAGTGGGCCCAGAAGAGGCCATGAAGATGATCAGGGGGCTGGAGTACCTCCCCTATGAGGACAGGCTGAGAGAGTTGGGATGGTTCAGCCTAGAGGAGAGAAGGCCTCAGGAAGAACTTATAGTAGCCTCCCAGTACTTAAAGGGTCCTACAGGAAAGATGAGGAGGGACTCTTTATCAGGGACTGTAGTGACAGGATGAAGGGTAATGGTTTTAAACTGAAAGAGGGTAGATTTAAATTAGATGTAAGGAAGAAATCCTTTACTGTGAGGGTGCTGAGACAATGGAAAATGTTGCCCAGAGAAGTTGTGGCTGCCCCCTCCCTGGAAGTGTTCAAGGCCAGGTTGGACGGGGCTTTGAGAAACCTGGTCTAGTGCAAGGTGTCCCTGCCCATGGCAGGGGGGTTGGAACTAGATGATCTATAAGGTTTCTTCCAACCCAAACCATTCTATGATTTATTTCCATTTACCTCATGGATACTTTTCTGGATGTTCACTGATGGGCTATTTAATTCACTCATGGATATGAGTAGCAATAGAGGAGACTTGACTGCTGATGAGCTACTATTTTGTTTTACGTCTGGTTTCATCATATGTTCAACTTGGTTATACCATGAATACGTTATGTCAATATTCAGAAGGGGATTCACCCTGATGGCTAGAAAATGTTATTACAAAAATCATATATGGCTATATGTATAAATATATGGACATATTTCTATCTATATACACACCTATATAAATATATATATAGATATGCACACATATACTGTGTATGTATTTACACACATAAATTCAAAAGGCTAACATGACAGAGAAATGTTCCATAGAGAGATTTAATTGAAAGAAATATATCAAAATTCAAGAATAATCTATTAATAGTTAAAATATATTTCATGACCTGAAAAAATCTGGTAAATAAAGTTTTCCATGTATTTTATGTTCTTCCCTTTGCAATTAAAATACAGCTGCAAAATAATTGCATTCATCGTATCAAATATTGAGTCATTCTCTACAACTACATTAAAGGTGTTCGTCAGTCTCTTTTCTCAGGTAAAAAGTGATAGGAGAAGAGGAAATGGCCTCAAGTTGCACCAGGGGAGGTTTAGATCATATATTAGGAAAAAATTCTTCACCAAAAGGGTTGTCAAGCACTGAAACAGGCTGCCCAGGGAAGTGGTGGAGTTACCATCCCTGGAGGTATTTAAAAAGATGTGTAGATGTGGCACGTAGGGACATGGGTTAGTGGGAATTGGCAGTGTTGGGTTTACAGTTGGACTTTATGATCTTAAAGGTCTTTTCCAAACTAAATGATTCTATGATTCTACGATTGAGTAACCTCTAAATTTATGGTGAACAAATTGGGGAGCTTCTAGTTTTAAAAGTGTGTCATATCAAGACCAAGACCAAATTTCGTACTACCCAGAGAATTTAAATGTTGATAGAAGTGATCTGAAATATTAATTTGTACAATTAACATGTGATGAGATTGTAAATTATACATTACATTCATTCCCTTTTCTTCTCATATATTCATATGAACTTAATATTTTTGTTAATTATATAGTTAAACAAACTGTGTTTTGTCTGTAGTAAAGTCCTTTACTAGCTATTGAATTTAAGGCCAATAATAAATCTTTCAGATACCTTTTCAGTCAAAGGCATAAGATCAGAATTATTCCCAATATCATGGATGTAGGCAGCTGAAGCCAAGAGGAGACATACAGTAGAATACAGTAGGTTTTTTTAACACCTGTTAGTAGAGGGTAACAGCCTTGCAGGTCTTCAGACATTGATCACAAGATTTCTTTAGCCTGTTCCAGGCAAAGTCAGTCAGATAGGTTTAGATTGTCAGTGAAGCTAGTTTGAACTAATACAGTTGACTGTAGCTGACTTGGATTAGGAATTTAATCCTTTCTGCTACTAGCAGTTATTTCCAGTAGCTGATAACAGTTCTATGGGGCACATAGAGTTAAAGACACCACTGATGAGCAGTAATGAGCAATATAGACAGTATTTTTAGCTAGCACTGTCATACTTGAAGATGATGTGTGCCCACAGTGACCATTTCAAAGAGCTGTCCCGGTCCCCTTGCCTTTGGAGGAAATTAAAATTGAACCATATGTATGCAGTCAGAGAGCACTGAATTCAGCAAAATATGCAGAGATATGGACAACTTCACAAAAATACAGTGGTGCAGGAGAAGAATTCAAGTACAACCTTTTATAAAATTGAACTGTTAATACTTTTGTCTATGCTGGGAAATATTCACATTCTAATCTTCATAAAATGAGAAAGTTTGGATTTGTTTTTCCTGCTCTCCAACAGTATGGCTTATCTTTCCATGTGTTTTTCCTTAAATGTTTTGAATCATCCAGATTACTTTTGGGATGTTAAGATATCTTGATGGTGCAGTCTGAATTTATCCTTGGATTAGTGGCAAAACACTGAAATATGCTTCCTTACAAAAGGAAATAAGGTTTTGGTCATGTTGTAAAAGTTCTTATTTTGATAAATATAGAAAAAACCTACTAAAATCTTGTATCTAGAGTCACAGAGTGAAATCTACCCGAAATAAATGAGACCTGCACTACACCTGCCCAGCTCTAACTGATGAGATGATTTGCTATGCATTGAGAAAACAAAGAACGAATAATTGCCATGTGAAAGTTCTACTGGAAAGCAGTCATGAGGAGATCTGACCTACCTCTACCCTGCTATAATTGTTTAACCATATGCTCTGTAAAGAAACAGAGAATCACAGATGAACTGTTAATATCTTTACATTCTTGTAGCACACTTGGGATGGAGGCCAAAAAATGATAGTAACCCAGGTAATGACTGCTAATTGGCTTAGATGGGGAGAAAACTGTCGAGATTTATGTAGGATGACTTGACTAGCAAGGTCATTGTGCTAACCATCCAAGATAAAAAGCAATGAGTAGTGAAAACAGCAGTCCCTTGGGGGAACACATTTGCAAACACCCAATGCTGCAGAAAGGGTTGAGCCTGAAATAGAAGTGCTGCATGTAAAGGGCAGACCGCCAGCCAGGACTGCAACCAGCCAGGAGTGACTGCCCTGTTACCCCTGACAGGTCCATGGTGCTGGCCACAACCACACCAGAGGAGCTGAGGCTCTTGTCAGCGTGAACATATTTGTATGAATGTGTGTGTGTGTTGTAGAATAGAAATTGCTGTAGAGTTGCTATACCCATCCCATTAAGTAAATAAATCTTATATTTGATGTTACTGAAGAGTGTGGTTCTGTTCTTACAGCCACCCCAGCCTTAATTCCCCTGTTACAATCTGTTTGGGTCAGCACTACACCAACAATCAATACTAATCAAGAATGCAGTTTGCCTCTCTGATACAGCTTCAAATCAGAGTTAAACAAGGGTGCCTTGTAACAGATGGTATATGTACACTGATAATTAACTTTTTTAAAAAAGCACAGCCTTATTACTAAGCTGAGGAAAAAGCAAAGAGTTTTTTATGGGGACCAGTATAGGTCAGAGTATCGATTATAACATACAGAGTCTGTAACTCTTAAAGCTGTTATATAAATTCTTTCACAAATCAGATGTTATAAAATTGTTATCCCTAAGATGTCCCCACTGTTTTTGCAAATTGAAGTGTTCTTAATCCAGTAGCTAATGTATACTTGATACTAACATACAAGGGTAGGATCTAAATTTAGGTGTCAACAAGCAAATATGTTTAGGTACCTAAACAGGTACCTAATAAGGTACCTAAGGCTCAATCTATGTTTGCAAGACCTGTGGACCAATAGGAGAGGCTTTGAAGATCAAATAATTTGATTCTGAGGATCTGACATCCATACTGTATGCATTTCATTATTTTCTTTATTTTTTTTAACTTCAAGCTAGTTATGGTCTAGTCCTGTGGGCAAACCCATTTGCATTTACAGAGCATTAGTTGTGGGTTTGAAGCAAATCTGGTTTAGTTTCATCCAAAATAAATCTTATTTGTGTACTCTGAGACCACTCCATTATATGAATCATAGTAAATCAGGCAATCAAAAGATATTTCAAAAGTGCACTCTACATAAATTAAACATCAATGCGTGTCCTTTCATAGATCCCATAATATTTGTTAATCACCTAGCCAGTACAATTAGTGAGCCAGCTCAGAGACAGAGCTGACCATACTTAAAGATATGATTCAGTACACCACTGTTTTAGGGGCTGCAGACTCAGACTGCTACCAGGTCTGCCATAGATCTGCTAGGCTGTTGTGAGAGTTTTGGGTACTCTAGGGAGTTTACACTGGCATTGATACCAATGTTTAGGCAACAGACCCTGAAACAGACACTTGAGGTCCAGGTCTCTAGGGAGGGTTGAATTGCTTTTCAGGCTGCAGTGGCTCTACTGAGTGGTTTTCACTGACTACAGTAACAGTATAGACAGCTCGCTATATGTGTACACCTAAACACAGGCACATGTGGAAATTTAAATACATATGTTTTAATCTAGAGGTGAATTGCTCCAGCTGTCTGCATTGCACCGAAAAGACACATCACCTGTAATAGTGTGTTGCCACTTTCAGTACCAAATCCAACATTAACATCAATATAGGATGAGCTAAAGGTTCTTTTCCATGTCAAAATGGCTGGTCTTTGCCTAGAGGTAGAGTTTTATTGCTGGGGTGATATGCCAGATTTCTGTTATTACTGCCTAGTTTGTCAGAGCACAAAAAGATTTGTTCTCCAGGGCAGTCTGACTGACTAAGAAACACCACATGAATTACAAGAGGTTTTAAGAAAAAAGTTTGTGAGGATCTCACTCTAAGTTAATGCAGTAGTGTTAACAAAGCACAAGGCTTTAAATAAGATATAAGGCAGGGGGTGGGGGGGCAGGGAGGGGGTAGACTGTGCTCAGTACACCATGAGAAATATTTTAAATAGATAGATGACATAATAGGTTCCTAGCACCTGTGTTTGATTCTAGGGGTCTGGGTTCAAACATAGTACATCAGTAATGGAATGAGATGTGATCCTGAACTAATCTGTAATTGAAATTCACTCACATTTAAAAACATTATAGACTGTAGATTGGTAGAAGCAGGACTCTACTTCAAAATGCTGTACCCATTAAACAATTTGGAAATAGAGAGTTATGGACTACTACTGAGGGTTACAAGAAGTCACATAATAATCACTGTGAATGCTGATGTGGACCAGGTGGGAAATACATGCATATATAATATAAAACAACATCTTCTCTTGATGCTCATTTCTAATAATAGTCTAATAATAGTAATAATAATAATAACTTATATAAGAAATTATAAGCAGAATAGTAAAAATAACACAATTTAAAGAGAACTAGAGAATATCTTGCATTAGGAGAACATAGATAAATTGGTCTTTTTACTTCAGCATTGATTCTTTTATGCAGTTCTGTTAAAATAACTGAGATGGAAGCTATCAATGATGGAAATAGATTTTGAGAAGTATTAAGTAGTTTTCCAACATTCTTATTTTTATAGTGAATATTAACATTTTCCATGCTCAAAAACTTTTATTTTACTGTGATCTTAATGCATGCAGCTTAATAAAACCACAAAAATAATCTGTTATTGTCTTTAGGGATAAGAATTGTATTTTCACTTTTCAGTTAATTCATAAAATGAAAGTGACATCTATTATAAAGCACTGTTGTATACCCAAGTTATTCTGGAGTTAGCAATAAAGTAGGGTGAAAATAAAAGGCTTCTCTGATGACCACTGATCACACTCCATCTGTAGAGCGATGATCTGAAGCAAATTATTTGTTCTTTCTGCCCTTCAAAAATTTAGAAGCCTAGTAATATTCATAAACAATAGAATTATATGCCTAGCTAATTAGTTATTGTTGTAGATGATATTGGTTTTTTATTCAAGTCTCAAAAAAAATGGAAGCAGTCCTTTGTTTTGTGAATTTCATTTCACTCTTCATGCAATTTTTGGATGGCCTTTTGTTGTTAGTGTTTTCATTACTAGGAATATAAGTAATAACCTTAGTTCTATTATAAACACTGCCTCCATTTTAAAACTGAGATAATATATTTTAAAGTTTTATTGATTAAAATGATTGTTATATGTTTGCCTTAATGTATATGGATGCAGTGGGAAACAAAGTACTATTAATAAAGAAATTTCAACTATTTCCATTAATCTGGAGTACAGCTGCATAATTCTGGACATTAGTGGGACTATTCTAAAGCTATATTACCTCAGGGTTGGCAGAATTTCATTATAATGTTATAGGGCTGATTAACATGGTAGTGACAAATATTTAAAGATAATGATAGTGTTACGTAGTTTGTTATTCTAAGATCATATAATCTGTGATTAATTTTAATGTTTGATTTTCTATGGTGTTGAAGTAGTCATTAGTTTGTTTGAAACAAACATCAATGAATTAGGATGTACTGATAACTCTTCGATAATGAGCATGATCCTTAAATCTTGTCTTCCTAACAGATGTACCCCATATGTTCATTTAAATATGAACTTCTGATAACATAGCTACCTTTATAATTTGTTCTTAGCCTGATAGATATGTTTAACTACTTATTCAGATATTTAAAAAGCCATGTATCCATTGATATCAGTGGAAGGGGATTGAATTTTTTTTTAGAAAAGTTATTTGGGACAGAATTGGCATCATATGAAATGTGTCTATCTATCTCTTTCATCTCTATACAGAAGGAACAAGCCATAGAGAACGTGGTGTTAGGCTGTGATTTTCTATCCTGACCACAGTAGTTTTCAAGCAGCATAGTATGTTGATATATTTCAATTCTATCAGCCTTTACATCTACGGCATCTACTTGTTCCTCAAATGACAAGGGGTTATGTCTAGCTTGCCCACTAAAATGTAGCCACCTACAAAATACCAAGTATTTCCTCCTCTACCTGAAGATACATTAGCCTTTATTATAATTTCTGATATAAAGCAATTTCTGTGTGATTATGGGCCCATTGTTTCAAAAGCATCCACTCATAACTAAACAAATTTTGATACACAGCCATCTTTTGGAGATTTCTGAACTGTGTAAAATTTTTCTTCTGATCTTTGCATTTCACCTGTTGGTTTTTAATCAAATCATAGAATCATAGAATCATTCAGGTTGGAAAAGACCTTTTGGATCATCGAGTCCAAACATCAGCCCTACTCTACAAAGTTCTCCCCTACACCATATCCCCCAACATCTCATCCAAATGACCTTAAACACATCCAGGCATGGTGACTCCACCACCTCCCTGGGCAGCCTATTCCACTGTCTGACCACTCTTTCTGTGAAAATATTTTTCCTAATGTCCAGTCTAAACCTCCCCTGTTGGAGTTTAAAGCCATTCTGTCACTAATCACCTGTGAGAAGAGACCAGCACCAACCTCTCTACAGTGTCCTTTCAGGTAGTTGTAGAGAATGATGAGGTCTCCCCTCAGCCTTCTCTTCCTCAAACTGAACAGCCCGAGCTCCCTCAATCTCTCCTCATAGGATTTGTTCTCCAGGCCCTTCACCAGCTTCGTTGCCCTCCTCTGCACTCGCTCCAGCACCTCGATATCTCTCTCTTATTGAGGTGCCCAAAACTGGACACAATACTCCAGGTGTGGCCTCACCAGTGCCGAGTACAGGGGGACTATCACCTCCCTACTTCTGCTGGTCACACTATTTCTAATACAAGCCAGGATGCCGCTGGCTTTCTTGGGCACCTGGGCACACTGCCGGCTCATGTTCAGCTGCTTGTCAATTAGAACCCCCAGATCCTTCTCTTCCACACAGCTCTCCAGCCACACCTCCCCAAGCCTGTAGTGATGCATGGGGTTGTTGTGGCCCAAGTGCAGGACCTGGCAATTTTCCTTGTTGAAGCTCATCCCGTTAACGTTGGCCCACCGATCCAATCTATCCAAGTCTCTCTGTAGTGCCTCCCTATCTTCATGCAGATCGACACTCCCACTTAACTTGGTGTCATCTGTGAATTTACTGATAATGCACTCTATGTCCTTATCAAGATCATCAATAAAGATGTTGAACAGAAATGGTCCCAACGCCGAGCCCTGAGGAACACCACTTGTGACCAGCTGCCAGCTGGATTTAGCTCCATTGACCACCACTCTCTGGGACTGTCCATCCAGCCAGTGCTTGATCCATCAGACCGTTGGCTCATCCAGGCCATGAGCAGTCAGTTTTTCTATGAAAATTCTATGGGGAACTGTGTCGAATGCTTTGCTTTTGCTCTTCTAATTAGCAGTTCAATACTGAGGCTGGCTGGATAAAACTTCTCTCAGGCTGGACTGTGCCAACTCACTGGAGTGGCAATTGGAACAGGTTGTAGTTAACTGCAACAGTGCATGCATGTGTGTGTGTGTGCTGTGGAGTGTAAACCTTTCCCTAACACAGCCTCTCTCTTGGGTTTTCAGCAGGGGCTCAGTTCCATCTCAGCCCTTTGCTTTTGAAGTGGTGGATGTCTCTGTAACATTTCCCTCCAGTCGGTATTACAGTGGCATTTTACAACCAGATGTTGGCACAGGCTACCAATCGAATCAGCCCACATTTTTATCACACTGCACCTTTCCAGCAACACCTTTTCCTGTCACTTGTTGATCCACTGCTTGTATCAAGGCTCATTGCGCTCAGTTCTTGCTCACCTTCCCCATCACTCATTAGTCAGTTACTCAACTCCTAATTAAGGCAAGGTCATGATGCTCCCCTGACTGTAACTTTGTTTTGCTTCACACCTTTCTACCTCAATATATAGTCTGAATTATTTATTTCTTTGATATCTTTATGATTTTTTTTCCTAATTTTATATTGATCTGGATTATTCTGCTTTTATGCATTGTCCCTTTCTTCTTGTTCCAGCAGGACTCTAACTCTTCCATGGAAGAATGAGTTGTCTCCCTGGCAAACAAGAAACTTCTAAGGTCTGATTTTTTAAATTATTCATCCTGATATAGTGGTGTTACTGTGTGCAGATATTTTAATCAATCCCATAATCCTCTTTGTTAGTCTCCTTTCTAATTTAAAGACCAAAATGTGAGAAAGAAAGTGGGTTTGGGATTGACTGAAGAGAACATTTAAGAACCTTGCTAGTTTAGTGTGAGGAATTGGTTTGGGTGTTTTCTGTTGTTTTTCTATCAGTGAACATCTCAGCTGGAAAGCAGTAATTTCTAAACAGTAGCACAGATGAATTTTAGGTGACCTATCTTGTCTCTAGGATCTGGCAACTGACTTGGTATTTCATTGTCAGGGCTGTCACACCAGATGCATGATTCTTAGCAAAAGACAATAGGTTGATCCACACAGTTGCCTTGCATCTTCCACCAGACGTTATTTTTCTGAAACTGAAGATGCTGCTTGTGGATGAATGTGCTATTGAAGAAATGTGCCTAAACATTTAAATAACTTCCCAGAAAATTGGCCCTTAAATACAGATATGTATTGTCCAAGGAAAAGCAGTACGGAATTCAAATTTTTAATTTTAAAGAAAAAATATTTAAAAGTTCCAGAAATATTTTTATCTGGAAAAAATCAAAATTAGTACAAATATTTGCTGACATAATTAAGGAATGGTTCTCTGACTGCATCCGTAAATAACAAGACTGTGAGAAGAGCAATCAGTGACCTAAAATTTCTGAATCATAACATATTTCATGGCTGGGCAAAATAAGGGAAGTCTTAGTTTCTTTTGTAATTTGAAAGGGATGTCAAGGGAGAACAAATAGCAAGAAAAAGAAAATTTGTCATTGTGGCCCTTATGCTCAACTGCTTCCCAGACCCCAGGTTATTATAGTACTGTTTGTTTTTCAGTGAGTGATCTGAGAAAGTGTCTGACTGCAGACTGAAACGTAAATCATCACAGATGAACTTGCATTTGAACTACCAAATAACACTTTAAAGAATCAGTTTTAAGGCTACCTGTATCTACTTTTTGTGACTCTACTTCTGCAAAGCAGGTCTATATCCAAAGAATCATTCTGTGGGTTTTTTCTCAAACAAGTAGGTCTTTGACTAGAGTAACAGCAGCTCAAATATGCCACCTCCCTGATTTTGACATAAAATGTACTTATAACATGCTAAACCCCAAATCTAAGTCTGTACTGATGACTAGTCTACTCTCAGAGAATTAACATCAAAATCTTGGAAGCCCAAAAATATCCATAAGAGGCCAACATAAACTTTTTTTTGGTCATAGCCTGAAAGTGGAATTTTCTCAATTTCCATCCAAAATCACAATGACTTTGCATCTATTTTTTGTATACTTTTAAGCCACTGTTTTGGTTTGTGCATTTTTGTC
Source organism: Strix uralensis (assembly GCF_047716275.1). NCBI lineage: Eukaryota > Metazoa > Chordata > Aves > Strigiformes > Strigidae > Strix > Strix uralensis. The sequence goes on from NC_133974.1 coordinate 30,484,715, forward strand.
AACAGCCTCTACATTTTCTATTTTCCTTTCTTCTGGATTTTAAAGAACTGATGCCTTTAGAATCTTTTCTTGAAAGCACATGAACTAAATGGGGTTTTAAAGTCCCTTTTTATGAAGTATCTAGGGGTCAATCCAGTGTTATCAAATCAGGGGCTCTGAACCACCTCTGGGAAACATATAGTTCAGTTTGTGAACTACAGAACTGTGTAGTGTGAATGGTTCACCATTTCACTTTGCTTCAATAGCCATCAGTTTTATATGCCTGAAAACTTCCATGTAAAACTTCCACATAGTATCCACATTTAGTTTTGTTGCATAATCACAGAAAAAAGCTACAAAGATAAGCTACAAATGATTGTCTCATCTTTATCAGTTCTACAAGAAAGTGTATAAAAGAAGTCAGTGGAAATATTTAAAAGCTTCTTTCACATAACAGTTTGAATTGACCAAAGGTAATATTTTAAAATAAAATGTATTGATTTTTCTCTATTTAACTATAAATGGCACCTGCCTATGGAAATGTGAACATCATTCTTCCTACCTGACTCAACCTGACTCAACCAGAAGGATTCATGAATATAGCTAGAATAGATAGAATGAGCAATGTCTAGAGTTATTTCTCAGCAACTCACCAATGTAATACACATTTTATCCATTAGTTTCAATTATATTGATCTTAAATAGAGTTTAAAAAATAGGTTTGGTTTTCCTTCTTGGCTGCCTGTATGAGTAATAGGATTTAGCAATAAGAAAACACTAGAAAATCCTGACAAGAAGAGACAGATAGCAGACCTCATTTGCCAGGTAGCTCATAATCGAGGACTGGGCCTTTTGCACAGAAAGAAAAATCAAAATAAAACAATAAATGAGTTAAAATTGTGTTAAAACAAATCTGTATTACTTTGAAGGATCTCTGCAAAATATATTTTCTAATGTAATATATTGTGCCCTGTCAGCCAGACTTTATGCACCCTAGCCTCACCAGGCACTCAGAAATGAGTGTTTTCACATTTATTTACTGTTTGTAGAAGATATGCTTTCTTTTCTAGACTCCAGAGTCTACAGGAGAACAAAATATATGTAAATATACAAGCTGTCATCCTCTTTGTATAGTTACATTTTTGTTATATATAACATTAAAAATAAGTTACTTTTTCTGTAATATTTTCCCCAAAGTATTTCAAGTTAACAGCTAAATAATTCACTCATTTGTGATGACCACTTTCCCTTTTTTTCATGTTTAAAACTTCATGTTTTTACATTTTGTACAATAAAACCAGTAATTCAATATTTTATTTTCAGCATAATATCCTACATGCATCTGGAAGCTTTCTTCAAGAAGCGCAGGTTAGTTGAAGGCAGCAGAAATTTATTACCTTTGTATTGATACCCCTCTAGGTACATCCCCATGGCTTTGAAATAATAGCAGCATATTCAATGGTTCTTCTGTACTATGAAATCTCAAAGCCCAACATATGTTTGAGAAAAATGATGTTTCTGCAATTATACAACAAAATCTTCCATATAGAATTCAGTTCTAAATCATTCACAAGCAAGAGAGAGTTTGTAGTAAAAAAATAATCAACAAACCTGCACTGACTTTAAACATGAACACTTCAAAGTTTTCACAATCCATTTTTAGAGCAAGTTTGCTTTTTTTTTTTTTTTTAAACATGATCAGTGTAAATGGTAAGATTTCTAAAGAAATATTCAATCTTTATATTTAAAGATTATGTGAAGGTATAAAAACATGTTAATTTATAAGAATTTTTTAAAATCATGTACATTTTAAGTTCTTCTTATATTTTTTTTTTTAAAAAAGGGCATTTATTGTAAATCACAGAATAACAGAATCACAGAATAGCTGAGGTTGGTAGGGTCCTCTGGAGGTCATCTGGCTCAGTACTCCTGCTCAAGCTGGGTCACCTACAGCAGATTGTCCAGCATCATGTCCAGATGGCTTTTGAATATCTCTCCCCCCATCTAACAAGTCAGTCATTCCATCACAGAAGTTTATCAAGTTGGTCAAGTATTACTTCCCCTTGGTGAATCCATGCTGACTACTTCTGAATGACTTTTATGTCCTTCATGTGTCTATAAATAGTTTCAAGGACTAGCTGCTAAACCATCTTCCCAAAGATTCATTTGAGGCTGACTGACCTGTAGTTCCCTGGGTCCTCCTTCTTGGCCTTCCAGAAGACAGGCATGGGAGAAAACAGGAATAGTATTTGCTTTCTTCATTTTCCTCCCTCCTGCTCTGAAAAATTCCAGCCCCACTCCAGTGGCACCTCTAGGCTTTCTCTTTCTCTCAAGTCTAACCCTAATTTATACTTTCATTTGGGACTAAGATCCCCACATCTGACCCACACCACAATGTTCCTTTCAGCACAGATCTCTGCTGCCCTGGTTTGTCTTTGGCTACTCAATTCCAGCCTCACTACAACAGCAAGTCTAAGCTTTCTCTTTCACTCAACCCTAACTCTAACCCTAATTCTAAACATGCAAATCAATCACATCTCTTTGAAATAATTGTTTAGGGGAAAAAAATCTATACAACATATTATTAGTGAAAGTAGATATAAGCCTTCCGCTTGAATAGAATTGGTTTTAATTCTTTCTATTCTGTAACACAAAGAAGAAAGCCACAATCCCTTTAGTATGATCTGGCATGGTGGCAAAAATGAAAAATTTCACCAAAGTGGGTACTCACATGAGCTAATAATTCTTCATAAAAACTCTGGTATTTCATATTTATTTCAAACTCACTGTAATTTCTCATTACAGCACTTATAAATTATCAGCTTTTGGGATAAGATATCTCTCCTGACATTTTTTATTTCTTTATCTTCAAGCAACTTATAACTAAGCCGTTCTTGTTTATACAGCTCAATTGAAATTATACTTCATTACTACCATATTGAACTTTTTTCATATAGTCATAAAATGTAAATCTTTATGAATCTATGCAGGTGCATATAACCAAGGAAAGATGGTATCAGCTAATCTGACTTTGACTTTATGCCCATAAACAACAATATGTATACACACAGGCACACATTTCTACACACACATGTACAATGCATTGGCCTAACAGATTTGAAAGAACATAGCAAGAAAAATGTATACTATTAGCCTTCATTTTGGTAACTTTTTTTTTTATGATTATATTTTTAAAGACTGCTCTGGTTACAGAAAATGTAAACAGAATGTCCTACTAACTAGTCTGGAACAGTTTAATGTATAAGCTAAATCATATTGTAGTAATTCTGTTACACTGAATAACAATCTTCTGAAAAGAAGGGTTCTCTACCTTCTTTTAACTTCATTAGAGAATGATTTGTTCTATGTGAGAGTAATATCAGGGATGTCAAGTGTCAGGCACTTTTCCTTTAGGATAGGAATTGAGTATATAAAGGGAAAAAAACTACGTAACTAGTTTTTTCTCTTAAAGTCAAAACTCTGTGTTTTACTGTTGCTTGTAGTCTGAGTTGTCCCTGGCAAAGGGATGTGAAGTCACCCTAAGAAATCTAGGTGAGTATGGGTCTACTATTATTAACTGTAGCCCACAAGAACGGTATTTTTTGTACCACAAGAACAATATTTTTTGATTGAACGGAGTTGCTGAGGTGGCTCTCTTCAGGACATTCACCACCTATTCTCCAAAACTGCTCTTTTTAAATAAAATATTCCAACATGTCTCAACAGCCAGCAGTGCTGAACCAAGTTGCTGCAGAAAAACTTGATGGAGGTCCAGATGAGCACAAAGACAACTCTCACCCAGCTCACGATTTTAGAGTCTGAGAGAAGTAAAGCAAAATCTTTTTCTTGATGCACTTCTGTACAATGATTGCCAGAGCATAGAAAAGACTGTTGTAACATGAGATCAGTCAGACACAAACTAGGTTTTGCAGAAAAAGCTGTAGGTAATGGAACTGCAGTTGAGATTATATGTATTGTTCTATACGTTCCTGGTGTTTGGCCAGGCAGATACCTCAGCATGAGCTTTGTGAAAGGTTGTTCTTTTGGCTGTTCTCCAGAACACATTGGCATCCAGTGTCAGTTGTCTGAGAAGTTAAAATTTTAAAGGTCATTAGTATGTTGTATCTGGAGGTCTTTACGCACATTCTAAATGGCTGTATTACTTTGCAGTCTACAGATAGGGCTAGAATAAAACAGAAGAGGGAAGATCCTTGTTTTTCAGAAAGAAGTCACCACCACCTTTAGCACCCTAGAGACCAGTAAGAGAAATTGACTTTTAGTTAAAAGATAGAACAAAACAAAAAAAATTAAAAAAACCCTCAAATATAGGCAGTGACTTAAAATGGTGTAAAGAACATGAGTAGTATAGAAAAATAAATGAATGCTGCTTTTGATCCCACTGTAATGTAGTCAGGTCATTATGTAGTTACATAGTCTATTTGAATTCCCACGGAAAAAAAAAAAATCCCCTCACACCAGTGCTCATGCAGATTAGTCTCACTGGTTTGATCGTGCATACTCAGTATTTGAGAGCAGTTTTTCCTATTGTCTCGTGACAAGTGCCACTGAGCCCAGAGATTGAAAAACAATTCCAGAGTAAAGAATAGAATTCTTTCTAACTTATAGAATACATAGATGACAAATCTAGCTCACTTTCTAAAGATATCTATATACCTTAACCTTTTGATAAAAAGGTCTTGCTTGAGGAAAAAAAAACAAAAACAACCACCCTTCATTTATTCATACATAAAAATTTTACCAAAATCTACCATAATTTTGTTTTTAAAAACATAATCTTGAAACCATGAGCCAACAAATGTGCCCCTGCAGCAAAGAAGAGTAACAGTACCCTGGGGTGCATTAGGAGGAGCTTTGCCAGCAGGTCAAGGGAGGTAGTCCTTACCCTCTGCTCAGCACTGCTGAGGCCACACCTGGAGTGCTGTGTCCTGTTCAGGGCTCCCCAGTACAAGAGAGATGTGGACATAGTGGAGAAAGTGCAATAAAGGGCTGCAAAGATGACCAAGGGACTGGAGCATCTCTCCTATGAGGAAAAGCTGAGACAGTTGAGGCTGTTCAGCCTGGACAAGAGAAGGCTCAGGGGGGATCTTATTAATGTCTATAAATACCTGAAGGGAGCATAAATAGGGGGCAAAGCCAGATTCTTTTCAGTGGTGCCCACTGACAGGACCAGAGACAATGGGCAGAAGCTGTAGACAGGCAGTTCTGTCTGAACATCAGGAAACACTTTTTCACTGTGAGGGTGACTGAGCACTCACACACGTTGACCAGAAAAGTTGTGGAGTCTCCATTCGTGGAGCTATTCCAAACCCATCTGGACATGGTTCTGGCAACTGGCTCTAGGTAACACTGCTTGAGCAGGGGTGTTGGACAAGATGACTTCCAGAGTTCCCTTCCAATCTCAGCCATTCTGTGATTTTGTAATTCTGTGAAATCACTATAGAGAAGAAACTGGAGTTCTGTATGGTGAAAAATACAATACCAATCTACAAGAAATAATACAATTATTTTATCTATTACAAACTCAACAACAACAAAGAAAAAAAGTCAGTGTAGCTAATGAAAACCAAGTTACAGATAAAACACAACTGCTACAATTTCAGATTTAACCTAGGTAATTAAATGCATTGTAAGAAGATGAATTTCACACTTTGAAGGCTCCATGTTTTGAACCGCTATTACTCAGAATCTTAATCAGCATGAATCCATGCATTACCCAAATCCAGCTAGTAATTTATACTTTTTAGAGTTTTTCTTAGATAAAATACAAAAAAAAAAAAGAGATTCAAACCAATAGACAACTGATGTGATTCACATTTGTCATGCAGATATGAAAGGCTGAATATCAGTTAGAAGATGAAACTGATTCAACCAAGATTAACATGATGGAGTATAAAGCTTCACTTGAAATGTATGACAGTTCCAAACAGTTGTTGAAATTGGCTTCTTTAATGAAAACTGAGTTATCCATTCAACCATAGATTAGAAGCTGGCAAATAAAGATTAAAAAACAGAAGATACATCAGTTGGTTCAATGAACTTTATAAACTGATCATAAAAAGAATGAAAATGTAGAGGTTATTTTTCAAATGCTTAGCCTTATATTTACCAAGAAACATGCAGTGGTGCTATTGAGGGAAATAACCCAATGAACTTTTTTTTCCCCAGTAATTTTATATGAAATAAATCAGTACAAGATTCTTATTTTATATGCACACTAGAAATTGTAGAAAAAATATTGTAAGGCTTCTGGAAATAACCACCCAATAAGATCAGGATTTTGTAAAAGACAGCATGTACTCAAAGTTTCTTCCTTCCAGGTACAGCACTCACAGCATATTGCAGACATGACCAGGAACAAAAATGATCATGGGATAGACTGCCAGAAGTATAAAGTGTCATACTTCCACTGGTTTTTACAAAGTCAAACATTTATACCAAAAATGGTCTATCTCTTGTCAGCTTTATTCCCACAGTACCTTGTAGAAATTCTTCTTTCTTTAGTTTTATTTTCCCATTTGGTTCTTGTTTCAGTTACAATGAGAAGGAAAATAGAGACTGTCTGTACCAAAATTATTGATGTTAAATAATTTGGCATTGATATCCACATAGACTGATAGCTGTCTGATGAAAGCTGCAGGTTTTTTAGGGAAATACCATGAAGTTAAAACAATTTTTGTAAGGTTTAATGCAAGATCTTCCCCACAAGCAGTAATCTGAGAGAATGACTCTAGCACCTGCCACTAGGTCTAAAACCTGGCTTTAATCTCATCAGAGATCAATTTAGGACAATGATCTGAATACATAACAAGTTGAGAATAGCTATTGCATACCTGGGGATAGACTGAATCACTGAGACGTTATGGAAAGACTGAAAAACATTTAAAAACAATTAAGCTTCAAAAATGAGGTATCTCCAAAAGATGTAGCAGTTATGAGCTATCTATTTCATAAAGGTGAAATAAGGAGTTTTAATATTACACTTTAAATAAAAAATAAAAAATCTGTGTTCTGTTTATAGGAAAGAAAAAAACCCATCAGGTAAGAACCATAGTAACTGAAAGGACAGGCTAGCAGTAAACCATTGGTTTATTTCTGTATGTAAAATAATACTGATTGTAAAGATTGTCTTATTGTAAACGTCTTTCACTATACATAAATATATTTATATCTGAAGATCAGACTGTCGAACGGGAAACTTTTTATAGTCACATTTACAATGTAAGGCTTGACTATGCCCTGAATGGAAAAATAGGCACTGACTTGTACAGAAGCAGGATTAAGCTGTAGTATTTGAGGCAATATGTAGCATTTCTGTGGGGATAATGCTGGTCACAGAGTATTATAGCAGAGGGAAACCACTTTCTCCGCTGAGCTTTGCTGTAGGCTTGCCTGGTTCATTTAAATGTAGCACAACTGCTAGCTTTTATAATATAGGTTCCCCAACTAAAGTAGGGCATTGGTTCAGAGTGAAGCTAAAATGTTTGTCATGTGAGTTGTAAACAACAAGCAACAAGAAGAAAAATATAATGGAACAAAAACCCACACATCTCCACACTCCAGAGCACTCAGTCCTGCTACAAAAAATTAGTTTAAGCAGAAAAATCACTCACTTTAAACAATGGAGACTATCTAATAGAAACAGCACATATTAATACTGTCAGTGTGACAGATGGTTGTGCAGTACATAATAAAGTAAAAGACATTTTGACAAGACAGAAGATGTATCTGATAATTTGCAAATCAGAATCCTGGCAGCACAGCAAGGGAAAGATAACTGAGTGCATGTTATGCTGGTGCATCTTTAATGCTTCACATTTCAAGGCAATAAAGGAATGGAGGTGAATGCAAGTACTTGGAGAACTGAAAGGGAAAAAGGTTACGTTTATCTGCTACAAAAATCATACACTGTAGCAGCTTTTGGTTTGAAAAAATAATACTGAATTTCTAAATATGTCCATATTAGCTATATGGTGGTATAGTACACACTATAAGTACTTCAATGAATAACGTAATTTTTAAAAATCATCTTTAGAGTTGACAAATTTGAAATGTCAAAGGTTCCAATTTAGCCACAAGTAAATTAAAAACGTGTAATTACAGGAATCTCTGCTTCTAGTACTGTTGTTTTAATTTACAATAAATATTGAGTTGCTCAAGATTTTTAATCAGAGTATTTCCTCCAAAGATATCTCTTCCCCCAAAATATCAAACAGACCTAAATTATAAACCGTGTTTTCAGATAGTTAGAAAGTGTATAGTATAGTTAGAAAGTTGTACAGTATATATTCAGGACAGAAAGATATATATATAATCTCGATAGATAAAAACTTGGTTAATGTAAATTGGATCTGGATGATGGCTGAAATGTTCAGTGTTATATTTACATATATAACACAGCAAAATTCACAACTAAATATACCAAATATTCACCAAGATCTCAGAAAGAAATGGTAACATCCTGAATGCCAATTCACACACCAGATCCCCATTTGTAGTCTGTGGAGGTTTCAGGGAAAGGCATATGCAGAATCAACACCTCCTTTCCTACTCTAACTGACTTTAACTGTGCTAATTTGTTTTCTTTTGTTCTTGTGGTAATGACAAGATGAGCAAATTTTTTGTTTTTCTTATAAGATGATTTATTCACATGCCTTACATCTTCCTTGGCTTCTATTTTCTAACTTCTGATTATTGGCTGTTCATTTCTATCACAATTTAAACTATCCTTATGAATTTAAACTTCAAAAAGATGAACTTACTCTTATTTTCAAGTGTTTGGTCCCACCACAGCTTGCAGCAGTAATTACAAACCTCACCTTGAGCTAGAATAAATGTGGTTTAAAAGAGGGATACTTAGTCATTCACAAAGTGTGTATTCAGACAAACCTGGATATAATGTTCACAGTGAATGTGGAATTTAAAAGATTTCAGTTAATAGGCTAAATCAAGTTTGAGGCTTATCACTTGATTGTGCCCAGGTGGCCAAGAAGGCCAATGGCATCCTGGCTTGTATCAGAAATAGCGTGGCCAGCAGGGACAGGGAAGGGATCTTACCCCTGTACTCGGCACTGGTGAGGCCGCACCTCGATTACTGTGTTCAGTTTTGGGCCCCTCACTACAAAAAGGACATTGAATTACTCGAGCGTGTCCAGAGAAGGGCAACGAAGCTGGTGAAGGGTCTGGAGCACATGTCGTACGAGGAGCGGCTGAGGGAACTGGGGTTGTTTAGTCTGGAGAAGAGGAGGCTGAGGGGAGACCTCACTGCCCTCTACAGCTGTCTGAAAGGAGGTTGCAGAGAGATGGGGATGAGTCTCTTTAACGAAGTAACAAGCGATAAGAGGGAATGGCCTCAAGTTGTGCCAGGGAAGGTTTAGACTAGATATTAGGAAGGATTTCTTTACAGAACGGGTTGTTAGGCGTTGGAATGGGCTGCCCAGGGCAGTGGTGGAGTCCCCATCCCTGGAGGTGTTTAAGAGTCAGGTTGACATAGCACTTACGGATACAGTGTAGTTGGGAACTGTCAGTGTTAGGTTAACAGTTGGACTAGATGATCTTCAAGGTCCTTTCCAACCTAGGTGATTCTGTGATTATATTTATATAGATGTTAAAAACTGAACTAAGATAAATCCAGAAAGAGTGGTCGTCTTTCTCCAGTGTCGAATTTCATGGTTCATTGCTTCAAAATATAGCCAGTGTGCTTTTTAAAGAAAAAAAAATGCCATGTACAAAATATTTTGTCGTGACTTTTGTCTGAATTTAGCCTCAAATAGGCAATTTAGCATGAAAATATTAATCCCAAAATTTTGGAACATGATCATCAACTGAAAAGGGTGTATCATGGGATATACCAGCAGTCTTGGTAACTCACCTGTAGATTGATGTTTTTATTAAATACTTCCATTATTTCTTCTTATATATGTCTCATGAGAAAAGTCATAGCATATTTTTTCTGCCTTTTTTTTTTTGTTTTGACCTTTACCAATTCATATGTATTCCCAAATTTATTATGTAGTTCAAATTTAAATATTTTCCATTACTAGATATACTATATCTAGTATACTAGATCTAGTATACTATATCTAGTATACTAGATACTATATCTGCACTCCATTCTTCCACTAGCAGATTAAGAGAAAAAAAAAATCTGTGACACATTTCCTAAAGGTATACACTTATCCTACTCTTTAGTAGGTTTAACTGAATTCTTCTTAACAGAATTCTGTTCAGACTAATCACCAAGACTCAAGAGAAACTGGCAATAATGACTAACATCGTCTTAGTATTTCTGTTAATATCTATATAGTTGTGTTAGTAGAGCTCTAGATACCTCATTATGAACATCTGTCATGGACATGCATGATGAAAAACATCCACATCAATGCATTTGGCTTTTATCCTGACAAAAGAGGACAAAATGGATCAGAGAAGTTCAGTGAAGCTTTTAAAATGAATTTTTAAAAAATTGTGTGTGTATATACATGTATGAAAAAATAATAACTGTTGGCAGTACAACAATACAGAGGAAAAAAAAATGTGTAACCTTCTCAGAAGAAGACAGAAACAGCTGTTACTGACTTTCTGAATGCTGTGTACACCTCTTGGAAAGATTTATGTTGACATTTGAGACTGCAAATTTCCATTAGGGTCGGACATAGGGACACAACTCTCATTTACTCTCCATAAAAATGTATGAGTCCTGCTGAAGGCATTTCATGTATCATAAGGATATGCGATAACGGTGTTCTGAGAATTACTGCTCACTTGACCATTTTATGATTACAAACTAATGGCAATTGTTAGGCAGTAAACTTGTAGTTACAGTTAAGTAACTTATAAGCTGAGCATTATGAAGTGTTGCTCTATCAAGCCTGATGCAAAGGTAGAGATGGTGTATCTCTTCCCTTTGCAAAATATTCAAGCCATGATTTCAAGAAATGAGTACTTGAAGCTAGGTCTCTTAGTTTACAGTGGGTCGTTAGATAATGTACATCAAGTTAGTAAGTTCTTAAGTCTCTAGCATCCAAGTCTTTCAAAGCTTAACACACCTATCCAGGTCTTTTAACACACTACGTAATTATTAATGACCAGTGATTCATGCACATACAGACACCTTCTCATCCAAGTAAGCCACCAAAAAGGTAAAAGGAAAAATAGTATATATACTACAAATTTTAATCTATAGTTTTAGCTTAAAAGTAACTTGTGGTAGTACAATCACAATCTTCTTCCTAACTCCTGCCTATAAACACAGACAGTTTTCTTCCTAACTATTTGATTTGTCAAAATGTTTGTAAAGATGTTAAAAATAATATAAGCTAAACTTTTAATCTTGTAAAATAATAACCAAAATATTAAGTATGTTATCTTTATATTCCTATTCCAGATGTAACATAAGAATGAGACAGAGGTGACCCATAGATTTTTTTGTAAAGACTAATACTTTTGACTCGAGTATCTTCAGAAACACAGAGAAGAATGGATGATACTACAGTATATATCATAGAATTATATAGAAGGTGCTAAGTGCCTAAGTTTAGTCTCGTGAGACAGGTAATGAAAAGATATAATGAAAAGATGGTTTAAATCAAGAACCTGACACTTCCATTTGACTGTGTTTAGAAGCTTGGTGGAACTCTATCATTTTAATCAATTTCTTCAAATAATATAATTTCAGGCACCTATTTACAATAATCTTGGCTTCTTATCTTCTACCCTTATGATTACTAGCTTGAAATTTTGTTCATGTCAACTGAAGAAAGTGTTATTACCTAGTCCCAGATGACATCTGACTTTTCAGAGCTACGCATTAATACTCCAGTAAGTCAGAAGTGCAGTAACAAAGGTTACATGCAGTCAGGTTTGAAACTTCACTGGAGGATGTTCAGAGAGTTGCACAGAGAGTTACTTTATTGGTTTTGGCTGGGATAGAGTTAATTTTCTTCATAGTAGCTGGTATGGGGCTATGTTTTGGATTTGTGCTGAAAACAGTGTCAATAATACAGGGATGTTTTCATTATTGCTGAGCAATGCTTACACAGAGTCAAGGCCTTTTCTGCTTCTCCTACCCCACCACTGAGTGGCTGGGGGTGCACAAGAAGTTGGGAGGGGACACAGCTGGGACAGCTGACCCCAACTGACTAAAGGTATGTCCCATACCATGTGATGTCATGCTCAGCATATAAAATGGGAAAGAAGGAGGAAGTCTCTCTTCCTAAGTAACCATTATGTGTGATGCAGCCCTGCTGTTCTGGAGATGGCTGAACACCTGCCTGCTGATGGGGAGTGGTGAATAAATTCCTTGTTTTGCTTTGCTTGCATGCGCAGCTTTTGCTTTACTTATTAAACTGCCTTCATCTCAACTCAGGAATTTTCTCACTTTTACCCTTCTGATTCTCTCCCCATCCCACTGGGGGGGAGTGAGTTAGAGCCTGTGTGGGTCTGAGCTGCTGGCCAGGGTTAACCCACAGCAGTTGCAGAAAGGCATTCTTCTACATGAAGTATTAATGAAATTACAATGGATTGCTTTTTCATTTACATTTACTATGACACATAAAGATATGTAAAATAAATAGCAGAAAAGCTGCCCTTGAAAATGAGTCCATTAGCCTTTAGTAATTTATACATGGTACATCATGCTCATTTATATCTTTGATAATGGGTAAGTTATAGCCAGTCAGAATCAGTCAGATATCAGATACAAATCTAACTGGTCAGCTCACTGAATTTTTCAATGATCAGATTTCACATGCAGTAGGGTATTAGCTAGTTCTATGACTACACATTTGCCTATTGCTGATGACTGTTTCTAAAGAAACAGCCTTTATCATCACTATTTCTTCCCATTTTTAAAATAGAACTATCTTTTGATTGTCTTTTTTATGATATTTCAAATATAAAATGACCAGGCTACATTGCTTTGTTCAGGATTTAGCACCGCTGATCCCAGCATCCCATATTATCAAGAATACAATGATCCGGAAATAATCTTACAATATATGAAATAATCTTTCAGGACACTGAGGCATGTCAGTCAGTGGGAAACATCATTAGCACAGAAGAATTCACACAGTGAAAGAGGTGAACTTTTTTGCTGAAGAAACAATTCAAACATGAAAAGGAGGAATTAAACTAAGAAAAAAGGAAACATAAGAACCATAAAAATGACACATTTGTAGAGAACTGGCTGGTCTGTGTAGTGGAGCATTTTCTCTCCTAAATGGAAAAGTTAAGTTTTGTATAGTCCAAGTTTTAAGCCTAAATATCAAATACGGACTTTAGTAAAGAAACTGAATTAGACTATATTTCTAGATAAGCCTTAAAACTTGTTATCTGACATCTTTGGCAACTACTACATACTTGTGTTAATGGAAAAACACTAAGGAACTGGCTACATGAAGAAACTGTGAATGAGAAAGTTATTTCCAGCATTGCAACTCACAAGACTTAAACTCAGAATTCTGTATGAAAGACACTCCCAACATTAAATTTAGATTTTTATATTTCCAGCTACTTTAATTTCTTCAGCAATTGATTAAAAATTTTTATTGTAGATCTAAATATACATCTAAGGTAAATTTTCTGTTTTCACCACAAAAAATCACAAGCAAACACTTGCAAGCCAGCCCCTACTTTCCACCACATATGCACACATTGTTCTGGGGTAGATTTAATCATGATAGGGTGCAACATAGATCTGTAAAGGGTCAGGAAAGGTACTCAGATGGGCAGTTAGCAGTTAATGCACTGAAAAATTCCTCAGATAATAAACCATTCTGAGAGACAGATACTCCAAAGATATCTAATAAGATGGCCTTAATACTGAAAGTGATAGTACTACATATGTGAATAAAAGACTACAAATAATTACAAATTAGAAATTGTTAAGAGAAAATAAAGAAAGGATAAGAGAAAATAGAAAGGAGGGAGATTGAACTACTGTGGTGTTATATTCAGGGTATCCTTAAATATGGGAAATAGAGCAAGCTTTTAACACCTGCAGATGTTTGTATCATTGATACTGTTTTTCAAAACATTTGGGCTTAGATTACGCACCTGTGCTGAAAATCCAGAGCAAAGCCAACAAAATAACTATTTGCCTAACTCACATTAGAGGACAAAAGGCTGTGAAAACCACTCCTATACATACAAACCCACTGCAGACTGAGCATCCAGAAGTTCTACAGAAATTCAGGAGAAAAATATAAGGAGATATTTCTCCTATATTCAAATGCTTAGGTCACCCAAAAAAAGGGTTGTCACTCACTTGCAGGCCATGTATATGTGTTTTGGTTTGAATGCATGAATATCACCCTAACTTAACAACAAGTGGATAATCAACATTAATTTCAAATAAGAAATTATGCTAATTTCAAAGACTCATGATTGAAAATGCTATTTCCCCTGTAATTAATAAAATGAAAATATGGCAGATGTACAACTATAAGCAAGTGATGGATTACAGAGGGTTATTTTGTCTTCAAATATATGAAGATAATAAACACATCCACCAGATTTATGGAAAAGACAAATATGAAATATAAACTAATATTAAAATATAGTAATTTTATGCTTTATTTAACTTCGAATATAAATTTAACATTTTAAGCTTCATCTTCTAAAGAATACCTGCTTTCAATATATTAGGTCCAGGATTTCTTAATGCTTGATGCTAAGCTATTCTTTTAAAAACTCTTACCTGACACAGACAGCTATTCACCAAGGAAATGAGAAAGTAGGAAGTTTAGTCAATGAGAAAGGAAGAACTATTTAAAGGCAGAAACTGGAATTAGGTGCATCTGTCCCTTTCCCCATGATTCCTGTTTCCCAGAACTGGAAGCTAGTAAGATAAAAGCAAGCTGTGGTTTTCCTCATTACTACTTGTATAGTTTGTTTTAGCGACAAGGAGACAGTGTCAGTGGTGCACCGTGGTATCATATTTGCCTCAACACAATCTTGGTAAAATATACGGATGCTAAAAAATAACCCGGACACTTCAAGAGCTTTTCTGGCCCTACAACTCAGTCCAGGGACAATATCCAGTGTCTCAAAGGCTCCTTCCTACCCATAAAAGTTACCCTTAATAACTACTACTTCTCTGGCTTTTATGTTGCTACAGAATCAAATGATTTTGAGAATTGAGAGCCTAAGTTGGAGAGGAACTGAGACCAAACTAGCTGTTCTTGTTTAGTCAGCAAAGCATGAGAACTAGAGCTCTCTTAATTTACACCAGAAAATACCTCACCTTTGTTTAGGTCAATATAGTATCACAGGGCAATTTATAAGACAAAGATTTATTATTTAATTTTAAAAAGACACATATTAACACATACACATATATTTCTAGAAACTGAATGAAACACTTCTTCCTGTTTCTCTCTTCAACAAATATATTGTGGTTTCTATTGTTCTGTCTAGTACTCCAATGAGTTGGGAAGAAATGAGAGTACAAACCTGTTTCATTTGGGGCCCCATAAATAGAGCTGCTGACACCAAGTTCTTCTGTTAAAACCCACCCTGAGTCACTATAAAATGAATTACCAGAAAACAAAGGAAATCTGCTTCAACAACCAGCTAAAGTTAAGCAATAATAATGTACCTACCTATCACATCATTTTCAAAATGGTCAAGAACACACATAGATAATGACACCATGAATCTTCTGCTCCCACAGTCAACATACTGTTATTTATGAGTAAGCAAAGTTTATTGAACTGCATTGAACTTAACTCCACAGTTGCCTTCATTTTTTTTCCCCTCATATTTGACTTTTGCTACATGCTTGGTAATTTGCAGAGAAAATTAATGTTTTTATCAATCAGGAGTAAACCTTTGATCAGGTTCCAATCCATTGAAATAATTCTCAAAACAAGAAGCTAGAGTCAGGATATGGGTTAAAATCAACATAGGAAGTAAGAACGGTCAGATATTTACTTTGACTGATCTATGCTCAAAAAGGTGGTTCGCTTTTCTGCTAAGAGATCTATTAAGTAGTTGAGCAAAACACTGTGATGATGATTTGGCTTGAGAAAGCAATTCACAACTGAATGGTCCTCCAAAGAGTCCTTAGTGAATAGATCAGCTCCTCAAAAAAGAAACAACAAAAAAAAGCCAAAACATTCTAATGAGCATTTGATGATGCTCTTCTGTCTTCCGTTGTGACTGCTGGATACTGAAGCAATACTTGGTTTTGTGGTTGCAGGTTTACTTGATCACTGTGTAAACTAAAGAGAAAGACAGTTAAAGTGTTGCTGAGAGTCCTAAAATCAAAGCTGGATTGTGGTATCAAAAAGATGAGGATAACAAAGAATATAATTTGAGCTGCAGAATCTTTAAAAGTGGAAATAACTTGTGAAAAGATTAGACGCAGCTGGACAAAACTCTAAATGAGTTCACACAGCTAATGCAAATAATCTCACATAATATAATTGACCATATACATTGAAGAAAATGTGGAAATCAACAGTGTTAAAATTTCATCAATATTTCCATATTTGGATATTTCTTTTGTTGTTTCCATTTTCTTGAAAAAAATGCTTCATACTGTTGCCAGTAGTGATCCTTGTAACAGAAGATGCTGTAGTGGCAGCAACAAGTATGTATTCTAGTGGGAACATTCTTACTGCACTGCTGGCCACTTCACACAGAAGGAAACTACTTAAATGTGAGTGAATAAACATAAAGAACTAATCGCACAGCAGGACTTGTGCTTTGCACCACCCTGTGTAGTTAAAATCAGCTATTTCCTTATGCTAATCATTTAATTCCATCTGTTGAAATCCTGCCAGCCACATCTCTAACGTAATGATAGAATTTGTACTTCAGCATGTCATTCACATGTCTACCATGTGTATGACTTTCTTCCCATGGATAATGCTATGGTTGTGTACAATAATCTGTAATACACATGAAAATGGTAGGTGAAACATGCCAAATGGAGAAGTTATATCTTCTTAAAGGAAGAGAGACTATTTCTTTAAGGGAAAGAATAAGCTTAAATTTTTATCCCAAAACCAAAATTTGCAAGATAAATTTTCAATTAAAGTGTTAATAGGTAGTGAGCCAGGAAAAGAAAGGCCATTCTATTTGTATACAAATTCAACTGCTAGAACAGCCAGATTTACAGTGTGTTGAGTAGTATCATCTGTCCTTATGTATATCTGAAATATTTACTTAGTGCATATGAAGCACTATTAAAAATATAATGTGGCTACACAAAGACTGTATTCTTTTGAATATATATGATTTGCATAATGACGGATTAAGCATTTTCCATACTTTAACCACTTGACTTTGTAACCTATACAACTGTCATTTAGCATATTTTGAATAAGTTTTATGAGCATTTGGTTCAACAGGGAAAAGAGAGACACACAGATATACACTGCATACAAGTGCATAACTTGCATCTCCAGCCTTCCATATTATCTGCATATATTTCTGCATGTTTAGTTACAGATGAGGCACAATGGGTGGCACTTGGAGGAAGTTTATTTTGACAGAGGCGCACTGCGCAGACTACACCCGAGTGACTGTTGCAGCCTTCTGTCTTGTAGTCATCCCTTCCTCTGAAGTTCTGAAGAAACTCTTGCATGGCCTGTGCCAGGTCTGCAGACTGCAGATGGTTAGAGACAGGCATCTCCTACCCCCATCTAGCAAAACTGCTCTGGGTACTCCCAAGCACTCCCAATGCAGCATATGTTGCTGCTGCAGGTGTTGCTTTGGCAGCAGTGTAGGCTTTGCTCTTAAAAACGTTCATGTTCAGTTATCATTTTGTCAGACAGCCAACTTTTTTCCTGAGGAGAAAGACAAAATGTCTGAGACTGAACTTTAAATGTTTTGCTAGCACAGATGCAATGAACACGGGGGAAAAAAAATTACATTTCCATCCAACACAATTAGGGGGACAAAAAACTGTGGGTAGATGTAATTTATACAAGAAGGGGATTCCTGGTACTGCTATGGCTTGTGTCATTCAAGAAAGCAGTTTAATTATGGTAAAGAAAGAGTTTGTTTTGCAAATAGGTATCTCTCCAGTAGAGGGCTTTATTGGTATGATTGTCCTAGCAAACTTGCTGCAGTCTTACTAGTCCTGAAATTCAGCCATAATACAGTGATATTTCATAAGACGAGAAAAGACAGCAGAGTTTTGTTCTTGCTCGATTTTGATATCTACTTCAAATAAGTGTGTTAGACCAGAAAGAAATAAGGTCAGAATCTCTAACAACAAAAAGTGTCAGTTTAAATGGAGATGTTGATTTTTGTGATGACTTTACCACATATACATATGAATAGATGCACAGAGTCCATTCTTCTACATTATCTGTACAGAAGTTCAGGTACAGCTGGCTCTTGTTCTAAAGAGCACAATGTCAGCTCCTATGTCGCTAAAATAAAGATTTAAAGGGGTGATAGAAACATTAAACTTTCTATGCTGTATTGCAAAGGGAACTAAAACAAAGTTTCTTTCTGAAGTTTATGTTTGCTTCTTGTAACATTTCATTCAAATTTTGAAATCAAAGTAAACATTACACTATAATTAATGTTAATTTCTGAAAAACAGAGGGAGAACAGTGAGGATGAAAGAGAATGTGTTTTATCATTCAGAGATATTGAGAAAAGTAAATGTTGAAAAGTCTGACCAGAACGTTGTATCTGTTTATCTCAACAGTTCCAGTTCTGTGTTTTCTTGCAGAGGTTTATGAGGTTGGATGGAGCTCCCTTCCCCTCTTCCCTGCACATCTGTACACTCAGACTCTGAGAGAGGGAGCAATATTCACCTCCTGACTGCTATTCTAACCACCATGATGATGAGTGAGGAAGCGCTAGGCAGCAAGAGGGTGAAAGATTTTACAATGTATCAGCTAGTAATCCTGAGCCAAGGAGGTGAAAGGATGCAGTCCGCACCTAGGAAAGAATTGGTTCACCATCGGATTCAGGATACCTCCCTGTGTGTGGGAAAAATAAATGGGACTAAATTGTATTTCATTTGTGATGGCATTCTAGCACTATCCCAATACACTTTATTTGTGCTAGCTTCCAATCTCAGACCATGGCTGTGAGATGTATTTCATGTAGTATTTTCTTGCTATTTTTTCAAGTTTGGATTAGTTGCAAGCTTTGATTTGTCTATATTTATCACATAAGTCTCAAAAGACTGATCCTCTGCATTTTAAACAGAGCAGTATATTGTAGCTCCCACAGTCTTACTGATTACTGTGCTTTCACTTTCAGTTTATGGTGTGTCTGAACAAGTGTAAGGTTCAGAGTGTGGCCTATGCTTAATAACTTTCAAGAGCAGCCTTTAGAAAATTCAGCGAATTCAGTAGACAATCTAAATTAATGAAATGTGTAAGAAGTAAATGGTAAGATAATACATGAGAAAACTGGGAAGGTGATGAGTGCAGAATGGATCTAATCATGGATATGCTAAATGCTTTCTGAGAAGTACCCAGTATTCAGTAATGTTATCTTGTTGGAAATTCACTCTTTAATACTTTTTACATTGATGGTAAGCCTTCAAAAATTATATTGAAGAGGCTCTGTCCTCTTGATTGGTGCCTTTTTTTTTTTCCCTTTGGTTATTCAATATATTTCTTGGAAGGTACAAAGTCAAACTAATGTGAACTTCTGAAATAATCACACAGACCCACTTTGCTTGGGGGGAAAATGTCAAACTGAACTGGAAACAAAGATGGATCAAAATCACAACAGAAATTTACAAACTTTAAAATTAGCTGGGTATTGTTTAAAAATTGTCAGAGAAGGGGAATAGCATTTTCAGACATAGACTTGCCAAGCTGGTGAAGAGGGCTTTAAACTAAAGCTGCCGGGGAAGAGGAACATCAATCAATCCCACTCCTACAAAGTTGATGTCAGTGCCAGCAAAAGATGCCCAGAGCCTGGAGAGGGATCACAGGTCAGCAGGAGAGCATGTGAAGAGCAGCACAAAGGAATTCCAGCCAGTAAGTCGGCTTCATCAGCTTCATTGAGGGCCTAACTTAAATGTCTCTATGCAAACGCATGTAGCATGGGGAATAAACAAGAGGAGCTGGAGACATGCGCACACCTCCAGGGCTGTGATCTTGTTGGCATCAAGGAGATGTGGTGGGACAGCTCCTCTGACTGGAGCATTGGAATGGAAGGACACAGGCTCTTTAGGAAGGACAGGCAGGGGAGACAGGGGTGGGGTGTCACCCTCTATGTCAGTGACCAGCTGGAGTGCATGGAGCTCTGCCTGGGGATGGATGAGGAGCCGACCAAGAGCCTATGGATCAGGATTAAAGGGAGGGCAGGGACGGGGACATTACAGTTGGGGTCTGCTACAGGCAACCCAACCAGGAAGACCAAAGGGATGAGCCCTCTATAGACAGATAGGAGCAGCCTCACATTCACAAGCCCTGGTCCTCATGGGGGACTTCAACCACCTTGATATCTGTTGGGGGGACAACACAGCAGGGCATAAGCAATCCAGGAGGTTCCTGGAATGTGTTGATGACAACTTCCTCTTTCTAGTGATAGAGAAGTCAACGAGTGTGGTGAGACACTTGAACAGCTTGCCCAGAGAAGCTGTGGCTGCCCCCTCCCTGGGAAGTGTTCAATGCCAGGTTGGATGGGGCTTTGAGCAACCTGATCTAGTGGAAGGTGTCCCTGCCTATGGCAGGGGGGTTGGAACTAGATGATCTTTAAGGTCCCTTCCCACCCAAACCATTCTATGATTCAATGATTTAATATTGAATGCATGTTATGTGCCTAATGGTAAATGTTAAATATTTAACATTTAACATCCTCTCTCATACCACATGTCATGCTATTTAAAAGCTTTTAGATGTTAATAGTGTCATTTAAGAATCACTGACATCTGCACTGCCTCCAGTTTCTGCTGTTATTTTTTAATGTAACATTTTCAATGCCTACATCTTCAGAAGCAAAATTCAGGAGCCCTGAATTGAAAAGATTACATATATTTTCTGAACATCAAGTCCTGTTCTGTCTCAAGTGCCCACATATTCCTAGCAATGTACAGAAATCATTAGTCACTACTTGTTCTAGAAACTACATTTATTTTTTCCATGTAAAGGCACACTGTTTTTTTACTTGCAGTGATAAGGTTTAATATAATAATTTAAAACATGTATCTTAAACTCAGTGTATGCAGTATTTAGTGCTGGAAATTTGGATTTTTTTTTTTTTAATTTCTCCAATCTCTTATTGAACAATTTCACAATGAAACAGTGTATATATTTGTGTATAAATATACATAATATACAATACATATTATATATATTATATAAAATATCAGTTAGATATATTTATACATATATATGCATGTGTGTATATATTGCTGATGCCAGTTTTCATCATGGAATAGGATTTTACTGTATGAATCATGAGGAAAGGTGATGTCTGAAATTACATATGAAGAGAGAATGCCGGATTCTTCCACTCACTGACAGCTATTGTTGCTTTCTTATTTGAGGGACAGATGCAGCTTGGAGAGGATTTTCTTTATTGTTTTGAAGCATTTGGCTCTGAGTGTAAAGAACACATCATGCTGAGCTACCAGGAGCAGCATTTATTCTCATTTGAAAGCAAGTCATGCATTCAGCTTTGGTCTCAATTTCCAAATAATCTTGGCAATGTGCACCATAAATGCTGTTTCCGGCCTCTGAAAGGAGTCATACTGGTAGCATCCCTTAACACACTTATCTTATTAGTGATACGGGCTTGTCTTTCTTTTACTTCAGTTTCTCATTTTGCACACCTGCCACAGTGAGGAAACCAAGAAGTCTGCCTATGTCATTAACACTGACTTTTTTTTTTTTTTTTTTTTTTGGTAGAAACTCACCTTTTCCCTCAAAACAAAGTGAAAAATAATATAATCACTGCAAATTCTGTCATTGCTTCTCAAAAAGTATCCACAGATATGAAACAGACACAAATGAACTGTCAGCGTAATACTCAGAAATTAGTATCATCATCTTCAACACAACTTCCATTAGTGAGAACACAACCTGGAAAGGTAGTTAGATTTTATCCCCAAAGGTGGTTATTGTTCTATGTCAGCTAGTCACATGCTCAACTGACTACCCCAAAAGCCCCCAAGTTAGGAAGCATCGATTTTTACTCTTAGGTCTTTTGTTTCTGTACTGTACATCAGTCAGAGATGAAAAGGAGAAGACTTAGCAGCAGAAAATTGTAATTTATTACTTATGCCTGGTATATTGCACTCTATTCACCCAGCTTTAATTAAAAAACAATTTCAGTGAGGGGAATATAAATTGGGAACCACTGAAACATTACACAGACTATTCCATTTGTCTCAGTTTGATTGTAGAACAATTACAACAGTGATACTCAACTAAGGTGGTATGACACTACTATCTGATCTCTCCTACTGTTTGGCAGTTCACTGTAGGTGTGGCTATGTTTGTGCCTGAACTACTAGACAAAGTTATTGATTTTACCAGTCTGTACAGAAAAAACACCTACAGAGATACTTAGTGTTGATCCAGCTGGGTTTTATCCTGTGGGAAATTAAACCTTTCTAGGTTCTACAATGTCTGTAATATTATGCATTCTAGCTGTTGAAGGCAGCCTGGAGAAGACTCAGAAGGTGGACAAGAAGGAGACAGCAAGACTAAATAACTGCTTCTGGAAGACTTGGCTTGGAGCAACCTCATTCTGAACACATCTGTTTCAAATTTCATTTCATGTTGTCCATGAGTTCAAAGGTAACACTACCTGATTAAAAACCCCTTTCCATTAAGAAGCACACCACCATCATCATCTGGAATGCCTTCTGTTGCTGTTTGCTAACCAAGAGGACATGGGTAGATAAAGTGTGCAGCTGTTACAAAAGAAAGTTTTATATGTTGGCATATAAGGGATATTGTTACCATGTGTTACAAAGATTGTTGATTTTTAAAAAGTGTGTACCTGAAGTTTCCCAGCTGTGTTGGTGTAAATGAAAAAATCATCAGTGAAAATAGGTATTTCTCTATTGTGCTCAGCCGCCACTATCAGTGGTCAGCCACCCACAGCAAATTAAAAAAAAAAAAGTTAATTTGTCAGGAAAAGATAATGACTGTTATAGTACTTGTAAGAACAAAAACATTAATGGTGTCAGTGACCTTGGGCTATTTAAAAACTGGAAAAAGATTAATATTATGTTTACCTTTAAGAAAAAGTGGGAAGGAAGACTGGGGCACTATAGGCCAATCAGCTTCATTTCAGTCCCTGGAAAGGTCATGGGCATGGCCTCTTGGAACCCATCTCCAAACATATAAAGGACAGGAAGTATTCAATATGTATTTACCAAGATAAAATGTTGCTTGACCAACCTGTTTGTATTCTGTGATGAAAAGTGTAGCTATACCAATGAGGGGATTTAATATACTTTGACTTTAGCAAGACTTTTCACTCTATCTCCCACAGCATTCTCATTTGGAAGATGATAAAATCTGAGCTAAATAACCAGAATATTAGGTAAGCTAAAAATTAGCTGGACTGCCAGGCTCACAAGACAGTAACCAGTGGCTTGACATCTAGCTGATGGCTGGTAATGAGTGGAACACCTCAGGCATTGGTACTGTTCAACATCCTTCTCAGCAATCATGGTAACATCAAGTGTATACTCCACAAATCTGCATACTACACAAAGCTGTGAGGGGGGAGAGGTAACACTCTGAATAACACAGTTTTAATCCAGATTCGATACACTTGAAGACTGGGCTTACAGAAGCCTCATGAAACTCCGAAAGGAGGACTGCAAAGTTCTGTGGTTGAGGCAGAGTGAGCCCATGCTACAGTATGGGCTGGGAGCTGCTGAAAAGTATAACCTGAGGATTATAGTGGATGTCAAGTTGCATTTGAGCCATTCTTGGCAATGGTGTGGATGCATCTGGAATACTATGACTAGTTTCACTTCCCCAACCCCCTGCCTCCCCTTCAGTTAAGCAGCAGGAGGGAGTCCAGTTCAAAATAATGAGGCATATAGGTGACATTATCTACATGGAGAAGTTAAGGGAACTGTCTTGTTTATCTTGTGTAGAGAAGGTCAATGAGTGCTCAAATAACAATATGCAACTACTTTGAGTGTTTCAAAGATGATGGAGATTAATTCTATTTGAATAATGACAGAAAATACAAGAAGGGTTAAAAGTCACAGGTTGTGAGTGGGAAGATTCAAGCTGGACATTTTGAAAAAAAATTTAGACGGACTGCAGAGTTCCCTTCTTTAGAGGCTTTCAAGATTTGGCTAGATAAAGCCATGACCTGATAAAGGTTGGAACAGATAACCTGTAGAGGTACCTTCAAGCCAAAATTTCTATGATGCTATGATTATTTCCCCTCTTTAATTCACAAGACTTTGTAGACCTTTTAGTACCAGAGAGAAGCTGGACTGCAGAGGAAAAGACAGCCTCTGCAACTTTTACTTAACCCATTAAATACTGATATTTTCTGAGAGAATGCCCTGTAGATGGTAGATGTACTTTAGTCTAATTAGATGCCAAGTAAGATGGTACCAACCCAATGTCTGCAGCTACACTGTCAATCTGTTTTCAAGCAATTTTTTCCCTGCTAGAAGGAAGGAGACATACTGGGGCCAGTCATACTTGTTCCTGCTGGAATGAGTTCTCCCATTTTGGTAAAACTGGGATTTGTCAACTCTGTAGCTACAGTGAATGTTCTGTGTTGTCAAAGGGGTAGAGGTAGGACTATGGCCTTAAGTAGATGCACTCTCCAGCAGAAAATGTTTGTTAATTTTCTGAGATGCTAATTCATATCTTTATCAGTTGTAACCACATAGGCTTAATCATCACTACATCATCTTCTACAACATCTCATTCAAATGTAAACACTTCTGTGCCAATATTTTAATCCATGTGCATTTCTTTCTCCAAGAATTTTCTTCTCCTCTGTGGTCTTTATCTCTAGTCACACTCTTTAATTGTAGTACTCATGTCAGAAGGAAAGAAAAAGCTTAACTAGTCATATCCATAGTTTAACTAGTCCATAATCAACTGAAGCTTCTTAGTTTCAAACACATGCTTATACAGGTTTTTATCAGAATCCCAGAATAAAATCTGCATTTGCAGTCAAAATCAGTCTTTATTTGCTACTGCTTACTAACTGCTGTCTGTAAGTATACAAAACTCGAATGTTTCAATCATAAAAACTAATCAGTTTGGACTATAAGGAGACCTATGTTTGGACTTCTCACGTCGTCTTGACTTGATGAGCATATTCTGGCAGAAGCCAGATTTGAATGTGTGCATAACTGATACATGCATACATATCTGTTATTTCTTCGTAGGTTGAAGTCTAAAGAATCTTGTTATTATGCTACTAGGTATCATCAGATTTTACTTGTATCCACTGACATTCATATCTAAAGTCATCTCCTAAAACAAACAAAGCAAAAACCTAGCTAAAGCCAAACCTGAATTTTGGTATCTAATCTCAAAGGTACAATCACTGAGATAAAGTCTCTCGTGTTCTTTCCTTATGTGAGAGCTCCTACGTATAAAATAGATAACCTGAAAGCAAAACACAGTTCAAAAGAATGCATATTCTAATAGTTAAATTAAGTTGTTTAAGTGAAACACCTTGCTCTAGAAGGATCTTTTCCTCACAATTTTCCAGATTTTATTTTTTTCTAATAAATCAGAAGATATAATAATTTATGAGAATTTTGTTTGATTTTGGTTTTATTTTATTTACTTTAAAATGACTATATTAAAAAGATCAGGATATTAAACTCTAGTTCAGAAATAGAGAGGACGTCAGAAAAAATACAATTTTATAGTCATATAAAATGACAAGCTGATATTTATTGTAATTCAGTGAGTTATAGGCCACTGTTAGATACTAAACCTAAAAGAGCATTGTTGTTCTCAGATTACATGCAGCGTCTTGAAGAAATGTTATCTCAAATGGATATGGAGTTTTATGTTATATATTATGTACATATATATACTTATTGGTATAACACAAACTTGCTGATACAGTGAGTCAGTAAAGAAAAGAAATCATTACTTACTAGCATCTAACACACATTTCCCTTTGAAGCAGGGAAAAAACTAATACTTCAGATGCTATTTTTGACAAATACTATCAAGTGACAACTTTTTAACAGTCTATCCATTTTATTAAGATTATGAATGAAAATGAAAAGTTTGCCCTTCTTCAAAACAAGTGAAAATAAAAATAGTTGCTAACTATATTGCCCTTCATAGAAAACTGAATTTCTACCACTGCTTAATTTTCCCCACTATCTAATTTTTATTTCATCATTCAACCAGCTTGTACCAGAAAAATCTTAAACAGTGCCTAATGCACCACGTTTGGTAGACTTCTCATGGGAGAGAGTTTCAGGAAACAAGCCTGTAGATTGCTGGGATTGAACATCAACAATATAAATTTAATTTTTCAGTTAAAACTGATTTGGTTTTACAAACCTGGCAAGACCTGGATTGAAAACCAGATGCTTCTCATTTTTTTCCCAGTGCAAGCTACCTCTCTGGAGAAGATACTTCAAGTGATACAATTAAGGCACAAGCTTCATATCATCCTGTTTTTTTAGAAGTTTACCATACTAAGATGACTTCAGTGCTCACATTGCCAATGTAGCACCTAGAGTCCTGTTTTAATTTCTGAATCTAGCGAGCTGCAGATATTGAAAACTGTTGAGAGATTTACAAAATAAATTAACGCTGTTACCAGTATAAAAGTGAAAGTGGGATAGAAAACTGGATTAAACTTTACAATGTTGTGCTATAAAAAAAGTCTTTAACCTTTTCTAAGCCTTGCATCAAACACCACTAAATAACTGGAAAGGAAATGTCAGAGAGTATTTACCAAACAGGAAGAGGAAATTTTCAGAAGTCGAATGGGTTGTAAACAGCCTAACTTTAGGATAATCTCAAAGACTCTTCCTGATGACTGCAGTCTCTTTCATCTCTTTGGGTGTTTGCATGTGTCATTTTTTTAGTTTTTATTACCCTTTTCAAGTAACTTGAATACTTAGTATATAAATGAAATATGTTCATTCCAGTGAAGCACTGGCAGTGATTAATTATGTCTTCTGTTTCCTATTTTTATCAATCTTGCAATCAACTAACTTCTGCCAGTCTTCTACATTTACTTGGAAAGCAAAGCTGGGCAAGTCACTTTCTAAAAGTGTCTCTGTTTCTATTTATTATTTGAGGGCAAACAGCAGTTAAATTTCTTACTGCAAGACCATCACAAGAAGATTGTTGATGAAAAATGAGAAAAACGATACAAAAACTTAGTAGGAACCAAAGTGTCTAGTGTTTGAAGTACATATTCCCTGGTACTCACTGGGAACAAGACAGAGCATCTACAGTTTTGCAGGAAACAGTGTCAGGGGACACCTATCCAGAATGACAAATACCTGTTTTGAGAAAACTGAGTCCTGGAAGAAATCAAAAAAGGGAGAAATACACAGCAATATATATGACTTACACAACACTATTACTGATCATATTTATGATGATGAGCAATTTTTAACGGTAGACATGTGAAGGAAGGCTTGGAAGGGCTTGGAAATTTGATGGGTTAAAGAAATATCCATATTTAATGTAAAAATGTTTAAAAATTACCTTTGGGAAGGATCTTAAACTTATGCTTCAGGGCAATCACTGCCTCTGACCAATTAAACTGAGACCTGTAAGCACTGGTAGATGAAGACGTGGGGGGGGAAAATGTTTTTCAGCTGACTTCTTCAGGCATTTCTCTGAAGTCTGGTTACAGTACAAAATCAGACAGAGAACAAGATGAAGCTGAGGTCTGACACTAAATGGCAGATCCTGTGATCCATTTTCTCTCCCCAAATTCTCTAACATATTACAGTACAAAGAATTATGCATCAATATTAGACAGAAAGTTATTGAAAATTGTATCAAAAATGCAAACAAAAGTTTTACAGCAATGTTCAAAAGGTGACGAAGATTATTTTACAATAACATTTTACAATAATAATTGTTTGACTTGTTTCTATCATTAGTGCTTTCTAGGATAAGGTTTCTTCTACATGAAGCAATTTAAATGTACATAGTTGGAGAAAAAATATCTGTTTATGTGACCATGTCAGCCATTAACTGGTATTATACTACAGTATCTTCTGAAGGGAAAAAATTATCCCACTGGGATTAGTTCCTAGGGAAAAACACTAATTCTCCAGTACAAATGAATGGAAACTTGGTGAACACTGCTCTTTAGCTGTGTCCTACACAACTGAAATTGAGAGTTTCAGCATAAAACCTTCAGGAAATAACAAAGGATCTCAGGTAAAACCATGTACAGAAATAGTATTTAATTCCAGTTGCATTAATATACACAATTTATGAAACTTAAGAGAAATTCTATTAGAATTACACTGTTTGTCACATTCGGGCATAGAACACACCTTATATATATATTTAAACATAAGTAAATATAAATAGTAGTTGAAAGTACAGAAAGTTTTTATAGTAAAAAGCATCTTCCTGGTACTATTACTCTGTCAGATTGATTTATTCATTCTTATTTATAAATATAGGATCAAATTCTAAGGTACTAACTAACCACATTTATGCATACTCGCACACACGTGCACTTGTCAAAAATCAAATGACTCACCTGGAGACTAATTTTAAATTGTCCATTTTCAATGCTGAACTTAGATGGAAAAACGATTTTTATTATTATTCTGGACTTCAAAAATGACCAATTTACTTGAATAATGCCCTCCTTGCCCTTGCCCTTGCCCTGTGACCTTCTCTAAAAAGTAACAGTCTATACATCTGAATGACAAGGTGAAACAGCTCATGCTAAAAAAATGTTACAGTGAAGTCTCTTTTTTTTTAGACCTACTTTGTTTTCTCACTTTTTACATGCAGGGTATAACAAAACTAAATAGCCACATGCTACACTAACTTTTTCAATAAATGCCCTTAAAAAAAACCCCAAACAAACAAGTAAGCAAACAAGACCTGACATTTCATACAATGACTTGAAAGACACTGTCCTTCAAATTCTTTATGTGACCAAAATTTATGGACAAGCAAATGCAGTTTAAAAAAAGCCTTTCTTATACAGAGAAGTTGAAACACTAATATTTCTATATTTGTTTTAAAATAAGAAATAATATTTTCCCTTGCTGTTTTATAGTTCTTGTGACAATTTTGTATTGTAAAAACTTATTCAAAAATACCCTTAAGGATCCTAGTAAACTAGGTCTTCCTATCTGAGTTAGCAGTTTTTATATGAAACATAGCCCTTTTTTAAACTTGTGGACTGTCACTCAAGATACTACACTCAAGATACACTCAAGGTAGTAACATTTCTCATGTTTGAAAAATGCCAGTAGGTAGGAACTCTGCAAAACAGTAAATACAGGATTTTAAACAATAATATATTAAACATTTTCAACTATGACATTATATGACTTGTTAATTTAATATAACCAATCAGAGATAACTTTTTTTGCTGGTTTTCTCAATAATGACTACAAAAAGGTAAAATCACTGTTAGCAATATGTGTGCCATTTGTGTACATGTACTCAGAATATATATTTTAGAAAAAAAAAAAGAAAAAGAAGAATGCCACAAATATCACAGATTTTTAAAGAGAGGAACAGCAAAAATATCAAAGGTGATGTGTGTTTGAATCACTTGTGCAGTATGCTTTAGTATTCCATAAGGAATTCTGAATAAAGAAGCAGCATATTACATCTTAAAGCACTGTGAAATTTTAAACCTTGTTCCAGGTGTTGGATTTTATTTGGGCATGCATGTTTTGGGTAATGTTGAATTAAATATTCTCTGTGTGTGGCTAGAAAAAACTGAAATGTTCTGTTACAGGCACATTCCCAACTGTTCAGTCACTGCATCTTGTATAATGGGGACGTGAATGTGATTCCCAGTAGCTATTCTTGTTTGGATTCTGTTTCATGAAGTCAGAAAACAACTTAGCTAGAAAAACAAAAACAAAACCCCAAACCAATATATACATAGAGTAGAGGCATCCTGTGTCTTTACAGGCAATGAATTTTTAAAAGGTTTGCTTGAAAAAACAGAATATAACAATGTCAATCGCCATTCAGATATAAGCTTTAAAATGGTGTTATTTCAAAACTGGGCAGCTGATTGATTTGTACTAGATTTGTGTTTTGCTTTCGGGTGTGTTTTTTTTCCTACTAGTTTTTAGTGTCTCATTTCCAGACACTGTTGTCTTCATTTTTGTAGACAATGCTAATTCTCTAGCAGATTGAACTTTACTGTTCAATTTTAAAACTTTAAAATAGTAAGGAGAGTGGGTAGTTTTAACTAGATGCAGTACTACCATTGTAAATATCACTAGTAGACTGTGACAAGACAGAACATGCATCTATTAAAAAAAGGGGTAGCTATGATGATTGGGATATGTTTCTCAATGTATTGCCTCATGCTCCACTTTTACAGTCTCTTACCATTTTCAATTTTTCCTATTTCTATTTTGCTATTTAATTAGCAAAATGCCTCTGTAGATATTTAAAATGATTTGATATAATGTCTGAATATCAATATAAATATCCACTTGAGTGACAGAATGATAATTTTTCTCTACTTTTGCCCAGAATCACTAGGGAACACAGCTATAGAAACTATTCCATCAGGTATATTGCACACATTAAACTTCTTTAGCTGTATTATTTGTTTGTTTTAAATACTCATTCCAAATCCTGTGATCTTGACCTTCTGGTAGATTTGCTAGTATAGGACCAACCTCTCTAAAATGGATGTGTTTCCTCTTTACAGCTATGACATATTCATTTACCCTTCATGTGATATCATACAAAAAGAGCAACATATCAATTTGATCCAATCTGAACAAGCAAGGGAGCAATAAGGCATATATTAATCAAAACTTATTAGAAAGTATGCAAGCCAAGAGCACCAAAACTTCTTCTCAACAAGATTTCTAAAAAATATTTCTAAAATAATTCAGAACTATAATTCACTCGGTCAACTACTTTTTAAAAATTACATATTAACATTTTTATGACTACTGTTCTGTTTTTAGTTGAAAGTGTAAAGATATGTTGAGTACCAGTTAGCATATGCATAATTATTAATTTACTTTACATTAACATGTAGCAAATAAAGACTACAATGTACTTGTTCTTTTTTCCATTATAAGCTTGTCACATGTCAAGTAAAGAATTTTAATATATATGCAGATAGTAAGAAAAATACAGGACATGATATGCATTTTTATTACACTATTTCTTTTCATACTATTACAGTTAGTATTTTTGACATGGAGACACAAGCATTTGTTGTTATGAAATGGAATAAGTAGTTAGAAATTGTCATTAACATAATTACTTATTCTTATTGCTTTGACAGTAAGAATGGGATTTTAATTAAAGAAGTGCAACGTAATGAAAACTCATGCATATATATACTTATATGCATATTTATAGATTAATTAAACATGGAGTGGTATAGGAACATGTCAGTATACCATCTTTATCTAACCATTCTCCATGGAAACTACAGTTCCATGATCAGCCAACTTAAGAATAAAACTGAAACACCTGTGTTCCCTCTCCTTCCAGCATCAATGAAATGCTAGTTGTTGTTATTATAGGAGGAATAGAGAAGAAAGAAAATATTATGCCACTCTATAAATCACAGTGGCCCATAGCTTGGATACTGGGTGTACTTCTTGTCCTCTCATGTCAGTAAAGACAAAATAAAACTAAAAAGCCTTGAAAAAGGGCAACAAGGATGACCAGAATTTTGGGATGGCTTCTGATGGAGGAAGGACTGGGAAAGCCAGAAAGGAAAGGAGCATGGGGCAGTATGGCAGTGGCTCACAAAAGCAAGAAGAGGAGGAAACAGCTTTTCATTGTGCTTTTCCACACTAGAATTAGGGGTCATGAGGTAAAGTTAGGAGGAGCAGTGCTTAAAATTAAAAAAGGGAGGAATTTTTCATGCAAAAAGCTAAACCTGTGGGTCTGCTTGATGAATTGTATTGCCACAGAACAGCTGATGTTGGCAGGAACCTCTGGAGTTTGTGTAGTCAAAGTCCCCTCCTCAGAGGAGAAGTTTATATAGGCTCAAGGGAAGACTGTGTAAGTACTTAGAGACTCACTGACTTTTACTGAACAAACCACTACATGCTCAGGAAAACTCCTGTTTCCAAGAGTATGGGAGAATACTAGAGGACAAATAATATGCGTGCAATTTTCTTATTCTTTCCTGGCATTCCACTTATGGCCACTGTTGGAAATAGCATACAGGCTTAGATGGTTCTTGGCTTGAACCTGTGCACCCATTCTTGTATTTTCATGTAACCTAATACATACACACAATGCAAAATAAAATATTCATGCTTCACTAAATCTAAAGAACTAACCAGTTGATTATGAAATCAGCAAATCATGCAGAAACCATCTCATTATCTAGTTATAAATGGAGGGGCATGTGTTTTCACACAGAAGAGACACAGAAAGAGAGTACTGGGTATGTATTCACAGCACATACAAAAGAGAACCTATAGGTTTTATGACTTTAAGAGATTCTGATGTTCCCGTGAATTGGTGTCACTCCATCTATATGATAAAATGACTCTCTTCTCAGTGCTCTGAGAAACTTAGATACATAGCTCTGTGTAATGTATACTCTGCAACTTTGGTCAGACCTTGTAAGCTGTCTATCAACAGCTAAATGAAATTAAGCTTTTCAGTTAACAATCTTCCAAAAGAAGCATGCCTTTTCTGCTACATGGCACATAAGACCTGAGTGATTCTCCAGACAAATACTTTACTATTAGGTCACTCTTTGGGTTGATGGTAGCACACAGCTGTGCAAATACTCCACGTGTTAAACCTTTTGAAGTACAGGAGAACCTTTTGATTTTTACCTGGAGGTACAGTTGACATGAACAGCTTCAAAGAATAATTCTATTTCCTTTGGGATAAAGGACTGAATGTACAGTACCGATAAATGACATTCCTGTTTAAAAGACAGTTTCTTACATATAGTGGCATTAGGTTTAGTCATCTAGTTGACTAGGAAGTCACAGAGAAAATGATAATGCATTATATATTCTTGGCAGCAATAGTCAGAAGCATTCACAGTGTTTTCTATCATTGATAATAATTCCATAATAATGTAATGCTTTTCCATCTTTCTCCTTAATCAAGTTCTGTTCAATTACATGAAACAATATATGCCGAGGTTTCTGAAAAATGTTGAAATTACATGACACCTTTGCCTTCTAATTCTGTTTTCTCATATTGAATTGTGTCTGTTACATTCACTAGATCTGCCATCACTCTCATGATGCCTTTAAACTTTGTCTTTTATTCGCTCTGCCAGACATATCATTGTTATTCAGCCCATTTTAGTTTCCCTGTTCTCAATAGCTGTAATCATACGCTGATATTAAATGTGTCTTGTTATATCTGCTATATCAAGGAAGGAAATACTTTTAACACAGTTAGGATGCTAGCTATGTAGGTTAGCATGGAATTTCATGCAAAGTGAATGCATTGATCCCTGATCCAGTATTTGCACTATATCTGTAACTGCTAGAAGCTGGAACTTGGTAAATTTCCAGACCTCTTTCACAAGCAGTCATTCTCCCCAGTGACCTGATAGCACATGGAAGTGTTAATGCAAGCTTGGCCTGCTTCTGCTTTTATTTAGGTGCAACCTGCTGCCTTGCAAGCAAAAGCAGTTTGATAGCCTGTATTTTTGAAGTGTGTTTTTACTCTGATTGCCTTGTACTCAGACCTCCAGGCAAGCAAGATATATAGGAAAATCTATGGGAATTCTACGTATGTGAGTGTCATAACACGAAAAATATAAACAAATGAAAATTAACCTTTCTTTAACAAACTGTACATAATTTGTTACTTTCTAAGTTTCTGTATGGCAATGAAAATGAGTACGTGGGAAACGGTTAGCAACCTGTTATACCACTTAGACGCGCACAAGTCTATGGGGCCAGATGGGATCCACCCAAGAGTACTGAGGGAGCTGGCAGAAGTGCTCACCAAGACACTTTCCATCCTTTATCAGCAGTTCTGGCTAACCAGGGAGGTCCCAGTTGGCTGGAAGCTAGCAAATGTGATGCCCATCTACAAGAAAGGCCTGAAAGAGGATCCAGGGAACTACAGGCCTGTCAGTCTGACCACCATTCTGGGGAAGGTTATGGACCAGATTATCTTGAGTGCCATCACACGGCACATACAGGACAACCAGGTGATCGGGCCCAGTCAGCATGGGTTTATGAAAGGCAGGTCCTGCTTGACAAACCTGATTTCCTTCGATGACTAGGTGACCTGCTTAGTGGATGAGGGAAAGGCTGTGGGTGCTGTGTACCTACACTTCAGTAAAACCCTTGACACTGTTTCCCACAGCATTCTCCTGGAGAAACCATCTGCTCATGGATTGGACGAATGTGCTCTTCGGTGGGTAAAAAACTGGCTGGATGGCTGAGCCAGAAGATTGGTGATGAATGGAGTTAAATCCAGATGACACCAATTTGGGTGGGAGTGTTGATCTGCTTGAGGGTAGAAAGGCTCAGGTCCTGCACTTAGGTCACAACAACCCCATGCAATTCT
Source organism: Strix uralensis (assembly GCF_047716275.1). Lineage (NCBI taxonomy): Eukaryota > Metazoa > Chordata > Aves > Strigiformes > Strigidae > Strix > Strix uralensis. The sequence goes on from NC_133974.1 coordinate 30,519,337, forward strand.
ACAGGCTTGGAGAAGAGTGGCCAGAAAGCTGCCTAGAGGAAAATGACCTGGGGGTGTTGGTTGACAGCCGGCTGAATATGAGCCGGCAGTGTGCCCAGGTGGCCAAGAAGGCTAATAGCATCCTGGATTGTATCAGAAATAGTGTGGCCAGCAAGACTAGGGAAATGATTGTTCCCCTGTACTCGGCACTGGTGAAGCTGCACTTCAAATACTGTGTTCAGATTTAGGCCCCTCACTACAAGAAAGATGTTGCGGTGCTGGAGCGTGTCCAAAGAAAACCAGTGGAGTTGGTGAAGGGTTTAGAGCACAAATTTTACAAGGAGCACCTGAGGAAACTGGGTTTATTTAGTCTGGGGAAAAGGAGGTGGAGAGGAGACCTTATCGCTCTCTACAACTACCTGAAAGGTGTTTGTAGCGAGGTGGGTGTCAGTCTCCTCCCAAGTAACAAGTGATAGGATGAGAGGAAACAGCCTCAAGTTATGCCAGGAGAGGTTTAGATTGGACATTAGGAAAAATTTCTTCACTGAAAGGGTAGTCAAGCACTGGAACAGGTTGCCCAGGGAAATGGTTGTATCACCACCCCTGTAGGTATTTAAAAGACGTGTAGATGTGGTACTTAGGGATGTGGTTTAGTGGTGTACTTGGCAGTGTTAGGACACCAGTTGGACTTAATGGTCTTAGAGGTCTTTTCCTACCTGAAAAATTCTATGATTCTATGATGCTGGCGAAATTTACATCTTAATTTTTCGAGGTGGACTCCATTGTCACAGCCATCGATGCATTTGTCAACCACATTGGATTATTAAAATTTGCTAAGGAAAATTTCTTATGGAGTCATGCAAAGGCAAATTAATTGAAAATGTGGCTGCACTCATGTTAAGTAGCGTTTCTTCAAGAGCAAACTCTATTTTAATTTGTAATGTGCAATAGTTTTCAATTTAAATACATGACTGTCACTTATCAAACCCTAACCAACTTTGATTCCTCAAAATCATACAGATCATCTCCTTTTGCATAACATGACAGAACTAAATAGCAGCTTTTTTGGATACAGTTGCCTAGGTCTCCCTACAAGACTGCACCTCTAGGCTCCCCACAACTATTTTCTTCATACTAGCAATATATTGTTTACCTTATACATGCTCTAAGACAAGCTATTCTGCTATATTGTTTCTCATGTGTGGTCTGCACGCCAGAGCTAGAGAGAAATATGTTTTTCAGACTCCAGTTTTCTGCTCATACAACATCTCCACTCTTGAATTGTTTTAATCCATTTCCTGAATCCCTGCAGAGGACCTGGCTAGTTATGAGGTCTGGTGCTCCAGTGGAACACTTTGCTCACACAGATCAAGCAAATTAAAATAGAAGGGAACTGGAAACAAGATATTTTAAAATCCAAACTTTGCTTCCTTATCAGTAGAAATCAAGAATGTCAATATATTTTTCTTAGTTTGTTTTTACCAGCTGTTCCTAAGCAGAACAAGAATAAGATTGTAGGACAGCTTTGGGTTTTAATTACATGTTATACATGTGCTCCAGCTGTGGCAAGAAAAGCATTAAGTAAAGTAAATATATAGAAGAATGCAATGCAAATGTTTTCAAGAGCAAATTGATTTTACTGAGAGAAAGAAAAGGGAAGAATAGTTACAAGAAGAAAACGAAAGGTTTTTCTGAGTGCCAAATGGCATGTGAATAATCCCAAGTAAGAAAAAAATTTAAGTTGCTTTCAGGTTTTGTGGATGTATTTTCACTGATACTTGAATTCAATTTAATGTGGCACACTCCAGCATAATCCTAGTCCCTTATCCTTATGAAAGTCAGAACTCAGGTTAAATTATACAGATTTCACATCTTTTTTCCAGCATAATTTCTACCACTTCAAGATGTCTGAAAACTGTATATTTCAAAGATTTTGACAAGATGTTCCAAGGATTCTATCTGATGTATACAATGTACTACTATGACTGCTTTTGACAACATTATTTGCCCCTTTAACTTAGTATTCAAGTAATTACTAGGTTATAGTCTTTTACAAATGCTAGTGAATGCTTGGTTAAATATGAGTCAAAGGTCCTTCAACCTTTTTTGATGTACATGTGGGATTATAAAGAGGAGTATCCAGCCTTTAACTACTTATCATTGCATTCATTACAATCAGTTCATAGTCACAAATAAGAATGAGTGGTTGATATAATAATAAATATTTAAAAATAACTGCACTTTATTTGGAGGAAACATAGAACAACATATTCCTATTTTATAATTATTTCTTACTAAAATCTCATGAACTGGAATAAAAATCTTGACGTTCTGTTGATCGGTTATTCTGTTGACCAAATATTCACTCTTACCTGCCCTTGGAATACAAAAATCAAGCTCATAGAATTGTCTTGTGAGTATAAACTAATCTCTGAAAGGCACTGCCAAAAAAGCTTCAGTTCTGAACCAAATAATGTAGTCAAATATAATCCAAAAAGTAAATTTAAAAAGAACCAGTCTCCCTTTATGAATCAAAGGATAGGATCAAACTTACTCATGAACCTACACATTTCCAAGACCAACAAAATTATCCTGTACCACTAAATACATTTAAATTCTGAAAAAAGATTACTCAGAGTAGATGACAAAAGACAGAATGACATCAAAAATTACCTCTTTTTTTCCTAACAAAAACATTACAAAAGCCAGATGTGCTATAATGTGATTAAAAAGTACAATGAAGTTATAATATTCAACAACTTAATCTAAGGCAAGTCTTGTTCATATTATTTTCACCTGATCAGACTGAAAGCACTATACAGATAATCCTTCTCAAGAGAGTAGGACTTCTGAACCTATTCAGCAGGAAATACCTGAAATGCACATTTGAAAAAGGCTCAATTGCAAGCATGAGTGGGGAGGAAGGAATTTATTAAATTATTATTATTTTTACTTTTTTAAATCCCAAGCCAAATATACAATATGTTCTGGGACCAAAAGATGTAAAAGTGAAGATGAACCAACTGTGGGTTAAATATAATGAAAAAAATGTGAGTACTTTATGTGGAATATTTTCTCTTCCTCAAAATAATTGGAAAGTACTATGAAAACGCTTCAGAACCTGTATTACATACTCATTATATCAACCATATGTAGGTTGGGTTGAATTGTCTTCTGAAAGCCCCCCTGAGCCCAATGATAGCTTTATTATTAATTTGCTAATTTATATAGTGTTTGTTGTTGTGACAGCCAATTCCTTTAATTAAGAAGACGAAGATACAAAGGAAGGTAGGTGGGAATCCTTTCAGATGGTAATCTGTTTCCTGAAGCCCTGATTCAGTGGCAGTCTGCCCAGGATAGAACTGAATTACAACTCCCAGCACCCTTCTCATTTCCAATGAGTTGTTTTAATTTTAAACCAAAGGTTTGAAGACAGAAAGATATTTCAGATAGCACACAATTCAAAGGCTATCCCAAAGGGTATTTTTCATATTCGTTTCAGGAAGAAGCCTGTAGGGTTGTTCATGTAATTGACTCCCACATAATTCAAGAAAAGTTGAACTATTCACTATACTACTGGGTAAAATATCACATACATCATAGCTGAAGCTGGCAGTGCTGCCCACAGTTAAGGCAGCCTGACACCCATTACTGGACACTTTTTATTACTTGCTATTTCCAATTTTACCAGCCACAATAATACAAACATCCAAGCTAGATCCCCCAAACAAGCAGACTCTAAACGTTACTGGTTTTTTTGTCTTTCCTCCTGCCCATTCCATAGTGAGTGTGTAACAGGTATTAAGATTCCTTATTCATTTGGATGTTTGTGGTGTTTTGCTAGAGTAGGAGCTATTTTTCTCTTCCTCATTCTTCAGTTATTCTGCTTTTCTATGTTCTATATCAGTCCTATTCTCCAGTCTGTACATGAGTTTTGTTCACACTGCTTAAAGCAAGTGGAAGGAATGGTAGAAAAGGAGTAGTGTTCACAGTACAGGAGCAAACCTGACAATGATCTTTTTGTTTCTTATTTCCACTTGTACACATTACGTGGAATGGTAGAAGCTGATGAAGGATAAGAAAGGGAGTTTTATCTGTCTTCTGAAGCATATCCATGTAGAAGAGGCAATCAGCTGAAAAAAGTCTTCCCCAGACCCCACAGAAGAATAAGGTTATATCAAGTATGGCACTTCTTTTTGCAGGATCACAACTGTATCTCATATCAACTTACCTTACTGTAGTCTTACATCACTCATGAAAACCTTTGTGATCTTGTCAATACCAAAAATCCTGATTTTAATTGTTTGCAATTTTCCTGACTGACTCCATGAACAGCTCCTCCTGATAGCCAATGGTGGGCTCAGAAGCAAGTGCAAGGTAGTTACACTCACAATGTTTGGAATAAGTTCCCAAGCAGAAGAGAATATAAGTAATTTAATTTAATTCAGAAGATTCATTTGTGAAAGAAGAAACGATGCTGCAGCACCCAAAGCTTGAAAAAAAGAGGCTAGAATGAACATGAGCAGGAAAAGAAGAAATAGGAGAATGCACAGGACTGAATTTTCAGACTGGTGATCAAACAGTAAGGGCTAAACAAATTACCAGCCATCTGAGCCACAGAAACAGTCTTTATGCATGCAGCAACCCACTGCAGAAGTAAGAAAATGTGAATCATTTTAGCATATATTGAGAGGTTTAAGCTAAACCATAATATATTTGAGTTATCATGGGACCAATACTATTTAATATCTTCATCAATGACATACATAGTGGGACTGAGTGCAACCTCAGCAAGTTTTCAGATGACACCAAGCTGAGTGCTGCAGTTGATTCACTTGAGGGAAGGGATGCCACACAGTGGCACCCTAACAGGCGTGAGTAGTGGGCCCGTTCAAACCTCATTAAGTTCAACAAGGTCAAGTGCAAGGTCCTGCACCTGGATCAGGCAACCCTTGGTATCAAAACAGACTGGGGGATGAAGGGATTGAGAGCAGCCCTGTGAAAAAGACTTGGGGATATCGGTAGATGAAAAATATGGCATGAGCCAGCAACGTGCGCTTGAAGCCCAGAAAGCCAGTTGTATCCTGGGCTGTATAACAGGAAGTGTGGCCAGCAGGTCAAAAGAGGTGATTCTCCCCTTTTATTCTGCTCTGGTGAGACCCCCCCCACTGGAGTACTCTGTTCAGCTCTGGAGCCCTCAGCACAGGAAAGACATGGACCTGTTAGAGTAGGTCCAGAGGATGGTCACAAAAACGATCAGAGGGTTGGAACAGCTCTCCTGTGAAGAAAGGAGAGAGCTGGGGATGTTTAGCCTGGAGAAGGCTCCAGGCAGACCTTATAATGGCCTTTCAATATATAAAGGAGGCTTATAAGAAAGATGAAGAAAAACTTTTTACCAGGGCCTGTAGTAACAGGACAAGGGGCAATGTTTTTAAACTGAAAGAGGGTGGATTTAGATTGGATATAAGGAGACTTTTTTTAACATGAGGGTGGTCAGACACTGGAATGGGTTGCTCAGAGAAGTTGTGGATGCCCCATCATTGGAAGTGTTCAACACCAGGTTGGACTGGGCTTTGAGTAACCTAATCCAGTGAAAGATGTCCCTAGCCCATGGCATGGTGTTGGACTATATGATCTGTAAAGGTCCCTTCCAAACTCAAAATATTCTGTGATTTTATTATCATGAATGTAATTATTCTATCTCATTTGACATGTGGAAATTTTATCTGTTAATGTGCCTGTGTGCCTCAAGAGTCATTGTAACTTCACTATTTAGTTGTAGGATAGAAATTAATCACCAGTGATGATCCTCTCAGATTCTGGAAAACAATACCAGCAATCAATGCAAGTATTTGCTTAAATTATAACAACAGTAATTTGGGGCTGTCCATGGGACATTTGCCTTGTTAATTCTGTTGAATACTAATGAAATTCTGTAACTATTAAAAGAAGGACACAAAGGAACAACAGGCGGAAACTGAGCTACAGACTGGAAGTAATATGTTTGTTTCTTAATCTTCTTCACTTCATAAGAAATAAAATTAATTTAATTGCTTATAATGCATTAAAAAGCTATCAAACTTACACACAACTAAGAACAATCATTCTTTCCTTAACATTAGCAGGTGGGGATTTTTTTAAATAAAATTATTATCTTTAAGCTTCAACTTTGACTATCAATCAAAATCCAGATATTGAACACATGATTGTATAGGGGAAGATATTTATGCTTCATTCTTAAGAATGTTTATAAAATATTTTCTTAGTATTTAATATTTCTACAAATTTAGCAATTGAATATGGACTTAGATAATAATTGTGAGTTGACATATTTATTAGATGGAGTGCAGAATAATGTATATAATCCATAGAGTAGCTTAATTTTAAAGGTGTTTCACAATATTACAAGTATATAAGCTGTAAATTTACATGTATTTATTCAGAAGCATTAAACAGCCAGAGAATGATGATGATGGATCATTGGATATTTCTTCGGCTATATGTCTGTGCACACATACTATACAAACTGTTGTCTACATTTGATTGCAAATTAATTTTCTCTTTGAGTACAAAACACAGGAGTACATATATATCTGTAAACATAACGCTTTAAAATTTTTTAGGGTTGGTTTATGTTAGAAATTTCCACATATAATTCTGAAAAGCACTAGAAGATAAGTTTCCAGATAAAAGGGCCTAATACTAAACAGTGAATGGTTTAAGATAACAATATTTTTGAGCACTAGATTGAGCATCAAATCCAACTGAGTTCATATAATGTAAATAGTAACAACACTGCCCTGAAATCTTAGCAAATTAATGTGTATTAACTAAATCAGTTATATGACAGTTTTCATACTAACCTGCAATGAAAAGTTCTTCCAGGTCCATCAACACATACACCTCCATTGTAACAGAGAACTGAGTTCAGTGGAGGATCACTGCAAACATCAACATCAACTTCACAAAACCTGCCAGTGTACCCACTCAGGCAAGTACAAACAAATGCATCGACTGCGTCTTGACAAGAACCTCCATTAAAGCAAGGAGCAGATTCACATTCCTGAGGAGACAAATAATAAAACACATTACTTATTCAAGTGCAAGTGACTGAATCTGGGGATTAGAAAAAGAGTATTGGACCTTTTTATTGTCTGATAAACAAAAGTCTCTAATTTGGCGCAATTTTTTTTTCTATAGAGAGATGCTTTGATTACAGCTCATATTCACTCTTGAAACTATGCTTGTTCCTACTAATTAATCTTGGAGAAATGCAAATATATACTTACATAAGCAGTCTTACAGCCATAAATATGTGCTTTGCACTCATGATTCTTTTATTAAAAATTTAAAGTGTGTTTTCAAGACATAGTTTATACAATTATTCCTTCTAAGTTTTTATAGTGGGCCCTATTGAAGTGAGAAAAGCCACAGTAGTAAGACAATTCTGGACAGAATAAGAAAATTACTTATATTAACAAACACACACAAGCCTTTTATCAGTATTTCCTGATAATGCTTTCTTATTATCAATTAATGTGTAATATTGCAAATAGAAACATGTAGAAATGTTTATGTGTTCACATAATAACAATTCCCTCTGATAAAGCTAATATGAAAGTCATCAAATTCAAACCATGCAAAGTAGAAGCAAATTAATGTTTTTTCAGAATTACAGGAAAGTTTAGTTAGTGCAATTGCCAGTGCAAAAAATGTGGTTTTGCCCTTGAGCACAGAAAACTAGTTTTTGCCTGTATCCCATAGGAGTTTTATTTTGCTGCTGCCACCCAAATAGTCTAGCTAAATCCAATATTTTAAATTTATTCTCACACTACTGTAACCTTAGAAGGTTTAATTCTTTAAGGATATCCAAGGGCACTCAGATTTCCTGCAGGTACTACAGTTGCTTTGACAGAATGTAAATTCAGATATCCATGGGGAATTGTGAAAAAACAACTTATTTCCCTATAAGCTCTCCAGCTGGGTGTATATAGGATGATTTATTAGTGAGCATTACATAAACTAATTGAATTATACATCCCACAGGAAAATGGTGATAGCTCTACAGACTGCTAGAAATCCTGTGTCTAGGTTCTAGAAGCAGTCTTTTGCTTTATTAATTACATTTGTTGCTGGCAAACGTAAGTCTTCTTTGTTTTGTTTATTAAAAATTCTCAATTCACAGTTCCAACTTTCTGTCTTTTTTTCACCTCCAGTAACTTCTCTTGTCTAGTGTTCTTAATTTGTATTCACTTGTATCCATCTCTACTACTTCCATTTTTACAGCTTTGCTCATCAGCAGAATAAATTAAACATCTATCAATTAATGGATCAAATTTTAACCTAATTATAATTCAAAAAATAAATTCAAAAATATCAAAATCATTGAAGTAACTAAGGATAAGTTCAAAGTGCAGACAAAATGTTCACAGCTTGGGCTGCAAAATTCATATAAAACCTTTTAATTTTCTTCTATGGAATGTATCATTCTTGTAAAATCTTACAAAACTGTTCACAGTAATTATTTTTTACAGTAGCATAAAAACCAGACAGTTTGTAGGAAAGAAATAACACCTATCACTTTCCAGTATATTTTGATGTGTTGCAGTTAAAAGTTCATCATTCAACTTGCAAAAATCCAGAGTACACTGTTACCAGAGAAGTGCTAGTCTGCACTGTTCTTAACTCAGGCAAAAAAATTTTCAGACACAAAAATATGTTAAAATGCCACAAATAACTTTATCCCAAAGTAAGTGAGCTACCACACTACCAGCAAATGTTGTAATTGGTAGGCTAGATGAACAAGGATGTTAGATGGCCCACTGAAGTTGCAACACGGCTGTGATCAAGTCCTGCCTATCTCAGATCCTGACTGACTTTACAGCTTGGCATTAGCAAACAGCTGGCTCTACAGAAATTTTCTAAGTACCCTGATTCCCTGAAGACAAGTTCACCTAACCACCAATGCTATTTCAGTTTTGTATTCCTTTTTATAATGGGAGATTGAATCTTAACTATGACCCCTAACCAGACAGTTCCCAAATCAGAGCAACAGTTGCAGGAACTCTCAGTCCTAGAAACATTCTCTCTCTTCTACAATACAGTAGGACAAAAAGACTCTCTTGGCCACCTCAGGTGCCCAGTTCCCAGTGTAGTAAGATATCCTTTAACCTTTTCTCACCTAGAAGTGATCAGATTCTGTCAAAGGAAAATTGCATTTGAATAACTAAGAAACCTGAAAATTACAGAAATAATAGTCACAAAGATGGGTCATTTTTGTTTTTCCAAAACACAGATTTGTTGATATACAGAAGCGTCACAATTGCTCACTTACATATACTTCATTTTGTACCTTATTTTCAATGGGTCTTTTTAATCTTTACTAAATCTGAAATGTTATTCTAATCTGGAATTTAAAAATGCATAGTTTTTAAGTTTCAAAGTCTTAATCTTACAGTAATCCTTCCAAAATTTTACGAATAACCTGTCTGAGTAAAACAAACAAATATCACTACCAATCCTGCAGTCAGTAAGAGCAGCACAGGCTTGGTCCCTTAGAAATTTACAATATCTGCTTAGCAGGTATCAAGCAAAATAAATAATAATAACTAATAAATAATGCCAAGTTGAAATGGTGACAAATAATTCAAGCTAATAGACTGAATGCTGCTCATCTGCAGATAAATATGGGTCACTGTAATTTTTTGCCATTAGAATCAAATGCTTGCCAGTAGCAGTAAAGAAACATATTTTGCAATACCTCACTATCATGAGGCCAGTTTCTTTGTTTCATTTTTCTCTTTCCTCTCCTCTCCTCTCCTCAATGTCATTTCTGGGGGAAAGGAGCTCTACAGTGTTGTGAGCAAAAGGGAAAGTCTGTTACCATCACTATACACTCATACACTTATATTATTCCTAAAGTTGCCACCTTTATGGCAACTAAAAATCTGTGGATTATGTTACAGAACAGAAATGTACACTGATCTTGATCAGCAATCCAGGCCTGAAGCCAAAAGTAATTTGACTTTTCCTAGCAAAATCAAAGGGGAATAAACTTCTTCAGGAATTGCCAGTGGTTTTAGATTATGACTGTTTCAGGCACCATTCTGGCTTATGATGTTCCTAATTCCTTCCTCTATTCCCTGCCATTTCCTCACCCCAAATCATGCTGCATTGTCTTCTTAGTTGTGTCAGAATAATAGATTGAAATACCTCCTAAAAAACCAAAACAACAAAACCAAAACCCGACAAAAGAAACCTTTTATTAATGTTTTTGAAAGTCAGTTTTCTCATTTGTTTCTCAGCACATGACCCATAATCAGTTATTCAGGTATAACTTGGGAACTATTATGAGGGGAGAGGTTTTTGAAGATGAGGACATGGGAAGTTCTTAAGGCATCACTGATACATAGAAAGAATAGACAGAAATCAAAGTCTGACTGGAAATTTTAAAATCTAGATACAAAAAAGAGTAAGAACAGGATAAATTGAAAAGGAATCTGTATTTAAGTAAGAATGCATAGTTATTTTCTGCACAAGCCTTTGCGATAAGGCTTTTAAAAATGTTTTCTAAATATATTTATTTTAACCTGAACTAATAATGATTGTGGAAGCAGGAGAAACTGTCTGCAGAAGTTTCTCCTTTGTTAGTGTGACATCACCTCTGTTTTAAATAGCCTTATGCAATAGTAGTCAGAAGAAGGTAACCATGATGCCTCGCCTTAAGATTCCAAATGCCACAGCAGACACCAGTGTATTTAACAAAGCAGGCAGAAATCAGTATTTCCTTTTGAAAGATAGGGTATTTTCAAGGTGACTGAACTGGCAGCATAAAAGGATCTCATAGATGGGACTTTATAATTTTGACATCTGACAAGAAACACATGAAAAAGTTTCAATGGAAGGTGAGGAAATAAGTATAAATGTACTAGGAACAGGAGTAGTTAATGCAGCTAGCAGTTCCTGAACAGAACTGGTGATACATCTATGTGCCACGTCACTTACTCCAAGATGAAAGCTATCTGCATAGAGTAAGTGGTTCATGACTTACAATATTTATTCCTATTATGACTTTATGTAACTTCTGCTAAAAATTTGCTAACAATGAATGATTAAAAAAATCAAAAGATCCCCACAAAGAACAAAATACCAAAACAAAACTCCCCACAAAAAATCACAAAATTAATTTCAGTTCCTTGTTGTTCTCAGCAAAAATACTCCATTTAGAAAGCAGAAAGTGCTGAGATCTCCAGGTACCACCAAGTAGTCATAACACTGAAAGACTGAGGGGCAGTAATCGTGGCAGCTTTTGTCTGACTTTTTTGTTTCCTCAGAACTTTCCAGAAACAGTGAGTACTCTTATTATTCTCAGATTTATTTATTTATTTCAAGCAATACTTTCATTTTTAGCCTTCTCTGAGAACACAGACAATCTCATCTTTTGACTGGGTCCTCTTTGGCTCACTCGGAGCGTGAACAGGAGGCATAAGGCTTTCCTGTTGCTCCAGCAGTTAGGGGCTCAGTGTGTAAGCTTCTCCAAATTCACAGTCAGTCTGGCCTCACAGGCTTTTGCCTAAGCAGTAACACACTTTTCCAGGCCTTGGAGATTGCTTCTTTTAAGAAAAGAAATCAAGATAATTGAGGTATCTCTCTGGCACAATCCTGTTAAAATAGCTTTACATGGCAAGGTTTTGTTTAGAGGTGGGGCTGCAGGGCAGCCTCTGTGAGGAGAGATCAGAGCAGCCCTGTGCCAGACAGTCAGTTTCAGTGGACCCCCAGCCAGGATGGTGGTGCCTCTGGGAAAGTGTATTTAAGAAAGAGTAAAAAACATTGTGCAACAGAGAATCAGAATGAGGAAAAAATATGAAAACCAGCCCTGCAGACACAGAGGTCAGACAAGAAGGAGTGGTAGGTGGTGCTCCAGGCAATCTCCACCAGAGATTCCTCTGAAGCCCCTGGAGAAGACCATTGTGAAGGGGGTTGGCCCCTTCCAGCCCATGGAGGACCACAGTGGAGCAGATATACACACTGTCACGTGTGTGACCACCACGCCAGAGCAGCTTGACGTGCCCCATAGGGAGCTGCAGCCCATGAAGAGTCCACACTGGACCAGGCTCCTGGCAGAAGCTGCAAACCGTGGAGAGGAGCCTGTGCACGAGCATGTTTTCTGGCAGTCGGGGAGGAAAGTGATTTAGTTTTTAATTGACAGTAAACTAAATTAATCTTCCCCAAGTTGAGTCTGTCTTGCCTGTGAAGATAACTGGCGGCCATGACCAATCTCCCTGTTCTTATCTTGATCTAAAAGCTTTTCTTCTTATTTCCTCCCCCTGTTCTGTTGAGGAGGGGGAGTGCAAGAGGGGCTGGGTGGGCATCTGTCAGCCAACCAAAGTTAACTCAACCACACCTGTTTATTCATAGGCTGTAAAACTTTTCTGTCATATCAGAGCAAGTAACCTGTCCAAACTGAGCTGTATTGCCAAGCTTTTTCTGCGGACATCATTGCCCTCTATCTTTTCCCATTGTGTTTTCTAGTTTGTTCCCTTCACAGGCAGCTTCAGTCAAACCAGTGCTGCAGCCATCCATCTCCAAGAAAACCAGAAGGCCAGAAGAGCTGTTCCTCAGGCCTTATCTTGTCAGGCTCTTCCTGTTCTAAAGGGGTTTGTTCCTTCAACTGTAACCACAAAAAAGGAAGATAAGTTCCCCCTATTAATATCAGTTGGGGTGCTCTGCTCATTCCTCACATATCATCACATCTGTAAATGATGCCCAGTACTCACACCTCACAGCATACTAATACTCCTCTTCCTAGTTCATATTTTAAAACACGGACAACTTCAATATGCTCCCTTATAAATAAATTGATTCAACAAAATAGAAATTATACAATTTTAATTATTTGCATAGAGTTTTTATCAAGTTTTCACTTTGCCAACCTGACATACTGTATTCTCATTCAAATATCTTTGGGTTTTCTTGTATTTGATCTCCTTAGAATGAAGCAGGAGGGTTCTCATTCAGTAGGCTTTTTTTTTCTGAGTCTGTTTTTTCTGTGAAGCACACACTTTTCCCATTTTGATCTAACAAGAAATCCTTTGAGTTTATGTGTTGTTAGCACGCAATGACCTTGGAAAAGATTTAAAAGTTGTAACAGACAAGCTATCAACATGAACTCCCATTGCAATGTGATAGAAAAAATTACTAATGCCATCCTTAAGTCTTCAGAGAGAGAAACTGTGACTTACACTTAGACAGGTGATTATTCCTCTTCTTATGGCCAGGGGAAACTGAAATATTGTGCCAAGTTCTAGAATCTGTTTATTATAAAGGATGTCGAAAAACTGAGAATATAAAATGATTTAGGTACTAGATAAAATGCTTTACAGTAAGCTAAGTCTAAGGAAAATAACGTTTAACAGAATTTTTAGGATATAATTTTTTTTCAAAAACGTTATTGCATCATCTATCTCATTTTCACATGATACTGCTGAAAACATAAATAATATATATGGGTTAAAAATGATTAGACAAATTCATGGAGTACAGGTCTGTTTCTAGCTAGTATAAGCAATAATCAGCACAAGTTCTTTGCTATAATAAGGTCCAGATCTCTTGATGGGTCTATGAGTGTTCTTAGATTTAATTTATCACCAAGACAATTGAGAGAGATAATGGCAGTGCACAGTTATTTTCACAAGAGGTATTTTACTTTAAGGAGTATTTTAAATCCCAGAGAAAGTTAGTATCAAACCAACTACCTGGGTTCCAAAATCCATATATATCCAGCTAGAGATAAGGTCGAACTTTACTACTGAGAGCCAGACACTGTAAAACTGTCAAAAGTAGTTGAACTTCCACCTCCTTATGTTTTTAAATAAAGACTGGATGTATCTCTAAAACATATGCTTTAGGCAAACATAAGTTAAATACAAGTATTAGTTTCCACGGGGCTGTAAATGAAAGGAATATACAGATGTCTGGCAGGACATGGTGATTATCTGGCTTTATTTTTACTAAATTATTGTTAAAATACTTATAAGTCATCATTGATTTTCATAACAAGACTATTTAAAAGTCAAGGAAAAATATTAAGATTATGCAACTCTCTTAAGGGTAGGTGTCGTTAAGAATCCTTAGTTCAAACAATGCAAACCAAGACCCACTATAATTACTAGAGCAAAAAAAATTATTTCTTGTTCTTTGAATGTCATGGTGTAGTAAATCTTGTTTGTACTATGAAGAGGATGACTGTCCCTAAAGAGAGCCCACCTGGCATGGCATAGTACACTGGCTCTGCTGACAGGGAATTGTTCTGAAATCTGGACTCTAGCAACTGATCTAGAAAGGCACAGAACTTTGCTCAAGGCATAGGGGTCCCTTATCCTAGTCTGTGGGTCCATACTGACATCTGTCTTTGGAAGTGAGGTCAATCTGCCTACAAAATCCCAGTTTTCTATGTATCATATTATATCATTTACAAAGTCACAATCCAGAGCTTGAAATAATTATGAGGGAACACATTTTAGAAAATAGTGAAAATCCACTTTCTCTACATAACACATCAGTTTAATGTTCTTTCTTTAAACAAAATCTCGAAGTGCATTTTACAAGTTACGATTTTTTTCTCCTTTTCCTACAGAAAGAACTATTTTTCATTAGTCCTCCTTGGAAACTCTGATTAGAAATAAAAAAATTATTTCTAACAACACTTCAAAATCTATTTCAGTAAAAGAGATTCAAGGTTAAAATATTTGTGATGATAGATGTATTTTTATTTAAGCAAAGTTTTGCTTTATATCAAAAAAATGTAATTATAAAGTGGGCTAATTCTGAACATAACTAACTTGTTCAAATCCACTATGAGGGTAAAATAGTCTACGGGAAATATACATAAGCTATTTACAAACCTATCTGGTATACTGGTATGTATGCGGTGCATTATATGGTCTAATTTCCTGTGAATACTTATGATATAAAGCCCCAAGTACCATTTGCTGTTTGATTTCTTTGTAGACAACTATGAAGTGATTAAGAGTAAGGGAAGACTTGAAGCAGAAAAAGGTAGTGGCCTTGAACATCAATTCAGGGAGCAGAAGCAAGCATCCCCATATTTATGAGAAAACGGGATTCTATGTGGAAGTGATTGACTTGTAGAAGCAAACAGAGCTTTAAAACTTGAATTTGATGGAGTTGAAAACAAAGAGGTAAGAAAGGAATTAATAGATAGATACTGCACCACAAAAGAAAGATCTGCTCAAGAGTCATGTTTCCAGTCATTAAATGATAGGACTGAGGGCTGTCCGGGTTTTGGCTGTGCCCCCTCCCAGCTCAAGAAAAATTAACTCTATCCCAGCCAAAACCAGGACAAGGGCGAAATTATTCTCAGGTTAAAAGCGGAAGTTTTTGTGATAAAAAGGAGCCATGTGGTTAAGGGTTTAGATTAGAATTTTAAAAAAGGCAGAAAGGAAAACAATACTGTAAATAAATGCTTTAGAAACTAATTAATGTGTTAAAGCAAGGTTTTGTATGTATGGTATGCATTTGGCTTTTAATGCACCCTGAATCTAGATTTCAAAAAAGTCTAAATTTACAGTATTACATCACAGAAAATGTACAATTTCATAATTTAATGTGATTTCATAGTTATGCAAAACAGTCATAGTTCAGTTCATTAGTTGGAAACTATGTATGTGCATTTCAGTTCCTTTCAAAGATATTTTAACACAGTTTATTTAATTAATCATGAGTGCAACCATCTCATGTAATTATGACTGCTATTAAGAGACCAAAAGGCCTAGGCTTCCTCTGCTAAGTTTAAAATAGCCCTTAGTTTAAACTGTGTGGTTTAAGTGCACTCTTACTTTGGGATAAATCACAATAGTATTGCTACCATGAAAAAGTCTCAGATTTATGTTGAGAAGAATGTTCCAGATCCTTATTTCTGTTTTATGTTTAACAAAACTATAAAGGTATTTTTCGAACTAGTAAAATTATTAATCTATTTTTCTGCATTTTTTTTTTGTTAATATTATCGTATTGGTTAATTATTGACTTCCCAAGGTTTTCTCATTTGGTGGATTAAACATACATACAACATTTTGTGAAATGAACTGGGAAAACTTATTTCTATATTTCAGAATGTTGGTTTTATCCAACATCATTCAATTCAAAATGAGTTCAAAATATTTTGCTTTGAAATTTTGGATTATGGGCACAAGGAGAAGAGAAAAATAATAAAAATAAACTTATTTTTTAGACAACAATACAGAGCAGGAACATACTGGATCGGACCAGTTCTCCATCTGGCCCAGTATGCTGTCTATAACAGTGGCAGAGAGAAAGCCACTTTAGGAAAATCATGTGAAATTCACCACTTTCTACAGTCTATGTCCCATGCATCCTCCCAGCAAGCAGAACTGTCTAATCAGACATGATAAACAGTACTTCCCTGACTGGTTCCTTTATCATTAATTTATGGACCTGTTGTCCATAACTTGTCTAATTTTTTTGAACCTACTAAGAGATCATTTGCCTCTCCAGGCCTCTGTGGCAGCAAGTTCTAGAGGTTCTCTGCTTCCTGTGAAAGAAAGTACTTTTTATATCTTCCAAATGTTTCTCTGATTATTTTCATCACATCCCCCCAGTTCTTTTACTACTGAATTTGGTGAAGATATTTTCCATTTATCTACCACTGTCATAGTTTTGTAAACTTTAATTACATTCCCCTCAGCTTTCTCCTCTCAAAAGGGAATAGTTTCAGCCATTTAAATCTACCCTCACAAGGCAACTATTCAATTCATGTTATTTTTGTTGTCCTCTGTAGCTTCTCTAACTCTACTACATCCTCCTTGAGATGCAAGGTCCAGAACTGTGCACAGCACTCAATATGTGAGCCGACTTGGGTTTTATGTAGCAGTGAAATCATGCCCTCTGTCCTGTTCCCTGTACTCTTCCTGATCATGCCCAGTGTTTTTTTTTCCTATTCTACACTGTAACTGCACGCTGAGACAATGATTTCAGAGAACCGTCAATGATTGCTCCAAGTCTTCCTTTGTGAGTTGTAACTGACAGTTCTGAATTCAGCTGTAGGTTAAGCATTGGGCTATTTTTTTCCTAGAAAAATTATCTTACACCAAAGCTTATCTGCCACTTTTTCGCTCTCTCCATTTTGTGAGGTCCTTCTGGCAGTCTTCAAATGCAGAGAATTCACTGAGCTTCTCTTGCTATGACCTACCTTGTCTGAGTACCCATTTTACACTTTAGCCATCAGGCAATCCCACCAGTTCCCTACCTGGCTTACTGGTTTTGACAGATATGAAGAGCCTTTTACAAGTTAGAGTATCCTTTACAAGGTACTTTTCAATTTGTGTTTTAGCTTTCTCAACTTCCTGCCAACATTTGAACTAATGTGTTTTATGGACTTTTCTGTTCTTCCCATGTGGGCAAGCTTTCCATTTGCTAAACTGCCAATTTTTCCCTGTGACAGACTTAAGTTTCCTCCTTAAGTCATTCAGGGGCTTTGGACCACTTTGTATTCTTGAGTTGTGGCACAAATTTTACTTGGGCTTTTGTGATGGTCCGATGAAACCACAGTTAATGTCTCAACCATCCAATGAAGAACTTTGGCAAAGGAAACTGTTTCTATGGAAACACCAGGGCTGTGCAGGTAATGGTAGGGAGGCTCGGCAAGAGGAGGGTGTCCCAGGAAGTTGGGACCACACTCTTCAGAGTCTAAACTTCCCTATCTTGAGCGACTCTGTGAAGAGCCAATAGAGAGGCTGTTTTCATGATGCGTATGCCAAAAGGAAATGTCAAACAATGGTCACATCTGCAGGGAGGGGGGAGTAACTGCCCAACGACCCCCAAGCCCACCAAGTCATTTCCAGAAGAACGTGAAGGTACAAACTGCTCATGTACCAAAAGCAAGGAGAATTCTAGAAGCATGAACTGCACAATGCCTAATTAGCCTAATGAGTCCAAGGCCCACCTGGAGGAGGGGTAAGGAATTATAAAAGGACACAAGTCAAAGCCCTGGGTGGCTGCACCCCTCCGGAACTGGACCCCTAAGCTGGCTGGACCAACGATAGAACCAGGACTGGTAAAATCTTCCTTTTTGTCTTTCTCTCTCACTCTCTTTTCTTTCTTTCTCCCTTTTTCTCTCCCATTCTTATGCTGTATCCCCGCATATGAGGCAAGGCTTGCTTGGGCATGTTTAAGGCTTACTGGGGTATGTTACAAGATCTGCCACTAGTCAGTGTAAGTTTAATGCCTGTTGCAGAGGTTGCAAAGATTACTAATAAAGTGTCATGCCAATTTTCTGTTGTGAGAGAATAAAAATTGAGTTTTGTGGGAATCCTTGGTGTTGTCTCACCTTAATCCTGATCTGGGAATCGGCAAACCTGAGTCATCATCCTGAGAAATTGGGACGTGACAGCTTTTAACATATTATTTGTTTAATAGCCCCTAGTCTGCTTGTAAAGTTTCTTATGGTTTTGGCTTGCTCTTCTTAAGTTACTTGACAGTGCGCCTCATTTTTACATAGTTTCCTTTCCTGAAATTGAATGTCTGCTGGATTTATTTGGCATGCTCCCTCATGCTACAGTCATAAACCTAGCTGTATTATAGTCAGTAATAGACATAATATCTGTCATTAACACCTCTTGAGCCAGATGCTGGTCTTTTCAGAGGCATGCTGAACATTAGACATGTACAGATTTTATGTTCTGTCACTCTTAAATAGTGCTCTTCTATACTTGTCAGCATTTCCCAAGCATCTAGTTTAAATATTCCCCTACCACCATTTTAATTTTTATTCAATAGCCTGGTTCCATGATGATAAAGGTGCAATCCATTCTTGTAAAGGTTCCTCCAATTTCAAAAGGGTTCAGTTTTCAAATGCATTTGAATTGCTTTTGTCTATACAGCGTATTATTTATGTACTGGGATTGAATCTATGTATGCCTCTCAGGTCTCACGTGGAACTGGCAGTTTTTCAAAGAAAGCTAGATGCATGTCTTAGACTTCAGTTACCTGCCCAGACTGAATTTATAACCTCAAGAACATCCCTCTTACACTTTCCTCCATTACTGGTTATCAACACAGGTCACATTTAATTGCTCCTTTCCAGTACGCTGAAGTAATGTCTCTAGAAATATTGTGACTTCTATCTTCCCCTATATAAAGCAGGTTACTTTGTATCCAAGGCTTCTTGTTACTTATGACCCTAATAATTGAATACTCCTGGTTTTTAAGATACTCTCTGTTGCTAGAGCATCTTTGATGCAAGAGCATACTGTGTTATCAGTTGATAGGCTTTTCCTGTGTAAGAGATCAGAAATACGTCTATCAGTGGAATTTCCTCAGACAGCTTACCACTTTGGAGGTGAAACTCCTCTGCAACATTCTTGCAGGTCTTATCCATTTCCCTACTCCTCCAATTTATATTCTCTTTTTATCTATTACTTCTCCATATAATAGAATCTCCAATTCAGCCACTCTTACTTAAAATAAAATTTATTATCTCAGGGCCAGAAGGTCCCTAAAGTATTACATACACTGAAATTGTCCCATGGGTGGGTAATCACAGATATTGTGCTTTGCAGAATAAAGTGGGTATCTCCCTCTTGTCCTGTAGATTTACCTATCTGCGTCTTGAGCATAAACTACATATTTTCTGGAAGTTTACATTAGTTTAGTTTCTTTCAAAAAACTACTTACATTAATCAACCCTCTTTAAACTAGTTAACAATAGGTAAAAATACCTGAGAGTGTGAAGTAGTCTCACACAGGCACAAACAAGAGCATCCAGATCATCTGAGGCTCTTTGTTCCTTCACCAATGTTTGCCATACACACATATGCTACACGTATACGGGGAGTATACTGGTGAGGGGATTCTACTCTCTGGCTTACCTATTATAGTCCATTAAGACTCAGTCACCACAGTCGGTGGAGTCCAGACTCACTAATGAAATGCAGATATCCTTTTCAAAATCAGCTGAACAGCTCTGCAGATCTCACTGAATATTCACTAGACTTTCATTGACTATAATAAGTGCATAGACAACTAGCTTTCACAAAGACACCTTGGGTTAGGCAAGCTGAATCCTACTGTTCTTCCCAGTCAAATCACAGATAATTATATGTCTGTCAAGTCTCATGTCTTTTGTGCAAACTGGCAAGTCCTGCTGAATAATTGCTTATTTGCTTGGACTAGCATAATTTTGTTCTCTGATTCCACATGTGCATCAGCTGTGGTGCCTTTGTGTTGAAAATTAGTTGGTTTTCCTGATTTCCCCCTTGTTTGTGTCTTTTATGAAAATAGAGAGAAAAGATCAGTAAAACCAGACAAAATAAAATAATTCTAGGATGCAGGCTGATCACAGCTTTCCATTAGATAAAAGCAGAAGCATCAACAAGTTGAATGTCAAAGGAAATCGTGTGTATTGCAACTAATTCATGTAGTGCAAATATTTTTCCTCTCTTTCTTGAATGAAATTCATAAATGAGAAAACAATGAAAACTGTAGTAGATAGGGAAGTTCCAATATCCACATTCTTTATTAGATATGCAAAAGTTATAGGCTATATCTATACAGATATAAAGTGCTTATTTTTTTCCTAAAAGTATTAGACAACCTGAGAAAGTCTTGAAGTGTTTATTCTTGCAAACTATATCGCAACACGTGTAGAGGATGAAAAAATCTGTGATGAAAAATCAAAAAAACCCCCAAGTATGTCTAGTGAAATATATATGTACACATAAATATATTTTAAATTGGTTATTTGAATCAGCTTAGTTGCTGACCTTGCCTGGCTGTGCAATGCCCACCTAGCCACTCTCTCACTCTCCCTACTCAACAGGACAAGGGAAGAAAATAAGATGACAAAGTTCATGGGTTGATAAGGACAGAGAGATCACTTACCAATTATTGTCACAGGCAAAACAGACTCCACTCGGGGAAAATTAATTTAAGTTATTACCAATTAGAAATAGACTTTTGGACAGTGAGAAACAAAGACAAAACCTAAAATCACTCCCCCTCCCTCTTTCTCCCAGGATTAACTTTACTCCTCCGTTCCTAATGCTTCTACCTTCTCCTTTCACCCTGAGCAGTGCAGGGGGAATGGGGGTTGCTGTCAGTTTGTAACAGCTCCTCTGCTCCTTCTTCCTCCTCACACCTTTCCCCTGCTTCAGTGACAGTCCCCTCCAAAGGCTGCAGTCCTACAGGGTAAGACTGCTCGTGCATGGGCTCCTCTCCAGAGGCCCTGCCCAGAGCCTGCTCCTGTGTGGGGCTGTGTGGGCACTCCATGGGCTGCAGTTCAGGGCATATCCACACGCTGTAGCATGGGGTCCTCCACGGGCTGCAGTGTGGTTATCTGCCCTGGCATGGTCCTCTCCATGGACGACAGGGAAATACCCGCTCCACTATGGTTATCTCCAGGGGCTGCAGTGAAATCTCTGCTCCAGCACCTGGAGCATCTCCTCCCCCTCCTTCGCTGAAAAAACCTGTCTTCCAGGTTTTTCTCACACTTTTTTTCCTCACTCCTCTCTCTGCTGGGCAGTGTTTTTTACTTTTCTTAAGCATGTTCCTGCAGAGGTGCCACTATCTCGGGTGAGGGGCTCAGGATGTGTCCAGCACAGGGTAGCTGCTGGCCTCGTCTCACAGAGGCCACCGCTGCAGCCCTCCTTCTAAACAAAACCTTGGCACCTACACCCAATGCAGTTGCACAAACCTTAATACAAAGAAATGTATCTTCAAGTGAAGAAAATATTGAAGTATATTTACCTGTATTAATTCCTGATTATTTTTTTAAACAAAGGATCTGGCTGATGTCAATCTAGAGAAAAACAATTCTTGAGCATGAGCCTACCATGATTATCCAGATGTGCACACTACACAGTCAGAAAGCCTTGTTGATTACTGGAAGACTTGCATAGGCATGATATATGTCTGAGCAGGATGAATGCAGCCTTAGAGCCTTTAAAAATATGACACCTGCAGCACAGTCTAATCTGAGAATCACATTGCATGCAAATAGAATGAGTATCAAAGAATGAAGCCATCACTCTGATAGACTTATCTGTCAAATGTATATGTATATTGTTTCTTTCTGTGAATTTCTAATCTATGCATTTTCAAACACCTCAGTATGAAATGTGGTTATCTTTTGAATATGATTTTATGCAGTTGTCTACAGGTCATTTAATCTCTCATTCACTTAAAATGGAGGAAAGTGTAAATCATGGATGTTGCTAGAGAAAATATTGCCCAAGGGTACTCTGTATTAGTGTTGGCAACAGCTGATAATCATACAGATTTGCGATACCATATCATGATGTGCACTCTGTTGAGATGAATCACTTATTTTCTGAATTCTTTCTGTAAAGGAAGTTGGAAGATAATATTCCAGCCAGATTTACTCCTTGTGTGAGACTGTCATGCACTTTCAACAGAAAAGTTGTAGACCATACTTCCTTTATGTAATATGAGGTGGTTTTAGTTATCTAGTACTTTTAGCTATATATAAAATATCATTAAAGGTCCCTACAGACATACAGAAGTTGAAAATAAGTTTGGATAACATTTTGGCGTGTGTTTTTGACAATTCAGAAGCACAATATCAGAAGCCAGATAGCTCAAAGGGAGGCAGATCTCATGCCAGACTTTCTCATGAAACCGAATGTATTTAAAAGGATCATATCCCAAGATCTGATTAAACTCTTTTTGGCACAAAACCTGAAAAAGTCTAAATCAGCTCAATACTTTCCCCAAAGTACGGCCAACATTGAAAGGGCCGTTCATTGTTATGCCAGGTGTAGTCACCTTCTACAAGTTGGTTTGTTGACCATGGTTAGCTTCATGGCACAGACTCGCACATACAGATGCCTTCTTACCCACAGCCATTCCCCATGATAATGCAAAAATATTCTTGAACTTAAGAGGAGGAAATGGGCATTGTATTTATATGCCACAGTTTTATATCACAGAATTCTACAATTACTTGGATTTTTAAATTTTAAACATGAGTCATGCCTACTTTCAGTGTAGAACATTGCACCTTGAGGTTTACTATTCAAATATACAGTTAAGCTACAGCAAATGGGGCTTACAATGCAAATTAGGTAGTTATGTCATCCATGCTTAACTGAGGGATAAATGTTTTTCAGGTAATGTTGGCTTAGCTTGCTGTGGCTTTTCAGATTTATCATTCACACTTCACCCTTACTGTTCTTTAGACATTTTCTCAATCGTCTTTTTTTTCATGCAGTTTCATGTAAGTAACAAATAATGAGCCTTTCAGATGGATTTGAAACAACTGAATTTGTCATGTATTTTCAACTAAATGACCTGTTCAGAAGTTGCTTAAATAAGAATGAGTTTCAAGTGGCATATTACCCTGTATCCTGTAATTAAAAAAAAAATTTGAAGACATACATTAATATTTATCTCACATCTTGAGCCAGTCCATCCCGATTCACAAGAACATTGATATCCATCAATGAGATCTATACATCTGAAATACAAAATAGTGTTATTCAGATGAAGCTATGTAATTCTAGATTCAGCACTAGTAGTATCATTCCAAACATTTAAAAATAGTGATCTGATGTAAACTACTAAAATCTATGGCACTTTCAATTAGTTTTAATAATAGGTTTTGTATGTGTATATTATGGGTGCTGAGGGGTTTTATAAGGATACTGAAAGTCATATTAAAAGATGTCTTCCGATTTCAACCTGTTGGCATGTAACAACTAAAGATTCACTTTTAAGTATATTAAACTGCAATTAATCCACATGTACTGAAAACTGGTTTATGCTAATGAACAAAAATGAAAGAGGAACTGAGATAATGTAACAGTATATTACATTAGCTTAAGCAGGCAACATCTGTCATCTGTGAGTGTGCTTGTACTCTTACTTTATGGAAGAACATAATTAAAAGTATATTTATCAACCTTCTCATATCATTAAATCTTAAATATTGCTAGTTAGGTACATTATCCTGGAGATAATAATAGTTAAATAAAAATAGCTACCTTCCATGAAGACAAGGATCTGGCAAGCACTCATTAACATTTATCTCGCAGTTTGTTCCAATAAAGCCTCTCCTACAGTGACACTTATAGGAACTGATGTCATCAATGCAACTTCCATTATTGAGGCAAGGAGTAGACATACATTCATCTGTATTTACTTCACATCTATCACCTGTGTAAAAACCAGAAGATATGACTAAGCTTTAAATTCTAAACTCAAACCAACTAACAGTTATTTATTAATATTAATAATTCCACAAAAACTGTTTTTGTTTACATATATTATTTATATAGTTCATTATATTTCTCAATAAAGAGTATCCCATTAGATTTACCTATAGGTGTAAATGCCAAAACCGATTTATATTGCAGTGTGTTATAATGATAACATCTGTAATTGTGGCAAGGCAAGAAGGCTTTGAGGGTCAACCTGCAAGCAAAATAGTTAAATGGAAAAACTGAAATATCAAGAGGAATTTTTGTAAGCAGTTATTAGAAAGATGAATAGAACAGGTTTCCTATAAGAGGAATACAGAAATAAAATGATACATGTCTTGCTGATGATCTAACTGTAATACTTATTTTCTCAAAATGAAATTAAAATGCAGGGGCTTTCAATAAATGATGCAAGACGTAAAATTCCTTGAAAACTTTTTGAAGACATTTATTATGAGATATGGTGGTACACTTTTCTTCTTGTAATTTTCCTGCAAATTAGTGCCACACATCTTCCATCTAAACATCTCAAAATACTTTGCAAAATACTAATTGGCAACCAATACATACGTAGGTCTCTTGTAGGCAGCTAAGCTTCACACAGCCACTTGTCCACCCCCCCATGGGATGGGGGAGAGAAACAAAAGGGTAAGAATGAGAAAACTCATGAGTTGAGACAAAGACAGTTTAATAAGAAAAGCAAATGCTGCACACGCAAGCAAAGCAAAACAAGGAAGTCATTCATTACTTCCTATCGGCAGGCAGGTGTTCAGCCATCTCCAGGACAGCAGGGCTACATCACGCATAACAGTTACTTGAGAAGACAAATGCCGTAACTCTGAACATCCCCCCTTCCTCCTTCTTCCCCAGTTTTATATGCTGAGCATGATGCTACCTGGTATGGGATATCCCTTTGGTCAGTTGGGGTCAGCTGTCCCAGCTCTGTCCCTTCCCAATTTCTTGTGCATCCCCAGCCCACTCACTGTTGGGGTGGGGTGAGAAGCAGAAAAGGCCTTGACTCTGTGTAAGCACTGCTCAGCAATAATGAAAACGTCTCTGTATTATCAACACTGTTTTCAGCACAAATCCAAAACATAGTCCCATACAAACCACTATGAAGAAATTTAGCTCTACTCCAGCCAAAATCAGTACACTAGGGATAATACAAGAACACTCTCCTGATTTTTCAGGTGTGTGGGCCAGGGAAGGTGTGGAGGAGAAAAAAATAATGCTTAAGGCAAAAGGTCCTCCTCTGGAGCACATAAAGTGTTCAGAACCTACAAGTTACACCAGTTCTTCTGGCTCTCCATTTCACAGTAAAAGTGAAAGTAATTTCTTGCCTTTCTGTAATGAGGTATTTACTTAAGTATCACAGTCTCAACTCAAACCCACCTATTTTATACACAAATGTGAAGAGTAAAAGAAAAGTTCCTTAACTTTTTATCATTGCTAGACATCCAGCTACTGTCAGCTTTATACAGGAAGGAATTCATAGCAAAGAAGCGCAGAGATACCCTAACCTTTATCTAGTCCATGTGTGAATATACAACTAAAGATCAAAATCAGGCATTTGCAATAAATCTATTAACATGCTACAAATAGAGTTACTTTAAGATTATGGGAAATATTTTTACCTAGTGAAGATCAATAGTGAAATATTCACATTAAAACGAATGTTAGGTATGCAAAAATATTGTATGCGTTTGAGGAAATTGCTTTTTTTCACAATATACTCTCAGTCTCCTAATTGAGTCAAAGAGAATAAAACAACATTCCAGATTCTGTTTTGGAGTCTGTGGCCTCAGCCCCAGCAGCCCTAGAGCACTGGTGTCACGCTCTAGCAAAAAATGCATGACAGGAGATTGGACTTGGCAAGTACCCCCAGGAAAATGAGCTGAGAGGGACTGCTGTACAATTCTGTATTTGACCAGATCCTGGCACAGTGCTAAGCTATATATTGGTACAAATTAGAAGACAGTTCTGAAACCTGTTTAACCCCCATTCCATACAAGCATTTAGCAAACAGCTCTGATCGTTCTTGCTCCTTGGACACACTCGCCAATTTAGTGTTACAATCTCTGGATCACTGGTGTCTTATTTGATATCACTACATGTAAGAACTTAAAACTTTCAGAAATAGTTTGTGAATGTATTGCCAAAACTTAAATTCAGGAACAGAGAATCCAAGTTAATCTGTTCTGTTATAGAAGATCTACCCATCAAAGAGGCAATTCTCCTTGTAAGTCAGCATTAGGAAAGAAGATTTTTAACCTGCTCTTATCAAGGAATGCTTCAAAAGCATTGGCAGGATGGCAGTACAACACAATAATATACTTTGACATCACTTTACTTGCAACTCTAAAGGTAAATATTTTTATCGTATCTGAATGGTGAGGCCATCTCTCTAACATTGTATTTCTATTCTACACCATTATAAAAAACAAGATGATTTCATGATTGTAGATCTTTTGATTTTCTTGGTCCATTTAGCAAAGACTGTGAGTTTTAAAATGTGATAGTCCCATAGTTATGTTTTTCTTGGTAAATGAGTAATGCCAATCTTTGCTGTATTTTGACTCAGTTATACCTTCACTCCTATCTTTTCAATACTGCTGATTAGAAATGGTATCAGCTTCCCATGCAAACAAAAAGGTCTGTTCTCCTAAGAAGTGTTACTAACTTAAATTTACCGAATTAGTGAGAGGACATATTAATTAAATGAGTAGCATTAATGTACACAGACCACTGTTGTTTTTGTACTATGTACTCTTATAAAATAATACTTTTAAAACCTCACTTTCCTAGTTAATCACACACGTTACTTAGGAGGTGTAAATCTGTATTTTAGGAGTTAAATGTTCTCAGTTCAAATTTTGTAATTTCCTTTTGCTAATGAGATATATGTGAAACCAATAATAAATAAAAAATTAGTTTTAGTTTTTTATTAGTTTTAAAGTCAGGTATTTCTGATCTTGAAGGAAGCAAACCCTAGAATAGCTCTTTTCAGTTTTTAATTTTATTATTTAAAATACTTTGCTTCATAAATAAACCATTGCCATTCATTCCTACTGCTACCTTTCACTGCTGCTGTTTTCTATCCTCTGCATAGGTGTAATACATCCACTAAAGGAAATAAACCTGTAATCAAATTACATTTTATTTACAAAAAATAGTATATTGCTAGTAAGATATTTAAATATTAGTTCAGCAGTATACCAGTAGCATATTCCAAAATCATCTAATGAAATTTGATTTGAATATAATCAACCTATTAGAAGCTTGGCTGAGATACTTCAGTGGCTGCAGCCTTTCATTTGAAGAGGTTGACACATATTGATATATTGATTCTGAAAGACAGATTATATGTTAAAGTAATCATTGATAATTATTCCATATTCACATGTGTTTGTATTACTATGTTATCTATTGAGAAAGGAAAAATTATGGTTCCTTTAGATGATTAGTATCTTGTAATTAAATAGATTCTGTTTTACATTTCTGACCTACTCTTATTTATGCTACATTGATCTACTACCTCAACACCATTGAATAAATTTTTCCCTGAACAGCTCAGTGAATGCAATGGCAAGGCACTGAAAATCCATTACTTGATTGTGGGAAAGAAGACTCAGTGCATAAATTTAATGTGTCAATAAATGATTACAAAAATTACATTTCATAAGACAAGACATATTGGGAAAATCGTATTTCGTATCTTACTTTCACTCCTAGAAAAAAGCTATCAATTATAACCTTGGATAGTTTTAAAAACAGGGGTTATTGCAGTCTTCCTTTTTTTTAAAAAAAAAAAAAAAAAGTATTTAGAATTACATACTCGGAATTACCAAGTAGTGGAGAAATATTCAAAATGTACCTTGTATAAAGAAATTTTCCTCTTCCGTGACTTGAAGACTTAAACTAGATATGACTTAATATATTTAATAGTCACAATAAAAAAGAACATGTCAGTAAAATGCCATAGAACTGCAATAAAATCTGCAACAGCTCTTAAAAGAAAACAAAATTAATAGGCTACTTCCACTGAAGTTCCCAAACACTTGTTTAGTTGATTTGGAAAAAAAGAGTAATGAATTCAGTAAAATTCTGATCAAAATGTCAAATTATAACTAGTCAGACATATTGTTAATGCAAATAAACGGTTCTTTCCTGTATGGTCTCATGCCTTTTGTAAAGGCCTGCATACTTCTTTAAAAATCCAGTAAAATATTCATAATGAATTAATGAAAAGAATAAAGCCTCAGAATAGCTACATAAATTGAAGAAAGTAACTATTTTTAGTATTCTAAACAGGGTATTCTTATTCAAAATTAAAAACTTGTAAAATTATTTTTCTACAAATATGTAATTTTGTGGAAATGACAGTGGGCAAAATGTCTCTGCCCATTCCTCAGTTTCTATGTGGCAGTGAAGAGAGCAGAATTCAGATACTATTGTGTTAGGGAAGTCAGAGTGTAATACATTCCACCTAATTTTAATTATTTTAAAATTAAGCAGCTACTTTAAGATATGTGTCTAAACTCGCTTGACAATGGATAGAGAGAAGAAGCTTCAAAGAGTGACCTGTATCATGTCTTGGACACTGCTTATTTTGAATGTCCTAGCAGTGGCAGTGACTGCAGAAGGAAATTAAATTAGTAATTTGGACTAGCTGCCTAGTTTTTAGAGGACTAAAATTAGGGGAAAATAAGCCTATTCCTTGTATCAGCTGTAAAGATCATCATACATGTAATGCAGCTTGCTCCACATTTTCTAAATCTACATTTGTGTGTGTGTGTGTGTTGTGTATAGAAGTTTTTGGAATACCAGCATGAGTCCTGAAATAATATTACCTTTTTGTTCTCAGCCCCAGTTCTCCCACTCCTTAAAGTTCAGTGACAACATATGACAGTAGACTTCCTTTATTTCTGTCCAAATACTGTGAAATCCTGTCTATCACCCTTCAAGGCAATCTTTGCTTAAGAGAATGCTTAATGTCACAAAGGGTCTGTAACCTCCAGGTCTATCTGAATTACACGAATCAAAATCCATGAAGTAATGTTCAGGCAGGGATTAACATTGGAAGCTAGAAAAATACAACTTTGTGATTAGTTTCTTTAAAAAACAGGTATCATGAGAAATAATCAAGATTAGATTCTGCCAAGAAAGACTGAATCTGATGAAAAGAACAGAAATGCCTTGTAGTGGTATCTTCATATTCTGCCCTTACTAGCAAAACTTTAGCAATATTAATAGGCAAAACAGACTTTTAGTCCTGCCAGTGTTAAAAGTTTCAGACATATGTAAAGAGTAAAAGTCCATTTTGTCATTTCCACCCTAAAAGGAATTTGTAAGATTTGCTGTGAATACAGACTATAATCATTACAGTAATTATTGATACAATAGACTTAAAGATGAAAACGAATACATGAAACACTGGGAAAATAACTAAATAAAAAAGAACTAAATAGAAATAATGTAATATTGAAGTATTTTCTAACAAGAAAATGACTTAATAGTAGAAGCTAGTTCAAATGTTCTTGCCAAAATGCACTAACTCAAAATAGTTTTGGTCGTGTTTATAAAAAACAATTTACATTCAGATGCTAAAATGTCTTCTTTAAATTCAAGACCCATATTCTAATACCCTCTGAACAAATCAGGACAAATTATGCCTGGCATTAATCCCTTACCATCAATGGATTAATCCTTTTGATATGAATAAACAATTTCATTTAAATTAGTTGCAAGAGCAAATTGTACTAAATTTTTAATTTGTCATATTGTAGACACAAAAAGGCTGGCAATCGTTCATGATGGTAACCTAGACAGTCTCATTCTCTTTCAATGTGACTGTCATTAATTTGAAATCTGACTTCTTTTTCAATCCTTGTTTAAAGTATGAAAACTTTTAATAAAAATAGTCTTGCTGTATTAGAATCATTATAATACAACCAAACATTCTGAAAAGTTAGTGTGAGAGACAGTCTATAATACCACAGAATGAGCACTTTACTTAAAA
Source organism: Strix uralensis (assembly GCF_047716275.1). Taxonomy (NCBI): domain Eukaryota; kingdom Metazoa; phylum Chordata; class Aves; order Strigiformes; family Strigidae; genus Strix; species Strix uralensis. The sequence goes on from NC_133974.1 coordinate 30,549,589, forward strand.
CATTGTCTGTAAATTGTTTCATAGCTCTGACTGTGTCAGATGTATTACTGGGCTGAGGACACCTCTTGGAGCTCTGCTTTACAGATTGTACTTACCATGCTAGAAATAATGCCTCCATGCACCAAAGAAAGGGAAAAGTACCTCACACATACCATGTTTGGGGGATTATTGATATTGATGGTAACCTGGGGGCTCTACTGCATGTCAGAGTGATGCAGAAAGTGAAGAAATCCCATAGATGTGAGAAGACGAGTATGGAGTAATAATAATGACACTAAGATGAAAAGGAGACAGCTTTTCTCCTACTCCTTCAAATCACCCATTCATGGGAAGAATCAGTCTGTCTCATCCCTTAATAAAGAAAACTCAGCAGCCTTTTCCAATGTCCTTTTTATGTTCAACTTATTTCATTAATAGGGGACGCCTCAGACTTTGTTGGAACTAGTTCATTTGCATGATTCTGCATCTACATCCCAATCTAGAGATTGTCATATCTTCCATCAAGACTTTCATCTTTTCAACTGTAAACCCAAATAAGAAATTACCCTTCTCTGCCTTCAAGGATTTTTCTTACCAACTTCAGATCCAACCTAGAATCTTTCCCTCTTCTGATCACTGGGCATTTGTTCTCACCCTTCTGTTAAAAAAATGATTATGTTTTTGCATTTCTTCCCTCAGAAACACATCCCCCAACATCCAACCAAGTTTTTGCAAGCTGTAATGTACCTAACAAGCTGAAAAATCAGACAGACCTGATCCTATAAGTATCTTGGCACAGGAAAGGAGGAAGCTTGAAATGGCAGTGGGTCCTAATTTTTTTTTTTTTTTTTTAAACTCTCCTAGTAGCAAAACTTGAGCTCCTCAGGAGCTCTTTCCTTTCAACAGAATAGGGCTGAAAGCAGACACTGGGAACATAAGAACAGACATACAACAAACACCTCGGACTTATGTGTGATCTCTGAGATGCACAAGCATTCTTAGTTATGCTTTCTCTTTAAGCTTTCATTCCATTACTAACAACTCTGAAGTTTTTCTACATATTTTTTCATTTTACCTATGACTGATGCTCTCATGACAAGTTCTGTAGTCTATGCAATGTATATAATGATTTACTTATCTTAAAATAATTCAGCTATTCAGCTTCATTACTTTTAGACAAGTTTTGGTTATTTTTTATACTGCCTGCATATAACTTAGAAATTTTTTAATTTTTTAGACAGTAAATAACTTTTTTTTTAAAAAGAGATTTCTGTGATAATCTCTAGATCCTCCTTTCTTGATAAGTACTTTCACAACATTTTGTATTCGGATGTTTTTATGATTATGTGTTACATTTTTGAAAGTAAAAATATTATGATTTTTGAAAAGATAGTATATATTCTGTTATTTTTACTTCTTATTAGACTTACAAGAACATATATTAGAACTGATACATATATTTTTTAAAAATATATAAAACATCTATATACTAAATATAAAATTATTTGATTGCTAGGGCTAAAGGAAGATAGTAATTTATAGACCTCTTCAGTTCTTTTTTTTCTAGGAGACGCATAAAGAGATTTGAGTGCTCTTTCAGGAGATTAAAAATTGGGGATATTAATTTGTGATAAGTGGCTGGTATGAAAAGAGAAGAAAAGGAAGAAGCACAGAATTTTCTGTAAGAATGAAGTCAAAGACACTACCTAGAAAAGAAAAACAAATGCATGGTAAAAAAATATACGTTGTTGAGGGTGTACCTGAAAATGGAACAGTAAATTAGCATGGTATACTAATTTATACATGATATAGGAAAAAAAAATGTAGGTCCTAGTAACTGGAAATTTTATATCCAGTTGAAAAGAGCCAGAACTGAGAGAAAAGGAGAGATATCCTTTTAGAATCAGTCAGCGACACCTAGTTCTTATCTTGTTGAAGTCAATTTTAGTATCAACTATTATGATAAGACTATTGACAACTACTTGTGACCATTCCATGAGATGTCATTATAGATAGATGTTAATAAAAAGATCAATTAATAGATTTATCATATGGATGTATCAGATGGACATTAATGTATAACCAATAATGAAGCCAATTATATAGATGAAAAAATATTGTATAGCATAAGTCTAATGAATAAAAATATTGCTCAACTTAAACATGAGTGAAAATACTACAAACCATATTGCAGAACATATTTGAGTTACAGAAAAAAAATAACTCATTTGTTAAATAATTTCAGCATCAGAGTGTCAAATCCCAAAAGAAGTAGACAATAAGATACAACAATATTTTCTAACATGCCTGTGTATCACAGAAATTGTGAATAATAATGGTAATGCTTGTGAAAAATTTCTACATTTGTAGATGAATTTAAGGTCCTAGTACCATACTTATATGAGCTTATATGGGCTTAGTGGCTTTTTTAAACTCAGAATTTTTTAAAAATCACCATTCATCATTAATGATATAACTCCAAGAAATATATAACTGTAGACAAGTATACATTATGAACAGAAGTTGTGGAAAAACACTAGAATATGATGCTTAACACTGGTAGTTATTTACAGCTTAAAAATCTTAATTTAAACAGATAGAAAATATGTATTCAAACATGGTCCGTCTTCACCAGGATCAAGAATGGTAACTGATCATTCTCAGCTGACTATTTGCACCACAGAAAAAACCAAGAAGATAATACAGAGCAAAAAATATATCAGCTGAGCTATCTGGGATCAAAAGCAATGTAAAGAGAAACTGGTGTATGGAAAAGTAATGTAATAGCATCTCATAATTAAAGCAAAAACAAGCTGGGATGAGTACTAGGTTAAAAATTCGGGTATTTTACCTATTACAGGAAGATGTGGAAGATACATCTTGAAAAAATATGGTATGTAGTAACTTCTACCAGCTATAAATTTATTTCCATGGCTTTTGAAATATCTCCTATAATAAATACTTTTTCTGAATACACATATATACAAAATCACATTGTAAATAAATGCTTCAGTCTCCTTAAAGGAGATTTTTCAGCAGAATGTCTTTCATATCTGATAAATTAACTTTGATACAATATGCCCCAATTGCCATATTCTAAAATAACCCTCCTACAAATCTAGAAATATGTTGCCTCTTAAAATGAGTAACTGTCCACAAAGAACTAGTACTCATTTTGCCACAGTGACATTAATCTTGTGAACAGCAAAAGGTCCTTTTAACATCATGTTAATATTGCCTTTCAGTCTGTTATGAGTAAATAAGCTGTAACAAAAGTTTCCTAAGTATGCTGCATGAAAAACTGCGTGATGAGGCTGCTGAGCTTGTTTTTGTTGATTTCATCTTAAGAAAGATTTATTATAGCATAGTGACTAATACAAGAGATTTAGATTTTCTATTTCTATTGTATTTTGTGTCAGTAATAGATTTATGTCAGGCAGTTATTTCACTTTCCTTATATCAAGTCAAGTTAAATTGGTGCTGATGAGACTACAGAAAATTTGAGTGGTTGAAAACTATTTTGAAGTAATTTTTTTTTTTCTTTGTTTAGACAAGGTTTGATTTCCAGTCTGGATGGGAAAGCAAAGAGAACTTTACAAGATAAAATTAGACCATAGTAAACAAAGTAATTAAGACAAATACAGATTAATTTTCTTGGTGTAAAACTTTGAAGATATTTGTTTTCATTAAATATCAATTTGGGATCTTAGATATGCCTGCATGGCTACTGAGAACCGTATCTGCCCGTTTAATTTAAAAGTGAATGCAAGAACTATAGCCTGGCAGTGGCCCCCAGTCCTCCCAGCCCCAGGCACAAAAAGGGCTATGATTTGTCAGGCAGTGACTGAGGCCAGGGTGTCACCCCCTCCCCAGAGGGGCCACCCCCAGAGCTGAAACTAGAACAGGGGAAGCAGCACTCACTGGCCCCAGCGCAGGGGTTAAACCAGCACCTCCCATCTTCGGTCATGACAATGCTGAGCCCCTGCACTGCTGGGTCAGCACACAGCTGAGCCTCCTGCTAAGGACAGAAATCATATTTATTGGATTACAAAATGATAAAATCAAGCTATACCTAAAGATAACACAGTTTAGAGTTATGATTCAGTTCACAGATGAATAAATTTACATAAAAGGATGGAGAACAAGATAAATCTGAAGACAGTGCAAGTAAAGTCTGAATATTGGAAACATCATGATAAAAATGTGGTAGTTGTCAACATTGCCAGAGGAGGTCACATTGTAGCTGGGCAAGCTGCAAATATCAATTCAATATTTATGACATTTTAACTTTGATTTTAAGCACATAGGTTTTAGTATAAGCAATTTCTTTATTAAAATTGAGAAAAACTTTTAAAACTAAAAGATAAGCGAAAACTTGTAACTGAAAGACAAATTTCTAAGAAGCAAAGTATCTCTCATTTGAACTATACATCTCCATATAGAAAAAAAGACTGTATTGTTATGCTATATTGTATGCATGAAATATATTTCATAAATTGCATATATATATTAGTATAAACATACACACACAGTCTTACAGAGAAATACCCAAATTTTATTCATTATAGTCGCTGTTTATTAGCCATTTTAATTTTAACATTGTAATATAAAATGGAGTGTAAAAATAAAATTTAAAATAGGGAAAATTGAAGAGCTGCACTAAGTGGTAAAGGCATCAAGAAAAAGCTGTTCTAGCATCACTCTAAAATAATGTAAGTATAACTTTGTGTAAAAAAAAAAATATATTCACATTTACTTCCTTATCACTCTATAACCTGAACGCCTCCAGAATATACTAATATTATGATTATTATTATAGCTTTTCGTTTTCTTCTCTATTAGGCATGTTTTATGTAGTCTGTAATAATCTTATTTAAAACTGAAGCACTATGCATTTTTACAGTCACATGATAAAAAAACTCAAGGTTTACTGTACAGCTAAAAACTCAACTTGTCTTTCTCTTCTTGGGACACAAGGAATCACACTTACTATTAATTAAGTAATGTATTATTCACATTAGAGTTTAAATGTCCCTTCAGAAATGAGAACAATACTGTCCTTGGAGGTTTTCCAGACCCAGCTGGACAAAGCCCTGAGCAGCCTGGTCTGACCCCATAGCTAACACTGACTTCAGCAGGAGGTTGGACTACAGTGCTCACAAGGTCCCTTTCAACCTGAATTATTCTGATTCAAGAATGAAATTTCCCTGGATATCTTGACCTGGTAGCCTGGTTAATGACAAAATGCATGGGATCAAAAGTAGGAAGTGGGTGCACAGAAGCAGATGACAATGCAACAAGTATTTGATCATGGTTATATGCAGAAGGACTTGTGAATAGCATGTATTTCATCATAGCCTAAGAATTTTCAAAATTCTTATGCTATTTAATAACACTCCAGTCAAATTCAGCCTCCACAAAAATATCCAGAAAGAAAGTATGTAAAAAAAAAAGGTAGACTGCTTTATTTTTTTTTTCCATTTAGATTGATGATAATCACACACTGAGATTCTATGCAGGCAAGGAGGAAGTACAAACACTTGGCAATAACCTTTAACTGGAAATAATCTTAATTACTGATGAGAAAATGTATTATTTAGAATAAAGGTACACCTTGGGTAGTGTATTTAGGCACTAATGTTTGGTTCATTCTATTACTATAGCACAACACTTTCACTATTTGCTTCAGATGAGAACTTGGCAACGTAAAACAGTACTTTAGGCTGACTGTGGAGAAATAAGACAGATTCAAGTCATGTAATCAGTAAGACCCAGAGAGTTGTTCCATACTTTTTTTCTACTACAAACTAGGAAAAAAACCAATGGAATTTCTAAAAAAACTACTAGCTTCTTACAATGAAAGGTCAACCCATTCTACTTTAGTGAACAAAATACTCTTCATGAAGTCACCTACTTTTGCTGGCAGAGGTAGCAACAGCAAACCAAAAAAAATCCATGATGGTCATGCTTTTCAGAAATAAGAAGCACAACTTTACAGTAACTGTTCTAACATATAGCATGTAGAGTTCTGCAAAGTGAAACCATCACTCAGCAGTCATTGCTTTAGATATCTATTGCTGTCACTGACTGAAACTCCACAGGTTTTTAAGTGATGAATTGCTTGTTTTTACCTAACTAGTTCCCAGTCATGAATTTTTGAGTGCACAGCAAAAAACCGCACCATCAGAAATAGCTATTAAAATATTCTTATTTCATTTGTAGCATTATTTTTTAGAAATACTACAATAATTTAATATAAAAGATTTAAACATTAAGTACATTTACAACTTACACAAAGCTCAAAGAAATATCACAGAGTCATAGAAGAACAGAATGGCATTATGATGCATAATGTTCCTCTGTGGTGTTCTCGCATTAAAGCTGCTTAAAAGTTCCTTTGTCACAGTATTTGTAGCAGAGCAATTTGTGTGGAAATTGAGATTTCAATCCCCTGGGCCTTGGTAACTCTTACAGAATAGAAACTCCTTTAAAACATGCAGAGTGGCATACCTGAATACATTCAAAGACCCCTCCAAAGTTACACTTGCTGAAAAGTAGAGTCTTCCCTAGCTAGCACTAGGAGCTTGGAAACAGCTCTAACAGTTGCATCAGGGCTTTCTCAAATTTGTTGTAGGTATAATGTGATGCACTGATTTTGGCTCTAGAAATCCTAAATAATTTAAATTCTCACCTAATAGTTTACCATAACAGATAAGATCTAGATATGATCACTTGACCACAAACTCTCAACTGTTCTCACTGGACAATCCTATCCCTTGAATTCTGCATTTCAAACAGCTCAAAAAATCTTCAGGGAAGCATTCCACATCTGCTTTACCCTGAAACACTGATCTGATATAGATTATATTTATGTTATCAATTTCAGTTACTATTTGTTTAGCTGGGGATTGTCTCAGTTTTATTAAATGTTCCTGTTCTGTTAAATAGTATGTGAGTGTCCCAAGAAAGATACTTAGCACACATATATACGTATATATAGCCTCATGATCAAAAACATATGACAAACCACAGAACTTCATAGCAGCATTTCCACAATTAGGATACAACATTTAACAGTGATTCTATTCTTGTTAGGCATGGTTTCCTAGACAAAGGGACTATTATTATTATAAGATTACTTTGATTGCCAATTTGTGGCAACAAGATGGAAATAAGAATGGTGCCAATATTATTGAAGGCCTCAGCAAAATCTGTTACTTTGAGAGTGGCAACCAGCCTTTACATGAAAGGGAAGTAGATGAGTACCAAATAACTTAAGGAACTAGAAAACTGAGGAAAGAACTATCAGCACATGTCTAGGTAGCATAATGCAGTAGAGTGTTAGAGTCCCCAAGAATGATGTGCAAAGCAGTAGCTCTGGAATTCTAAAGGACTTTAGCCATGTTAGTATGGCATTGTATTTGGCTTTGCTCCCATGCCTCTAAGGAGAACTAATTAGCCAAGGGCTGACACCGTTCTGAGGCAGTTAATTTTATTTTTTTTTTTTCCGTTCAACCTAGCTTGCAAATTTTGAACTGTGATGTATAGTATGCTTACTGCTGTCAGCTGCACGAGCCTAAGGGATCACCTTCCTCCATTTTCACTAACGAATTAAAAAATTGTTTTCAAAAGTTTCCAGATTTGCTTGATATCGAGCAAGAATGTTTCAGAAACTGACAGAATGCATGGATGGCTCACTGGATTTTTTATATTGAAAATACTTTTTTTTTTTTTTTTCTTTCAGTATAAGTGATTAATATTAAACAGACCAGTTACAGAAAAAGAATGTGGGAGAGGATGCATCACCATAATCTTACATTATGTGCAAGAATCAGATTCAAGACTTTGTCCTGGTCAATATGAAGTGATGTATGCAAAAGCAAGCAGAAGTTATTCAAAACTCTTTATTAGTTCTGTTGCATTTACTAACCTCTATAAACGTGCAGGAAACCTGGAGGAAAGTCTGTAAGAATCAAATTGAGATTTTCTCCCAATCCGTGATACCATTTTAGCCAACGGATACAATAGAAAATGGATGTAAATCCTAACATGTACATGACTGCAAGAACAGTGTCCTTCTTATCATTATAAAGCGGTGTCTTCTACACTGATGCTATTCATAAAGAACCACAATTCATAAATAACATGCTGTTCCTTTTCAGCAGTAAAAATTAAGAAGCAGAGCCAGTTCTACTCCTCTATTACTGACTCCTAAGAATCCAGAAAAAAGAAGTTGGTTCTGTTTGAAGATAAATAGTAATTAACTGTACAACACATTGGTGAAATCACCTTAGAACTACTATACGAAATACATTCAAATTAGACAGTAATGAGCATGAAGAACAAACACTTCACATTTAGGTATTCTTTGCCAAAAGACAAGGATTTTTCTCCCTAAAGGCACAGATCTGTAACCCAAAACAATTATATTTTACTTAACAAGGGGAGTGTACTGTCATCCAAGTTCCTAATAACCAGATTTAATTTGTACACACAGTGAGAGTTGCTGTTGCCAAACACTCATTATGGACTGTAGCATCACATATTTTGAGCATAATCTGCACAAAAAGTAGGTAGTTATTGACTTTGTCTCCTTAAGGACCAGAGACTTTGCATGCACTATAAAGACCTTTCTTTCTTACAAATAGGATTCTTAGCTGTTCAGTAACTTCACTGCTTTGAAACTACAAATATTTTTCTCTAGCTTTCTAGCTAGAGGTCACTGCTATATGGTATAGTAACCTTTACAGACCACATAAAATAAATAAACGTTTCCTCAAAGAAGAAAATATGTACTAGACTATTTTCTCCTGTTGCTGAAGCTGTAAATACAAGATTTGGAATAAAATTATCAAAAGGTCACATCCAAATAGTGAACTTGGGTAACAAAGGTTAGACTCAATAATATAACTTGTTTTCTGTTCTGCCATACAAAACACTGGGCCAAACATAAATTCTTGTATTCAATTCTTGTATTAATTCCCTGTAATTCAGTACCCTACTGGGCTGCATCTGAGGGTGCTGAGAAAGCTGGCTTACATCCTTGGAAGGCTGCTTTCTATCATGTCTGAAAAGCCATGGAAATTGGGGAAGGTCACCAGTGACTAGGAAAGGCAAACATTGCACATATCTCCCGAAAAAAGACAAAAGGAAGATCTGGGTAACTAGAGGCCAGTAAGACTCACTTTAGTCTCTGGGAAGATCATGGAGTGAATCCTCTCAGAAGTCATTTCTAGGCAATAGAAGGAGGAGGTGGTGACTGGGAACAGCCAGCATAGATTGAGAGAAGCCCTGTGAAGAAGGACTTGGGGTACTCATGGTTGAAAAGCTGGACATGAGCTGACAATGTGTGCTCACATCCCAGAAAGCCAACTGTACTCTGGGCTGCATCAAAAGAAGTATGGCCAGCGGGTCGAAGGAGGCGATTCTCCCCCTCTACTCCACTCTGGTGAGACCCCCCGGACTACTGAATACAGCCCTGGAGCCCTCAGCACAGGAAAGACATGGACCTGTTGGAGTGTGTCCAGAGGGCCACAAAAATGATCAGAGGGATGGAACACCTATCCTATGAAGAAAGACTGAGAGAGTTGGCATTGTCCAGCCTGGAGGAGAGAAGGCTTCAGAGACATTACTGCAGCCTTAAAGGAGGCTTATAAGAAAGATGGGGTCAGAATTCTTAGTAGGGTCTGTTGTGACAGGACAAGGGGTAATGGTTTTAAACTAAAAGAGGGCAGATTCAGACTACATATAAGGAAGACATTTTTTACAATGAGTGTGGTGAAACACTGGAACAGGTTGCCCAGAGAGATGGTAGATGTCCCCTCCCTGGAAACATTCAAGGTCAGGTTGGACAGGGCTCTGAGAAGCCTAATCTAGTTGAAGATGTCCCTGCTCATTGCAGGGGTGTGACTAGATGACATTTAAATGTCCCTTCCAACCCAAACTATTCTATGATTCTATATGTTTCTCAAGGAAAACTCTTGCCCGAACAATCTGATTACCTTTTATGATTAAATGACTAGGTTTGTGAAAGACAAGACAGCAGTAGATATCAGTTATCATGATTTTAGCATGGCTTTAACACTGTATCCCACAATGTTCCTCTACCCAAGTTAGGATGTTAGAGTCTGGAAGGGTAGACAACTGGATGGTTAAAACACTGGCTGGCTGGCTGGGCTCAGAGGGTTGTGGTTAATGGATCATACTCTACCAGGAGGCTTGTTAAATGATGAGTACCCTCAACTCTGACACTTGGCTCAGAAACCTGGGAGGCTTGAGACTGGCCTTTGGTAGTAAACCCTGAAAAAAAGACAACTTTGAGTACCTCAGACTCTTCCATGTCTTTTGTCACTAGGTCCCCCTCTCCACTGAGAATCAGGCCCACTTTTTAATTTGCCTTCTTTTTTGTTGCCAACGTACATATAGAAGGCCTTCTTGTGGCTTTGCATATCCTTCTCTATTCTCAGTTCTAGCTGAGCTTTTCTTTCCGTAATTTCAACTCTGCACACCTGAGCACTGGTTTCATATTCCTCCTAAGTAGCCCATCCCTGCTCCTTCCACCAGATGTATGCTGCTTTTCTGCATCTGAGCTCAATAAGGTGTTTCCTATTCATCCTTGCTGGCTGTCTGCCATGCCTTCTTGACCACTCTTCCTTGAAAAAGGATGAGCAGTAATTGGAACAAAGCTGCTACCAGACTAAGATTTAATTGGTTTAAGGCTCTAGTTAGTAGATGATAAGTCACTTTGAGAGGAAAAAGAATGTTTATGTCCTGACCTTCACTTTCAGGAGGGGGAACTAACAGTCTAGACCTGGTGCTTCAAGCCAAACACTCAAGGAAGTTATGCCTTACTGTTCCGTGTTCTTTCTGGCACAGGCAATCTTTGTTGAATAGTACTGAAGTTCAACAAGTACAGCAAAAGTGGCCCCTCCTTTCCTTACAAATCAGGCTAACTTATAGCATGGACATTGTAGCACTTCTCAGGAAAATGCATAAAGTAAATTTGCCCCTTCATGATGGTGTGTTCACCGAATCTAAAATTCCCCAAACTTATGTGAATGCTCTAATCATTAAAAGACAGACACCACTACCTCCACATTTAGTACAGAAATCCAGTTCTGTCAGTATACATGTTAAATTTGTTCTTGGCATGCCAATCAGTTTTGGACTCTCTTGACATGTAAGCTACATTCTTCTTTGACATCTCAGGGAGCACACCATGAGATTTCTCCCCTCTGACTCTAAATAAATAGTCACTTCACTTAGTAGTGTAGTTGCTCTTATTCCTCTGGATATGACTAGCAAGGAATACAGACAGAGGCTTGAGGAGTGCAGATGCAATCACTGCCAGAGTCGGCTGGCAGTACAAAGCTGTGGAAGTAGCTGGGAAGGTCAAACGATAAAGAAAACTTCTCTCCCTTTTCATTGATTAGATCTCGTGGGATGTTTTTATTAGGTCAGCCCATTGTATAAAAAGCAGAGCAGAGTTTCCATTGTCACGTAGACAAGATGAACAGCAGGTTCTGAGGCCCTGGGTAAGGAAGGCTGGGGCTCAGAGCTGGCATTAAAGATAAAATATGAGTTATTTAAGCCAAGGTTTTGACTTGGTTTAACATACAACTTAAGTGCCCCTTTAGTCACTTCCAAAGGCCAGTTTGTACTGATCTCATAGAAAAGATAAGACTGTAAGGGTGGACCTGAGATTACGAGAACAGCTATTTAGAATTAAGGAATAAATACTGCTCTGCAGAAATGATGACTGGACCTTCACAGCAAAAAATTATTTCATGGTACTATGTCTTTTTTAGGCACCTTTCGGATCACATGTCCAATAATTGGCAGTTTGAATCAGAATTTTGAATTTATATACTTCAGTTTAATACACATCCTATTTTAGCCACTGAAATCTTATTTTGAGTATTGGATGGAGGTGTCAAGGTGTTGGCAGGGCCCAGGAGGGGGGAGCTGCAAGGCAGCTTCTGTGAGAAGAGACCAGGAGCTGCCTCATGCTGGATACAGACAGTTCCAGCTGGCTCCAAAAGACCCACTGTGACACACAGCTGAGCCCCTCAGCCAAGATGGTGGTGCATCTGTAAAAACATATTTAAGAAAGGACACAACACTGTACTGGCAAAGTGAAGAGGGGGGAGTGAGAAACAATCCTGTGAGTACGAGGGTCAGAGAAGGAGGCAGAGGAGGTGCTCCAGGCTCCGGAGCAGAGATTTCCCTGCAGCCCCTGGAGGAGACAACAGCAGAGCAGTTATTACCCTGCAGCCTGTAGAAAGCACTCCTGACACAAGCAGATACCCACAATGCAGCCCATGGAGGACCCCATGCTGGATCAGGTTATTATTTCCTAAAGGAACCATTCTGTGATGACTCTATGATGAACTGTGGCCCATGGAGAGCCCTTGCTGAAGTAGGTATATCTTGAAGGACTACAGCCCTGGGAGAGGACCCATGAAGCAGCAGGGGAAAAGTGTTGAGGAGGAGGGAGCAGCAGAGAAGAGCTGTTATGGATTGACCACAACCTTCCATTCCCCATCTCCCTGTTGCCACCTGCTGAGGAGGAGGTAGAGGGTTGAGAATGAAGTTGAGCCAGTGAAGGTGGGGGAGGGGGCAGGAAGGAAAGGGGGAAAGTGTTGCTTTATTTTGTCTTTGTTTCTTACCATCCAAAAATCTATTTTAATTGGCAATAAAATATATTAATTTTCCTCCAGTCGAGTCTGTTTTACACATGGTGATAACTGGTAAGTGATCTCCTTGTCTTTATCTTGAGTTTTTTCATCTTTATTTTCTTTTCCTACCCTGTTGATGAGGGAGACTGAGAGTGGCTGGGTGAGCATCTGGCATCTGGCTAAGGTCAACCCAACACATTTTAGGAAAAAAACCTTTAGTTTTTGCAAGAGATTTTAGAATTATTTAGTTAACCTCAAACAACAAAAATCAGAAAATAAAGACTTAAGAACTACCAAGTCTGTCAATGAAGGGAGTAATGATTCGGTAATTCTAGAATAATTTCAAATGAAGCAATTAGGAATTATCAAACAAAACTCTACAGTCAAAAAAATTTGTATTCTTATTAAACCTGTTCTGCAACAGACTTGGTGATTCAGATACTTATGGTTTATACTTGAACACAAAATAATTTTTTCATTAACATGAGAAATATTTCACTTGAGGCATGTCTGAATCATCTGGATTATACTTTGACATAAGGTTGTTCAGATGGCAAGATTTATAAAGAAGAAGTGATTAACACCTCAATCATGAAAATGACCTTCAGCAGAAGTGATCATAATACATTATGTTTAATTATTTCTTTTAAGATGTTATATTGCTCAGCTTAAGAGAAAGTAATATTAGTGTTTTAATTAACAGATTTTTAACATCAAATTCAGTGGAATATACACATATGTATTTTTCTCATTCTTTACATAATTGTGTACCAGTGCACATTCAGAATGCAACACCACATTGATTTGTGATAATGAAGATATAACTACAGTCTTCAATTCTATTTCCTTATTTTGCTTTTAATTTTAAATTGTTGATTATGTTCCATTTAATTTATAATTCCACAAAGAGTTGTAAGACTTTCACTTGTTTGCACTGTATCTTTAGATTCTCTAACAAAAGTTTAGTAACGTACCAAGCCAAAATTAAATCTGACACAGACTTCGGTTCTCCTTTGAAATCCTTAGATACGAGCAAATTTACTGTATTTATAGTAACATTTATGAAATCAAAGGATTCTGGAATAATATAGAGAAAACCAGTCCCTGAGTAAGACATATATAAAAGGGTACCTTACTGCTAAAAGATGACTACGTAAGTATGGTGTTTCCTTACTCAAAAGATCTAACCTCTGTGTACATTATGTCTCATATTTGGTACATTACAAATCATAATGTTTAGAGTTGCTTGTTTCTTTACAACATCTGCAGTACAAATTCAACAGTTCAAGTTACTACTGTTAACACACATCACTCCAGTCAACAAATGGCTGACTAGTCAAAACAGGTTTTAGATTCAGTGACTCAGAAGGTATCTTTCAGTTTTATGTTGTTATATCTAACACTCAGGTACCACCAACATACAAACAATAAGCAATAGTTGTGATCGTGAGTAAAGAGCTATTCTACTCAGGACTTTCAGCCACCAATTGATTTTTTCAGTTAGTTCTACAAATCAGACCAGAATTTTCTCATGTAAAGACGGGAGGTATGGAACAAGAATGATCAGACTGGGGAATGAAAGAGTTCACAGAGTTTTGTAGTTAACTGGTTACCTAGAGACTTTATGCTATGCTACTGTTAAAGTTTTTCGTGGTACCTAAGCATTAAGCACCAAAAATAGTTTTCCAGGCCTGTGTCTTTCAACATGAAAGTTTAATGTTATTTCAAATAAATCAATTTTTTTTGCAATGGAGTGTAAAACTGGGAAAAACTAATGATGTTTCTGTGTGCTTGGAAGTGAGTGGTCAAACTAATAGAAGGAGACAGTTTGTAGCTTTAGTATGCTGGTCATAGATCTGAAGGAACAACATATGTCTGTTTACAAGGAACCTTTTGACAACAAGGATGATATATACTATATATTGTACTGGGTCTGGCTGAGCCGGAATTGGTTTTCCCCTATAGCAGCCCTCATGGTGCTGTGTTTTATGTTGGGAGCTGGCAGGGTGTTGATAGCACACTGGTGTTGTGGCTTCTGCTGAGTAGTGCTTACACAGCACCAAGGCTCTTTCTGATATTTCCCCCCCACAGTGGGACAGGGTGGGCAAGATCTTGGGAGGGGACACAACCAGGACAGCTGACCCGAACTGACCAAAGGGATATTCCATACCATATGACGTCTGCTCAGTATAAAGCTGGGAGAAAGGAGGAAGGGGGTGGGGTCACCCTTGGTCCTCCGAGGCAACCACTACACGTATTGGAGCCCTGCTTCCTGAGAAGGCCCGACATCGCCTGTTCATGGGAAGTTGAGAATAAATCTGTTTTCTTTTTTTTTGCTTCCACGCGCAGACCTTTGCTTCACTTTGCTTATATTAAAACTGCTTTTGTTTTACCCACAAGGGTTGGTGGGTTTTTTTCCTATCTTACATTCTTTCCCCTCTTTGCCCTGTTGAGGAAAAAGGGCGGGCGGGGGGGGGGGGGGGGGGGGGGAAGGGGGGGAAGTGATAGAGCAACTTGGTGGGTACCTGGCATTTAGCCAAGGTCAAACCACCATATATATATACAGTTGCTAAAGAGAAAATACAAGTAAAAGAACAGCAGTAGCTGATAGAGCTGGAATAATTAGATCTTGTGTTATCAAGAGTACCTAGTTGAACCAAGCAGTATTGTTTCGTGAAGCAACACTGGTCAGCCAAAGCAACTGAAAAAACCAAGAGGGGCTAAATTGGGGATTAAAAGTTCATGTCACAGGGTGATCTGCACCTTTCATGTGGCCTTGCTAGCCAGTGTGATTGATGACAACTAAACATATGCAGAAGACTACTGCAGAAGAGGGGATGCAGTCATCTGTAGAAGGTATTTTGCCAAAAAAAAAAAAAAAAAAAAAAAAAAAGAAAGGAACTGTGTACTTTTGAAAAGGATAAGTTGATTATTTGGTATTATCCTGTTGTTAGTTTTCTCCTTTGTCTAATATAGCACTGCTTTATTAAGTCACTTTTCATTTTGGGCCAGGGAAAACACAGTTTCTTGAATGCCCACATCACTTAGTTTTATTTTCTGAAGTATCTGGGGTGAGGACTTTAACCAGGGTTTATTAGTGATATCTAGGGTTTAAGAAGACCATCATTGCTGCCAATTGCATCCTGACAGAGAGGACACATCTATGTATTTTTCATCTGTGATCTGCCTGAGCATCTAAGAATCTACCTGAGCTGCAAAACAGTAGATTTTTATTTTAGCAGTGTTGAGATATAGTTCTAGTTTAATAGTTAATAAATTATTTTAATGAATTTTTGTTGAACAGCTATTTAAAATGAAATAAAATTATGAACAATGTTAAATAAAACCAAATTAAGAAAAAATTATGGAAAACTTAGAATTTTAAAAGATACTTTAGCTGCCAAAACTTTAGAGCTTACAGGACACAGATCAATGTCTAAAGACTGCCTTCTCTAAGACATTGAATTACATGATGAACAGAAGAAACATTCAAAATGTTGATGAAAGTTAATACTTTTAAAAGAGGTTTTTATAAATTAATGAAATACAGTAACATAATTTGGCCCAACCCATTTAATGTATTGTAATTTGTTTCCAGTTTCCATTCAAATTTATAATTCTATATTTGCTGTTATGTATCTTTAAAGGTGACTTGATTTGTCTGTGACAAAAAAGACTGTTCCTAAATTTATAAAATTACTTAAGGTGAAAGTGAAAATACACCTGTCTTTCAAAGAGTGAAATAAATTACTTTTGTCATATTGTTATAAATGTAATACCTTAAATACTAATATTTTCTAGTATTTTCTTTCATTATTTATAATTCCAAACAGTATAATTACATCTTCTGTAGTGTAGGTAACATAAAATTAAAAAAAAATGTTAAATTAAATATGAAAAATAAGCTATTAGCTATTTGAATTGTAATTGCTATAAAAAGTATTCAAAACCTCAAATTATCAGAGAACTAATTTACAATTCTGTATGTTTGCCATGGGAACATACAGTTGACACATGCTCGTATTGCTTCATAATCCAGAAAAGCAACATCTTGCTCTGAAAAGACCTCACTTGGAAATCAAATTATTTTCACTCACTTCTGGGTCTGCTAACACTGCAACTTCCTTTCAAAGCCTTAGTTCAACTGCTACACCAAACACTTTGTATTGGATGAATTATTCCTTCAGATTTAATCTAACTGGTACACTGCATAGTGGATGTCCAGTGTCACTTTAAGGGGTGGAAAAAAATCACTGGTTATAATTAAGTGATGGGCAACCTATCACTAATTTTTGAGTAATGTTTCAGTGTTTGATAGACACCTGGATATCACACCACCCTTGTTAATAAATAACACTAAATAGTAAACAGCTATTCTTGTGAATATACTAAAAGAATTTGTACCAGCAAATAACTACTTATAATAGTAAACAACTACTACAGCTGATTAAAAAAACAACCTCACAACCCCCCCCCCAACAAAACTCACCTATCCTTGTTGGTTAAATGTGTTAGGGAAAAGAACGCAAGTCAAATTGCTTACTCAATAATGAAGAATCATAAAAGGAAAGCACACCTGCAAATTGCTTGTTCCTTTTCAAATTAGAGTCTCATAAGCCCTTCAGGTACAGGTGTCTTGTCTTTTATGAATATAACTGGGAATTCTTACAGAAACATATACGTAAAGGTGAAGACAATTGTTTTAACATCTATTAGTTAAAATTATAAAGCTGCAGCACCACTATCTAATGAACGAAAGTTTCTGTGATACCTAAGAAGTATTATTCAGAACACAGCCCTTCTAAAGAAAATATTGAGGGAGGAAAAAAAAAAAAAGCTTTTAAAGATTTAGGCAGAGAATTATATGGATTGTTCCAATTTTTGCTGAAATGTCAAGGATAATTTTGAAGAACACCGCAGAAGCGGTATTTGAACTAAAGTTTGTGGCGAATGGAAGAAGGATATACAGCTATTCCCAAAACTGTACTTGTTCTTTGTTCTGTGGAGAAATTACATTCCTCTCAGTTCAGTGGATGTGAATTGCTTCGTTTCTAATCTTATGAATTATGTGCTGTTCATCACAGGCTGGAATGGGTGGGAAAAAACATTTTGTACAGAAAGAAAACAGAAATGATACAACCTGAGGCAGACAACTATAATCACTTCTGTAGAGTCATATGACCCCATGTGTTTTCAGGTTGCTTAAGCTGGACGTAAGAACTACTTGTTCTGCAGCATACAGTGCCTTTAAATAAATGTCAACATCATTTTAGAGAAATTTTACTACATCTCTACCCATTAAATATTTTATCATTAGTTCTGTAAAAATGTAAAGATTAACACTAAAAGCAACAGTGTCAGTCCAACAGGTCAGCAAAGCCAAAGTGTTACTATGGTTCTGTGCAAATTCAAATAACAAGGTAGCCTTTTATTATGTTTGTAAAATTTACTCTGTATCTATGGTAATACTTTTTTCCTTGGCTGAATTGAGAAAAGTAATTTTCTTTGCATTATACAATCTCTCTTTTAATGTGCTTCAGCTGAATATATAGGTGACTAGAGAAACCATAAATCAAATCTTAATGTAAATAACACCTTGAGCTACTTAGCAAGAATTGGATCAAAGTTCTATTTGAATTAAAATTGATTTATACTCCAACAAGGAGATGATCCTGTGTACTCTTCCTTGATTTAGTTGAGGTCATTGCTATAAAATTAAAAACATGTAAAACCTGATTTTAGTAGCCTTCTCCACTGTGGTAGAGAATGGACTGTACCTGTGAATCCAGGGGGACAGAAACACTGATAGCCTCCAAGTCTGTTAATACAGCTTCCTCCATGCAAGCAAGGCAAAGTTTCACACTCATTTACATCCATTTCACACAGAGACCCATAGTATCCAGGTGCACAACTACAGATGAATCTACAGAAAAGGGAAAATCAGGTAAGTCAACAGAAGTAAACAACATGATCTGGTCCAATATTCTGAAGCTGTATGTATGTCCTGATGTCAAGCTAGTGTTCCTTATCACCATCCATATTAAAATAATTAACAGACTTTTCTCATTTCCATGTTTCTGAACCAAGTTACTCTTTTTTAAATTAGAAAAATTGTGCACAATAATTTTAACTGAAGGTATAAGGAATGACTTAAGGGCTAATGTTCTTTTGACACAAGTCTCTGAATAACTGTAGAGTGTTGTGGAACAAACCCCAGATACAATTTTTTCTCTTGCTTACACTTTTAGTAAATATTTACATTAGAAAAGGTCATTGTTGGAAGCTGAAAAGAGACATGAAGCAATCTAACTGAAGATCAGTTTTCCTCTATTTCATTCTTATTCTAACTTTTAAAAAAGCAAAATAAAAAGTAAGGAGGAAAAGAACAAATTGTGCTGAAGACACATACTGAAAACAAATAGCTGAGTCAGTAGCATTTGTCTACCTCATTTTAACACAGAATCCTTGTCATATGCTGAATGTCCCACCTAAACCTCAAGGCAGCAAGCAGACTATACATAGGAAATCACGGAATTGCTTTTCATTTAAGTAACTAACCTGTTTACAAGATCCAGGCAAGTTCCATTGTTTTTGCAGGGTCTTGATAAGCATTCATTAATCTCTGCTTCACATAGTGTCCCAGTAAAGCCATGTTGGCAGGAGCATCTAGCAAAAAGGATGTCATTATATCAGTTTAATATAAAAAGATGTCAGAAAAATGTGGCAGATTTTGAGGGATACGAATTAGGTGGTTCCAAAATTATGTCTGTTTTTTTCTGATCATTACAACATGCTGTACTTTAACAAGCTTCACAAACACAGTGACTGCAGCCCAGGAAATAAGATTTTTGCCATTAATTGTTGAAGGCAACAAGCCTTAGGCTGATCTGGTTTTCACATGTTTTGACACCTGCCCTGGAGTCAGCCGACTGCTGCCTCTCATACTTCAGCTTCAGCTCTGGGAGGGAACAGCACCTAGGGTGAGGGTGCAACACACTGGGATAATCATGGTGTTACAAACAGTAGCTTTTGGTGTCCCTGTGGGCTGGGAAAGCTGGTAAACAAAGGAAGTACTGGTAAACAAACGAAACACACTAAAATCGTTCCAAGTAGGCCTGAGACTGAATATGAGAAAACCTCCGCTGTAAACACCACACTTATGGCAAAGACTTCCAAATGCTGGTGACTTGAGTAATGTTGCCAGTTCTTCTTGAGGAAGACTGAAATCACTCATCACAGGACCCAGACAAACATTGTGAGGGTAATCATAACAACAGAGACGAGAGCTAGATAATTACAAGATTTAATTATAACTACATTGTTCATTAAGCTTTTTTCTATTAAGCTCAACTTAGACTGTATTACTGTAACTGGACCAATAACAACTACTCTTTATATTTTGATTAGATTATTGAGATTTTAATTAGCCCTAAAATAGATTCTTGGGTCCACATATATGGTGTACATGTATGTCTTTTTGCCCACAAGAAGATTTAGAGTGTAATGTAACAGTTTTAAACGCATCACAAAAAAAGACATATTACATCACTGAAGGACAGCAAACATAATACAGGCAAAGTACCAAAAAGAGTAGCTAGATGATAAACATCCATGTATCATACTGAATATCTGTCATTCAAATAATTTTCCTCACCTGTAATGGTTAACCCCATCCACACAGAGACCTTCATTCTGGCATGGATGGGAGATGCACTCATCACTGTTAACTTCACAGTAAGTACCCTCAAATCCTGAAACACAGATTATATTAACTGTGAATGAATGAATGTTACTACATAATGTGAATATAAGGGCCACAGATCCTCTGGGAGGTTTGGCTTAGACAATCAAGTGGCAGGCCTGAGAAACCTCAGCTGCCACTGAAGCTGTTCAAGAAAGAGAGAAGTATCAGTGGTGACTACTCCTTCCCTTGGGAGCATCTAAGCTGAGGCTCTTTGCCCTAGGTATCTGACTGACTTGTGTGGCAGCCATGTGCGTGCCTAGCTACGTACCCGTACCCGAGACTAGCTCCCTGGCTTAATCTTGGACCTGCCCCATTCCCTGTAGCCTTGACTGGCAACCTGGCATACTATGTTGATCCTGGACACTGTCATTGGCCCTGCCCTGGTTGCCTCATTCGGCTACTGACAGACAGGACCCTTGACAGGGACATCCCTGCCCTGGCAGGTTTGGTAAAACTCCTGACTTACTTTTGCTTCTGGAGCAGCCAGCCCTCACTCCCCTATAAGATCAGGGGCAGCAAGTGAATGCAATCCTAAAAGAACTTTCTCCAATTTTGTTCCTTAGCTTCAAAAAGTTCATTTCTGGAGATTATAAGAAGTCTCAACATACTTCAATGAACCAAACAGAATAGATTTGGATGGAGCACCTGGCTAAATAAAATGGGGAACCGTAACATTTTAAAGGACTGAAACAGTTTTCTTGGGGAGTGTGGGACAATATCAGAAACTAAAAACTAATTCAGTAAGTAATATGTTACAGAGCATAATGGACGTTAGAGAGACCACATTTATTCAAAGCAGTCAGTAGATGAGAAAACACATTTAATTGGTTTTAATATTTAAATGAAGAAAAAATGTGATCAAGATCTTATCTGTGTAGTACATTACTGGCATGATACATTATTACATTTACCTGTGTAAATGTCCCAGAATATGTGCTAAAGAGAAATAAAAGATTTTTCAATGCTGTAAGAATACCACTTTTGCTCTTAACATACTACGTCTTACAACGTTCACATAAGTAAATGTTGTATTAAAGACACAGTTGTGGTAAAATTATATACAGTGAATAAACTATGGCTATTTAGTTGAATTTTGCACAATTGAATGTTGCAGTTGCTGTAGTAATGAAACCATTAAAATGAACAAACAATTTGCACTGCAGTGACTATAATACACATGATCCCTGATAGCAGACTGACTAAACAGCATTTATGGTGTTCATCACAGTGCTTTTGAACACAATTTAGATATCAAAATTAAATTAAAACAACTATAAAAACATCCACTGAAATTCAGTGTATTTTATTACAAAAATGATGAAGGCTTTTTACTGGATTCTCTATTAAAACAGCAAGTAAAAGTCGTTATCAGTACTTTTTTAGTTACCAAAATAGGAAGAGTAAATTATTTTTATTGTTATATTATGTAACTGTGGTTTTCAAAGTACTTCATGAAAGTGGCTAAATCATGAAAGATCACAGTTAGAATAGTATGGCTTATTTTTATCTAGAGAAAAGCATTATTGGAAAAATTAAGTGGCTTGGTCAGAGCTGTAGGGAAAGCTGTAGAGAGAAATCTCTGCTGGCATTCCAACATATAATCTAAACGACAGTCCACAGCAAAGCAGCTGGCATTTTCTTCTTTCCAGGATTTTTTCTGTCCAACAACCTTTCTGGCTAGACCTGACTGAAATGAATTCTGAATGTTTGGTGAAGGTTTCACAAGAGTGTCTGCGATGAAGCTGAAAAATAAAGCCTGGAATGTATCTCAAACTAACCCTTCAATTATAGTCACATATACTCTTATGATGTAATTCTGTTTTTCAGAAATATCCTGAGTGTGAAGTGATATTCTCATTTATTTCCTATTTGTATGACATTTCACAAAATCTTTGTAAAAGAATTGTCATAACAGGGCAAAAATTCTCTGTCCCAGGGTACTGCTTTGAAGAAGCTCCCTCTGCACAGGCAACCTTGTTATATTCTGAATGGCTGAGTTTAGTATTTGCGAATGAGCCAGAATCAGAGTAAACAATCCACACACTTTTCTTATCTGTAGTGTGTGTAATCTGCATCTTAATACTGCAACTTGAGCCTTCATCTATATTTGCCTGATGTTTGATTAAGGAAGAAAAGGAAGGTAAAAGGACGATAACTTGGGCTGTGGCATGCTCGTTCAATGTTCAGTACTAGACCTGTTCCCATCAAGTAGACAGCAGTCACTCACACACACACACAAAACAATCAGTTGTTCTGACACATGCCATCCCAGCACTACCGAGTAAGAGCACAAGATGGTAATGGGTTTCTCTAATTCTGTTTTGAGGGCTTAATGAATGTGAGAGACCATTTGTACCCAACTTCCTCATCTGCAACTTCTTTATTTGTAATGTTTGACATTTCTGAAACTAAGTTTTGCTACAGAGTAGAAGGTTGTGTCAATGGGCAGGGGAAATTGGACTTCACTGGAAAGTAGTACACTGAAACAGAAAGTAAACCTGTGTAATATAAATAACTCAAAGATATGTAGTGTTTAGTTTTGTAAGGTAATCAGAAAAGGGTGTGAAGCTAACAAAGTAAAACTTAAAAAAATACTAACAGAGCTTATATGGAATAGCTTCTTACTGTTTTCTGATACCATATAATATTTGAGCAAGCATCTTTTTTTTTAAAAAAAAAGAACAACAAAACACCACAGTTGTCAGATTAAAAGACATAAAAAGGAAAATGGAGGGCATTCATCATTCTGCTTCTGCCTGTCATCCCCACTTGGTTATGGATGCTTTATAGTCTTTTTGTAGCAAATAGTACAGAAGTGAATACATAAAGCACCATTAGGCACATTTTTGATTGCAGTAGTACACATTTTTCCAGCCCATAGAAAAATATAGCTATCTCAAAAAGATATAAAATAAATAAACATACAGTAGGCATGCTACTTTATCTATTATTCCTACAGGTGGAGAAAAATACCATTTCATCACAAAATTTTACTCACTATCTATTACATTACAAAATAAGCAATCCAGGTGTTCAATTTACTATTGAATATTGTCTTTTTTTAACTGACATAAATTACCTCAGTCTTTTTTTATAAAAAAAGTCAATCTCTTTTTCTTAATGACATATACTGTTAAAAATTACATAGAATTATTTAGGTTACTTTTTTGATTCACAGTGAAAACTTCTGAACTCATTCAGCAAGTTTTTCTAAGGAATTTTTGACCTTTCTAGCAATTTTTACAGAAGACCAGCAAAAGTTCCTGTTTTCAACTAAACTGTTAATCAGAAACACTCAAATCTGTTTAAAAGGACATGGAAAAATATTAGCAGTTATTTAACTTTATCTCATTCAGAATTTCTGCATGTCTGTGCTTATTTATAATTTACGAAGGTTGTACAAAGGATGTTTCAAAAAAAGCATATGCTAATAAACCCATTTTAATACACTCTTGATATATGTTCTCAGAGTGAATTATGAAAATAAAGAAGTGTAACACTGTGCATATCACTTGTACAAACAGGAGAGTCAAACCTCAAAATGGATACTGCAAGGTTAGGATTAAAATATTTATTTTATGAATGTACTTGGACATGCAACAATCATACTACTTTCAGATCCAAAAGAATACTTAAAATGCTTATACCTAAGTGGAACTGGTTTAAGGAAAGAATTACCTTGGTAGTTTATTTACATAGTGCTTGTTGAAGCTATGTGATACCTCATGGGTCTAATACGCATGGACTCATACCATTCTTGTATTTTACATGATAGTCAAGCACAATTTAGGTTATTTTGACAAGCTACAACTACTGCCACACATAGCTGTGATCTGGCTGGGATACTTAAACTAAAACTAATGTATGGATGCAATTTTTACAGTGATGTAGACATGTCTCCAAATTATTCCATGTGTTGCAAGAGGAAAGAAAAAAGACAATGGGGGAGACTGACTTAAAATGTTTAACATGTCAGATATATTACTGAAACGAACATTTTTCAGTTGCAAAGAAATCTGCAGTATGTAAAACACCATTCACTTAATGCAGCCAACAAAACTTAATTTGTAGTTTATAATGTGAATACAATTAATTGTTTGAAATCTAAAACAGAATAATTTTTATTTTAAGCAAACTATTTTGTAAAGTGGTACATTACTGGAAAGCCTGAAAATATGTACGGTGCTGTAATGTATCGTTACTGTACCAATATTTAGTACTATGTGTAGGAAAGCAATATGCACATTTAAAGGCAACTACTTACTGCCTTTCCTATTGCCAGTCAAATTTAAGATCCAAACTGTAAATGAATAGCACATGTCAGTGATTTGATGTAGCTGTCCTGACAGATACTTTACAAGGTAGCTTTTCCACATGTCAAACCTGAGCAACATTAAAAATGCAATTTTTGACCTTAGGGTTTTTTATGTGGAAAACCTGAAAGTTTTCTGAACTCAGTTCAAACCATTCTGAACTTCTAAATGAAAAGCTGCATCTAATCAATGGGGAAGAGCAAATGGCACACACTGTCACTTGTGAATCCAGAATTCCATTAGATACGTGCTCAAAATTTCCAATATTGAATTCAAGAAACAACTGTTTGTTTTTTTTTTCCTAGGCGGCTAATAAACAGGCTTGACAAATGTCATTGTAAAGTCTGACAAACAAATGGTTTATTTGTCAAACATTTTACAGTATTTTTCCTGCCACAGTAGAGAAAATGAAGATGTAAACAAAATCTCATTGGTATAACTGCTTACCCACATTTTTTTTTTTAACTTCATTGGAGACAGTACTTCATTTAAACATTTATTTGTCATTTTAGGAAAAATGTGTAATTTTTTTGAGGAAGTGAAGCATATCTAAAATGTAAGTTTTCATAGTAACAAATAGCAACTTCAAGACTTTCAGAAATTAATGGAGATGAAAAACAATTGAAAATCATTGCAATTCTTTGTGTTAGACCATTTACTTTTATTTCTGTATATTTTTAACAGTTCGGGTAGCATGAAAGTGACTTTAATAATATGAGCTCTAAAAATACCTGTGTTCTGTGGAGAACATCACAAGAGCAGCTCATCTAATCTCAAGCCCTAGTCTTCTCATTCTCAACATTAGCACTACTGGGTGTGATAGTATGCTCAAATTTGCTTGCAATTTATGTGCAGGCAGAATGACATATTCGTTTTAGTTTACAGAAATTCCAACATCCTGTGGTAGTTTTGCTGTCAATGGATGAAGCATTAAACACTGTTACTTAAGCCAGGAGAGATGCTATTGTTCCTTCAATTTCTCTGAAATATGGGAAAGGGCTACTGCACGTCTCAACTCTGTCTATGGGATTCTGTGAGCTGCGAAGTGTGGAATATGCAGAGCGTAGAAGCTACACATCTGCTGTTATACTTATGGTCATTTTCATCTCCTTATTCCATTGCAGAGAAATAATACAGAATTTACTTCTGCAGGTAACACAGGACTAACAGGATTCTTTCCCCATAAGATCTCTACTATTTTATTAATCAGCACAGTATCATGGATTATATTTGTCTCCTTACTGTGAACCATTTATGAACCCATGTTTGCAAGCAGCAGAGTTACCACAATAGACCCATAATCATTAGTATAGGTATTTAGGTTATGCATTATAACATAGGTAGGTACACATATCAAAATCAAAGGTGTGTGAAATGTTATACATGGCAAAAAGACTAGTTCCCTTTGTGAATTATGTATGCATGTGTCTGAAAAACAAAGTGGCAGTGAAGGGCTCAGAAATCTGACAGTGGCAATCTCCCATTTATATAACTTCTGTTCTTTAGCATCTACTTATTAGTTCTGCTTGATATTTTAAAGTTTGTGCATTATGGCAATTTTCACTTAGTCTTATTTGAGACATGGGCTGAAAAATATTTTGTCTCAGTTCAAACTTCTATCTGTAAGATGTTATAGACCGAATAAAAATAGTCATTAGCATGCTAGGACAAAGGGTATTAAAAAAGAATATGTTGTACGGAAGAGTTATTGACAGCAGTCTGATAAAAGGGGTGAGGAAATCCTGGAAAGAACTGTTTAAAAGAAGCACTTCAAAAATTACCTTGAAGCATCAGGAAAGGAACCATAAAGTCTTGCTTTTGGAAAAAGCACTTGGAGAATAAAGAAAAAATAGGATGGCTAATTTCAACACAAAATGTAGCTATTGTTTCTCCATAGAGATGACACACTACTCTCCTTAGATCTCATTGACACCTTTCCCTGGAACAAGACATGTAATTTCCCAACACCCTAAAACTGGTGGTTGTAACCTTATGACCCATGCAATTCCTCTTGCATAAGCCAGTTTTTCAGTTCTTAGCTTCTAGCTTTATATCTTTAAAGATATAATGAGCACAAATAAGATGACGTTTTTTACGACCTGTGTGCTGTAATGACACAAATCACTGCTCTGCATTCTTTTGTTTTATTACTCTCTAAAACTGTGTGCTTCCCAGAACACAGAAATCTCTACAGAAGCAATAATCCAGGCAACTGCTAAGGAACTGAGCCCATCTACTACCTGAAAAAATTGTCCTGAGCTGCCTATGTAGTCAGTGACATAAATATTTCTATAGCACTAGCCATTTGACTTTGTATGTCTGCTTTTGGGTGAAATGAATTACCTCAGAAAATGGCTTCCTTCTCTTCATTGACTGTAAATGGAGCACAGGGGGACCTCATCAATGTATACTGTGTATACCTGTACATATACCTCCTCAGTGTAATACAGTGGACTGCTGCATCTGGTAAAATTAATCCAGACTTTCTGGTGTATTTGTTTCAATAATAAGTACATTATTTCATTGATTTCCCTTTTGAGTTTCCTAACTCATTAAAATGCTATTGAACTAACACAAATGCTGACCAAATCATATTTTTGAACAAGGTAGGTAAAGCTTCGGCATGAACACTCTCTCAACATATATATGCAATATACAATGTATTTACATATATGTTCCTGAGCATTTTCTCATCGCAAACTAAAGGTAAGCAGAATATTGTTTCTATTGTATTAAGGAGATTAAATAAGCATCCTGAGCTGAGGATATTACACGGACTAATGAAGCAAGATCTATATCTAATTTTAAAGAAAGAGATTAATTTCTACCTTCTATTATAAGGAGCAGGAATTCTAAAAGCCATCTGAATTCAACAACTTTGTCCTTTCCTTCCTGTCTTTATGTCAGCAATAACTACGTCTGCTGTTCCTACTAACCTTGCCTTGCTTCAGCTCCTAGATATATCTACTAATAATTCTCACAGAATATACCTCTGTTAAAAAAAAAAAAAAAAAAAAGCCTTATTAGAAAACACTAGATGTTTTCTGGTTCATGGTTTATGTTGGCAAATTCTTTTTTGACTTGTTAATTCTCTGTAATATTTATGTGCTTGTATTGCCCCAGATTTCACATTTCTCCGTGATAACTGTTACCTTTTGTCTTCCATTTCATAGTACGCCTGCTGTTGTTCAACAGTCCCAGCCAGAGAGCTTATCTTGCACTCTGTAGTTGCATGCCCTCTCATAGTTTTCCTTCATTTTGAATGCATCTTTTTCATTAATTTCTTTCTTGGAACACAATTGTTCCCAGAAAGCTGCACTATTTTTACCAAACTGTCCTGTCTTCCCTTTGAGTTCCCTTTATGAAACTAACACTTTTGTGCTTGGCATTATCTAGAACAGCATGGTCTAATGTTCATCCTCTAGTTTATTCACCCTCTAGTTCACTTATGTATGCAGTTGAATTGTTCTTTGAATCTTTTACATGTAAATCTTCCAGGGAATTTATGAACAGCTGCTCAGGCTCAGCTACATATATTTCAACATTATTTATATTCTATAGCTTTTCTCATGTTTCCTACCTTTTTCTTCTGTTACACTAAGTTTTCATTTCTGTTATTCAGGTTAATTCCAAGAATGGAATTCTTTAAGAACAGAAAAACATGTTGATAAATTAAGCAATAAAACATTCTATTATTTGCTCTAAGTTGTCCTTTCCTCCTCTGTTTCATCTGCATTTAGTATGTAACATTTCAGGAGAAACTAACGGCAGGATTCAATGCTGGGTATATGCATAACAGCTCAAAAAGCCCTCTCCTCCCAATTGCCTTGATTAAACCCTTGCTTATCAGTTACTGTCAAAGTATGTAAGAGGAGGTTTTTTCTGTACACTTCTTGGGAAAATCGCTCTACTGCAGTGATTCCTAAACTTTTACAATAGCATACCCTACAACATTCTTGCAACCATGAATATACCAGAATACAATTGTAGAGATCACAATTTTTTAAACTGTTTAACCTGCTTGTGTTACAACTTAACTTAAACTCATGGTCTAACACTGTTCTATAATCTATGATATGAGAGCCCAGTTTTGTGTTACAAATGTTATAATCCAGCTCCTTGCAGGAGGCAAACCTCTACAGCTAGAGCAGACACCTCAAAAGGAAGCTTTAAATTTATATTATTTATAGAATTTTAAAAATCTTTAAAGCAAACCCAGACAACTGTAACTCCCTAACATAAACAGAAGAACAAAGATACATAGCTTTGCTTTATACTGCTACTAATCATGATTTCATTATCTCCCTACCAATTTGCTGTAATAATTCTGTCTTAGGCTAACACATTACATCAGGTTTGATTGTGCCCAATTTATACTCTATCAACTTTTGTCTTCTCTGGCCTAGTATGGCATCCCAATCCCAGCTCCCTGTAGTCAGTCAGTGGATATTCTCTTTTTCTTCTAAAGAAGTACTACAGTCAATAGCATGATTTGTGGTCTAATTGTACACATCTCAGATACGGTTTTCTAAAGATAATCTTTAGAATTTGGTAAGGACAGCTACATTTTGCAATTCTTGCTAAGCCAGATTCATACCTTCTAATGACTGGACTGTTAACTACCGGCAAGTTGCTTCATCAACATGCCATTAGGTACTAGGTCAGGTATCTTGGAGTAGTTTAGTTATGTCAGTGTAATCATGACAGGTTTATTGGGAGAGAAGGGAAGCACATGGCAGACAAAAATAGGAAAATAAAAGACAACTGCAGAAATAGATTTCCATAAACTGCTTTCAATTAAATTTCTTCATTTTACCATCTCTCCTTTTTTGGTAAGAGTCCTGAATAAATGGTTGCATTTTTCCTAGCATGAATACTTAACTCATTTCATGAATTATGCAATACTGAAATATTTTCCACTTTCCAAGATTTGTTAGCAGTGCATGTTACTGGTTCACGTAACTCCCCTGCTAGTTCTCTGAAGATTCTTGGCTACAAGCTTCAAGAATCCTTGAAGATTCCAACAAAGTTCCCTGAGAATCTTGGCTGTAAATTTTTTGGATTCTTGAGAAACCGTGCTCAAAAATGTTTTGCAAAGATGACTTTTCTGAGTAATGTTAAGAAAAGACTTGAACTACATGTCTCTCTGAAAATAATTTCTGAAAAAGGTTTCAATACATTGTATTAAAAGCTGCTTTTAAAAAGTAGCTTTTCTAAAAGGTGCTTCGATAGCAACTTGCATACTTCCCCAAGTGACTTTGTTTTTTTAACTCAGCAACTTGTGGTAACCTTTACCTTAATAGTAAAAAACCCCAAGCTATAAATACTGCTGACTTCTACGTATTATCTCCATATCTTTGCAGCTCAGTAAACAATGAGTAATACTATTGTGGTGTAACATTGCAATCTATATATTTACTATCCTTGGTCCCTAGGACACCCCTACATCCCTACTATTTATAGGTATGAAAGTGATGACTTCAAAACCCTGCCTAAATTCCAAATTCAGTAATTGTACTCTCCCTACCTAAATCTTCACTGCAGTTTTAATTAGTTAGTGTTCTTCAATTCCTATGCAGAATTGCATAGCAATGATCTGCATGGTTAAACTGTTGCTCCGTTTCACCTTAGCAGTTCTTGTACATCGAGGGAGAGATTGTGTCTTTTAAGCCATGGCCCAGGAAAGCTGTCAGCACCTGTTGTGATTTTGCTTGTTGTGCATATGGAAAGCAATCCGCTCTACCATTAGGCAGGGGAAGATTACTCCCTTGATGTGCCAGGCCTTCCTGAAAGCTCAGCAGGAAAAGGAACTATTTCCAGCTTGCTCCAATTTTTGTACTTTTAACAATTTGCATATATTTTGTCTATTTCTGCCTGTTTTGTCGATTTATTTTGTCAGCTCTGCTGGCCAGATGCATGTGTATCTCTATGTTGTAAATTGACTCAGTAATTCTGAGTGCTGGAATCTAAACAGACAAAGATTTAGTAAGTACTGTAAGATAAGAAATTAATAGTAGGTGAATTGACAGGTATCTTATCAATCTTTTAACATAACTGATAGACCTGCTGTATCTCATGAAGATTTTATGTGCTTTGAAAGGTACACATTGTTACTTTCGCTGAAGATAGCATTAAATGCCACAAATATTTGCAACTTTTCTGCAGCGCAACAGACAATGGAAAAGATTAACTATACCAGTTCTTACCTGTTTTGCAAATGCACATTGGATTTCCATCGATTTGTGCCAAGCAGGTTGAATTATTTATGCATGGATTGTAAGGCAGCTCACAGGGACTGAAGCGCTGATGACAGAAGTCACCAGTATAAAATGGAGGACAAATGCATACAAACTGTCCCTGCTTAACAGATTCATAACAGGTGGCTCCATTCAAGCATGGTTCAGAATCACATTCATTTATATCTTCACTGCAGTCTGGCCCTGTCCACCCTGCTGTACATGTGCATCTGGAAAAAAAATTAAAAATAAAAAAAAGAGTTGACATGGTGGCAAAATGAAAATCAACAATTTAGCCCTATCAGTTCCAACTATTTCTATTTTAAAAAATAAAAGATTAAAAAAAAATCCATAACCTTTCTGTGCATAGCTTTTTTTCTGCCAATTGTATCAGACTGCACTAAGAATACAGTTATATTCAGGTTTTTCTCCCACAATTTATTTGAGCAAAAGCAAAACGACTTTTTCTAGATCACAGGATTTATCCATTTGCAGAACCACCTAGTTTAGTTAATGCTGACAGAATCATTATGGATCATCTTTAAATTGAAACACCACCACAAATTATCAAATATGGAATGTAAATTTCTTTAAGCTTTAGGATGAGAAAGACATCTTCTCACATGTGTGAAACTACTAAGTAGGTAAGTTATTGTTTGGGTTAAAATGCAC
Organism: Strix uralensis; assembly: GCF_047716275.1. Lineage (NCBI taxonomy): Eukaryota > Metazoa > Chordata > Aves > Strigiformes > Strigidae > Strix > Strix uralensis. The sequence goes on from NC_133974.1 coordinate 30,581,210, forward strand.
CGGTAGCACTCAGCACACTTTTAAGAAAGGTGGTAGGAGGTCAAAGGCACTGTAAATGGTTAGAACAATCCTCTTTTCATGTTGTTCTTTCTCTTTTTTGTATGCTCTTGTGAATACCTGTTATTGACAATACATAAGAGGAACTGGACCAAAACCTGCATTACATCTGATTATAAAGAATCTGCTTCATGAATTAGATAAATATCTATTTTTATTTACAGCATGAATATGAGAAGGTTCTAAAAATTCAAAGATAACAATTTGCTCATGTTTTCAAAGTTTGCAGAGAAAACTTCCTCATTAGCTGCAATAAAAGAAGGCTCTATGTGCTTTAAAAGGCATACATTATTGTTACTTTCACTGAAGATAGAATTAAATTCAACATATATTTGCAACTATTTTGCAGGACAAGAGACAATATGAAAGATTAACTATACCAGCTCTTACCTGTTTTGATTCATATTGATTTGGGGCATTTAACCATTCAAATATAGCTTCATAGTTCTAATTTGATAAAAGGAATTGTTCTTAAATAATAAACAGGTCATTCAATGGAGAATCAATTAGGTAGTTCCATTCTATAAGGCACCTGGTATTGCTTGCCACACAATATACAAATGGCCCCTTTAAAACCAACACAAGAGTTTTTGCTGGGATTTTTAATGTTCTGTGGAATTGGTTTGTGGGGTATAAACTCCATGTCACACGAAATGAAATGAGTATTACTAAGGAACTTTATCATTTGAAAGTCCTGAGTATTTTAGCAATAAGGATTCAAAAATCAGGTTACTGTATGTTTTTCATGGGAGGAAAAATAGTTGCAACTATCAAAACGCATTCAGGCATTCCTAAAGTAACTATGACAAAAATCACGTTTCAGGACTCATTTATCAGTTACAGCACCCAAAATACATTATTTGAAATATGGTTACAAATAAATGTTTTGTTACTCTGTATTTACACACAACAAACATATCTGCTTTTGCTATACATGGTAGCATCAATTTGATACCTAGAGGCAACACCCGCTGAATAACAGTGCACCCACTACTCAGCGCTTTGTTTAATTTTGTCCTAAGTAGTCAATCTATAAAAGTATGAGCCCTTATTATAAATTATCTCCAAATCACTGACACTGAACATAGTAAAACACTCTGTCCATAGATCAAAACAAGTATTATAGATGTTAATTGTTTTACAGCTGCTCTTTTTTTCTTGATTTCAAAGTAGTATGTAGTATCTTGTCTATGTCTCATTTGTAGCTTGGAAAGCTCATTAAATGGAGAGCCTTTCACTTCATATTAGGAGAATGGGATTCAGTTCTTAACTGGTCCAACTGTTATGGGTGTAACTGAGGTGCAGACGAGCAAACATAAAACATGTTCCATTCCCTTTTCCCTAATGAGTTTCATATGGGTGGTGGAGTCACCATCCCTGGATGTGTTTAAGGGTCGTTTAGATGAGATGCTGGGGGATATGGTGTGGGGGAGAACTTTGTAGAGTAGGGCTGATGGTTGGACTCGATGATCCCAAGGGTCTTTTCCAACCTGAATGATTCTGTGATTCTGTGATAACTTCGAGTTATCAAAACTATTCCGTATGGCCACAGGGAACATTATGTCAGATGGAGATCACTGGAACACAGCAGTTATCTACACTACACAACTAGCCTGTCCCACTCTGGCTTCATGCCAGCTTCCAACTAAGATGCAAAGGACAATATTAATGCAAAGGAGACAATTAAAAACATAGTTTTACTGTACTCTTATCGGTATTATTAAGAAGTTGCTGGTGCCTTCATTAAATGTGAAAAAATACACAGAAATGTATGTCAAGGCCCAGTTTTAAGAATCAAGACAACATTTTGTCTTAATGAGAAATGTTAAACAAGGTAAGGAGGTGTTAGGAGTATAGGTGTTAGAAGTATAGAATATACAGCAGAGTTTTTTAACTGTGGATTATCAATTAAGCTACTATATCTGATATTCTTGTAAACTGATCAAAAGGCAAAAACCCAAACAAGCTGTCTTTTTCAAAATGGCTTCATTCTCTACATTAGAAAAAACAAGATGATTTCTAGGATCCTCAAACGAAAAAAGAAAATAGTCATCAATCAGCTTCTTCCTGTTCTTTTTCCAACTTGTAAACTCGGATGAAAAGTTCTAACAGCACTAGCAAAATAAAGTTTTCATATACCTCCTAAAAAGAAAAATGTAAATATGGCAGATGTTCTGTATGCAACTTTGTGTTTATTCCTTAATCATTTAGAAATTATATAAACTTTTTGAACTTATTGGCCAACATTTGGTGTTTAAATGCCAAATTTTATAAAAACAATCTAAAGATGTGAGTTATATATATATAAACTATCATATTAATCAAACATATTAATCAAAATCTCATTAAGCATGAAAGTTTGCTATGACCTGTAAATTTCTCTGCTGTATTTGCTAGGCATATAGTCAGAATATTTTTAGAAACTCTGTAAATCTAGAAGATGCTTATTCAGTCTAAAACTTACATAAAGCTAAATAAATATAAATTTAAAAGACTTATATTTATACATAAGTTACTTTGGGTATCTGAAACAATTTTATCATCACTAAACTCAGAATATTAAAGAAATTCTCTCTTAAAAACAAACAAAATCACTATCTTTATTCAGAAATAGTCGTAAATTCTGAGGTTAATTTTTTTCCAATTCTTAAAAGAATTTTGGCATTTATGAAAAAATTACAAAATTATAAAATTATAAAAAAATAAAGCATATAATCCCTTTCCAGATTAACTATGAAAATATTTTACTTCCCTTACACAATACAGCAAACAGCATCTTATCCTTTCATACCCTAACTGCATACCTCTTTTTGTAACTTTTATGTACAACAATAAGAAGATAACTCATCAGAAACATCAGGAACAGTCATGTTCCACTCTTTCTGTTCTATTCTTTACAATCAGTTGTGAGAAAAACTTTGTGGAAAAAAAAAGCCAAAAATGTTAGTTTTTGTTGAAAACAATTTGACGAGCTGTTGAAATGATACTGCAATTTTAAACAACTAAAGCTTCTATTAAACAGTAGAATAATCTATAACATCTTCAAAAAGAGAAATAACACACTAGCAAGGAAGCACGCACTTTTGTGCTTCTCTAATGAGAGAAACAGATTTACGTAGATGTAAAAATTCTTAATTTTAACTAATTCCCCTTCCTCCAGAATCCATATAAGTATTTTCTTTTAAATAACCAAATTCAAATACTTCAATTGATATTACAAAATCAAATCATGCATGATTTTCTTTAAATTATTCATTTTAATAATATAAACTCCACAAGGTGCTTTGATTGTGACATGTGTAAAACTCCTCCAACATATAGATCAGCTTTCATAAGTATTATCTGTTGACTTTCCATACATCTCTCCATAGATTTAAGAGCCTTCCATACAGGCCCAAATAACAGGAGAAGGTAATGAAAATATACAATATAAATTATATCCTTGGTTTTGTATTTTACTACCTGTTTAAACATTAAAGTCAGAGTTAATAATTGCAAGCTATAGTCATGAATGGTAACCAGAAAAACTAATACTAATGTTATAATTTCCTCTATCTCTATATGATGAGTTAAGTATTAAATTATTTGGTTCTCACCCACTTGAAAACTTCCTTTTTATTTCTCACATTGCAGTGAAATGTATTGGTACCACCTGCTTTATGTTCTACCTTACAGGTTTTAAGGAAGCAAATAACAGGGAAGAGTCTTCAGAATCCCTGAATGGTTGATGTTGGAAAAAGTCTCTGAGGCTCATCTAGTCCTCCTTGCTCAAGACAGAGTCATCTAGAGGTTTCTCAGGTCTGCGTGCAGTCTGTTTTTGAGTATCTCCAAAGGTGGAGACTCCACCACCTCTCTGGGCAAACTGTTCTAGCACCTGAACACCCTCATATCAAAAAAAAAAAAAAAAAAAAAAAAAAAAAGGGGGGGGTTTATCTTAAAGTAGAATTTCATGTATTTCAGCTTTTGCCCACTACCTCTTGTCCTGTCACTGGATATCACTGAGAAGGGTCTGCCTTCACCTTTTCAATCCCTTCCATCAGTTATTAACACACATTGGCAAGAGTTGCCCTGAGCCAAAGCCATTTTTTCAGCATGCCAACCATAAAGGCAATCTACTCTGAATCTTAAGAGTTCTAAAGTGACTATCAATTAGAAAATCCTATTGGTAGGCTCATTCCAAGCTAGCTCAGCTAGAAGCTCTGGAAAAATGCCAAAGCTTGACAAAAGCAGTAATACAGATGTTTATACCAGAGCAAAACAGGAGCCATTTTTTGCTTTCAGACATCTTACAGCAGAAAAAGAGAGGAAAGCGGTATTTTCAGTCCTTTGTACTTTGTCCCAAATTTTCAGGAAATATCAGTCAAAGCACTTGCCGTTGCCACATATACAGGTGTTTCTACACAAAAAAAGTACAATATTCAAGATGCAGCACAACTGTTTTTTCCTTAGTGGTTCAGTCAAAGCAACAGGAATCCTAAACTGAACCCTGAGATACACTGTGCCCATCATTCAACTGCTTCTGTTTGACAGGATCTTTATGAGAAATGGCAAGATACTCAGCAAAGTTTAGGTTGGCCTCTTAGCTATACAATACACGCAACAATGGTTCATTCTACAGTAAGAGTTTATGTTGTCTGGTGCATTCAATCAAATCAACTAACAGCCTGAAAAACCACAGTGCTCAGTGATGAATTTATTCCTTGTAAGCTAGAGGCTATTGGACCATCTGAAGTAGTAAAATGAGAGCTCACTTTCAGTACATGCACAGCTTTGAATTTAGAGCACCAATACACACCACAAAACTCCAAAAACATACACTTCCAGTCACCACAGAGGCTTCAAATATTCGTTTTTCTCTCTCTTTCCTCCCATAAACATTTCTTATATTCTCTGAAAGCTTAACACAGTCTTTCTTCCTCAGGCTATCTGACCCATCTTACATGCTCCACCAGCTTTCACCTGCAAAAGCCCTGTTATGAGTTTATCTCTGATGTTCTTCCACTGCTACTACTTCTCTGTTCTCATATGTCAATCCTAGATGTCCTCCTCAAATTTTCACCCATGTCTCTCCTCCCCTCCCCTGAATTCACGTGAGCCTCCCTTTACCCTCATTTCCATTATTATTTCAGGTTGACATAGCTCTTAGCGCTTAGGGATATAGTGCTTAGGGATATGGTGTAGTTGAGAATGGTCAGTGTTAGGTTAATAGTTGGACTAGATGATTTTCAAGGTCTTTTCCAACCTAGATGATTCTGTGATTCTATGATTCCTTCTCTACTTTCTTCCTAGAGCTCTCCATTTGTAACCAACCAAATGTGACACAGATTAACTAATTAAGGTAAAGATTGGTGGCAGCCTGGGCTGCAATGCTCATGCCCTGATGGAATTCAGAATCTTGAGAGATATGGGCCAGTTGATGAGTAGAGTCAGGACTTGAATTTTAGAAGAGCAAACTTCCAGCTGTTTAAGGAACTAATAGATGGGAACCCCTAGAAAACTGTCCTCGGACAAAAGAGTTTAACAGAACTGGCAGCTCTTTAAGGACATTTTCTTTTAGAGCACAACAGCTCTTGATTTCCACATGTAAGAAATCAAGCAAAGAAGGCAGGACCCCAGCATGGCTTTAGTAAATGACCTCCTGGACAAACTGCAATGTAAGAAGGAAATGCACAGGCAATGGAACAAGGGACATGTATCCTGGGAAGAATACAGGATGCTGCCCGGATGTGTAGGATGGGATTAGGAAAGCTAAGGCATATTTGGAGCTGAATTTGGCAAGGGATGCAAAGAATAATAAGAAGGACTTTTACAGGTATGTTGGCCAGAAAAGAAAAATTAAAGAAAATGTACTTTTGCGATAAATGAGACAGGGGAACTGGTGACAGCAACACAGAGAAGGCTGAGATAGTCAACATTTTTTTTGCCTCAGTTTTCAATGCTAATCTCTCTTCCCACATCCCTCAAGCCTCTGAACCTCATGGCAGGGACTGGTTTTAGACCACCTCAGGAACCTGAACGTACCTAAGTCCATAAGACTCAATGAGATGCACCCCAGGGTCCTGAGGGAATTGGCTGATGTAGTTTCCAAGCCACTCTCCATCACAGCTGAAAAGTCATGGCAGTCAGGGAAAGTCCCCAGTGACTGAAAAAAAGGAAACATCATGCCAATTTTTAAAAAGGTTAAAAAGGAGGACCCTGGGAACTACTGACCTCACCTCTGTGCCTGGAAAGATCATGGAGCAGATCCTCCTGGAAACTATACTAAAGCACATGGAAAATAAGGTCATTGGTGACAGCCAACATGGCTTCACTAAGGGCAAATCGCGCCTGACAAATTTGGTGGCCTTCTATGACTGGGTTACAGCACTGGTGGAAAAGGAAAGAGCAACTGACATCATCTACCTGGACTTGTGCAAAGCATCTGACACTGTCCCACATGACATCCTTGCCTCTAAACTGGAGAGACATGGATTTGATGGACGGACCACTCAGTGGTTAAGAATTGGCTGGATGGTCGCACTCAAAGTGTTTTGGTCAATGGATTGGTGTCCAAGGGGAGAGCTGTGACAAGTGGTGTTCCTCAGGGGTCAGTGCTGGGACCAGTGCTGCTTATCATCTTTGTTGGCAACATGGACAGTGGGATTGAGTGCACCTTCAGCAAGTTTGCTGATGACACCAAGCTGTGTGGTGCGGTCAACACGCTGGAGGGAAGGGATGTCATCCAGAGGGACCTTGACAGGCTTGAGAGGTGGACCCCACCTGGAGTACTGTGTCCAGCTCTGGGGCCCCCAACATAAGAAGGACATGGACCTGTTAGAGTGAGTCCAGAGGAGGCCACGAAGACGATCAAGGGGCTGGAGCACCTTTCCTATGAAGAAAGGCTGAGAGAGTTGGGGTTGTTCAGCCTGGAGAAGAGGAGGCTCTGAAGAGACCTTATAGTGGCCATCCAGTACTTAAAGGCAGCCTACAAAAAAGCTGGAGAGGGGCTTTTTACAAGGGCATGTAGTGATAGAACGAGGCGTAATGGTTTTAAACTGAAAAGGATACACTTAGATTAGATGTAAGGAGACACTGGAACAGGTTGCCCAGAGAAGTGGTGGATGCCCCCTCCCTGGAAGTGTTCAAGGCCAGGTTGGATGGGGCTTTGAGCAACCTGGTCTAGTGGAAGGTGTCCCTGCCCATGGCAGGGGGGTTGGAACTGGGTCATCTTCAAGGTCCCTTCCAACCCAAACCATTCTATGATTTGATGATTCTAGGACTTTTGACACTGCTTGTATAAAGCCTTCTGCTGTATGCTGATTGGCAGTACAGGGGCTCAAGCCTTGCCAGGCCTGAGCTGGGTGGTTTTTGTTTAGCCCCTGTGTTGGGACCCAGTCACTGCTGCCTCTCCCGCTCCAGCTTCAACTCTGGGAATAGCCCCTGTAGGAGCGGGTGACACCCTCTCTCCCCTGCAGTCACTGACTGACAAACCACAGCCCTTCGTGCTGGGAGGGCTGGGGACCACAGCCAGGCTACAGCTGGCAGCCCAGGAGAAGGAAGTGGGCTGTGACAGGGAAGCACCCAAGACTGAGGATGAAACTAGTTTCTTAGTCTGATCTACATTACAAGAGTAATAGTAGTATTTATTCTGTTCTTTTTTTACATACTCTTAACATGGGACATACATAGTAAACTTTATGAAGCAGCAATGGGGCAGAATTTTTAAATGATTGAGGCAAAGTCATAAAGGGTAATAATGGCAAAGACTAAAATTCCTATTTCTTTTATTGCTGTGGTTAAGAAGGCAGGACCAATTAACTCCTGAAATGAAAATGCTGTGTTATAAACTTGCTCACTCATTGCCCTTTTCTGAGGTGTGACAGAAAACTTTTGGTTAATGTGAATAACAGGAAGATCATTTCCACACCAGTGCTTTCTACTTCAAGCTCCTGAAGTGAATCATACAGTTCAGTGCAGGTGTACAACCAATCCCCGAGGTCTACCTGACTGTTGTAAGGGGTGCTGGGCACTGTGAAAGTACTGCACTATCTCAGCCATCATTTGCTATAAAGGAAATAGTGCAGGTAGGTTTATGAACTTAAGAGCTCTCTATCAGACACACAAAGAACTATCTGGACAAACCATTTTCCTCAAATTTAAAAACACTACCTAACAGTCTAAATAATTCAGCTACTTTAAAAAATTCAATTCCATAGATTGTTGTTTTGTTTTTGGTTTTTTTTAAACTATATTATCTTCTTCAGTCTGATATGCTATGAATCCCTGATATTTCAGAGGCAGATGTATTCCTTTACTAAAAAGGTAGTCCAGCAGTGAACAGTTTCACATAAATTTCTCATAGAACTGAAGAAGAAATGGTTTTAAGAGTTTTTTGGTATGTGGATCTGATAGAGCTTATGTAATTTTAATAATTACAACCAAAATAATAAATACTTATTCCCTCTAGCTTTACATATTCCCGAGCACTGAAGCAATACATATAATTGTCTTTTAAAAAGCAGGCATAAAACTGAAGTGTATCAGATATGTAACTATCTAATTTTCATCATGTCCTACTCAAAGTATACCATAAACAGAAGACTCCACAGCAACTGCTTGATTTCTCCTCATTTTTTAGTGTTTTCAAAAGCTAGAACTATAGTTTTAGAATATATTCCTGATGCACATGTTAAAAAAGTTATTTGTATTTTCTCATTCTGTAGACAGATTGATACATCTTTTTCTGGTTTTAGATTTCTGAATTAGATATCAGAAGGATTAACCCTTTTCCATAGAAAACATGAATACAAATAGATAAATAAATTCTGCAAATACAATATGCTGAACCCCTTTGGCTTGTTCTTAAAGCTGGAAATAGAAGCAGATATTGATCACAAACTAGAGAAAAAAGCATTTGGGAGGTATATTGCTGGTAAGAGTGATAAAAAGTTTGTTTCTGCTACTATAATAGTGTATAATTTGCATGTCTGACGCATACAGAAAAACTTCAGAGGGCTGAGGTAGTTTTCATTCCCTCCCAGTTTAATTGTTTCAGCCTTTTTATCCTTGTCCTTTGTCTCATTTTTTTAGGATATATTTCTCTGATCTGTATACTTTTGCTCCCATAATGCTCTGCTCACATTTTTCCTTTTACTAACAATAACTGAAATTTATTCCTAATATTCTGTGTATTCAGGAAAAAATGTTTTAGAGGAACAAATAGACAAAGTTGTATTTGCTTGTTTTCCAGACATTTTTTTCCTTAATCCTCTATTTGAAGCAATGAGTTCACACAGTCACAAGGGAACGTTCAGCCCAATGAGACAGCAAGCTATACTTCAGCTTTTACTTTAAGCTGTAATTCAGCTGAAATGCACACTTTTCTGGTTTAGGAGACAGAATTTTACATCCTACAAAGTGCATTTCAACTTTCAACTTCCAATTTTTTAATGCAGCTTTTTTTCTTCTTCCATTTTTCTAAATCAAAATACAAGATACATCTTACATCAGACTGGATGCAACTTTCAGACTACTGGATCACAGAGATGAGGTATACCAAGTTCCTTTTCAGATCAGTCAAACTATTTGCATATTTATCTCAAGAAGGATTTTGCAGCAAATCCTCCTATCTACAAAGCCAGATGAAATTACATTGTTTTCTGTTTCGTCTGGGAAACATCAAAATAATTAAAAATCACCACTAAAACTGTCACTAGAGGGCAGTCACATTAGAAGGAAAGTTTGTGTTGGAAAAAGCACAAACACTGAATACTTTGAATACTTTTAATTAAGGAAGACAACAAAACAAGTAAAACTGAGCATTATTACTGTCACTCAGGTTATATGGCTTAGAACCAGAAAATACAATATGGTTCGGTATCAACAGTCTTGTTCATAGACCGTGACCACGTAGACAACAATTGGTAAAGTGCCTTCCCATCAGCCTTACCTCCTGAAACTCCTGTTTTAGATGCAGCAGAAATTAATTAAAAACTACAAAAAAAGTTTTTCATGTTTTGGGAGGGTTTTTTTTTTATTTTTCCTGTACACTTTTGGTTATTATCTAGGGTGCTAAGAAAAGCTACTTACCATATTCAAGTTTTTAAAAACAAATTATAAAAATACTAAAACTACCAAATCATCCCTTAAAACGATTGGAACTTCCTTCTCCTAAATTCCCCAAGTTATATCAGAAGGGTACCATATCATGTGAAAATTTTGGAATGCAGTTTAGCAAGTTAGCACACAATGCAGGGTAAAGACAAAGAAAGATCTGTCTAAATTTGTGTTCAGTGTGTAAAACGATTTTCTGATTAGCAGTGTTAATTTTTTGAATTACTGCAGACACCCATATAGGGTGTCTGCATTCTGGCATGTGAAGCTGCTCTTTTGAGTAACATCATCTACTAAGTAAACCTGCTCTAGACTTCCTTCTGTTCCTGACAAAATGCAAAGGGAAAAGGACATTCATTCCTTTTTATGTTACCATGTGTTGTCACTAACATCAAGAGCTGCATTCTTTGCCTATATATGTCCTTCATCCCACAACAACAACAACAATCAGTACAACAGCAACAAGGTAACTCAAGACTCCATGCATCAGAGGGAAAATACATAATTTGCATCCTTTTTAACAGGATAACTTTAACTTGCTAAACTGCATTCCAAAATTTTCATGTGACTGTGATACCCTTCTGATATAACTTGGGGAATTTAGGAGAAGGAAGTTCCTGTTTTTCTATGTGATGATTTGGTAGTTTTAATATTTTTACAACTTGTTTTAAAAATCTCCAAAGATTGAGTCTGCCAGAGAGAAAAAACTTCATTTGTGAAAACATAGTATCTGTGAATCACTGTTATGGTGAACAGTAAGTAAAGAATCTACCTCCAGTATGTTGGATGGTAGTGATTCACTCTGGTAGAGAAAAAAGAAGTATTATTTCATTTTTTCAAGAATCAGAGGGAATCGGTTGTCATGCTGCATCCAAGAAGCTGATGTTACATAAAGCTAATCTGTTAGAGCTCAGATGTTGAATAAATCAGCTGTCTGGAAGACTCTCCATCTTTGAAGCATTCCTGAACAAAGGTCTTCCATCTCCTTAGTTGCCTGTTTACTTGTGCTCCTCCATCTTAATTTAATGCCAGCCTTTGATGACAAACCTGACTACTGGTTTTCTTGCTGCACCTATGGGAACTGGTACCTTCAGCATTATTTCCCCTTGGAATCTCTTAATCTCTACTAGATTTCAGTGTAAAGCACCTAGTTGATATGGAAATTAGTTCAATGCCTGTCCTGGTTTCAGCTAGGATGAAGTTAATTTTCCTCCTAGCAGCTGGTACAGCGCTGGTTTGGATTTAGGGTGAGAATAATGTTGACAACACACTGATGTTTTAGTTGTTGCTGAGCAGTGCTTACACTAAGTCAAGGACTTTTCAGATTCTCATACTGCCCTGCCAGCAGAGGCTGGGGTGGGACAAGAAGCTGGGAGGGGACACAACCAGGACAGCCGACCCAAACTGGCCAAAGGTGTATTCCATACCATATGACAGCATGCTGAACAATAAAACTGAGGGGAGTTGGCTGGGGGGTGGTGGCCCACTGCTCGGGGATTGGCTGGACATTGGTCAGGAGGTGGTGAGCTACTGCATTGTGCATCACTTGTTCTGTACATTCTTTTATCATTGTTATTATTTTCCCTTCCTCTTCTGTTCTATTAAACTGTCTTTATCTCAACCCATGAGTTTTACCTTTTTTCCAATTACCCCATCCCACTGTGGGGGAAATGAGTGAACAGCTGTGTGATGTTTAGCTGCCTGCCAGGTTAAACCACAACAATGCCTTTTTTTAGTTCATATTGTTCTGATATTTTCTGAGAGTTACAGGTAACTCTTACTGTGTTTTAGTACATTGATTCTGAGACAAGTCCTCTTTGACCTGAGAAACCCGAAAGGAAGAAGAATGTTGCAATGAAAAAATAAGAGCTATTACCTGCAAGCAGGTAACAGCCCCCGCAGGAGAGACATTTGTTAAATTTGGAAAGTTTAGCAATGCAACAGTGGTTCTGTCAATTGACCTCAAAGCTCTTCACCTAGTATATAGAGATGGCACTGATTACAGAAAAGAAAAATGAACTCTTCGGGTAGAGTGCAAACAACGGAAGGTACTTTTGCTCTTGGGGAGTAAAGGAGATCTCTCCTGGTCTGCTCCTTCCACCACAGGCAACAAAAGAAGACCAAGTAAAGGTAATTACAATTGCTAATCTTTATTAGCAATAATTAGCACAGCAACATGAAATGGTAGATGGCATGCCGCAACTCTGAAATTTTATGAAGCATGAGCAATACGAATTTAACCCTGAGGATAGATTACTGAGACATTTAGAAAATTTGACAGGAAAAATAATTGAATGTAATGCACACCAATTCAGAAGTTTATGAAAATGACCTCTGCATAATGATTTGAACAGATGAGACAAAGAAACATTTCTCTCCCTCATGTTTCTGACTGTTTCTGAACTCTGCAAACACTTCTGTCATTTAAGCAAGATGTCTTTATCTACTTTTTTTTTTCAATGTTCCATGCCTCTTTTTTAACCTACTTTCAGGATTGTCACTTGATCTTTACCTTGGGTGTACTCAAGCTCCAAGGAGGTATATCACAGAAGAAACTGTATGTCTTTGGCTCAGTCTGACATCAAAGCACTATCAAATCCAGGAATGGAAGCAATAGCATAAAAACCCGTGTCTTTGAACAAATGGATTACTGTTCCATGTTAAATAATTTTCTTTTTTCTTTTTTTTTTTTTTTTTTTTTTTTTGCATTCCAAAGTAGAACACATTGAGTGCTTTCTGCCTAGAACCAATTAGGTGTCTGTAAACAACTGATAACCAAAGATAGCTGTGGTATTTAGTACAGCAGAATACATCAGGTCATCAGAACATCACTTAAGCATAAGTACTAACGTTTATACATTTTAAGAGCACTATTCAAGCATTTTCAACACTCAGCAGCAGTGAATTATACATAAGTTTATCTGGTGAATCACTTAGCATGTGAACAATTCTCACAATGCTAACTTCAACATAGATCACCTCACACAGGCCTTGCTTAAGTTTGCCTAAGAAGAATTATTTATGTAAACCCATGAAGCTTTTCATAAAGGAGTGCCACAACCTCCAAGCATATAAACAATAGGAAAAGAGCAAAAGTAAGCATTTTTAAGTTCAACTCAAACAGCATTTCTCAATATGCTGCTCAAATACTGCAGTCAAAAGATGAGGTAGAAATTTCCCTACTACCAATTCTGTTACAAAACAAAATTTGACTCATCATGTCCTGGAAACCTGCATTTCAAAAATAGCTTTATCCTTAAAACGATTATTGTTCTCATATAAAGCTATAAAAGCAAACAACAAAAATTATTTTAAATGACCTTTGATATCTACTGTAATGTAAACATTCCAACTTTCTACTATGGCTGTCTCACTGAGTTATTTCAATAGAGCAAACCTATGAAAATTTTATGACTGTCCCTTCCAGATATGGAATGAACAAGCCTAAGAAACAGACATAACAATACTTATGGATGCTCAGAGAGGTGTGACTTTTGTATTTGTGCTCCCTTTTCTCTATTTGTGACCTTCAAAGATAAAGGTTTCCTATTATAATTGTGATAGATTTTTTTCACACATCCAAACTGGCATTTGGTGGAAGCAAATACGAGAATTACAGATCCTGCATTAGTCTGCTACGTTGCTGAAGAGCAAGCACTGCTTTATAAAGAACCTCTAATAGTGTACTATCTGTAATTGCAGTCTCATTAAACTTTCCTATAATACTTATTTCAATCTAAGAGAACACAACCGTTTAAATCCCAGGCAAATCCAAAAAGACAACTAAAATTTGATTACCCATAGAAACTAGTGGTGGGGAAGATGATCTTGATTTTCTAATTATGTATTGTGGACAGTTTACTTATACTAGAATCATTTCACATAATTTGTACATGTTTCGTATTCATATATCTCATATTGTACTATCATTTATACACAACCATTTCAAAGGTGCAACTGCTTTAGCTGAATAATTCATACTTTTTCAAACATGTATTTTCTAAACATACAATTATACTCTTCTCCAAAACCAATTTTGTAGTTGCTAGCACGATCTTTTTTTAAGAAAATATATTTTTTAAAAGAAAAGTAATAATGTCTTTTACCACGTCTTAAATGGAAAAACAAAACAAAACAAAACTCTTTCTTTTTCTTCCATTAGCTATAGGCCATATACTGCCAGTTTCACAAATGATAGATATTACTCTATTCTGTTAATAGTCTTGCAGAATTCTTTTTCACATATGTTGTCTTCATCACCACAGTGCCCTAATGACAGTAATATAATCTACTCATCTAAGGCATCCAAGCAACAGTGATGGAAATCAATGCTGTCTGGGTTAGACAGTATTTCACTGCTGAACTGCTTGACATAACTAAAATGTACTCATCTACACTATAGCTAAATATCTAGTCAGGCTTCATTTTCTCCCTCTTATCTCCCAAAATAGAGAAAATGCTGTCTGCAAAATAGCCTTGTACATTGTTAGTAATAAGGAAATTGTGACTGCCATTCTCTAAAAATCTTTCTCTACTTCAAAAGAAAAAGCCTCATAATTGAAGATGAAATCTTGCTTTTGTTTTGGCTGCAAAGTTATTTCAGTACAAAATAAACACAGGCAACACCTTGACGTTAAAACTGACACAATTAATTTACAAAAATTTTGACTCTTAACAACTGTAGAATTGCTTTAAGAAGGTAGGTAAAAAGAACAATACTTATGAAACCGATGAAATCTGTTCTAACAAGTGCAACGTGTAGGTTTTACTAATAACCTTTCAAATCAAAGGAAAAAAATACAGATTTTATAGTAAAGTGAATGGGGATCTACATCCTGTCCTTTTATGTGGAACTGTTTATTACCCATTCTCCACGGTTCAACAGGATATAATGTCAGTTGCAATGTCCATAATCCTTTCTAAATTTCATTCCTTTGTGCATGTATTAGACACTTCTGATGCATGAAATATCTAATCATCTAATCTGTAGCTAACAATGGCAGTCTTCACATTCATTTCTAATGAGCCATTTTTAAACTGTCAGCAACATTTTTGGTTTGTTTGTTTGTTTAAACTTCCTATATTACTAAGATTTCCTGAATTAAAAAATGTGACTATGCTTTTAGGGAACTCTTAAATGAAGGACAAAAGAACAAGCAAAATTGAGTCTATTATGAATCATCTGCAACAGAAGCGTTATAACAGATTTGGATAAGAAATAATGCAGTAGTGAAGTCTGTCTTGAAACTTTTTCAGCCATTCTTCTGCTCGCTGCCTATCTTATTTCTATCCATTCTAGTTTTAATTCTCACATCCACCCCCTCAAAGAACCACTTAGTGGTGGCAGCACTTTTGTTATTGCCCAGAATTGTAGCTACAGAAGACAAGCCACTGAATGTCAATTTTAATGTCACAGAATCACAGAATCACAGAATCATCAAGGTTGGAAAAGCCCTTGAAGATCACCTAGTCCAACCATTAACCTAACACTGACCGTTCCCAACTACACCATATCCCTCACCGTTATGTCAACCCAACTCTTAAACACCTCCAGGGATGGGGACTCCACCACCTCCCTGGGCAGCCCATTCCAACACCTAACAACCCGTTCTGTAAAGAAATGCTTCCTAATATCCAGTCTAAACCTTCCCTGGCGCAACTTGAGGCCATTCCCTCTTGTCCTATCGCTTGTTACTTCATTAAAGAGACTCATCCCCAACTCTCTGCAACCTCCTTTCAGGTAGTTGTAGAGGGCGATGACGTCTCCCCTCAGCCTCCTCTTCTCCACACTAAACAACCCCAGTTCCCTCAGCCGCTCCTCGTACGACATGTGCTCCAGACCCTTCACCAGCTTCGTTGCCCTTCTTTGAACACGCTCGAGTAATTCAGTGTTCTTTTTGTAGTGAGGGGCCCCAAACTGAACACAGTAATGTCACTGCTATATAACATGATGGGGGGATGATGACTTTCACTGAAGATGTCAGGCAGAAAAATGACATGTATGAAAAGTCACATACTCTAATGTAATTTATGCAAAATAAATACATTTTTAAAAATAGTCAAAGAAACAGTGCTACCTGTTGTCACTTGAATTGAAGGCAATAGGGCATTTTTTTGTTCTATCATTTTTATTTATTAGACCAAATATCATGTTCACCCATCTTTCTATCTCTGTTGCACTTCTCTTTAAGCTTTATCCACTCTTTCATCCAGCACTTTAGCCCACGTACCTGCCTTCTAATGCACCATCATCTTATCTTCAAACCTGAACAATGGGAATATTCTGATATGGTCCAAACTGTTTCTTCAAACCTCTGCTTCCTTCACATCAATGCCTTTGAGTAAATTCTGAATTAATTTGTTGAACAGTTCCTTTTTTCAAAAGGAACTCCGTGTGGTTTTCTAACCCAGTTTTGGCAAACTCCTGCAGAGTCAATTCTTCCACCTCTGCAAAACTATTTGACTACTACTATTTTTAATCTTTCTTCATCCTTAGATGCAAATCATTTTTATGTCTTTTACATTCACCAGAGTACTGAATTCACCTGTTCATACACACTTCAGGCTGCTCAGTGTGTGCTTGCACAGTTTTAAAAGTGGTCCTTGCAGGTGACTGACAGATTTCTTCTTTGGCCCTCACTCATAGTGTCCTTCCAATAGCATCTGTCCACTTTTCTGTGCATTTTCTCTTCAGCAGTGACCCTGAAGTCAAGGAATTTAGGTCTGAGAAAAGACAAGAGGTAGCTCAGTGTGCTCTAAGAATTTACCCTAAGTGCAGAGTAACCGGTGTACATTTTTATGTTTACTTTTGTTCAATTTTACTGTCAAAATCACCTACTTACGCCCCAACTTTGAGGGACTTTGAGGGAACTTTTGTGTGCATATAAGCACACAAAAAAAAATCTGGAAATGCATAAAATTACTGAGGTTGGAAGGCACCTCTGGAGATCATCTAGTTCAACCTCCCTGCTCAAAGCAGGGTCAACCACAGCAGGCTGCTCACGCCCTCGTCAGGTTGCGTTTTGGCTGTCTCCAGGGATGGACACTCCCCACAACCTTTCTGGGCAACCTGTTCCAGTGTTCAATCACACTAACAGCAAAATAAGTTTTTTCTTACATTTAAATGGACTTTCCTGTATTTCAGTTTGTGTCTGTTGCCTCTTGTCCTTTGACTGGGCACCAGTGAGAAGAGTCTGGCTCTGTCCTCTTTACCTGTGCCCAATCCCTGATCCCCTTCCCCCGTGCCAGTATTACACACATTGATCCTGCTAAGCCTTCTCTTCTCCAAGTTGAAGAGTCCCAGCCCTTTCTGGGTTTCCTCATATGGAGGTGTTCCAGCCCCTGGATCACCTTAGTGGCCTTTTGCTGGACTCTCTCTAGTTTACCCATGTCTCTCTTGTACTGGGGGAGCCCAGAAGAGGACATGGCACTCCAGATGTGTCTTACAAGTACTGAGTAGAGGGGAAGGATCACTTCCCTCAACTAGATGTTGATGTTCTTCCTAATGCAGCACAGGATGCTGTTGGCCTTCCTTACTGACCTTGTGGGTACACCACCACTGACCAACCGCCAGCTGGTCTTTGTGCCTGGCACTTCAGCCAGTTTTGTCTATGAGGTTGTTATGGTAAATAGTGTCTAAAGTCTTACTAAAGTCAAGATAAGCAACATCCACAGCTCTCCCATTATCTGTCAACCCGGTCATCCCACTGAATTCTACTGTCACACGTGCTTTCCCCTTTGTAAATCCATGCTCCAAATCACCTCCTTTCCCAACACGTGTGTGGAAACGGTTTCAAGGATTATGTGCTCCATCACCTTCCCAGGGACTGGGGTGAGGCTGACTGGTCCACAGTTTTCCAGATCCTCCTTCTTGCCTTTCTTGAATATAGCAGAGACATTTTCCATTTCTGGCCCTTTATTTTTCTGCCTTTTTCCATTCCATTCTCTGGCATATTTCCATTTTCTGTCTTTCTTCCAAACCTCAGGAACCTCTCCCCATCACCAAGACCTTTTAACGATAATCAAGAGTGGCCTCACAGTGACATCAGACAGCTGCCTCAGGTCTTGTGATATATCCTATCAGGATCCTGCAGCAGGGAGTCTCCCAGTACAATCACTCATCCCTGCCTCCCGGTGCTGCCTCATGGCTCAGGTTCAGCTGATTCAGATGCTTCACTGGACAGAGCTTCTGGTCCGTCCTCTACTACCAGGTCACTAAACCTACTCTGTAGTTGCAGAGCTGCAGACAGGACAGGAGACCTCATCCTGTTGTCAATGTCAAAAGCTTCCAGCCTTCGTCATCACTGGAATCTCCATTTCCAAACCTCCTAAGCACAAACTCTGCCTGGTCCTTCTTCACTATGGTTAGGAGTTCAGATTCTTGTACCTGTAGGATCTTGGAGAATATTATGTTGTTATCATCTCTGAAGCTGTGCAGTCTGCTGACTGCCTCCTGCAGCTCATTTACTTGGCAGCATAGATCCTCCTCCAGCACACAAGTATCTCCTGCAGGCAAGCACACTGTATCCTTTGGTTCCAGCCTCAACAAGAGGTCCCAGACATCTCTGCAGCCCCAGGCCTGCAGATCTACATCCCCCTGAGGAGCTCAGTCTGGTTTGAGGTCTCTAATGTGCTGAGGTAGTTGCTCCTGTGAATGGTCACGGATAGTGCCCTGTAGCACATCACTACCTAAGTACACAGTGTCCTCAACAGAGTTTCTGCCCCCCTTCTACACTCCTGCCTCTGCTGGCTGTGCCCTAAACTTGGTAGTTACATACACACTTTCTAGCATTTGCTGAAAGGATGCTTGACAGTCCCTAATGAGGAGTCAGCTGGAAACAAAAAGCTCAACGTCCCCATCAATCAAGAAAAGTTGACAACAAAACTTGTGGGAAACTACTACAGCTTGCTAGCAGTCACAGCCTCCTGTAGCTATCCCTTCCCAGGAGCAGCAGGTACCCTGAAGCTCCTCAAAGAGTTCACAGTAGTCCTCTGATGACCCCAAAAGGAGTTCCCAGAAAATCTGGCACATCTCAAGCCAGAGCCCAGAAACTGCTGTGCAAACTGCTTCATCTGTTAGCTGCCTCTGATAGCTGTGCTCAGGTATTTGTACATTATTTACATTGGAACTGTTTAACTGCCCTACTGCAGTGTTGAGTTTGGATAACTTTTATATTGCACTTCATACGCTCTCAAAGATATGACTCAGGCCCCTCATTATTTTAGAAACTGTTTTGTACTCCCTCCATTTAACCTGTGAGTTAATCTAACGATCATTTCATGTCTTTTTAGGTGTCTATAACCAAAAGATATTATAAAACATTTATTTAAAATACATCACCTTGTGATTAAATAAACCAGGAGGAGCAATTCTACTGTTCATGAAAGAAAAGTTGATGGGCTGGTTTCGGGGAGGGGGAGGTATTTTCCAGGTACTTACTGTGTGTTGTTTTAAATTTCATGTTTCACTGGGATTTTGAAAAATCCCAACTTTAAGAAAACTGTTGAATAATAGCCAAAATATGCCCTAAGGGTTGCAAAATGTGACTTTTTAGTAGATGCTACTGAGATGGCCAGCAATAGTTTTTTTGTTTGCCTAAGGCAACAAAAAACCTAAAGCTGATTTCACAGCAGTAGAAGAAGCAGCACACTATACATTTCCAGTTGTTAGCAGTATTACCAGAGATGAAACTATAATCTGTAGTTAATTCATTAGTAAATCTCATGACTTTCCAAATAAATCTCTTGAAGATGGTTTTGAGTAAGAGGCACATACATAACTTGGTACTAGGATGTAATAAAACCCTGCAAGACAGGACTAAAGATAAGTCATAAGCACAACAGACAAATGTTTTGGGAAATGTCTCTGCAGCAAGAGAGGAAGAGCTGGCCAAAGAACCCTGAAGAAATGCCAGCTAAGAAGCCAGATGCTGCTTGCAAAAAAATGTTCCAGAGTTTGGCATCTGGGACCATTAAATGCCAAGCTGGTCCCCATCTGTGGGAAAAGCTGTTTATTGCTTCTGGGGGAGAAAAAGTAAGAAAGAGTATAGCAGTAGTTTAAAGGATTGCCAGTGAAAACAGAAGGCAGACTGAACTCACCATTCAATTTATAATCATATCACAATTTACTTTTGAATTCCATGATAGTTTAAAATCCATTCATTTAGAAATAGCATATCTTAAAAATTTGCTGCATAAATACACATGCTTTAATTATAGATCTTTGTTACTCAACCATCCCTAAATTAGGAATCACCTGCTTATACAACTTAGCACAGAACAATTCTTGCATAGTTCTCAGAAAATGCAGAGACTGATTTTAACTTTGCTTTTCTAAATAAATCCTCTCCAGAATGGGAAAAAGGAAAGAGTGAAAACAGTGTGCTGCTTTTCTGTAACAGTACTATAATTAAAGTTCATGGTGTGCATAACTCTGATTACATTCTAATGACATAAAACTAGTCCTTTTTTAAGAACTCAGCACAGGTAGATGACAGTTACAGTAATGAAAAATTATTTTTTATTCAGAAAAGAAGATGTGGCTTCAAATGCTGAGGCAAAGAGGGGAGCTACAGGGAAAGATGTTGCATTTGGGAACGGACTGAGAAAGTAACAGGAAGGAGACAGAATAAGTCTAACTCTGGTTGACAGTATGGTTACCCAAATTGTCAGCTGGCATAAATTATTATCTAAGTAAAGACAAAGAAAGATGATTGTGGCATGATTACTAATTGAATAAGCATTTCTAAGGAAGACTAGCACAGTTTGAGATGAGTTCTGAATTTACTCAAAAGACCCTCCACTACAAAAACAACTCATTATTTCAACTGGAGTCTAAACAGCCTCTTACAGGACAGGATAAACAACAGAAGAGTTTAAATGAAGACCATTTAAATATAGACAACATTTTTGCACATTATCCGTAATTTCTCACAAAGGCTTAATGAAATTAAGCCTCGTATTTAAAAGTGACATTGGCATTTACAAGCTTTTGTCTTTGCAGAATTTAGTAGAAAAGAGATGTTTTAGTGTGAGGGTCACCTCTGAAAAGAAAAATCTAGCTCCTAGAATTAGAAGCATACAAATAACATTACAGAACTATCTATATTTTTTTACTGAGTACCTACATGTGAACCAGTCATAACGTTAGATAAAACTCAGATCTGTATCATATGTAACCAAAGAAGAGGACCACTGCACCCAGAAAAGAGTACTTAGAAGCAGGCTAAAGGAACTGTACCTAATATTTGTTCCAGACATAAGCACAATAAAATAGCATAAATGGAGAAAATTAATAAACATTTCATAATACTGTAGCACCACTTACAGCATTTTGTAACACAACTAGGCTTAAATACATAAATAATATCCATAACTGTGAAGGGGCAAATGGAGACCTGTGATATAGGTGCACAAATAGGGTGTAAGAAAACGTGTGCCAGAAGAAAAAACTAAAGGATAAGAATGATCAGGCAGGAAAGATGTCTGTCTCAGCAAAAATAAGTGAAACAAGAAGGGGTCCTGACTCCAAAAGTAAGATGTCAAGGGCAGAAAAGATCGCACTTTTCTTTTGGAGAGGAGCATAAAACATTGATGATAAGGAAAGACAGGGAAAAAACAAGACAGGCCACTGTGGTTCCTGCTTCCCTCAATGAAGAACTCTAGGGACTGACGACCTTTGACCTCAGCAACCAAGAACCATCAACAGCCACAGCCAGCAGTGCTAACTAAACAGCATCAGTTCCATAGTATTGCATGATTACATAAAGATAAATGATAAATAAATATACAAATATAGATAGATAAATAAAAGTAATATTAGTTTGTAAAGTTACTAATGGTAAGGACTAATGGTGTTGTACATGCAACATGATAGTGATTAATCACATGATAGTGATTAACAGTGATGAAGAATTCTGGCAACGTGTAATGTTAATGAATATCAGCAATCCACTAAAGAGTCATTATGAAGTTTGGAACTTGCAGTTTGTCAGTCTTTTTAAATATTCCCATCACAGAGATCACTAGTTTCCTAGATGATATATGCATCTATGTATTAATTTGTAACAAACATCTTTATTGAAGTTACAATGAAAAGAATTTATTCTTTATCATAAAGTCATAGTGAGTAGAGATTCTGGATAGAGCTCTGGTGCTATGTAAGGACTGGCACTGTTAGACTGACTAACACAGTCAGTATAAGTCCCAATCATTGAACCAAGATACTGTAAGGATGACTACTCTGTATTTTTTTGAAGTTTTTTTAAAGAGAAAAAAGTTAAAAACAAAAGTAGCAAAGAGGGAAAAGGAGAAATTACAGGTTTTAAAATGGAACTGGACTTCAATTTAAACAGAGATTATAAAATGGTATCTTAGTGGATGGATTCAACCACTGACAAAAGGATAACTTTACTGAAGCAAACACTGCAAGTGTTATAAAAAAATGTAAGATCAATAGCTGGCATAAGGAAATATATTTAAGTAAGTCTAATTTCTTGTTCAGTATGGAGAAGTCCATTGGTACATTATAAAAAGAAAAAGCAGCAACAACACACTTACCATCTTTACTGCTTATAAGAACCTCAGTGAACACTGACAAAATGGCAAATAGCATGCATCTGTGGGATTCAATGTGAATATACAGAAAGAATTGAGTATTTTGGAAAGACACTTGGTTAATTCTCCAAGTTTTAACATCATAATGATTACAGCCAAGTCCTAAACTATTCTGCATCATTAGAAACACCAGTTCATCCACACGACTATGTTGCCTATTATTTTGCAAGATGAGTTGAAAAGATTTTCACTTAAAGTTTCCCTGTAAACTGGTAACAGCAAAGAAGGCACGAGGGCTTTAATTAGGGTATGATATTATTAGGGCAAAACCTCAGAAGTATCAGGGGAGATGATACAATAGGATAGAGAAGAAATAGGGAATTCAACTGTAAGGGATGCATCTGTCTATAACTGTTCAGAAACATAACTCGAGACATTATGCTATCATGAGAATTAGTGAGGTTCACAGGGTACTGAAAATATATGCATGAAACTACTCTACATTAATTTATTTGCTGTACCATGTGCCAAACTGAAAAGTGACAAGGGAGAAAAAGAAATTTCTTAATTTATCAGCTGAAGAAAAATTAACTGGAATGAAACAGGAATTAACATCTTTGTCGGCAACATGGACAGTGGGATTGAGTGCAGCCTCAGCAAGTTTGCTGACGACACCAAGCTGTGTGGTGCAGTCGACAAGCTGGAGGAAAGGGATACCATCCAGAGGGACATAGACAGGCTTGAGAGGTGGGTCTGTGTAAATCTCATGAAGTTCAACAAGGCCAAGTGCAAGGTCCTGCACCCAGGCTGGAGCAATCCCATGCACGAATACAGGCTGGGCAATGAGGGGATTGAGAGCAGCCCTGCAGAGAAGGACTTGGGAGTGTTGGTTGACAAGAAGAAGTTCAACATAACCTTGCAATGTGCACTCACAGCCCAGAAAGCCAACTGTGCCCTGGGCTGCATCAAGAGAAGCATGGCCAGCAGGTCGAGGGAGGTGATTCTCCCCCTTTACTCTGCTCTTGTGAGACCCCACCTGGAGTACTGTGTCCAGCTCTGGGGCCCCCAACATAAGGAGGACACGGACCTGTTGGAGGGAGTCCGGAGGAGGCCACGAAGATGATCAGCAGCTGGAGAACCTCCCCTATGAGGACAGGCTGAGAGAGTTGGGGTTGTTCAGCCTGGGGAAGAGAAGGGTCTGGGGAGACCTTATAGCGGCCTTCACTACATAAAGGGCACTACAAGAAAATTGGAGAGGGGCTTTTCACAAGGGCATGTAGTGATAGGACAAGGGGTAATGGCTTTAAAGTGAAAGAGGGTAGATTTAGATTAGATGTAAGGAAGAAATTCTTTACTGTGAGGGTGGTGAGACACTGGAACAGGTTGCCCAGAGAAGCTGTGGCTGCCCCCTCCCTGGAAGTGTTCAAGGACAGGTGGGATGGGGCTTTGAGGAACCTGATTTAGTGGAAGGTGTCTCTGCCCATGGCAGGGTGGGGTTGGAACTAGATGATCTTCAAGGTCCCTTCCAATCCAAACCACTCTATGATTCTATGATGAATTATATAACTAATTATTCACATTTAACAATTTAAGCTTGTGAGAGACTGAAATGTCAAATGACTGTCTCAAAGCTTGCTTGCATCTGTGCAAACCTCAAGGGCAAGCTGTGGCCTTTGGATTAGTCTAAGGAATGTCACCCAAGGAAGCAGGAATGTATCAAAGGAGGCACCCCCCACTCCCTTGCAGTTGCATTGCCAAACTCCTTAGATAAGCCTCAAAGAGGGAGTCATGGACTGAGCAAAACCAAATGTTTATCACCGGCTCCATGGTGTAGCCATTTGTGGCTCTATTGTGTATGCCAGACACCATGGATGCATTGCTAATGAACTGATAAGAGGTGAGCATTTCTGCCCCAGAAGGCAGATGATTAAGAAGCATGAAGTCAGCAAAAACCTATGGGACCAGAGGAAAAACTAAAGGTGGGCAGATACGCTAATCAGCTGATACAATGAACTTAAAAGGTAACAGAAAACTTTGCTGCGTGTGCACCCACCACTGAAGAAGACCGAGGACCAACGGGACACCGCTGAATCCATGGTGGTGACTATTCTTGAGACTCTATTCTGGATGCTTGCTTGATTTCTGTCTTTTCCTTCCATTTTGTCCTATCACTACCACTCTTCACTTTTAATAATAAAAACTGGTTTGGTAGTATGGCATTTGACCTCATTTATGTCTTAATGTCACTCTTGGGATCATATCAAAACCTCCCCTGAGAAAGCTTAACTATTGATTCAGTATTTTTCTTATTTTTGAAATAAAAATATGTAACTGAGGCTTTTTTTTTTTTTTTCTGTCGGCATATGATTTATTTTCCTATGATGGAATCCATAGAGAAAAGCACTTAGTTTTTGCATACTTCAGTTTTGGCAGGAAGTTTTCAAATCAAGGTTCAAAAATAAGTAGTGCCAGATAAATAAATGAACTTAAAAGAGAAATTTTTAAATAGTAATCATGGTTTGTATCATTATTCTCATTATGACATATTTGAAACATGGTACAAAAATATTTCCTTTTGTATTATATTCAGCTGGGTTTTTTTTTCTATACAAAAATATATTTTTTATGCTGTTGTACAATAAATTACTTAGTTTTTCAAGAATGATGCTTTCAGATGGATTTACAAATACTTAACGAAAGGAAATTAATGCATATTATCAAAGGCATAAAAGAAAGTTACAGTATCTATCTTTTATATTAATTTAAGTTAGAAGTGATACAACATACCAGCAGTGGTATGGCTAACTTCAGAGAAATTCAGAAAATTCTGAATATTGTTGCCAGCAGCTAAACTTAGACCGGGAAAATAAACAGCACCAGAACAAGCCACAGGCAAGGAAACTGCATTGTCCATCACTGTTGCATTCTCAAAGCAGTTCATGGCCTGACTTTGGTCCAGACCAACTAGTGCTTGTCCAAAACAACGCCTACGCACAGCTCAAGAATGCCAATGATCTTTTCTATTAGGCAGTCAGAATCCAGCTATGCTGTTTTAAAGGCTCCATTTAATTTTAAAGATATGGCTGGATGTCCTCAGGATCAGATACTGCCACTGCTTAGCTACCATGAGATTAACACTTTGTCTTGTCACTGTAGTTTTTAAGAGAAAAATATTCAGAAAGGTAATAGAAACCAACACTTTATTAAGTAAGAGTAATTGTGAAAATAAGCAGAATGTCTTCTATCAACCAGAAGAACTCTAATGATTGAAATGAAATTGCTTTAGATGATACAACAAAAACATTGGTCTAGTTTTATTTTCCTTGTGATTGCCAAGTCTTAAAATCCCAGTTTCAACTACAGGTATTCTGAAGAAGTTGTTTTTGTTTGGCTTATCATGACCCTTGTATATGATGATCCAATGATACATCTAATTTCTCTGCTCTGTTATGTCAACTAGGACAAATAGCACTAAGGAAAAATGTGTGGTGCTTACAGTTCAAAACAATTCCCTTGTAAACATTTTCTGTAACAGTTCAGTATTTGCCCAATACAGAAAAAGCACTTTTTGAGCATTTTTTTTTCTCATTAAACAGTAGAGAGTCTTTGGACTTGCTCATATACCCAGCTATGGATATATCCAGCTATTGATCCAGCTATGAATAAAATCAGGAGAAGCCATGTTACCTTCTGTCATATATATAATGCTTTCAGAGGCTGAAAAAGTAGGTAAAATGTGAGGACAGGTAATGATGCATGGTTGCAAAATGTTTGTCCTTGTGGATGCTGAAACTGTATATTTGCCTATACATTCCATTATATCATGTAAGAATTCAAATTGCCATAATGTAACAGCTAATCAGACATAAACAGTATGCAGTTATAATTTTTTTTGTTAGTATACTACAAAGAACTACAAACTTCACAAAAATAAGAACTACAAAAATAAAGAAACCTTTAAAAAATTGTTTTATGTCCCAACAGACTTTAAAAAGTGAAAAAAAGTAATTAAAAGTATTTTACCAGATTTTCACAGCCTCGCTATTCTTTCTCTGTTATTGGACTGAAAATATTCTACCAAAATAGGACATCTAATACTATATAAAAATGCAGTTCTAAGATAACGCAAAGTATGTCAGTTAAATTCTGAACATAAACTAAGGCAAAAAAATATATTATATTGTATTATATTGTATTATATTGTATTATATTGTATTATATTATATAGACTATTTAACTTACTTAAATCTATCTTTGGATATTTGGGGGATTGTTTGTCTGTTTTCAACCGTGGTAGGTTTTCTTTCTGATTATTGTCTATATTACCAGGACTATAATCACTGCACAGCAGCTAGACTGTGTACAGTTATTATGCTGTGTTCTTTATGAAGCTATATCAGTATCTATTAAGAATTTATGTTCAGATACACTACTGTTCTAGTATTGACATTATAATATAGATAAACCCTAGCTACAAATAACAGAGGCTGATTGCCAGTTTTTACTGAGTCCTTATCCTCATAACACTGAAAGAAAATAATTTTTAAACCGTAAATGCATGCATGAAATAAAGATTGCAGTTTAAGTTAAAAATAATATGGTTAGTGTCAAATCCACATGCTTTCTCCCAGTTAAAGTACTATTTTGTTGTCATTTTAAGCCACAAGGTGGCAGCAATGATACAAGCTCTTTAATCTAAGTTTGTACAACTATGTCTGTGCAACTACACTCCCACTTCTTTTACTCTTAAAGCATCTCCTGTGTTTAAGGGCATATATGACAGAAGGAGATCCTATATTTTCTTTGACAAAATACAGTTCCAAAATAGATTGCTTGCTAAGTGTTGTGAATTGATGCTTTTTAAAAATAATTTTTAATAATTTAATAATTTTTGTGTAATAACATTCCATTCTCCAAGATGAGAAATAGAATAATAACTGGATGCATAAGTCTGTCATTCCTGGAACTTAATCATACAGTGAGAAGATGCAATGCTTACCGATAGCTGTTGAAAAGATCCATGCAGGTGCCGTTGTTTTTACAAGGCACTGAATTACATTCATTTGATTCATTTTCACAAAATGTTCCTTCCCATCCCGGCAAGCAAGCACATTGGTACCTCTGTAATATATTAAGTAAAATGAATAATCTGTTACTTCTTGTATTTTTAATACAATTACAACAGGTATTATTACTGATTGTTGTGTGATTTTTATCTTCTAACAGGTATTTCACCATTTCAGAACTTGAAAATTTTATAAATACATTCATAGTTTGTCCTAACACGATGAAAAGAGGCTATGAGGTAGGTATGCAACAGTACTTACTGTCTACCTTTTTGTACAATCAACTTGTGTACCTCAAATCCTTTACTACCTCTTCCTCCCTCCTCCAAGATTTTGTAATAAAAGATACTATCTTTTCTATAAAACTGCTTAGCTACTACACTGACATGCCTAAAACACAGGCATTTACAATCATCTGAGTTGTACTGTTGAGCACACAGTTCAAACAGGACTCAATTATAAAAGAATTTATTATGGAAATTTTTCAGGATTATATAGCTATCTAACTTATTTAACACCTTTAATGTAAAAGTGGGCATCAGTATATTAATTAAGCAGTACTACACAACTCATGAGAAATACTGTCTCCTATGCAACGTATTAGAATACAGGGTGTATTAGCTAGTAATTCAGATAGCATAAATACAAGCCTTCTGGCTTTATGGTGATAGTATTCAATATACTAATGATCAGGTGTTGTGCATGCTAAATTTCTGACTGATTAAACTAAATAAAACTTCAGAAGTGTGTGTATCCACCTCAAAAAGGCATATGTCATTTTTCATCACACTGCAAAGTTATTATACCAAAATGTAACCACACTCCAGTATTATCTTCAGCTTCAATATTATCTGATATCTGCATGCACTGGGGTGTTTGACATAGTCTCACAGAAGTAAAAAGCATAAAATATCTTCTTCCTGACTATGTCATACCAAAAAAAAGAAAAAAAAAAAAAGGAGAAAGGTGAATATTTGCTGAATTGATTATTAATTAGAGAGGTGCAGCAATGCAAACACTTCCATTCAGCAGAAGTTTTAATTGCTTCTTTTGTAACATGCTTGCTTCTAACTAGGCTTCTTTCTACCAAAAGTTAGGAAACACTTTAATGGTAAGCATGACTACTGTGAATTATGTCATTACTTGCTAAACATTGTAACAGCTTTCAGGGTAGATTTTAAATCCTATTAAAATCCATGTAAATTGGAAGCCATTATCAGACAGCAAAAAGAGTTTAGGATTTTAAAAGCTGATTGCGTAAATAAACTGCCATAGCACAACGATCAAATGTGTAACATACGAGCACTGTGGCATCTACAGGTGTTTACAGTCTGCAAATCATATTGCTGCATTTTGTTACCGAATCTGCACTTTGGAAACAGAGACAATTGTGTTTCAAAGAGATACGGGCTATGAACTTATATTAATGGTAAAAGGAAATTATTTAATTTCCTAATACAGTTTAAAAATATAAGTTAAGCGTCAAAAGTCTGAAGGAAATGCATACTGGGCAATTGTCCCAGACATTTCTGTGATGATACTCTTACCCTCTACTCTCAAATTAAAACCTTAGAGTATTTTACTGGAACAAAGATAACAGAATAAAAAAGAAAGGAAGTTAATGGTTTAAAGTCAAGCTCAGTATGATTGTCCTGAGGTGTCATATAATGTGGAACAGCTCCACCAATTCCAGTAATTAAAATTAAATTATCTACATGTATATTCTACTATAGCTGGTCAAATCAACTTTTGCACCACCCAATTTGTACATAGCATATTTTTGATTTGTGTATTTCCCAACTGCATTTTGTTTTGTGCTCATATTGCAACACAGTTGCTATACTTGCTTGGGACACACCCATGATTTCTGTAGCATGGATTTTTCAAACCCACTGAGATAAATTTTAAAAGTCAGAAGATAAAACTGAAGGGTATCTTTCTGAGTTAAGATAGGGCATTTTGACAAATATGAAATATCAGTAACATATTTATAGAACAAAATAAAACAACAGAAAAATAATTGCATGAAAGCAGGTTGGACACGCAAAAAAAATCTCAGTATATACTGATGAGTTAACCACATATTGTAATCAAAAAAAGAAAGTAACATTTTGTCCTCTGTGTTTTACATAAGTGAGGCTATTGCATGCAACTAAACAAAACTTGCAACCTGGGGACTCCATCTGTTAAAACAGACAAAAAAACCCTTAACTGATAGTTTACTGTGAGTGCTCTGTACTCCTGAACTCAGGCTCAACAACTGCAAAACATTCTCCCTGAAGAGAGTAGAAAATTGGCAGTATGAGCCCAAGAAGTGGGAAATATTTGAAGTGACAGTAAATCAAAGGTTAATATAAGAGACAGAAAGATTTTGTAAAAATATTTTATATTTTTTAAATACAATACTGAGAGACAAACTTGAAAAGAGAAAATAAATTTCTGGGAATTGGGCCAAGGAAAAAGAAAATACGTTTGAGACAAATTGCATTACCAGCCTACATGTTTTCTATTACATCATAGCCACACCCAAATTAGTTATTAAATACCTTAAATAATTTGGAAAGTTTTTCTGAGATTTCCTCAATTCCCTGCATATCTATCAGTGCTGTGAAAACAAGTGTTAGAATGGAAAAAAAAAAATGCGACCAATAGAAAAGCCAAAAATGGGGACTACTAATCCATACCCACAAGTATCTATTAGACACCTCTTAATAACTGTTCTATTGTCAGGTTAGGTTTTCACATAAACCAGGAACATGACTTACTTCCAAAAAACTCTTCCAGAAATGGATTACAAAATTAGAAGTGAAAGAAGGCTGCCAACAGTTTTGTTTAGAAAGCAGCAGTACTTTTTCTGGTCTCACTAAAAACATCTATCAATCAGCTACTGAAATTCTATGCTTTGCAGATTTCTCATTACACGCAGATTGTCACATCAAGCACAAAACATTACTCACATGTATGTATATCCTGTATGGCTGCTGTACCCATTAACAAAAAAATCTTATATATTATTTCATCTCAGTGTAGATGTACAGTAACTGAAGGTGCCATGTTACAATAAATTATATATCAGTATAGGCAGATTAAAAAGGTATTGGTAGATACAAGACTTTCCAGAGAAGAACCTGGGGGTCCTGGTGGATACCAAGTTGTACACGAGCCAGCAATGCACCCCTGCAGCAAAAAAGGCTAACGGTATACCGGGCTGCACGAGGAGGAGTGCTGCCACCAAGTCGAGGGAGGTGATCCTTCCCCTCTGCTCAGCACTGGAGAGACCACACCTGGAGTGCTGCGTCAGGTCTGGGCTATCCAGTACAAGAGAGATGGAGCTACTGGAAAGAGTCCAACGAAGGGCCAATAAAATTCTTAAGAGACTGGAACATCCCTCATATGACAAAAGGCTGAGAGAGGTGGGACTGTCAGTCAGGGCACAGTATACACTGAAAAACATAAAAATGACAGGAAGCTCCACAGTGGAACGTATGCAGTGAATCAAGCAAGAGACTGGAGGAATAGGATTTGATATTTATATATTCATTCCCCTTTATTTATTGTAATGATGTATTACTATCCATCGTAGACAGATTAAAATAAATGGTACATTTGAGTTCCTTCAAATTATCTTTTGCTTGTCCTCTAAAGAACACAATAAATGCACAAATAACACGATAGTTATTCCTTGTACAGAGCTTTCCCTTGTACAAGATTTAGCACAGTATTTATAAGCAGTGGGTTTTACCAGCTCTACACAGGGTCAAAAACTGTATTTTTAATCTCCTGCATACATACCCAGAAAAATATATAGTCACTAGCATGTCTTTATCCAATTAACTATGTGTGTGGTAAGAAAGTGTTATTTAAGAGCATTTGCATATTTTCCCTTCTCCAACACTGTAAATGAAGAATTAATCATTTCCTTAAGCCCTAGTTACTTTACTGGAAAATGGTAGCTGAACATCTGGCAAAGAGAAAGTACAATGAAAAAGGTTCATCACACACAACAAGGATCTGAAATACGAACATGGTAAATCTTCAAGCCTGTACTTTGCATGTGTATATTGAGCAGAATTTTTACCATACAGGTATATGCTCCAGGTACTCTTCCCATGTACAGAGCAAGATTTCAACGGAAATAGTTTAATTTTTAATGATACTATGGAGTTGGGGCATTTTGGGGGGTTGTTACAGTTTTTATTTTACATGAAGGACAAAAACCACCTTGCCTGGAAACAGAAATACACAAAAGGAAATGTAGAAATCTCCCTTTATTCCATGTGTTCCGAGTTCTTCTGTCAGACCATGTTTCTTGTGGTGTAACTCTTTTTCCATTAAGGCCAAACAGGATGAGCATATTATAAGACTACTTATCACTGGCACATAATGGGAAATGTACTCCAGCAAGAAACCTCAGGTTTGCCTTTGAGATTGTTTTTTTTTCCCTCATGAAAAATTATGGTCTTTTTGCCTCTGCAGAAAACTTTACATCACAAAATTCTGTTCTGTTGGAAGCAGGGCTTTTTCCTACAAAAATCCTTCATGCAACTTAATTTCGTTAGTGCTAACAGCAGTTCATTTAACCTTGTGAAATAAATGTGAACATAAAAATGTAAGCATCTGTGAAATCATATTTGTAATTGCTCTAAACCATATTGAGTTCCTAACATTATTTATGCAGCCTTTTTTGTTAATTTAAGGGTCTTTTCCAAGTTGCTACTTTAAAGCTTCACTTTTAAGTTATTATTGATTTAACCATTTACATAACCATACATATTCACTATGATCATTAGATTATTCCTATTTTTCCTATTTTTCATTATGACATTATTTTCATTATGCAAGTTTGTTTGTATTCATATCCTAAATAAGCAAGCTGATTTTATAAAAATAATTTTATAAAAATAATTTAAAAAAAAGAAACCCAGGATACCTGTTCATCTTCAGTTTTACTAAAGAAAACCAAGCTAAACCAAGATTTATGCAGAGTGAACTCCCAGTAACTACACCACCTTTCAGCCTTCTCGTAATGAGTTATTTACCTGTTCTTCACAGGATGTAAAAACAGTGAATGTAGTAACAGTGTTGCTCCACAACTGAAAGAAAATTGACTTCTGAGACATGAAGAAAATCTGCAATTGACCCTGTTTTTCCTAGTCTGAAAGACAAACATGGCTTGGTCTAGTACTAGTTAATAACCTAACTCATAGCAAAGAAACACTTTTTGGGGGTAAGCGGAGGTTTGCAATATGATTACAAATTCTGATATTAATTGGATGAACAATCATAATAAGCAGTATGAAAGACTAAGGTGAAAAAAAAGTATGAAACATGGATTTGGAATTGTAGAAAAAATACAGTAGAAAGTCTAATTTCTAAACAGTGCTACAACAACTGAATCATTCTGATAAAACCACTATCTAAAAATCACCAAAATCAGTTACTGAATCTTATTATTAGAATCATTACCTGTCGTATTCTTATGTGCTACTTTATTTAAAAAGGTTTTTTTCTATTTTACTCTTCTTAAGTAAGTTATAAAGCCTATGTGATTTTTGTGCTAAGGACTGCAAAATGTGAAATACTAAGATAAATAACTTAATATTAAGTACTAGCTATCTACAGAAGTTGAGATAGCATTATGGATTTTCAAAAGCTTAGCTGCTCTCTATTTTTAGTCATATACCCTTCCCTAAACAATATGACATGTTAAAAATTATGACCAGTATATTTATTTGTCCTTCCAGACCTACTTATATTCTTTCGCTCCCTGAGTTATTATAAATTATATATTATCTGATATCAAGAATAAAATAATTTATTTTCTTTTAAATTTTAAGTAAGGATTACAGGAGAAACAAAGAACATATCTAATTTGCTTATCTCTCCCACCTTTTAAAGTGAATTAGTTAAATTAGCAAGAAGGAGCACATTTAAAAGAGCTAGTACAGGCAAAGTTTGATGAGCTGTGATGAGCTTTGTCTTACATTGTAATATTTCTATATCTGTGTATAATAAATGCATTTAATAAATATATGCAAAAAGTACAATTTTAATCTTATTTCAATAGCACATCATAGTAAATACAAGCTTACATTTTCATTCAACGCAGGCTCCAGCTTAAAATATGGCTGGTATCTAGACATATTTACAACTCTAACTGCACTTACAGTAATTTGTGACCACAAGAAAAATGATCTTAAACGGAAATACTAGTTATTTGTACTGCATATCCTTATACATGACCTTTTCATAAAGTGGTAGTGATAGCTTTGCTAATAAATTCATAGTCATCGATGGTTTTGATATTGATCATTTTAAAGTGACACATTTGTAAAAATACAATAATGAAAATTTAGTGCTCTTAAATGACTATGCTAGCAATGATTTCTCTTCAAATTATTTTACGTTTCATGTTCCCATTGCAAACAAATGCTGGCCTATGCTGGCCTGTGCCTTTAGAATTTAATCTATTACTGCTCAGATGTGACAGTTCTCATAGTCCAATGGAAATCTTGCTGGGGTTAGTTTTCGCTGTGAAGATTCATCTGTAACATGCTGAGGCATACAAACATGCAACATGGCTTCTTCTCATATTGACACACATTCACTATTTGAGAACAGCCAATATTAAACATTATGTAAGCATTAGGTTTGCAGAAGAAAAGAAAAATACTAACAAATCCATGCCTCTATGTTCTTGTATTTTTCTAGTTATTTTAAAATGTTATTCTAGGAAACACTACAAGAAATAACGAGCATTACAAGGCCATAAGAAGTATTTAAAAACAATCATTAAAATAAAAAACTCTGACAGTCAAAGTGTTTAAAAATTATTGCTGCACTTCGGGAAAGATTCTTGTTACGAAAGTTGAAGGATTTCTGGGAAAAAAATAAGTTTTAAATTTAACTGTTTTTAGAAATGTAATTCTATGTATGGGCCTAATCTAACCAGACTAACAGTAATCCTATGACAACAAACTAGTCAGTTTGAGATCTGTTACATAATTAATAATCGGTGATAGACTATTTTTTTGTCTCTATTTCTTGACCTCTGCCATTTATTCTATTTATACCTGTCTTTCATTTCTCTCCCAGAAAGCTTACCAGGAAATATGTCAAAGAAATCACCTTCAACATGACAGGTACTGAACAGCACAGGAGAACTAACGAAGAACAACAGCCTTAAGTTGGTTGTGCAAAATAAACCAAATCACTAGTCCACTTAGTGACAGATATTTGCATATCAGCCTTTGATCAGTGTATCTGGTTTGATGTCTAGCTCAATTATTCAATGAATAGTGAAAGGTCATAAACACATTCCTGTAAAGTAGAAGAACTGACAGGAACTTGACCCACCTAAAAGCTTGTCCAGAGCTTTCAGTTTGCTCCTAGATCTCAAGTAATAGCACAGCTATGGGAGTTAGTTGTGATATTCCAAGGGAATAGTCTAGTTACTGACAGACAGAAATAAGATTTTGTTTCTGAATTTCAAACCTGATGTTGATGCTGGAAGCTTTTTAATAAAGTAAGAAAAAGCAGTAGAACAACTACCGTTTTCCATAAAACAAAGCTATCTGGTATCTTAACATAATAACTGATTCAACTTTAGACCTTAAGCATATGACCATTATCATATCAGTATACTTCAAATACCACAAAGTGCCATTTTTGCCAACTTCAGGTTCAAAAGTAGAGGAAAGTTAAAGAAACAGGCTGTTCTGAAAATACTTCGACCCTAATATCCTTAGAAGCACCCAGACATTCACAGAATTATTTGATGTCAAGTTTTTTCTTTTGAACTTTCACTCATGCCTACTTTAAATTTATGGAGCATTCAGTATAATAAATCACATTACAAATTAATGTGCTGCCTCTATCACATCTAATACACAGAGGTGAGTTTCTGAATGTGCTAAACCTAGGCACTTGTGCCCTCCTGGAAGTAAAGTTGGCATAAAACAACCAGCTAGACAGCTACCAGGCAAGGATCAAGGAAAATGAGATGACTCTGTAATAAAGAAACAAATTTTGTTCAGTCTAATCTGGTATTAATATGTATACCTGAAGACATTTTATTCAGTCTAATCCAGTACTATTATAGACTAGAATAAGAGGGCTTCAAAATCATACACACACGCTGTAAAAGAAAGTGATGTCATTCTCCAGACTAAAAAATGATCCAAGTATCAGCTCTAGTAATGGACATAAAACTGCTGACAGAGCCTCTGGAGTGGACAAAGGAAACTAGTTTAATATAGAAACTAGGAGCGTATGAAGAACAAATTATAAGAAGAAAGTTGGGGGGGGGGGGGAGCATGACCTGGCCTAACAACATAAAGACAAACATCAAGGAGCGAAACATTAGAAAAAAAGATAGAAACCCATACTTTTTGTGACAAAATGAGAGCTGCTCAACCTTAATTAATTATAACTTCATTTATATTAGATTCTTATGACATTAAGTTTATCCCATTGTCTCTGAAACTAGAAGTGTGCTGACTGTCTGGTCACATGGTGTCTCTGCATTTCAGTACCTCACAGCAATCCTTGTTTCCTTCTAGACGACTGAGAAAATTTGTGTGGCAGCCTGGCACGAAATGAGCACTGCCTAAACCTCAGGCAACTCCCCGGTGACCAGCTGCTAATGGCAATGTTTGCCAGCCTCCAGAGAACCTTCCAGAGAGACAGGCAGGGAGGACCCACACAGCGGCAGCCAACCACCAGGCTCTGTGGGAAGCTGAACCAATCAGAACCAGGCATTTCCTTTCTGCTCCTATGACTGACAGGAGCTGTGGTCGCTGAGGGAGAATGAGAAAGTGGATCCACATTCACCTGGGGCTCAATTTACAACTCTTAGGGCTTCACTGTGCTGGTTTTCAGAGCTGTGTCATCATTCTTTGCTTTTTTAATTAGATCAACATGCAAAGAAGTTTAAAATCTGGTGGAACCTCCCCCATGTATTCAGTTTATACAGCTAGATAGTTACTAATGTCCAGGTAGCACTGTGCATGCCTTTATGAGAAAGTTCAGCAAATTTATTGCTGAGAGTTTTGTCATTCTGAGCCCAGTGCTGAAGCTCCTGGAAGGCCAGTGGGTGCCTGGAGCTGGACGGGCAGGGTTCCCCAAAAGGGGAAGTACAGTGTCCCCAGATTCTGAGTCACTAAATACTGTGTAATTTTATAGAATTTATCCCAGGACAAAAAATAACAGTGGTGCAGGTATTTGGTATGTGTCCTCTGTATTGGAAACTAAACCTCAGCACTCTTTTCACTGTTTTTTCAGTCACAATCTTGCATTACCAAAACTGCGTACCTAACTGTCTGATAATGCACAACTGAAGTTCATCCACTAAGAACTTGGAAGAACCTGTTTAACAGAATCACCTAGTGATAGCTGCATTCATAAGTAAAAAATTCATAGTAGTTTCTGATTGTAAGAGAACTTCTGTAACTAATTCTTACAGTCTCAGAGCAGCTTGTTATAGGAATCAATACTTTCTGGCAAAGACATGAATTGTGTTCAACAGTCTAATTCACTTGTTATATAACATGATTTATAAATAAGTCACCAAAAGTCAAATATTCTTTTGAAAACCAAATTATGTAATTGAAAAATCAATGAGAGTTTGGTTTTGAGGTTTCTTCTAAAAATCGTATGTCAATTAAAATATGAATAAAGAGGCTGTAGAACAGGACAGAAAAGTTAACCCTGAGATATATTGTGTATATATTTATTAGCTAAGGGTTGTCACCTTTTTAAAGATACAGTTTACTAGAAGGAAAAGAGAGAGAAAAGAAACTTTAAAATTGAAGACAGACTATAATATAAACTGAGCGATCGCATCATGACCAACCCCCACTATTTTTAGAAACTTTTTCCAGTCTCAAGTTTTTCTCGCTTCTTTTGAATGTATTTGTCTTACTTTGTCTTGAAAATAAGAACAATGATTTTAACAGCAGCAGCAGCTCCAAACTTTAATAACCTGTTTCTATTTTTCTGTAAAAATGCAAGTTAATCCTACATTTATTAACATATTAAAGGACTATTAGGAAGGGATTTCCATTATGAAACATTTATACAGATAAGAGAAGAGGGAATAGGAGTATTCTTACAATAAAATCCTAACTTAATACTTTATATTCAAATGTTAAGAACTGTCGTCTCTTTCTCTGTTTTCCTAACACATAATTAAAATGATTTTAGACAGTATTTAGGGGGAAGTGATAAAACCATCAATTATTTGTGCTGTAAGTAGACTACACTGTGAGCTTAGGGAAGTTATGCTTTAAGAAGTTATGGCTTTGGATTTTATGGTTCTATCTATATTTGGTATGGTAGAGGTTAACCTGTTAGCTTATATTTCATATGAGAGAAAGAAAAGGCTTTTCTCTCTGATAGCAGCAAATTTAAAGACTTTCATTCTAATCTTGTAAGGCTGTAAAAATACTTAATCTTAGCTATAACTTTTTCTGTCTCATTTCCACTCCCTGGGAGAGCTTGATCCTATTATGGGAAATCTTTTGTAATTTGCATGTTGTGGGCCTTCCTGGAGTTTGTCTCTTACTACGCTAATGAAGTTCTATTTCTGAATATTGAGGGTGTTTGCCTACAGGACTTCAGGAGGCTCCACACCTTTTAATGGTTTAACAAACAGTGTACCCATGTTTTGCTGATTAAGGATACCAATTAAACTCAGACACCAGAGTGACAAGAGTAGGCGTATTTTACTGGTGATAACCAAATAATGTAACAGTGTAATACAGAAAACATGCAGTAAGAAAAGGCAGAATAGTGCACTTAAAGCAACAAACAGGAAAATACAGGGTAATGCATCAAATCATTACTACATGAGAGAGAGAATAGTGATTAAGAAAGATACCTCACCACTTGCATATATTATCATCATCATCCAGACCCACAGTCGCTGGGGAGCCCCGGTTACAGCGAGGATTTGGAGAGCCTGTCCCGGCAAGTGGGAAATCCTACACGGTGTGTCCACCCATAGGTGAGGCTTCCAAAGTCGCTGTGTTTCTAACAAGGCCAAATACTTGGGTTCTCAGCCTTGAACAAGGCTGTGAAAGGAAAGTTGGATACATTCTCTCAGCATTTTATCCTCACTAATGATTATATTCTAAGCCGCGTCTTTCACTAGTGAGCTTACATACTTTGTTAATGATTACATACTAAGTTAGCAGCTTCAGCTTGGGGCCTGTTGTTCAGGCTGCAGTATTTCAATGCTTTAGCACTTTTTACACCAGCATAAGTGGGCTGTTATAACTTAGTACAATACCTACTAGCACAATGCTTATCAGTTATAAAATATACAGGGTTCATCTATAGGTCAACTCTGGCTTGGGCTTGTTGTCCAAGCCTTAGCACGTCAACCCACTACCCATATTTATTTAGTCTATTACAATTTATGATGCTGGTGCATAGTTAGGGCTTTTCTTCATTCTTGGGATTTCAGCAACATATTGATGAGACAGACAGTCTCATCAACAAGCCACAAAAATATTACTTGTGTCTGAAATTTGTCTACAAATGTGATAAATCACATTTCTTCTTTTCCTATCCGAGTAATTGCAGTTGTGTCATCATTAGGCCACTGTCTCTCTCTTTCTTTCTTTTTAATTCTCCCTCTTTCTCTCTCCACCACTAAAGATGCATCCTTCTACTCATGGAATCTTACCCATGCCCTGGAGGGAACTGGACAAAGGTGTGGATTTGTGCAGCCAGTGGGACGATAGCAAGGAATACTATAAGCCAGCAGGAAAAAAAAAAAAAAAAAAAAAGACCAAAGTGCAAAACTGATAGGAATGTGAGGAGACAGCAGTGGACCCTGGATGGATGTACTGACTTAGGGAGCTTTAAATGGGGGAAAGCAGTTGAAAAATAGGATAGGAAAGTCAGATAGGGAACTGAAGATTCAGAGTAATGAGAGCATGAAAGGACATAACCTCTGATTAAGCAATCTTTATTAGCATTTGTAGATCTTTAGCAAATCTAATTTGTATTGTCTTCTGTTAGTGGGTCAAACTGTGAATTGAGGGATGGTGTGGAGAAATGGGTTTTCTGCAGGTTGGAAGAAAAAGGCTGTGAAAGCATTGTGAGAACTCCAGATTTAGGAAATCATCATAGTATATTTCCCACCAGCCATCTCAGGTACATAAATTTAGGACCATGGTTTGTCAAGACACACATGTAAGATACCTACTCTCCCTTTTTCACCTACAGTGTCACTTTTTGTTCCTGAGGTACAGAAATGCTATGTAAACTAATTTTGAGATGCTAATATCTGGAAAATATGAACATGTATGCATATACAACTCCATTTGGTTAGACAAAGAGAAAACAGAAAATTAGTTCTCTCAGTGCAGTCATAAATAGAAGTTATCCAAATAATATATTACCATCAAATATTATTCTCACAAATTACTTGTTTTTCAGGAATTCCCCAAAATTTTCTGCTTCAAAATTTCCAAGGCATTGTAACCAATGTCAGGGTCCTCCTTCTATAAAACTTTGGTATGCATTACTTACTGAAACTTGTTGCACTCATTTGTAACTATGTAGTTTCAAAACAATGTTTTAAATCAGAAGAAGAGTGGGACAGAGAGGGCATTTTTGCATGATACAACAGAGCAGACACTTATCTGTCATCTAAAAAAATTAGATTTCAAATACTTTTTAATTCATATATCTCACTAAATTCTGTGTTTATATATTTTACTTTGATTATATGCCCAGAGGAAAGTAAAACTGTAAGTTGATGCAATGGCATATGATTTAATTTAACTTTTGGAATTAAATCAATATAATACTGGGCATAGTTGTTTTCTTTTTTTTCTTTCTCTTAACTTTAACAGAAAACTTTAGTATTTTCTTTTAAAAAGTGTAGTATTAGTGTACAAGCATGTCTTAAAAGGTTAAAAGCTCTTAGCTCTCTGCTAATAAAGTGAAAACTAAGTAAGTTGAGTCCCATACTGGATTCTTCCATTAGTGAGATTGAAGCTTAATATATTAAGGACCAAGTTTTTATACTGCTGCCCCAGGCCTGAGGCTGAGCTCTCTAAAAAGGGAAGCAGACAGCTGGGACATTGTAGAAGGCGAGTGTAAGAATTTTTTCTTGGATTTCACTTGCCATCAGAGTGGAGTCAATTTACTCCAGCATGGAAAGCTTATAGCTTACTTTCACATTAGTAACAACTCACAGGCCAGCTCTGGCCTAAAGAAGGTAGGGACAGGCTGTTGCAGTCATAAGATGAATGAGTTACTGCTGCAAAACTTTATACCAAGAGTTAAAGGTAAGAGGTAGAGGGGTGGAAATTCAAGACTGACACTCAGTGGGAAAAAATTGGACTAGATTCTTTGAGTCAGATGTTTTTAAACGTAAGTGGATAGCTGCAGAATTGTTAAAAATACAAATGTAAATAAGCTATTTTTCTCCAATTAAATGATTGTTTCTGAAAAGTGTATAAAAAGCTAGAAAATATCACTGCTTAGAAACGCTGAACATTGAAAGTTATTTTTAAAATAAAAATGGTTTCAAGAATTGCTCCTGCTCCTATTTTCATTTGCATAATGTGTGTATAATCTGTAAGATAATACAGCAGAAGAAAACAAAGCAGAACTCTGTAACATTCTGTACATTGAGATATCATGAGATAATGAAGTGCAGCAGAACATCTTGCTGTTTTGGTATTTCATTAAACATGCATACTACGAACAAGAATAAAGAGTATTTGTTTACTGATATGTATGGAAAAAGCCAGCATAAGCACTATTCTGGATTAGTTGCCACCATTGTACTCAATAATAGATGAGGAAGGATGGTGCTTATTTAGAATACAAACCCTTAATTCATAATGAATAGTCTCTTCATTTAAAAATGAAGATGAGCAGCAGACTGGGTTCTTTACCTAAAATTTAAAAAACCCTAATTTTTTAAAATTTTTTTTTTTTTTTTTTTCAGAATGACCATTAGTCATGTTAGTAACCAGTTACAGAATAATAAAAAGTAACGGTACATATACACACACAAAAACTTTGTAGGAGACAATAACTTTGTACTCATGTTTAATTTTTCCAGAAATATATCAAGCAACCTTTCTTTCCTCATGAAAAGCACAGATATATTTAGGAGAAGGAGGAAAGAAGCTCATTTGCCATCTAAATGCCTAAAAAGCCAAACAGGAAGGACTTAATATTCACATGAATAAATTGTGACATACAGGACAGTACAGAACTGAATTTTAAAGATTCTATAGATAAGGATGAAGCAGTTCTATACATTAGGGGTATGTGACCAGAACAAGAATCAAATCTAGAAGTAGGGTCAAGAAGTATGAAAATTGCCAGGGACAGGATGAAAGCAAGAACAGTGTGAAATAACAAAAAAGAGCAAACTGCTTCCTCTTCTTCTTTTTCTTCCCTCAACACATGATTCCATCAGAAAAAAACCTGTTTTTTTAGCAGTAAAATGGTAAATAAAATTTGGTAACCCAAGGACAGTACAGGCAAGGGTGGAGGAGATGCAGCTGCTTGAATTATCTCACAGGAATAGGTTTCAGATTTTTAGGGGAGGAGAGAAGCTCATAATCTTCCTGCTAAATTCACCTCTGCAGACATGTGTGTTTTTAATGCTACAGATAAGATAATCACAGAATGACTTAGGATGATAAGACTTTCATTGCTGTTTTAATCCAGTGATCCCTAGAAGAGGGAGATAGTATCTCTAAGCATTCAAATGTAACAATTACTAGTTACTATATTAAAAAAAGTTCTTGTAGATTCAATCTCACTGATAATTACAGTTAATTTTTTTAACATATTCCTAAAAGAAGCAGCTTCCTCTTTTTCCTCTATCATTCTATTGGCTTTGAAATTTTAAACACGAGCAATGCAGTGAGGCAAAGATGTATTTTTTTTTTTTTACGTTATTGCCCAGCTAGTGACTTTGAACTGGTCTGAAATAACAGCTATGTCTATGCTGGTGGGTTAAACAGTGCCAGGACCTGGACAGTGTCCCTGCACTGAAGCTCGATACTTTCCACCATTAGAACGATCTGGTCCCTAGAATGCTTCCTGCCTGGGACAACTGGTGTGCTTTCAAACACTTCAGAGGCACAGTTCAGGAGTAACCATGGCCAGTATACCAATATACAATTTCTCAGCAGTTTACAGACAGAAAAATATAACCAAGATACTCTGGTATACCCTTGCTAAATAGAACTTGACTACGTTTGATGTGTGTTCTGCTAATCTGCCTGTTTAGAAACAGAAGGAAATTTTGGGTTTGAAAATCTAGTATATCATAAGGAAGAGAAAAAATCTGACAGCGCATCTGACAGTAACAGCAAAATAATCAGGGCAATTCAAAAAGTAAAAGACAATTTAGCTGTTGTAAGGAAAAGATAAATTCAATAAAGACAGAGGAGGAAAGCCTAAAATTTTGTAGAAGTCTGGGTTTTCTTAGATTAGCATACATGAGATTGAAGTGCTAAGGCTTGGACAACAGGCCCAAGCCAGAGTTGACCTATAGGTGAATCCTGTATATTTTATAACTGATAACCATTGTGCTAGTAGGTATTGTACTAAGTTATAACAGCCCACTTATGCTGGTGTAAAAAGTGCTAAAGCATTGAAATACTGCAGCCTGAACAACAGGCCCCAAGCTGAAGCTGCTAACTTAGCATGTAGTCATTAATAAAATACGTAAACTCGCTAGTGAAAGACAAAATATAATCAGTAGTGAGGAGAGAATGTATCCAACTTTCCTTTCGCAGCCTTTTCAAGTCTGAGAACCCAAGTATTCGGCCTTGTTAGAAACTCCCTTGGTTCCCCCCCCGAGTCCTGGCCAAGCTTTGGGTGGAATCCAACAGGAGAATGAAACCAGAAATTTTCCACTCAAAACAAAGGTGCCAGCTATTCTGGCTTGTCGATCTCTGGTATATAAGGCTGGACCCGCTCACAGCGACTTTGGATGCCTCACCTATGGGTGGATGCACCGCGTAGGATTTCCCACTTGCCGGGACAGGCTCTCCAAATCCTCGCTGTAACCGGGGCTCCCCAGCGACTGCGGATCTGGATGATGATGATAATATATGCAAGTGGTGATGTATCTTTCTTAATCACTATTCTCTCTCTCATGTAGTAATGATTTGATGAATTACCCTGTATTTTCTTGTTTGTTGCTTTAAGTGCACTATTCTGCTTTTTTCTTACTGCATGTTTTCTGTATTACACTGTTACATTATTTGGTTATCACCAGTAAAATACGCCTACTCTTGTCACTCTGGTGTCTGAATTTAATTGGTATCCTTAATCAGCAAAACATAGATTCAGTACACTTTAACTGGATCAAAACTTATATTATGTCAAACTTAACTCTTATAAATTAATTACCCAGTTTTAAAATACATTTCTGATTTTTTTTTCCTGATACGTTTCATAATTATTTTTTTTTGTCTAAACCCACATTGTTTTTCTGTATCTGCCACTCATGCAGAACAGTGGGGAATGGAGACTCCAGAAACTCCTCCTGAACTGGTGGTTGCCTTCGCTCACTTCTTGATTTGTTCTTTGTAATGCTGAAAGCTTTAACTCTTATAATCTCTCCCCAGTCTTATCTGCCAAAGGGATGTTTTTAATTGCTAAAAGACCACAGTAAAAAACTTGGTTTTTTTTCACATAGTTCCTTTCCTTCCCCTCAGTCAGCTACAGGTCAGTATTTCATGGAACAAACTCACAAGAATCATTTAGCTCCCTTAATGAAATGCATACAGATACTAATAGAAATAGTGTGGATTTTTTAATGGACAAAGATTTAGTGGAGAAAACCTGACAGTATTGAAGGTAGGAGTTGTAAATCGTTTGGGAATACA
The DNA here is from genome assembly GCF_047716275.1 of Strix uralensis. Classification (NCBI taxonomy): domain Eukaryota; kingdom Metazoa; phylum Chordata; class Aves; order Strigiformes; family Strigidae; genus Strix; species Strix uralensis. Next base: position 30,625,863 of record NC_133974.1, read on the forward strand.
GCCAAAACCAGCAGAAGTAATATAAAGCTGGGAACTTGGAAACTACAGGTGTACATAATGAAGACTGAGGAGAAAGAGGAACTGAGTTTCTACGCAGCCACATATACTGTGAGAAGGTGTATTTAACTGTTAGTAATTACTCTTATTAATGAAATTTACATATTTAATACATGTAAAAAAACGACATCTCAATTATTGTTCATTCCTCAAGTATGAAACAACTATTAAAACATGACTAAAAAGCATATGTCCACAGCCAGAGAAGACTGGGAATGTTGCCTAGGTAATAAAATCCCTTTAGTTTTGGGATAATGAAAATGCCAGACTCTTTGATGTGCCTTTTGTGTCTTTCCCCTGTGTGCACACACGCAGAATGTACATTATTGTTCTCTACAGCACTGGGACTTTTCCCTGCAGATGCTTTCCAGGCTTGAACTTCTTTAGTACTCATTTAGTGACAGTCATCCCAGATGGATAGCTAACCAGCAAATGGCAACAGAGTAAACCAAAAAGTGTATTGTGTTTTACTATGCTGTCCAAAATACATAGTTGTTTCTCCTAACAAAAGACAAAAAAAAAAAATAAATATTTGAAACTGTCAATTTCTTACACTGCATATGTATTTTAGGACTAAGCTAATTTTAAGTTTAATATTTCTCACATTATTTTTAAAAGTACTGCATATATTCTATTAGTGTCTTCAAAATATGAAAAACAGAAATCATCTTATAACATGAATCTTTCATAAGAAATTGCTAACAGTTCTGCAGATCCTAAAACTGTTCTACAAAGACCGTAAAGTGCAGATACTTGTTTCAAAGGACATTTCAGACATAACAGAGCAGAACATGTATAAGACAAGGGAAGTATAAAGTACCAGTAGGTATCAGAGTTATTTATTTTAGGAATGTCTTACGCAGTTGTGTTGTAATTAAGGTGGAGTAGTATACATACTCATAAACTACAAGAAACCAGTCCAGCTGAAAACTTTTACAATCTTCAATCAATGGTCTTATTTTTTTTTCTTCATTATTTCTAGATCTCAGTGATTGCATTTGAGTGAAACTGGAACAGAAAGGTTCTTGAACACAAGTGATTTTTACAGCACCTGATGCATCAATCAAAAAACAAAATACCTTTGTCCTCAGTACTCAGAATCAAAGAACTGGAAATACCTCCTTACTAGGCTTCTGTTTCATATCACTAACTGAACTACTTTGAGACAGATGTTACACTGAGATATAAGTCAAACTTGTCACACAGTGAATCTTCCTAAAACATCTGTTCATTCACCTTTAAAAGAAAATGTACTTTCTTTGATATCTGCCAGTGCAGTGCTAACAACTAGCTGGTTCCTTCGTGGTTCAATTCAGTTCCATAGCATGCCTCTGCCAATAGGCAGATTGTCACTAACAACTGTCTAAATTTAGTCTCCTTGTTCTGTCTTTTAGGGCTTGGGACAATATGCAGAATCCTTTTTGAAGCATGAATGCTGAATTTCATTTAACTGCTATGACATGCACTGTTATGGATCAGTAAGAGTTAAGCTATTTCAATCACTTGGCAGATTTTGTCTGGCTCTGTTAAATGGACCACTGACTTTTTAGTGGGCACAAAACCAGACAAACATATGGAGAACATTTATAGGCAATCAGTACACTTACACATAATTTGAGTATCTCAGCAGCCTAATGAGAGACAGACTTAAAGCCAGAGATTTCCAAGCTGTTGTCCATACTGAGATCACAAATTGCTGTTTCAGAAGACTTGTCCTTAATGAATCTATTGGCCCATGTAACTTAGAAACAACCATGTGTTCATATGTTTCTTAGGGTCCATAAGGTTTAGACTCATTAGTGTTTTAGTTTATATCAGGGCTATGCTTTTGACATTAATTTCTCAGTTGTCCTCACTTAACTGTGCTTTGCCCCACATCACACAGTAGTCTCAGTGTGCACAAAACATTGCTTTTGAAAGAAACTGAAGCAGAAGATGTGCTTCAAGAGCACACCTAATGCTTTCCAACCAGTAATGAGGATTTAGTCCACAGGACTATGCTCACTATGCTGGAAATAGTCCAAAAGAGCAAGCACTTGCCCCAAAACATGTGTATTGTTTGCAGCCAGGCCTCAGCTCCCATTGTTTCACTCTGTTTCTGTTGGTCTGTGTTGCTTGCTAATGTAGCAACACCCTTAATTCGGGTGCGCTATGAATCATGAGTGAAAGATGGAATATTTCTTTTCTTAGATTCCATTTCTGAAGTCTTGTGCTCTGATTAACACTTACTGTATTTACATGGAAAGTCCCCTCATTATGTGGGTCAATCCTGCAGTGATTACTACAGACTTTCAGTAAAGTACTTATATAACTAAATGTAGGAAGGTACATTTACAGAATAAGTTTCGTTTAAGTAAGGAAAACAAAGAAATGTGATCCAAAGTAATGTGCAATCTGTCATTAGTAAGTAAAAGTCTGATAGTATTTTAGCAGAAGTCAGTCTTAAATGGCTTTTACTCTAAGATTAGATCAGAAGAACCCAAGCTTCCTATCCTTTACTCATTTGCACTCAAGTGAAGTGGTTTTTAAAGAAACTATTGCTGCATTTTCATATGGGGATATTTTAGTGTCAATTTCTGTCAATATAATTTTCTTCACCAGAGTGATTTCTACAGGTGTGAACCACCTTTTCATCATTTTTTAAGGTATAATATTTTTGCAATGCAATTCTAGGGCTCTATTATTTGGGTTTTTCTATACCTTTACACCATTCCCATGTAAATTTATATCCTGGTAGTGAAAGGTATGTATTAAACTGTAAGTGGTTGGTACAGATACAGAAATCAAGCTTCTTTATTACAGAATCATAAAACAATAGGCCCTGGAAGGGACCTCTGGAGATTATCTAGTTCTCCTCACCCTGCTCACAGCAGGATCAGCTATAGCAGGCTGCTCAGACCCTTGTCCAGTTGGGTTTTTGATATTTCCAAGGATAGACATGTCACATCTGGGCAACCTGTTCCAGTGTTCATTAACATTTACAGTAAAAAAGATTTTCCTTACCTTTAATGGATCTGCTGGTATTTCAGTATGTGCCCTTTGCCTCTTTGACTGGGCACCACTGTGTACTGAGAAGAGTCTGACTCTTGCCTTTTTCCTTGCTGATGTGCTGCATGTATGGGTACTTCAGATGGGCACACAGAAAAGGTGCAATAGTTTCCTCCATAATGCTGTCCTCTTGTCATCTCCTTATTTTTGTGCATAGACTGAGGTGGGCCCTCTGCAGCCCTAGTCTGTTGATCAGGAGGTCTCTCTTGTCTACATCATCTGCACCCTTTTCTTGACAACCAAGTCTGTCACTAGATTTTGTTTGGCCAACCTGCTGTCAAAGATTCTTTTGCCCCACTTGATCAAGTGGATCCCATCTCTTCCTAGCCTCAATCCTGAGAGAGGGTCCCATGGTCCTAAAAGATGGAACCCTCTTATCAACATCAGCTACGTAACCAGTTGTTCACTAACAGGATTTAGCCACACCTCCTCAAGCCCTTTCTCTCACCGGCAGGATTGGGGAGAAAACCATCAGGGCCCCCATGCCCTCTATCATGCTCCTGGAGACATACAGTCATTTGTGGTACATTCCAGGTCTGCACTGGCCATATCACTGGTATCGATATGGAAGAGCAGCAAGTTATGACAGTCCCAGGGCTGGACAAGCCTTGGTAGCCTCACCACACTGTCCCAAATCCAAGACCTTGGAAACCAGCAATCCTCCCTAGACAGCAGGTAACACTGGCAGATGGGGGCCTCCATCCCTGGTAGGGAGTTTCCCACCACTGTCACTTGCTGCTTGTTTGTAGTGCTGCTCAGTGCCTCAGGCTCAGTTGGCTTTGACACTTTGTTGGCATAACTCCCAGACCCTCATCTGCTACCAGGGCAGTGAACATGTTCTGTGTATTCATTAAATAAAAAATATGATAAAATTTGTAAATTCTTTCCAAGTTTTGTTGCTTCTTAGTTTCACCTCAAGGGGAGATCAGATTAAATTCTCTGATATGTTCTTTTTTTTTTTTTTTGTTCCCACTAGAGAAAGTCTAGTACTTCCTTCATAAGAAACATAGGATTAATTGGTATTTCTCAAATTAGAAGAACAACCATCTGAAAAAATGGAAGAAAACATAGGTGGGATGCAAGGAAGTACTTTATGTCTCCTCTTATATCTCTCTCAGTCATTCATGTTCCTCTCCATATGCTCCATGGTTTCATTGAGCATGTGTGAATGAGTGAAAACCAGACATGAAATTCAGTATCTGACCCAGGGAAATTGCAGTGATATTTATACTTTAGACTACATTATATATATTTGTTATGAAAATAGGAATTAAAAATGATGGGACTTTAAATCTTACTATCTTATCAAGCAGTTTTGCCATTTGACTGTAAGAGGGACTCAGCAACAGACATTAGATAACTTTTCCAGATTTGCTTAGGTTATCATTGACAGAATAGAGACATCTGAATTATTCCTAAGGGATTTCTGTCTGTATTTGTGTAGTTATTTCAGTGAGGTAGTGCTTATCTCAAAAGATAAGGAACAGGTTCATGATACACAGATACTGTAAATAATAAGTAACTGGCAAAATTAAAAGTAAAGTTATGGACTATAGATGAAAGAACACAAGCGTAAACCATACAGAAAGAATTCTTAACACATAAATGGTTTTAAAGAACAAACATGCAACTTAAAATCTACTGTAACAAGAAAAGCAAGTGAAATGGCATTGTGAAATGAACAAGTAAAGTGAATTTTTTATATTTGAGGAAATTGAGCGAAGCTGTTTGTTTGACAGATTTCTGGGATCAATTGCAGGCACAAGCTCTTTATCCAACTGCTGATCACATTGGATTAATGAATCATGCTGTTGATAGAACTCAATCCTGCTGTAAGGGTGAAAATATATTAAAACCATAATAATTTATAACAAAGTTTTTAAAAACCAACTGCTTGATGCTAATTCTTAACTTTTAATATCTTGCCATGAAAATAGTATTTTTGCATACAACAGTAAATATTTTACAGTATTATGTGACTGTAATAGTAGCTTAATAACTTAGCTATTCAGATGTGTTACTTTTGACATAAGATATGATCTTTGATTGTGATGAAAACTTAAAGTGTGGAAAGTTAAATGCATTTTTATAATTTTATCCCTCATAATGTGGTAGGTGCTGCTCAGAAATAAATGAAGAAGCACGGTATCCTCTTGTGCTATGAGCTTCTAAAGACAAAATGGGAGAAATGGAACCAGGAATCAGTTATTCACAAAATCACAGGATCATAGAATCTTTTAGGTTGGAAAAGACCTTTAAGATCAAGTCCAACAGTTAACCTAGCACTGCCAGGTCCAGCACTAAATCACATCCCTAAGCACCACATCTACACAACTTTTAAATACCTCCAGGGATGGTGACTAAACCGTTTCCTTGGGCAGCCTGTTCCAATGCTTGACAACCCTTTCAGTGAAAAAAGTTTTCCTAATATCCAATCTAAACCTCCCCTGGAGGAACTTGAGGCCATTTCCTCTTGTCCTACCACTTGATACTTCGGAGAAGAGACAACCTCCTTTCAGGTAGTTGTACAGAGCAGTAAGGTTTCCCCTCAGCCTCCTTTTCTGCAGACTAAACAACCCCAGTTCCCTCAGCTGCTCCTCATAAGACTTGCTCTGTAAACTCATCACCAGCTTCGTTGCCCTTCTTTGGACACGCTCCAGTACCTCCATGTCTTTCTTGTCGTGAGGGTTCCAAAACTGAACACAGTATTCGAGGTGCAGCCTCACCAGTGATGAGTACAGGGAGACGGTCACTTCCCTGGTCCACCCTGTCCAGATCCTTCTATAGAGCCTTTAGCTAGTTCTATGCACGTTCATTAGTGACCAGAACACAACCACCCTGATTTGGTTGCTAAAAATTCTTAAACAAGATGTCCCAGACCACTTGATCTTAAAGCTAGGGAACAACCTCTGACATATTGTTCAACTTACTATTTTAGAAGAAGTCAATGAGTCTACATTAAGTTTTTGTTTCAAGTAGCCTATAAATAGAAACATACTTCTATACAAATGAACCTGGAAAAGAGTACTAGACTGCAATATGAGGGGTGTTAATGTCTGACTGGAACAGAATTAATCTGTGAGGAAATAGTTTATTGAGACATTCAGTTAATTCTTGGCTGGTGTTGAAGCTATACTGAAACAAACATAAGAAGGCATTTATACAAAATATCAAGTCTTTGCCTTAGTATAAACAGATTCAGAAATTATTAAAAATGTTAGTAGAGAACTCTAGAAAAAGCGTTCTTTTATATAACAGATCCAAAAGGTGATGCAGATGCCTATTACTAATTATTTTTAAAGTCTTGGTAGCATGCCTCAAAGAAGCAAATGCATGTACAATTACTGCTTCAGAAAGCTTGTGGCTAACTCCATGTTCTGACTGGGTGTATGTGAGAGTGTATCCCTGCATAGGGCTGCAAATAACCCTTACATTGGTGTCGTAGTTTGAGCCCAGAGCTACTGAGCACCATGCAGCTGTTCACTCACCCCTCCCCTTGCCCAGTGCTGGGAAGGAGAAAATGAAGCAAAAGGCTCAGGAATGAAGATAAGGACAGAGAGGTGTTACTCACACATTACTATTATGGATAAAAGACAGACTCATTAAGGGAAGAAAAAGAACATCACTTTAATTCAAACACTAACTAAGACAACACTTAACAGACAGACTGGGACAGTGAGAAGTGTTACCACATCTTAAAAACACCTTCCCCCACCCCTCCCTTCTTCCCAGGCTCAGTTTTTTTCCAGATATATCTACCTCCTCCCTCCAGCAGCGCACGGGCAGGGAATGGGGGGTGCAGTCAGTTTGGCGCTCCTTCCTTTTTGGTGGTGGGGAGGGGTGATCACTCCTCTGCATTCTTCACCGGCTCCATGTGGTTCCCCTCTCATGGGAGACAGTCCTCCAAAAACTTTCTCTGTCGTGAGTTCTTCCCATGGGCTGCAGCCATTCCTGGGCCGGCGTGGGTCACCCCCCACATGTTTCATTCCTCCCAGTGCTGAACTACAACAGAGAGGGCTTCTTCCCATAGAGACCCGGCCTTCTTTGGGTGCAGCTGCCTGCTCCAGTGTAGGGTCTTCCACACGTTGCAGGCGGATCTCTGCTCTACCGGTGACCTCCATGGGTGGCAGGGGGAGAGCCCTGCCCTCTCACTACGGGATACAGAGGGTGTCTCTGCTCTGGCACTAATCCCCCTTCCTCCTCCTTCCTTCCGCTGACCTCACCATTTTCATAGGTGTCCTTCTCATAATGCCTCACAAGTTCCAACCCCCTCTCAGGTTCCCCTTTTACAATATGTTATCGCAGAGGCGCAGCCACTGTCGCTAATTGGCCTGGCGTTGGACAGAAACGGGTCTGACTTGGAGCCAGGGGAGCTTAGAGAAGCTTCGCACAGGGGGCCACCACTGTAGCCCCCTCCCTTGCTACCAAAAACCCCTCCACACAAACCCAGCACAACTGGACAACTAAATGGCAGCCGAAAACAAGTATGAAGGCAGAACTTGAAGTGATAAGGGAGAGCAATGAAGAAATTATAAGTTATCACAATTATTTTGAAAGAAAATTTTGGTCAAGAGTTTTCATTTCAATAGAACCCAAATCTGATGTAATCTCCTATTTTTGCAATTCCCTAATAGCCCCACAGAGATCAATTAGTATGATTACTCACTGAATGAATGTAATGTTTTCCTAGTGCTATCAGGGTCAGTTCTTTCAGAAAAGAATAAGCTATTAGAAATTAATCTTGAAAATTACTTTTTCTTGGCAATATCTCAGCATGTTTCAGGGTTTTATGTAATCCAACTAAAACAGAGTATATACAACCAGAGTATGTCTTTAATATAGTTTGGTTTTAAAAGTTCTCTCTGATAAGATAAGGTACAGAAATAAGAACAACTGGTTCTTCTTATGTCAAGTAACTCAGTGCCAAATGTAATATAGGACCTGTTAAATTGTCAGGGGTCTTCAGCTCCCTCTTTTCCACTGTCATAAGAGAAATAGGCTAAGGGACAAATGATAATGAATTAATAAATAAAAATACTCCAAGATATGGGCTGATTTAAAAAATATTTAAAAGGACATCTTCTTTACTTTTTTGGAACTATATCTGCCAAAATATAAAATTTGCCTGGTAAGACTTGGTTACAGTCCCTGTTAGCTAATTTTAAAAGGATTTTTTTTTTTTCTTTATTACATATTGGTATGTTTGCTTATATGATACTGCAGTGTAGGAGAAGTAATATTTCAAGGCTTTCATCTGACTTCTCTGTTATTTGCTCTTGTTTACTGTCATGTAGCAAAAGTCCATGTGCATTTATTGCCTTTCTTCTTCCACTCATTGCTGAGCTTGCTATAGAATATAGAATCATCACCGAATATAATACATTAGAAAAATATTATTTAGGGAATCAAAGGAAATGTGTTGCAGTGTTAGTCTTGAAAGCCCATGGAATCTTTTTGCTCAGTCTAGATGAGTGAAATAAATGCTGAGATGTAAGATAGAAGTAACTTTCTATATCACTATGCAAGAAATCATCACTGCTGCTTTCAGAAAAAGCTTTCAGCAGAAATGGACTTCATGAGGTAAATTTCAGACTCATGCAATTTTTCAGCAATTGGTAAGGTTTAACTCTAAGCATCATTTTGAACATTTTGAGGGTACATGCTGTGCGTGTGTGGAGGAAAACAATATTGCTAGACTGGCTGACATAATTTACTTTGTAGCAACATCAGTGGCAAAATAAATGTATTGGCATATATCTATGTATCTGATACGATGCATCTCCTAAAGCTCCATGGCATAAAATTTATGTGAATTTTATACATTTAAAAGCAAATAATATGTAATATAATGTAATCAGGCTGAATGAATTGTGCTATATTTTCATGAAACTTCAAATGACTATGGCTACGCCTACACTAGCAATCAGTAGTAGCAACAAATCTGTGAAAACTGTTGGCACTGAGGTCCTAGCATACACACCACCTGGGTTCTGAGGGTTTTACTTTAAAATAGTGGACTGAAAATCAGTGATTGGAGCCCATTTATGCATGTGTGGAGAACTTTTTCTGGTTTAGTTTCATCCAAGGGAAATCCTGTTTGCATCATCCAAGTCTTCTCCACAATGCAGATTATATGTAGTAGGTGGGTACAGCTGGGAGATTTGCTCCAGAAGTGTTGTGATACAAGCTAAAATGCTAATGTAAACATACCCTACAAGACACTTTGAAGGACTTCAGCTTTTTATTTTGTTCATTTTTACTCTTGACTTACGAGACAGAAACAAGTAGAAATCATTTGTTGTAAAGAAAAAAATTTTTAGCAAGACTGTGACACAGAGGGAAGAAGAAAAAAGAAAGTGGACAGGGCAAACATTTGTCCACAGAGCAATTTGGTGCAAGAAAATTGAGTTGGTCTCAAATTAGCTAAGGATGAATCCAGCATTTATGAATGGAATTCAGAACTGTGAGCAAGAACTTTTCCCAGTGAGACAAACAAGCTGGATTTACATTTGTTCTAAATTAGTGAGCTAAAACAGAGTACTATTAAACAGTTTGCCCAGTGGCAAAAAAAAAAAAAAAAAAAAATTCAGAAGCCTGTTAAGCTAATCTGAGCAGTTGTATTTCCAGAATCTCTCTCGTGATCACACCTTTTCAGGAAGAAACTTTATCTCTATCCTGAGACCTTTAATTTTTATGTCTAATTAAAGCAATTTTTATGCTTTAAATGTAAAGCAATTTTCTATGCTAAAAGGTGAGATGGAGTTGTGTGACTTAGTGATTACAGTGCATGTGGAAAGTATTACTTAAGAGAAATATTCCAGAATATTTTTTTTTATATGATAGAAAACCCTCTTCTTCATGTCCATCAATCAACATGCTAGGCACCTTGACATGTTTTTATCAGTGTAGACTTTGTAACATTAAAATAATCAGTGAGACTAACTTCTTATAAACCTCTTATAAGACGTATATAATAAGGCTTATGACTTCTTATAAGCCTCTAGCCCTCCCGCCAGAAAGTGACACCATTTACAGCATGTGTGGCACTTGACCAACTTTGGATACTTCAGTTAAGAATTTACTGAACCTGAAACTATGAGAAATAAATTTCCATCGGGGGCAGAACTTTTTGTAACAGAAGTGAGCCAGTGCCGAGTGGATAGTCTGAGTGAAACTATAGGAATATGTAACAATGAGAGAATCTAATCTACTTAGCTGTCAACACTGAACACCACAAGGTCTTTCTAGTTTATATGTATTAATTTAAGTCTGCACAGACTGTGAAAATTCTGCATAACGATTCTCCACTGTTGAATCAGATTAAATGTATAGGCTTTTATTTTATATTTTATTTTATTTTTTGCAAAAAATATCATCTAATGTGGTAAAAATATCTGTTTATCACATAGTCCTTTTTATATAAGTGCTGTGCAGTAAAACAGTGTCTTGATCAAGGGGAAAGGCAGAGGGAGTCAACAGAACAAAGTTCATCACAGATTTTGGCTGGGTACATGGCATATGGTATATCAGAATTGGGTACGCAAACAAGGTTTTCAGCGTGGAGAAAAGGTAATCATTCAATATGATGGTTTAGAAATGTCAGTAAACACCAATACAGTGAAATCTGCATATGAAAACAGCTTAGTAAGGACTTAATAAGATGATTCAGCAACACAATAATACCTATAAGTCAATGTTTATTAATTATTGTTGATAAATAATGCTTCAAATCATTTAAGCTCAACATACATGTTAATATGTTTGGTTCATGTGTAGCGGGGCTTTGGGTAGCAGGGGAGGGGGCTACAGCGGTGACCCCTGTGAGAAGCTTCTCAAAGCTCCCCTGCCTCCAAGTCAGACCCACCTGTGGCCATGGCTGAGACAATTAATGATGGTGGCTGTGCCTCTGTGATGACATATTTAAGAAGGGGAACCTGAGAGGAGGAGGGGTGGTAAGGGAAATAACTATGCAAACACTGAGGTCAGTGGAAGAAAGAAGTAGGAGGAGGGACAAGTGCACCAGAGCAGATACTCCCCTGCAGCCTGTGGAGGACCCCATGCTGGAGCAGGTGGCTGTGCCTGAAGAAGGCCAGGACCCTGAGGGAAGCCTGTGCTGGTATAGTTCTTCACTGGGAGAACTGTGACACGTGGGAGCAACACACGCTGGAGCAGTTCATGAAGAGGCGCAGCCCATGAAAAGGACTCACATTGGAGTAGTTTGTGGAGGACTGTCTCCTGTGAGACACAGGAGCAGGGGAAGAGTGTGAGTAGTCCTCCCCCTGAGGACGAAGGGGTGGAGGGACTGACTGTAACCCCTATTCCCTGCCCCCCTGCATCGCTCGGGGTGGGGAAGCGATAGAGAAATAGGGAGCAAAGCTGAGCCCAGGAAGAAGGAACGGGTGGGGGAAGATGTTTTTAAGATGTGGTTGTATTTCTCACTGACGTACTCTGTTTAATTGGTAAATTAAGTAGTGGTGGTGTTTAAATTAAATGGATGTTCTTTTTCTTTCCTAAGGAGTTTGTCTTTTGACCATGACCATAACTTGTGAGCCATCCCTCCCTGTCATTGTCTTGACCCCAAGCTTTTTGTTTTATTTTTCCTCCTCATCTGTGAGGCGGAAGGAATGAGCGATCGTCTGCATGGTGCTCAGTTGCCCTCTGGGCTCAAACCACGACAATTAAGAAAGTATGGTTTTTCTTGCTATGAAAACCCGTCCTCACTAGTGAGATTAGAACAGTATAATAGAATTGAGAAAGGTCTTCTAGTGAGATTCCTTGGAACTTGTTTTTTTACTAAGAGCTTTTAAACAATGTAAAAAATATAATTTGTGAAGAAAAACAATTATAACACCCTCCCATAAGTATAGTTCTTTCAGTTGTTCTTTACATACACATGCTACTCTAGCTATGTACTCAGCCATAAAAAAAGTCTCATGTCAAGTCTCATGTACAGCACTATCTTTTAGTGCACATTCTTTTATGCATTTACAACCACTTAGTCAAGGTGAAAGGATGCCAGAAGGCTTAGCTTTTCACTCAGTATCCCTGGAATGGAAATTCAAAATCTAAAGGAAGACAGATCATAGAACTTGCAAGAAACTGAAAAAAATGGGGTAACCCTTCTTTTCTGGGCTTTTTTCCATGCCAAGTGCCAAGTAGTTTTCACAAGCCTGAAGGTAGTTCTAAATAGAGGTTAGCAGCTAGAGAGACCTACTAAAATTAGCAAATGACCTGCTAGTCTGTGGATGACAAACATAAGTAGATAAGTTATCAGATCTACATATTTCATGTGAAATATTGCACATTTTATTATACAAACAGGAAGAAGAGGCTGTTCTTGATTCCTTCAGACCTTATTTTGTTATGGAAGAGACACCATAGTCTATAATTGATGTAAAATGAGTAGAAGTAAAATTCAAACTTTCTCGGTTTGAGTCAGGTAGAAAACTATTTCATATTCTTTAAACAAAAGAGAAACCCCCTCTGACTACATGGAGAAAATTATTTTGTTTCACCCATGTAGAATTTCTTTTCAGAGTGAAAATACCATAAGGATTGCAAGGCTGTGTGAAGTGAAATGAATGTAGCACAAAAGGATCTTTGACTGCAGCTGCACTGGGAATTTGTCTTTGTGGCGTAATTGTCCAATGTAGCAATACAAAGGCTTGGATGTTCTCAGGATCCAAGAAATAATATCGGTTCTTGTTTCCTATGGAAACCTTCTGAATTCAGTGGGAGCATTTCTAGAAGGAGGCACTTGCAAGTATGACAGTCCAGCCCTATGCTTATAAATATATTTTACCTAAAAGATACACTCCAAAGTAAATATTTTTATATAACTTAAAGGACATTTATGAAGAATGTTTTGTTTCTACTTGTATTCTCTGCTGTTATTGAAACAGTAGCATCTGTCTCTTAATTCACTCTGCAAACAGAGCTGCATTTGCATTGCCTAACTAAGCCAGTCCTTCGGAAATGGAAAAATGTCTTGTTGTACAGTCATTTTGATATTTTCCCTCTTACTGCCACCTCAGTTCTTTGCTTTAGAAAATAAAATTTTCAGTATAAATGTTTCTATCTTGAACCAATCTTGTTCTGAAAATGGACAACACTACGTCTAAAACCTGGTTATGATTTCTGAAGAAGTCAACCAAAGACGATGATGAAAAGATCATCAGACAAATTTCCTTAGGGCACCAAGGTATTCATAAATCTAACAGGGTTCTTAAGCTTCTGAAAGACAATAGTCAACTGCTTTCAGGGTGTCCAAATAGCAAACTCACAGAATCAAGGAATTGTCTAGGTTGGAAAAGACCTTGAAGATCATCCAGTCCAACCATCAACCCAACATTAACAGTTCCAAACTACACCATATCACTCAGTGCTATGTCGACCTGACTCTTAAACACCTCCAGGGATGGGGACTCCACCACCTCCCTGGGCAGCCCATTCCAACTCCTAACAACCCTGTTCTGTAAAGAAATGCTTCCTAATATCTAGCCTAAACCTTCCCTGGCATAACTTGAGGCCATTCCCTCTTGTCCTATCGCTTATTACTTGGTTCAAGAGACTCATCCCCAGTTCTCTGCAACCTCCTTTCAGGTAGTTGTAGAGGGCGATGAGGTCTCCCCTCAGCCTCCTCTTCTCCAGACTAAACAACCCCAGTTCCCTCAGCCACTCCTCATACGACATGTGCTCCAGACCCTTCACCAGCTTCGTTGCCCTTCTCTGGACACGCTCGAGTAATTCAATGTCCTTTTTGTAGTGAGGGGCCCAAAACTGAACACAGTAATCGAGGTGCGGCCTCACCAGTGCCGAGTACAGGGGTAAGATCACTTCCCTGTCCCTGCTGGCCACGCTATTTCTGATGCAAGCCAGGATGCCATTGGCCTTCTTGGCCACCTGGGCACACTGCTGGCTCATGTTCAGCCGGCTATCAATCAACACCCCCAGGTCCCTCTCTGACTGGCAGCTCTCCAGCCACTCCTCCCCAAGCCTGTAGGGCTGCTGGGGGTTGTTGTGGCCCAAGTGCAGCACCCGGCATTTGGCCTTACTGAAACTCCTACAGTTGGCCTTAGCCCATCGCTCCAGCCTGTCCAGGTCTCTCTGCAGAGCCTCCCTACCCTCAAGCAGATCAACACTCCCACCCAGCTTGGTGTCATCTGCAAACTTACTGAGGGTGCACTCGATCCCCTTGTCTAGGTCATCAATAAAGATGTTAAACAGGAGTGGCCCCAAAACTGAGCCCTGGGGGACACTACTCGTGACCGGCTGTCAACCGGATTTAACTCTGTTCACCACAACTCTCTGGGCCCGGCCATCCAGCAAGTTTTTTACTCAGCAAAGCGTGTGCCCATCCAAGCCGCGAGCAGACAGTTTCGCCAGGAGAATGCTGTGGGAAACAGTGTCAAAGACCTTACTAAAGTCAAGGCAGACAACATCCACAGCCTTTCCCTCATGCAATAAGCAGGTCGCCCTGTCGTAGAAGAAGATCAGGTTTGTCAAGCAGGACCTGCCTTTCATAAACCCATGCTGACTGGGCCTGATCATCTGGTTGTCCTGCATGTGTTGTGTGATGGTACTCTGGATGAGCTGCTCCATCAGCTTCCCAGGCACCGACATCAAGCTGACAGGCCTGTAATTTCCTGGATCATCCTTCCAAATCTTCTTATATATGGGTGTCACATTGGCCAGTTTCCAATCTGTCGGAACCTGCCCGGTAAGCCAGGACTGCTGGTAAATGATGGAAAGTGGCTTGGTGAGCACCCCAGCCAGCTCCTTCAGCATCCTCAGGTGTATCCCATCCGGTTCCATAGACTTGTGTGTGTCTATGTGATGCAGTAGGTCACTGATTATCTCCTCCTGGATTGGGGGGTGGTCGTTCTCCCAGTCCCTGTCTTCTGGCTGAGGAGGCTGGATTCCCTCAATACAACTAGTTTTGTTATTAAAGACTGAGGCAAAGAAGGCATTAAGGACCTCAGCCTTTTCTTCGTCACTCGTTGCCATGTTTCCTCCTGTGTCTAGCAGGGGATGGAGGCTCTCTCTGGTCTTTCTTTTGCTGCTCACATACTTATAGAAACATTTCTTGTTATTCTTGACTGCTGAAGCCAGATTAATTTCCAGCTGGACTTTAGACCTCCAGATTTCCACCCTGCATAGCCTCACAGCATCTTTGTAATCACTGTGAGTGGCTAGCCCCTTCTTCCAAAGGCTGTAAACTCCTCTTTTCCCCCTGAGTTGCAGCCAAAGCTCCCTGTTTAGCCACTCCTTGCTGACCATGGTATAGTAATTGGCACGGCTGTTACTATAGAATCAACGAATTATATTGCCAGGGAAGAATTATCCGAAGACTTGATTTTGCCTGATGTTTGATTAACAGCTTTTTATAACACCACTGAGCAGTGCCTCTAAAGTTAAGCATCAGATGCTTTTTCCTTTAAGAAGTTATTGGAGAAGAGTTGATAATGTAGACAAATTTGCTTACAGTGGAAACCTGGTATCCTTTTTTAAGATCTCTTCTTTCATAAAAAGAGAAAATAGATGGAGTCTGTTTTCAGAAATAGGAAAATTTTGTGGGAAACAGATACAGAGATAAGCAAACCTGGGGTGAGAGGTATTTTAGATCTTAGAGTTTTTTCTCCTTTAATAGTCTACTTGTGAAGAAAATAATCCATAGTCAATATTCTGGATCTTTTTGGGGATTTTTTTCCCATAAATAAGGTAAAAGATTTTATTGGCAAGGGGTAATATACATCAAGTGTCTGCCACTACACAAAAAACTGACCCTGGAATGCCAATATACTTGGTTGGTGAAGCTCTGAAGTCAACAACAATTCTTCTGTCAGCTACAGTGGGAGCAGAGCAACACCAGGATTGAGTGCTTTTCAGAAACTACTGCAAATATATGTAGTATCTGCTCACACTTAAGAGTTAACATCTAGTATAAGGATGACAGAAAATGGTTGCCTGACCAAAACCCATCCATGTGATGATTTGGATCCTTTTTATCCAAAATTTTATTTTATATAAAAATGTATGCTTAAAGTAAAATGCAGGAGTTGCAAAATCATATACACTCAAAACTTAGGAAATGCCAGAATTAAGGTTTTTTTATGATTCATTAGATTTAGCTCCTCTCCACCTAAATACCATAAAAGAGTGTTTACCTACATGGATTAAATAATTTTCCATCATTTCATTCAGTGCATAGGAGAACATGCGGAAACTGGTCTGCTTTAGAGGTGCAGAAAAGGGAAATATATTTGTTTCTGTTCACTTGTTCTTAGAATAAAGAACGAAACCAGAAAAGAAGAGTTAGTTTTATGGTTTCAGTTCAATGTTTTCCTAGGGAAATTAAAATAAATCATACTTTAGCTGGAGTTGGTTTAGCCTAGCAAGTATCTTTTTATAGGGAGAAATGAATTCCTTCCTTTCTTTCTGAATTTTCAGCTTAAGGTGTGATTTTTCAGAACTGCTGAACACTCAACACCTGCAACTGAAGCCAATAGGAGCTGTGTTTTAAATTAAAAAGTAAATATTTGCAAGATACTTAGGTTCATTGAAGACAAAGGTCACAAAAATACATCATGAGAAAATGAGCAATGCTGTTCTCAGAACAGGGTGTAGATGAGTCTTAAAAATTCCTACCCAGAATCATCTGGCTTGACTTTAGAGACAATGACTTATCGCAATAAAAACTGGGGTGTGAAATTACAGTATGAGAGCTCCTTTTCAGTAATTGTCCTGATGTTCAGACTTATCCCACAGTAAATGGATTAATTCATCATCCTTTTACTGAAAAATAAATTTAATCTTAATTCCTGTGTGCTGTATATTAAAGACATATATGTGTGCAGTTTTCAAAGACTGATTGATGACCTATAAATGTCACCGTTTAACTTATTTCAGAGTAATTTCCTTGTGGACCCATACCCTTCCATGACCTTCTGCTCTATAAATCTACTAAATACAGACAATTTACTGTATCCACTTCTCTGCAGATAAATCCTCTTGTGTAGAATGACTCCTTGTGACTCCTTATGAGTCAATGAAGTCTCTGCAGTCCCAGGTCTCTATAACACCACTGCCAGTCTTCTAGTGCTTTTGAAGGTAGAAACACTTCGTATCCTGCCTAAAACAAAATGTTCGTCTCTATATCATGCGAAAATAAAATTTAGGGTTATACTTTCTACAAACAGGGCACAGTTCTCCAGCTTGTTCCTTATGTTATGAAGTTCTTCACTTCTTTCCCTGCTGTTGATGATTTTCTCTGTCCAGCCTCCTTGCTGCTGGCAGGACTTACAACACACCATCTGGGACCACCTTCCTGTATCTTTATCACATTGATTTGCCATCTGTTCACAAGTCTCATTGGAAAGCCGATCTTTAAATTCCTCTTAATCTCCCTTTCTTCCACTTTGTAACAGTTTTGTTCAGTCCTGTAGATTATTTCAGGTTCAGTTTATAAAAAAAAACAATAGAAGGCTTTCACTCCTATGGTATTTACTGCCATTGTTGGTTAAAGCTAAGAATTTTCATGTCTGTCTGCAATTTCTTTCAAAAAATCAAATTAAAGCATTTTAAACTAATGTAATAAATAAAACAAATAAATGCAAAGATGGTGCTTGTTTGCTGACTTCAGCTTTCAATTAGATGAGTAAGACATAAGACATCATAATCACTTTATCAAGCAATGTATAATTCCACGGATCAATATTAAGGGCATTATCCTAAGTCAGTAAATCAATAGTTAATTTTGTGCATTCCAATGTTTTTGACTCAAATGGACTTATTAGATCATAAAGGAATACAGCCCATCATGACTAAATTTTCAGTCTATGTACTATCCATTATCTTTGTAGTACAAGGCGGAGGAGAGAGGGATTTTACTATATCTTCAAAAACTTTTATTGAAGGACTATGAAGACACTGTTCATTTTTTTAACTAAATGTAGGTGGAAGATGAAATATATTAGGGATGACAAGTCAAATCTTCAGAGCAACACAGTGAGTTGTATTAGCAGTAGTACCTTCCAGAAGTACTGCTGCAGTTGCTGGTTTCTTAAGTGAACTCCAGCTGCTGTATAGCTCTTTTCTGGGATGTATAATTGGTAATCTGAAACTGATTTGTCAAACAGCACATTCACAGTTTCAGCACATGGATTCTTTCAGTGAAGTCAATGCATATGTTTAAGTCACATGCAAATCAACTTGAATTTATGTGACCTGAGAAGTTGAGAGCTTATTGCTTGTTATATACTGTATGCCATTCATGGTATGTGGTCTGACCTTTAGTTAAACCGAGGTACTGTTTCAGACCAATTTCAGTGGCAGAGCTTGTTTGCTTTATTGAGACCTTTGAGAATTTCCACTCCCACAGAAATCTGGAAATTTTTCATTGATGCAGGCCTATCTAGTCTTTATTCTCATTTCAGGTGTCAGGCCACCTGCTATCGTCAGCTAGGAGGAAGAGCCTCCTTGTCCTCATTTCAGTTGGGATAGAGTTATTTTTTTTCCTAGTAGATGGTATAGCACTATGTTTTGGATTTAGGATGAGAATAATGTTGATAACACACTGATGTTTTAGTTGTTGCTGAGCAGTGCTTACACTAAGTCAAGAGCTTTTCATCTTTTCATATTGTCCTGCCAGCAGAGGCTGGGGGGAACAAGAAACTGGGAGGGGACACAGCCAGGGCCAAAGGTGTATTCCATATCATGTGATGTCATGCTCAGCATATAAACTAGAGGGAAAGCTGGCCAGGGGAGCTGCTGCTCGGGAACAGGCTGGGCATCAGTTGGTTGGTGCTGAGCAATTGTTTTTAATATGCATCACTTGTTTTTCTTGGTTTTTATTTATCTTTTTCTTATTTTTCTTTTCATCTTCATTATATTATTATTATTATTATATTTCATTTATTAAACTGTCCTTATCTCAACCCATGGGTTTTCTTACTTCTACTTTTCCAATTCTCTTCTCCATCCCACTGTGGGGGAGTGAGTGAGTGGCTGTGTGGTGCTTAGTTGCCAACTGGGGTTAAACCACAGCAGTCCTGAAGCTCAGTTATTTCATCATACCTTGAGCATCTCTCGATGTTCTAAAATAAATTATAAGTATTGGAGATTATTTTTTTTTCTTCTCCCTATTTAGCAGAAAGTACAGGAGATTCTGTTTCAAATTGAAATTAAAGGTGGATGACAAATTTAGGAAATTATCTTAGGTTAACCCAAAGACCTGACTAACTTTTTTCTAGGCAATATGAATTGTTAACAGTTAACTACTACTTTGTATCTTAGTTCTCAATTCCAGAGTTCCTTTCAATTAATCCTCCTTTCACAATTTATGTATTGAGCTAACCTACTTGTGGCTTATTCTCTTGAAATATGATTCATAGAGTAGACCTCCTGTCTGTCAACTCTGAATATTTCTTCTGAAAAAAAAAAAAAAATTAATAGTACTCTCTCTCCATCCTTCACATAAACCTTCCCTACAACCCAAAATGTAAGTTCCTAAAAGACCTCAATTACTGAATTTCACCTTGTTATGAATCCTTTTTTTTCAGCCACTTTAAAACCAGAAACCGAGCAAGTAATTATTGCTTCTTTAGGTGCAAATTGACAGTATCTTCTTTTATTGTATTGGAGCACTCATTTCCATAACATTACACTTTATTGAAAGGGAAATAATTATGGTTTAAATCAAGTAGTGATAGAGAGTTAACCATAAGGAGGATATGGGATTGCAATAAACCCACTATTATAGAACTATAACTTTGCTTACAGTTTATATTTTTTAATTTACTATGTGGTAAGTACACAGAAATAATAGCTTCCAGAAACAAAGCTCTGAAGAAACATCTATTATAATTTGCTGCATGGGTATCAATATACACTAAAGTGACAGGATTTGCATTATATTTTGACATACAGAAGAGTATAAGCAAAAACTGAGCTCAGAGCTACTGTGAAGCTACTATTACTTTTTTTTTAATAATTCAAATACCCCAAAATAATGTTTTATGTTATATAGACTATATGCTCCATCTGATCTTATAAAAATGATTAGGCACAACATCTCAACTTTTTACAGTACTTTGAATTAATTGTTTTAATATTTTTTAGAAGAATTTGCAAATTACACTGGGTAAACCCTGCTTTACCATATGCACAGCCAGAGGCTAATATTCCAAATTTTTTTTTCACTTACTGTTTACTAGCTTTTTTTGTAAAATATTTTACTGTTTATATTTTTCAGTTTTATTCTATTTTTATTCATTACTTATACAGTGAATGCAGAAAGCTTCACCCCTTTTCTTTTCCTCAATTACTGAGGACTGCACCTCTTTCTTTTAAAGTGAAAACACTGCAGCTTTTCATCTGTTCTCATGCTTCTCTCATTCTATTATTTTGATCTATCAGTTTGACTAAACAATTGTATTATTTCTACATGCATGTAAATCTGAGATTTCACAGTTTTACATAGGACTGGCCAAATGTTTCTTACTACAGTGAAAATAAAATCACTTAGACCTTAATCAGGAATGTTTCATAATGAACAAAAACAAACAAACAAAAAAGATAATTGATTTATGAAGGGCAACTAGTGTCAGACCAACCTTCCCAGCATCGAATTCCTTTATTAATATCTTAATTTTTTTATAGTCAGGCTACAAAACAAGATGACAATTCTCATTGAGCTGACCAGTGATTGAGAATATACAGGATAGACATCTGTGCTAATAGTACTAGAAGTATTACCAGCTTTTTATTTTTGCTGGCCTAGGCGACCTAATGAAGGAAGTGTCTACTCTAATAAGTTCCTCTCAAGTCATATCTCAGATTAGTTGCAATAGGTAAAATTACTTCTTCTTCCATGACATTTCTATAGAAAAGCGCTTTATAATTCGTCACATATTGTTTAAGATAGATGGAAGTCGATAGGTTGGTAAGATGAGTTTTCTGTTTTCAAAAATCATCTGTTAATTCTGTATGTCCGGTTGTCATTACTTAACACTCTATTTTCTTAACATCACATGTGGCTAATGTAATGCCCAACCATCTCACTATATGAACAAATTTGGGAACTGGATAAACAATAGATGTCCAAAATTTTATCTGAGCAACTCAGATGTAGTGTTTTTCAAGTTATAACCATTTGCCCTTATATTTTGGCATACAGTCTTGGAGGAAACCACTCTTAGAAACTTGAGAATACAATTGCTGTGTTCCTGCTTCTCTCTACAGTTAGTTAAGCAAAACACTTTGTGGTTTTATCCTTCCTGCTGCTGTTGACTATGTGTTTTACATTAGCATAGGGAATACTTTTTGAGTGGGAATTCTATGGTATTGAGAATCTTTATCATAGAGAAACCTTAAAATTCTGAATATGCCACCCAGAAAGAAAAACCCTTATGGTGTATTAGTATATCTTAGAGATATTTAGAAGCTTTGGTTGTAGCAGAGTGAAGGGGACCACATCCCTGATGGGACTGGCCAATATAAACACCTTACATAAATATAAATACAGACAGACTGTACAAACCAGACCTTTTAAAACATCAGGAGCTGCATCAAAAACCCAGCTTTTGCGATTTCCTGCTGTCAAATTTAACCAACCTGTTTTTGTAGAATGCTGTTCTGTAGTTGGTCTTGCTGTTAATTTTCTTCATAGTAGCCCATATGGTGCTACATTTTGGATTTGTGACCAAAACAGTGTTGAGAGGAGATCAACTTTTTAGCTGCTGAACAGTGCTTACACAGCATCAAGGCCTTTTCTTTTTCCCACTCTGCCTCCTCAGTAAGTAGGCTGGGGGTGCACAAGAAGCTAGGAGGGGATGCAACCAGGACAGCTGACCCAAACTGACCATAGAGATATTCCATGCAATGTAATGTCATGCTCAGTAATAAGAATGGAGGGGAGGTGGGTTTTGGGAAGGTGGCCATTGCTTGAAAGCTGGCTGGGCATTGGTGTACACATGGAAGGTGGTGAGTGATTGCCTTTGCATCACTTAATTTGTTTTCTTCTTTCTTCCTTCCTTTCTTTCTTTCTTTCTTTCTTTCTTTCTTTCTTTCTTTCTTTCTTTCTTTCTTTCTTTCTTTCTTTCTTTCTTTCTTTCTTTCTTTCTTTCTTTCTTTCTTTCTTTCTTTCTTTCTTTCTTTCTTTCTTTCTTTCTTTCTTTCTTTCTTTCTTTCTTTCTTTCTTTCTTTCTTTCTTTCTTTCTTTCTTTCTCCCCTTTCCTTTGCTTATTAAACTATCTCAACCCACAAG
Organism: Strix uralensis; assembly: GCF_047716275.1. Lineage (NCBI taxonomy): Eukaryota > Metazoa > Chordata > Aves > Strigiformes > Strigidae > Strix > Strix uralensis. The sequence continues at coordinate 30,648,232 of NC_133974.1, forward strand.
TTTTCTTGCTTTTGCTCTTTCTATTCTATCCCCCATCCCATGGAGAAGATAGAGTGAGTGAGCAACTGTGTGGTGCTTAGCTGACAGCTGGAGTCAATCCATCACATGAGTGTAATTTTTGGTGCCTATTTTTGCTGATGCATTAAGATAACATGGTTGTCTAGTTTTAAGGCTGTATTTTATACCACATTGCCAACACCAAAGAGGAATAATACATATTGCAGGTGTCATTCTGGCAATGCTAATTGTCTCACTTTGACCTAGAAAAATGTATCAAAGGTATTTGAGCTGTTGGACTGCAGAATGGAACTTTTATTAGCATGGGGGTAGTCAATTAATTATTCCTGAGCCACCTGAGAGTCTAATATGACTGACAGTGGTTTGTGCTGGTATATAGTAGCTCTTGGGTGACTGGAATTCTCAGGTGCATTAGAAAATCAGAGCTTCCTAAAGCTGACATAGTTGTGTCAGTCAGTTGTGTACTTCACCTATCCTGATCTCATCCAATGGTCCAGTTGCTTAATGTCACCTACTGGGTGGAGAGCCGAGGTAAAGGCTGTGAAGTATAAGTTGCAGTTAGAGTGTATATTGAAATTCCTTCTTACATTAAGATCTTTGGTCCTTGACTTCTATAATAAGGCTACTGTAATGTAACTTCGGAAGACAATTGTATTTGATGGAGAAATTATGAAACTCCTGAGATCTCCATCTGTCTTTAAGTCTTCCTTGATTACATCTCAATTGCTCCCTATCCTCCAGTTTATTACCTTTTAGTGGAGGAGGAGGAGACCCTTTAAATGTTAAAAATTCATTCTCTAGGGGATTGTTATCTCAGTATCTGTTCTTTTACAGTTGCTCTGGCTGAAGAAGAGGGAATGGGTCTTCTTCCATTTTTATGAATATGTTAAATCATTAATCCTCTTTGCATCCATCACTGAGGAATCTTGGTATACAAAATGGCATCATTTTATGGGGAAGAAATTCAGTACTCTTTGATACTGAATACAAGGACATTGTATGTGGAATAATATAGTCACATATAAACTGAATAATGCAATCACTTAGTGAGCAAGTCTTTTATGTCCCTTTCTGGATTCAACCTAAAAGACAATCCACATGAAAGTTTTATTTCAGAAGCTTATATCAGAAATTTTAGTTTAAGTAAATATACTATAGAGAAGAATAAAGTTGAAAGAAGAAAGTATATTGAATAGCAATGCATTATTATTGCTATATCAAAATAAAACTACTAGCAATTCTCTATTTCTTGTCTTAAAAATATGCTGATACTAACTTTTCAATTTAGCAGAGCCCATTCTGTATTCATTTTCCATTTTTGAGCACAAAATTATGTAACTAGCAAAAGTGCCAAAGAAAAGCCTGCTAATGAAAAAAGTACTGAAGATTTTTTTATCTGTGCATTATCTAACATCAAAATGAACACTTTAGTAGGAACACTCACTATAATGTTAACAACATAGGTGAACTATGTTGAGAAAGCCATTGAGGTCTGGAAAAGATCAAATCCAAGGTCTAAAATGACACCTTTCCCTTCAGTTTCTACAGTATTTATTTTCTGTAGTTAGTAACTGAATCCACATAGGTTATATTTTTTTAATGTCAAGCTTTCTCTGAAACAGAGTCTGCACAGATCTCACTGATCTGCTGTGTCACAGTCCATTTTAAACAAAATGGCATAGGTCTGTGACAAAGAAGATGAGAAATGTATAGGTACCACAGGACAAAAATGGACACAAATTAATCAAGAAAACAAAAGTCTGAAAGGCATATGAATTAAAATCTAGAACAGTTTTAAAAACTGCAGTGAGCTACCATTCTTTGTCAGGTTTAATTTTGCCCAAATTAAAAAGTCCCCCTGGATCAATATTACAACTCATTCAGTGAAGCTTAGCAGACGTTCTTGGTGTAACGATATGTTTATTTTATAAAGAACACATCATTTTGTCTATTACTGATATCTTATTTTTTGGGAAGGATGTTGTTTAAACTTTTCCATATAGAGCTCCATTTTATTAGTCTCAGTTAAAGCATCAGCTGCAGTTAGGAATAATACCTGGAATGTCTACATATACAACACAACCTCATGAAGAATAGGACAGTACGTGCCTTGTGAATATAATTTTTTTTCTGGAATACTCTCTAACCTGATTTTAAGATGGCAGTATGCATTCAGTATGAGAACTTGAAATATTAATTGCAGTCTACAGGTAAAAAAATATGCATTTGCAATAGAATCCAAAGACAAGAACAAAAGTGCCACAAGGTCTGTGGTGTCCATATCAAGCATTTCATTTTGTTCGAGGTATTTACTAGTTCTTGAAGCATATTTACAAAAAAAAAAAATTATACAATGTATGAAGTGTTCTAACTGTGAAAAGAAGAAATAACTCTGGAAATCAGAGTAGAGGATTTGAGAAAATTCCCTTGAAGCATGTAACTTCTGTTCAAGTTTGGGAAATACTGATAGCTGTGGGTTACCATGAGTATTTGTCAGAAAGAAGTGCAATTTTTTTCTGTATATATTAAAAAAAGGAAAAAAAAAAAAAAAAAAAAAAGGAAAAACAAACAAACAAGCCCCCAGAAACCCACACACCCCTCACACACACTTCTGGGATGGGATTCAGCTGGAAATGCAGACACCTAAACATGGGTGTCTGCTTCAGCACTAATGCAGCCTAGCTATGCAGACAGTGGCACTTACAGGGTTGTTCAGTTCACCGAAAGTAAACATCTACAAGATGGGCAGCTGAATCACTCTCTGGGTTGTGCTGACTGCATCAGAAATTATTCTAGCATTTTTGGTGGATGCTTAGCTCATACCATATATAGACATCCACATTTAGGCATCTTAATCTGAATTCTACACCTTGTTTCAGCATTTTATTAGTTTAATATTCTCACAAACATGGTGGGAGAAACGAGAAGAAGGAAAAAAAAGCTGACCTTTCTTCCATTTTTGTTTAACCACCCCCAATTTCTCTGACAGTCTGAATGTTTCTCAAGGACAATATTCATACTGTATAGTCTTACTGTCCTTACTGAGTACACTGAAAACAAATTAGTTCCTGACAGATTCCTGGAGTGAGTGACACAGAACATGGGCCACCTCTGGTGCCAAATTATATACAAAGTGAATGCCTTTCTTCTCCTTTCCTCCCATGAAGGAATCAGTTGATAGAATGCTTTTATTTCAGAGAAAGAAGCTATTTTTAACAGTTTTGACGTTTCAGGAACTAATATAGCTGAAGGATTTTGAAAATAAATGTGGGAGTACTTAAAGTAAAGCTATTCTGGGGGGTAAGGTACTTTTTAAGCCCCTTTGAAGCCAGTGTCATTGGTGTAAATGAGTATTCCTGTCACTTATAATAAAGCCATAAACATAGCTAGTTGAAAATATTCCACTCTTCAATTCCCCAAATAACCATGTTGACTCAATAGTTTCTATTAAATGATAAAAACATTCCTTTTTCCCATTTCCTATATCATTACAAATAAATAAACAAAAAAACAGTGACTGGAAAGCATGATTATAAAACTCTTGACAGAAGTATGGATTAAGTGGAAGTTTAGAACTCACAATAATATTGCTTTAGATTTCAGGAAGAAAACTTAGCAATCATTTAAATTAAAAAATATTCTCTACTAACCAGATGAAGATCAACACATGTAGAATTGTGTTCACAAGCGTTGATTATGCAGTCATCAATGTCCTGGTCACATTTTAGTCCTGCATATCCTGGGTTGCACAAACAATAGAAGCCATCGACAACTGTAACAGAGATAGTCTTTTAGTACTAAGACTGATTTAGAATAACAACTGAATGTAGTAAAATTAAGTAAATTGCAGTTATGCCTACCATCTGGAGAAGATTTGGACTGGCTTTACCTAAAATGTGTGGACATGTTAAAAAATTGAAATAAATGAAATGCAATATCTCAAAACACCTTTTTAATATGAAAGCAGATCCATGTACTGCATTTTACTTAAACAATTAAAATATTTTGACATAAGAATTATAAATCAATGACCCATTACTAGCTTCTGAAAAAGTGATGGCATCTACTGTACACAAAGTGCATAAGATTTTACCTGTGATATTGTGCCTAAATGAGATGTGGCAGTTAAACATTGTTTGGTTTGTTGTTTTTTTTTGGTAAGGAATGCCTCATATTATACCACTAAAGGGAAACTTGCTTGAGTTGAATTTGGAGCTCAACCTATGATGTATTTTCATGTTTCATTTTAATTTTAACAAGCTAATGATAAGAATCCTCTCACTTTTTCTTCATTAATGACCCAAATGGGGAGGAATCTAGAGTGCTATGTCCATATAAGGAGCTCATGAGAGCAATAATTGCACTTTATGCAGGCATGTATTTATTCTAACCTCAAAGAGGTCCCTGTATTCTTCATTATTGCTGAGATTTATCATGGAATCTATTCTGCCATTGTGCCTGTACACGTAGCTGCTACTGTATTCATTAAATGCTTTAAGTCCTTCAGAGCAGGAGCATTATTCATCTGCTAAGAGCTTCCTAGCTTCCTCAGGATTCTACCTTTCTGCAGCCAGTGCACACAGTGCAGAGGAACTGAGATGTCCACATGATACAAATCAAGTCCAGAGACACCACGAAGACAAGCTGTCCCCAAAAGATCTCACCCTTTGTGAGCATGAAGAACTTTACTGCAGCTCATCTAAATTCCAGTTTAAAACCTATCTCTGAATCAATATAGAGTACAAGGAAAACATACATAAACTTGTTAGCAAATAGCCTTTAACAGATAAAAGATGAAGCCACTCACCTTATTCCCATGTATGGAAAGATAGTATTTGTAAAGCTTATTGAAACTGGTTTTTTTTTTTTTATTATTAGTCCCTTCAGGAAAGGGTTAATAGTTAGAGGGCTATATAAAAATTGCAAGGGCAGTTGCACAAATGACAGACCTTAATTCCTCTTAGCAATGTTAGATTGTATAATCATAGAATCATTTAGGTTGGAAAAGACCTTGAAGATCATCAAGTCCAACAGTTAATGTAGCACTGCCAAGTTCACCTCTAAACCATGTCCCTAAGCATCTAAACGTCTTTTAAATACCTCCAGGAATGGTGACTCAACCACTTCCCTGGGCAGCCTCCTCCAATGCTTGACAATGCCTGGGGAAGAAATTTTTCTTAATATCCTATCTAAACCTCCCCTGGTGTAACTTGAGGCCATTTCTTCATGTCCTATCACTTGTTACCTGAGAAAAGAGAGCAACACCCACCTCACTACAACCTTCTTTCAGGTAGTTGTAGAGAGTGATAAGGTCTCCCCTCAGCCTCCTTTTCTGCAGACTGAACAAGCCCAGTTCCCTCAGCCGCTCCTCGTATGACATGTGCTCTGGACCCTTCACCAGCTTCACTGCCCTTGTTTCAACACTCTCCAGCACCTCAATGCCTTTCTTGTAGTGAGGGGCCCAAATCTGAACACAGTATTCAAGGGGCGACCTCGCCAGTGCCGAGTATAGGGGGATGTTCACTTCCCTAATCCTGCTGGCCACACTATTTCTGATACAAGCCAGGATGCTATTGGCCTTCTTGGCCACCTGGACATACTGCCAGCTCATATTCAGCCGGCTGTAGACCAACACCCCAGTTCCTTTTCCACCACGCAGTTTTCCTGCCACTCTTCCCCAAGCCTGTACCGTTGCATGGGGTTGTTGTGACACAAGTGCAGGACCTGGTGCTATGCCTTGTTGAACCTCAACAGTTGGCCTCGGCCCATTGATGCAGCCTGTCCAGATCCCTCTGTAGAGCCTTTCTACAATCAAGCAGATCAACACTCCCGCACAACTCAGAGTCATTTGCAAACTTACTGAGGGTGCACTCTATCCCCTCATCCAGATCACTGATAAAGATATTAAACAGAACTGACCCCAGCACTGAGCCCTGGAGAACACCACTTGTGACTGGCTGCCAACTGGATTTATTTCCATTCACCACCACTCTTTGGGCTCAGACATCCAGCCAGTTTTTTACCCAGCAAAGAGTACACTCATCCAAGCCATGAGCAGCCGTTTTCTCTGGGAGAATGCTGTGGGAAATAGTGTCAAAGGCTTTACTAAAGTCCAGGTAAACAACATCCACAGCCTTTTCCTCACCCACTAGGTGTATTACCTTGTCATAGAAGGAGATCAGGTTAGTCAAGCAGGACCTGCCTTTCATAAACCCATGATGATTGGGACCAATCACCTGGTTGTCCTGTACGTGCCATGTGATGGCGCTCAAGATGATCTGCTCCATAACTTTCCCCAGCACAGAGGTTAGACTGTCAGGTGTGTATTTCCCAGGATCCTCCTTCTGGCCCTTTTGTTGATGGGTGTCATATTTTCTGACTTCCAGTCAACTGGGACCTCCCTGGTTAGCCAGGACTGCTGATAAATGATGGAAAGTGTCTTCGTGAGCACTTCTGTCAGCTCTCTCAGTACCCTTGGGTGGATCCCATCTGCCCCATAGACCTGTGTGTGTCTCAGTAGTGTAGCAGGTCACTAACCATTTCCCCTTGGATTATGGGGACTTCACTCTGCTCCCCATCTTTGTCTTCCAACTCAGGGGGCTGGGTACTTGGAGAGCAACTGGTCTTACTATTAAAGACTGAGGCAAAGAAGGCATTAAGTACCTTAGCCTTTTTCACTATGTTTCCCCCTGCATCCAGCGAAGAATTGAAATTCTCCTTAGTCCTCCTTTTGTTCCTAATGTATTTAGAAAAACATTTTTTATTGTCTTTTATGGCAGTAGCCAGATTAAGTTCCAGTTGGAACTCTGGCCCTTCTAATTTTCTCCTTGCATAACCTCATGACATTCTTGCATCCTCCTGAGTTATCTGCCTCTTCAAAAGATCATAAACTCTTTTTTTCCTGAGTTCCAGCCAAAGTTCTCTGTTCAGCCAGAGTGGACTTCTTTCCTGACGGCTTCTCTCAGGCCATGTAGGGACAGCCTGCTCCTGCACCTTTAAGATTTTCTTGAAAAATGCCCAACCTTCCTGGACTCCTTTGCCCTTCAGGACTGCTCCCTAGGGACTCTGTCAACCAGTCAAGGCCTCCCAAGGGACTCTGTCAACCAGTCTCCTAAAGAGGCCAAAGTCTAATAGAAGGTGATAATAAAAATAACTTGTCCTAAACAAGCTGAAGTCTAATAAGGGGCAATATCCAAATGTTACAGTTTAGGAGATTCAGATGGGACTGGGGGGTAGGGGGGAACACTAGAAGAGTAGTGTGTCAGTGGAATAGGCTGACCCTAAGAGTTTGCGGAATTTCTGTCCATCCTTAGAGGCTTTCAAAACTCAGCTAGAAAAAGCCCTGACTGACCTCTTCTAGCACTGTTGATAGTTCAGCTTCCTGCAGGTTTGACTACATGACCTCCAGATGTCATTCTGCTTTCCAGCCAGCATTATAAAATTCTCTGAAAATTACCACTTTTTTTTTTTACACCAAGCATATGAAGTGTCTGATAAGTGGTAATAGTCCCACAAAACCTTCCAGTAAGTACTCCGTACATAACGGATGCTATTAAACTTAGCCTGCCAATCCAGATGGAATATAGTGGAGTAATTCATCATAAAGTTGCTTTTAAAACCTTTAACTGTATCTATCAGTGAAGGTGTAAGTTACATAGTTACATGATAGAAGGTGCTTAACAGTAAACAGACACTCCATTTTGCATCAGTTTGGTATTTAATACAGTTTTTGGACTAGTTAGAATTATGACATACACTGCCTAACTGCTCCACAAGCTCCTTTTCAGCACCTGAATAGTCTCTCATCAAATGCACAATGTAAGATGTGTTTGGCTAATTTAGGTATCAAAGGAGACGGCACAAATCTCATTAAAATTTCTCATTAGCTGCAATTCTGACCCCCTGAACACACAAACCCTTGTGCCAGGAGTTGAGGCATTTTGGCAAAAATAATCCTTCTGGTACTGGCTGTGGAGCTTCAGACTAGCTAAATTTCAGTAAATTATCCACTGTTCTCCCCAGAGCAGCTCAGTAGCTACAGACGCTTCAACAGAAAGACTACTCTACATTAAAGGGAGTAACCAGACTGAACTCACTGTCATAGCAGTATCCGTGGAGGCAAGGGTTAGAACTGCACTCATTGACATTGATCTCACAACGTGGACCTGCAAAGCCCTTCACACACTGGCACTGAAATCCAAGGGGAAAAACGTCCAAATTCATTTCTTCTATGCACACAGCTCCATTCTCACAGGGATTGCTGGCCTCACAAGGCCTAAACTCACAGTTCAAACCTGAAAAGGAAAATGGCAAAGCTGTCAGTGTTTAACTAATGAACATATCCCTGCAGCTGCTGCCTATTATGAGCTGTATTTTCTTTATAGCTCTGGTTAAAAGTGAGTTGGAGGGTCTCAGAGGTACATATACATATATTACCATGCAGAAACATTTATTTGCTTTGTAAAATTACAAACAAAAAAAGACAATTTTATCTGTTTTGTTTATACAATAGCATAGCATTTTAAAATCATAATACCTATCTCAATATATTTGATAGTTTCTCTGTATAACCTTGTCCTCTAAAATGGCTCAAAAAGTGTATTTAAAAAAATGATTTTGTTCTGAAGCTTCCTGTTATTTCTTCTGGATACCCTGTTGTAGTTACTATATGAGGTGTTTATACATTAACCCATAATACTGAACATGAATGAAATACAAGTAACCTTGTATAATTGTTCTACTTGGAATTCGTGATTACACACAAATCATTTTACTTAAATTATGTAGGTATTTAATAATGAGTGACCGCCTCTATCATTTATAAAAATTCCATACAATAGAAAGTCTCATACAATCCCTTTCTACTTCTTCCTAACAAACACTCTAAGATATAATAGATGATGTAAGTTTATCTGGGCTATACAAGGAACTGTGTGATGGTGATCTTGGGTCACAGATGCTCTCATCTAAATCTTTAATTTGCAATAAATAGATCAAAAAAGATTAAAAGGCCCTTTAAAGTGACTCTTGGTTAGAACATAAGCAAGACAGATTCATGTTTTCCAATAGTGAAACTTGAAATGATGAGGGCTGAGAGAGCAGAGATCAAATGGTTTGGGGTTTGTAAAGCTGTCTCCCTTTTCCCTCAGTGTTGCTAAAGGCAAGTCTGTTCTTTCAGGATTAATTTCAGATAGAGCTCAGTGGCTTTGGGTCTGCAAAAAAACTGTGCACAAGCCCCTCTGAGTTCCTTTGAAGCCCATCTGCCTTTCTGTGACTGCTGAGGCTGGGCTGTGTCTATGCTATACTTTCTGGAGGACCTGCCCAGGGTTTGCGGTACTCCAGGACCCCCACCCACTTCCCCAGTGCCGTTGCCCCAGCTCTGATTGCCCAGCCATTCCTTCCTGGAGCAGCTTCTCCCTGCCCCAATAACTTTCCTCTTAGGCTGTAACCTTAACCTGGTGATGGGCAATGTGACACTACAACATAAAACACCTAGGTAGTCATGTGGCAAATCAAATCCATAAAGTTATGTTGTGGTGTGTTGACCTTGACTGACTGCCAGATGCCCATCTCGCCACTCTCTCACTCCCCCTCAACAGGGTGGGTGGAGAAAATAAGATAGAAAACCTTGTGAGTCTAGATAAAGATAGGGACATCACTTAGCAAGTACTATCACAGGCAAAACAGACTCAACTTGAGGAAAATTGATTGAATGCATTGCCAATTAAAAATAGAATAGGATGGTGTGAAACAAACACAAAACTAAAACCAGCTTCCTCTGTCACCCTCTTCTTCCCAGGCTCAACTTCACTCCTTCAATCCAGACTTCTCTACCTCCTCCCCACCCCTGAGCAGCACAGGGAGATGGGGAAGAGGGGCTGTGGTCAGTCCATAACAGCTTCCCTCTGCCCCTCTTTCCTCCTCAAGGTTTTCCCTGCTCCAGTGCAGATCCCCCATGGGCCACAGTTTCTGCCAAGACCCTGCTCCACCACAGTCTTCTCCAGAGGCTGCAGGGGAATTTCTACTCTGATGGCTGGAGTGCCCCTCCCTTCCCTCGAGCCGATCAACACTCCCACCCAACTTGGTGTCATCTGCAAACTTACTGAGGGTGCACTCGATCCCCTCATCTAGATCATCAATAAAGATGTAAAACAGGAGTGGCCCCAAAACCGAGCCCTGGGGGACACCACTCATGACCAGCCGCCAACGAGATCTAACTCCATTAACCACAACTCTCTGGGCCCAGCCATCAGCAATTTTTTTACCCAGCGCAGCATGTGCCCATCCAAGCCACGAGCAGACAGTTTCGCCAGGAGAATGCTGTGGGAAACGGTGTCAAAGGCCTTACTAAAGTCAAGGTAGACAACATCCACAGCCTTTCCCTCATGCAATAAGCAGGTCGCCCTGTCGTAGAAGAAGATCAGGTTTGTCAAGCAGGACCTGCCTTTCATAAACCCATGCTGACTGGGCCTGATCATCTGGTTGTCCCGCATGTGTTGTATGATGGTACTCAGGATGAGCTGCTCCATCAGCTTCCCAGGCACCGACATCAAGCTGACAGGCCTGTAATTTCCTGGATCATCCTTCCAAATCTTCTTATATATGGGTGTCACATTGGCCAGTTTCCAATCTGTCGGGACCTCCCCAGTCAGCCAGGACTGCTGGTAAATGATGGAAAGTGGCTTGGTGAGCACCCCAGCCAGCTCCTTCAGCATCCTCAGGTGTATCCCATCTGGTTCCATAGACTTGTGTGTGTCTATGTGATGCAGTAGGTCACTGATTATCTCCTCCTGGATTGCGGGGTGTGTCTTTCTCCCAGTCTCTGTCTTCTGGCTGAGGAGGCTGGATTCCCTCAATACAACTAGTTTTGTTATTAAAGACTGAGGCAAAGAAGGCATTAAGCACCTCAGCCTTTTCCTCATCACTTGTTACCATGTTTCCTCCTGCATCTAGCAGGGGATGGAGGCTCTCTCTAGTCTTTCTTTTGCTGCTCACATACTTACAGAAACATTTCTTGTTATTCTTGATTGCTGAAGCCAGATTAATTTCCAGCTGGGCTTTAGACCTCCTGATTTCCGCTCTGCATAGCCTCAAGCCTCTTTGTAATCACTGTGAGTGGCTAGCCCCTTCTTCCAAAGGCCGTAAACTCTCCTTTTCTCCCTGAGTTGCAGCCAAAGCTCCCTGTTTAGCCAGGGTGGTCTTCTCTGGCTCCAGCTTCTCTTATAGCACGTGGGGACCACCTGCTCCTGAGTCATTAAGACTTTCTTCTTAAAGAGCACCCAGCCTTCCTGGACCCCTATACCCTTTAGGATCGTCTCCCAAGGGATTTTGTCAAGCAGGTACCTAAACAAGACAAAGTCAGCCCTTTGGAAGTCCAGGATGGCAGTTCTGCTACCCCCTCTCCTGGCATCTCTAAGAATAGAGAACTCTACTATTTCATGATAGCTGTGCCCAAGTTGGCCTCCAGCCGCCACATCATCCACCAGTCCTTCTCCGTTCACAAAGAGGAGGTCCAGCAGGGCACCTTCTCTGGTTGGTTCACTCACCAGCTGTGTCAGGAAGTTATCTTCCACACATTCCAGGAATCTCCGGGACTCATCCTGCTCTGCTGTGTTGTATTTCCAGCAGATGTCTGGGAAGTTAAAGTCTCCCACAAGAACAAGGGCAAGCGAGTGTGAGATTTCTCCTAAGTGCCTATAGAATATTTCATCTACCCCTCTGTCCTGGTTGGGTGGCCTATAGTAGACTCCTATTACAACATCTGCCCTGTTGGCCTTCCCCCTGATTCTAACGCAAAGACACTCCACCCTGTCTTCACTATACTTGTACTCAAAGCAATCATAACAGTCCCTAACATACAGCACCACCCCACCACCTCTCCTTCCTTGTCTATCCCTCCTAAAGAGCTTGTAGCCATCAATTGGCGCACTCCAGTCATGGGAGACATCTCACCATGTTTCCGTGATAGCCACTGCATCATAATTTTCCTGTTGCATCATGGCTTCAAGCTCCTCCTGTCTGTTACCCATGCTGTGTGCATTCGTAGAGATGCACTTCAAATGGGCTGATGTCCTCAGCACCTTTTTGCATTTAGAGGTCCTAAGTCTGGCCTGACCTTTCACAGGTGTTACTGCAGTTACTGATCCATCCATATCCCTTGCATCTTTGTTGTGCTGCATGTCTCTATCCCTTGCCTCCACTGAGATGGCAGAGTGAGGGTCATTGCTGGCACAACAGCCCACAAACTCTGGTAATCTACCCCGGGATTTATGTCTGGGACTTCCAGTTTTGTCCCCTTTCCCCTGCAAGTCTAGTTTAAAGCTCTCTCAATGAGCTCAGCTAACTCCTTCCCCAAGATCCTTTTCTCCCTCTGGGACAGGTGCATCCCATCTGATACCAAAAGGTCTGGCGTCCTTTGGCGTACACTAACCCATGATTGAAAAATCCAAAGCCCTGCTGGCAGCACCACTCTCAGAGCCACAAGTTCATCTGTTAAGTTCTCCTGTCCTCACAGCCTGTGCAGCGTTCTGCCCTTTCTTATACACATTTTCCCAGAGGCGCCACCCCCTTGGCTGGGGGGGCTCAGCCGTGCCCTGCTGTGGGTGGGTTGGAGCCGGCTGGAACCGTTTGTGTCCGGCACTGGGCAGTCCCGGCCGCTCCTCACAGAGGCCGCCCTGCAGCCCCGCTGCCAGCGCAAGGGCACCTGCACCTGGTACATGAGGTAAGCCATGTTCGTGAGATGGATAATAATACTGAGAATTTTAAATTTCTTTTCAGGCTCAAAATTTCAGACAAGGATTCCTGACAAAGAATCAACCAGTGTTACAGGTCAACTAACATATATGGCAGCTTTAAGTTTGTAACCCAGTTGCCGACTAACAGAACTGGCAATTCATACAGTTTTTTTGGATATAATTTTGGGGAAAACGTATCAGTTAAGTGGTTAGCTTATTTGGAAGGAATATATTGAATATTTTACTATGGATTCAGAAGAACAAGACTTTAACTGCAGCACAGTAGTTGAGATCAAGCTACAGCGCTACTTAGTGACATTCTGTGACTTGTTTGAAAGCTTAAAATTCCTTAAATTTGTAGGATATGGTGAAAGGATGAAAAACACTCATTGGATAACTTCAATATTAAGGTGTCCATAAGACTGAATGTTATTTAACTTTAACTTGGGAAATGTACTCTTATATTTACTGAGATATGTTGTCAGTAAAATGATTTAGGCTCTGCTATAAAAGAGGATGGTTGGGAGCACAGTTGTTATACACTTAGTACTGTCTGCAGTCAGCTGAACCCATGTATCTCCTTCACTTGTACTGTCATTATAGACAAAATTTTGTTGGTCTGTTCCACATTAGCTGCCTTCCTTTGTTTTACTGTTAATCACATAGCAGCACACTGACTATGAACAGGCTTTCTCCATAATAATGAAACACGCACTGTCCAAAATGTCAGCAGGATTTTAGGTGAGATGATTCCTTACTGTAAGGCAAAGGCATCTAAGGGCCAATTTCTTAAGGCTTCTAATAGCAAAAGCAACAAGCAGGAACAGAACTGAGGTAAAAAAAAAAACCAGCAATCTTTTGACCCCAGTAGTGATGCTGGCAAAAGAAAAGAACAGCACAAGTTGTTCCCTGTCTTTATGTTGCCAGTGGTCTCTCCAGTGCAGGATAATCCTGCCATAGGCAGCAAACACTCTCAGTTCTGGTAATCATGAAATTGCATTTCAAAAGCAGCCATATGGCACATTGAGATTTTGCCCTTAAGTTTTCATCTTTATATCACAACAGCTTGACATGGGTGACAACCCTGCTGATTCCTGAAGTGGAGTTCACACCCACACTAATAATCTTAACACATGGCTCACAATTGCAAGTGGAACTGTCAGATGATCCAGTAATACAGTACTTGTTTTTCTTCTGTGTTGATGGACGAACCTTTAAACAGATTTGCTCATTCTCTTACATGTCAAGGGCAGACATTTCTGGTAGATAAAGCAAAAGTCATCCCACAGTGCTTCAGTTTTCTCATACTGTAGAATTCTTCTTCATCATTAGATACTGACACATTTTGGATGAGACCATAACAGAGTTTTGGTGAACAATTGGAAAATAAAGAGACAATAAGAAACAGTGGGAACATATATCCTGAATGCCACGGGTTTTTATTATTTACAAATATTTGTCCAGTATAAGTAGGACTGTATACAGTTCTGTCATAGGAGTGCTAATGAAATTTAAGTTTTTAATCTCAATATTTTGTGGCAAAGCTTCATGAGTTAACTATTTCAGAAAAACATTTTTTTTTTAAACTCCCAATATACTCCCAGACCCCTGGCTTCTATGTAGGATTTTTATTGCAGACATTTTGCTCTGCTGATTCATTAACATATCAGGTTTCTTTTGCCTTTTCTTTGTATACTGTGTGTAGAAAATTGTATCATTGACCAAAATGTAACTGAACACTTGTCTGGTCTTGGTCCCTCCATAAACAGTTGAAGGTGATTCTTACTATGTCAAACACCGTTTCTGAGAAGATTTTTGGAAATATTTGAAATGTAAAAGGTTCAGTGTGAACAGACTCAGAAAGGAAGGTATAGGGGTAACCTGCACTTTCAGATTCTTTTGTTGCTTTCATAAAATTTAACACATATTGACATATTTATCACCTCAAATCCAGTAAGTGATGACAAGGTGTTGGGGATTTTTTCATGTACACTTGGATAGATGTCTTTCACTGTGTGTTCTGAGAAAAGGAGCCTGAATCTGACTTTTCTATTAGCTTATATTAAATAAGTGTCAGGCTGCTGTTAGGTCCCTCTGAAACTGTTCTCCAGGCTGAACAAGCCCAGTTCCTCCACTGGTCAAAAAAGAGCATGAAAGAGGCATTGAGTGTCTCAGACTTTTCCACGTCCTTTGTCAATTCAGCAATATGATCTCATTTTTCTCCATCTTTCTTTGTTACTGGTAGACCTATAGAAATTTTTCTTGTTGCCCTACAGTTGCCTTGATAGTTTTAGCTCCAGTTGCCCTGTAGCTTTCCTAATTCTGTTCCTGTGTGACTGGGTGCCTTCTGGATAGGTAGCTCAACATTGCATCTACCTTATGTGCACTTCCTTTTCTCTTTAAGCTCAGCCAGAAGTTCTCCATTTGCCCATTTTTCTGCCACATCTGCTTGAGTTCCTACACATTGGAAAGAACTGTGCTTTAAGGAAACTGTCCTTCAAGATAAATCAGTGGGCCCAAGATAAATCAGTTTTCCCTTCGGTGCAGTCTCTAATGGGAGCTTGCCAAGCAAATCCCTGAGCAAACCGAAGACAGATCACTGAAGTCCAGAATCATTATTCTGCTACTTGAATTTCTCATTTCTTTCAGGACCATAAACTCCATCATCTCACTGCCACTGTTGCCAAAGCTGTTTTTGACCTTTACATCACAAATCACCTCTTGCTTATTTTCCAATAGAGAATCCAAATAAGTACCTCCCCTAGTTGTCTCATCCCACAATTGTTTCAAAAAACTGTACTCAACATGGTCCAAACATCTTCTAGATTACTTATGTCTTTCCAGGTTGTCTTTCCAGCAAAAGTCAGGGTGGTAATATGCCCATGAGAACTAGGGTCTCTGTACATGAGTCTTCTTCCAGTTTCCTAAAGATGCCTTCATAAACTCTTCTGGATCAGTCTGTAGCAGACACCCACCACAATATTTCTTTAACTGATTCTCTTCTCATGCTGCCCCATCAGCTTGGGCACTGCATCACCACCAACCATTCCATAACAAAGCTCCATGCATTCAAGACACTGCTTTGCATGAAGTTCAGCCCTGGTTCCTCATCTTCCCTGCTTATATTTGCAGATACTTTGCATCCATCTATTGCCACATAGCAGTAATGTGAGCTATCTCACTGTGTGTGTTGTTCTTCTGATAGGAGGCTGTAGTTCTGAGAAAGCACATAGACTTCTTAGTCCTTTTGTCTTTCCTATGCTGTGTACGTTGTGTGCAGGCACTTGAGATGGGCTCCCAGTTGCACTTCAACAAATGTGATGGCTTCCCTGGTCATGCTTTCCCACAGGGACTTGTTTCCAGCTCCAGGTACCTCTACTTCTCTTTAGGTTTTTCTCTGCATTCCCTGACTAATGTAGTTTAAAACTCTCTTCACAGAGTTAGCAATCCTGTTGGCAAAGATGATCTTCATTCTTTTTTTTTTGATTGATTCTATCTTTCCCCATTGTCCTGGCTTTGGCCAGGATAGAGTTAACTTTCCTTGGGCTGAGAGGGAGCACAGCTAGAGGGCTGGGCCCAGATTGGTCATTGGAATATTCCATATCATGTGATGTCATGCTCAGTATATAAGGAGATGCGTGCTCTCTCATTTCTCTTTTCCAGTCGGCGCGGTGGGATCTTTGGTATGGTCGGGATCGCTGCTGGGGGTGGTCGTTGGGTGGTAAGCAACTGCATTGTGTATTACCATTAGGACTTCCTATTGTTATTGTTATTTTGCTACTATTACTAAACTGGTTTTTTGTATTCAACCTACGAATTTTCTTTTTTTTTTTTTGTCCCTCTCCTATTTCACCAGCGGGGGGGCAGGGGGGAGAAGTAAGTCTCCGGCTGTGTGGTGATTGTCTACCAGCCGAGTTCAAACCACAACACCTATCAGACCTCATTGCTCAAAGACAGCCCCATGGTAATAACAGAGGAAATCTTGCCGGTACCACTAATCAGATATTATCCATCAGGATGTTTCTATTCCAGCAGTGCTGTGGAAAACTATGTCTGGGTCCTGACAAGGCTGACACCCTTGCCGCTAGAGTCCACTAGTCACTTTTGATATGTTCAGGGTCTCTGTTGGCATTGACAAGCAGCAAAAGGTAGTAATCTGGGCATCAGACAGGCATTGGCAATCTCTTTTCCACATCCTGAATCCAGACCTCTGACGTACAAATAAACCTCAGAGATCAGATCTGGTCAGACAGGTAGGTGCCAGTCTCCGTCAGAGAAGACTCCCTCTTTATTGTCAACCATTGCTTCATTTTAGTGGTACTGGTGAGGGTGTATGTGTCAGACTGAGACAGCTTACATGCCTTTCCAGATGAAACTGACTCTTCCTCACCTGTTGTCACAGCCCAATACTTATTCCATAACTGCACTGTAGGTGAAGAGAAAGTCTCCTTCAAGTTGTCAGAAGTAATCATCTTCCAGCCTCCACAGTTGTAGAGTCTCTGTCCTGCTGTGCCCAAGTGTATACTCTGCCAATCCTTCCCCCTCCTCCAATCCTGCTCCTGTGGGTATCAGGCTTTTGATCCTCAGGGTCTCTAAGAAAAACATGTTGATCTTCCATTTTGTCATCAGCAATGCTGTCTAGCTTGTTCTTCCTCCCCAGCTCCTTCCCCTAGCAACACGGCAACTCAACTAGGATGCATGTTTGGCTGGTAAGGAGCTCATGCACCTTCTTTCCATGCTGTTCTGTAAGCAGGAGCATGGATTTATACCTCTACAGATTCTTGCTCAAGGTAGCTCCCCAGAAGGGTCTGAATTCCAGTGAAGTTTGTACTGATTTGAAATTACACCAGAATTGTTCCCTGACAAAAAAAGACTTTTTCCCCTTCTAAGGAATTAGGGGAAACATATTTTTTTTTGCTTTTGTTCTAGATAAAGTAAAGCAAAACAGCACAAAGCAAAAAATATTTACATTATCCTGACATTTATAAAGAATGGTAAATTAAAATCTGGTCATAAAGTTAATCACCTGGGTTAACAATCCTATTTACCAAATGAGGTCAAAACGTGGTATAATATTAATTGCTAGTAATAGTCTAACCATTTTTTTCAGGGCCTTCTTTCAAGCAACCTACATCACTCTTTAATTGGAAATTCAGTCTCTTTTTTTCTTCTCCCACCCAGCTTTCCTGCATATGCATTTCCTGAATGGAAAATCTTTTTCTGCTCCTGGCAGAAATGGCAAAGATTTCATTCATATTCAAACTGGAAGACTGGGAAAACAAAAAGTCTGTCTCCTGCTTGATCAATCCCTTCTCCTGAATCAATTAATTTTTAACCATATTGAGAATTTAACCAGTATTGAGAATTAATAATTTAAAAGAACAGTCCCTCACTCAAA